>NC_143538.1:3427137-4742137 GCF_031878675.1 Megascapheus bottae | reverse complement strand
CACTCAGTCAGCTACTTGCTCATGGCTGAGGCAGCAGCCTTGGAAGGTTGCTCATCGAAAGTATCCCAAGGAGTAACGTTGGCTTTGCTTGGGTAGCTATGGGGAGAAGAGAGGGGGTAGAAAGGAGGTACCAGAGATGTACAGGAGAAATAAATGTGGCATGCAGGGTGTGGCTTGTTGTCCTCAAGTTGCCATTTGCTTTGTCTTCTCTCCTAGGCTTTGAGGCCCTGGATCGCCAGCTGACAGTGGGTCAGGAAGTGGTCCACCTTTTTCTGTTCCACTTGGAGAGGTGTCCAGTGCCCAGGCCACATGAATGAACTGGCTGGTGGCATTCTCACTTCCTGGTCGCTGAGGAAATTAAGTAAGTATGCCCATCCCCAGTGGGTGCCCATCCATCCTAAACATCCTCCCAAGCATTGCTGTTCCATCCGGTCGTGGGGGCCGTGGGCCAGGGAGCCAGGTCCCTCCATTGTCCTGTACATGGCTTCCCTAGATGGTGCCAGACCCACCTGCTAACTGGCATATCTCATGAAGAGGCACAAAGTGTATTTGCATCTATGATGCCTCCAAAGTCATGTCCCAAAAAAAGCTAAACAAAATGGGTGAAAACGTAATTCTTATTCTTATCAGTGAGTGAGGTTTACCAGCCTTGCCTGACAAGTGCACGAGTGAGGCAGGCCTTCCTTTTCCCACTCATCCTTGCACCCGCCTCCACAACCAGCAGGGTAGCAGCTGTGAGGAGATGCCCTGCTGGTGAGGGATGATGATGTGTCCTTCTGTTTCGCCATGTGTGCACACCCCTTGGAGAACTTGATGGGTTGGCCTTAATGATAGGGGCCTTTGAACTGGTGCCAGATACAGAAATACTTGGTGTCAGAATGGGCAGGTGGGCAGGCAGGACACTGACTTGCTGTTGCAGGATAAGGTCTACAAGCAAGGCTCAGGGAAGAGCCATTCTTAGAACAGGAATCATTTGGTTCTGGGACTGGGCTAACAGAATATGGGATCCTTTTGTACCTGGAAAAGGCATGGTGGAAACTTTGGGGGAGATGTGTGCTTTGCGATGGTGTTTGATTAGGATAAGACAGGGCCAAGAGGGTCAGGCTGGAAAGCACAGGGGTGTGTGATCAGATTAGGGCCATGACACTGACTCCTGAGATAGCCAGTACAATCTGATGACACTTTTGTCATTCCCATTGGCATTTTGGTGGTCCCTGGTGTGATTGATGCATTTCTGGTTGCCATCAGACCCACGAGGAAACACTGAGTGGTTGAGTTCAGCTCCCCTCTCGTGGGCACCCCATCTGTCATCTCGGTTGCGTTTGCAAAGGGGGCAGGCAGGGACTGCCCTCTAGGATGGTTTGCCTTGTCAAGCTCTGGGTTTGATTTGGATGACCAGAGGCTCAGGCCAGGGAGACAGTACCCACGTTCTAGTGCCAGACATGTATCTGTCAAGCCTTTCTCCCTCAGAGGAATCCTTGCTGGGTGGCACTTCTCTGTGTGTGTTGTGGGGGAAATCCACACATAGGAGTTTAATGTTGTGGTCTCTGAGCCAGATACCTTGCTTCCAGTTCTCTAGGATTCACCCCATCCAACTCCTGAGCCTGAGAGCCAGTTAGTTGCAGAGCCCAGTGTTAGTATGGCCACATGAGTGGGTATGTATCTGACATTGTGGGTGTGGGATGGCCCTTGAACTGCAGGTTGTGTTTGCAGCTTGCCCTCTTTCCAACCCCATGAAGAAGTATGCTCCTACAGAAAAAGGGTGCAGTGAAACTGCAGGCAGGTCAGAGGCATCCAAGCCTTGGTAAAGATCCAGTGATACAGAGAAGAAGCACTGGTGTGCAGAGGATTGGGCTGGTGTGGTGTGGGTTTCACCCTCCTTCTCAAGCAGACATCTGCTTTGTCTCCTCTTCCCTGGAAAACTTACTGAGGGGTCAGGGAGTAGTCCGTCTTTGTCCTGTGTTGGGGGCCAAGTAACGCCATGTCTAATAACTTTCTGCTGAGACCTGTACTAGGGGTAAACAAGTGAACCTCTTTATCCTGCCTACCTGTTGTGCTGATAGGCTCCCGCACCCAATATAAGGAGGAGAGGGATTTTTGGAGAGAGATTTTCCTGCCTTGATGAAGCTGCGTGGCGTCTCTTCGTGCTCTGGGAAAGGAAGGCTGAGTGCAGGAGGACAGTGGGCCCTCTCCTCTCACAGCTCGTCGTGGTCGGGGCATGTTTTTCCCCATCCTTCCTACTAGTCGAGAGGGACTGGGGACGAAGGACCCCGACATACTGGCGCCCAACATGGGGCACAAAAGGGGCACAACGGAGAGTTGAGCCAAGGGAGAGATACATGGAGAAGGGACTGAAGGGCCAGAGAAACCTGAAGGAAAAATGCAGGCTGAAGTTGCTCACAGGAAAAAAGAAGACAGGAAGACAAGAAAGAGAGGGACAAAGAGAAAGAGAAAAAGAAGGTGATAAACAAGAGAAAGGGAAGCAACTACCTGCAAAAGACAAAGAAGAAAAACTCAAAGACTGAAAAACCAGAGAAACCTGAAAAGAAAATAATGCAAAGAAAAAGAAAAAGGAGGGACTGAAAGGCCAGGGAAACCTGAAGGGAAAATGCAGGCTGAAATTGCTTGGGGGGGGGTGGGGGAACAGGGAGAAAGAAAAAGAAAAAAGGTGGTAAACAAAGCAACTATCTACAAAAGTCAAAGAACCTGAAAGGAAAATACAAAGAAAAACCCATAAAAAAAGGCAGTAAAAAAGAAAAATCCATAAAAAAAGGCAAAAGACATAAAATTGAGGAAAAGAAAGAAAAACTCCTCCCAAAGCTAAGGAAAAAAAGGCAAAGAAGCTGCATTTGTGTCAGGCAAACACAGCAGAAGCAGCTAGGTGTTTTAACAGTAAAAGATTTCAATGATTGTTTGCCGGGGCCAACCGGCAGCAAACCAGGGTTCGCAGATTGGGGTTCCTGAAATAGGTGAAGAAAAAGAAGAGAGACAGACACACCGGGTCCGGGATGTCCGCAGTCCAGGCAAAGACTGCCGAGACTGCCGCGTTTATTTTCCACTCCCCTTTCTTCCCTCCTCCTGACCCAGGGAACCTCCAGGTGTTACATTCATATGGTAATTCTCAGGTCATTTACATAGAATAGGGCCAGAAAGCAATAAGACAATAAAGCCATCGTCTGATGCAAGTCTAGGTACAGTTTGATTCCACTCTGGCTCCCAACAATTGTTCCCAGATCACCTCCGAAGCGCACATCACTTCGGGCATGGTAGGGAGGAACCTCATGGGAGTCTCTGGCCAGAGCAGTGTAAGGGCGAGGAATTTTAGAATAGAACCAAGTGGGTTCAGACCGGAACGACCGCGAATGTGTGTGCGAACGGGATATTTTGTGCGAGTATGAATGTGTCTAAACTATGTGGCAACTTATACGAGAGTAAACAGTTTAAGAACAGGTGAAAAGAAGTGCAGAGACTCTTGGAAAAATACTTGAATTAAGTGGTAGTGATTTAGAAAGCCTGTGCTCCGGTGCAAACTAGTTGAAAACAGGCTAAAGCCTTTTAGGGTCCCTGAGTCAGCTTGAAGAAGTTACAGAAAATGGATCTTCGCCCATAACCCCCTTAAAATGAAGGGACCAGAGTCATTTTTGGAAGGTGAGATAGGACAGTAGTTTAAAACAAAAGTGGGGGATTGGAAGACTCTTCTAATTCTTCCATTGCCCTGCTATTCCCTATGGCTTGTGTGATAGTCTTTGTTTTTTCTATTGGTTTCAATAATGTTGTTCTCTTAGTTGATGTTGGAATGCTTGCTTCCCTGTTTTCTCTGGCTGTTGTAGTAAGAGCCCCTCAGTATATACCAGTGCCTGTACAGGCGGAAGAGAATGCTTTCCCGCTCATCAGTAAAAAGACTTCGGTATTTTCCTGGCTGTGGTAGTGGCTATTGCCACCTCCGTAGCTGCCATTACTGCCCTGATTATTGCCCTTTCCACTGCGGTTCCTACAGAGAATGCTTTGAATACTGCGTTGCAGACCCCAGAAGCCACCTCTGTATGGCAAAAATAATTATTGTTAGACAAATGTTAATATTCTAACTTTGGGTGATCTTTGCTTAAGACTATTTTGGGACTTGATCAAAGATGGGCAGGATTGATCAGTTTGGATTTATTTTTATGAGCTATAATTGTAATATTGCTTGCCTACAAAGTCAACACAGAAAGTGAATGCTGTCGGGGTTTTTAGCACTCTTTGCCTCCTGACCAGCAGGAAGGGCAAAGAGAACACTCCCCGACTAAGACGAGACCAGAAAGGATAGGGCCGGCTGGCCACCTTCACCCAGCCCTCCCTTCTCCAGAGGGAAGACACAGACACACCAGGGAGAATGTCACAGCAGACTCTTTTAATGAGAAGATACCAGGGGCTAAAGTAAGAAGCAGGAATCTATTAACATAAAAGTAGGCAGGACAGGGGGAGGTAGGTGCGGTCAGAGAGGGAAGGGAGGCCAATCCATGGGTTCGAGGTAGCCTTATTTTACATCACAAACCACAGCCAAACCTCCCAACCAGGAGACAGGCAGGTTGGATCTCCAAAACCAGGAAGTGAGCACTGGGCCATGAGGTAGGCCTTTTACCTTTGATGTGACGTGCCCCACATCTCCTCCCTTTTGTTTTATTAAGCAGGTATTTGCCTTACTTGAGAAGTGTGCCTGTCTTAGGTTGTCCCCCTCTGGAGATCTTACCCATCATTGCCTACCACTCTAGCACTTCAGGCAATTTACCTGTAGGGTTGGCAGACCCAAACAGAGATTTGAAATAAGGGGGATGGCCAACATCAGCAAAGGAAACCCTTATGTACACCTGCACATCCTGGTAAGGGCCGGGGTCAACCTCACAGAGTTCCCAGTCCGCCATCTCATAGCACAGCATATAGTTGCCAGACCACCATTAGCTGAACAGCTTTCCCTGATCCTGCTTTCTAAGACACTGAAGGAGCTTATTGATTACAGAAGATCTGAATGTGAATACAAAACCCACTGTAACCAAGGGGCCCGCCCACAAAGGGGAGAAGGTAAGGGAGCCAACCATAGTCCAGTCCATAGTTTGTATCGAGTTCATTTTGGAGGCATTTGGGAACCTCCTGTAGCCTTTTTATTGTAGGTAGCATCTTTGTGGGCGGCGTGGATAATGATGCTCAGGATGAGAAGGAAGAGAAATGAAGGGCCCCAGGTCAGAACCATAGTGCTGCCATCTTAAAGTTTAACTCATGCTTTTGCTAACTAAGGAACTGTGGCCAGCTGGCCATAGATTAAGGGAGCCAGCAAGGAACTTGTCCACTCACACCTCAAAGCAGTGATGCTGTGAGGGGCGGGGGCGGGGGGGGGGGAGAAGCTGACAGTCAGGGTTTACACAGTCTTTTTAAAGGCATATATCACAGGTTTACACCCATCAGGTGGTCGGATGAGATAAGATGGGGATTAGGGAGCTTCCCAGGCTGGTGGAAACCAACGGGAAGTTCTCACGACGGCGGGTCCCATTCAACTGTCAGAGAGTAGTTTTATGGTTTGGGAAACAAATGCTATACAATGCTATACGTGCAGTCTAATTTTGACACAAAGTAGGGTAGTTCCTGGAGCTTATGGACACCTGTGCGAACAATGGCTGACTAGGGTTCAGAAGTTCCTGTTTGTGCAGCCTCTGGGGCCTTGGTGATTTGTCGCCACCCCCTCAGCCGGCAAGGAAAATCACAGCAATTAGGACTTCTTCTCAAGCCACGTTTTATTCAGCGAGCTCGCAGTTTCTCTCTCCTCCCGTCTCTCTCTCTCCTTTCTCCTTTCATTTTTCTTTTCACTTCTCCCACTTCCTCTTAACCTCGCCTTCTAAGGCTCTCTTAACCAATCAGTTTTGCTTCCTCTTGTAAACAAGCCAATCATATAGCACACTTTGGGCAGACCCTACTATGGCAGCAGGCAGACTTCCGATCACGCAGGAGGAGCGTGACTAGGCATTCCACTTCCTTAACTTCACGGATCAACAGATACAGAAGAACAAGGCAAACAGAGGAAATCGGCACCATCTTGTAATGGCGATTTTCTGGCTACCTACATCTCCCCCTTTTTTGTTTATTTGTAGTAGGAAGGGCACGAGGCCTGCAAAACCCCCTGTCATTCCCACCACAGTAGCAAGGGACCATGCCTGTCTTAGGTTGGGTAGATGCCTCTTGATCCTTACCCGTCATGGACACAAGATACTCGAGCATCGTGGTCTGTCTTAGGTTGGTATCAAGACCAATCTCCTCACTTACCCATCTTTGACTACTGGTCCAGCATGCTTAACCATACCTGGGGGGGTTGTTCCATAGTGATAGCCATTAATGCCTGTTTTATTATCAGTTGATCGCACTTCCTCTGCCTCAGTGTTTGTCTGCGTAATGCAAACACAATCCAACACAAAACTTCTAGGCCCATACTCAACAATACAATTAAAGATACACATCCTGCCCATTCCTTAATCCAATTAAAAGAGCTGGAAACCCAATTGACAAAATCTTCCACAGTGGCAATATTCACCCGCGTGGTATTATCAATCATAATTTCGTAGCGCAACTGATTGGTAAGATTTTCAAATTCTAAAGACCAGGATTCCGTCAACATTTTCCCTAACCTTCTAGACAAATTGGCAGCATGAGAAAAATTATCATAAGTCAAAGAAGTAATACATAATCCACTACCCGTACCCACACAAGCAAGTTGAACATAACTATATACAAGATCCAACTGTTCCTGCAGTAAGTCCACTCTCTGATTTAACACCATAAATCCGCGATAAAGGTGATGATTAACTTGTATCTGTCTGTCCATCGCTTGAGAAACAGCCTTGGATAGTCTATTTGTGGTCGCAGCAGTCTGAACCGATGTCACCAGGGCAGCAGCACTAGCAGCAGCTGTTGCGATCAAAGACGAGATCAAGACAACCAAAGCAGTGACCCCAAGGTCACGCCTCGGTCGCTTTAACTTTACAATCAAGTCCTTCTCTTGCACTTGGACTGGAACAGGAACAAATGTTGGCAATCTCATAACCACAGCAGCACTAAACAGACTAGCATTCCAACATTGGCTCAAATAACATCGATTTTGTGAACAGTTTTAAAAAGAACCATTAACAGTATTATAATCAAAAACAAGAAACATAAAAGGAGGCCAAACACAAACAGGGCTAGCATCAAAATTGGCCTGATATTTACAGGAAGAATTATATCTAACATGATCATTATAAATTGAACCATCTGACATCATACAATTAGAATTTGTACAAGTATAATTACAATAACGAATCATCCCAAAAAGGCCAAGGCATTAGCACTACTACAAGCATATTTTCCACAAATTAACCAAACATTAAAGGGATTCTCAGGGTGAGAATAACGATAGGTAAAATTATAATTACTAACAAAAGTAGTATTGGCAAATTTAGCAATAAAAGGGGTAAAAGCAAAACCAGGTTTTAATCCCACCACTCTGGAACTCTGGCATCCTGTCCACTCCCACGGCCATACCAATTTTGACTTACACCTAGGATACAATAAAGGTACTTTGGCATTCCCTAAAAACTTCGAATAAGGGGCTAAGGGAGCTAGGGCAGTAAGACTTACTACACGTATATCCTGAGAAACGTTTTTTGCAAACACTCCTATCTCTTGCTTATCCAGCTGTATACAATCACCATTAGTAGCATTTTGAGATACACAAAACATAATGTCGCCTCCAAATGCACGGCCAAACTATAATTTCCTAACTCTGAACTAAAAGGGACATAAGGAAGTTGTAATGAACCATTGGTAGTAAACAAATATGGAAAAACTCTAGAGGTACTAGTCACGGGCATCGGTAATGGGAACGTCTTCATCACGGCCCATAGTAGACGAGGCTCCACCAGCGGGCAAATTAATGCTATCAGCAGTATCTTCTTTGCGATCATTTTCTTGCGCCTTTCTCACCTGTCGTTCCGGCACCCAGATAGGATCCTGTGAGTCCTGTGGAAACACACAAACTGCTCCTCGTACCCATGAGAGCACGGGGCCTGGCCCATTCCATTGGCCAGTTAATATATCCTTCCGCTTTACCAATCCCTTGAATTGCCCTATAATTGGAGTGGTGTGCCGCTCCGCGGCAGAATGACCTTGAATATCCAAATTTTAAAAATTTATAGTAAAAAAGGGCTAATGAAGTTCTTTCTTTTGGTGTCCTTTTATACCCAATTCCCCCTTTTTGTTTTTGTAAATAAATTTTTAGGGTGCGGTGAGCTTGTTCCACAATACCCTGACCCTGAGGGTTATAAGGCAATCCATGGGAAAGCTGCACTCCCATGGTTTGGCAAAAGGCACCAAATTGTTTACTAGTATAGGCAGGACCATTATCTGTTTTAATAAGATAAGGCATTCCCCAGGAAGCCCAAGCTTCCAAACAATGAATAATTACATGATGAGTAGTCTCTCCCCCTAAAGGGGTAGCATGAATAATTCCTGAACATGTATCAACTGAAACATGTAAATATTTTAACTTCCCGAATTCTGTAACATGAGTAACATCCATTTGCCAAATTGTTTTGTTTTGTTTTGTTTTGTTTTTTGCCAGTCCTGGGCTTGAGCTCAGGGCCTGAGCACTGTCCTTGGACTTTCTCAAGGCTAGTGCTCTACCACTTGAGCCTCAGCACCACTTCTGGCTTTTTTCTATGTATGTGGTACCGAGGAATCGAACCTGGGTCTTCATGCATGCTAGGCAAGCACTTTAACCACTAAGCCAAACTCCCGGCCCCTTGCCAAATTTTTAAGGGAGGTAAGCCACGGGGATTGACACCTAATGGCACAACTGGAAGATGGGTAACACATTTTGGGCAATTTAATATAATTTGTCTGGCGGCTTGCCGAGACAATTTAAACCGAGATTGCAGGGTGCGAGCATTAACATGAAACTGACTATGAAATTCTTGGGCCTGCACTTCTGGGGTAAATACAGCAAAAGCCATTTGCATACGCGTACACTTATCCACTACATCGTTGCCTAGACTTAGGGGCCCAGGCAAACCTGTGTGGGCACGTATGTGCAATGGGAAAAAAGGGGCTTTGCAAGCACAAATTAATTCCTGCAATTGCATAAACAAATTACATACAGTGCTACTTTTACTTATGGGTCCTGCAGCTTCTAAAGACTGCAAAGCATTAACTACATATGCAGAATCAGAAATGATATTAAAAGAAAAGGAACAATTTCTAAATACAGAAATAACAACCTGCAATTCTATTTGTTGTGCTGACCCAGGCTGAAACTGACATAATACTGGTTCCTGACCCTCAACCAAATAGGCTCCCAACCCATTTTTGGAACCATCAGAAAAAATATTAACTGCTCCGGGTATGGGTTGCTTGGCAGTAATTACTGGAAAAACAATTGGATGTTCCTTCAAGAATTGTAAAAAAGGATTTTTGGGATAGTGATTATCAATTTTCCCAATAAACATACAATTCAAAATAGCCCATTCATCAATGGTGGCATTTAAAGCTTGAACTTGCTGGGCATTATATGGAACTATAAGAAAATTAGGCTGATAGCCGAAATGTTGTATACTAAATTTAATTCCTAAAATGGATAAATTGGCAACTGCCATGGGATAATATTCAATAGATTTGGCAGGGGACATTTTCGGATGGATCCATGCTAAAGGTCCATCCTGCCATAACACTCCTGTAGGCTGCTTAAACGAGGCTAAAATAATTAAGGAAATTTCTCGCCCCCGTTCTACTCTTTGTAAAAATGCTGAATTTAGTTTTTCTTCTAAAATTTCTAAAACTTTTCTAGCCGCAGGGGTCAATTCTCTCGGTGAGTCCAAGGCAGATGAACCTTGCAATAAATCATATAAGGGCTTCAATTCACTATTACTCATAGGCAAGGAGGCTCGAATCCAATTAATATCCCCTAAAAGTTTCTGAAAATCATTTAAGGTCTTAAGATGGTCTTTTCGCAGTTGCCAATTCAAAGGCCTTATTTTTTGGGATGTTATTTTACTTCCTAAGTACTGCACTATCCTATCCTTCTGTACCTTTTCTGGGGCTATAAATAATCCTCTATTTTCCAGGCAATTAATTAATGTGGCAAATGCCTTATCCAATACGTTCTGATCTTTGGAAGCCAACAAGATATCATCCATATAGTGCAAGCACCGCACCGAAGGAAACTTCTCCCAAACAGGAAGCTCATCTGGGCTCTCTTGGTTTATAGAGGGTAGGGTAAAAGCAAACCTACAAGTATCCATACTGTTCAGCGGAATGGAAAAGAAGCAATCTTTTATATCAATAACAATTATGGGCCATTCTCGAGGCAAAGTAGAAAGTAAAGGCAGTCCTCGTTGAACAGGCCCCATGATCTGCATTTGGTTATTGATTGCTCGCAGGTCATGTAATAGTCGCCATTTTCCAGATTTTTTCTTGATAACAAATATGGGAGTATTCCAGGGAGATACTGAGGGGCGGACATGTCCTAAATCCAGTTGTTCACGTACCAGGGCTTGGGCTGCAAGTAATTTTCAGAGGGAAGTGGCCACTGAGGAACCCACACAGGGTCCCCTGTCTTCCACTGGATGGGCATGGTCTCCTCAGTGGCCCCTAAGAAAAACCCAGACATAGGTGTTTAGAAAGCTGTTTTACTGGGATAGGGGAAGTACGTCCCTGTAATTGTTTCCCTAATCCAAGACCCTGTTGGTAACCCATTTTTGACATGATTTTTTCTGCTTTGCTAGGAGTATCGTTGGTAAGTTTGAATTTCATTTGTCTTAGGATGTCTCTACCCCAAAGGGATATGGGTATAGAGACCACATAGGGCTGGAAAAGTCCACTGTGTCCCTCCTGATCCTGCCAGTGCAGCATAGCCGCACTCATGTTTGGGGTAGATGCATAGCCTAATCCCTGTAACGACTGCGAAGCGACCTGTATTGGCCAGGCTCTTGGCCAATCCTGATTAGAAATAATACTTTTATCTGCTCCAGTATCCAGCAATCCTAAAATAGACTTTCCATTTACTAATAGTTGTAGGACAGGTCGTTCCTCAAGATCCATGGATAAATAGGCTGCATTGCCTCCCGAGGATCCAAAGCCTCGATTTCCTCGACTAATGTTTTTTGCAGGGAATAGTTTATGACAGCTAGGAAGTAACAGTAATTGAGTTATGTGGTCCCCAGGCGAGATGGCTGAAATTCCCCGGGGGGATTCCACCATGATTTTGATGATACCTTGATTATCAGAATCTATTACTCCAGGGTGAATTCTAAGGCCTTTTAGGGTGGAAGAGAAAGGGCCAATTAAAAGACCCACCGTACCTGTAGGGAGGGGGCCCTTGAGATTGGAGTCCACTAATTGGACTCCCATTTTTGGGGTTAATATGAGTCTGGTGGTGGAACAGAGGTCAAGTCCTGCTGACCCAGGAGTGGCTCTCCTCGCTGGCTCGGATGCCGAAGGGTTGGCCATGTCTCTGTTACCGGCCTGGAGGCAGATGTCATTGCCCCATATATTTGAGGGCCCTGGGGACGTGGGCCCTGGTACCCGTTTTTTGAACCCTGCTGGTTGAGTGGAGGCAAAGGTCGCCCTTCTTTGTCCTTTACCGACCTGCATTCATTGGCCCAGTGATTACCTTTCTTGCACCGGGGGCAAAGACCTGGCAAAGGGTGTCCTTGATGCTGATTTCCTGCATTCCCTTTACTATTTTTCTCCAGGCAGTTTTTTCTCATATGACCTGGCTTACCGCATTTATAGCAGGCATTGCTTCCTTTTTGTCCCTGTCTTGTCATTTGTACTACTGCAGCGGCTAAACCTGCATTGGTAAGGGGTCCTCCAATCTCTCTACATACTTTAATCCATACCTCAATACCTTTTTGTTTGTATGGGGTGATTGCTGCTCTGCATTCTTTGATACACTGCTCAAATACTAACTGTTGGATAAGGGGCATGGCCCTATCTGCGTCCCCAAAGATTTTTCCAGCTGCATCAACCATTCGTGCGACAAAATCAGAAAAAGGTTCTAAAGGTCCCTGAATGATTTTAGTGAGATTTCCTGCAACTTCTCCTCTATTTGGAAGAGCCTTCCATGCCCTAATACCTATCTGGTTAATCTGGCCATAGACATCAGCGGGGAAACCCGTTGTGATTGTTAACAAAATTTCCCAATCCCAATAGCATATCTCTATTCCAATAGGGCCTTCCCTCATTTGCAGTAATTGCAGCTTGTTCAGTGGCATACTCCATAACAAAAACTCTCCAGTCCAGGTATTGCCCGGGGCTAAGACAAGCTCGAGCAAGAGAGGCCCAATCTGCCGGGGTCATGCAGTGTCTATTAAGGCTGTCCACCTGAGCTACAGTGAAGGAGGCCCCCACTCCGTAGGCACGGACTGACTCGGCCAGTGCTTTAATGGTTTTGAAGTCTATGGGCTCATGATATCTCTGATTGTTGGGTCCTTCAAAAACTGGGTATCCTAGACAAAGTTCCTTTTGTACTTGCTTCCACACTTCTGGAGCTCGGGAGCGTCCAACACCTACAACAGGCGGGGTAGGAGGAGGAGGAAAAGGAGGGGGCGGGGGCAGCGCCTCAAAATGAGGAGCTTCCTGCCCTGTATTAAGGTCCAACCCCTTACGAGACCTTTTCCAGTCTGAGATAGCACTAAGCCGGGGTACTGCACCTAACGCAGGCTCTTCTGGGTCAGACTCCTCCTGCATGTTTTCAGGTGGCAAGGGGGGATAAATGGAAGGAACCTTTCGATCCTCCCCTGAGTTCTCGCTCCTGGATTCTGACCTTTCCTCCTTAAATTCCTCCAATGCTATCTTTCCTTCCACTAGCGCGCCGGAGCAGCGCTCATCAGACAGACAGCTCCTAACGAGTTTCCAAATGGGTTTTACTCCGGGCCCTAGACGTCCGTCCTTGATCTGCCGCGGCGTCCAAGTCCCTCCCTAACTTATCCCAAGTAGGCAACAACAGATTTCCTGACACAGAGAACCAAGGGGCCACCTCCTCCCCATTACGGAGGAAAAGTCTCAAGATACTTGGTTTCCCTTTCAGATTCTTAGCGCATCAAGAGCAGTCACTACCTGTGACGGTTCTGAGGCCCCCATTCCAGAGCCTTTCCCGCTCTCTTTACCTACAGAGGAGAGCAAAATGGATTGGTCCCCCTTACCCGGGACTTGCCTGTGCACCACCTTGAGTTCTGAAGTCCCCGTACGGGCCGCCAGTTGTCGCGATCCCCTCGGCCGGCAAGGAAAATCGCAACAGTTAGGACTTCTTCTCAAGCCACGTTTTATTCAGCGAGCTCGAGCTCGCAGTCTCTCTCTCCTCTCGCCTCTCTCTCCTTTCTCCTCCCACTTCCTCTTAACCTCGCCTCCTAAGGCTCTCTTCACCAGTCAGCTTTGCTTCCTCTTGTAAACAAGCCAGTCATATGGCACACTTTGGGCAGGCATTCCTCTTCCTTAACTTCACGGATCAACAGATACAGAATAACAAGGCAAACAGCGGAAATCGGCGCCATCTTGTAATGGCGATTTTCTGGCTACCTACAGTGATTTTTATTCTGCTTACTAATGGGGAGTAATTTGGGGTCTGGGGGTAGTTATTTTTCATCTCTATACCCTGAACAGCTTACATAAACAACAAGACGGTTGCTGCTTCAGAATGGGGGTGCTTTTTTAGCTCTTCACACCAAGCTCAGGACTCACAGTGGCAGAGTGCAAGCCTTGAGCTGCAGAGCTGAGGCGCGGCACTCAGGCCCTAAGTTTGGGACTCAAAAGTGGCAGAGTGCTAGCCTTGAGCTGGAGAGCTGAGGGACAGTGCCCAGGCCCTGAGTTCAAGTCCAGCAACTAAGCAAGCGAAATGCCAATAGGACATTTATACAATGCAGTAAGCCTCTGCTTGGATGGCAGAGATGATGACAGATCCTAGAGTCCCTTGAACTTGGCCACTCGAAATTAATGAGAGCCGGGAGGTCATAGAATAGTTTGTAAGCACGCCTTACTAATGCCCGTACCTCTCATAACTGGGCAGGAACTTGTGTAAAACCCGACCCTGCCCCTTCCCCATGGTAGAAGTTTTTACAAGCTTAGCCCACGTCCTGCTGACCAGTCTCCGCAGCTGGCCATCCTACCTCACAAACAACATGTGCTAACTCAGATAAGGGTCGCTTCCCCATCCAAAGGCCAGAGGGATACAACTCAGCACATATTTCCCGCTGGGCCCTGTCTGAGCAATTATTGGTCAAAATGTATAATTTGTTTCAAAAGGATTGGCTGCCTGCGTGCAGACCTTGCTGTAATGCTTCAAACTTATTGGCTGTAAAAGCGCGGGCTCTGCTATAACAGACGGTAAGGCTCTATAAAAAGTCACTCCCGAGACAGATCGGGGCTCTCAGCCACTGACCCGAACCTCACGGATCTCGAGGTCACGTGTACCTGAGAAGCCCGAGCCCAGACACTGACCCGAACCTTGCGGATCTCGTGGTCAAGTGGACTTGGGAGCCCGAGCATATGCCCGAATAAAATCCTCTTGCCTGTTGCATCCAGTGGTCCGTGTGTGCGTCCTTGGGTGCGGGTCTCCGCGGGTCTTTTAGAAGGACGGTGACTGAGGATTCCAACCACAGCTAAGCAGGGCGTCCGGTATGGTCTCCTTATTCCTGTGAAGGAGAGGGAGAAAGCATACCTTAAGAAGGGGTGCTCTTGGGTAATTAATTTTTTGTTTGCTGACAGTATTTTAAATCTCTAGCCAGTACCCAAATTGGGTTTGGTTCTCCCACCGGGAAGACACATCCAAATCCTCTCCCCACACTAATGAGGGGATCAGGGCCTTTCAACGGACTTCAACCTTTAAATAAGGCGTCTGATTAGACCAGTGTCTCTGAAAGGCAGTCAGAGGCTGATCTTCGGAAAAATTTAAAATAATGTAAGTATAGCTGTCCTCAATTGGTCATGGGGGTTGCCTCCCCCCTTTTGTTTTATTAAAACAAGGCCCATTATCCATTTTAACCTGTAGGGGTAAACTCAAGATAACAAAACATTGTAAAGAATGGCTTTCAGCGTGTCAGGCTCTTTCACCGGAATGTGCAGTGGCCCAACAAGCATGTGAATGAGTATCTACAGACATAATTTTCCAAAGAGTGCTTAGTAGGTTACATCAGTCTGGCAGATAATGTTAGGTTTAAGGCCCCAACTTTTCAGGGAGACCCGTACCTCGTCATCCACATCCACTTGGCTCGGCTCGCAGACAATTCCGCTTCTGATGAGCGTTCCTCTCGCGCCAGAACTGTCGGGGTTTTTAGCGCTCTTTGCCTCCTGACCAGCAGGAAGGGCAAAGAGAACACGCCCCGACTAAGACGAGACTGAGAAAGGATAGGGCCGGCTGGCCGCCTTCACCCAGCCCTCCCTCTCCAGAGGGAAGACACAGACGCGCCAGGGAGAATGTCACAGCAGACTCGTTTAATGGGAAGATACCAGGGGCTAAAGTAAGAAGCAGGAATCTATTAACATAAAAGTAGGCAGGACAGGGGGAGGTAGGTGCGGTCAGAGAGGGCAGCGAGGCCAATCCATGGGTTCGAGGTAGCCTTATTTTACATCACAAACCACAGCCAAACCTCCCAACCAGGAGACAGGCAGGTTGAACCTCCAAAACCAGAAAGTGAGCACTGGGCCGTGAGGTAGGCCTTTTACCCTTGATGTGACGTGCCCCACAGAATGCTAATGCGACAGGCATCTGCTCCCATGGAAATAGGTGCATCCCCTCAGGTCTGATTTGCTTAAATGGATGGCTGGTAGCCTATCAACCTAAGACAGGAGCCAAGTAAAAGGGACTTGGTGATCCCATGACGGGTAAGAAGACTAGCGAGCTTGGAAACACCTAAGACAGGCACAGTCGATCTGATAGGATGGTAGCCTCACATACCCTAGGTTTTTTCTTTTTTCTAAAATAAAAACAGGGGAGATGTTGGGGGCGAGTAACGCCATGTCTAATAACTTTCTGCTGAGACCTGTACTAGGGGTAAACATGTGACTCTCTTTATCCTGCCCACCTGTTGTGCTGATAGGCTCCCGCACCCAATATGAGGAGGGGGGGGGTTGGAGAAAGATTTTCCTGCCTTGATGAAGCTGTGTGGTGTCTCTGTTCGTGCTCTGGGGAAGGAAGGCTGAGTGCAGGAGGACAGTGGGCCCTCTCCTCTCACAGCTCGTCCTGGTCGGGGCGTGTTTTTCCCCATCCCTCCTCCTAGTTGAGAGGGACCGGAACGAAGGACCCCGACAGTCCTCATCTTGGAGGCGCCCAGGCCACATGAATGAGTTAGCTGGTGACATTCTCACCCCTAGGTGGCCTAGTAAACTAAGTGTGCGCTTTCCTGGTGGGACAAGTAGTGGCCTGGCTGGGATGCACTCCCTACTAAGAAGTGGTTCTTTGATGCGCTGCGGCTTATTGTGACAGTCCTGGCGGTTGGCCATGGGATGGATCCCTCAATTGTCCTGTGCATCTGTGCATGGCCCTGGGGCAGGGAAATCTGCCCCCACAAAATGTGCTTGGATCAATGATGCCTGGAAATGTCACAAAAAAGTTGAATACTTGCCGGGTGCAGTGGCTCATGCCTATAATCCTAGCTACTCAGGAGGCTGAAATCTGAGGATCACAGTTCAAAGCCAGCCTAGTCATAAGGTCTGTGAGACTCTTATATCCAATTAACCACCAGAAAACCGAAAGTGGTGCTGCGGCTGTCAAGGGGCAGGGCTATAGCCTTGAGCTGAAGAGCTCAGGGACAGTGCCCAGGCCCCAAAACCAACAACAAAAAAAAGGTGAACACCATAGAGATGTCAAAATTTGTACAAGAAGCACATGGCAGGCACAGAGGGCCCTGAGAGGCAGAATGGTTTGTGCAGGATGAGAGTAATAGTGACAGATAAGGCATGGATCTGACCTAGGAATGGCTCCTGGAAGCTGAGACATGCTGGTACCTAGGGCTAGCAGAGGATGTAGGGATTGGACAGACAAGGAGAACTGTGCTGTGGACTGTGTCTCCATGTGCACATTGTGATGTGGGAGGGGAGATGTCAGCCTCCAGTTGGTCTTGTGTGAGGAAGCAGCATAGGTCATTGGGCTGAGAGATGACCCTGCCTCCCTCACAATGGAATAGATCATAGAACCCTGATAGCCAGGCAAAGATAAATGCCTGTCGGCTCAAGCCAGCTCACTTGGCCTGTGATTCAGGAGCGAGAATCATGTTTCTGTGTTGTTTTCGCAGGACGAGAGACTCACGTCTCAGGCAAGAGAGGCCTGATGGCCATACTGAACCCTATCGACCCTGGGTGAGCGCCCAGCCACCAGCCCAATGTGAAAAGCCCTTATCCAGGAAGAAACTAAGGAAAATACAAGGCAACTCAGGCAAGGTATGTTCCTGATAGGAAACCTATTTGACCCCGTCCTGGTTAACATTAGAACCTTCTTTTTGTGTGTTTTCAAGTGTCTAGACTGAGAGAGTACTTTGTGTGGTTTTCAGTTCACTCTATGACAAGTACTCAGTTTGAAGTGTGTTCCTATTTCCATGTTTGTAAGATTCATTTTCTTTACTACTTTAGGGTGACAATGATTCAGCCCCGAGCCTGAACGTGTGGCGCCCGGAGGCAGGCCTGCTGGAGAAGCTGGTGGTGAACATGGTCCGTGCCCACCGGAAAGGCGAGCTGTACGTTGTTAGAAGTTTCCTTCACAGCTACAGATCGTATGGGACAATGGAGCAGCTGCTGGCTATTCTTTTCAAAAAGTGAGTGCTCCCCCTTCAAGCCCAGGGCTGCTCAGCCTCCACTGGCTGAGTCTTGGGAATACCTGGCCCGGCCCTGAGCCTGTTCTTTTCACTGGGGTCTTCCCTTAGGCAATGGGACAAAGGAGTTTACACCCTGGAGTTTACAGGTTCAGTTTCCTAGTTCAGTCAGGACTCTGTGTCTCCAGTGTGGATATTTCATTTCCCTCAGAAGCTACTGGGGCCTCACAAGTCTGAATACTGAGAGGTTAGGAACACTCGTGTTAGCCAGTGGCACCCCACTTCAGCCCTCACCTAGGTGAGGCCCTAGGAAATCACATTTCCCATTAGTAAATAAGATTCCAGTAATAATCTTGTGAAGTCATGTAGAAAGAGGAAAGGCTGGGGGTGTGAACCGGGGGCCAAATGTCTTCTGAGCCATCATGGAAGGATTATATTGTGTGTATTTATTTACAGACCTTTGAAGTGTTTCCTTTTGTGTGTATGTGCTAATCCTGTATCTTGAACTCAGGGCCAGAGGGCTGTCCTTTGGTACACACAACTACCATTTCAGCTTGATGTCCATTTCTGGTTTGGGGCTGGGTCATTGAACATGAGTATGTTCAGACATTTTCTGACCATGCTGCCCTCAAATTGTGACCTCACACCTGAGTCTCCCAATTAGCTAGAGGCATGAGCCACTGGCTCATTGACAATGGACAGATGCATATAAGCCTCTTTGTAGAATTTTCACAGAACTGCATAAACATATCTCACTTGTTTGTCTCTGTTTTACATTCCCATCTGGGACTTACCCAGCCTCTTGGATGTTCTGTTAACAGCTGACTTCCTCCTCTCCTCCCATAGGTACAGATGCCTCCGCCCTCATTGTGAGGAAGATGAACAAATAAAGAAGTAAGTGGATTTTTGGTACAAAAGGAAGGCTTGTCCCTGCAAAATGGGTATATTTGAGGCTTCTGATCCAAAGTGCAGATTTCTCACCTGCACACCACTTGTGATTTTTCACAAGGGGGTGGAGGCTTGGGACTTCAGTGGATGCCAGAGGACACCGCTGTGGGTGTGGGTGTGTTCTCTCAGGGATGACAGGAAGGGCTGTGTGCAGAAAGTCAGATGCCGTGTGGAAACAACCTTCTCATTGCCTGTCACAGTGAGAATTTTAGAGAACTGTCTTTCAGAAGCTTCTAGAAGTGAGTTATGAGGGACATCCCGCTTACAGTAGTCTCACCCCACTTCCTAACATACAAGTTGCATATTGGATGGACAGCCACAGCCTGCAAGTCCTGCAAGAAAGGGGCTATGGGAGGCTCAGGATGGCATCAGGGCGGTGTTCACTCTTTTTGTCCCCAATCTGCCCACAGCGCCCTCTGCTGCTTTTTCACTATGTGGATGGACTTTTACCCCGACGATTTCTTTAAGTGCCAGAACCCAGAGGCCCTGCATGACCTCATGTACTATGTCCTCCTCAATATGCCCTCCTCGGTCCTGCTACTCCGCTTACGTTTTATTCTTGACCAGCTGGAGGAGTCCAGTCGGACCAAGAGAAAGAAGAAGTCCTTGTGTAGGCGCCTGAGAGCTTGTGAGTAGAGGAGCCTGGGCCCCTAGGGACAGTCCTACCAGGCTGGTGATTGGCTGAGAACCCTCAGTACTAGCCAGGTTGGCAAAATGTCCTTCGATGGATATTCTCTTCTCTTACTGAAAGTACTCGGGCATAGCCATTCATGAGAAAGGCCCTACCTACCTTCTTATCAGTCCAAACCCAAATTCAGCAGCTTCCTCCATTAGATCCTCATGGAAGCTGAGTCACACCAGAACTTCTAGAGTCCACTCTAAGAGTCCTGTATGTGTTTCTGTTCTCAGGTTTGGGCCGCCGTAGAGCAGCTGCTCCTAAAGTGGAGATGCAGAACCCAGCGGCCATGGTGATGGATGGAAATCCGGAGCCACCACTGGACTCTAGACAGCATGTGAATATACAGCGGTTTGTGCCCTTAGTAGTGAGGCCCAAAGAGGTTTTGGATGCTGTGGACATCCCCGTTGTGAACCCCACACGTGACACGGGTGAACCTGCAGGCGACCCTGAGGAGGAGGAAGATCCAGAATTTCTCCCGTTGACCTTCACAGTCCGCCCGGACCGGCTCCAAACAAGTGAAGTCAGCACTCCTGCGGTGCAGGATGAAGGAGCCCCTGAGGGGCTCATGGAGAATGTCCCCGGTCTAAGTTCAACAGAACTCCTAAATGAAGTTCAAAAGTCCGTCGAGGAAAGCGAGTCTGTCCTCACAGAATATCAGGACAAATTTGTCCAGCTGCAGGAGATTCAGTCTCCACCTGAGAAACTAGAACCTGCCCCTGCCCCACCTCAGGAAGGAAATCCCGTCTTCCCTAAGGAAGTAGATCTCTTTGAGGACCCCAACCTAGAATTTTTGTCTGAAGTCAACTTAGAGGAAGATGTAAAATTAGCGCTTCCCTCCTTCCTCCCTTGGACAATACCTGTTTTTATTTTGGTCTTGATAGTTGTAAAATGTTCACTCTATTTACTGTTCTAAGTTTATTAAAATGTGTTTCTATTACGTTGTACAATTCATGAATCCTAAATATTGTGGGGTTTTTTTTCCTACCTACAATCTAGTGCCCCATGCACATCCTGGAGCTGTACAAGAGAATTACTGCATATACGGGGAACTCTGAAATGTGGCAAGGAATCCAGGCCATGCCTCTGTGGGGTGATAGGGCTGCTAAAAAAGCTAGGACACAGATCAGATGACCCAGAAAAGTGTTCCCCTTTGAACCTCAAGCTCATCCCATGTCAACTGGGACAAATGCCAGAGTAAATGTAGTGGTATGTAGGACTCTCTTCCAGCAGTGAGTTTATCTGTGTACACATCTATTGTGCTTTGTACAAATATGTCAGAAAAATTCACCCTCAACATCAGAAAACTACTTTGGGGAGAAAATTTTTTTTTTTGCCAGTCCTGGGCTTGAGCTCAGGGCCTGAGCCACTGTCCTTGGACTTTCTCAAGGCTAGAGCTCTACCACTTAAGCCTCAGCACCATTTCGGGCTTTGTTCTATGTATGTGGTACTGAGGAATGGAACCCAGGTCTTCGTGCATGCTAGGCAAGCACTCTACCACTAGGCCAAACTCCCGGCACAGTAATACACCTCCTATCTGGTGAATATAATGTAACCCTTAATTACAATAAAAAAATTATCTGACCATTGAACAAAAAAAGAACTCAACAGTTCAAATTCCACTACACTTACAAAATATAAATCGGTTATGAAATTTGTCAATGCTGGGCCTAGCCAAAGGCAGAAACAATTGATATGTTAAGTTCAAGCCCCAGAACCCCAGAACCTGCAAAAGAAAACAACCCTGTAGACAACAGCTGCTATACCGAGTCTCTTCTCTATGGGGATGGGGATGAAGACATGTCTTTCTACCTACTTCAACCAGGATACCAAAGCCATTGCTGGTACTTTAACAGGGTCAGAGTCTCCTTTGTGAAACACCTTGAAATGTTAATCACATGTATTGCAAGGGCAAGTGATTTTTGGCTCTATTTGGTAGAGTGCTAGCTCTGAGCCCAAAAGCACAAGTATACATACTTCCCAAATGGCTTCATGAAAATTTCACTACATTTAAACGTGGCATTTATTGACAAAAAGTATCAAAAAATAGTCTATTTTTTCAGGAATGAGCACCTGTAAAATTGTGTTTGGTTTCCAATACTTCTTTGATTTTCCCATCTGTATGTGTTTGCATTTTCTCCAGATGACAGCACAGAGGGGCTTGAAGGTCAGATTATTAGGTTATAGAAAGCTAACAATGTCCTAGGACAAAGATGTCAAAAATGAAAGCACCCATCTCAGAAAACCACATGGACACAGGCACATATAGAGAAAGGGTTTTTTTGTCAACAGAGCTGACAAGGCTAGTTCTCTTCCCAGAGGGAGAGACAAAGTGCTTTTCTTTGTCTAGGGTGGTTCTTTTTGTGGCTATCTAAAAATGTAAGGCACAATTAATAAAAAGTGAAAAAAAAAAAAAAGCTTCCCAGCAGACCCAAGAGAGGCACAGTCAAGGAGTGATTGATCCCCAGAAGGGCTATAACAGACCTCAGATTCCAGATTGTCTCAGGCTAGCAGCTATCTTCTCAGATTTATGTTTTGTTATACTCTGCCACTCATGTTTATACAGTAGCAACACATTTTTTCCCAAGAAAAACGTCTCTCAGACATTAACAAATCTAGAGCCCTTCAGTTTTGGAGGGCCATGTTTGCCAGAGTTTGGTTGTATCTGTAGCAGGTTAAGGGCCACTGTGGTTTCATTAGCCTGTAGTGCTTCGTGTGTCTAGCTGTTGAATGATACAAACCTCCTGAGGATTTTTTTTTTCAACAGATGTTAGCTACCAGGCTTATTCCTACCAAAAGAGGTAGGTGGAGAGCTCATTCTGTAGGCTTGGTATCCTAAGGTCTTCATTGGCCAATACCTGAAATTTGGTGCAAGTTGTATGGACAGCATGTATAGAACTGGGGCTACGACAGTGCAAGGGAAGGGTGTGCTAGGTCCCATGCAGAATGAGAAGAATTCACACCAAAACAGCATTCTGTTGGGGACCATGATAACTGACTTAACCAAAACTTTGGTTGAGCACAGAGAAGAAATGGACGATGCCTTCTCCATCTTAGAGATATAACATGGTACCTGACTCCCAGTGTCCTGAAGGGGAAACACTTTCAGCTTTATCTTAGGATCACAGGAGGAGAAAGAAATAGTAGACATTTTTAAAGGTGCCAAAGCCAATGGGGGTCGTGGTCTTTTCTGGTCACTTCTTGCTGGCATGGAGCATCAAGGAGTCATTGGGACTGGGTCTTTAGATTCCAGGTCTGCACTGGGCAGGGTGGTATAAGGGAAGCCTCTGCTTGTTGTAATAGACTGACCTTGCCTTGTCCCCAGGTGGTGTCCTGAATGAGGGCTATTATCCTGAGAAAGAGAAACTTTTGAAAAGGTGAGATCAAGCAAAAAGCTGACAAGGTGACAGGGTAAGTTAACATGGACAACATGGGAGTACACACTCTAACCATAAATCAGGAAAAGTTCCATTTAGAGCATAAGCCAGGTTGTGGCCCAATACAGGGAAGGAGGAATTTCCATATGACTTGAATGGGGACAGGAAGAGAGTGTCTAGGTAGGGGAGAGCGTGATGAACTTGTGGGGAATTACTAGTCAGAGACTAGGATTTGATATGAGTAGTTAAGGGCATAGTATGAGGCTTTGGTAGATGTCTAGATTACAGAGTTTGTATGGGAGATCCAGAAAGCTAGCTGACAAGGGTGTCTTGAGTCTAAGATTTACTGTAAATACAAATAGCAGGGAACAAAGCAAGAATGTAAGCTCCTGTCCAGTTAGATGGTAGACATGTATGAACACTAAATGGGCGAGCTAAGTATTTTTCTTGATCTCCCAGCTCCAGTTAATTTTGAAAGGGCAGGCACAAAGAGGCTTCATTTAGGATGTGACACCATCCCCTCTTACTTCTCTCCATGATTCCTCATTGCCAGGACTGGCTATGTCCCTGGATGGTTTGTCCCACATGGCATCTCTTTTGTCAGTCACGGGGTTGAACTCAAGACCTTGGCACTATCCCTGAACACTTCTGCTTGCATAGCATGCATGAAGACCGGGGTTTGATTCCTTGATACCACATACATAGAAAAAGTAGAAGTGGTGCTGTGGCTCAAGTGGTAGAGCTCTAGCCTTGACAAAGCCCAACACAGTGCTCAGGCCCTGAGTTTAAGCCCCAGGACTGGAAAAAAGAAAATTAAGAACTTGACAAACTTAATAGTATAGACGGACATAAAGACTACCATGCTGGTTTTACATCAGTGTATTAATGTTGACCTTATTTAAATCACAGCCAACTTAATTACACACCAATTTTACTCATAAGCTCTATCTTTAAGATATACTCATATCATCTGCTATATACTTGAACTTTTGGGGATTTATAAGACAATTTTTGATTTTCAAATCTTTTCTTATCCCAAGGAAACACTTCTTTGTTATTTTTTTAAATAATTTTTTATTGTGAGGATAATGTATAGAGGGTTACAGTTACATTTGTCAGGTAGTAGGCGCATTATTTCTCACACATTAATACCCCTGTTGTTTTTTTTCTCTCAACAAGCAGCTCATTGATAATTAACTCCTTCAGCACAAGGTTCACATTAGTTATGATTGTAGTCAAAAAGCAAATAATTTTTACACCATGATGACAGTTTTTAATGTGTTACAATGAGATTACTTTGAACATGTTCACACACACTTGTGCACAACAGCTTTAAGGCATCTTAGATCTTTTGAAAAAAAACAAAAAAGAAAATTGGTCCTAACTTTAGAACCACGTGGTTCTAAAGATGTAGCCAACAACAAGCAGAATTTAGCAGAGTCTCTATGCTTAAACAAACATTTATCACAAGAACAGAAAACTTTTAAAAACAATTTTGGCAATGAGACACATTAGCATATAAATTATCCTTTGAACACCTGGAAGAGTGAAGGCAAGTAAGCATGGTGGAAGAGTAGGGGTTTTATGAAAAACCCACCAAGTGTCTTTTGTCTTTTCCTTGGCAGGTGTTAATCTACTGGACCTATAGAGGGCATAGAGGATAGGAGTTTCCCCAGGGGCCTACAGCAGCCTCCTTAGAAGAGTTTTGCCGTAAGAGAGAGATTAAGAATCCAGATTCTAAAGAGAATAGACTTGGGAAAGAAAAATGAAACCAGTCATTTATTTTAGGTGTGTTACTCTAACTATTCCCGTTATGGGATTTTGAAGCAGACTGACAGTTTTTAGAGAATCTGAACCAGCTACAGAGAGGTAGAATGTACTTAATCTTTGCTAAGAGAATTTTAAGCCAGGACAGCTAGCCTTGACAGGAAATCTAGGGGAGGGGTTTCCCAGGACCCCCTTCTTAAGAGCACAAGTAAAGAGGCAAAGAGAGCTTGAGTGGGGGCTGTACATAGATTGCCTTTTTCACTTGTCCATGCACTTGTAGGAGTGTGTGTGTGTGTATTTACCTGTAAAATATCAGGATCCAGTGTTTCATGAAAGGGCCATGTGGACTCACTGTCCAGTGAATATTGGGCCAAATTAGGTCAGGCAAAAGAAAGCCTAGAGAAGACTCCTGAGGGATTTTAGATAGGCTCCCTCCCATGGTGAGTGCAAGAGCTTCCGTGGGCATCCCCAAAGGAACTCTGGTCAACTGACTGAGGGACCAAGCAGCAAAAAGCGTCTTCACTCACAACTGCTGGGTCCTGAATGTGCAAGGGAAGAACAAAATGGGTCAACACCATAAAGATGTTGGATCCCTGGCCTATACTGGCTGGGAGTGCCCTTGGCCTCCTTGGAACACAGCTCCAAGCTTTTACCCTTTTGTCCTGAGCCCTGAACTGTCACTCACCACTGAAGAGGAGGTGAATCAGCCTGTGTTGAATGTAGGAAAGGTCTCGGTCAGGAAGAATTTACCTTGGTGGTTGTCTGGATGGGCCTGAGCCTGGTATCAGGTCTCTGGGGGAGCTCAGATTCCCCCAGAATATGAGCTGGGGAAAAGCAAAACACCAAGAGAGCCTAGATCCAAGTCACTGCACCAATGAAAGCACCATCACGGAATGCAGACACAGAAGCACATACACAGAAAGGGGTTTATTGTCAGCAGAGGAGCTGACAAGGCTACTTCTTTCACCAGACGGACAGAAAAGGCCCTTGTCTTCGTCTATGGAGGTTTTTATAATCTACATGGGGCTAAGGGCAGGATTTCATGCAACATGTGAGAGCAGAGGATTCCATTATGGTGGGCTAAGATTTATGGCAGCTGCCCAAATAGTACATAAGGGGGCCTGCTGTTACCATTTATGGCTGTGACTGACCAAATGGAATGTTACTTCAAGGTGAGGAGGGAGCACCAAAAGGGTCCTTTGTCAGCCAATCTGTCAGGCTAACAATACATAGAAGCAGCACATGACAGGCACAGAAGGTCCTGACAGGCAAAATGGTTTGTGCAGGATGAGAGTAATAGTGACAGATAAGGCATGGATCTGACCTAGGAATGGCTCCTGGAAGCTGAGACCATGCCAGTACCTAGGGCTAGCAGAGGATGTTGGGATTGGACAGACAAGGAGAACTGTGCTGTGGACTGTGTCTCCATGTGCACATTGTGATGTGGGAGGGGAGATGTCAGTCTCCTGTTTGTCTTGTGTGAGGAAGCAGCACAGGTCACTGGGCCCTGAAATGTGATCCTGCCTCCCTCAAAATGGAATATAACATGGAACCCCAATAGCAGGCAACCATAATTGACCATGAGTTCAAGTCAGCTCATTTGGTCTGCAACTCAGAAACAAGAAAGATGTTCTCATGCTGTCTTTGCAGGTCAAGAAACTCAGGTCTCAGAAAAGAGAGGTATGGTTGCGTCACTCAAAGCTGTCGACATTGGATCAGTGCCCAGCCACAAGTCCAATGTCTCAGATATTTTTCCAAGAAAACACGAAGGGAAAGACAGGCGACTCAGGTGAAGTATACTCACCACAGGAAACCTATCTAACCCCAGCCTGGCCCATACTAGAACCTTCGTTTTGTGTGCTTTCAAGTGTCTACACTGAGAGGTTATTTCTGTGTAGTTTCCAATCCAGTCTACCACAATTATCGATTTGAAGTGTGCTCCCATTCCCATGTTCATTTATTTTTTATTTTACCACCTTAGTGTGACAGTGTGTCAGCCCTGACATTGAATGTGTCGTATAATGTGTGGAGGCTAGAGGCAGGCCTCCTGGAGATGTTGGTGATGAACCTGATATCTGCCTACCAGAAAGGCAATATCTTCTTTGTTTATAACTTCCTCCACAACTATAGACAGTGTGGGACAATGGAGCAAGTGCTAGATATTCTGTTTAAAAAGGGAGAGTACACCCTTCAAACGCAGGACTGCTCAGCTCCTCTTGGCTGAGTCCCTCTCTGAGCCTTTGCTTCACTGGGTCTTCTCACAGGAACTTGGCACAAGACAAAGCAGTGTACACCCTGACTTAGGACTAGACCACCCAGGACATTTTTTTTCCCTCAGAAGCTACTGGAGCCTCCTCAGAAGTCTGCCTACTGAGAGGCGAGGATTACAGGCATGTGCCAGTAGGATCCAACTTGCACCCTCACCCGGGTGAGGCCCTAGGAAATCACATTTCCCACTAGTAAATAAGGTTTCAGTAGCAATCTTGGAGCTCTGTGGAGTACTAAAGGCAGAAGAAAGATGGGAGGGAGGGCAGGTGAAGTGGAGGCCAAATCACTACTAAGCCATCAAGGAGAATTATGTTGGCTTTACTTATCCATAAGCACAGAAGCATTTGCTTTTGTGTGTTCTAGTCCTGCAACTTGCACTCAGGGCCTCAGTATTGTCCCTTTGGTGAGTAGAGATAGCCCCATTTGAGCCACAGGTCCAACTCTGGCCTTTTTCTGGTTAATTGAAGATAAGTGTCTTTAGACTTATACTGACTAGCCTGGTTTCAAATTATAATGCCTCAGATCTCAGCCTCCTGATTCATTAGGATTAGAGCCATGTGCCACTGGCACACTTACTTTGGACAGATGCATATAAGCTTCTTAGCAGAATTTTCATGGAACCTTATAGACATATCCCTCCATTTGTCAATTTTATATTCCCATCGGAGACGTACCCAGGCCCACAGATGTCATGTTAGTTTGGAAAAGGAGAACTATAGAGGTGACTTCCTCCTTTCCTCCCATAGACACAGATCCCTGTCCTAACTGTGAGGAAAATGAACAAGTGAAGAAGTGGACTTTGGCACAAAGAGAAGTTCTCTCCTTGCAAAATGGATACCTTTGAGACTTCTGATTCAAAGTACTAATTTCTTGTTTGCACACCACTTGTGGTTTCCACAAGGGGGTGGAGGCTTGGGACTTCAGTGAATGGCAGAGGACACCGCTGTGGGTGCGGATGTGTTCTCTCAGGGATGACAGGAAGGGCTGTGTGCAGAAAGTCAGATCCAGCGAGGAATCAACCATCTCATTGCCTGTCACAGTGAGAATGGTGGAGACTTGTCTTTCAGAAGCTTCTAGAGGCATGTTGTGAGGAGCATCCTGCTCCCAGGGTTCTCCTCCCGCTTCCCAACATGCAGGTCTGTGTATAGGACAGCCACAGCATGCGAGTCCTGACAGAAAGGGGCTAAGGTGGGAGGCTTGGGATGGGGAGGGTGGGCTCTCATTCTCCTTGTCACCCGTCTGCCCACAGCACCATTAGTTCCATCTTCACCATGTGGATAGAATTCTACCCTGATAGGTTCTTGAGCACAAGACCCAAGACACCGTGAAAGAACTCATGCACTACATCATGCTCAACATGCCCTCACCTGCTCCTCTGCATACAAATTCTTCTTTATGAGCTGGGGGAGCCTGTGATGAATGAGACCAAGAAAAAGAGGAAGGAGTTCTTGTGTAGATGCCTCAGAACTTGTGAGTAGGGATGGAACCTAAATATCTAGGGATGGCCCTGTTTGGCCAAGAGCCCTTAGTACTACCCAGGTTGTCAAAATGTCCTTTTAGGGATATTCTCTACCAGGTAATGTCTGTTCTCTTTTCTAAAGTATTGGGGCATAGTCACTAATTAGAAAGACTCTGCCTTCTCATCAGAGTCCAATCCAAACTCAAATTCCATGGCTTCCACCATTAGATCCTCATGGAAGTTTGAATCATACCTGAACTTCTAAAGTCCACTCTCAGATTTGTGTACTTCTTTCCATTCTCAGGTTTGGGCCACCACACAGCAGCTTCTTCTGAACATGGGACAAAGAATCCATCAGTGATAGCAGCAATGGTGACGGGTGGAGATCTTAAGCCATCACTGGACGCCAGAAACATAGAAGGGTTTGTGCCATTTGTAGAAATACCCAAATAGGTTTCAAGTCCTGTGGATATCCATATATTCTGAACCTTACATGTGACGCAGGTGAACCCCCAGGTACCCTGGAGGAAGCAAGAAGATGATTCAGAATGTCTTCCCCTTGCTTTCACAGTTGGTTTAGATCAGCTCCAAACGAGTCAAATCAGAACTCCTCTTGTTGTACAGGATAAAGTAGCACCCATAGGGCTAATGGAAAATGTTCAGTCTATGTTCAAGAGAAACAGTAAGTGAAGTCTAAAAGTTAGATTCCGTTGAGGAAAATGAATCTTTGTTCTCACAGAGTATCTGGACAAATCTGTCCTGCTGAAGGAAAACCAGTCTCCAATGGAGAAAGTAGAATCTGCTTCTCCCTCAGTTCAGGAAGGAAATCCTGCTTTTAATGAGGAGGTAGATCCTTTTGAGGACACTGACCTAGAATGTCTTCCTGAAGGCAACCTAGAGGAAGATGTAGAATTAGAATTTCCTTCTTCCCTCCCTTAGGAAATCTTTCTTTTTCTTTTTGTCCTCATTGTTGTAAAATGCTTATTTACTATTCTAATTTTTAATAAAAAATCAGTGTATCAAGGACATGCATGTGAAGCAGGCTGCGGCTTGGTCCTTCTGCGTCGCCATCTCCCCCTGCCCCCCACACACCCCCAGGATAGCCATCCCTTCCCACATTTTTCTTCTTCTGTCTTGCTTTCAATTTTCAGCCATTTTCTAAAATAAAACCACCGCTGGGGTCTTTTTACCCAGTTTGGTTTCGTCAGATGCCTTGGGGTGGATACTGTCTGGGTGCTAGGTAGGAAAATTTCCTTTCCCCTAGGTTGTGTTTGATCTTTCCTTAAATAAACAAAAATCTCACCCTTTCGGGGGGAAAAAGAGTATCAAGGACTTTTCTACATGGGCTAAGTTTGAACAGTGATCCTTAGATCTTGGCCTTCTGAGTAGCTAGGATTAAAGCATGAGCATCTGGTGCTAGCAAAAACAATGTTCCAGGCCAGGATCAGGGCCTAGTGGTAGAATGCTCACCTAGGATGCATGAAGCCCTGGATTCAATTCCTTGGTATCACATACACACAAAAGGCCAAGGGGTAGAATGCTAGCCTTGAGAAAGCACAAGAACAATAGGCCCTGAGTTCAAGCCCCAGGACTGGCAAAAAAAAGGGGGGGGCAGGAGTTTGGCTAGTGGTAGAGTGCTTGCCTAGCATGCATGAAGACCCAGGTTCGATTCCTCGATACCACATACATAGAAAAAAGCCAGAAATGGTGCTGAGGCTCAAGTGGTAGAGCTCTAGCCTTGAGAAAGTCCAAGGACAGTGCTCAGGCCCTGAGCTCAAGCCCACGACTGGCAAAAAAAAAAAAAAAAAAAAAAAGACACACACAATTTTCCACACATCCCCTCAAGACCTGGGCTAGGTTCTAGGTTCTCCAAATAACTTCCGCTGGGATCTACTCATCCTAGCCTACATTGGGCCTTACACCCAGATCCTACATGCAAGATCCCAAACTTCTGAACTCTCTGTATTTTCTCATCACAATGCCTTAAGTCAAAGGCAGTCTCTGTAGAACAAAGGCTCAGCACCCTGCAGTCTTTACTGAATGGAATCTGGAATATGGTTGGTAAAAAATAAAAAAAGATAAAGTCAGTTTTTTTTTTTTGCCAGTCCTGGGCTTGAGCTCAGGGCCTGAGCACTGTCCTTGGACTTTCTCAAGGCTAGAGCTCTACCACTTGAGCCTCAGCACCACTTCTGGCTTTTATCTATGTATGTGGTACCGTGGAATCGAACCCGGGTCTTCACGCATGCTAGGCAAGCACTTTAACCACTAGGCCAAACTCCCGGCCCCAAAAAGATAAAGTCTTATAGACCTCTAGATCCCACTTTTGGATACTGTCTTCTGCTACCCCCACACAGACCCAGCTTCTAATGGGACAGATCTTGGACCAGTCCTGAGCGGTGATGGCTTAATGAGACCAGCAGGGGACATGGCTCAGCATAAAAGTGCTGTCTAGCCTTGGGGTGGGGGTGGGGGGAGCCCGCTGTGGATACCATTTGCATGGTCCAAAATCTAGACAAAATATCTTGATATTCCTAGCAAAAGGTGGAAAAGGCCTCAATAATGGAGAATGAATGTCATACACAATTTCTCAAGGCCCTGCTACAGACATGACACTGCATAGCTGCAGGTTCTGAACAGACTGGGAATAGGCTCAAACTCCAAGCTGACTCAGTCTCAGCACTGGCCAAAATTTAGAATAGGTCCAGCCTTGGAGCTGACCTGGCTTTGGGGTAGGCACAGACTTGTGACTGGTCCACACTCTGGGAAGTTGTAGACTTGGAACAGGTCTAGACTAGGAGCTGGCCCAGTTAATGAGAGAAGAGTAGGCTCTAGTTCTCCACACATTTTCTCAGCCATGTCACCCCACCCCATGCCCTGGGCTGGCCAAGACTAAACACATAGCTGAAAGGTTAGTACAGTCTCAGAGCATGTGTATGATTTGGAGAGCATAAAAGACTCGGAGAATGCTCAGAGCTGGCACTGGTGGCCTGTTCTGAGGCCTAACTCAACAAAATCAGTGCATTCAGAGCAAAAGTTACTAAGAATAGAGAAGTAGGCCCCAGTTCTCTACACAATCCCTCAGCCACCCCACACCCATGCCCTGGGCCAGCCAAGACTGAAAGTGCAGCAGACTGGGAGCTGGCTCAGGAGGCCCGGCTTGGGGAGTGGCCTCACGGAAAGCCACTTCAGGGAAGAGCACAAATAGCAAACAGGGTGAGGTGGGCTGTGCTTCTCCCACACCACCCTCCCATGCCTTGGAACAGACCTGGCAGGAAGTACTGCTTAGCTCTGCTTGTCTTCAAGGGTTGCCTCAAGGTCAGGACGCCAGCCTTCTCCACCAACAAGAGAAGCAACTATGTGGGGCTTGAATTCCTTCTGGTGCTTCAAACACACATGAAAGCTGGATGCTGATGCCTAAGAAGCACGGCCTGCAAGAGGAGACTGAAATGTACATGCGCAGTTTTGTAGGCCCTAACCCCAACCAAGCACCATCCAAGAGGAAGGGGACTGTACCAGGAGACTCTCACTGGTCTGGCTGGTTCCAGGCAGAACCGACCCAAATCATTCCAGCTCCTGGCCATCCCCTTAACCTCTCACCTGCCCCACTCCTCTCATACTCTATCCCCCTGTTAGCTTCCCCGCTGTACCGGTCCCGGGCTTTGAACTCTGGGCCTGGGGTGCTCTCTCCCTGAGGTTCTTTTGCTCAAGGCTGGCACTCTGCCACTTGTACCACAAGCACCACTTCGGGCGTCTTCTGTGGTTAACTGGCGATGAAAGAGTCTCGAGGACTTACCTGCCCCGGCTGGCTTCTAACGGCCATCCTCAAATCTCAGCCTCCTGAGTAGCTAGGCGCGAGCCACGGGCGCCCGGCTTCTCAAGCTTCAACCAAACACCACCGCTCCAGCCTTTTTGGGGTGCCGGCTCTGGCCGGTCTCCTCTCAGTCCGGGAGAAATTGGGGGAGGGGGGAGAGCGGTTTCCTTAACGGAGAGTCTGCTGCAGAGAACCAGCCAGGGAGACGCGGGGAGAACGGGGGCAGCCGGAAGTCTAGGCCGGAGCAGCCGGAAGTCTAGGCCGGAGCAGCCGGAAGTCTGCGGGCCAGGGCCGCTTCCGGTGGCTTCCCGCCCTTGCGGCCTTTGCCCGGCCTTGGAGCCCTGCAGCCGGGTGAACGTGGGGCAAATCCCGTTGCCTGCTCCCGAGCCTTAGGGCCATGGAGGTCCCGAGCTGGCTGTGAGTGCCCGGTCAAATGTCCAGAACCCCACAGCCACTCCAGACCGCCTGGAGGCCCAGCTACCGGCCTGGGCAAGGGGAGCTCCCGCCATTGGCTGCCCAACAAGCCTGGGCCTGCCCCACGGTGGTGGTTCCTGCTTCTCCTGGGCCCAGGGAGGTCTTGATTTAGTCACAGTGACATAGAGGGCATTTCCTTGTCTGAACCCAGGATGCCCCTCTACCCGGGGCCACACATCTCCCATTGGCAGCTGTATGGCTGTCCAGGCCCTAGGATGGAGAGGTGCCCTCTTCTGCGTCAAAAGCTCTCTTCGGAACTGGCTCTTTCTCCTTTGCGGTATCTGAGCCATCAGCATGTAGCTAAGCTTGTCAGCATGGAATGTGCTCATTCACATGTGTAGTACAGTAAGTAGTTTGCAATATAGCCTGTTTAAACAGATTGATTGTAAATAAGCTGTGTCCTGAGCCCATACAAGCAATACATTTTTTTGTGGTCTTACCATAAAGTCTTGCTGATCAAAGCTTTTGTGCTCCTTAGCCATTTTTACTGTCCTTGGTAAAGATGTCTATTCCAGTTAGTTAAATCTGATTATCTCTCTTCTCAAGTTTTTTTTTTAAACACAGGTTTTTTATAACTCACAAACCATATAGTTCACCCACACAAATAACAAATTCAGTAGTCCAGGTATATCCCATGCATTAAAAAAAAACTATAGTAAAATACATTAAATAATATTTATAGGAGTACATTTCTTTGGGGGCATGAACTCTGAATTGGCCCTAGGAGGGCAGGTTAAGCAAGAATGTCACTCACAGTAGTAGCCTCATCATTAAGAAACAGCCCAGCCCAGCTCTGTAAACATCAGAAGGCTGTCAATCATCCATCCAGGTTGACAATCATCCAAGCCAAATCTTCAGTCCAAAGAGAGCACCTTTAGTAGTGCTGTCACGAGGGTCTGGCCAGTGTTACCACCCCAAGGCTGACCACTGTACCAACCTATTTCTCAGGTGAGATACTTCCAGCTTCACAAAGATCACCAACAAAAGTCAAGCTGATCTCTCAACACCATTTGTTGAAATTTCGTCTCTTGACATAACACAGTTTTCCATCTTCACCATGTTTCAATGTTCAGTTGTGTTAATTATGTGCATCCTGGGACCACCTCATAGTGGCCTCCAGTATGGGCTTTGGGCCCCAGGCTATTCCCTCCTGAATGGGGAATAAGTGTAGATACAGGCCAGCCTCAGAAAACTGAAATGAATCCGGGTGCCAGTGGCTCACGCCTGTAAATCTAGCTGCTCAGGAGGCTGGGATCTGAAGATTTCGGTTCAAAGCCAGCTGGAGCAGGAAAGTGGATGAAACTCTTATTTCCAATTGTCCACCAAAAAGTTGAAAATGGAGTTTTCACTCAAGTTGTAGAGTGCTAGCCTTGAGTAAAAAGCTTAGGGACAGCACCAACTGAGTTAGGCCAGGATTTGGGGCAGGGGTAAAAGAGAGAGGGGGAGGTAGGGAGGGAGAGAGAGAGGGAGAGGAGAAAAAGCAGAAGAGGGGGAGAGGGGGAATGAGTGTGTGTGTGGGGGGAATAAATCGCCTTCCTCTGCTTCATTTTCCCAAAAATGCAGTGTCAGAATGGTGGAGCCTAGGATTTCAGGAAAGGAATACTCAAGAGGCTAAGATATGAAGATCATGGTTAAAAGCCAGCTCAGGTAGGAAAGTTCCTGAGATTCTTATCTCTGCTTAACCAACAGAAACTGGAAGTGGTGCTGTGGCTCAAAGTGGTAGAGCATAAGCCTTGAGCAAAAGAGTTCAGGAACGGTGCCCAGGCCTGAGTTCAAGCCCTAAGACTTGAAAAAAAAAATAATGAAAGCACAGCTGAGACTTCTTTTAGAAGTAAAACAATGGCTGGGCACGATAGTACATACCTGTAATTCTAGTACATGGGTGGCTAAGGCAGGAAGTTCAATGCCAGTAGCCTAGCTGTGGAATGTGTTCCTTCTGTCTTCATCCTCTGCACTCATGGGCCTGGTATGCTAGCGAACAGGGAGAAACCATCACAAAGTTCAAAGACAACATGAGCACAGCTTTTTTTTTTTTTTTTTTTTTTTTGCCAGTCCTGGGCTTGAGCTCAGGGCCTGAGCACTGTCCTTGGACTTTCTCAAGGCTAGAGCTCTACCACTTGAGCCTCAGCACCACTTCCGGCTTTTTTCTATGTATGTGGTACCAAGGAATCGAACCCGGGTCTTCATGCATGCTAGGCAAGCACTTTAACCACTAGGCCAAACTCCCGGCCGAGCACAGCTTTTTTTTAAAGAGTGTGGATACCATAACCAACAAGATCCCGTGAGAGGATTCAGATGGTGGGGGAGGTGGGCACCACAGTAAGACAGGCCATGGGCAGGCCTCCTTGGGGGCGTGGTTCTGAGCAAAGACCTGAAGGAGGCCAGCCTGCACATTGGTGGTGGTGGGGAAACAGCTGCCAGTGGACGTCACAAGCCGAGTTCCTCTATGGCTGCAGTGGGGTAGAAAGAAGCCATTGGAGGGAAGTAAGGTTGGGGAAGATACAAAGGCTGGGCCCTAAGAATCTTCAGAGGACTCTGCCTCAATTCAGAGCTCTCAGTGGGACCCATTTGAGATTGGCCTGCTCTGGTGATTTTTTTTTTTTTGGTCAGTTGTGGGGCTTGAACTCAGGGCCTGGGTACTGTCTCTGACCTCTTTTGCTCAAGGTTGGTGCTCTATCACTTTGAACCACAACTCTCCTTCTGGTTTTCTGGTGACTAACTGGAGATAAGAGTATCACAGGGACTTTTCTGTCTGGTTACAGATATGAACCACCAGTGCCCGGCCTGGATTATTTTTAAAGTGGAACATTGGCTGTGGTGTTGATATGAGTGTACAGGGAGGAGGCTAGGAGCCACATGAAGCGGCTGTGCCATGAAGAGGTGGACTGGGCTGGAGTAGGGGATCATCTTTCCCAGGTTTGTTGGATTAATATCTTTTGCTCTCTCTTTGTTGCCTCCTCCAGCTCCTGTTCGACTGCTTTCAGTGTTTCCTTATACCATCTTCACACATAGACACATTTTATTTTGGTGTTATTCACCCTCCATGATTCTTTTCCATCTCCCTCCCCCTCCTGCCTCCTCCCTCACACCTCCAAGCAGGCCCACAGTTACCATTACAAATATGTCACATTCTAAACCTTGATAGTAAGCTGTTTTTAGAACAATAGTAACATGATTCTCTGAATTACAGCATACAGGTGCACAATGAGCAATAAGAATAAGTGTTCCAGGAGGTGCTGCCTTAGCACAGTAGGAGCTTCAGGTTTCAGGACTATGGACTGCCTACAGTGAATTTCAACCAGGTATTATGACCTCAGTCTTGAAAACCAGTGGCTGGAGCTCTGAGACTCTCTGGGCCTATATGTGATCCTGGGACTGACAGGCTGTCCTGAAGTTGTGCACCTCTGTCTTAGAATGCATGGACTCAGAAAATGTATCATAGGAAACATTTTAATTCTCATTTGGGCTGTAGTCTTAACTTCCAGTTCTGAGTGGCGTTTGTCGGGCCTACTCTCTTTCTAGTCAGGTTATGGACGCTGAGAGCCCCTCTCTTAGAGGCTGTGAGAGGCAGTGAACACCAGGGGGCGCTGGTTCCATAGAGGAAGCTCCTCACCTTTGCACCAATTTGCTCCAGTGGAGCAGCTGCAGCAGCAGAGAGCCATGCAGCTACACAGCTAATTTTCAGGCCCCCCCCCCCCCCCCCCCCCGCCAAGACCTCCAAAGTCTCATGCCAAGAATAAAGGAATTCTGGGAGCACTATTCTCCCTAAGTGCACAAGCCAGAAGTGGTTACTCCTGCTGGAAGATGGGGAAAAGGGTGATCAAAAAGTAAAGGCTATTAACCTATTAGCTGGGTTAGTAAATGGCAGTTAGAGTATGAATTGAGCTTTCTAGGCCCCTCAAATTGGAGTCCTTCGTCAGCAGGCCCAGCACAGTCAGAAAGGGTTCCTTACTTGGTAAATAAACAAAATCCCATTGCTGCAGCCAGGACAGCATCTCCTTTCTAGTTTAGGAATCCTGAATGCCAAGGTGCAGGCCACTTATTAAAGGACGCAGAATGTAGGGTTTTATGTACTGACATGTAGGGACAGAGAAAGGATTGCTCACTCATTCTCTTCTCCCTCTACTGGGTTTGAACTAGTCCTCTACCACTGGAACCAGGCCATGACACTTTTTGCTTTAGTTCTTTTTCCAAATACAGGCTTGGCTCATTGCCCCAGCTGGCTTTGAACCTTGATCTTTCTGATGTTCACCTCTGAAGTATCTAGGATTACATCCATAATTATTAGCTGGCTTTTTTGTTTTTTGTTTGTTTGTTTTGTTTTTGTGAGTCATGGGCTTGAACTCAGCCTTGGCACTGTCCCTGAGATCTTCAGCTCAAGGCTATCACCCTATCTTTGAGCCAAGCCCCACTTCCCATTTTCTAGAGGTTAATTGGAGGTAAAAGTCTCAGCTCCTTTTGTGCCCAGGCTGGCTTTGAACCTTGATCCTCAAATCTCAGCCTCCTGAGTAGCTAGGATTACAGGCGTGAGCTACCGTGACCGGTTAGTATTAGCTGTTTTTATATACAATAAAACCAGTTCCATACTATACATATTGTTTATATCTTGTTGTCTTCACTTACAAGAGCTTTTAATGCAAAAATAGTCTTCCAAAATTCCATATTTGGTGGTTATACAATATTTTGTTCCATTAAGCACAGTTCATTTGCATGAACCCCTACTGTTGACTCTTTAGATTGCTTCCAATTTTTGCTATTAAAAGCGTAGATTAACATCTTTAAACATCTTTTCTTATCAGCATTTCTGACTATTTCCTTAGATGTATATCTATCTGTCTGTCTGTCTATTTACTTGGCTGTTCTGGGGCTTGAACTCAGGGCCTGGGCACTGTCCCTGAGCTTTTGCTTAATTCTAGCACCTACCACTTGAGCCACAGTGCTGCTTCATACTTTTTCTGTGTCTGTGGTACTGAGGTATGGAACCCAGGCCTTCATGCATGCTAGTCAAGTACTCTTCCACTAAGCCACATTTCCAGCTTCCTGGATTCTTACAGAAAGGATCACTGGGACAAAGCGTGAAAATATTTTTCAGGCCTTTGGTTTAGGTTACCAAATTACCTCCCAGAGGGATCTTGCCAATTCACACTAGCATCTGTAAGTACCTGAATGTCTCACAGCTATAAAAGAAGAACCTTGCGGGAAGGGGTGGGATTTGAGTATGTGGCTAGATGGAAAATGGAGCTCCATGGGAAGGGAGAGTTTTTGAATGGGGATGGGGCGGGGGAATACGTAAGGGGGTCAAATCCACATAAGAAAGGAGAGAGGGTTGGAGTGGATTTACAGAATTGCCTTGGACTTAGGAAACACACCATATTCTGAAGCTGATGGAAAGATGTCTCAATGGATGTGGATTAAAGTCATTGTAGTTAAGTAGATGAGATTCAGAAGGTTGATTCAAAAGGTAGGAGCCCCCACGGTTGGGTGAAACAAGAGACAGATGCAGCAATACAGAGTCAGATGAAAATCAGACATATTCTTTCTGCATCCTCTGAAGCACAAAGTATCAGTAAGTATGATTCCATCTTCTAGCAAGAGAGAGATGGAGATTCAGATGGCTTTGGGGGCAAATTCCTTTGGGAAGGCCTTGTACAGAGCTCACAAATGAGACTGAGGGTGGTAGCATGGGAGGCTAAAAACAGGCCCCGAAAGGAATAGACACTGACTCAGAATGGGGTTTTGTATAGGTGCAGATGCTAAGTACTATAAAAGAATCAGAACAGAAGGTACTGTACTAATTTGGACTACCAGTTATATTTATTCAGACCAGGGAATAACTTTCAGCACATAACGTCCAGCCATGGTCTGAGAAATACCCTCCTCAGAGCAATGGTTTAATAAGAAGTGAGAATGACTTATCCAAGTAGTGTTGTTTAACACAGCGGGGAAAGGGAGAGGGATAAAGGTGGTGGGATGAATCAGAACACAGTGTAAACATGTGTGAAAATGCAGCAATGAAATCCCCTCTGTATAATATAAGATAAATGGGGTAGCGGAGGCTCAATCCTGTCATTTTAGCTACTCAGGAGGCTCCAGTGAACCACCAGGAAAATGGAAGTGATGCTGTGGTTCAAAGTGGTAGAACGCTAGCCTTGAACAGAATAGCTCATGGATAGTGCCGAGGCCCCAAGTTCAAGCCCTGTAAACTGCTCCTCCAGCTCTCCCCCCCAGCAAAAAAAAGAAAGCAATAGAGACCCAAAGGGCTGGCTTACATGCCTTGGTGATATGTGATTATATTTCACATAACATGCCCAGGTACCATCCTGGATAGATCTCTGCTTTTTGGCCAAGCTAGGCAAAATAGTGTTAGAGAGGATATGAAGTTTGCCTATGCAATTCTTCTACAAAAGGAGGATGCCAGGATGACTAAACTTTTTCCATTCTACTCCACATCCTTTCAGCTTCTTTTTCCTTCCTGATGCCAGGGGTCCCAGAAATGAGGCTTTCAAAAGTGCTGGAAGCAGAGATCTTTTTTAAACAGGAAACTGTAGGTGTGACTTTCACATCTTGATGCTAGAATTCCTAAGGGCCTGGTGAAATGGGTTGTGCCTTCATGACATCAGGCAAAAGAAGTCAACATGGAATGCAGCTCCATCATTTAGTTGCTAGAAATCACGTACAGGTTTTGTTCCTGCTAAACTCTCTTCTAAATGAATATGAGTAGGCACTTGTAATATTAGTACTGCAGCCTGCAGTGGCTGAATCTAACATCCCCTTCACAGCTGGAAAAGTTGGGGCACCCCACCTGCACCCTGTCATCCATTTCTCCAGGACCTTAGGCATTTTGGCTTAGAGAGCAAGAAGCATATCAGTAAGTAAAAGAATGGATAAATGGGTGTGTGCAGTGGCCGAAATCAATACTACATTAAGATCCTGAAGAAGCTGCAGAGGAGATGATATTGTCTCTTAATAATCTCAGGTGCCATGGCACCGCTGCTTTAGGAACCATACAAGATGAAATGGAAATCTGAAAACCCCAAAGGCCTTGCTCTGAGACCAGGAATGCACCCACATGCCTAGCTTATATCAGTTCTTGGGATTTGTTTGATTGTTCCTATTGTGTCTTCAAATATAATGACAAATGGTGTTTGAAGACCCAATGGCAATGGACAATCTACTGAAAAATAAGAAGTTGTTGGAAGCTGGGCACTGGTGGCTCATGCCTGTCATCCTAGCTACTCAGGAGGCTGAGATCTGAGGAACGCAGTTCAAAACCAGCCTGGGCAAGGAAATCTGTGAGACTCTTATCTCCAATGAACCAGAAAACTGGAAGTGGTGCTGTGGCTCAGTGTGGTAGAGTGCTAGCCTTGAAACTGATCACGAATTCAAGCCTGACAACCAACCAAAAGTCTGGTGTGATATCTCTAGAGGAAGATCTTCAGGCCTAGACGTGGTATGAGCTGCTACAGGGTCTGGGTAGAAGCTCTGCCTGTCTGGTCTGCCCATTTTGCCTACACCTTACCAATAGTAGTACCTTTATTAAACTCTCCCCAGATTCTTCTGCATGAGGGTGGCTTCTGTTTCTAGCTGGGATTCTTTCAGCTGCAACACCACCCCTGCCTCCTCCTCCCTCTCTCCCACCCCCACTCCTAACCTTCCCTATTTTCTTTCTTCCTCTTTTCTCCTTCTCCTTTTGGAGGGAGTGTGCAGGCTAGCAGCATATCTTGCTTCTCATCTACTCTGTGGCTGCTCTGGTCCCTGGGTGGTCCAGAACACTGTATTCCTTTTTTTTTATTATTATTTTTTTATTTTTTTTTTTCTTCCGAACTGCTTGGAGTTCTGGCTGCTTTTCAGAGTGTTCAGCCCATCCCCCAGCCACTCCACAGCCCCACCCTGCTCCATCCCAGCTCACCATTGGCCCTTCTGGACTTTGATTTCCTAAGTGGACATCTTGAGGGGGAGGGCATGGGTGTGGAGGAACCAATCACATTGGTGACATCAGTGTCTACAGACAGCATTAGCCAGTGCAGGCCAACACATTCGGAGTTGCACTTTCATTGCTTTTTCAATCCACGTGTGCAGATTTTTTCTTTTATTGTGTTAGTAGTTTTTAAAAAAAATGTAATAAACAAGGAAGAAAAAAAATATTCAAGTTACTCTAGCTAAAAACGTCAGCCTAACAAAACTCTTTTAGCAGACCCTTGTAAGTCCTGTTGCTAGGGAAGAGTGGTCCCACAGACCTGGAAAAGTTTAAAAAAAAAAAAAAGGAGGAGGGGAAGGGGGGGCTTGGTTAACTTTAAAGAAACAAAGGTTTTTCAGCTGGCTCTTGGGGGGGGGGGACCTGAGCCCACAGAAGGAATAAGCAAAGAAAGAGGGGATTGAGCATTTTCGCAAACAAATGATAAAACTGCCTTTTAAAGAAGTGGGGAGGGACCCCCTTGTCCAAACAAGACTTTCGCCAGGGTAGGAAATCATTTCTGCAATTGTTTACAATGCTCAGGCAGCCAGTCCAAAGTCAACACGGCCTGGGAGCGTTGCCCCGGAGCCTCCTGCTCTCTGCCAGCTGCCGGCCAGCTCCAGCCCAGCTATTTCTGGGACTCAGTCCCCTCCCTTGAAAAACAAACTGTGGCCCTCACCGTCATCCCCAATTTAAACCCGACTTCTGCAGTCTTCATCATATTTTCCAGGATGATTGTCCAACAGAGGCCTGGATGCAGGCTGGAAGCCAGGGAAGAGAGGGGGCTTCAATTACCGGGTGCCAGGGCGGAAATTTCCCTTGCACTCCAAATATATAATAGTTTCACCTGTGAGCTAGGAAACTCATTGCATTTCCAACACCAGATCTTGACTAATAAACCGCCTGAAAGTTATACCCTTTCCTTAAGCCTTCAAACCCAGAGCAGAGTTTGCTTTTACTAAAAAGCTCTGCGATGCATGCGGCTATCATAAAAGAGAGTTGATGAATCCCCATCTCTTTAATTAGCCCACCTATTTGTTTTAGGTTAATAATATAGTCCTGTGGTTTGACTTTTTTTTTTAAGTGCAGTGAAAATAAAGTTTCCATCTGTCTACTGTTGTTGTTGTTTTGTATGATCTGTCCAAACTGGCTTTATGCATTTCCAAGCACTTTGGGCAAGCGCAAAGGAGAGACTATTCACGGAGAGAGATGTCTCTAAGCATGGATCCTAACCCCTCCCTCGTCTGTTGTGTGACACTGTGCATGCTGCGTTCTCTATCTGGACCTCATTGGTGGCATCTGGGAAAAATGAGAATAATAATAGCTAACATGCATTAGGCTTCTACGGCTCGGCCACTCTGCTAAGCGTTTTCACATGGTATTCGTGGAGCGCAAGCTCCCTACAGCACTACAAGGAGGCATTATGAACCCTACTATACCCACAGCAAAACCTGAGGCACAGAGACATTAAGGAATTTGTCCAGGTCATAGATAGAGGACTTTGTGAAGTTAGCAAGACCAGCAAGAGGAGCTCATAACCACTGAGTCCACTATGTTCTGGAACTCTCTGTCACTGATGTTATGGCAATACCATGATGGGATGGTGACAGCTGATAAGGAGCTGGGGACAGCAGGTCAAGGCTCAGGTTTGAGCTCTGACGTCAGACCAGTGCCTCCCTCCCTTCCCCTCTAGGGAGTCAGGATACCTCCTTAAAAACAATTTCTTCCTTTTATTAAAAAGTAGTCATGTGCAAAAGAGCTAGCTAAAGCATTTTGTCTTCTTTCCTTTTTTCCTTTCTTTCACCAGTCCTGGGGCTTGAACTCAGGGCTTGGGCACTGTCCTTGACCTTCTTTTTGCTTAAGGCTAGCACCCTACCACTTGAACCACAGCTACTGGTGCCTGGCTTATCTTTATTTATTTTTTTAAACAAACTATCTTTGTATTCCCAAATCAGAAATTGGTAAACTTATCTCTGTAAAGGGCGAGATAGTAAATGTGTTCAGTTTCACAGCCCATACAGCCTTTGTTTCAACTTCTCAGCTCTATCTTGAAGCCAAAAAGCAGCCATATGTCAAAGTATAAGCATAGCCATGTCCCAATAAAACTTCAGTTATGAAACAGAATTATTACCAGGTACTGGTGGTTCATGCCTGCAATTCTAGCTATGCAGGAGAACTTTCCTGCTAGGGCTGGCTTTTAGCCACGATCCTCCGACCTCAGCCTCCTGAATAGCTAGGACTGCAGGCGTTTGCCACCAGTGCCCAGAAATCTTCTGTAATTTTCGACAGGCTGTGTACTGGCAAGGCCCAATTTCTGGTACACCAATACACAGTACAGCTTCATGTTCTTAAATTCTGAGGCATTTGTTTGTAATATTTCCTTCATAATCCCCTCTCCTTTCTCTCTATTATCTTTTCTCTTTTCTTCCTTTCTTCTTTGTTTTTCTTTTTTTGCCAATTTTGGGGCTTGAACTCAGGGCCTGGTCACTGTCCTTGGGCTTTCTCAAGGCTAGCACTGTACCACTTGATCCACAAGACCACTGAAGAAAGGAAGAAAAAAAAATACATAGCATTCTAGACTCTGTGGTAAGAAGTGTGGCTGCCCAGTGAAAAGAACAACTTTATTTCCCTGTGAAAAGAACAACCTTATTTCCCTATGAGAGCTGATTTCTCTATCTGTAAAATGCCAACCACAGCAGGAGGGGAACTGTGAGTCAGTCCTGTGAGTCTGAGCACTGGAGGGCAGTAGGCCAGCCCAGTCTGAGATGAGAGGCAGGTGGAGTCGTGAATGCCAAGACAAGAGTGCTTGGAATGTAGCTCAGTGATACAACCAGTGCTTAGCATGCATCGATCCTATGTTTGACTCCAAGAAAGCAAGGGCGAGGGGGGGGGGAGGAGGGAAAGGAAGACAAGAGAAAGGAAGAAAGAGAAAGAAGGGAAGAATGAAGGGCTGGGAATGTAGGGGTAGTGTGGCTTAGTGGTAGAGTGCTGGCCTAGCATGCATGAAGCCCTGAGTTCAATTCCTCAGTACCACATAAACAGAAAAAGCCAAAAGTGGAACTGTGGCTCAAGTTGTAGGGCATTAGCCTTAAGCAAAAGAAGTTTGGGGACAGTGTCCAGTCCTTGAGTTCAAGCCCTAAGACTTGCAAAAAATAAAGGAAGAGGGGGAGAGAGGGAGGGAAGGAAGGAGGGAGGGAGGGAGGGAAGGAGGGAAGGGAAGAGAGAAAGAAGGAAAGGAAGAAAGAAAAAAGGAGAGAGAGAGGAGAGGAGAGAGAGAGAGAGAGAGAGAGAGAGAGAGAGAGAGAGAGAGAGAGAGAGAGAGAGAGAGAGAGAGAGAGAGAGAGAGAGAGAGAGAGAGGCAGGCTAGGGATTTGGCCTAGTGGTAGAGTGCTTTCCTAGCATGCACTAAGACCCAAGTTCGATTCCTCGGTACCATATAAATTGAAAAAAGCCAGAAGTGGTGCTGTGGTTAAGTGGTAGAGCTCTAGCCTTGAGAAAAACCCAAGGATAGTGCTCAGGGCCTGAGCCCAAGCACAGGACTGGCAAAAAAAAAAAAAAAGAAAGAAAAGAAAAGGAGAGAGAGAGAGAGAGAGAGAGAGACAGAGAGAGAGAGAGAGAGAGAGAGAGAGAGAGAGAGAGAGAGAGAGAGAGAGAGAGAGAGAGAGAGAGAAATTGCAGAGTTGAGCTGAAATCTGAGGATGGAGGTTCAAAGCCAGCCCGGGCAGGAAAGGCCATGAGACTTTTATCTCCAATTAATTACCAGAAAATTGAAAGTGGTACTATGGCTCAAAGTGCCTTAAGCACAAAGGGACAGTGTCCTGAGCCCTGAGTTCAAGCCCCATGACTGACACAAAAGAGAGAAAGGAAGGAAAGAAAGAAGGAAGGGAGGCAGAGAGCAAAATGATTGAAGTCTGTTGTCTTGCTTAATCTGATGAGGCCAACATGCAAGAGACCCACTGTGCAATGGACTCCCCCAACTAGTTAACTGTAAAAATATACACAAGTACAGCTAGAGCAAGAACCTATACAATACCCAGCATTACAAAGAACAATCCCTGCAGAGGAGCCTTTCGTTAAAATAACAACCAAGGCAGTCATGAGGCCGCCTTCTGAGATAAATGCTGGAGTTTGGCTGTAAATGCCAACATCCTTAGCTAATCTCAGTAATGCATGAGCAGGAAGAATTCAGCGGCAAGGAGCCCAAGTGGAATTGCATAAAGAACTCTTAAAAGCAGCCAACAACCTCTGAGCTGTAGGCCCACGTGCATGATGGAGAATATTATAACGTTTAATTGAATCTGAAAGCACGGGAACTTCTCTGGGGGGCAGGGTTTGGGGTCTTGGCAAGAAGCAGGCTAAGTTAGGGCACTCCCAGCAGAGCCTCACCCACACCTCAGTTTTCGCCTCTGTGATTCATCCACTCCGGGGAAGACCGATTCCTTCCAGGTGAGAAAACTCACTATCCTCTCATTACAGTTCAGAGATCATTCACTCTTCTCCCACCTCAAACTCATTTTATAGTTGAAGAAACTGAGGCCCAGAATGGCGAAGTAAGACTCCTGAGATCACACAGCAAGTGAAGAACTTTGTTAGATCAAGGTCAGGATTAAAATGCAGAGCAACATGGCAGCTGGGTCACAGTTTAACATCTCAACTTGAGGGCAAGATGGAGAGCCGTGGCCTGGTTCCAAGTCAAAATGGTTTTAAATTAGTTTTAAAATTGTTATCCTAAAGGTGATATACAGTGGGGTTATAGTTAGATAAGGGGGCTGGGAATGTAGCTTAGTGGTAGAGTGCTTGCCTAGCATGCACGATGACCGGGGTTCGATTCCTCAGTACCACATACACAGGAAAAGCCAGAAGTGGTGCTGTGGCTCAAGTAGTAGAGCGCTAGCTTTGAACAAATGAAGCTCAGGGACGGGGCCCAGGCCCTGAGTTCAAGCCCCCAAACTGGCAAAATAATAATAATAATAATAATAATAATAATAATAACAGTAACAAAAACAACAATAAGTCATGTAAAGAGTACATTTTCTTTTTGGACAATGTCATCCTTTCCCTTTCTCTCTTTTGGTTTTCTGAGTTCATTTTTTTTTTTTTTTGCAGTCTTGGGGCTTGAACTCAGAGCCTGGGCACTGTCCCTGAGCTTCTTTTGCTCAAGGCTAGCACTCTACCACTTGAGCCACAGAACCACTTTCTGTCTTTTTTTGTGTATGTGGTACTGAGGAATGGTACCCAGGGCTTCATTCCTGCTAGGCAAGTACTCTACCACTAAGCCGTATTCCCAGCCAAGCTTTTTTTCTATTTCTTGAATGTTTTATTCATGGATTCTTTCCCCTCTCTAGGGCTAGAGATCAGACCCACCTTCTACTATTGATGGCCTCTGGACTGATTCTATTGTTCCTGTTATTTAAAGAAATATGTTAGCCAGGCACTGGTGGCTCATGCCTGTAATCCTAGCTACTAAGGAGGCTAAGATTTGAGGATCGAGGTTCAAAGCCAGCCAGGGCACAAAAGTCTCTGAAACTTTTACCTCCAATTAACCATCAGAAAACCAGAAGTGGTGTTGTGGCTCAAGTGGTACAATGCTAGCCTTGAGCTGAAGAGCTCAGGGAGAATGCCCCAGCCCAGCATTCAAGCCCCACAAAAAATAAAATTAAAAAAAATAAAATATATTAGTTAGAACCAGGCCCTTGGGACATTATCTTGGCTTCATAGGCTAAAACCAGATGCAAAGGAGACAGTGTTTCAGAATTCTTGCCTTTACCCCTCCTAGTTTAGATAACCTTCCTGTAACCCTGGAAAGACTGATTAGCAGAACACCTGATTAGAAACTAACAACCAACAGAATGTTGTAGGACCTGATCCCTGATCGCTGAATTCTTCCTTTCCCCAAACACCTAATTATAATAGGGGCAGACAGCTTATGGTATAAGAACCCCTACGCTTGGAGCCACCAGGGAGAGGGCACTGCAGAGACAGAGACATGGAGTGGGATACAGGGAGACACAGCGACCTGAAGAAGATGGACAGTGTTAACAATGACCTAAACGCGAGCTACTTTTCTTCTGAATGAAGTCATTCACCTTCCTCTTCTGTTGTCCTGGGTTTCATTCATTGTTACTCTGAGCTGTGAACTTGTAACTCTAAGGAAAGCACTGAGCCAAAACGGTTATGTTGGACTCTGCCCACCAGGAGTAACAGCAGAAGACTCTGTGCCAAGACCATGGCTGTGGTGTTTGTTTTTTTTTTTAATTTTTTTTGGTAGTTAATGTGTTACATGATACGGCTGAGCACCACTGGCTGACACCTGTAATCCTAGCTACTCAGGAAGCTGAGATCTGAGTATTGCAGTTCAAGGTCAGCCCAGGTAGGAAAGCCTGTAAGACTTTATCTCCAATAAACTACTCAGAAAAAGCTGAAAGGGGCACTGTGGCTCAAGTGACAAAGCACTAGCTTTGAGCACAGAGAGGGTCCAGGATAGAACAAGTTCAAGCTCCAGGATTGGAAAGAGAAAAATAAAAGGCATAACAAATATCCCTCTAAAAAATTGAAAATATAAAACTAAGAAAAGTATAGCGAAGGTATACAATGGAATTTCCTTTCCCTAGGTTCCCATCCTAAAAGCAAATTTATCACCTCAGATATGCATTCTCTGAAGCAGATATAGACAGGACATTCACATAGGACAACTACCTCTTTAGACTTATCTTCATCCCACAGTTACATCCATAGTGAGTGAATTGTATTGTTTAAGGAGCCTAAAAATAATCCTTCAAGATATGTAGCAAAAGTACTTGCTTGCTCTTTATTAATTATCAGGACAAACCTATGAAATTGCAGTACTTTATAGGGTGAGTGTGACCAAATGTCAATAATCTGTAGTTGCACACAATAATATTGTTATATATTCCGTAAGTATTGTTATTTCCATATACCATATATGACACGGGTACATTCTGAGAAATAGTTGGATGACTATCATAATGTATACTTACACCTCAGGCTATAGCTACTATGCACTTAGACCAGATGTACAGACTACAGCTGCTAGGCTACAAACCTGTACAGCAGGTTTCAGTACTGCATGTTGTAGGCAATGGGAGGAAACACAGTGATGAGTATTTGTGTATCTAATCATATCCCAACACAGGAAATGCAGAGTAAAAAAAAAGCTAGCTCTATAATAGTCTTACGTTACCACCATCGTGCATGTGGTTTATAGTTTCGGGATCGAACCCAATACCTCATACATAAATAGCTCATTATTCTCAACATGGCAGTCGAAGCACAAAGACCACTCTCACCTTTGCCCTTTTCCCTCAAAGTGGTCATGAACGCAAGGAAAGTCCATCTCTGACTTCTCTCCGCCCCTTCCCTCACGTGGCAGATAGCCTGCGCCATACCCTAAAGTGAAGAATGTCACACAAAACTCCACAAAGAATCCTAACAAACAGGCCTGGCGTGGTTTCCCCCACGTTCTCACCAGGAGCTCCTCCCTCTTCATTCAACCACACTTCTGTCAGCCTGAACGTTCTTCATGTAACCTAAGAATAAAAACATACAGACCTTCCGAGTTACATTCAAAACCCACATGAAATACATGTGTAAGCCCTTTCACACTGGTTTTGTGACTATGGTCTCAGCAATATGTAAGAAGAGACATCTCTTCTCCCTAAATGGAAGATAGGTAAGGCTGGTCACCTTGGCGGGAGGCTGGGATCTGAGGATCATGGTTCCAAGTCAGCCAGGGCAGAAAAGTCCATGCAACTCTTACCTCCAATCAACCACTCAAAAGCTAAAAGTGGCACTGTGGCTCAATTGGTAGAGCACTCGCCTTGAGTGAAAAGAAGCTCAGGGACAGTACACAGGCCCAGAGTTCAAGCCCTAGGACTGTCATAATAATGAGGATGATGATGATGATAATAATAATAAGAAGAAGAAATATAAGAAATGCTCTTATGGACTTCCTACAGAATCCCCAGGTAATGAGACTACTGGTCAGGCTCTGCCAGAGAACCCAGGTAGGTAACAATTGCAGTGAGCAGCAAAATTAGGGGGGCAGGAAGAAGGGCCTGGTCCATAGAAGGCCAATAGAGATAGCTCATAGTATTGCTAGGGACAAGCAGCTTGGTGGCCAATAATTAAACAATCTAAAGAAATCAAGGGTTGACGGTCAAGGGGCTGAAATCAGGCACCCCTGAAAAATGATTCTGATTCCTTATGTTGTTTCTTCCCCTACCCCCCCCCCCACTCCCTGCCTCTCTCTTTGTGGGTTGTGGGTCTTGAACTCTGGGCTTAGGTGCTGCTTCTGGTTTTCTGGTGGTTCATTGGAGATAAGAGTCTCCCAGACTTTTATGCCTGGCCTGGCTTTGAACCACGATCCTCAGATCTCAGCCTCCTGAGCAGCTAGGTGTACAGGCACGAGCCACTGGCGCCCAGCTTCTTTCCGCTGTTTCTGAACCTAGGTGTCAACGAAAGAAAAGGCTAAATCTGTGTGAAGAGAGCAAATGTTTTCAGTCGTCATTCATTCCTCTAGTCCTTCCCCTGAAATCTATGGCCATTCACATCTATACCTGGAATCACAGAAAGCTATAAATGATTCTTAAAAGACATGTGCTTTACTACTTAGCTACACCCCGTCATCCCTGCTTCTTCATTTCAGATGGAAGACTCTTGCTGACCAATCCAGCCTGACTTGGGACATCCCAGAGTGGACACTCAGAGGTCAGAGCTTGTCTCTGTCCAAATAGTGCAGGTAGACAGACAGCCCACAGGAGCCCTTTGTGGCTGTGTTACTTCCCATTCTCTGAATGTTTCTGACTCTGTTGTGAGTCATCCCACTTGGGATAAAGGTCTCTCTAGGTGGGTTCTCTTCCCCTGGGCCTTTGCACTTCAGTCTGGACCTTCCTACTTGGGAGAAAGGCTTTTGTATCCTGGGGAAGTAATACACAGCAGTGGTGGCAATCTGGCAGGGGAAAGGTTTTTCCCTAGATAGGAGTCCTTTGGAAACCACACAGCTGGCTCTGGACATGAGTCACACAATTATAGTATATAGCTATGACTCACTCCTGCCCCGTGTCCAATCGTTACTCCTCTGCTAACAGCACCAGTTTTGCCTCAGTAAAAGATCGTTATGATATCAAGTCCACCCCTCTTTCATTTACCAATGTCACTAAGACTTCCTGTCAAAAGACCCTTACCATTTCTGGCCAGTGAACAAGCCAGGAACGTAAGTTAGGTCAGCTAGATATTCTTTCCTAGGAACTCAAATTTTGAGCAGAGGAAAGTGTTTGGGATCCGTTCATCCTAGCATCTTGAGGCATTTGTCTACAGATTCCTACTTTCAACATTTCACTTGCCTGGCCTTCTGGGGCTGCAACATCTTCTAAGTGCTACTTAGAATCCTTTCCTGGTGTGGTATTCATGTTATTTAGGTCCCAAAACAATGGATCAAGTTAGTTGTGTGTGTGTGTGTGTGTGTGTGTGTGTGTGTGTGTGTGTGTGTGTGTGTGTTGGGGAAAGAAAGATCTTGGCATTTTACATTGTAGACGAATAGCAGAGGAATAATCCATGCAGGACAGGAGATGGTAAGAAGTTTGGGGTCACCTAAATTCACAGCTAAACTAGGCTGTCAAATGGGGATTCCATAGTCTAATCATGAAAGAAGGCCTGGGCAAGAGTATGAGCCTTATAAAGCCACACACTGACAGGAAGAGCCAATTTAAATATGGTAGGTGGGAAGATAGGGTTGGTTGGATTTTTTTATTTAAAATTAAATATGTATATGTTTTGGCATAGATGATAAGAATCTGCAGGATTTTTATGAGTACACAGTATGCTCTAAGAAATTTGCAGCGAGCAGAGAGCCAATTCTGTACCCATATCTAGATCTCTTGGCAGCACATATTTTTCTTTGCAGCTATAAAGGAATTCGCTTGGTGAGAATGTAGAGAAACATGAACTCTGATGTTGGGAGATTTGATGAAAAGATTATGATGGTCCAACATGTTTACATTTCCCCCCCAATTCAGATGCTGATATCCTAACCCTCAGTATGATAGCTTTGGAAGGTGGCCTTTGAAGGTAATTACGACAGAAGCATGGAACCCTCACGAGTGGAATTAGTGCCCTTCCATAAAGGATCCCACAGAGGAATTCTAGCTCTCTTTCAGCCATGGGAAGATACAGGAGGTTGGCAGTCAGCCATTCTCCCTAGAGCACAACCAGGCTGGTTTCCTGATCTTAGACTTCCAGCCTCCACAACTGTGAGAAACACATCTCTGTTGTTTATAAGTCATCCGTCGACCACACTTTGTTCTAGAACACCAAAATAAGAGAGGCTGGAGCTCAGTGAGCCTGGCAAAGTTGTGCAGAGCCACTGGATTCCAGATGGAACACTAATCATAACTGTTTGCCCATCTCCCTTCCATCTCTCCATCTGAGATGGCACTTGTGACCTCAACAGGGAACATGTGAAATCCATAAAACTTCAGGCCAAATGGGTCTATTGTCCCCTATGTCTTTTCAATAGGGCCCTGACCACTCGGGGATATGGGTGACAGGAAGAAGGGCCTGAAGGTATTTTCTCCGTTGATGTTGACCCACAGTGGTTAAAACCTTAGGCTTGGAAACTTTATGCACCTCCTACTCACTATACAGAGAAGAGAGACAGGCAGGGGTGTGGCAGCCTAGAATCCACCAGGAAGCCACACATGCTGTGAAGCTACAATTGAATCTCACACCAAATGTTCTTCCAGTATCTTTTTTTTTCTTTTCTTTTATGTTTTTTTTTTTTTTACTGGTCCTGGGGTTTGAACTCCAGGCCTGGGTGCTGTCCCTGAGCTTTCTTGTGCCCAAGGCTAGCACTCTGCCACCTGAGCCACAATGCCACTTGTGGTTTCTTCTGAGTAGTTTATTGGTGATGAGAGTCTCATGGACTTTCCTGCACAGGCTGGCTTTGAACTCTAATCCTCAGATCTCAGCTTCCTGAGTAGCTAAGATTACAGGCATGAGCCACCAGCACTTGGCTGCCTTGCTTCTTAAATTATTGCCTGAAGGCCAACCTGGCTCCCAGGCTGTGTCTATCTAACTAAGCTCTCCTGCTACAGCCAGGGCCTTGCCAGATGAGGTGACATCTTGGCATTCCCATAGTCTGATATGGATGCCCCTGGGCAATACTGAAATTCGAACTCAGAGTTACATGCTTGCTAGGTTGGTGCTTTACTACTTGCACCACACCTCCAGTCCTTTAGTTTTTTTTTTAAAGGGGATAGAGTAATTCCTGTTTCCTCCAGGGCTGACGTCTGGCTTCCATTCTCCTATCTACTCCTGCTCCACTGCCAGGATTGCAGGCACATCCCACCACACCTGGTTTGTTGGTTGAGATGTTTTGGCCAGGTGGTCTGAAAATTCAATCATCTCAATCTCTATCTCCCAAGTCGCTGAGATCACACTCGTGAGCCACCATGCGTGGATCCTCGCTTGGCCCTAAGACAAGGCGTGTGGGGCTTCAAGAGATGACCTCAGGAAAGCTAGGTGAGAGGAAGGAAAATGATATAGGAATGGGAGGAAAGTCAGGTAAAAAGGTATTAATGGCTGGGCACTGGTGGCTCACCTTGTGATTCTAGCTATTCAGGAGGCTGAGATCTGAAGATTGTGGTTCAAAGGGCAGGAAAGTCTAAGAGACTCTTATCTCCAATTAATAACAGAAAAAGCTAGAAGTGGAGCTGTGGCTCCAGTGGTGGAGTGCTAGCCTTGAGCAAAAGGAACTCAAGGACAGTGCCCAGGACCAACAGAAAAAGAAAAGAGAAATGGGTAATAATGAGCAGGCTTTTCTCACTGGGAGGGGGGTATCCACAGCCTTCTGAGGGACAGTATGGGGCATGCTAAGTGGACCCAGAAAGTGGCAAGGAAAGTTTGTTTATTCAACCATTGTTTGGGATTACAGATTTTCTCACACTTTTGTTCTGCCTCGGGCTTCTGTGGCCTGGAGCTGAATGAAAAAGGTGTTTGAAAAAGACAAAAAGCCACCATGGGACAGACTGCCACGGGTATGCGTGACCTCTAGAGTGGTAGGGTAGGGCACTGCTAAGGGCTGTCCATAGTGTTATTCTGCCTCACTTTCCCTCCTGGGATCTACCACTTACCCCAGGCTGCCTGTGATGTAATTCCAAAAGACAGCAAATTGACAGCCTAACTCTGCTGCCTTGACCTCGTTCTAGGCAGCCAGCTACTGCTCGTGCATGGTTCCAGGCCATCCCATAGGGCCTAGGGCCTACCTGCCAATCTGCAGAGCTGTGGCTGGGAAAACAAGTGGATGCTGGGAGGTCTGAAGAGGAAGACGAAGTGGGAACTGCCTCTGGAAGTTTCCATGTCTGAGCAGCTTGCTCATTCTCATGGGGCCTTCAACAGTTCATCTAAAATCCATAACAAGTCTAATGCTCACAAGACACACTTTTTGTTGTTGTTGTTGTTGCTGTTGGTCATGGGCCTTGAGCTGTGGGGCCTGGGCGCTGTCCCTGAGTAATTTTTGCTCAAGGCTAGTGCTCTACCATTTTGAGTCACAATGCCATTCAGGGTTTTCTGGTGGTTAATTGAAGATGAGGCTCATGGACTTTCCTACCTGGGCTGGCTTTGAATTGTGATCTCCAGATCTCAGCCTCCTGAGTAGATGAGATTGCAGGCTTGAGCCACCAGTGCCAGGATCACAGTGAGATAGGTGTGTGTGTGTGTGTATGTGTGTGTGTGTGTGTGTTTGTGCATGCACGCACACTACACCTTCACCATCATCCGATCCTCTGCCAGAAGCACCTGTGTGTTTGTGTTGCTGAATTCACTGTTGGTCTTTCTTTCTAGAGCACCATTTTGACTTGGGGCAGGGAAACACTAGGAGGGAGAAACTATGGCTGTTCAGATTTGAGAAGTTTTCAGATGCTTTTTCAAAAATCAATAAGATGAACCTTTGAGAACAAGAAAAATGAACACCATCTATTACTAATGACCCAGTCCAATCTTGCAAGCAAAAAAAAAAAATCAGGATTTCAAGGCTTTCATTAACTGCACAGCTTCCCAACAGTTGGGTACTTTAGTTAGGAGATTGGTGGTGATATTAGCCAATGTGTTTTTTAAAATACTGTTCATAAAGCATGTTAATATTAGATCTGTTTAACTTAGGGAACTAGTATTTTTTTTAAGAGGCCAATGCATAATGCTACAAAAGCAAGCCTGTATGAAAGATTCACTCAAAGCAGAAAACAAACCATTGGATTTTAATGTAGCGGAGTATGAACCAGTCATGAATAAAGTTAGAATCTACATTGCAGCCGACCTTTGGAGACTACCACTTGTCAAATTGTGGTAAATAATCAAAGAAGAGCGACTACAGTCATCTGAGCAGACGACAAATAATCTTCCCTTTTCCAGCTATGTATCTATGGGAGCCAGATTTTCCTCATATATTTCAACCAAAACAACATCCCAAAACAGATTGAAGGCAGAAGCAGATAGGAGAGTCCAGCTGTCTCCTGTAGAGCCCAGATATTGAAATATATTTGTAAAACATGTGAAGCAAGGCCGGTAGTTTGGCCTAGTGGTAGAGTGCTTACCTAGCATGCACAAAGACCTGGGTTTGATTCCTCAGTACCACAGACATAGAAAAAGTCTGAAGTGGTGCTGAGGCTCAAGTGGTAGAACTCTAGCCTTAAGAAAGCCCAAGGACAGTGCTCAGGCCCTGAGTTCAAGCCCCAGGACTAGCAAAAAAAAAATGTGAGGCAATCCCAGTCTTACCACTAAATTTTGTTAATGTTCATAAAAAATGACTGTGACTTATATTAACATGTAAAGAATTTACTGCTGTTGTTTTAAGAAATGTATAAATATATTTTGTTTGATCGATTGATTTTCGCCAGTCCTGGGGCTTGAACTCAAGGCCTGAGCACTGTTCTTGGGCATTCTCAAGGCTAGAGCTCTACCACTTGAGCCACAGCACCACTTCCAGCCTTTTCTGTGTATGTGGTATGGAAGAATCAAACCCAGGGCTTTGTGAATGCTAGGCATGCACTCTACCCCTAGTCAACACTTCCAGCCCCTTTGGTTTTAATTTCTAATGTGACAAATACTGATAGAGAAAACCTTTATTATAAAAGCTCTTTAGGATCTTGGAAGACTTATGAGTGTAAAGGATCCTGAGACCAATAAAATATTTGAAAACGCTTGATGATTATTACATGCTAATAAATCTAGCTTGCTCTGAGTTTAAATGTATCCCCCTCAAATGTTTATGTGTCAGGAACTCAGCCCCTAAATGTGTCTGTCGATGGTAGGATTTGGGGCCATTATCGCATCAGGGGCTCAAACCTAGGGGAACAGCCCTGAGCTGGTGGGCTTGCTGTATCTGCCCATGTGAGACTTCCATTATGGCAAGAAGTAGCAGATGCTGGAAGATACTCTGGGTTGTCCCAGTTGAGGACCCTGCTCCTAACCCCTGCACCTTTATTCTTCATAGATCACTCAGTGTTGGACATTTGCCATAATAATAGGAAAGGGAGTGAGGCTTATGTGTAGCTCAGTCTCTTAGTTGTTGCTTGTCTTTCCAGAATTAGTATAGCCATGCTTCTATTCACGGACCCTTTCCCTTCTCTAGTCCTGTTTCTTACCTATATTGAATTTCTTTTGTACTTATACTTTACATACTTTGGCAAGTATTTCTGTAGGACAAATTCTCTCTCCCCCCCCCACCCCTCCATGAGCCTTGAACTCAGGCCCTGGGCACTGTTCCCGAGCTTTTTTCGCTCTACCACTTTGAGCCACAATGTTACTTCCAGTTTTCTGGTGGGTAATTGGAGATAAGAGTCTCATGGCCTTTCCTGCTCGGGCTGTGATCTTCAGATCTCAGCCTCCTGAGTAGTTAGGATTACAGGTGTGAGCCACTGAGGCCCTGCTGAGGACAATATCTACCACCCTACCCCTGGGCCAGGGCATTGTCCCTGAATTCTTCAGCTCAAGGCTACCACCCTACTCCTTGAACCACAGCGCCACTTCCATTCTTTTTTTTTTTTTTCTAGTGACTAATTGGAGATAAGAGTCTCATGGTCTTTAGTGCCTGGGCTGACTTTGAACTGCAATCCTCATATCTCAGCCTCCTGAGTAGCTAGAATTATAGGCATGAGCCACTGCACCTGGCTCAGGACAAATTCTTAAAAGAATTATTGACGTTTTATTCAATAAAAAATTATATTCTCCTAAAAGCTTTACAATAAAAATTTCCTAATTCAAATTTTCTGTTTGCTTTTATTTTTGTGCTAGTACTGGGGCTTGTACTCAGGACCTGCGCTCTAGCTTTTTTAGCTTTCTCACTCAGGGCTGGTACTCTACCAGCTGAACCACAGCTCTACTTGTGGCATTTGCTGGTTAATTAGGGATAAAAAATCTCATGGACTCTTCTGCCTGTGCCGTGCCTCAAACACCTATCCTTAAAGCTCAGCCTCCTGAGTAGTCAAGCTTACAGGCATGAGCCACGGGCATCCAGCTTTCAATTTATATTTTTAAAAGAGTATATTATCTTAGGATTAGGGGCAGTTGCTCACACTTGTAATCTTAGCTACTCAGTCTCAAAGATCAAAAATATTGTAGTTTGAGGTCATGCTAGGCAGCCCCCCCAAATTAGCAAGATCTCATCTCAATCAAGCAAGGGTTGGTGGTACATGTTTGTGATCTAATAGAAGGCCATTAGAGGATAGAACTGAGGCCTACATAAAACACAGGACCCTACATAAAAAAGAAAATGCTACTGAAGCCATGAAGCCAGGCTCATGCCTGTAATCCTAGCTACTTAAGAGGCTGAAACCTGAGGATCAAGGTTCAAAACCAGCCCAGGCACAAAAGGACCTGAGACTTTTATCTCCAGTTAACTTCAAGAAAATGGGAAGTGGGGCTTGGCTCAAGGGGAGGGCGGTAGCCTTGAGCTGAAGAGCTCAGGGACAGCACCCAGACCAGAGTTCAAGTCCCATGACCCACAAAAAAAAAATAAAAAAATAAGCTATTGGGCCCGGAGTTTGGCCTAGTGGTAGAGTGCTTGCCTAGTATGCATGAAGACTCGGGTTCAAGTCCTCGGTACCACATACATAGAAAAAGCCAGAATAGTGGTGTGGCTCAAGTGGTAGAGCTTTAGTCTTCAGAAAGCCCAAGGACTGTGGTCAGGCTCTGAGTTCAAAGACAGGATTAGCAAAAAAAAAAAAAAAAAAAAGCTACTGCTAAAAAGAGCTGGAGGTGTGGCTCAAGTGCCAGAGGATCTGAATAACACAACTAAGGCCTTACATGAGTATTGAAGGAAAAAGAAATACCTATATTTTATATGTATATATAATATATACAACCTTAAACTTCAGTAATGTTTTGTAAAAGTATCCATTTCCTGTCTTCTTAAAGTATTATATTATTATTCTTTTGTTGATTTTTTTTTGCCTCAGAAAGCATTAGCATGAGTTGACCATGAAAGTCAGGAATGAGGATAAATTAACAAAAGCCAAGTAATAGAACACATAAAATATATGGTAGCTAAGCACAATTAGTTCCATGCTTCCAAGCAACCAAGGCCCAAAAGAAACACAGTAATTTACATATTTTTGCTTAGCTAATAACAGGAAGTCAATGAGCACCCAAAGAGAAAGAAAGATCTATTCTTAACATTCCATATGTTCAGTATTTCCTCACATGGGTTTTTTTCCTTGAAGTTTTTATTTCACTTTATTATATTTTATGGTATGGGTGATAGCAATGGCTGAAAATTTTTAAATGATATGAGACTCACCAGTGCTGTTAAGAATATGGACAAATGGGAATGCTTATAAAGTGCTGGGGGCTGTTGGTATAACCACTATGAAAAACAATGGTAGATTTCTCAAAAATATAAAAATAGAGCTACAATATGATCCAGCAATCTTACTTCCAGGGATAAATAGCCAAAAGATTTGAAATGGCATCTCAAAGTCTTATTTGCCTAATCCACAATAGCAACAAAAATCAACTTTTTTTTCCCCTCTTGGTTGCTTGAACTCAGGGCCTAAATGCTGTCCCTGAGCATTTTTGCTCAAGCACTAGCACTCTACCACTTAAGCCTCAGTGCCACTTCCACTTTTCTGGTGATCGATTAGAGATGAGAGTCTCATGAACTTTCCTGCCCAGGCTGGCTTTGAACCTTGATCCTCAGATCTCAGCCTCCTGAGTAGCTGGGATTACAGGCATAAGCCAATGGCACCCCACCAGAATCAACTTTTTAAGCATTCAAGAACAACACGGAGATAGCCAAAGCCAGAAGCCACACAGCTAAGATCAGTCTGGGCCAGAAAATGAGGCTGTCATCCCCAGTACCCTTTCTCAAGGCTTTGGGCATCTGGTCTACCTTGGGACCAACATGCCTTCACTGAACTTTGCTTGAATTCCTGCTACTCAAGGTGGGCATAATACCACTGGTGAAAGGTATTCATCTATGGAAAACACTAGGGTCACATGGTAGCAACAGTAAGTGTACTTTCTGAATCAGTATTCATTTCTGCTACAAAATACTTGTGATACACAGTGTAAAGGAAAGGCGATCTATTTGGGCTCATGGTTTCAAAGGAGTCTGCTCATGCTCTGTCCAGACCACTGCTTTTGGAAGTGGAGCTGTCGCTCAAAGTGGTAGAGCACTAGCTTTGAACAAAAAGCTCAGGGACAGCACCCAAACCCTGATAAGCCTGAGGACTGGCAGAAGAAAGAAAGAGAGTGAGAGAACAAAAAGAGGGGCTGGGAGCATGGCCTAGTGGTAGAGTGTTTGCCTAGCATACATGAAAACCTGGGTTTAATTCCTCAGTACCACATACATAGAAAAAGCTGGAAGTGGCTCAAATGGTAGAGCTATGGCCTTGAGAAAGCCCAAAGACAATGCTCAGGCCCTAAGTTCAAGTCCTAGAACTGGAAGAAAAGAGAAGAAAAAGAAAGAAAGAGAGAAAGAGAGAAAGAAAGAAAAAAAAGAAAGAAAGAAAGGGAAAGAGAAAAAGAAAGAAGGAAAGAAGGAAAAGGAAAGAAGAAAGAAATGAGCAGGGTGCAGTGGCTCACGCCTGTAATCCTAACTACTCAGGAGGCTGAGATCTGAGGATCAAGGTTCAAAGCCAGCCCCAGCACTAAAGAACGTTGAGACTCTTATCTCCAATTAATCACTAGAAAATGGGAAGTGGGGCTGTAGCTCCAGGAGTAGGGTAGTAGCCATGAGCTGAAGGACTCAGGGACAACACACAGGCCAAGGGGTAGGGTGATAGCCTTGAGCTGAAGAGCTCAGGGACAGTGTCCAGGCCCAGAGTTCAAGTCCCATGACCCACAGAAAGAAAGAAAGAAAGAAAGAAAGAAAGAAAGAAAGAAAGAAAGAAAGAAAGAAAGAAAGAAAGAAAGAAAGAAGAGAAAAGAATGAAATGGGTTGGGAAAAAAAAAAACGAATTTGTTTCCAAGATGCTGTTGGTACTAAAAACCCTACTCAAATATCCGTGGGTATGACTTTCAGATGTCCAGTTCAAGGTCATGGAATTCCTCCCGTTCATCTTTGTTTTCTCAGCCTTCAGTTCCACCAACTCCCACTCACTTCTTCCACTGCCTTCTGGGTCTATCTTGCCTCCTCCACTCTCCTTGCTCTGTGCTGTTCCCACACAATGTGATACTTCTTAGCACTAGACATTATTACATTGTGTTGACAGATAAGGAAGCCAAGCTGCTGGCAAGAGGACAGAGCTGGACCCTGTGACTGTCCAATGCCAGCTGTCACTGAGGAGTGGGTGCACAATATGATGGGCTAAGGAGATGAAAAGAGAGGCTCTCTGAAGCAGAGTAGTAATCTAGATGCTACTAGGGGAAATGAGCACAATTGACTGCATACAATATTTAAAATTCTGAATAGCAAACATCATAGGAGATCAGAGTACAAATGGTAAAGTGGGTGAAAAATGTCTGCAATGTGTGTGAAACAGGTAAAAAGTGAGTGTTTCTCCCCAGGGAAGAATTGTCTACAGTTTCATAACAAACACATAGCAAGTCCAGTAGAAAAACAAGTTGGAATTTGAATAGGCCATTTGCAAAGGAGAAGTTACAAACTTCCAAATGATAATTCACCTTACTTTGGTCAAAGAAATGTAACACAGAACAGTGAGATACTGTTTTCCTTATCACTCTTAAAAGAAAAAAAAGAAGTTGAAATGACATTAATAAAAGGAAATGGCCTGTGACACACTGCTGTTGATAGAAAGGCCTATTACCACTACATGCTGGAATACTGGTTGTTGATATCTGTCAAAAATTGATGTATGTACTCTTCTCTCTAATCCAGGAGCTGTGCTTGTAGCAATGCAGCCTAGAAAAACTCACATGTGCAATAAACTTATCCAGAGGGGAAGTTTGTTACAGCTCTGCTATGAAAGAGCCAAGTGGAGAATCATGGGAGGGTTTAAATAAACCATGCATAGCCACATCTATTTGCCTATACAGTAAATAAAAAGAATGCATAGCACCTGGGCAGTCTAATTTACAAAGACACTCGTGGTATAGTAAGTAAAAAAAAAGGGGGGGGGGAAGAGTTGAAATTTTGATAAGAGCCAGATGGAGAGATCCACACCTGTAATCCCAGCACAGGCAGAGGATACTGGGAAGGATCCTTAGTTCCAGGCCTACAGAAGACCCTTTCTTCTAATCAGCCTGGATCATAACAGATAGACCACACCTCACAAATAGTGGAATTAGAGAATGGTATGGTTTGAATGTGTCCCTCTGGATTTACAAGTTGGAAACATAATCCCCCAAGCCCTGGTGTTAGGAATAGGCCTTGAAGAACTGACTAGGTGGTGGCTTCTGTCCTCGGACATTTCAAGAGCAGGTTTGTCCCCAGGACAGTGGTTTGTGTAAGAGTTGAGTGTCCTGCTTTCTCATACCCTTTCTTCACTCTTCTTCCACATTAGGGTATAGCCCAAAGGCTTTTATGAGAGACAGCCCTGTGATTTTGACTTTCCCAGCCTCCATTGCCATCGTTTATAAAATAGTCACTCTACAATAAAATGGACTATGGCAGAAAAATAAATAATACGATTCAATTGCTGTATTTCTTTTTAATATGAAAAAGATCTGGGGATATAGCTTAGTGGTAGAGTGCTTGCCTAGCATACCAAGGCCCTAAGTCCATCCCTGGGATCAAAGAAAGAAGGAAAGAATGAAAGAGAGAGAAAGAGAAAAAGAGGTATAGAAAGAAAGAAAGAAAAGGAGAAAGACAAGAAAGAAAGAAGAGAGAGAAAGAGATGGGAAAAAATGATGGAAAGAAGGGAGGGAAGGAAAGAGAGAAAATGGAAAGGGAGGGCTTAAGAAACAGAGTGGCTTGGCCTATGTGGCTCATACCTGTAATCCTAGCAACTCAGGAGGCTGAGAGCTGAGGATCATGGTTCAAAGCCATCCCAAGCAGGAAAGTCTGTGAAACTCTTATCTCCAATTAACTACCAAAAAGCAAGAAGGAGAACTGTGGCTCAACTGGTAGAGGGCTAGCCTTGAGCAAAAAAGTTCAGGGACAGTGCTCAGGCTCTGAGTGTCTTAACTGAGACCATCCCCAAAACAAAAGAAAAGAAAAAAGGAAGAGCGAAAGAGAGCAGTCAAAGGTAAGATCCACATAAATCTTGGAAACAAGATGGACACAGGACAAGGTGATAAGAGCAGCTGATCTGGGAAGTGGACAAGGAGTCCTTGTGAGTTTGTTTCCTTTGTTTGTTCCTAAGTATAGTTGAATTGCAGATTTTATTTTAATGCATTTTCATTAAGTTTCAGTGGGGTTAGAAAATGTGACCACCCTGTTAGGATGCTTGTAAGATAGGACCCATTCATGCCTTGTCTGTTTGGCTTTCAGATATTTTACCAGGCATTCCCACAGATCCATTTACTGCAATGCAATTAGACAACAGTTTATTTTAATGCAATTTGACAGTAGTTTATTTACTTCAAAACTCTTGAGGATTCAGGTGCCTCCAAGAAGCTGGAAGGATCTAATTTGAAGCTGCCCATCTGAGGAGCCTCCTTGCAGTACACCAGTAGTCCTTAAAAAATAAAAATAAATAAAAATCCCAGGTCTCAGAGCCGGGAGTTTGGCCTAGTGGTTAAAGTGCTTGCCTAGCATGCATGAAGACCCGGGTTTGATTCCTCGGTACCACATACATAGAAAAAGCCGGAAGTGGTGCTGAGGCTCAAGTGGTAGAGCTCTAGCCTTGAGAAAGTCCACGGACAGTGCTCAGGCCCTGAGCTCAAGCCCAGGACTGGCAAAAAAAAAAAAAAAAAAAAAAATCTGGGTCTCAGTATATAGCCTCTGCTGTCTGATATGGAATCCTCTTTTGGATTTATACATCCTGCTTTCATCAAATTGCCCTCCTCCATCTAGGAACTGACCCAAGGGTGGACACGGCAAAGTCAAAAGCAGTAGAAGGGGCTTTACTTCAGACCCATGTCATCCTGGACAAGCAAAACCACAGGGTCCCCTATGTGCTGACTTCTTTCTCAGGACTCAGATGTCTCCAGGCCACCTATACTTCCTGTTGTAGCAAGGACTGTAAATCTTAGGAGAGCCTAAACCTCCCACATCTCACACACACACACACACACACACACACACACACACACACACACACACACACATATATATGTATGTATTGCAATTCTCCCTGGGCTGAGAGCATAGCTCAAGTGGTAGAACACTTGCTTTGTATGTACAAAGTCCTAGGTTCAATCTTTAGTACCACAAAGTAAAACACAAGTTTCATAAACAATATTTAGCACCCTGGTTATTTTACATTCTATTTTTTTCTTTGCTGCGGTTTGAAATTTTTACTTTATTGTTACTACAGAGGTGATGTACAGATGGATTACAATTACGTGAGTCAGGTAATGAGTACATTTCATTTTGTGCAGTGTCTTCTGTTCCCTCCTTCTCTCCCAGTCCCTCCCTCCCGTCTCCACCCACGAGTTGTATAGTTAGTTCATTTTCATCAGTATCCAGAGCTCTATTGCTGCATTTTTTCACCATTTTCCCCTAGAGTTCTGTACCTTCCCCCTAACCTTCCTGAAGATAAACACCCAAATATACCATACCTGAGGTAAAGGACACAGAATCATAAAAAACTAAAAACTAAAAAAGAGTCCTTTGTTTTCATATCTTGGAGTTCATTTCAGTATGTATATTATTTTATATAAATATGCAAAGGCATCCAGGCATTGCACCTTTGTGCTTCTCTCCTAAGAACAATCTCTTTTGGTCTCCCTGTTTATGAGTAGCTAGAATTCCTGTACTATTTGTCATATCCCAGTGCATTTTAGATCTAACTTGGGCATAGCAAAGAGAACATGAGCCCTCTGAGTTGTTTTCATTTTTTAAAACGTTTATACCCATTCACAACTCAATCGATTTTTAAGACCAATATGTTAGACCAGCAGTTTGAAATATTCAAGGATTTTTTTTTTTTGAAGAGAATACCTCTATTAGCCACAAGTAAACATACTGCAGAAGAAGCCAGGTCCCGGGAGTTTGGCCTAGTGGTAGAGTGCTTGCCTAGCATGCACGAAGACCCGGGCTCGATTCCTCGGTATCCCACATACATAGCAAAAAGCCAGAAGTGGTGCTGAAGCTCAAGTGGTAGAGTGCTAGCCCTGAGAAAGTCCAAGGACAGTGCTCAAGCCCTGAGCCCAAGCCCAGGACTGGCAAAAAAAAAAAGAAGAAGAAGAAGAACAAGCCAGGTTGACAGGCAAGTCCTGGATCATCTCTCTGATCCTCCTTGGTGAGAGATACTCGGTCACCACAAAGTCAGCCAGGCTGTCCTACCACAAACAAGACCCCTGTGATTTCAAGATCACAGTAATATGAATTATTGAGGGCTTTCTATCTGCCAGGCATTGTTCTAAGCACTTTATACCAATTAACACATTCAGTCCTTATAGCACCACAGGGCCATCCACAGTATTATTAATCCCTGATGTTCAGTTTGGGAGCCTATCTTCCAGAAAGAAGCTATTAAGTTTGGTTCTAAGCATCAAAAACACCATCAGATTGGCTCCCATTCCCCCAATACTTAAACCACCACACCTACTTCCTCCATAGAATATCCCTGGACTTTGCACTACGAGGTCACCTTGCCACCTTTCCTAAGAATGGTGGTCAGCAGCTTGGGATTGAATTCTATGCAGAGCTTAAGGGACAATTTTGGCATACTTACCAACCCAGATAGTCATTCTAGCAGATCCATACCCAACAGAGCCTTTCAACACAATTGCTGCCTGAGCATATCTCTGAAACTGTCCTGTTACTTAGGAATTTTTTTTTATTTTCATTGGTTGTTATTTGTGCTTTGGTGTCATTAAAAAAAGAAAGAGAAACCACAACAAAAGCCTGCCATAGCTGAGGCTATGGATAAAGGTCTTTCACACATATGAAGAGAATGTTGTATATGATGTAAAATAGGATTTCAGTTCATTATTTTGCACGAGGATTGTCAGTTTTCCTCACCATAACTCCTTTCTCCTCGTTGAATGACCACAGCTGCCTTGGAAACCAATTGACCATAAATAACACAGTTTATGTCTAGACACTGCTCTGTTCATGGATCTGTATGTCTAGCCTTAGACGAGCACCACATTGGTTTTAATTATATTTTGAAATCAAGAAGGGTGACTCCTCCAATGTTTATTTACTTTCAACTATGTTTTCCTTTTCATAAGTATGACATCTTTGGATAAACTTATTTCTAGGTTTTTACATTTTTTTAATTTAATAGACTTTTGAGGACTGTGGTATTTTCAGCAGAAAATAGAGATTCTGTATAACTCATTTTGCTTTGGCATTGTTATACATGGAATTATTATCTGAATTTCCAGATTGTTTTTTTTTTAATTACTTATTTTATTTTATTGTAAGGGTGCTGCACTGAGGGGTTACAGTTACATAAGTAAGGTAATGAGTACATTTCTTGGTTTCAGGCCAGGTAGTGGAACTGTGGCTCAAAATGGTAGAGTGTTGGCCTTGAACCAAATAGATCAAAGACAGTGCCCAAGCAGCTGAGTTCAAGCTCCTGGACTACAAAGACTTTGTCTCAAGAAAAAACATAACAAAAACAACAAATCCAGCAAGCTCTATGAAGACCTCTGCCTACACCTTCCAGTCCTCTGATGTTCAGTATACCTCCCCTAGACCAGCACTGATCACCTCAGTTCTATCCTGGGATCCCTGGCACCTGACATTCCTACCCCGAGGGAGAGCCTCCGACCCCCTTGATACTCTGGTGATCTGAAGTCCCCTGTCCCTCGCTGCTCTCTAGGGTATTCTAGGCCACTTTAGGACACAAGGCAAGCTGTCCAGGACTTCAGCGCACCAAAGAACCCCTGTCTCAGGCCTCTCAAAGCTCTGCACATGCTGTTTTGGCCAGGTCTGCCCCTTTACTTTGCAGTGTGCCTGCTAGGAAGATAGGCAAATTTAACATGCAAATCAGGATTATTTTAGTGAGCTGGAAGACCTGTTTGAAATCTAGTTTGCAATGGTACACCTCCTGAGATGCTCAGACCTAGGGATGCGGTGGTAGATCCTGGCGTTTCAGTGGGTAGGGAGGGAAAGGGAGGAGGGGCCGGGTGCTCAGGGCCCCGCCCCGTTGCCTAGGTGACCTAGGAGGAGGGGGGTGGATGGATAAGTAACGGCTGTTTTTAGCTGCATCTCAAATCTTAATACCATCTAGTGGTACCTACTCAGGCCGCTTTGATCCCTGCAGGGAAGCCTGGGAGAGCTGCTGGAAAGGGTCTGGCAAGCTCAGGGGACTCTTCCCCGGTCTTTTACCCTTGTGCCTAGGGTCCTGCAGCCCCTGGAGAAACAGAATGTGGGGGCCCTGGGAAAGGGCTTGCAAAAAGTTTCCTGACCTAATGGTTTTCAAGCAGATTTGTAGCAACACATTCTTGTTTCAAAGGAAACTGTACCCAGAGCTCCAACAGACACGTAGGAAGATGTGCGTGCAACACACACACACACACACACACACACACACACACACACCATCCCCAGAATGGGGGTGGGGGGAGACAAAAACTTTGGTACGGGCCCAAATGCTACTTGTTGCTGGAAAGCACCTTCACCCTACAAGAGAAGGAAGCAGGCCTCCAGAATTACAGAGAGGAGAACTGGGTGTGGTTTCTTGGAAACTGGAATTTCCAGGTTTGGTGGACATCACCACTGCTCAGTTCGAGGAAACTGAGGCCCAGAGCAGCATTAGAGAGATCTATAAAGAAAATCAATTCGAGCTTTTTTTTTTTTTTTTTTGGCTAGCTCAAATGTACATCTTCGATGAAATTGGAAGGTGCCAGATGGCCCTGGTGGCAGAGCGCTGGGCTGGGAGTTTTATCCTGGTTACCAACAGCTACTGACCTTGGGAGATTTATTTTAAAGAGCCAAAGGGATCATCCCCTGTATGTAAGAGGTCCAGAAGGGTAATAGGATTAAGTGGTGCTTCAGAGTAATTTTTTTTATTGTTTCTAAATGTCAGGGCCTCTTTAGGGGAGGAGGAGGAAACACACTAGGCTATAAAGACTGAATTGAACAGAGGGGTTTTTTTAATGTTATTTTTCTTTCCCATTTTCTATGGCTAATTATAAAGTAACACAGACCCCTTTGAGAAAATGTGTTTAAAAAAGGGGGGAGGGAGAAAAAGAACAAAAATTAAAATCACCCAGCAGCAGCTCATTCATTGGAACACATCAACAGTGTTGTTTGTTTTTGGTCTTTTTCTGTTTTTCTTTGTCTAGAATATATTATAGTGTAATTTTCAAAAATAACTAAATACAGCTGGGTGCTGGTGGTTCACACTTGTAATCCTAGCTATTCAAGAGGCTGAGATCTGAGGATCACAGTTGAAAATTAGCCCGGGGCAGAAAAGACTCCAATTAGTCACTCAAAAACTGGAAGTGACACTGTGACTTGAGCACAGAAAGGCTCAGGGACAGCACCTAGGAACTGAGTTCAAGCCTGATAACCAGAATTAAAACTCCGCTCCACCCCCCCAAATTTGTGTTTATTCTTATTTCAATTAGTTTATCTCATCTTACAAAATTTCTCATTATTTATTTGCTTTGTCTTTCTATACCTCTGAAGACGTGTGTGTGTGTGTGTGTGTGTGTGTGTGTGTGTGTGTGTGTGTGTGTGTGTGTGTGTTTTGTTCTGGTCACCTTAGGTGTGACTTTCTTGTTTTGTCATCTCTATTCTCTTTGTCTGGAGGATCACACTGTATGTGCATTTGGCAATCAGAGATTGGAGAGAATTGCTCTGAGGGCTGCTTCTTGCCATGCAGCTTGTGCAGAGGAGAAGCAAAGCAACCACTGGAGCTCATGCATCTACCATTTTGGCAGGCAGGCCGGGCTGTGAGTGGGAACCCTGATGGCTGCTCTTCAGGGTTGGCTGTTTCTCCTGGGTTTTTAACAACCATTGAGTACACATATGTCCGGGTTATGGATATGCAGAATAATGGGGAAATGCAAGGTGAACAGCCCTGGCTGTTCTTGCCAGCTCCCTGGAGGACCACTGGACCACCCTGTTGATTTCCCTTGGGTGATCTTTTGTTTCCAGTTTTGTGTTATCATCTCTCCAGTGGAACACCATGCTTTGCTCCTTCCTTTTGTGTGTCTCATGTCAGCTTCTGCAGTGCTGTTTTCCTCTCTAATCCAATTCCATTTTCAGCTGCACAGAGCTTCTTCACACTTTGTGATCATAGAGAAAACTCTTATTAGTTCTTGAATACATAGCTTGTCCCCCCTCACTACACGCCCCGCCTCATCTTCTCCAAGGTTGCCATAAAATTTTGGTTTTCCATATATAGTGTGTGTTTTGGCCTAGTGGCTATAGCTCAGAGGTAGAGAGCACTTGCCTAACATGGAAAAGGTATTGAATTTTCAATCTACAACACTATGAGAAATAGTACATTTTCAGATCTGTGTGTGTGTGTGTGTGTGCGCGCGTGTGTGTGTGTGTCGGCTGACAGGATCGCAGGCCTAAAGGGAGTGAATGGCACTTGTATAGAAAAGGGTATATCTATTGTTCTAATCTTGTTCTAGACAGATCATTATCTACTAAACGTAACCCAAGTTTCCCTGGAGAAATGGCCAGTTTTTGGAAACATATACAGGCAGCTCACAGTAAGCCTGGAACATCTTATTGCATCAGGTCTTATAGAAGTGCCCCTCAAAATGATGAGATTGAGGACACGAAGCCAGTGTGAAAGGCATCTCACTGGACAAATATGGGATGGTCTGAGAATCAAAATAAATATTAAGCAAGGCATAGTGGTACAAGCCTATCATTTCAGTGCTCAGTATGCCAAGGCAAGAGGGTCAAGAATTCAAGGACAGCCCTGTCCCAATCTCCAGGGGGAAAAGAGAAATGAATAAATAAATAAATAAATAGGAGAAAAAGAAAAAGGTATTTCTTAGAGTACAGCTACAGCTAATAAGTGAGGAAGCATTGAAGAAATTAGAAAACTACCATTTGGCAACTACCCTTGTAAAAATTATTTCAAAACAGAATCTAAAACTAGAATGTGTGAATCATTCATGAGGTCCTGGATGCCATCCTAGCACCATAAAATAATTTAAAAAACACACTCTAAACCTAGCTACTTGGGAAGTTGAGATCTGAAAATTACAGTCTAAAGCCAGCCCAGACAGAAAAGGTCTAAATGAGAGACTATCTCCAATTAACCAGAAAAAAAAAAAATCCAGACTGGAAGTGTGGCTTTGAGTGCCAACACGAGCAGCAATAGCCAAACAAGAGGTCTTCAGTTCAAGCCCCAGTGCTGGCACAAATAAAATAATCAAAAAGTAAAAGAGTAAATGCATAGCCTCAAAACACCTTCCTGCAGGAGGCATATTATAAAGGGGGAAATAATATAAGTTTACATAAGCTTATAGTCGGCACCTCTATCGAAGAGTCAAAGTTAACCCCAAGAATTTGATAAGACACCGTATACCTCCTAATTTGATGTCACATTTGTGACCAATATGCCTAACCAGAATCGAATCATGAGGAAATGTGAATAGCAAATAAGGGAACAGTATACAAAATAACTGGTCCATGCTTTTCAAAAGAGCCAAGATCATGCTGATCTTGGTGATAAAATGTACACTTAACATGCTCAGGATCCAATTTGATCCCAGCATGTAGAAATAAAAAAGTACTAGAATCAGGAAAGAGAAGGACAAAGTGAAAAATTGTCCCATATTCAAAGACACTGAAGAGACATGAAATGAGCACAGCCCTACACTGTACCCTGGCTTAGCAGAACACACATTTGCCGGGCACTGATGGTTCATGTCTGCAATCCTAGCTATTCAAGAGGTTGCGATCTGAGGATTAAAGTTCGAAGCCAGCCTGGGCAGGAAAGTCTGTGAGACTCTTTTATCTCCAACTAGTCACCAGAAAACCAGAGGTGTTGCTATGGCTGAAAGTGGTAGAGTGCTAGGCTTGAGCTGGGTGCAGGGACAACACCCAGGCTCAGAGCTCAAGCCCTAGGATTGACCCCCCAAAAATATGTTTTTCCCTTTGATTATAAAGGGTATTTGGGGAACAGTGGTTAAATGTTTTTGTCTGTGGTTAAGTATTGGTATCATATTATTATCATATTCTGTGAGCAAGCTAGACCTGTGCACAGGCACATGGAGAGAACACCTGAATTCAGGAAGTCTGGCTTTTTGCCCTCACCGGCCTCTGCCTAACTGTGTGACATTATTCACTTTTTCCTCCTGGGGGGGTCTTGATCTGCCCATCTGTAGATTGGAGCTGTGGAAGTTGAAATAAAGAGACTGGGTCAATCAGATGCAATCTTGTCTTCACGGTAGAACTAAAGAAGTTCCACCCCCCACTCCCCCGGGAATGGGTATGTCTGAATTCCTAGAGGCAGAGGGGGGACTTGGATGATAGGTTACTGGTCCTGCCAGTCCTGTGCTTTGAACTCACAAGACTCTCAAGTTTCTTGTGACCCTGGCCCCTACCCTTGGCATTATTTAAATACAGAGCAGCTCAGGTGCCATTATGCTATGCCCCCTGTTCCTGTGTCTTTGGTTTCCTGGCTCTACTCCACCCACCATGGCATCCCACTTCAGCTCTCCATTGGAGTTGATCTGGTTTGTTGGTATTGTTTTCCTGCTCTTTTCTTGCCTCTCCTGTTCATATGGCTCAGTTTCTAACAGTGTTAAGTGTATTGGAGGGGCTGCAGGCCTTTGAGACGTGTTGGACCTCTCAAAATGTGGCTTCTTTGTCTCATCATTGAGTTCTCATACAACAAAGTGACCTCCAACACAATCTTCTTTCCTTTCTCCACATTCACCTTTCTGACAGTGCAACAGTTCTGGCAACCAAGAAGGCTGCCAGTCCTCAGAGGCCAGTGTGAAAGGAGAAAGCAGCTGTGAAATATGAAGGCTGGAATGGACTTTCTATCTTCCTGGTGGGCTGTGGAGTTTCAATAAAGGTATTTCCCTTGTCATAGCAATTCTGAGGTATTTCACTTACATCCACCTATAGACCAAAGGCCTGATTTGCACAGTATTCATGAATATAAAAGGGCAACCCCAGGCACAGCCTGAAGATTAACTGTCAAAAGATAAAGATGAGTCTATTTCCTATGGGTTATAGATTTGAAAATGCATAGAAAAGGGCTGGGGAATAATTCATAACTCGGCTTCCTACATCAGGGCTGATGGCACTTGCTTATAATCCCAGCTCTCAGGAAGCTGAGACAGAGAGGCTGTGTCTCAAACACACATACATGCACACATACACAGGCATAGACATACATACACACAGAAACACACACACACACACACACACACATACACACACACACACACACACACACACACACACTTCTTTTTAGAAAGAGTTCTAGAAGGACTTTTTCCCTCATTGGTGAAGTTCATGTTTTTCAAGAAAAATGTTTTCTTTGTATATGATTATATATACTCAATAATAAGTTTAAAAGTATAGATTATATCTAGCACTATACTGCTATAATTTTAGGGAATATCTTTGTGTGTGTGTGTGTGTGTGTGTGTGTTGACAGCAACACAGACCAGCAAAGGTTAAGACCATTTTTCAGAGAGGATAAAGGATTTCTGGCAACCTGAACCAGACTAGTACCAGAAAGAAGTTCAGATGATGAAGCGGGGGAGACTTTTGATTTTATACCAGTTGGTTATACATAACATAGGCATTAATCAGAGATATAAAATATCAGCAGGTCCAATATCAACCACTGATCAAGTGGGCAATTCCTTTTTAGTTTTGCAGAAATCGTGATGTCCTGTTACTATCTGTTCTGTGTTGGTATTTTAAAAAATTATTTGGGGACTGAAAATGTGGCTTAGGGGTAGAGCACTTGCCTAGCATGCATGAAGCCCTCAGTTTGATTCCTCAGAACCATATACACAGAAAAAGCTGGAAGGGGTGCTGTGGATCAAGTGGTAGAGTGCTAGCTTGAGCAAGAGACACCCTGAGTTTAAGCTCCAGAACTGGAAAAATAAACAAAAAAACAAATAAATCTGAGGATGTGGTTCCAAAACAGGAGGTTGCAGATGCCCCAAAGAGGAGACAATGTTACTAGACTGACATCAAACACACATCCTCCTGGCATGAGGAAGGGGTGCTCACCACAATTCTGCGAGGTTAAACTTCCCATAAAGTTCTCAAATCTGTGTAAGTTCCATTATTACTGGCCCACGAAGTAATCAAGGCTCAGAAGGAGCAATTTGCACACTGTTCCATAGTGGCATGACAGGATGTGAACCGGGTGCTTTCCCTCTTGTTGTTTTAAGTCACGCTTGCAACAGGCATTCACAGGCAGGGACAAAGCCCAATGGTCCAGCTCATACTTCAGCATACATAAGGCCCTGGTCTCAATCCTTAACTACTGCTCCCTCCACAAAAGAAATAGGCATATTTCGCTTGTTTTAGAGATAAGGAAAAGGTAGCTCACAAAGGCTGTTGTGTCCAAGGCACAGATGGAAAGGGGGAAAACAGGATTCAGGCCCAGGTTTCAAGACTCCAGCTTCGGGGGTTTAGGAAGGGCCTGTTGTAGTACCTCACTTTCCAGAAGGATACCCTCTCCATCTCTCTCCACCCCTCAACCCAGGTATCCCACTGCTTATCATATGGTCCTTTTGCCTATAGGCCCTCTCTACCTGAGCATCTGTAACTCCATTCTTGTTCTTTTGCTGCAGAATGTACCATGTATACTAAGCTGTGGCTCCTCTAACCTAGTTTACACCAGAGCATATAAAGGTAGGGAGTGAATTATATGATGGTAATTACCTGGAAATTACATGTGTATTGGTTTTTTTCACCAGCAGATACTACTATTTTTTTTAACTCTTTCATGTTCTATTCAGTGATAGGAGCCATACTGCCTCTATTCCAAATGGTCCCTCCAATTTCATGATTAGTAGATTTCTTTTTTTTTTTTTTTGCCAGTCCTGGGGTTTGAACACAGGGACTGGGCACTATCCTTGAGCTTTCTCAAGGCTAGCATTCTATCACTTGAGCCACAGCACCACTTCCAGCTTTTTCTATATATGTGATACCAAGGAATTGAACCTAGAGCTTTGTGCATACTGGGCAAGCACTCTACTACGAGGCCACACTCCTGGCCTGATAAATAAAAGTTTTCAAACACAGACATGACCCTCATGACCCTCCTTAGAGGGAGGAGGGAGGGTTTCACTCATTCCACACATCCACAGATACTTCACATCACCTCTAATAACAAAGCACTGAGCATCCCCTGACCCAATGAAGCATACTCCTGTCTTTGCCCCTGAACATTGAGAATGGAGTCCAATGGGAAAGGGGACTCCTGTGCCACTCACTAGATATTTTCCTATACCCTTCAATTATGTGCCTTGGTTCATCAAGGAGAGATCCTGTAATTAGAGTGGGGAAATGTTGCTATGAGCTTTCAAAGAGAAGCCTAAACTGGGTCAAAATATGGAATGAAGTAGGTCAGGAAGTAAAGGTCAGTGTTGGTTTCCAGCAACTTTGGGCTCCTTCTGTCATTTGTCACTGAAAGTCCACCATGGACACTCCATCCTATTGTAAGTATTGCTGCAGTTAAGATGGATGCACAGGGGTCAGGCATGTGGCTTAGTGGTAGAGGGCTTGCCTAGCATTCATGAAGCCCTGAGTTCAATTCCTCAGTACCACATACCCAGAAACAGCCAGAAATGGCACTGTGGCTCAAGTGATAGAGTGCTCAGGCCCGGAGTTCCAATGGAGGTGAACAGCCCCAGGTAGCTCGGTGAGTCAACAGCAGGTGTGGAATCAGAACTGAGATCTCCTCACTGCCTTCCAGCACACCTCCATCACCAAGGACAAGAAATGGTTTTACCCTGGTTATCACTTTGGCCCAAGTTGTGGTGACTATACAAGATGATATATGCTGGTAGCTTTCCTGGTTGTGAGAGAGGAGCCAGGTTGGTGAAAAGAGCACTATCACCATTGGGTCATATCTGCTAGGCTGTAGACAGTGAAAGGATGTGTGGGATGGGGGGTGGGGATTGGCACAGTGCCATACATGGGACCTGCAGTTGAACCCTCCCACTGCCACTGATAGAGTCACTTTTCTCATGACCTTCCTAACTTCTGCTGAAGTGATTCTGGGCATCTCCACTGCCCCCCTTTTTCTGATTTTTCTTGTGTACGTGGTACCGAGGGATGGAACCCAGGGCTCTGTGCACGCTAGGCAAGCACTCTACCACTAGGCCACACTCCTGGCCCTGGCTTCTCCCTTCTACTCACACTATAAGTACAATCTGAAAGTTGGGGTAAGGAGAGTATGAGCCCCTCCCCTCTGCCAGGTAGGAAATAGAGACAAGATGTCACACACAAAATGTCACTATCCCTAATCCAGACCTGAGGGGTTTCCAGGTTTTGACCATGTGTGTGCACCATTAGAAAAGCCAGCTTTAAAAGACGGAAAGAAGCTCTAGTGACATTTAAAACCTCAACACACCAAGGAAGACTCTTTCAAAATCAGAAGAGAGTTTTAAGAAAAGACCAAACCCCAAATGTTGCTAAGAATGTGCAATATTAACTCTGAGAAAGAAGCAGACCAACAAACTACAGGACAATTTAGAAACATTTGTCTTCCTTGTAGATTGGAAAGGCTAACAGAATCATAAAATCAAGAAATCAGAACCAGAAAATCAAGATGCATCCTTAATATTCACAAGGTCATGTGGCACACAAATCCCTACCTTAGTGTGGCTTGTTCTCCTCACGGCCTGAGTGTCATTCCAGACTGGAAATCATTGTGCTGCCCGAGGGGGTCACACTTTGGAATGAGATCAAGCCTCACCTTTGAAGGTTAGGTTTGCCTGAAAAATGAAAGCAGATTTGCAAGGCAGAGTAGAAAGATTTGCGAGGCAAATCTGTGAGGCAAAAGTAAGGAGGGAACTTTTCTTGGGAGAAATTTCAGGCTGGGCCACAGGGCTAGGGATTGGTAAGGCCCAGTAGAACTATATTGTGTGAGGACAACTGGAAAAAAAGTAGCCAGATTTTACTGGCTCACACCTGCAATCCCAACTACTCAGGAGACTGAGGTCTGAGGATTATGATTCAAAGCCAGCCCAGTAAGAAAGTATGTGAGACTCTTTAAGTGGAGCTGTGGCTGAAGTGGTTATAGCACTAGACTTGAGCAAAAAAAAAAGTTTCAAGGACAGTGTCTAGGCCCTGAGTTCAAACCCCAGGACCAGCATTAAGGAAAAAAGAAAGAAGGAAAACAAGCAAGCAAGCTGGGCATGGTGGCTCATGCCTGTAATCCTAGCTATTCAGGAGGCTGAGATCAGAGGATCAAGGTTCAAAGCCAGCTCGGGCACAAAAGGACTTGAGACTCTTATCTCCAATGAACCTCTGGAAAACGGGAAGTGGGGCTTGGCTCAAGGGTAGGGTGGTAGCCTTGAGCTGAAGAGCTCAGGGACAGCACCTAGGCTGAGTGCAAGCCCCATGACCTCCACACACAAAAAAGTATGCTTTTAAGATGAGGATGTATTGTTTGCCACAGGGACTAGGAAAATAACCTCTTTATCATTGACATCCCTTTGATCTTTCTTTAAAACATTAATATTAGGGGTAGGGGAGGGGGAAGGGAAATGGGGACCATGACATGTGAAAGGGTATCAATGTTTGGGAATTAAGGCACCATTTATCTGGCAAATATCATGTAACCCTTCTATTAATTACAATAAAAATATATTAAAAAAACATTAATATTAAATTTTGGTTTTGGTGGTACCAGGGTTTTGAACTCAAGCCTTGCTCTTTGCAAGGCAGATGCTCTCCTCAGATACTTCAGCCACATCCCAGCTTTTATGGTTTGCCACCTGTCATGACCAGAGGAAGAGCTGCAGCCCAAGCACAGGACTTACCTCCCCCAGGCGACTCCTTTGGTGTGGTCACTGGACACTGCTGACAACCGGTCGGCAGCCTCCTCAACAGCACTTGCCATGAGCAAAAGCAGCTCAGGGACAGTGAGTTCGAGCCCTGGCTAAAACACAAACAAACAAACAAAGGAACATTTTGTATATGCATGCAAGAATAAACTAGGATCAGTTTCTGATTGTAGGACAATAACTTGTCATGTTCCAAATAATACTTTAGGCCTATCAATTACATAAGAATTATTTTTACCATCCATAACTTCCATTTTGAATCCTCTGAGAGGGGGAAAAAGGAAAACCTCTTCCTATCTGGGTCTACCTAGAGTCAAGACTATTTCCTAATGGAGCTTGATCCCCATAGTGCTTTCAGTTTGAATGTGCATTAAGTCTGTGGCATAGTTATGCATTTTGAATTTCATCTTAAGTTGGACATGGCTCATTGCTATCACTTCCTATTACTTTTTTTTTTTTTCCATTTTCTCAGTCGTGTGGCTTGAACTCTGGGCCTGGACACCGTCCCTGAGCTCTTCAGCTCAAGGCTAGCATTTTACCACTTGGCGCCTCAGCACCACTTCCAGTTTTCCGGTGCTTCATTGGAAATAAAAGTTTCATGGATGTTCCTGCCCAGGCTGGCTTTGAACCGAGATCCTGAGATCTCAGCCTCCTTAGCAGCTGGGATGACAGGCATGAGCCCGGTGCCTGGCTCACTTCACATTTCAGCCATCCTCTTTCCTCTTTTATTATTTCTATAGATTGTGAGTTAGGATAATAAAGTTACCAAAAAAAAAAAAAGTGAAAGCCATTTGCAGCTCTGGGAAGCTGGCATTGAGCTGTCAGAGGCTGGCTGGGTGCCACCAAGAGAAGGAAATGTTCTACATTGCCACCCTCATGAGGATTCCTGAGACTTTCTTGCCAAAATGGTAGGAAAATAATGATGGTCTCGCCTGTGGAGCTATCTATCCTGTATGTTCCTATAGGTGGGGAGTCATTCAGTGAGGATTTTTACTATAAGTATCTGTCGAGTTTCTTCAAGATCTGCAACTTGAGCTTAGTGTGAACCCCTGGCATGAGATATTAATCACAGTGCAGAATTCAGGTGTCATTGTCAATAGCCTCAGTACTCGGTAAGTGAAGGTTTATTGTATATGGATCTCATTTGGGATAGCAAGTGAAAGTACAATTGAGACATTTTAAGCCTGTGACTAGATTTCTTTTAGAATGACGGATAGGGACCCTGGGAACCACTTATGAAAAGCCAATTGTTAATCACAATTCTCTTCTTATATTAACCCTGCTTTTGCGGTTGTTATTGTTGATTTGTGCCGTTCCTGGGGGCTATCTCTGAAGGTTTTTTCTTACTCTAAGCTAGTGCTCTAACACTAGAGCTCCAGCTCCACTTCTGGCTTTTTAATAATTAAGTAGAGATAAAGAGTCTCCTGAACTTTCCTGCTCAGGGGTGGCTTGGAACTGTGGTTCTCAGATCTCAGCCTTCTCAGTAGCTAGGATTACAAGCATCCACCACCAATGCCTAGCTGTCTGTATAAGTATGTGATTAAAAAAAATGGTGGAGGCATGAATCTATCTAGATAAAGAGGCAACTGAGCCAAATTTTTACATGTTTGTTTCAAGGTTGAGAAGATATGGCCATGACTTCATTCAGTCAGCTAATCACTAGTCATCAATGCTACTGTATACCCAGACCTGTGTCTAGAAGGGTGTAGAGCACAGGGTGACATAGGGTGCTTCCCATATAGATTCCAGCAAATCCAGGGAGAGGATCTAGTGAGAGGTAGCATGCAAGCTGGATTTTCAAAGTAACATTCTTCCTCCTCCCCCACTTCTTTCCTTCCTTCCTTCTTCTTTCTTACTTTCTTTCGAGGTACTTGGGTTTGAATTTAGGTCCTTGTATTTGCTCAGCAGGGACTCGACCACTTGAGCTTTGTACCTCCAGCCCTTGTTACGTTAGTTATTTTACAGATAGGGGTCTTGAATTTTTCTGGGGTCAGCTTAGACTAAGATCTCCCTATCTATGAACTCCTCAGTAACTGGGGATTACGGCTGTATGCTACAATGTTCAACTTGTTTGTTGAGATAGTCTCACTTTTCTCCCAGACTGACCTCAAACTACAATCTTTCCTATCTCTGCATCTTGAGTAGCTGGAATTACAGGCAAGTAATCCACACTAGTTGGAAGAGAGGCTTCTAATTGGCAGAGGAAGCAGGAAAGGATATTCTAGGAAGGAGAATAGCCCCAGAGGAAATACAAAGAGTAATCTGGAATGAGTGGCACATAAGACATAGAGAGAGACACAAAAGGCAGATTTCAATGGAGGGAGGGAGCTGAACAAATGCAGTCATATTCCATGTATATTATGTAAAAAATCAACTATGTTAACTTGAGGATAAGAATAAGAGAGGGCAAATGAAGGACAATGAAGGAAGAGGTGGCACTGACAAGAAGCATTATAACCTGACTGATGGAATTGTAGCCCCTTTGTACAACACCTTAATAACAACAGCAATAGTAATTAATAATAATAATAATGATGATGATGATGACTTGACAAAAAGGAGAAAAGAAGGCAGAATGCAGTCAAGTCCAGATGGCTCACAGGCAGGCAAAAAAATTCAGACAACCCAGGATGTAGTTTCGAGGTAGAGCAATTGCCCAACATGCAAGAAGTCCTAGCTTTGATTCTCAGCACAAAGAAAGAAAGAAAGAAGGAAAAGGGAAAGAAAGAGGGAGGGAAGAAAGAAAAAAAATAAGTGGAAGGAAGGAAAGAAGAAGGAAGGAAGGAAGGAATTCACACATTGTATCTGGGATGGTGGTTCACACCTATAATCCTAGCACTTGGGATTACGTCAAGAGGATCGTGAATTCAAGGCCACCTTAGGGTACAAAACAAAACCCTATTTCAAAAAAAGAAATAAGGGGCTGGGAGTTTGGCCTAGTGGTTAAAGTGCTTGCCTAGCATGCACGAAGACCCGGGTTCAATTCCTTGGTACCACATACATAGAAAAAAAGCCGGAAGTGGTGCTGAGGCTCAAGTGGTAGAGCTCTAGCCTTGAGAAAGTCCAAGGACAGTGCTCAGGCCCTGAGCTCAAGCCCAGGACTGACAAAAAAATAAAATAAAAATAAAAAATAAAATAAATTATAAAAAAAAAAAAAGAAATAAGGCCTGGCACCTCTGGTTTATGCCTGTAATCCTAGCTACTCAGTAGGCTGAGCTTTGAGGATAGAGGATAGGGCACTAAAGAACTTGAGACTCTTATCTCCAGTTAACCACTAGAAAACAGGAAGTGGGCTATGGCTCCAGGGGTAGGGTGGTAGCCTTGAGCTGAAGAGCTCAGGGACAACACCCAGGCCCGGGGGTAGGGTGGTAGCCTTGAGCTATACAGCTCAGGGACAGTGCCCATGCCCAGAGTTCAAGCCTCTTGACCCACAAAAACAAACAAACAAATTGGGCTGTGGAATAGAGATTGCCGATTCTTTCTGACTCTTCAGCTTAGAAGAGTCTTTTTGCAGGTTGCAACTGCTGACTGAGGCACACTGTGCCTGTGGCATTGACTCAAGCCATGTAATTTCACAAACACCCACACAATATTATAGGGGAAAAAATTTAAAGCAAAAAAAAAGGGGGGGAGGGGGTTCAGATAATTGCCATACGTGTTTCTGCAGCTCTATAAACACCTCCCTTGAAGAATTGGCTAATAGGATGCACAGTAGGAAATTGTTTATTCCCCAGAAGCTTTAAAAATGGGCCACTGCTTCTTATGAACCTGTAAACATGCCACAAAATTAAAGAGAATAAACTTTTTTCCCCAAAGTGCTGAGGATGGAATCTAGAACGTTATATATGCTAGACAAGTACTCTACACTGAGCTATATTCCCAGCCTCAAGGAACAACTTTCTAAAGATATAGGATGAGTAGACTTCTGTAAAAATAGAAATGTCTCTTAGCTTGGTTGTGCTAGCCCTGTGGCACAACCTCTGATACCATACTACCCTTGTTTTAGCAAGAGTGTCTCTATTTTAGTCAGTTAATATTTTGTTATTGTATAAGATGTTCTTTGACAAAATGGATGTCTGGTCTAAAAGGTAGGAAAACACTGGGTGAGATAGCTAACAAGACCCTTCTGAGCTGTAAAAGTCTAGAACTTTATCTATGATATGCCTGATTTATAAAAGGTACTAAAGACAATGAAGATTCAAAACCACAATTCTTACCCATGAGCCATTAAGCAGCATAAGACAGGTATGCTGTGTGCAGCTTATGGGAGAGACCGAATACATGTATACAATTAGTGATATTAAAATGGGGGAACTGGGCTGGGAATGTGGCTTAGTGGTAGAGTGCTTACCTCGCATGCATGAAGCCCTGGGTTCAATTCCTCAGGACCATACAAACAGAAAAAGCCAGAAGTGGTACTTGGCTCAAGTGACAGAGTACTAGCTTGAGCAAAAGAAGCTCTAGGAAAGCCAGTACCAATGGCTCATGCCTGTAGCTACTCAGGAAGATGAGATCTGAGGATCGTGGTTCAAAACCGGCCTGGGCACTAAAGTCCCCTAGAGTTCAAGCCCCATGACCTACAGAAGAAGAGGAAGAGGAAGAAGAAGAGGAAGAGGAAGAAGAAGAAGAAGAAGAAGAAGAAGAAGAAGAAGAAGAAGAAGAAGAAGAGGAAGAGGAAGAGGAAGAGGAAGAGGAAGAAGAAGAAGAAGAGCGGGAGGAACAGCAGGAGGAGGAAGAGGCTCAGAGACAGTGCCTAGGCCCTGAATTCAAGTGCCATGACTAGCAAAAAAGAAAATGAGGGAACAATTGGACACCAGTGGCTCATGCCTCCAGTCCTATCTTATCAGGAGGCTGAGATTTGAGGATCACGGTTCAATGCCAGCCTAGGGAAGAAAGGTCCCTGTAAGACTCTTATCTCCAACTAACCAGTCAAAGAGTGGAAGTGGAGCTGTGACTCAAAGTGGCAGAACACTCTCCTCGAGCAAAATAGCTCAGGGGCAGTGCCCAGGCCCTGAATCCTAGCCCCGGGACCAAAAATAAAATAAAGTAAAATAAAATAAAATAAGAGAATGAATCAAATGGAGTGAAGAGAATTGGGGAGTGTTTGGGGTTTGGATTTGTTGTTGTTGAAAAGGTGATATTTAAGCGAGGGTTAAATTATAACACAAGAGCTCGCAGGGTGGGGAAAGAGTAGGAGGTATTGGAAGAGAAACCAGCATGAACGTATTTGTAGAGGTCTCTGGAGGGAGCAGGCCAAGCTATGTTATGTTGATTAATGCTCAGTATGTTCCTGCAATGCCTAGGAAGATGGCTAGGAGCAGGCAAGAGAGATGCTGAGGGACAAGCTGCCCAGGCCACAGCTCTTTGGAGCATTTAGGGTGGGGTTTGCAAGCAAGTAACCAATTAACAGTTGAGTTGTTTAATCATTGACTGCTCCACACTCTCCTTCTATTATTTTGTAACTGGACAGGGTCAAGTGAAGGAGAAGGAGTGTTGATAAGACCACTGGAACCTTGAAGTAATGAAGTCATAACCTAAATAATCTGGCCACTGGGATCTGACCTGCCCAGACCAGGATTCTCCTTTTGCCCAGACAGATGCCTCAGGCTGGAAGAGTAGGAGGTGTTCAGCCAGTTGACCACTGTATTGAATGCTGGAGCTGCTTTCTGTGGAGAAGGAAGCCATCTAGGATCTAAATGCAGATTCCATTTTCTTGGTAGTAATTCTTGGGTTCCCACTGCACCATATTTGGGCCCAGATTTGCTGAACTGTATAATGGGGAAATTGTTATGGAGAAAAATGTGAAAGATGTTTGTATCTCAGCAATGACCAAGATGAACTTAAAGGGTATGCTCAAAACTTTTACACTTCCTGGGATGTCTATACAATTCTAGAAGAAAAACCAAGCAGGATGCTAACCATTATCTTGGAAAAATGGGTTCTTAAAGTCAATTCAATTTGATTTTAGAAAAACAGATAAAGTTGTGTGCCAGGTGCTCACATCTGTTAATGCTAGTTACTCAAGAGGCTGAGATATGAGGGTCAAAGTTCAAAGCTAGTCTGAGTAGAAAAGTCCTTAGGACTCTTATCCCCAATTAACCAGAAAAAAAATTACTGGAAGTAGAGATGATTCACATGGTACAGAGAGAGAGAGACAGAGACAGAGACAGAGACAGAGAGAGACAGAGACAAACAGAGAGAGACAGACAGACAGAGAGAGAGAGATTGAGAGGAGGAGGAGGAGGAGGAGAGGAAAGAGAGGAAAGAAGGAACGAAAAAGACAGATGATTTTTTTAAATATTCAAATGTTATAGAGCAAATAATCGCCACTATAATGGCTTTTCAGAGGGTATAAGACATGACCAGACCTGCAGTTTCAAAGATCATTTCAGCAGTGGATTGCTGATGTAATGAAGGAGAAACAAGCCAGGAGCCATCATGACAGTCCAGGAGAGGGCAAGCCAGCACAAGGACAGTAATCTGGAAGCAGAATGGACGCATCTCAGCAATCAACTAGAAAGCAAAGGGTTAGAGGGAACAGATAAAATGGTAGTAACACCACTGTCTTGCATCTTCACAGTGCAGTAGAACCACCTGGAAGTGTGTGTGTGTGTGTGTGTGTGTGTGTGTTTTGCTTCTTCACTCAAGATCCAGTTAAGACTGAACTGCTGCTGATGATACCCAGTTACAGGCGCTGTGGTAACCAAAGTGAGGAACAATGACACTAAGAGTTCAAACTTGGGACACGGAGTGATAGGGATGGCATTAAATGAGATGGGGAACAAATAGTTCTTTGTGGTTAGGGTGTAAAATAGGTGGAGAAAGAGGAGGAAGAGCAAGTTCAGGCGGAAAGTAATGAGTTCAGTTTGGGAAGTGCTAATGCAATTATAGTGTGGTGGGCTGGGAATGAGTGCTTGTCTAGTATGCATGAAGCACTCTCTACCACATAAACAGAAAAAGCCAGAGTGGCTCTGTGGCTCAAGTGGTAGAATGCTAGCCTTGAGCAAAAGAAGCTCAGGGACAGTGCTCTGGACCTGAGCACCATCCTTGGGTTTTCTCAAGGCTAGGCTCTACCACTTGAGCCATAATGTCACTTCCAGCTTTTTCTATGTGTGTGATACTGAGGAATCAAACCCGGGTCTTCTTGCCTGCTAGGCAAGCACTCCACCACTAGGCCAAACTCCAAGCCAGTATCTGTAGTTTTGATGGCCCATTGGAGGAGGGTGGGAGGAATGAGGGAGAAGGAGAGGAGAGGAGGAGAGGAGGAAGAGTTAGGGAAGGACAGGGGATATGGAGAAGGGAGGGAGACAGGCAGAGACAGGGAGCAGAGAGTTCCAGACAGTGCAGGTACCACCAGACCTCGACTCACTGCAGTGCTCTAGGTCCACGCAGAAATGGATAGTGTGAAATGTAGTATGATTTTGAACTAAGTTGTCCCATTTTTCTTTTCTTTTCTTTTTTTGCCAGTCCTGGGCTTGGGCTCAGAGCCTGAGCACTGTCCTTGGACTTTCTCAAGGCTAGAGCTCTACCACTTGAGCCTCAGCACCACTTCCGGCTTTTTTCTATGTATGTGGTACCGAGGAATCGAACCCGGGTCTTCATGCATGCTAGGCAAGCACTTTAACCACTAGGCCAAACTCCCGGCCTAGTTGTCCCATTTTTCACTATGAAATGTCTCTGCAGCTGGTAGGTCTCTGGCTATTGAATGATTGGTTTAGAGCTTGGCTGGCTTCTAAGTTCATTAACTTCTTATGGACAGGCCTGAGATAAGGAGATAAAAACACAAGTCTGTGGACTTGCACAAGTGCAAGAGCTGATACTAGGACCCTTCACAAGCTTCCCTTTCTTGACTGTGAGCAACTGAAGGTAGAACAGTCTAGAAACTAGACTCTAGGTGATCTTAGCCAGTAGCGGGGCTCTGGTATCTGAAGGCAGGATAGTCTAGAACCTAGACATCTGACTTTCCTGGGCTGGTATATTTCTGAAAGAAAAAAAATCTTGTAATGAATTTCCATGGCTTCTGAAACACTGAACATCCCTCACGCCTAAATCATGGCAAAGGTTAAGACTATATACTCAGTTATTAACTGGGGTAGGTGTGAGAATATCAGACTAGCAAGCACAAGGTCCTGTATTCAAACCACAGTATCACACACACACACAAAAAACCCAACCCACAGCACCACTTCTGGATTTTCCTGCTTATGAGGTACTGAGGAATCGAACCCGGGACTTCATGCATGCTAGGCAAGCACTCTACCACTAAGCTACATTCCCAATCCTCTCAAGAACTTTCTAAGGCATAATATAAAAGATAGAGAAGTATAGCCTGTTCAGGAGTTTATGACTTATTTTCGGGTAGCTGGTGACAGATATTCAAATAAAGATGTTTCACAACCAAATACAATGAGGTTATACTTAGAACTCCATTGAAAGTTGAGAATATCTATGCTCAAGATAATTTTAAGCTAGGCATAGTGGAATATTCCTGTCATCCCAGCTACTTGCAAAAGAGGCAGAGATAGGAGGATAGCAGCTCCAGGCCAGCCCAGACAAAAAAGTTATCAAGACCCCATCTTAACCAGCAAGCTAGTTCTGGTGGCTCATATCTGTCATTTCAGCTATGTGGGAGGTGTAAGTAAAAGGAATACAGTCAGGCTGCCCTACACGAAAAGTGCAAGAACATATCTGAAAAATTAGCTGAAACAGAAGAGACGTGTAGAATGCTAGAATGCCTGCCTACCAAGTGCAAGGCTGTAAATTCAAACCCCAGTACTGACAAAAATTAATTGATTGATTAATTAATTTTCATGTTTAAGTAGGAGGACTATAACCCTTGGCCCAGGCAAAAGGTATGAAGCTCTATCTTAAAAAAATACAGCAGCCAGGCACAGTGGCTCATGCCTGTAATCCTAGCTGCTCAGGAGGCTGAGATCTGAGGTTCAAGGTTCAAAGCCAGCCCAGGCACTACAAAGCGGTGAGATTCTTATATCCAATTAATCACTAGAAAATGGGGCTGTGGCTCAAGGGAGGGTGGTAGCCTTGAGCTGAAGAGCTCAGGGACAGTGCCTAGGCCCAGAGTTCCAGCCCAGTGACCCATTAAAAAATATACAGCAAAAAAAGGGCTGGGTCCGTGACACAGTGGTAAAGTGTAAACCCCAATATTATTAAAACCATATCACTGCTCAAAATAAACCCAACATGTAATTAGAGCTTTTTCAAACTTCAGATCCAAACTCCAGCAATCCCACATGTCAGACAGCCATTTGTCCCTATATGTCAAGTAAAGAGACATAGTAAAGGGCGGAGAAAGGAGATTTCTTATGTCATAGACAGTGGCCTTAGATTAAATAGAGAGAATTATGGCCCGCAAAAGCAGCTTCTTTCTTCTCCTTCTTCTTCTTCGGCTTGAACTCAGAAGCCCTGAGCTTCTTTTGCTCAAGGCTCTTCTGGCTTTTTCTGTTTATGTGATACTGAGGAATCAAACTCAGGGCTTCATGCATGCTAGGTAAGCACTCTACCACGAAGACACATTCCCAGCCCCAAAGCAGCCTTTAAGTTGCCTCTTACAAACCTACCCAACATCATAATTAGCCTAGACCACTTGAACTGGCTCAGAACATTTACATTAGTCTGTTGGTCACAAAGCCCATTTTATCATAAATTATTGATTAAATTACTGATGAGATTAAATATCTCACTTAAATTATTGCATTCTGTACTGGAAATGAAAAGCATGATACTTGCATGAGTATGTTTTTATATACCACTGTAGAGTTAATATATCTATATATATATATCAATTCATTGCAAAGGGGAGAAGAGAAATAATATACATTCAACACATGTTTTTTGTTTGTTTGTTTGGTTGGTTGGTTTTTTTTTGCCAGTTCTGGGCTTGAGCTCAGGGCCTGAGCCCTATCCTTGGACTTTCTCAAGGCTAGAGCTCTACCACTTGAGCCTCTGAGCTGTCCTTGGCCTTTCTCAAGGCTAGAGCTCTACCACTTGAGCCTCAGCACCATTTCTGGCTTTTTCTATGTTTGTGGTACTGAGGAATCAAACCCGGGTCTTTGTGCATGCTAGGCAAGCAGTCTATCACTAGGCCAAACTCCCAGCCTACATGAACCATGTTTTGAGTTTTCTAGGCTAGCAATAGGCCGGGTAGTGAGTGTGTGTCACTAAGGATAAGTTATCCTGAGATGTAACAGCTGATGTTTCAGGGTCTGGTAGGTTAGGTATATGAAGTATATTTTCAATTACAACCCACAATCCACCATTAACTGGGCAGCACAGACCCGCCTCAAGAATGAGAGAACTAGCCAGGGACTGATGGCTCATGCCTGTAATCCTCGCTACCCAGGAGGCTGAGATGGGAGGATCACCAAGCAAAGCCAGCCTGTGGATGAGAATGAGACTCTTCCAATTATCCACCAGAAAACGGGAAAGTGGCCCTGTGACGCAAAGTGGTAGAGCACTAGTCTTGAGCTGAAGAGCTTAGGGATGGTACAGAGTTCAAGCCCCAAGACTGGCATAAAAAATAAATAAAATAATGAGGGAACTTGCTGGTTTATTTGGAGGGGCCCACAGGAAAAAGCACTAGTCTGATGACTAGGTGAATGGAGATATATATCTGGCGGGTGCCACTGGGAGTGGTCCGGAAAGGTCCATTGAGAACAGATCAGTAGAAGAAAAGTACAAAGGGAAGACAGGGTGAGACAAGATGTTCCAGCGAAGGGGAGGGAGTAGGCTGTGCTCAACTTGGGACACCAGAGAGCTCAGGCTCCAAAAAAGGGACAGCTCTCCAAGATCCAACAGGGCCTCAGGCTGTGGTTAAAGTGCTCATTGTTAATGTTCTTCTTGATGTTATTCCCAAACTGGGACATTTGTACAGTACAGTTTATTTCATCTCCATTATCTTATCTCAAACTTCGCTGGAGCCTTGGAGGCAGGTTGGGCTGTTCCTCCATTCATAGACAAGGAGCCTGAGGCTTGTCACATGTCCTGGGGAGGTAAGAGGGAGGCTGTGCTTGCCTGCACAGGGCTCCTTTATTCTCTGTAGCTGCCCCATGAGGGAGGGGTCACCTGAAAGGACACCTACTATACCTTCATACTTCTGGGTCAAAGAGTGCCTTTACTCTGCAAGGAGCTGAGGAAGTACCAAGGCCCAACATTTCTGCAGTAATCAAGCACAGGTTGCTCTCACAGGCAGGCCTGGACCACCACAGCCACCTGATAGTAGTTGTGTGACCTCAGACATGTTATTTATATGACTTTGAGATCTGGATCCCAGATGCCCTAGCCAGGTGACTTGGCTTGAGTTCTTCCTTTTCACTAGAAAAGGGTGCTAAAGAGTTCTGGGGTCTTATCCAGGGAAGGAGGGGTTGCAGGTGGTATTCTGCTCATCAGATATATGGTGGTACCATTTACACAACCAATGGGCCTGCCTGTCCACATGGCCCCTTCAGGCCCAGCAATGTTGCCAACTTTGTGTCACCATTAGAATGCTGGCAGCCTAGACCAATCAGCAGCCAGCCTTCCCATGGTCCTTGCTACTGCTAAGGAGAGAACAGGCTCTGTGATTATCCAGGACTCTTCCTCCTCTTTTCTTCTTTGCCTCTACCAAGGAGCTCTATTTTTGTCACTAAACACTATCTAGACCTACAAATAACCTTCTTTCCATTGTAACCCCCCTAATTTTCTCTCAGGATCCTTAGCTTTCTAGAAAACAAAAGGCAGAAAGCTTTGTGTACTTTTACCTTTCTGCTCTTAGACATTTTTCAAGTTCTCATAGATTAGGGCTGTCTTCTTAAGCAAGAGTGAAAAACAGGAACCAATCTACTATCCTGAAAACAGGACAACCTATTGAATTTCAGTATATTGGACCTAGTGGCTAAAGACAATTAAGGTCTTTGAACTATAGAATTAGGGTGAAGATATAAAGAGATAGAATTAAGAGATGTCTATTTAAAGGAAAGAAAATGTCAGGTGCTGGTGGCTCACATCTGTAATCTCAGATACAGATCTGAGAATTATGGCTGTCAGCTTGGTGGAAAAGTCAGTGAGACTCATATTGTCAATTAACTAGCCCAAAAGCAGAAGGGAGAGGTGTGGTTCAAGAGGTAGAGAGCCAAGCTTAAGTAGAAGAAAAGCTAAGCCAGAACATCAGGCCCTAAATTTAAGCCTCAGTACTAGTACAAAAAGAAGAAAGAAAGAAAATAAAGAGAAAGAAGAAAGGAAGGAAAGGAAAGAAGGAAAGGGAAAGGGAGGGAAGGAGAAGGAAACAAGAAAGAAAGGAAACAGGGGCTGGGAGTTTGGCCTAGTGGTAGAGTGCTTGCCTAGCATCTATGAACACCCGGGTTTGATTCCTCAGTACCACATACATAGAAAAAAGCCAGAACTGGTGCTGAGGCTCAAGGGGTAGAACTCTAGCCTTGAGAAAGTCCAACAACAGGGCTCAGGCCCTGAGCTCAAGCCCAAGACTGGCAAAAAAAAAGAAAAAAAGAAAGGAAACAAAAAATGTCTATTGCATTAAGAAAAAAAAAAAAGGAAGAAGAAGGGATTATGCTAACCAAGAGAGTAAGAACTGAAGGGGAAACTGAAATTATAAGCAAACTTATTCTTATTTTCTTAGAGGTAAACCTAAAACCCAAAAGAAAAAAGATATCATTGAACATGCATGAACTGGCTGTACTCTCAGCCAAAGGGGTTAATGGGGAGAGAAGGGACTAGAGCCTGAAGGAATAGAGCTAGAGAAAATGACCCTGCCTCAGACTAGCCACTAAGGGAGTGGGCAGCAGACCAAGACGTGGTGCCCAAGGAACATGCAGTGCTCAGAGTCAGACAGGCGGAAGTACCTTTGTTCTGGGTCAACAGTTCTTCTCCTTCTTCTTCTTCTTCTTCTTCTTCTTCTTCTTCTTCTTCTTCTTCTTCTTCTCCTTCTCCTTCTTCTTCTTCTTCTTCTCCTCCTTCTCCTCCTCCTCCTCCTCCTTCTTCTTCTTCTCAAGACTGCAGCCAGAAGTTGAAAATTTCAAGAACCCAGGTCAGTTCTTCAAAGGGAGAGGCGCAGTCAGGTGATTTGAAGGCCAACACAGGAAGAGGAAGGAAATACTGAATGAAAAAGAAAGAAGGAAAGAAAGGAAGGAAGGAAAGAAAGAAGGAGTCTGGGGCTGGGAGTTTGGCCTAGTGGTAGAGCGCTTGACTAGTATGCAGAAAGACCTGGGGTTCGATTCCATAGAAGTGATGCTATGCTCAAGTGGCAGAGTGACAGCTTTGAGAAAAAGCCCAAGGATAGTGCTCAGGCCCTGAGTTCAAGCCCCAGGACTGGCAAAAAAAAAAAAAAAAGGAGTCTGAAGGCAGACACTTAACCCTAACACCTGGCTAAGTGTAATCCTGAGCCCTTTTGTGTTTGGAAGAGAAAGAATGTAAGGATATTGAAATGAATGTGGTTCTAGCACCCCTGCACCTAACCTAAGTCCCAGGATGGCCATGTTCCTCAGAGAAAATGCTACAAGAATTGCAAGTAGCCAATATTGTCTTTCTATCTGCTTTAAATCACCTCTAGATTTTGTTGTTGTTGTTCCAGTCCTGGGTCTTAAACTCAGGACGCTGGATGTTAACCCTAATCCTTCTTCTTTTTTTTTTTTTGCCAGTCCTGGGCTTGAGCTCAGGGCCTGAGCACTGTCCTTGGACTTTCTCAAGAATAGAGCTCTACCATTTGAGCCTCAGCACCACTCCAACTTTTTTCTATGTATGTGGTACTGAGGAATCGAACCCGGGTCTTTGTGCATGCTAGGCAAGCGCTCTACCACTAGGCCAAACTCCCGGTCCCACCCTAATCCTTCTTGCTCACAGTTATCATTCTACCACTTGAAGCACAGCTGTGCTTTTGATGTTTTGGTAGTTAATTGGAGATGAGGGTCTCCTAGACTCCCTTGGTCAGGCTGACTTTGAACTGTGATCCTCAGATCTCAGCCTTCTGAGTATCTAGGATTATAGGTGTGATCCACCAGCCTAAGAATTAGGAAAAAATGTTGAACTCAGGATCAAGAAACCTGAACTTGCGTTTTAATGGGAAACTTGCTATTTATAAGGAAGTCATGTTCCAAGCATAATTAGTTCTCAAATGTTTAGAGAACCTACAGTTAGGAACAATGTCTAGCACCCATGTTTGAGTCTTCGTGTTTTTCTTTTTCTTTTCTTTTTTTTTTTTTTGCCAGTCCTGGGCCTTGAACTCAGGGCCTGGGCACTGTCCTTGGGCTTTCTCAAGGCTAGAGCTCTACTACTTGAGCCACAGCACCATTTCTGGCTCCCTCCCCCCCACATGTATGTGGTATCGAGGAATCAAACCCAGGACTTCGTGCAAGCTAGGCAAGCACTCTACTACTAGGCTAAACTCCTGGCCCCAAGTCTTGCGTTTTTCTTTGCAAAATAAAAGAGTTGAAGTAGACAGTCTCTAAAATTCTTACCAAGCATGCACAAGGCCTTGGATTTCAACCTCCAGGAGCATAAACCCCAAACCGAAATACAAATAAAACAAAAATCGATGCCACACTTATTGAAATAAAATATTTGCTACTGACAGTGTCTCCAGAAAATCTAGTGTGTATGATAAATTCACTGTGCATAGACTCTTCCCTCCATACACTTTGCCTCAGACATGCCACATAGAATGACCAATCTTCAAAGCCAGCTAAGTGTTTACCCTTATTTAAAAAAAATTCATTAGGGGGCCGGGAGTTTGGCCTAGTGGTTAAAGTGCTTGCCTAGCATGCATGAAGACCCGGGTTCAATTCCTCGGTACCACATACATAGAAAAAAGCCAGAAGTGGTGCTGAGGCTCAAGTGGTAGAGCTCTAGCCTTGAGAAAATCCAAGGACAGTGCTCAGGCCCTGAGCTCAAGCCCAGGACTGGCAAAAAAAAAAAAAAAAAAATTCATTAGGGCCGGGAGTGGTTAAAGTGCTTGCCTAGCATGCACGAAGACCCGGGTTCAATTCCTCGGTACCACATACATAGAAAAAAAGCTGGAAGTGGTGCTGAGGCTCAAGTGGCAGAGCTCTAGCCTTGAGAAAGTCCAAGGACAGTGCTCAGGCCCTGAGCTCAAGCCCAGGACTGGCAAAAAAAAAAAAATTCATTAGATTTTTAAACGTTCTGAATATTGTCCTAAACACATTCCTTACTCTTATTTAAACAAAGACCAGCCAGTTTTTGTTAACTGCTTGGACACATAACACAATTTTATCTTAGGAGTAAGCATTTGTTCCTCCATAGTGCTTTGTAATTGAAAATATTTAATATTTGAATGGTTTTTCAGGAGCTAGCTATCAGATAGAGTTTTCTAGTGAGCCGTGGCAAAGGGAGTTAAAGGTCTAGGGAACTAGCGACATTTAAATGTTTTCTTTTCTTTTTTGGCTAGTCCTGAAGCCTGAACTCTTTTTGCTCTAGGGTAGCACTCTACCACTTGGACCTACAGTGGTACCAAGGAATTGAACCCAGGGCTTCATGCATCACCTCTAGGCCACACTCCAGGTCCCTGAGCTTCTTTTACTCAAGACAATCACTCTAACACTTGAGAGGCACAGCTCCACTTCTGACATTTTTGGTAATTTAATGGAGATAAAGAGTCTCATACACTTCTGTGCTCAGGCTGTCTTTGAATCACAATTGTTAGATCTCAGGTAAGATCTAAGGCATAAATTATAGGCATAAACCACTGGTGCCTAACTAGAGTTTTCATAATCCATTTTCCAGTTTCCTGTTTTCTCTGGAGGTCTTGGATGGTTGAGGCTGAAAGTAACTTAATTCCTTGTGGACCAGCCAAAAACCAACAGCTATCTAGAGGTTCCATCTGAGTCATTTGATTAGCATAAATCCTGATGTGATTGTACTGGGCTAATTTAAGTTACAAAACACACATATCTATCAGGAAACTGCTTGGGTTTTTGGTGCTTTGTTCATAGAACCTGGAACAGACATTTTTTGGAGGGGTTTGGAAAGGGTCTCTCTATGTAACTCAGGTTGGCCTCAAATTCACTTCTCCATTTTCCTGCCTCAGCCTCCCGAGTGCTGGAGTTATAGGTGTGTATCTTTATGCCTGGTTCTGAATATATACATAATAATTATGATTATTATTTGGTCAGTGAACTCTGGGCCTGAGTGTTGTCCCTGAGCTCTTCAGCTCAAGGCTACCACCTGGATCCACAGCCCTACCTCCCATTTTCTAGTGGCTAATTGAAGATAAACATCTCACTGTCTTTAGTGGTCAGGCTGGCTTTGAACCTCAATCTTCAGAGCCCAGCCTTCTGAGTAGCTTGAACCACAGTGACCAGCTTATATTATTATTAACATAGGGGACAAGAAGGCAAAAATGCTGAGGTTGGGGCTGGGAGTTTGGCCTAGTGGTGGAGTGCTTGCCTAGCTCACACGAAGACCCAGGTTTGATTCCTCAGTACCACATACATAGAAAAGCTGGAAGTATGCGGGGCACACACCTATAATCCTAGCTACTCAGGAGGCTGAGATCTGAGAATTGAGGTTCAAAGCCAACCTCAGCACTAAAGAACCCAAGACTCTTTATCTCCAATTAACCACTAGAAAACGGAAGAGGAAGTCGGGCTGTGGCTCAAGGGGTAGGGTGGTAGCCTTGAGCTGAAGAGCTTAGGGACAGCGCCCAGGCTGAATTCAATCCCCATGACCTACCCCCCCCCCAAAAAAATTAGGACTGTATGATGTGGAGTGGAGGAAAGATTATGGGGAAAAATGTTTCAAGAGAGACTGTTCCCAGTGGTCAATTTAGGTAAGACTAGAACTGAGAGTTGGCTTTGGAAACCAGATAATCAGAAGTCTTAATAAATGATCTTGGTGACAAAAGTTAAAGCTGACAAGTACCACAGAAAGATGGGATATCTTTTTGAGATTTATGCAGTGAAGAAAGCAGAGAAACTAGGTAGATTCTAGAGGTGGTTTTGGAGTCCAAGTAGGTTTATTTTTTGGTGGGGACCTGTTGAATTCACTAACTGATGCTTTTGCTCATTAGTTAGCTCCAACTCAAGGGAATTTCACTTTTGATCAGTGGGATTTCCATCTTATTTATATGCTGATGTGAATGACTCAGTAGAGGGGAGGTGGGACCCCTAAGGATGTTGGAGGAGAGGTAATTGTGGGAGTCTAAGTCTTGAGGAATGTGGGAGTGAAAGGAATCTAGGTGGAGGGTAGAGGACCTAGCCTTCTTAAGACATTTCACAATAATCTGTTACAGTGCAGATAAGGGTACTTTTGATGGTGAGAAGATATGAAAGTTCATGTCAAGTGTCTTTTTTTTTTTTTAAATGAAGTGTGGGTCAGCAAACCAGGGGGATAAAGCCAGAAGTGTAGGAGGCTTTCAGTGGAATAGAAATGGATGAAATTATCTTTCATCGTGTCTACTTAAATATCAATGAAGTGAAGAAAGATCTTCCAGGATAAAATACATCTCACGGGACTCTGCTCCTGTGGACTCTTCACCTCCCTGTTTGTGTCTGTGCAGGTCCTGGGGCTTGAATTCAGGGCCTTAAGGTTTCTCTGCTCAAGGCTAGCACTCTACCACCTGAACCACAGCTCCACTTCCACCCTTTTGGTGGTTCATTGGAGCTAAGCTGCTCACTTTCCTGAATTATGATCCTCAGATCTCAGCCTTCTGGGGAGGTAGGATCACAGGTGTGAGCCATGGGCACTGGGCTTCATCACCATTTGTAATTGTAGTTAGTAATTCACATACGTGGAGATTCCCCCACCCTCCACCCCAGAGACCCACCAGATGGTCTAATCTCCTGATGCACAGCAAGTTAGTCATGAACTATTTGTTGAATCTGAACTATGGGTACTTGGTCATCTCCTCGGTAGTGTTTTAACAGACGATGGGGATTTTTTTTTTTCTCCACCTAGTGCAGAGAACTGCAGGTGTGTCAAGGGTCGTTAAGCTCCAGGGAATTCTTGCCCTTGGTGGCCCCCCTCCCCATTGTTCCCTAAGCCTCGCTTTGCTTCTGTAAACACGCTTTTACTTTTACGCTTTTGCTAGGTTTAGTTCCTCATACCAATCCTGTGGAGTTGGCTTTTGTAAGCTTTGTATTAATAGCATGCAAGGCTGCAAGGGCTTTTTTTTTGGGGGGGGGGGAGGACATGAGTCCGCTCCCAGCCGCTGGCTGCGGAAGGCAGACGCCCCACTCAACCCGGCAGAGAGTGTGGCACTTGCTTCTCGGTACATCGTGGATCCCTCAATCTGGTCCTGGGCCAGCCCTGAGGAGTTCTCCACCGAGATTCCATGCGGAATCTACACCACGGGGCTGCGATCTCTCCGAGGTCTTCTTCCTCACCTGACCGTGGGATCCAAGCCAACAAATCCAGAAAAGAAATGGAGTCGGTCGCTCTTGGCTCATCCGAGGCCGCTCTGGGTACAGGTGCTGGCGGCCCGGGAGTTTTGTTTCTGCTGAGCCCTGGGCCTGGGGCTGGGGGGGCGGGGAGGACTCCGGCCTGCAGGGGAGTGGGGGCCGCCGCACACCTCGACTCCAGAGAGAGAAGAGGGAGGAGGCCGGCTAAGAGTAACCGCCAGGCCCTACCGCTTGGCGCCACTATTTAAATGGTACGTGCGGGCCTCGGCGCCGTGCGTGCCCGGGGCGGGGCCTCGAGCGCCTGGAGGGGCGGGGCCGGGGCCGGGGCGGGGCCAGGGGCGGGGCCAGGCCGGGTCGGGCTGGGCCGGGCCGGGGCGGCGGGAGGGGAGGGCCCGGCGCAGCCCCCGGCGAGGCTCACTGCGCTTGCGCTGACAGACGCAAGATGGCGGACAGTGCGGAACTAAAGGTAAAGCGCAGCTCGAATTCACTTCTAATATTCGGCCGCGGAGACGGCGCCGCTGGAGCCGGGGGGGCTGGGTCCGGCACCGGGGGCCGCTCCGGCCTGACTCCACCCGGGCCTGACGCGGTAGGGACTGGTGGGGGGTGCGCCTCGGCCTCTCGGAGGGGGCTCGGCCGCGGCGGGCCGCGGGCCCCGGGCGCCTCGGGGGCGCTGACGGGTCGTCCCCGGCGTGTTATTGTTGTGGACGCGGCCGGCGGCGCGGCGGGGAGGGGGCGCGGGTGCGGGCGGGGGCCGCGGCGGCCGCCGGGGGTGGGGGGAAGGCGCGCGCCCGGGCTCGCGGCGGCCCCCCGCCCCCCATGGGGAGCCGGCGGGGGGCGGGGTGCTCGCGGGGCGCCGGGAGCCCCGCCGCCGCTTCCTCTTCCTCCCCAGCGCCCGGGGCTCCTGTCAGCGCCCGACGCGGACCCGGGAACTCGCCCCGCCGCCCGCCGCCCACCGCCCGCCCGGCCCTCGCCTGACAGCCGGGGCCCCGGCGCCGGCGCCGGCTGGCGGGAGCGCGGTCCTCGGGCGGCGGGGCCGGGGCGGGAGAAGCGCCGGCAAAGTTTAGCGAGCCCGGAGCCGGCGGCGGCCCGCGGGGTCCCGGCGGGGTCTGCCCGGTGGGGTCCGCCCGGCGGGGCGCTCCCCTCCCGGGCCCCGACCGCGGCGGGCAAGGGGCGGCCGGGTCGGAGCGGTGGTGGGCGGTGGGTGCCGGGCTGGACGCGTGCGGAGGGCGAGGACGGCCCCCGGGGGTCCGCCGCACACGCCGAGGAGCCCTGGCGGGGGGGGGGGTCTCCGCGCACACCCATGATGGCGATGCTGTGACTGGCAGAGGTGAACGGTCCGTGTTTATGTCCCCGCGCTGCCTTTTGTTGTGGGGACGTCTTGCTGGCCATGTTGATCAAGAACTCCCTGCTCCCCGCGCCCCACTCCAACCCCCCCCGCCCCGATAAATAGAACGCCCCTCGGTGCCTCCCAACTGTACCGATTACTCCCGCCTCGCGGAATCGGATGGAAGGCGCCCCCTCCCGCCCTCCTCGGGCCCCCCCTCTCCCCTCCCCGCCCGCTCCCGCCCCGTCCTTACCTGTGCGGACCCACGGCCACCCAGCAGCCGGGGGTGGGGTGGGGAGGGGTGAGGACGCTGTGCATCGGATGTGACCAACGCGGCCCCGCTCGAATAATTTCGGTTTTTTTTTGTAAGCGAACAGTTCCCGACTCACGCATGTTATTTTCGAGGCTCTGGAGGCGATGTTTCCCTTCTCTGCGGCGGCTTCCCCAGCGTGAGAACCGCACAGCTGATCGTACCCCAGCCGGGAGAACTGACAGCTCTTGTCAGGAGTGGAGATCCGGACAGACATCCCGGATCTTTGGGGGGAAGGCTTAGGATTATTTTTGTTTGTTTGTTTTGATTAATATATATATATTTTTTAAAAAATTGCTTCCCCACTATAATCAAGCAAGTTGTAGGATTAGCAGACATGAGGCTTGTTTTTGGAAATTTCACTCCCCACCCCCTCTCTTGTGGAAAAGCCTCACTGAAAAACCATTTCCCTGATAACTTTGCAATCTTAATATCCCAAGATTTCTGTATTAAGGTATTGCCTTTAAAGTATCATTCTTGTTTTGAGTTCCTTCAGATTTGTTCAAGACAGAGAAGACTTAGAATGGATACTTCCTTTTATGCCAGTTTCAAACTATTGACTGAAAGGAAAAAAACCTCAGAAATAGAAATATTCGGAGACTACTAACTATGGAAATTCAAAAAATACACAACTTAATATAGTGTGCTTTGTATAGTTTTTCTTTTCTTAATATAGTTGCTGAGCCTGATTTTTGTTTTCTAATATTTACTTTGTTACAAATCGCATTTGAATGATAACTAATCAGTTCTATTATATATATTCCATAGAGTAAAGCTGAAAAGCTTGTAGGGGCTTTAACAATATACTCTTAAAGCTGGTCCAAAAGAAACTACTGTGAAAAGCACACGCTGGGAGATTTTCTTCTTTGTTCTTTCTCATTTTAAGAAAGTGCCTTTGGGATAGATGGGACCCCTGGTGTGAGTCTTGTTAGGTAAAGTTTCTCTTTACAAAAATGAGCCAGTATAAGACAAATACTAAACGGTTGGGGAAATGTTATTTTTGTAAAATTGGTCTCCCTTTTTGCTTTCTCCCAAAGCTTGAGTCTTTCCAGAGGAGTTGTTTTCTTTTGTGTTCCTGTTGTATACTTTTCAAAACTGTATTAACTGCTTTCACATGCTGGTATGTCATTGTGTGTGCCTGAGACTGAGGAACTAGTGGTGAACTTTGAGGGTCTTAGCTGGCTGGTGATGGCTGTGTTAACAGTTTTGTTAATACTTCGCTGTGGGGTAGATAAATGGAGAGAAGAGGAGGGAAATACAAACAAGAATCCAAGGTATACTCTATAAAATTAAGAGGAGTGAGGGAAAGAGAGATGGGTAGGGGAGAGAGTGGGTGAGGATGTTGAAGGGGTGATGTTAAGATAAATTGTATTCATAAACTGCTAATGGCAACTCCTTTGTACAACTATTTAAAGACAATGAGGGAAAAACTACTTCACTGTGGTTAGATTTCCTTTTCTTTTGTGGGGGGGATAGATAGAGGTGATCTTAGGAATGGAATGTCTGCCATAGTTATTCAAGAATGTGCATATATAATTCTTCATTTGGAAGATAGTCCTTTTGGAAATATGTTCTCAGATACTTTGTGAGTTTTGAAGGCAAGCAGCACTCAGCTTAATAAAGTAGGAAAAAAATCAAAGTAAAAATTAAGAGAATCCCAGATTTCTTAAAGTTTTAAATGGAAATACAGTACTTTCAACTAGGAGGCATTGAGTAAATGCAGTGACTTTTTCATTATCCTGGGTCACATCCACATGATTTAGCTGAGGATTGTATTCAGTCATTTTCCTCATGGTCTTTTTAGTAACTCCTTTTAAATCTGTAACAATCCTGTAAAGATTAGATAGGAAAAACAGATCTATGTTCTCTATTTGAAAAGTGCAAGCTGTAGTACTTAAGAAATTGCCAACAAAAAATTAAATTGTGAGTCATACATGTCAAAATGAGTTCCCTATGCACATTTGTATATGAAAAGTTGTAATATTTCATTAGGGAAATACAAAGTGACATTTGTGAGACTGTGGAGGGGAACATTTTTATTATTTTTAGGAACTTGAAAGCAGAAAGGTGTGATGTCCAGATGATTTTTGTAGTTAAGAATCTGGCAAGTTAATATAGTTAATCTGACAAGTTTGATGTAGCTCCTCTTAGTAGTGTACCTTTCTACCTATCCTCCCCTTTCTTTTTCTCTCCCCACTTCCCTCTTCTCTTTCATGGCCTCCCTCCCCAATTTTTAAGACAGTCTCACTATCCCAGGCTAGCAGAGAACTAGCAATCATCCCATACCAGCCTTAATCAGAGGAGTTTAAGGGATATACATCTGGTTTCCAAAGTGTGTGTGTGTGTGTGTTAAAACCATCAAGTTATATTGCTGTTTTAAACTCAGAAGTAACTGTGGGAAGTTCATTAGTATTTTGGTGGTGCAAATAATGGAATTCAATTGGAGGAGAAGACCTACTTTAGAATAATCTTGTCAGATAATTCAGCTTTTTTTTTTTCTTTTTTTCATGAAATAATCACTTAATTTTTTTTTTCTTTTTCTTTTTTTTCCCCCAATCCTAGGGCTTGAATTCAAGGCCTGGGCATTATCTTTGGGAGTGTGTGTGTGCGCGCGCGCGCGCGCGCGCGTGGGTCATGGAGCTTAAACTTGGCCTGAGCCCTGTCCCTGAACTCTTCAGCTCAAGGCTACCATCCTACCCTTGAGCCAAGCCCCACTTCCCGTTTTCTAGAGGTTAATTGGAGACAAGAGTCTCAGGTCCTTTTGTGCTTGGGCTGGCTTTGAACCTTGATCCTCAGATCTCAGCCTCCTGAGTAGATAGGATTACAGTGGTGAGCACAGCCCTGGATTTTTTTTTTTTTTAAACCAGTCCTGGGGCTTGTACTCAGGGCCTGAACATTGTCCTTGGGCTTTCTCAAGGCTAGAGCTCTACCACTTGAGCCACAGCACTACTTCTGGCTTTTTTCTACGTATATGGTACTGAGGATTAGAGCCCAGGTCTTTGTGCTTGCTAGGCAAGCACTCTACCACCACCAGGTCACACTCCTGGCCTCGTGGTTTTTGTTTGTTTTTCCCAGTCCTGGGGCTTGAACTCAGGGCCTGAGCACTGTTCTTGGACTTTCTCAATGCTAGAGCTCTACCACATAAGCCACAGCACCACTAAGAGCTTTTTATGTGTATGTGATACCGAGGAATCAAACCCCGGGTCTTTTTACATGCTAGGCAAGCACTGTACCACTAGGCCAAAATCCCAGCCAGCCAGTCTCTGAGCTTCTTTTGCTCAAGGCTAGCACTCGGATCACTTGCGTCATAACATCACTTCCAACATTTTCTGTTTATTTGGTACTGAAGAATCAAACATGGGGCTTCACACATGCTAGGCAGGCACCCTACCACTAAGCCACATCCTAGCCCAATCACTTAATTTTACTTTGGTATAATTTTGTGCTTTTATTTCAGATGGAGACAGCTAAATCTGAAAATTCATTAATGGATTTGATTTTAATCTCCATAATTTGCTTTTGTGAAGTGCTACATTTAGATGATTTTTTATTCTACATCACTATTGCTTTGAACATCATTTAGGAACATTATATAAAAAAATTAGTTTTTAGCCATGCATGGGTGGCTCACACCTGTAATCCTAGATCATGGTTCAAAGACAGCCATTCAGACTCATATCTCCAATTAACCACCAGAAAGCCACAAGTGCTGCTGTGGCTCAAGTAGTAGAGTGCTAGTCTTGAGCACAGAGAAGCTCTGTGGCTGTTGCCTAGGCTCTCAGTTCAAGCCCCAGAACCAGCAAAAAAAATTGAAAATTTAAAGATTAAGGGGCTGGAAACATAGCCTAGTGGTAGAGTGGAGTGCTCACTTAGCATGCACAAAGTTTTCTGGTGGTTAATTGGAGATAAGAGTCACGGACTTCAGCCCCAAGCTGTTTTTAATCATGATCCTCAGATTTCAGCCTCCTGATTTCAGCCTCCTGCGTAGCAAGGATTACTGGTGTGAGCCACCTGCGCCCAGCTGAAACTATTATATTTAAATAGTTGTACAAAGGGTTTTCAATTCAACATGTGAGTTTATGAGTACAATGCATCTTGATCAATACTATTCATCATTCTCCCCATCTCTTCCAACCACACCCATCCCTCCATTTTCCTTCACTGTAGGCCTACTTAAAGGTACATGACTGTCCTAGAGTCTAGAGTTATAAAGCTAGGATGCCTAATTCACAAACAATTCTAGTTATATAGTCAGTAATACTTTTCCTTTGCTGTATGCCAGGGTATTTTGGGGTATTCTTTGTTTTCTGTAAACTTTCTGGAAAAAAGTTTGGGATTTCTTAGTTTAAATTATACTTTAAAATTATATTTTGTAAATACCATTTTTAAAATTTCTTATTTTTTTCCAGTCCTAGAGCTTAACTGAGGGCCTGAGCACTGTCCTTGGGCTTTCTTAAGGCTAGCACTCTACTACCACTTGAGACATGGCACCACTTCCTGCTTTTTCTGTGTTTGTCATACCAAGGACTGGAACCCAGGGTTTTGTGCATAATAGTCAAGCACTCTACCACTAAGGCAAACTCTTAGCCACCATTTTTTTTTTTTTTGTCATGGGGCTTGAACTCTTGGTCTGGGCACTGTCCCTGAGCTCTTTTGCTCTATGATTGCACTCTATCACTTTGAGTCAGAGTACCACTTCCAGTTTTTGAATGGTTAATTGGCGATAGAGTCTCAAGGGGACCTTTCTGCATGGGCTGGCTTCCAACTGTGATCCTCAGATCTCAGCCTCCCGAGTAGTTAGGATTATAGCTGGGCTAGGCTTTCTTTATGTGACTATACAGTTATCACAAAGAGACCACTTTCAGTTTTTATTTGCAATCTGTTATTTTAATAGCTGTCTTTCTAAATTAGCAAATATAGATTTAGGTTGCATGTATTTTAGTCAGCAAGTCCTTATCATTACAGTTAAGTTCTTTTTTTTTTTTTTTCTGTGGGTCATGGGGCTTGACCCTGGGCACTGTCGCTGAGCTCTTCAGCTCAAGGCTACCACCCTACCCTTGAGCTTTGAACCTTGATCCTAAGATCTCAGCGTCCTGAGATCTCAGCTAGGATTACAGGCATGAGCTATCACACCTGTGCTGGCTCTTAAGTTCTTTTTTATTGTTCTTTTCTTTTTTGGTGGAGAGTTGGGTATTTAGTCCAGGGCCTTGATACAAAGTAAACCTATTTTCAGATGTTTTAAATATATTAGTATCAAGCATAGTTTATTATCTATATAAACACCTTAAATTATTATAAAATATACAGTAGACCTTTCATCTACTTTGGTGAGAAATGCAAGGGTTTTCTAATTCAAGTTTATAACTGAAGTAAATTAGTAATTCTTGCTTTATTGTTTTGCATTCATAGTTTCTGGTTTTTACTGTGTGTCAGATTGCCAAATCAAGCCAAGTGCTGGTGGAGTGGCTCGCACCTGTAATCCTAGCTACTCAGGAAGCTGAGATCAGAGGATCACAATTCAAAGCCAGCCCAGGCATGAAGTCCATGCCCATGAGACTCTTATCTCCAATTAACCACCAGAAAACTGGAAGTGGTGCAAAAGCTAAAGTGGCAGAGTGCTACTGTTGAGCTGAAGAGCTCAGGGATAGGGAACAGGCACAGTTCAAGCCCCATAACCCACTAAAACAAACCAAAAACAAAACCCACAGGATAAAATATGAAATAGGTTGTGAATTATACATTTTAAATATGTATGATTTTTTTAAAGTGGGTCATGGGACTTGAACTCAGGCTTGGGCTCTGTCCATGAGCTCTTCAGCTCAAGACTACCGCCTTATCCTTGAGCCAAGCCCTGCCTCCCATTTTTTTAGAGATTACTTGGAAATAAAGAGTCTCGGGTTCTTTTGTGATAAGGATTACAGGCATGAGCCACCAAGCCAACCTTTCAAATATGTATGATTTTGAAAATTGCATTGCGATAATCAAATACTATAAGGTTTGTGCCTTATTTAAAATCTATGTGTTTGTATCTCTCTGTCATGGGGCTTGGACTCTGGGCTTGGGCCCTATCCCTAAGCTCTTCAGCTCAAGGCTACAGCCCTACTTATGGAGCCACAGCACCACTTTCAGTTTTCCAGTGGTTAATTGGAGGCCTGGATTGGCTCTGAACCGAAATCCTCAGATCTCAGCCTCCTGAGTAGAGAGGATTACAGGGGTGAGCCACGTGCCTGGCTCCAGCTCTTATATAGATTCCTGTCAGGTTATTTTTTTTGGGGGGGGGGGGGTGGTCATTCTTGGAGATTCAACTCAGGCCTCAGCACTCTCCCTGAGGTTACTTTTGGCTCAAGGGTAGCACTCTTCCACTTGAGCCATAGCATGCACCACTTCTTCCCTTTTCTGTTTAAGTAGTACTGTGGAATCGAACCTATAGCTTCATGTATATTAGGCAAACACTTTACCCACTAAGCCACATTCCCAGATCCACTTGCAGTTTGTTGTTGCTTGTTTTACTTCACTGGGGTTTGCATTCAGGGCTTTCTGCCTGCTAGGGAGGCACTCAAATTACTGCATGAGCCATACTTCAGCCTTTGGATAGAGCTTTTCTATAGATATTAGCACCAATATGAGTGTTAGGAGGGAAAGCATCTGTAGGGTTCTATAGAATCTAATCTGTAGAACCTTTGAGAAAGAGACTGACTCACTGACCAACTGACCAAGCAAACTGTCCTTCCTCCCATCTTTCCCTCCCATTTTCCCCTTGTCTTTCCATTTGTCCCTTTAATAACTAGATAGAATGAGTTCTTTAAAATTATGGCAGTGTAGATATCCTTCACTGTCTAAATCTGTTTGGGTTATGAATTTAGGTACTCCATAGTAATTCAGTAGTCCAGAATACTAAAAAAAATCTATATAGGATTGCTACTGGAGGATTGGGATTGCAGCTAAATAGAACCTGTGGCTAGCATTCCTTGAGTTTCATCACTACAAAACAGATTGCTAGTAGAGAACCATTTCAAACTTGAGAAAGGTGATTGAGGTTAATTGTGTACATGACATTTTAACTGAGTCCAGTAACATGGCCATGCTGACTTGTCATTTGATAATGGAAGTTCACATGTTTTAGATGTTTGTTATCATTAACTCCACAGTATCCATATAACTTAACATACAGTTTAAACAGACATATATTCAAAAGTGAAAAAGGATTATTATTATTTTTTTTTTGCTTGTCATTGGCCTTGAACTTTGATCCTGGGCATTGTCCTTGGGCTTTCTCAAAACTATCTCTTTACTACTTGAGCCACAGCACCACTTCCAGCTTTTTTAGTACATGTGATACTAAGGAATAGAACCCAGGACTCAGTGCAAGCTAGGTAAGCACTCTACCACTAGGCCACGCTCCTGGCCCCCCGGGAAAGGATATCTTAAATGAAATAGGTGCAGAGTAGAACTTCTGGAAAATTGAAGTCTGCATAGTTTTTTTGATTTTTTTTTTTGTGGTGATATTGAGGTTTGAACTCAGGTCTTTATTCTTATAAGACAGGCCCTTGATCACTTGAGCCATGTTCCTTTGCCTCCTCTTGTTAAAACAGAGAATCCAAGTTGACCTTGAACCTAAAATCCTCTTTCCTCACCATCTTAGTGATGGTCTTATAGGCATGAGTCAACATACCTGATAGTTCTTTTATGAAGTAGAAAGAAGTAAGAATAGTAAACATTGATGATAATAGAAGTTTTATAACCAAGTGAATTCAATGTTATATTGATGAAACATTTGTCTATATATTAATATATATTAATATGATTTGAGAAAAGAAGGCCTGATTAGGAACTATGTAGAATGTTGAATTTTTAAGAACTTGTTTGCTCTGGATACTTACTACCCCTATGAATCTAGTTAGAAGAATGGTGAGTTATCGTATCCTATTTACTTTAAATTGAAGGTCTTTAAAATATCAGGCTCAGTCAAATTGCTTCTTACTTACAATGTTCCCCCACCATGAAACTTAGATGTCATATGCACTTGTCTAGCATGTGTAACGCCTTCCCCATTTTTCAATTTAGAACAGAAAGCTAAAATGTGAATATCTTGTTAAAGTACATTGGTAGAAGCATCATATTTATAATAATAGTAATATGTCTAAAATTGTGTGAGCCTCATCAGGATTATTTTTCATTGGTGCCTGAGTACTACAGGCTGTAGAACAATGATCAACAGTGGAAAAAGATCTCACTAGCTGAAAGAAAAGAGTCTTCAGCATATTTTAAGAATAGATTGGTATATCTTAGATACAAGTTGCAGAAAAATTTTGACTTATAGAGCTTTTCACCAGTGTGGTCTGCTTTAAGAGGCTGTGAACTCCTACAAGTATTTAAGCAGAACCTGGAAGACTATGAGTCAAGAAGTATGGTGAAGGACTGGGAGTGTAACGTAGTGATAAAGTGCTTGCCTAGCATACATGAAGCCACAGGTTCAATTCCTCAGTATCACATACATAGAAAAAGGTGGAAATGGTGCTATAGCTCAAGTGGTAGAGTGCTAGCCTTGAGCAAAAGAAGCCCAGTGCCCAGGCCCTGGGTTTAAGCCCCAGGACTGGCCAAAAAAAAAAAAATTAATTAAAAAAATATAGTAAAACAATATATTAGAGGGAAAGTTGGATAAGAAGATCTTACCTGCACCCTGGTGATCTCACTCCTGTAATCCTAGCTACTTAGGAGGCTGAGATGTGAGGATTGGGGTTCAAAGCCAGCCCAGGCACGGAAGTCCATGAGACTTATCTCCAATTACCCACCAGAAAAGTGGAAAAAGCACTGTGGCTACTCTTCCTGCCTGTCCTTCCAGGGGCTGGAATTTTATACCACCGTGACCATCAGTCTATTGTTGTTGTTGTTGTTATTGGTGGTGGTGGTGGTGGGCGTGGTGGTCATCATAGTCGTCGTTGTGGGGTTTGAACTCAGGGGCCTGGCACTGTTCCTAAGCTTTTTTCCCCTCAAGGCTTGTGCTCTACTACTTTGAGCCACAGTGCCACTGCCAGTTTTCTGGTGGTTAATTGGACTTATCCTGCTGTGGCTAGCTTTGTTCCTTTATACTCAGGTCTCAGCCTCCTGAGTAGCTGGGATTATAGATGTGAGCTACCGGCACCTGGCTTCTCATTTTTTTAAGTGAGAAAGTACCCTGTAAGATTATGATTGTGGTTAAGTCAGTATCCAAATCCCATATACAATATTACCTTACTATGTGTGTGTATGTGTGGGGGTGTTATATGGCGGGTATTGGGTAACTTATTTTTTTGGTCCTGTGGGTTGAACTTTGGGCCTGGGCACTGTCCCTGAGCTCATCAGCTCAAGGCTAGCATTCTATCACTTGAGCCACAGTGCCACTTATAGTTTCCTGGTGGTTAATTAGAGTTAAGAGTCTCCCAGACTTTCCTGCCCTTTTCTGCTTAGGCTGACTTTGAACCGTGATCCTCAGATCTCCTGAGTAGCTAAGATTGGTGCCTGGCTTGGATAATTTTTGAGAATTAAATTAATATAATTATTAATATAATGATTATTCGTTTCCCTGACTTAATATGATTATCTGTTTCCCTGAAGATAAGCCTATCTATGTTCATTGTTCCTATACTTCCTTCCTTCTGCATATTCATTAAGGGTGTTTTATATTGATCTAAAGATATTGAACTATGATGCACTGGTGGTATATGCCACCAGATACTCAGGAGACTAAAATCCAGATCATTTTGAAGTTAGTCCAGGCAGAAAAGTCTGCTAAACTCCATCTACAAAAATAATCAAAAAGGCTCAGGTACTATAGCACTTGCTTAACAAATACTAAGGCCCCTGAGTTCAAATCCAGCCTTGCCTAAATAAGTAATAAAGATATTATTGAAGATCTATGTGCAATACAGCTTTTTCCTTAAATGAAAAGCACATTTTCCTGCCTCTGTATTAGAAGTTGTCTAAAGTTAGGGTTTTAACATATTTTTTTTGGTAGGGGATGGGTCATGGGGCTTGAACTCTGGGCCTGGGCGCTGTCCCTGAGCTCTTCAGCTCAAGGCTACCACCCTGCCCCTGGAACCACAGTCCCACTCCCCCCTCCCCTTTTTTTTTTAAGTGATTAATTGCGATAAGAGTCTCTTGGACTTTTTAAGTGCCCTAGCTGGTGTTGAACCACAATCCTCAGATCTTAGCATCTTGAGTAGCCAGGATTATAGGCGTGAGCCACCTTGCTGGCTTAACTATTAAAAAACATGTTTTTTTTTTGTTTTTGTTTTTTGGTGGGTCATAGGGCTTGAATTTGGCCTGGTGCTGTCCCTGAGCTCAAGGCTAGCACCTTACCCCTGGGCTTGGGCATTTTCCCTGAGCTGTTCAGCTCAAGGCTACTGCCTTACCCTGGAGCCAACCCCTACTTTCCATTTTCTAGAAGTTAATTGGAAATAAGAGTCTCAGGTCCTTTTGTGTCCAGGATGGCTTTGAACCTTGATCCTCAGATCTCAAGCCTCCTGAGTAGCTAGGATTACAGATGTGAGCTGCTATGCTCGGCTTACCTCTTAAATTTTAAATTAAAATTTTTTTTACTATAAAAACATCCAAATTTTAAAAGTCTGATTTAGATTTGTTATTTTTAGTATTCAAGTTACCAGGACAGAGCTTTTAGAAGCACTTATCCATCTGTTTCATGAAATGTGGTAGTACATAAATGGGAATGATGCTTAAATTATCTATCAAAAATTGAAGACATAGCATATGATTTCAACAGCATTCAGCTTATGCTTTGCTTGAGGGAGAATGAAATCTCTGTATAATCACAATATTTTGTCACTTTACGGGAGCTCAGTGTAATCAATATGAAGGAATCGAGACCAGGAGAGGAAGATGATGATCAGCTAGAGGGGTAGGTGCTACAGGTCATTTTTCCAGTTATCTTATATTGTGACATAAATAAAAGATGAGAAATTGGGTGCAAGAAGGTTGAAGAGAAATACATAACCAGCTTGATTTCCTGCTTTGAGTAGGCACCGTCTAACTAGGTTTTCTAGTTAAACTAGGCATTATTCACAAATTGCTCATCTGCCAGCTGCTTGTTAACTATTTCTAATAGGAAGGATTTGGAATGATCCAGGATATTTAGTCTGTTGAATATGAATAAATAAGCTGACTTTAAAAATAAAATAATGAATAATATATATTTTGTTGTTACTGTAAAGACTTGAATATATGCAGTTAAGAAATATCTGATTATTCCTTTGCAGTTATAGATAGGTGAAAGAGAAATAAATATGACACTTTAAAATTTTGATTTTATTTTTTTGATGGTACTAGGATTTGAATTCAGGGCAGTTAGGCAGGTGTTCTACCACTTGAGCCATGCCTCTGACCCTTTTAGCTTTGTTAGTCCAGGGGCTTGAACTCAGGGCCTGGGCACTGTCCCTGAGCTTCTTTTGCTCAAGGCTAGCACTCTTACCATTTGAGCAACAGTGCCAACTTCTGGGTTTTTCTGTGTATATGGTACTGTAGGTCAAACTCAGGTCTTCATGCATGCTAGGCACGCACTCTCCACTAAGCCACATTCACAGCCCCTTTTTGATTGTGTGCACATGTGCGCATGCATGTGTGTGGTCTTAGGGCTTGACCTCAGGGCTTGAACACTGTCCCTGAGCTGCTTGTACTCAAGGCTAGCACTCTACTATTGGAGCCACAGTTCTGTTTCAGGCTTTTTCTGATTAGTTTATTAGAAATAAAAGTCTCATGTCCTTTACTGCAAGCACTTTGAACCACTGTCCTCAGATCTGTGCCTCTTGAGTAGCTAGGATTACAGGTCAGAGCCACTGGTGTCAAGCTCTCCTCCTTTCCTTCCTCCCTCCCTCCAGTTCTCTCACTTTTTGTCTGAGCTGGTCTGAATGGGTTTCTTGTTTAGGTGATATGACACAATCACTCACACCCAGCTTTTTAAGTGTTGAGATGGTGATCTTGTAAATGTTTTGCCTGGGTTGGTCTTGAACCAACCCTCCTGATCTCAGTCTTCCAAGTAGTGGGATTACAGAGATGAACCAACATATCTATCTTGAAATAACTTTAAAACTTTTTTATTGTTATTAAAAAGGTAATGTACAAATGGGTCACAATTACATAAGTCAGGTAAAGAGATCATTTCTTCTTGGACAATGACATTCCTGAAATGACATTTTTTAAGTTGTATTTTATTGTTGAGGTAATGTATAAAGGGGTTACAGTTACATTCATTAGGTAAGGGGTTTATTACTTCTTGAACCTTGATACCCCTGCTCATGTTTTTGTCTCTCATAACATGTTGTTTGAAATAACATTTCTAAATGCCTATTTTGTCTTTGGGATTTATTATGGTTTATAATTGGTTACAAAGTGATAACAGGTAAAGATTTGTAATATAGGGTCTACTTTATGACTGATCCTGTAAACCACTGCAGTAGAATGTAAGAATGAGAGTAATTATATTGTACAACTGATGTGCCCAGTTCTTACTCACAGTTTAATGTCATAGCTAATGGGATAATAAAACTAGTACTTTCTATTTAATTGCAAAAAGTACTCTGACTGCAGGTTAATAACACTTAGCATACTGTATTTATCTGTTTTAGAATATGGTTCCTGCCTGTGTGGCTGTAATTGGGTTCACATACATAAATAGGTGTTTGTAAAGTTTTACATAACTGGAAAAGGGGATTGAAGGAAATGTTTTCTGAAAGAACGGTGAGGACTTCCCTTATTCTCTTCCTACTCATTGTTCTCCCCCGAGAACATCTAGGGACTCATTCTAGGAAGGCCAATATTTAAATAGTAGGCATGTAAGGAAGGAAACAGAAAAACACTGAAGGAGTATCATTTGTCCACTTTGTTTTTTTAGTGGTACTAGGGTTTGAACTCAGGGGCTTGCACTTGCTAGGTAGGCCCTATACCACTTGAGACACACCTTTTGCCCTGATTTTTGCTCATTTTCAAGATGAGGTCTTGTGAATTTAGATTGCTCTCAGCTTCTTAAGTATGTAGCACTACAAGCATGAGTGCCACCAGCACCCTGCTTCAAGTTGTTTGTTTAAAAGCTGAAGTTAGCTAGTTTATTTACTATTCAGCTTGTTTGTTTGAAACAGGATGTTGCCTCAGATGGGCTCAAACTTGATTTTTTTGTGCCTGGGCCACCCATATGCTGGGATTATAGACATGTGCCATCATACACAGCTGTGCTTTTTTTTTTTTTTTTTTTTAAGGATAAAGCGTAATCTGTTGAAGAAAGTAATGCTGGCTTTCCATTTCCTTCCCCAGAAGCAGCCCTCATTGTTAACTCTACATGTAAAACGTAATAGTATATTTCAGTTTGAGTAATCCCTTTTAAATAAAGAATGAAAAGCTTCAAAACTATTTTGTACTCCTAAGGTATTTTGGTGAGTTGGGAAAAGATGAGATCCTATTAATCTTAAAGTTAGTAATTGTTTACAATCTCTGATATCATCTAAGAAAAGGAATATTTATAAGGTTGGAGGGTCTAGGAGTGTGGCCTAGTGGTAGAGTACTTGCCTAGCCTGCCCAAAGCCCTGGGTTCAATTCCTCAGTACTATATACACAGAAAAAGCCAGAAGCGGTGCTGTGGCTCAAGTGGTAAAGCTCTAGCCTTGAGAAAGCTCCAGGACAGTGCTCAGGCCCTGAGTTCAAGCCCCAGGACTGACCAATAAATAAATAAAATAAATAAATGGTTTGAGGTAGAATGTGTGTGTTCATCCATTTAGTGTTTGCGGCCCCTCCCCCCCACAGTACTAGAGTTTGAACTTGGAGTCTGTGTTTGCCACTTGAGCCATGCATGCATGCATGATTCTTTACTTTAGATTTTTTTCAGACACCAGATCTCATTTTCACTGCAGCTGGCCTCAGATCATGATCTTCCTATGCCTCCCACATAGCTGGGAGGTCTGGTGTGTTTCCACACCTTGCTTGTTTGTTGTGTTGCTGTTTCACTTTTTGCCTGCATTGGACTCTAAAACTGCTGCCTTCCTGAGTAGCTGTGATTACAGGTGTGAGTGAACTAGCACACTTGGCCTCTGTCCGTGAGCTCTTCAAGTAGGCTACCACCCTACCCCTGGCCTCCTGAGTAGCTAAGTTTCTTTTTTGGGAGGCGGAGGGGGTCATGGGGCTTGAATTCTGGGCCTGGGTGCTATCCCTGAGCTCTCCAGCTCAAGGCTACCCTACCTCAGGCATGTGTGTTGTCCCTGAGCTCTTCAGCTCAAGGCTACCGCTCTACCCCTTGAGCGCTCTATCTTTTGAGCCACAGCCCCACTTTCAATTTTCTAGTGGTTAATTGAAAGTAAGAGGCAACATTATTTAGTGCCTGGGCTGGCTTTGAACCGAGATCCTCAGATCTCAGCCTCCTGAGTAGCTAGGATTAAAGCCCTCATTTGTGGTTTTTATGAAACAATGTCTCACCATGTAACTCAGGCTGATCTTGAATTGTCAGTTCTCTTATCTGAGTCTCCAGACTCAGCACACCCAGCAGAATTTGTTTTTAAAAACTTCATGTTGGGGGCCGGGAGTTTGGCCTAGTGGTAGAGTGCTTGCCTAGCATGCATGAAGACCCGGGTTCAATTCCTTGGTACCACATACATAGAAAAAAGCCAGAAGTGGTGCTGAGGCTCGAGTGGTAGAGCTCTAGCCTTGAGAAAGTCCAAGGACAGTGCTCAGGCCCTGCGCTCAAGCCCAGGACTGGCAAAAAAAAAAAAAAACCAAAACTGCATGTTGGGGCTGGGAATGTGACTTATTTATGGGTAGTGTGCTTGCCTAACATGCATGAAGCCATGGGTTTGATTCCTCAATGCTGCATAACAGAAAGTCAGACATGGCACTGTGGCTCAAGTGATAAGAGTACTAGCTTGAGCAGAAGAAGCTCAAGGACAGGGACAGTTCAGGCCTCGAGTTCAAGCTCTGGGACTGGAAAAATAACACCCATAAAACTACATAATATCTTTTCATGCCTTTATGAAGCATAAGAGTTTGGGTGTTCATTTGAAGACTGTACCACTTTTCTAATATGTCTTTACTGTTCATTCTTTGTCTAAATGTTTGATGAGTTTCTACTGTTAGGCAGGCCCTAATCCTAGATCCTGAGAATAACAGGCTGTAGGTGCTAGAGAACTTGGGTTTTGGCAAGAAATCACTTATATAAACAAAAAAAACCCCTATAATACCGTAGGATAGATGCTAAAATAAAAAAGAACAAGCTGGATACCTGGTGACTCATGCTTGTAATCCTAGCCACTCAGGAAGCTGAGATCTGATTATCACAGTTTGAAGCCAACCCAGGCAGAAAAGGCCATGAGACTCATCTTCAGTTAACCACAAAAGGCTTGAGCGGAGGTGTGACTCAAGTAGTAAAGCACTAGCGTTGATCAAAGGGTTTAGGGATAGGAGGGCACAAGCCAATTTCAGTACCAACATCAAAAAAAGTAGAAATAGTTCTTTTCTTGTCTACTGGGGAAAGGTTGACAAAAGCTGGACTTTGAGGCAACAGAATTCTCCATATCATGTACTTCTGTTTTATTTATTTTCTTTGCCACCTGCAAAAGCCTCTAAAGGAAGAGCTGAGGAGGAAAGTCCATTACTGTGAGTGGTGTGGTGAATTAGCAAAGGCAGCTTAGCCATTATGTATTGAAATTTGCTATAGGGAAAAGAAATGAAACACTTGAGGAAATTGAAAGCTAATGAATGGTGAGCTAGCATCTGTTTATCTTAACTCTCCCTCCCTGTCAGTGCTGGTGAAAGTCTGTAGGATTCTGTTTTACTACATAGGTGAGGCAGGGTAAGTCATTTCTTTGATTTCCATTTTCTACTGCTTTAAAAATGAGAAGATTGGATTAGATGGCCATTTCCTGTTGTTTGCTTCCTAGTAATAATAATAATGGTGATCAAAAACACGTGTAAAGATGGGGCTAAATGAAGTTAAATAGATTTCTTTACTCCAGTTTCATACATTATGATGTGTAGATTGAGTTCCTGGACTTTCAGCCTTACTTTCCTAGTAGAACAAGGGTAAATAATATATGTCCAGCCTAGTTTTTTTCCTAATGGTTTAGCTGGATTTGAATTCTCACTGCTTCTTAACTCTGGCAAATAGAAGCTTATTTAACTTTTGTGAACTCTGATTCATTTGTGTATGGTAGAATGATACCTTGTAGAATTATTACTTATATGTACCTAACAAATTTACCTTGTCAAAAAGCTATTCTTTTAAGTCCTACATATTCCAAAGTTAGTATATTATGTAATACCTCATAATATGGTATTGTTATCCTACCTCCATTTTGTATTTGAGGTGAGCTGTTTGTTTTATATATCTTTACAGTTTTTCCCAAGAAACCAGAAATACTCTTTTGCCATTTACATAGTACACTTTCCTAGAGACACAGTAACTGCTTGATAAATACCTGACAATTTCACTGAGACAGTAAATTGAAGAGAGATGTGGTTCTACATGATGTATGCTTTTATGAACATTAATTCTAATTTTTTTGTTTAAGAGGTTAAATTTAAAGGTTGAAATAATTCAGATTGTAAATGCATTGCCTTGACACTGAGTAAAAAGAGAGGGATTATAATGAAATATTTTAAATATTGTAATTTTTAAAATTGAAATGACAGTGAGTAGGGGGAGGTTACAGTTACATAAATAAAGTAGTGAGTTATTGTACTCTTTTTGAGGCTAATGTTTTACATTTGTTTTTTTTCTCTAAGCAAATGGTTATGAGCCTTAGAGTTTCTGAACTCCAAGTACTGTTGGGCTACGCTGGGAGAAATAAGCACGGACGCAAACACGAACTTCTCACAAAAGCACTGCATTTGCTAAAGGCTGGCTGTAGTCCTGCTGTACAAATGAAAATTAAAGAACTCTATAGGCGGCGGTTTCCCCAGAAAATTATGACGCCTGCGGACTTGTCCATCCCAAATGTACATTCAAGTCCTATGCCAGCAACTTTGTCTCCATCCACCATTCCACAACTCACTTACGATGGTCACCCTGCATCATCACCGCTACTCCCTGCTTCTCTTCTGGGACCTAAACATGAACTGGAACTCCCACATCTTTCATCAGCTCTTCACCCAGTCCATCCGGATATAAAACTTCAAAAACTACCATTTTATGACTTACTGGATGAACTGATAAAACCCACAAGTCTAGGTAAGATTATTATATAAGGTATTTGGCTACTTTTGTGGGATAGTTTTTACTGTAGATTTATAATTTGACTCAATTTATTATTCATAATGAAATTTGCATTTGGTACTAAGTGTATTGAGAAATTTTCAATTTTATGTGAAAAAAACTGCCTTTCTGATGGGGGAAAAAGATGCTATTGACACCATGAATATTAAAAGATTTCAAGAGCCGACGTGGTGGCTCCAGCCTGTAATTGCTCAGGAACAATGCCCAAGCCAAGGAGCTCAAGGACAGCCTCCAGGCCCAGAGTTCAAGCACCATAACTGACAAAAAAAAAGGTTAACTAGATTTGCTTAGTAAGGATGAACAGTTTTTTGGTTTTTAGTTTTTGGCTGGTTGTGGGGCTTGGAATGTAGAGCCTGGGCTTTGTCCCTGAACTCTTTTACTCAAGGCTAGTATTCTCCCACTTTGAGCCACAGTTCCACTTTTAGTTTTCTGGTGGTTTATTGGAGGTGAGAGTCCCATGGACTTTCCCAGCCTGGCTTTTTGAACCAAAATGCTCAGATCTATCTTAGCTTTCTTAGAAGTAGCTAACATTATGGTCATGAGCCACCAGCACCCCACTACAGATGATATATATATATAATAATTTTTTTTTTTTTTTGTGGGTTGTAGGGCTTGAAATTTGTCCCTGAGCTCTTCAGCTCAAGGCTACCGCCCTACCCTTGAGCCAAGCCCTACTTCCTGTTTTCTAGAGGTTAATTGGAGACAAGAGTTTCAGGTCCTTTAGTGCCCCAGCTGGCTTTGAACCTTGATCCTCAGATCTCAGCCTCCTGAGTAGCTAGGATTACAGGCATGAGCCATCACACCTGGCTTGCAGCTAAATTTTGCCAAGCAAATATGTGTGCTTTGTTAAGCACACATATGATTTTATAATATAAAGTATATTTGTATTATGTAATATATAAGTAATTTAAATATAAATATATCTTTTTTTTCCCCCTTTTGCCAGTCCTAGGGCATGAACACAGGGCCTGGGCACTGTCTCTGAGCTTTTGTTCAAGGCTAGGACTCTACCATTTGAGCCACAGTGCCACTTCCAGCTTTTTCTGTTTATGTGGTACTGAGGAATTGAACCCAAGGCTTCATACATGCTAGGCAAGCACTCTGTCACTAAGCCACATTCTCCCAGCCTAAATATATCTTATATATTTAATATAATATTTTGAGATCTAAAATATATTTTGCCATCCTTTGATTGGTTTGTCTAGATACAGAATTAATTTTTTTTTTTTTTTTTGCCAGTCCTGGGCTTAAGCTCAGGGCCTGAGGACTGTCCTTGGACTTTCTCAAGGCTAGAACTCTACCAATTTAGCCTCAGCACCACTTCTGGCTTTTTCTAATTATATAGTACCAAGGAATCGAACCCGGGTCTTTGTGCATGCTAGGCAAGCACTCTACCACTAGGCCAAACTCCCAGCCCCAGAATTAATTTTTTTATGTGTACCAGTAACAGGACTTGAACTCAGGATCTGTGTGTTGTTCCTCAGCTTTTTTGCTCAAAGCTGGGTCTCTACCACCTGAACATTTTTTGGTGGTTAATTGGAAAGGAAAATTTCATAGATTTTCTGCTCAAGCCAACTGTGGCCCTCAGGCCTCAGTCTCCTTGGTAACTAGGCAGTTTTACACATAATTGCTGTACTGTCACCTTTCTTTAGTTAAGGTAAAATGAAATTTACCCAGTTTTGAACTTGGTTGCATTTTTGTAATATATTTAAAATACCAGAGTTCCAAAATGTTGGTTTGTTGTTTTAAAACAGTGATTGACAAACTGGCATACTACATCTAGCCTTTGATCTATTTTCATCTAGCTCTAAGCTAATTTTTTTTTTTTTTAATTTCTGAAGGGTTCAAAACAAAACAGAAGGAATATATAACTGGGAATGTGTACCTGCAAAGCTTAAATTATTTACTTTCTGGCTGTTACAGAAATATTTTGTCAATTCTGTTCTGTGTTATTAAAAATTGCAATTTGGAAGATTGATGAGTGTTGAATATATTTTGAGAAATTTTGGAGAACAATTGTAGAACATTTATTGAAATTCTGTGCTGGGTGCAGCTGGCTCCTGCCTGTAATTCTATCTACTCAAGAGACTGAGATCTGAGTATCATGATTCAAAGCCAGCTCAGGCAGAAGAGTATGTGAGACTCTTATCTCCAATTAACCACAAGAAAACTGGAAGTGGTGATGTGGCTCAAAGTGGTAGAGTGCTAACCCTGAGCAAAAGAGCTCAGGGACAGTGCCCAGAATAAAGGAAGGGATGAATTTAAAAGAAGTAGTAGTAGTAGTAGAAGTATTTCCAAGCAGGAAATGAAAGTAAAACACTCCAAAATTTTATTTATTTATTATGTAGGTATTGAGGCTTGAATGGACATTACCACTTGTATCATGTTTCCATGTTCCCTGTCAGTCTTTTAATTGGGAATTAGATGTGAGGATGCTCTTCTCTTTTTGGTCTTACTGAATTCTTTTTTTTTTTTTTTTTTTGCCAGTCCCGGGCTTAAACTTAGGGCCTGAGCACTGTCCTTTCATTTTCTCAAGGCCAGAACTCTACTACTTGAGCCTCAGCACCACTTCTGGCTTTTTTTCTATTTATGTGGTAACGAAGAATTGAACTCCGGTCTTTGTACATGCTAGGCAAGCACTCTACCATGAGACCAAACTCCCGGCTCCAGTCTTACTGAATTCTGATTTGGGAAAATATTTGGATGTTGCAGACTGAAGAATCTTTAAATATTGGGACACATCCGAATATCAACCATGTGGATATCATTCTTCAGTTTGTGTTTAAACAACCCATGTTTTGTCCTTCTCTTTTTTTTAGGCTCTGGTTTCTATTTAAATTCTGTTGTTTATGAAACAGACTTCCCATTAAATATCAAGAACATTTGAGTTTTGTTATAAACAGTTATTTGATGTGATGTGGTGTATCAATACATGTCAGAGAAGACCAGTGAACTAAGTGTGCTAGGTTATTGTCTCCGTGTTTTTTAATATTAAGTTGCCCCCTCCCCATTTTTATTTTACAGTAATATTGAATCTGAGACCTTCCAGTCAAGTATTCTGTCACACACCCCGCTTGCCTTCCCTTCTTTCCTAAAGTAGAATTTTTTATTTATTTTTGGTTTTAGGTTTTTTGTTGTTGTTGGGGTTTTTTTGTTGTTGTGTTTTTTGGTTTTTTTTGTTTTTTTGTCATGGGACTTGAACTGTGGGCCTGGGCTTTGTCCCTGAGCTCTTCAGCTCAAGGCTGCTTCCCTACCCCTTGAACCACAGCACCACTTATTTATTTTTTGCCAGACCTGGGCCTTGAACTCAGAGCCTGGGAACTGTCCTTGAGCACTTTTGCTCACAGATAACACTCTGCCACTTGAGCCATAGCCCACTTCCACCTTTTTCTGTGTATGTGGTACCCAGGAATTGAACCTAGGGCTTTGTGCATGCTAGACAAGCACTCTAGCACTAGGCCACACTCCTGGCCTCCTAAAGTATAGTATTTCTTATATAGAGTTTTGCAGCCTGAGGCTTAGATAGGTATATGAATAAAATATGAAACAAGTTTTGAGCATGGGTGTGTGTGTGTGTGTGTGTGTGTGTGTGTGTGTGTGTTGTGTGAGAGAGAGAGAGAGAGAGAGAGAGAGAGAGAGAGAGAGAGAGGGAGGGAGAGAGAGAGAGAGAGAGGGAGGAAGGGAGGGAGGGAGGGAGAGGGGAAGAGAGGGAGAGAGGGGGGGAGAAAATACACTTGGATTTTACTTTAGGCAAAAATAAAAGCAACAAATGCTTCAGTACTATCTAGTTAAAATGATCCATCTTGTTTTGGTTTGTGTAGTGCTGGTATGATCTCTCCTAATTTTAAAAACATTGGTTTCTGGCGTTTTTTTGCCAAGAGCTCCTCTGGTGTTGAATTATATTTCTTTTTTTTCATTTTTTAAAATTGAGTTTTTCTTCTTCCACATGCTAATTAAAAACCAGTGCCTGAAGATCAAATGATGTAAATTCAAGAAAAACAGGCTCTGATAAGTATTAGAAAGTGTATTCAAAGGCCTTCTGATCACTCTAATTTTCGAGAAGTTGCAATTGAACAGCTCTGGACAAGCTGTTTTCATCTATACTTGAATCTGGGGGAATCAGAAGCACTAATTTTTTAGATAGATTTTTCTCTAGAATTGTAACATGTAACTAGAAGCTACTTCATTTTTGAGCTACTGGAGATAGAACGCAGGGTGCTGTCCCTCTGAGGTACTAACCCCGTAGCCTCATGCCTTTATCATCCCATATTTTCATGGTTGACGCCTTCACCTTGTATCAAGGTAATGATATTTAAATTCCACTTAATTCCTTTCAAATCCCTATTAACCTGCCCACTTTCTACAACATTGATCTCTTTATAATAACTCTTGGAATGTAAATACCACAAAGGTATTATTTTTGGTATCTTTTTTCAGTATATAAACAGGAATAATATTTTAGCGATATCAGGTGGTCAGTGTTTGCTAATAAACAAGAGATCAATGTCTTAGAAATATTAGGTACTTAGTGTTTGTTGGATATTTGTGAAACCAATCTGTTTGATAGTCTATTTTGTGGCTCATCTTTGATGTTGATTCCATTGAATCCAAGCAGTTCCTAGAATCCTTACAAACACATGTAGGAAGGCAGAATAAAAAATAATGTTTTTATCCTAGTATTCCCAGGAAAAGTCATGAAATTCTTTTTTTGTTGTTGGATGGTTGGCTGTGGGGCTTGAACTCTGGGCCTGGGTGCTGTCCCTGAGCTCTTCAATGCCACTTCCTGTTTTCTAGAGGTTAATTGGAGAGAAGAGTCTCACAGTTTTTAGTGCCCAGGCTGACTTTGAACTGAGATCCTCAGATCTCAGCCTCCTGAGTAGCTAGGATTACAGGCATGAGCCACCCACCGCGCCTGGCTATGCAATTGTTTATGACTGAACTACCTTAGCCTTTAACCAGCCAACCATTGCCAGGAGAATGCAGTGCACTGTCTGGTCTAGCCTTTGATCATATACTCTGATTCCGGAGATAAAGCTACAAAAATGTCTACTGGGGGAGTAGAAGCTGCAGAGTAAATAGTCAAGAAATGTATATAAGCCTTTTTTTTTTGCGCCAGGCCTAGGGCTTGAACTCGGGGCCTGAGAATTGTCCTTGGGCTTTTTCCTCAAGGCTAGCATTCTGCCACTTGAGCCACAGCACCATTTCTGGCTTTTTCCCATGTATGTGGTGCCAAGGAATCGAACCTGGGTCTTCGTGCATGCTAGGCAAGCACGCTACCACTAGGCCAAACTCTCGGCCCCTGTATACTAGCTTATATACAGAGTATATATACACGTAGTTTGTACATAATGTGATCAGTGGATCTGCTGATCTTTGACCAGACCCCATTACATTTTGAAACTCAAATATGAGGCTTTTTTATGAGAGTGGGGGTGGGTTGAATGCAGGGCATAGTTTTTTTCCACTCAAAGCTGGCACTCTACCACTTGAGCTATACTTCCCACTTCTGGCTTTTTGCTGGTTCACTTGTAATTGAAGCTACCCATGTTGGCTTCAAATTGTGATCCTTGGGTCTCAGCCTCCTTGAGTAGCTAGGTTTTACAAACTTGAGCCACCACTGGCTGACAGTTAAATTTAGACAAAATTTAATTAGCATAATGCATTCTTTAAATCCTTACACAGGAGATACTTTATACAACCTCTTCCACAGATTCCTTTAGTGTGGAACAGTTTTTCCTCTTGAAATATCTCAACTGCATTCTTACAGACTTATTAGAAATATTGGTATTCAATTAAGATTGAGTTAGAAAATTGAAGAAAAACTTCAAATAAGAATAAAAGCCGATGTCTGTAGCTCACATCTATAATCCTACCCGGAGGCTGAGATCTGAGAATCAGTGTTCAAAGCCAGCCCAGAAAGCCTGTGAGATTCTTATCTCAAATTAACCACCAGAAAACCAGAAATGGCATCATGGCTTAAAGTGGTAGAGCACTAGCCTTGAGCAAAAGAGCTCAGAGACAGTGCCCAGGCCCTAAGTTCAAGCCCCATGACTGCCCCCCCCCCCCGCCAAAAAAAAAAAAACTCTGGGAAAGGATTAAAAGCAAAACAAAATATTTTGGGGGCCAGGATTTGACCTAATAGTAGAGTGCGCACGAAGATTCATTACCACGTACATAGAGAAAGCTGGAAGTGGCTCAAGTGGTAGATAGAGCACTAGGCCTTGAGATAGCCCAAGGACTGGCAAAAAAAATGTTTTCTGTGCAGTGTAATAGTAATATACAAATGATTTAAAGATTAAATACTTAAAAGGTAAAGCAGTATCAGGAAAGTATAGATTGCATTCAAATAAATGCATACATAATAGTTAAATAATATTGGAAAGAGGATAGTTTTCCAAACTAGGATAAACTCACAAGGACATCATTAGGATTTTATTGTGGGAACTTAAAAAGTTTATTACAGTAAGTGGCAAAATAAACTAAGGGGAGATACTACGTATCTTTAACACATGAACTACTGGAAGGAATTCGTGTGTGGATAGGGATGTTTATTTCCACTGAGCCATTGTATGGTATTACTATAGTCCATATTTTTTCACATTTGTCTTAATCTCTCACTGTACATTCCTAACCAGCATTGTTATACTTTAAAACTTTAGTGAAAGCTTTGCTTTTTATTTCTTCCTCATTGAGAACATGGAACTGGTCTGAAGATAACTTCTGAAGACTTCTGAAATATGTAAATTTAATTCCCACCTGACTATACCTCTGCCTACAGAACAAGTGATTGTAGATGGTCTCCTGATGTGTAGCTGAGGCCAGGCCCTAACACTTGCTTACCCAACCATTTTGCTTAGTAATTCTTCCACCTTAGCAACATTATCAGTTGGTTCTACTTTTTCCCTCCCTCCCTCCCTCCCTCCCTCCCTCCCTCCCTCCCTCCCTTCCTTCCTTCCTTCCTTCTTTCCTTCCTTCCTTCCCTCCTGGTGTGTGTCCGTGTGTGTGTCCGTGTGTGTCCCTGTGTGTGTGTGTGTGTGTGTGTGTGTGTGTGTGTGTGTGCGCGTGCACGCGCATCCGTGTGTCCGTCCGTCCGTCCGGGTGTGTCCAGGTTTGACCGCGCACACCAAGTGGACACTGTCCCTAAGTTTTTCTGTTTAAAGCTAGCACTTGGCCTGGGGCCAGGACTTTGACCGAGTGATAGAGTGCTTGCATGAAGACCCAGGTTTGATTCCTCAGTACCACATAGGTAGAAAATGCTGGAAGTGGTGCTATGGCTCAGGTGACAAAGCTTTAGCCTTGAGAAAATCCAAGGACAGTGCTCAGGCCCTGAGTTCAAGCCTCATGACTGGCCCAAAAAAAAAAAAAGGCTAGCACTCACCATTTGAGCCCTGCCATACCTTCACTTCTGGCTTTTTTGGGTAGGTAATTAGAGATGTGTCTCACAGATATTCCTGCCATAGACTTTCTTGCTGGCTTTGAACCATGGTCCTCAGATCTGAGCCACTAGTGCCCAGCTTCTAATATTCTTTTAAATTGCTTTTCTTCCTACTACATCCTCCTGTTCTTAGCCCACCACAAAATTCCTTGACTGGGTGTCTCAGTTCATTATGTCTTGTGTAAGCAAGGTTATTAAGGATGAGTTTTATTTTGTTTTATTTGGTGATGGTAGTGATGGTGGTGGAGCTTGGACTCTGCCTGGGCACTGCTCTGAGCTCTTCGGTTCAAGGCTACCACCCTACCCCTTGAGCCTCAGGGCCACTTCTGGTTTTCTAGTAGTTAGGGATAAGAATCTCACTGACTTGAGTGCCTGAGCTGGCATTGAGTTGTGATCCTCAGATCTCAGCCTCCTGAGTAGCTAGGATTACAGGCCTGAGCCACCTCGACTGGCCTAAGAATGAGGTTTTTAGAAACTTGAAATTAGAATGTAATAAAATGAAACGAAAGGCTTTGTATAGCTAATGTTGAATAGTGTTATATGTTGTAGCTGTGTCTTATTTCTGTTCTGTGTGAGTGGAAAAATTCAGAAGTAATTTGTCTACTGCAAAGAAGTGAGCCAAGTTTTATTATGCAATATTTAGCACCATGAGAACTAAAAATTTAGTAATAGCATGTAAGATTGTGTTTTATAAATCTATACATATATATGCACATAAAACTACATTCGTTTTTCTATAAGGTGTGTAAAATTTTAAAGCAATACTCAGTGTGAAGAATTTTAAAATAGAAATTTAAAAGCATTTTAATTCCTGTTTTGATTTCTCAGTGCACAAAATGCTAATTTGCTTATGATTTCTGCTATAGTGTTTTGTTTTTCATTTAATATTACATGACTGTCCTCATGCCATTCTTTCTAGAAAGTTCCCATTACATAAATGTTCTTTAAAACAGTGTAAATTTACTAATGACACACTGTATGTCTTTTAGAGAACAAATTTTCTATAATTTTCTGTCTTAAAGTTAGTTGTAGCTAATGATGTAGCTACATCATTCTAGTTATTTTTTTTAATCATGTTGTTTTTCAAGTTTTGTTTTGAGTAAAACAGAGAATTCATTAAAGATCTAAGGCTGACATTTGAAGATAGGGTTTAGTTTCGCTTTTCCCAAGACAGCAAAAATACTCTCTAACAGAAGACTATTTTTAGCTTTTCTTTCTGCTGGTGAGGTAGAATACCAAATATTTTTAGAGCAGTTGAAAATACAGCTTAGATTCTCAGTGTCCCTATCATCAGAACTCACAGCCTTACTTTGTGTATCTCAGTTTTATGTTCCAGTGTTTTGAGTTTATCATATAGTTTGTAGCAGGGTTCATCCTTTCCTTTTTGACCTAGTTTATTTCATTATGGAACAATATGTCAAAAGTTGGGGGAGTAAAATTCTTTGTTTTTTGTTTGTGTTTTGAAATTATGTGCCTTAGTGGTTTAGAGTACTTGTCTAGCACGCATGAAAGAAACCCTGGGTTCCATTCCTCAATACCACATAAACAGAAAGAGCTGGAAGTGGTGCTGTGGCTCAAGTGGTAGAGTGCTAGCCTTTAGCAAAAGAAGCTTAGGGACAGCACCCAGGCCCTGAGTTACATAGTTCAATGTTTATGTAATGTACATTGCCTAGAATGGCTGCATTTGCTTACCTCCCTTTATTCAGGTGTACCCTCCTCTCTTCCCCTCATGGCCTTCCTCTTAAACTTTTCAACTTTGCCTGGTTTAATATCACTTAGCATAATATTTTTAAGGTTCATCCATGTTGTGGCACATATTAGATTTTTTTTATGGTAAAATAATACCACATTTTGTTTGTTCATTTGTCTGTTGATGCACTTGAATTGCTTCTACCCTTTAGCTATTATGAATAAAGTTGCTGTGAACATTAGCATACAAATATCTGAATCTTCAGGGTTTTTTTATATAGCAAATTAAAATTCTGTCCATTTCTACTCATTCATAGATACATAAAGATACAGAGATAGATAGATAGATAGATAGATAGATAGATAGATAGATATGGATACATACGTAGAGATATGGACTTCTTGAGCAATCATCAAACTATCCCATAGTAGATACATAGCTGTGACCATTTTACATTTCCAACCACAGGGTACAGAAGTTCCAGTTTCTCTATACCTCACACACACTTGTTAATGTTGCTGGGTTTTGTTTGGTTGTTTCTTACCTTTCTCTAATGACAAGTAGCACAACATTTTTACATGTATTTAGTATGCTTTTGTATGTATTACTTGGAAAAAAATGACTGTTCAAGTCCTTTGCCTATTTTTTTAAAAAATTGGGATGACTTTTTGTGTGGTTTATTTTTTGTTTTGATACAGGTTCTTATGGCATTATTTAAGATGACTTCAAATTCAGATAACCTCAGTCTCCAAAGTTCTGGGATTATAGGCATATGTTACCATGCCTACCTTATCTGTTTACTTTTAACATTATTTAACTTTATTCAGTTTTTTTGTTGATATGATTGGCTTTAAATTCATACTGTTGCTATTTGTTTTATTTTTGTCTTAACTATTCTTTATTCTTGTCCTTTTTTGTATGTGTGTGTGCCAGCCCTGGGCTTGAGCTCAGGGCCTAAGCACTGTCCTTGGACTTTCTCAAGGCTAAAGCTCTACCACTTGAGCCTCAGCACCACTTCTGGCTTTTTTCTATGTATGTGGTGCTGAGGAATCGAACCCGGGTCTTCGTGCATGCTAGGCAGGCACTCTACCACTAGGCCAAACTCCCGGCCCTCTTGTCCTTTTTTATATGACATCTCTTATCTGTGTTTTCATTTTTTCTTGTTGGCTTATTATCTATAACTTCTATTGTTTTAAGTTGGAAATGTATATATTTATTACACTACCATTAAGTGACATTTCTTTATAACCACATTCATATGTGTGTGTGCATTTCCATTCCTACCCCTTGGTCTTTTGGTCTTTATGCTGTTCCTTTCTTTTTTTTTTTTTTCCAGTCCTGGGCTTGAGCTCAAGGCCTGAGCACTGTTCTCGGGTTTTTCTCAAGGTTAGCACTCTGCCACTTGAGCCACAGCAGCACTTCCAGCCTTTTTCTATGTATGTGGTACGGAGGAATCGAACCTGGGTCTTTGTGCATGCTAGGCAGGCACTCTACCGCTAGGCCAAACTCCCAGCCCTGCTGTTCCTTTCATATGTTTTTACTTCTGTATCAGTTTTAAACTTCATATTATGCTGTTATTATTTTTTATTATAAATTTCTGGTGTTCTTCATTCCTTTTTTTTTTTTTTTTGGTTAGTCATGGGGCTGGTCGTTGTCCCTGAGTTCAGCTCAAGGCTAGTGTTCTACCACTTGAGCCACAACACCACTTCTGGTTTTCTAGTGGTTAATTGGAGATAAGAGTCTCACAGACTTTTCCTGCTAGGTTTTAGCTGCTAGGCTTGCTTCAAACATTGATCCTCATATCTCAACTTCCTGAGTAACCAGAATTACAGGCATGAGCTATAGTGCCCAGTTTTGGGTTTTTTGAGGCATGGTCTTGTTGAGTAGGCCAGGCTACCCTGGAATTCTCCATCTGCCTACAGAGCATATAGCTTGTATTTCCCACAAGAAAATTGCTGTGGTCTTTGTTATTCCTTTACAGTTTTTCTTCTTTCTGGCTGCTTTTATGATTTTCTTTTTAATACTGTGTCATTCTTACATATGTTGTTATTGTCTTCTTATTTCTTTTTTTTTTTTTTTTTTTGCCAGTCCTGGGCTTGAGCTCAGGGCCGGAGCACTGTCCTTGGACTTTCTCAAGGCTAGAGCTCTACCACTTGAGCCTCAGCACCAATTCTGGCTTTTTTCTATGTATGTGGTACCGAGGAATTGAACCCGGGTCTTCATGCATGCTAGGCAAGCACTTTAACCACTAGGCCAAACTCCTGGCCCCTGCCTTCTTATTTCTTATGCATAGACTTTCTTGAATATCTCAGCTGAATAATCTTGTTTGAAATTCTTTTATTCTATAATGCTAGAAATTTCTTTTCTGTATATATGTACGTATGTTTGAGATAAAGAGAAAGGAAGAGGGAGAGGGGATCAGTTTGGGAGTACTGCCCCTTAACTTATTTGCTCAAGGATAACATGCTACCATTTGAGCCATGGCTCTGCTTCTGGGCTTTTGTAAAAATTCTCATAGACTGGTGGCTCATGCCTATAATCCTAGCTCCTCAGGAGGCTGAGGTCTGAGGATTGCAATTCAAAACCAGCCTGGGCAGGAAAGCCCATGAGTCTTTTAACTCCAATAAATTACTCAAGAAACCAGATGCAGCTCTGTAACGCAAGTGGTAGAGGACTAGGCTTATGCAAAAGAAGCTTAGGGACAGCACCCAAGCCCAGAGAGCTCAAGCCCCAGGACAGACAGGGGAAAAAACAAACAAACAAACAAAATCTCATGGACTTGCCTGCTCTGGATGGCTTCAAATCTTTTTTTATTTTTTGTGGGTCATGGGGCTTGAACTCGGCCTGAGTGCTGTCCCTGAGTTCTTCACCTCAAGGCTACCACCCTGCCCTTGAGCCAAGCCTCACTTCCTGTTTGTTAGAGGTTAATTGGAGATAAGAGTCTCAGGTCCTTTTGTGCCCTGGCTGGCTTTGAATCTTGATCCTCAAATCTCAGCCTCCTGAATAGACAGGATTATAGATATAATCTTAGTCACTGCTTACTCAAACATAGAATTTTTTTTTAAATTACTGCGATGAGTATATTAAAATAGAGGTCTAAAAACATGAAGCAAATAGATTGTAAAGTCAAGACACTATGTATGAAAAACGAAAGAGAATCACTGTATGCATTATCATTTAGAAATAAAGCATCATTTAGAAACAAGGCAAAGAACCAAGAGAGAATCAGTGTATGCATTATTATTGAAAAACAAGACTGGAGTGTGGCCTAGAGGTAGAGTGCTTGCCTCAAATGCATGAAGTCCTGGGTTCGATTCCTTCGTACCACATACACAGAAAAAGCTGGAAGTGGTGATGTGGCTCAAGTGGAGGAGCACTGGCTTTGAAGAACATCAAGGACAGTACCAGGACTGATTTCCCCCAACCCTTTCACCCCCGCCAAAGAAAAGAAGAATTAAAAATTTAGTGGGTTCAGTAAAGATAAAAGTAAAAATTAGGACTGGAAATGTGACTTAGTGGTAGAATGCTTTCTTTTTTTTTTTTTTTTTTTTTTTTTTTGCCAGTCCTGGGTTTGAGCTCAGGGCCTGAGCACTGTCCTTGGACTTTCTCAAGGCTAGAGCTCTACCACTTGAGCCTCAGCACCACTTCCGGCTTTTTTTTCTATGTATGTGGTACCGAGGAATCGAACCTGGGTCTTCATGCATGCTAGGCAAGCACTTTAACCACTAGGCCAAACTCCTGGCCTAGAATGCTTTCTTACATACATGAAGCCCTGAGTTCGATTCCTCAGTACCACATAAACAGAAAAGCCTGGAAGTGGCACTGTGGCTCAAGTGGTAGAATGCTAGCCCTGAGCAAAAGAAGTTCAGAGACAGAGAGCCCAGGCCCTGAGTTCAAGACCCAGCACTGCCCAAAAAGAAAGGGAAAAAAAAGTAAAAATGAATTATATATATATATACACACATATATATATACATATTGCATAAAATTTTGAAAAGAGATTTCTTACCTAAAATTTTTTAATTTTCTTCCCAACATGAAGTTGAGAACAACTTCATAACAAAATTGAGTTACACATGATGTATAATACTATATATGTTATAAAACTTATTTTAAAAAAAGTTTTGGGGCCTAGTGGTGGAATGCTTGCCTAATTTAGCACAAAGCTCTGGGTTTGATTCCTTAATACCAAGTACATAGAAAAAGCTGGACGTGGTACCCAGGACTGGCAAGAAAGAAAAAGCCTTCTTACAGCACATAAAGCAGAAATGCAAATTTAGCCTTTAAAAAAATACTTCGGGCATGGCAAAACTTTAGATCAGTGCTCTCCCTTTCTTTCTACCACTGGAGCCACAGCACCACTTTTGGCTTTTTTTTACGTATGTGGTACCAAGGAATTGAACCCTGGTCTTTATGCATGCTAGGCAAGCACTCTACCACTAGGCCAAACTCCCAGCCTCTATTTTTCTCATCATGGTATATCCGTACAGATTTTTTTAAATTCAGCCCCCCTTTTCAATTTTTTTTCTGTGCAAATTTTTCACATGACATACTACAATGGGTGGTAGTTGTCAAGCAAGTATGCTTGCAGTAGAAGCACACTCAGGTTTGAACTTGTCAACTTTGGCTGCATTACCAGCATATCTCAGCCACAGGCTAAGAACTCTTCGGTAATAATATTTATTGATCCTTTTGTTGTACAGAATTGGGAAATTGAGGCAGGGGATTATGAGTTTGAATTTAGTCTAAAATTATGAGTTTAGATAAAACTCTTTATTTGCCTCGAAGACCAAACGTTATCTTATCTGTGCTTATCTCATGATTGATTATTACTGAGATCAGAAACCCTCTGTATTTAAACAGGCTTATTGTATTTTAAGTAAAATTAGTATGCATTTACACAAATGTACTTTTAGGGTTGTAACCACACATGATGTAAATAATTTTAATTAATTATGTTTATGTATTCTCACAATTTAAATCCTAATGTATTATTTTAAGAACTAGCCCTTTCTGAACTTTTCTGTTTGTTCTATTACATCTAGTATACTTCTTACTTTTCATTGCTTTGTCTTGTTATAGAATACATCCTGGTTAATTAAAGATTTTTTTTTACTATTGCTTACTATATTGATGAATTTAAAGTTCATTAAAAATGCATTAAAATTCTTGTCTTCTTTAGCATCAGACAACAGTCAGCGCTTTCGAGAAACCTGTTTTGCATTTGCATTGACACCACAACAAGTGCAGCAAATCAGTAGTTCCATGTAAGTTGTCTTCCTATATAATTGGAGTTCGCTGTTAAGTCCAGCACTATCTGTGCTAAATGAATTTTGAAATATGATAGTTGAAGATACAACTCAGCATTAGAGCAGCACCAAAAATGAATTTTAAAAACTGACAGTGTTGTTGGGTGAGTTAATGTTATTGTCATACAAAATTAATGTTGAAAATACTATTAGTGTTATTATTTATTTATTTATTTATTTATGCCAGTCCTGGGCCTGAGTTAGGGCCTGAGCACTGTCCTTGGACATTCTCAAGGCTAGAGCTCTACCACTTGAGCCTCAGCACCACTTCTGGCTTTTTTTTTCCCCTGTGTATGTGGTACTAAGGAATTGAACCCAGGTCTTTGTGCATGCTAGGCAAGCACTCTACCACTAGGCCAAACTCCTGGCCAATATTATTTACTTTTATAAGTTCACATATTTGAAAATATGTAAAACGTTCTCAGCAACTGTCTTTTATGTACATGTTTTGAAATAATTGTAATTCTTTTTCTATTTTAGGGATATTTCTGGGACCAAATGCGACTTCACAGTACAGGTCCAGTTAAGGTATAGTGTTAACTATACATTAAAATTTTAAAACACACTATTCTTTAGAGAGTAATAAAAATTCGTTTGATTTATGCTGGTGCATAAATTACAGCCTCATGCCTGTAATCCTAGCTACTCAGGAGGCTAAGATCTGAAGATCACAGTTCAAAGCCAGGCTAGGCCCAGGCACTAAAGAACACCTGAGACTATTATCTCCAATTAATCACTAGAAAACGGGAAGTGGGGCTGTGGTTCCAGGGTAGGGCGGTAGCCTTGAGCTGAAGAGCTCAGGGACAGTGTCCAGGCCCAGAGTTTAAGCCCCATGACAAACAAACAAACAAAAAAAATTGTCTGATTTCCACTTTTTTTAAATACTGGGTTTAGATATATAAGTAAGGGAAAATTTACAGTTTCAGTCAGTGTTCTCTATAAAAATACTGGTTAGACTGGGTACCAGTTGCTCATACCTGTAATCCCAGCTATTCAGGAAACTGGGATCTGAAGATCACAGTTGGAAACTAGCTGGGCAGGAAAGTCCTGAGGCTCTTATCTCCAATTAACCACCAAAAAACCCCCCAGAAGTGGAGCTGTGGCTCAAGTGGTAGAGTGTTAGCTAGTCTTGAGGGGAAAAACAACAACAGCAAAAAACACTCAGGGAAAATGCCCAGACCTTGATTGAGTTCAAGCCCCAAAACAATTTTTTTTTTAAAGGAAAGAGAAATTACTAGTAAACTCAGCCAGGCACTGTAGCTCAACTTTGTAATCCTGACTACCTTGGAGACAGATTAAGGGATCATGGTTCGAGGCTATCAGGCAAAAAGTGCGGGAGATTTCATCTTGACTCATGGCTGGGTATGGTGGCTTGGATCTGTCATTCCCCTCTGCCGGGATATGGATGGAGAAGCATACATAGGATGACCAAAACTCAGGCCAGTATAAAAGGGAGGGAGACCCTACCTCAGAACTAACCAATGTGCTGGGTGCAGTGACTCACACCTGTAATCCTAGCTACTCAGGAGACTGAGAGCTAAAGATCAAGGTTCAAAGCCAGCCTAGGCACAAAAGGACCTGAGACTCTTATCTCCAATTAACCTCTGGAAAATGCAACTGGGGCTTGGCTCCAGGGTAGGGCGGTAGCCTTGAGCTGAAGAGTTCAGGGACATCGCCCAGGTCAAGTTCAAGCCCCATGACCCACAAAACAAAAACAACAGCAACAACAAAAAATTAACCAGTGTGAAAGAAAACTGTGTAGATCAAGTGGTAGAGCATATCTGGCAAGCTTTTGAAAGCCCTGAATTCAGTCCCTAGTACCTGGAAGAAAGGGTGCTGATGAACTCTAGAAATAACAGCTTCTCAAAAGGAAGGTCCTTATTAATACTTAAATCTTCAGAATCATATGGACTAAGAAACATCAAATATTCTAACTTACTTTGTCCTGTATTTTAAATAATTAACTTGAATACATTCTAATTTAGAACCCATATGAAACGTCTCTTAGAAGTTTTCAAAGAGGCACAGAAGTTTTTTTTCTGATATAGATTCACAAATGCACATTCATTTCTTCTTAGGGCATGTAAGAAATCTTTTTTGCTAATATAAACCAATTTTATACTACTATCCACATAGGAACCTAAGTGTTCTATACTGTTCTTGTTGGAATAAGAGGTAGAAAGTAAAATAAAAGGTGGTTTACACCTGTAATCCTAGCTACACAAGAGGCTGAGATCTCAGTATTGCTGTTCAAAGTCAGCTGGGGCCGGAAGGTCCATGAGACTCTTCCAGGAAACTACAAGAAAGCTGGAAGTGGAGCAGTGGCTCAAGTGGTAAAGCACTAGCCTGTTCACAAAAGCTCAGGGATACACCCAGATCCTGAATTCAACTCCTAGGACTGCCACCCAAAAAAAAAAGCTGGGCTGTGGTTCATGCTTGTAATCCTAGCTACTCAGGCCGAGATCTGAGGATCAAGGTTCAAAGAAAGCCCAAGCACTAAAGTCCATGAGACTCTTATCTCCAATTAACCACTAGAAAACCAAAAGTGGTCCTGAGGCTCAAGTGGTAGATAGGTAGCCCTGAGCTGAAGAGCTCAGGAACAGGGCCCAGGCCCAGAATCCAAGCCCCACCCCCCTACCCCCCGAAAAAGAAAAAATGGTTTATTCAATTAACTATTCTCCCTATATTGTGGGGAAGATAAGCAGCTTTGTATCAGTAATCAGATACTAAGTTGAATATAAATCTCACTAGTAAGTCATAGAACCATGGGAAAACTATTTTTTTTTTTTTGGATGGGTCATGGGGCTTGAACTCTGGGCCTGTATGCTGTTCCTGAGCACTTCAGCTCAAGGCTACTTCTACCCCTGGAGCCACTGCCCCACTTTTTCCTAGTGATTAATTGGAGATAAGAGTCTCATGTGTTCTTTAGTACCTGGGCTGGAGCCTCAATTCTCAGATTTCAGACTCCTTAGTAGTTAGAATTATAGCCATGAGCCACTGTGCCTGCCCGGCTATGGGAAAAGGTTTAATTCTAGGCTTTTATATTTATTTATATACTATCATTTATATAGTATATAATCTTTCTTTGAAATATAACCATATAAATGTATATATAATTAATTTTGAAGTAAGATTATCTTTTCCTAAGATAAATCATCTGTCTAATTTAGAGATTCCAGCCAAGAGAACCTCAGTAGTTTAAAAAAAACCTAGCCATTTAGGGATGGGGATTATAGCTTTAGTGGTAGAGTGCTTGCCTAGCTAGTATGTACAAGGTCTTGGATTCAGTCCCCAGTATCTATTTGGGGGGCAGTCCTGGGGCTTGAACTCGGCCTGAGCACTGCCTTTGGGCTTTCTGAAGGCTAGAGCTCTACCACTTGAGCCACAGTACCACTTCCTGCTTTTTCTGTGTATGTGGTACTGAGGAATCAAACCCAGGTCTTTGTGCATGCTAGGCAAGAACTACACCACTAAGCCAAATTACCAGCCCCTTCATTTTTAATTCTAATTTATCTCTAGGACTTGATGTTTAATTTTTTTTTTGTGGGTGTGGGTGGGTCATAGAGCTTGAGCTTGGCCTGGGTGCTGTCCCTGAGCTCTTCAGCTCAAGGCTACCACCTTACCCTTGAGCCAAGCCCCACTTCCTGTTTTCTAGTGGTTAATTGGAGATAAGAGTCTCGTCCTTTTGTGCTGGGTCTGGTTTTGAACCTTGGTCCTCTGATCTCAGCCTCCTGAGTAGCTAGGATTACAGGTGTGAGCCACTGAGCCTGGCTTAAAAAATAATAATTTTTATGTTTGCTCTCACTAAAATGTTTAAAGCATGAAAATAATTTAGACATTGTTTTCTTTATTAGATACTTAATCTGTGCCTGCATTTCCTCATGAACTACCTCACAGAAATTTTCTGCTGTTTCCCTTTTTTCTTTTCTCTGCAATTTGATGGTTTTAAGTCAGTTCTTAAGTTCATTCAACTATACAGCCTCTATTAACACCTGTTTCCTTTTAACACATGAGGAAATATAGTATTTTTTATCTCAAAGTCTTATTTAAATAATCTAAATCGACATGAAGACAACTACTGATTGATAGTCATGATTGCTAATTCAGATATTTGATAGAATTATTTACAGTTAATACTTGAACTTGGGTGGGGAAAAGCATGAAACTATTAAAACTTAACTACTAAGAAAGCATCAATCCCCCTTCCCCCCCACAGGATTGTCATTGACCAGAAACCTTAGTGATAACCCAGTTGGTTAGCACATATTTACTAAGAGAGGGACTGTTTCGACCAAGATGACTTGTGCCACAGGGCATTTTGAGTGGATACTTGCAAACTTCAGGTTACCACAACAACAATAGGAGGTAGCTATGAAATGAATACAGAAGTACAATATGCACTACAACTAGTTTTATGTGTTTTTTTTTCCTAATTTAATATTTCATTGTTACGTTTGTTATGTTTCTCTGATGAGAATGGTGTCCAATATTGTTTATGTGCTTAAGTTTTATTAAAATCTAATTTTTGTAGTAGATTCATGTGTATTGCATGATAATAAATAATTGGACTATTATCTACATGTATACATATATATGTATTTCTTATGACATTATACTTTTGTTCATATTGTTACACATTTCCAAAACTATACAAAATTTGCTATACAAAATTATAAGTGGATCTGTGAAGTTCAAGCCTATGTTGTTCAAGGTCATTTGTACCTTAAGTTTATTGGCATATACTTCTTGTATGAATTATTTCATTTTTCTATTAATGAAATTGTTTTAATAAAAATATTAAACTTGATCTTTATTGTGTAGGTTTTGTTTATCAGAAACAAGTTGTCCACAAGAAGATCATTTCCCACCCAATCTTTGTGTGAAAGTGAATACAAAACCCTGCAGCCTTCCAGTAAGTTCTATTTTTCAAAATACATTGCCACTATAACTGTCTAATAACTAATCCTGGTCTTTCATTAAGAAAATATTTTTATGTTGGGTACATATATACATATATGCTTATATACTTACATATATTTATGTATTTATGTGACTTACTAAAATTTCTTTTACAAGTTATATATTAGGCAAGATACAGTTAGTTTTGTGGTGGATTTTAGGGAGAAGTGTTTCCAACAGAATCTCACTAGGTTCAAAAGAATCTATAAGCCTGTGATTGAGTAAGAGATTTGAATGATGTTCCTTACACAGGAAGATGGGAATGAGTTTTTTGGTTTCCTTGGAAGTACTCTATAGCTATGAATTGATCCTAATTCTTTAATTAAAGAGATTTCTATTGTAATCTTTTTCTGTGGGATATAGGGCTTAAACTCTGGGCCTGGGCATTGTCCCTGAGCTCTTCAGCTCAAGGCTACCACCCTGCCCTTGAGTCACAGCCTCATTTCCCATTTTTTAGTGATTAATTGGAGATAAGAATTTCACATTGGGCTAGGAGTTTTGCCTTGTGATAGAGTGCTTGCCTAGCATGCATGAAGACTGGGGTTCAATTCCTTGGTACCACATACATAAAGCTGGAAGTAGTGCTGTGGCTTAAGTTGTAAAGCTCTTAGCAGCCTTGAGAAAGCCCAAGCACAGTGTTTAAGTCCTGAGTTCAAGTCCAGCATTGGCAAAAAAGAAAAAGGAGGAGGAGGAAGAAGAAAGAAGTTGAAATAATTGTATAAATAAGTTGGAATAAATTATATTTCTTTCTTAGGGTTACCTTCCACCTACTAAAAATGGTGTAGAACCAAAGCGACCCAGCCGACCAATTAATATCACCTCACTTGTCCGATTGTCCACAACAGTACCAAACACAATTGTTGTTTCTTGGACTGCAGAAATTGGAAGGGTAAGTAAATTTTATTTTTACCATATTTTCCTGCCATACGGAACAGTTAATTACCATGACTACCTGGGTTTATAACTAAATTATACTGTAAAATGAGTTGCTAAAGGATTTTTTCACACAAATTTTCATGTTTCCATTTGAAAAATGGGGTCATATATTATACAGTGTTTTATAACTTGATACTTTAATTCCACAATTTATCATAAAGGTCTTTCTGGGTTATTACGTATTCTCCATTATTTTAAATAACTATATCATATTCTGATAAGAATATGCTATTATTTAGTCTATCCCTGTTGTTGAGCATTTGACTTATTGTTTGATCCTTTGCTATTCCTAAAAACGTTTTGAGGGTCTGGGAGTTTGACCTAGTGGTAGAGTGTGTGCCTGGCATCCATGAAGACCCATGTTCAATTCTCAGTACCACATATATGAAAAAAGCTGGAAGTGGTTCTGTGTCTCAAGTAGTGGGGCTCTAGCCTGGAGAAAGCCCAAGGACAGTGCCCCAGAACTGGCAAAAAAAAAAAAAAAAAGGAATTTTGAAAATTATCCTAATAGGTATAGCTTTGCATATGTGATACTTTTCTTTCCATAATTATCAGAAGTGCTATGACATAGAGCATGCAGAATTTTAGGAAATTCTGTATGAATTCACCAGTTATTTTTTAAAAGATTCACAGGTATACTTTCCCACTTTTATTGTTTCTTTGGGTATCTCTCAACATTGGCTATTTAAGTCTGTATAAGTCTTTTCCTTTTCTCTGTCATGCTTAGTGTGTTAGCTTTTTTCCAAACTTAAATAAGTTGACTTTCTAGACTTTTATCTTGAAATATTTAATTTAGGTAGGCACTGGTGTCTTATGCTGGTAATCCTAGCAATTTGGGAGCTTGAGGTCTGAAGATCACTGTTCAAAGCCAACTAGGAGGAAAGTCTGAGACTAACCACCAGAAAACTGGAAGTGGCATCGTGGCTCAAAGTGGTAGAACACTAGCCTTGAGCAAAAGAGCTCAGAGGCATTTCCCAGGCCATGAGTTCAAGCTTCAGGGGAAAAAAAAAAAATTAATCTACCTTAAATTATGTTCTGTGAGATAATTACTTTGATATTTTAGTCAGTTGGTTCATGAGAGAAAGAGAGAGCAAGGCCCTATCTCAAAGGAAAAAATTTTACAAATACGTCTTCTGTTAAAAAAAAAGGAAAAGAAAAAACACAAACATAGGAGAATTAACAATGCCTGAAGAAAGTGTGATATTTTGTAATTTCTTGGCCTGAGAAAAATTTACTACATTTGGAATTTTTTAACTTTGATTATTTCTAATAAATACTGGTATAAAACAGGGTATAATAAGTAGGTCATGTTTTAATTATTTAGAAAATATCTAATGAACTTTAGCAATCTTGCATACTTCAGAAAAAAGTAATAGAAATAATGATGTAATTATGATAATATATATCAATAGTTGGTGTTACAAAGTACTTTGAAGGGTAAAACAGGAATGCTTATTATGTACCCAGAAGGGTTACTGTGCCACTGTTAAATTTTGGGGAATTTTTGCTGCTGAGCCTCTCATAGAATGTTAAATTATAATTCCTTACTCTGTACAGATGGTAGTTTTGTTACATGTTCCAACTAGAGTGAATGTCCCTTTTTGCTCACCTTGTTGTAGTTTTTACTTGGTCTCATCTTAAATGTTTTTCTTAAAGCCTTCAAGTCCTGAAGATTCAAGCTGTCAGTGCATTTCTCCAATTTGTTACACTTGAAGCATTAAGCAAAGAAGTTACATGATTATAAATCAACTATATAGTCTTTCCTTGAACTTATCTTTTGTAGGCCTTCAGTAAAGTTGTCATTGTTGCTGTTACTGCACCGGTCCTGGGACTTGACCTCACAGGGCCTGGGCATTGTCCCTAAGCCTCCTCGTGCTACCACTTGAGCCACAGTGCTACTTCTGGCTTTTTCTGAGTAGTTTATTGGAGATAAGAGTCTCAAAGACTTTCCTACCGGGGCTGGTTGCCAGCCCTGATGTCAGCCTCCTGAGTAACTAGCCCACTGGTACATGGCTCTGTGAAGTTTTAAATGAAGTTACTATATGTTAAGAATACTTTGAGAACTGTGGGTAGCTATAAACTATCAGATGATACCAATTTTATTTTACTTTTGCCTTAAGTCTTTTTGATCTGTCACTTGATCCTAGCATCAAGTATAAAAGGATTCTTCTTATTTCAGCTTTTCTCCATACCTTCATATACTTCCAGCTCTCTTTTCTCATCCAACATGTTCCTGTCATCCAGCCTGGCCTGTTAACTATAACTATTTTCATAACTGTTTTCTTCTTCCATAACCATCTCTGCCTTTTCCCTCTATTGGTAATTCACTTCCCAAACCAGGGACTTCTCTTAGCAAACCTTAAATATCCTCTCTGTGCATTGTGATGATGGTCCAGATATAGAGTCTCTTCAAGAACTAGTGGAACCCAGCACCAGTGGCTTGCACCTGTAATCCTAGAGGCGAAGATCTGAGAATCTCAGTTCAGAGCCAATCCGGGAAGACAAATCCAAGAGACTCAGGTTGAATTAACCATCAAAAAGCCAGAAGTGGGTATGACTCAAGAGGTAGAGCCTAAAAACTAAGCATGAGTGTGAGACCCTGAGGTTAAACAACAGCTCCAAAAAAGGGGGAGAGGAAAAGAAAGCTAGTTAAAGGCATAGAGAAATGCTAAAAAGTAGAGATTGGGAAACCAATCCAATCTGATTTGTAACCTTGTTCAAATGACTATTTTTAATAACTTATTTAAAATATATTTGTTGGGGACTGCAAGTGTGACCTAGTGGTAGACTGCTTGCTTACCATGCACAAAGCCCTGAGTTTGATTTCTCAGTACCACTTATGCAGAAAAGGCCAGAATTGGTTTATGTTATGACTCAAGTGGCAGAGTGTTACTCTTCATCAAAAAAAGAAACTCAGGGACAGTGCCTAGGCCCTGAGCTCAAGCCCCAGGATTGGCAAAAATAAATAAAATATTACTTTTACCTACTAAATACTACTAAGTATGGTCTATGATCTTCAGTAATCTTGATTTATGTTTAGGCTTTATCAGTATTCCTTTCTATCTTTTTTTTTTTAATGGGTCATGGGTCTTGAACTCTGGGCCTAGGTGCTATCCCTGAGTTCTTCAGCTCAAGGTTACTACTGCCCTACCCCTGGGGCCACAGCCCCTCCTCCAGTGACTGGCTTTGAACCACTATCCTCAGATCTCAGCCTTCTGAGTAGCTAGGATTACAGGCGTGAGCCACCATGATCATGACAGCTTTCAGTAATCTTTTATTATAAATACTTTAAAGTCATTTGTTTCAAGTATAGGCAGCCACGTAATATAGAAACCGGAAGACCTGGTTTTAAGTTCTAGGTTAGTCACTCCAAAGTTTGAAAATTAGGACAGGGTTTTTGTTTTTGTTTTTGTTTTTACTTTTTTTTTTTAACTTCTTCATATCTCAGTTTACTCATCTGTAAAAACAGGCTAGTGTTTACCTCAGCTGCTTTTTGGTCAAGAGTAAATGAACTACTGCTCATGAAAACACCTGAGACAATACTTGGCAAATAATAGGTGCTTTAAGAATTGTTTTCTAAGCTGGGAACAGTGGTTCATGGCTGTAATCCTAACTACTCAGGAGGCTGAGATCTGAGGATCAAGGTTCAAAGCCAGCCCAGGCACAAAAGGACCTGAGACTCTTATCTCCACTTAACCTCTAGAAAACAGGAAATAGGGCTTGGCTCAAGGGTAAGGCAGAAGAGCCAGTGACAGTGCCCAGACTGAGTTCAAGCCCCATGACCCCTCCCCCCCAAAAATGTTTTCTTTCCATATTGTTGTGGGATTACAATAGCTGTACTGTTTTACTTACATCTTTTTTTCCCCCCCTAGACCTATTCCATGGCAGTATATCTTGTAAAACAGTTGTCCTCAACAATTCTTCTTCAGAGGTTACGAGCAAAAGGAATAAGGAATCCGGATCATTCTAGAGCTTTAAGTACGTATTATAAACTTACTTTCATATTTTAAGGGTTAGTTAGAGTAGTGTTTTATTCAACTAGAGAAATTTTAGTATTTGTTTTTTATATACAGCCTGTGATAAAGTGTTAAAAACCCTTGAGAATCTTGTATGTTTGTAAAACAAGACTTGAGCAGTTTTAACAACTTCGTTAAGAGTGATTTTTTTTTTTTTTTTTTTTGCCAGTCCTGGGGCTTGAACTCAGGGCTTGGGCGCAGTCCCTGAGCTATTCACCTCAAGGCTAGCACTCCACCACGTGAGCCACACAACACTACTTTTGGCTTTTTTTTGTATATGTGGTACCAAGGAATTAAACCCAGGGCTTTGTGCATGCTGGGCAAGCACTCTACCACTAGGCCATACTCCCGGCCCATAAGTGACATTTTATAATCTGTATTTTTAAAGATATGTATCGAACATAGAAGAATATTTTGCTGCAGTATCATAAAGTAAGAATTTTAGGAGATGAGGTCTTGGCATACATTTTGAGAAAATTATTTTAGATCCAGGAAAAATATATAGTAAGATAAAAAGAAAGAAGGTAGGTTCTGTCATAATCAACCCTATGGCTTTGTATGAGTAACTTATGTGTAACAAGAAGTTTGTGACACCTGTTTCTTAAAGTCTTAGAGTTTGGATTTCTTGGTGTGACTTACTAGATGGCTATTTTTTTTTGGTGGGGGGGCAGTTGTTGAGGGGAGGCAGTCTTGGGGTTTGAACTCAGGTCTGGGCATTGTCTCTGAGCTTCTTTTGCTCAGCACTGTACCAGTTGAGCCATGTGCCATTTCCAGCTTTTTTTGTGTGCATATGGGTACTGAGGAATGGAACCCAGGGCTTCATACATACTAGGCAAGCACTCTACCACTAAGCCACATTCCTAGCCCTAACTTACAGCTTCTTAACATCTCAAAGAAGAAGGCAGATGCCTTTTACCTTCCCTGTCTCTTCATTTATCTGTCCTGCTTCAAGAATATTTGTGGGGCTTGTGTGAGGTGCCTCACACTTATAATCCTAGCTACTCAGGAGGCTGAGATCTGAGGATCAAGGTTCAAAGCTGGGGCACTAAAGTCCATGAGACTCTTATTTTCAGTTAACCACTAGATAACCGGCAGTAGAGCTGTGGCTCAAGTGGTAGAGTGGTAGCCTGGAGCTGAAGAGCTCAAGGAAAATGCCCAGACCTAGAGTTCAAGCCCCACGACCCACAAAAAAAAAAAAAAAAAAAAAAAAAAAAAAGTACTTGTGGGGCTGGGAGCATGGCCTAGTGGTAGAGTGCTTCTCTAGCATGCACAAGACCCAGGTTCGATTCCTTGGTACCACATTCACAGAAAAAGCTAGAAGTGATACTGTGGCTCTACTAGTGGTAGAGCACTAGCCTTGAGGAATGCCCAAGGACAGCACTCAGGCCCTGAGTCCAAGCCCCAGGGCTGACCAACAAACAATCAAACAAACTGGTAAGGCCAGCTTCCCTCTCATTTATACATGTCTATCATAGCTTCCCCCCCAACCTATTTATTTGATAGAATAAAAAAATCCCATAACCCTAAATAATAACTGTACCTTTAATAGTTCACTAAAGGGTTGTTCTGAATAAAAAAGGCCCTTTTGGAAATTTTAAGTAGCTGAGCATAGTGGTGCATTTATGTTGCCCCAACTACTTGGGAGACTGAAATTGGAGGAACACTTGAGCTCAGGAGTTTAAGAACTGACTAGACATCTAAAAATAGAAAATAAAAAGTAGTAATATTGTATCAAGAGGGGAGCATTAATCTGCAGGTGGATAGACAGCTAGGATAGCTCTGTTTTGGGATCTAGAGAAATGAGGTTCCATATAACCGAAGACTGGAAATATTGAGAATCCTGAAAGAAGAGACAGATAAATACCTTAAAGGAGAAAGCAAAAATTCTTTTTTTATATCCTGCTGGTTATACTTGCTTTGCCAATGCTAATCAAAAAGCATCATGGAATTATGTGAGCCTGTGTGGAAAAGAGAATATGGAAAAAATAAGGTAAATAGAGCCATTGTATTTAACAAGTCTTCACTTACATCTCTAGCACCACCTGGAGGGAGAATGGAAAGGTGGATGGAATTGCATTTTCTCTCAGGAACCTCAGTAAGCCCCTGTTAAATAGCAAAACAAAACAAAACCAGCTTATGCTGCTAGCAGGATATGGAATGTAATTGTACATTGAGTGAGATTTTTCTCACAGTATGTATCTTAGTGAGATAAACTAATGGAACATTAGTTTGGATCCCACAAGTAAGATATTTACTGTACTTAACTGTACTAGCCTTCATGTTATCTGGGGGGAAAAAACCTATCCAATTAACTGTGTGAGTAAAATATTGTTTAAGAAAACATATGTCTCAGATTTTTTTTATTATTTTTTGGGGGGGGCATGAACTCTTCCTGAACACTGTCCCTTGAGCTCTTTAGCTCAAGGCTACTGTTCTACCACTTTGAGCCACCTCCTATCTCAGATTTTTTAAATAGTGAATTATTTACAAATATATCCATTATAAGTTATTCTTAACCTTAAAAATAAATTCTAGCCAAGTTTCTTAACTTAAGGCAGGCATTATTATGTTTTTTGCAAGAATAAATTTTTCACAGAGAAAAATTCATCCATTGATTCGCTTGATTTATTAGATTTTGTCTTGCAGTTTTCACAAATATAACGTCTTTCACTTGCTATTTACTAGAGTTCTTTTGTCAAGTTCCTCTTTCTTTTTCTCATCCCTTCAAAGAACCTTAGCCATACTGTACTCAAGCACTGTTCCCTCTTCTCAAAGTACCCTGACAGTGTCACAAAGTAGGGTTTCAGGAAGTGAAATCTGTAACTGCTCATTTCTCTTCCTCCTCTTCTTCTTTCTCCTATTCCTCCTCCTCCTCCTCCTACTTTTTTTTTTTTTTTTTTTTTTTTTTTTGTGAGTCATGGAGCTTGAACTCGGCCTGGAAGCTGTCCCTGAGCTCTTCAGCTCAAGGCTACTACCCTGCCCTGAAACCAAGCCCCAGTGAACCACTGGGCCCAGCTTCATTTCTTATTTTAGTGTTTTTAGTATGGCCATACTGTCTTTCAACTTACCTTTTTTTTTTGTTGATCATGGGGCTTGAACTCAGCCTGGGTGCTGCCCCTGGGCTCTTCAGCTCAAGGCTACTACCCTACCCTACCCTGAAAACAAGCCCCAGTTCACATTTTCTAGAGGTTAATTGGAGATAAGAGTCTCAGGTCCTTTTGTGCCTGGGCTGACTTTGAACCTTGATCCTCAGATCTCAGCCTCCTGAGTGACTAGGATTACAGGCGTGAGCCACCTCACTTGGCTTCAACCTATCTATTTTTGTACCCATCTTTGTTTTATCCTTTCAGAGTTAGAGAAATTGTCTCTTTTCCTGCTCAAAGTTAATCTTTGTTTTTTTTTGTTGTTTTGTTTTGTTTTGTTTTGTTTTTTGCCAGTCCTGGGCTTGAGCTCAGGGCCTGAGCACTGTCCTTGGACTTTCTCAAGGCTAGAGCTCTACCACTTGAGCTTCAGCACCACTTCCAGCTTTTTTGTATGTATGTGGTACCAAGGAATCGAACCTGGGTCTTCGCTCATGCTAGGCAAGCACTTAAACCATTAAGCCAAACTCCTGGTCCCTCAAAGTTAATCTTTTTAGTCATTTATTTTCTTGTTTAAGACATTATATGAAGAATGTACTGTGTTCCAAGCACAAGAGAATATATTATTAAATAACACATTGTCTTTATGTCTCCCATAAGTTTGCAGTCTGGTAGAAAGAGACATTAATTAATTACTGACAGTCATTACTGAGTTATAGTTGTGATATGTGCCTTGAAGAAGAAAGACAGTAACTCTGGAGAGGCACCACAGGAAATATATTCCTCTCAGGTAACATGATGCTTAAAGTCCACAAATGTAAGGATAAGGCAGTTGAGCTCAAAGATGGGAAGGAAATAAGGAAAACTCAGTAGAACTAGAAATGACCAGAAATGACCCAAAAGATAATGTAAATTCATGTAGATGGTACATAAATAATGACAAAAGGTCATAATGGATTTTTAAATAGAGGAATTATGTCAGATTTGGATAATCTGACTCACATTGAGGACTGAATTAAGAGGAAGACTGATTCAGCAAGGCCAGTTAGAAACGTGTGAATGTATGTGTAAGTGATGATGGTATCTTGAATGGAAATGGACAGTTTTATGAAGAATTTAAGGGTAGAAACTATACTGGTGGAGTGTGGAGGAGGAGCTAAGGATGAGTTCTAGACTTAAGCACAAAGTGACATGTTAGTGCCATTTGGAAACAGTATTTGAAGATAAGGAGATTGCAGTACATTCTTAGACGTGTAGTATTTGAGTTAGAACTAAACATTTGGGTGGAGATGCTCCCACAGTATATAGAAAGACGACTTCCTAGCTTGTCTGCCTTTTTTCTTGTGTTTGTAGTTTGTCCCTCTCCACTGGCTTTTCCCAACACCTCTCCCTTTCTCCTGTGCTTTAAAAATAGAGACATCAGCTTTTCTCTAAATAGAGCTCTGTAATCCTCCTGTTCTCATCACAATGTCTTCAGAGCCATCTGTACTTGATCTGTGTACCTTTTCTCTGCCTCATGACTCCACTGAAAAACTTCACTTGGAGATATCACAAGTGCAGTCTGATTGCCAAATATGAAATCTGCCTTTCAGGTTGGAAATAAGAGTCTCACAGACTTTCCTGCCTGGGCTGGCTTTGAACTGAGATCCTCCAGACTTAGCCTCCTGATAGCTAAATTACAGAAGCAAGTCATGGGCTGGCATCCGACTTTCCTTTGATCTTTCATCTTGGATACTTCTGTATTTGGTACCAACTACTTTCTCCTTAAAATTCTCTCCTCCCTCTTCTCAGCCTTGGGCAAAAAAGCTATCCAAGAGTGCAAGTCCAAGCCCCAGTACTGATGAAAGGGAGATGAGCGGGAGGAGAAAGGAAGGAAGGAGGGAAGAATTGGGGAGTAAGGAGCAAGAATTGGCTAAGATTGGGAAGGGAGGGCTAAGATTGGATAAATAGTAGCAAGTACATATTCTTCATATGTTAATTAATAACATAATATTTTGCTGAGTATACTATCCAAATTATAGGACAGGGAGTTTATGGCTTTGGGACATGAAACTCAGTTTATAAATTAGTAAAGATCAAATTAGAATTTCCAGGCTATTAAATGACCTTTTTAGCCTGGCGTATCTTTCCCAGTCTAACTCAGTAATCAGTTATAATGCTGACTATACTAAAGAGGTATGTCTTAGTTGAAGTCAACTATTTATGGAAACATTTGCATAATCAGGTCTGAGGAATACCTGGCCCTTGGACTTTGTAAGGCCTAATCGTATGGTACTTGAAGGGACAAATGTGTGTGCTTATTGAGTCTGTTTTCCTGTGTTGATAATTTTGAACGGTCCTTGAATGATGATACAAATATTCAAATGTCCCTTGGCAGAAAAAAAAGCAATTCTGGTAAACTGTCAGCCAGACAGTATGATCACTGTGTTTTATAAATACAGAATTCTTTATCCGTGGTTATTAGCACAGTGGACATCAACTCTGATATCATCCTTGCTTATCAGAGTACTCTTTCCCTTTTCTATTTTCTTTATTGTCTGTTATGTATCAGCTCACACTTGGCTAGGCAGTAACCCTGAAATCCTGTGGTTGAGTACATATACAATTACCTAAGGCACCCTATAGATTTTTAAATTATTATGGAACAATTTCTAAAATTATTAGAATATTTAGGAACTTCGGTGTTTTCTGTTGTTATTTATTCAGCGGTAACTGGTTGGTGCCTCAGGTTCCCAGATGAGAAATACAAAGAATCTTATATAATTGAAGGATAGGTTATGGTTTAAAAAAAAAAAAAGTTGTCTGTGATGGCATATCCTAACTAGATGAGAAGCAGAAATAGTGAGGCTCTGTCTCAAAAATAAGAGCTGGGGCCAGGAGTTTGGCCTAGTGTTAAAGTGATTGCCTAGCATACACAAAGGCCTGGGTTCGATTCCTCGGTACCACATACATAGAAAAAAGCTGGAAGTGGTAGAGCTTTAGCCTTTAGAAAAGGCCAAGGACAGTGCTCAGGCCCTGAGTTCAAGCCCCACAATTGGCAAAATTTAATTAATTAATTAACTGGGCTTATAGCTTTAAGTGAGAATGTTTGCCTAGCAAGCATGGGTCAATCCCCAGTACTTCCAAAAAAAAAGAAAAAAGTGGGAATAGCCATGAAAGTAGAAATAATATTGCCTCCTGGTCTTGCCAGGCTCTGTCACTCAGGCCTGTAATCCTAGCTACTCAGGAGGCTAAGATCTGAGGATCATAGTTCAAAGCCAGCCTAGGCACTAAAGACCATGAGACTCTTATCTCCAATTAACCACTAGAAAACTGGAAGTGGCAATATGGCTCAAAGGGTCGGGCAGTAGCCTTGAGCTGAAGTGCTCAGAGACGACGCTGAAGCCCACAAGTGGGGCAGTTGCCTTGAGCTCAAGAGTTAAGGGACAGTGCTTAGGCCCAAAGTTCAAGCCCTACAACCAACAAATAAAAAAACAAAACAAAATGAAGGACCTGAAAGTATAGATTCCAGATTTGCCAGCAGCTCAGATAACTTGTTCATATATAAGTGTAGGATTCATATTATCTATTAGAGCCAGGTGTCAGTGGCTCATACCTGTAATCCTGTCTGCTCAGGAGACTTAAGATCTGAGGATCACATTTCAAGCCCTGTCTGGGCAGGAAAGTGTGTAAGACTTTGATCTCTCAGAAAAACAGAAGTGGGGCCCGTAGTGCTTGCCTAGCATGCGCGGAGCCTTGGGTTCGATTCCTTAGTACCACATACACAGAAAAAAGCCAGAAGTGGTGCTGTCGCTCAAGTGGTAGAGCACTAGCCTTGAGAAGGACAGTGCCCAGACCCTGAGTTCAAGCCCTAGGACTGGCAAAAAAGAAGTGGAGCAACTGTGGCTCAAGTGATAGTTTATGAGCCTGAGTTCAAACCCCAAGACTGGCACCACAAAGTTAGTAAAACTAGACTTTTTATATACAAATAATTTGACATTAGATTAATAGGTTTAATGTGTTTTATAATAAATATTATGAGATTTAAATTTTTATTTTAAAAAAATACTTTTTTTTTTTTTGCATACCAGTAATGGAGCTTGAATTTGGGCCTTGTCCTCTTTTTTTCCTTCCTTCCTTCTTTTCTTTCTTTCTCTTTTTTTTTTTTTGTCTCCAGCACCAGCCTAAAGCTTGCTGGGCCTTGTCCTCTTAGCTTTTTCACTCAAGGGTATCCCTCTACCACTTGAACCATACTTGCACTGGAAGAGGAACTTTTCTTGCCCCTAGGTTTTGAACAGAGATTCTTAGATCTTAGCTTCCTGAGTAGCTTGGATTGATTACAGGTAAGAAACATTGGTGCCTAGCTCAAAATTACTGATATAGTTAGTTGATATCTTTTCAAATACAAGAGTACACATAAACATTAGTCATATATATATATGTATATATATATATTTTTTTTTATTTTGGTCAGTTGTGGAGCTTGAACTCTGGGCCTGGGCCCTGTCTCTGAGCTCTTGAGCTCAAGGCTAGTGCTCCATCACTTGAGCCAAAGTGTCACTTCCGGTTTTCTGGTGATTAATTGGAGATAGGAGTCTCACAGGCTCAGATGGCATGAGTCACCTGCACCAGCTATAGTTTTATTTTGTTGTTGTTGTTGTTGTTGTTGTTGTTGTTTTGCCAGTCCTGGGCTTGAGCTCAGGGCCTGAGCACTGTCCTTGAACTTTCTCAAGGCTAGAGCTCTACCACTTGAGCCTCAGCACCACTTCCAGCTTTTTGCTATGTATGTGGTACCGAGGAGTTGAACCCGGGTCTTCGTGCATGCTAGGCAAGCACTCTACCACTAGGCCAAACTCCCTGTCCTGTTGTTGTTTTTTTTTAAAGAAAACCTTTATCATTATGAGAGTTAATGTCATTAATATCAACCCATTATACAGATTCCTTTTGTTACTATGGTGCAGTCTTTGTCAGCTATGTCATAGTTTTTGTTTGTTTGATTGATTAGGAGGAAATAATTGAGTATATTATTTTGATTTTACTTGTCTTCTATTTTAAGTAACTTTTTTTAATGTTGCATCATAATAAACTTGTTCAACTCTTTTGTTTTTTTTCTTGAATGAATTTCAGTTAAAGAGAAGTTAACTGCAGATCCGGACAGTGAAATAGCTACAACCAGCCTAAGGGTGTCTCTACTGTGTCCAGTAAGTGTTAACTAATGTTTGTTTTGAGGCTTTTTGCATATATTTATCCCTTTATGGGGGGTGAGGGAATGTCATTTGTGGGGCTTTAACTCAGGACCTAGACGCTGTCTCAGCTTCCTAAGTAGCTGGATTACAGGCAAGAGCTACTGGCTGAGGCTGAGAGTAATTTTTTTCCATATATTTTTATTGTAATTAATAGAAGGGTTACATTATATTCACCAGAGAGAGTAATTTTTTTTTTAGTGATATTAACAGGCTGGAATGTAGCTCAATGTCAAAGGTCTTACCTAGCAAGTGCGACATCCTGGGTTCAATCCCCAGTACCAAAACAGAAAAAAACAAATTCATTCGCGCCTCTCTCTGCCTCTCTCTGCCTCTCTCTGCCTCTCTCTCTGTCTCTCTCTCTGTCTCTCTCTCTGTCTCTCTCTCTCTCTGTGTGTCTCTCTCTCTCTCTGTGTCTCTCTCTATGTGTGTCTCTCTCTCTCTCTCTCTCTCTCTCTCTCTCTCTCTCTCTCTCTCTCTCTCTCTCTCTCTCTCTCCTTTCTCTCCTCTCTCTCCTCTCTCTCCTCTCTCTCCTCTCTCAAGTCTAAAAATATCTTTACAAAATTTGGCCAGGAGTGACGGTGACACATGCTTGCAATATCAAGTACTTAGGCTATAGAAATCAGATGAATCTCGTTCCAAGGCCTGCCATGAGTAAAAAGGAGAAGGGGAGAGGATAATGATATCAAAAAAATACATAACCAAAGCAGAAAGGGATGGGGACATATGCCTAGCATGCTAGAGTATCTGAATGCAAACCTTAGTACCAGATGGATGAATAGATTGATAGATTAGATAAGATGCATAATCCTTATTCTTAAAGACAGATAGGTTAGGTAGATAGATAAGATATAGAATCCTCACTCTTAAAACATACCTAATGTTGTATGCAGATGATTAATACCTTTCCTAGAGACAAAAGACATTGTTAATATTGGGTACCATAACAGTAATTGAGGGCGCCTAATGACAGTCAATTTCCTTGGTAAACAAGGCCCACTTCCCTCAGATTCTTAGTAGCCAAGAACCTTTTCCTTATTTCATCCATATCCTTTCCAGGCCTTCATACTTTTCTGGATAGTTGGTAAATAATAATGGGAAGTTTTCTAGGTAGTTGGCAAATAATATAGTTATTGAAAATGGAAATCTCAGCACATGGTGGGGAAGAAGCGTTTAAGGCAGGAAGACTGAATCAAAGACAGCTCTGTATTATATCATGAGTTCCAGGGTGAACTGGGCTTAAAGGTACATAAGTTTCGTACTGTATGGTCATTGTGCATTTTGAGGTTCCCACAGCAACAAGTACAGTAGGTCCTCCCCAGCACAAGTTCCCTGTGCAAGTCTGAGCACTGTCTACCTGGGACCAACTAGCTGCTTAAGGATGAAATGAAGTAGACTTCTCCATACATAGACAGACTTCCTGTGTCAACCAAACAGCAATTACAGGGCAGAGAAATCTCCTAACATGCTGGAGATGCTCAGGGCTATGATTGTTTGCTGATTGCCTGTGATGATGCCAGGGAATACACATACCTGCCACCTCTTCAGAACTGCCGATGTGCCACACATGGTGAGGAATGCGTGTCAAAACCTCAGAGATAAGCTGGAAGAATAAATAGTGTAACTGTGCATCTTGTAGTATTTAATAAGGCTTCCCCCCCCTTTCCCAATACAAGATAGTTTTTTACTATTTTTTACCCTCTGGAAAAATCCACGTAAGATATCAAAGGGGATTTTGCATACAGTTTCGAGGGTATTCAGGACTCCTTATCCAAAAGCCCATTTGTAGACAACAATAAATAACCCTTGTAGTTATCTTCTCCGGTCTGCAGTGTTTTCTCTTAGTTTTTTCTCTTGATTTTACCCTGTACATAGATTTCATTAAAAATGTATTCTTTCACCTTTATAAAAAGGTACAAAATGCTTTAAATCAGAATACGTATGCATAGTATCTCAGAAACTCTTTTTCAAAGCTTAAATTTTGAACAACAGTTGTCTAACTTTTACTTTTTCCCTCTCTTTTAAAGCTTGGTAAAATGCGGCTGACAATTCCATGTAGGGCCCTTACGTGTTCTCACCTGCAGTGTTTTGATGCAACGCTTTATATTCAAATGAATGAGAAAAAACCAACCTGGGTTTGTCCTGTCTGTGATAAGAAGGCACCGTATGAACACCTTATTATTGATGGGTATGTCACTGTTCTTCTGTATACCTCGAAATGACCATTTATTTTGGGTTGCTGTCTGTCAGCTTGGGAGGATGGGGGAATCTGGCTATATGGGAGTTTGAACCCAGGGCTTTGTGCTTGTTAGACACAAATCTCCTACCCCCAGCTATTTTTTAGAGTATGCTTAGGCTGGCCTGAACCACAGTCTTCCTATTCGTGCTTCCTCTGTAGCTGATTGACACATACACTCCACTGTACAGACCTAGCTTTTATTGGTTGAGATGGGGTTTTCATTAGCTTTTTGCAGGAGCTGGTCTTGAACCACTGTCCTGCCTATCTCCTTCACCCCAGGAGCTACGACTACAGGTATTAGTCACTAAGCCCAGCAGCCCCTGTACATGATGTTTTCTCAGTTAAATATTTGTAGAATTTCATTATCTTAAATTTAGCATTAGCTGGATACTGCAGGCTCACACTGGACTTAGCTACTCAGAAGGCAGCTGGGACCTGAAGGATCCTAGTTTGAAGCTGTCCCAGGCACAGAAGTCCAAGAGACTCCTGTCTCCAAATAAGTAGCAAAGTTCTAGATTGTGAGCATGACTCAAGTGGGAGCATCAGCTGTAAGCAAGAAAGCACAAAAATAAATAAAATTTTATATTGTCATTTTTATATTTCCATTTTTATATTTCCATGTTTAACTTCAGTGTTTAGAAAATACATGCCTTTTATTCTATGCCTTTTACCATTTAAAGCAGCAATGGTTTAAGTAGAGTAGGCATACACCTTTTCCTACTGAGTTCATCTATTTCTAGACTCACAGACCGTATTGGAGAAAACATGAAAGAACAAAATTCTGGTTAATCCAAGCTCATCAAAAATTGGGCTCTGAGCAATAAGGCAAGAGAAGGACACCCAAGGGATCCACATAGCAAAAGAAGAAATTAAACTATCCCTATTAGAAGGTGACATGGTCCTCTACCTGAGTGACCCAATAAGCTCCACTCCCAAACTCCTAGAATTAATAAAACACTTTAGCAAAGTGGCAGGATACAAAATTAACCTGCAAAACTCAGCAGCCTTCTTGTATGCCAACAATACACAAACAGAAGACAAAATCAAGAAAATGATCCCATTTGCAGTAGCCCCCAAAAGAATAAAATACTTAGGAATTAACTTAACCAAAGATGTAAAGGAATTCTTTAATGAAAACTATAAAAAGCCTAACGAAAGAAATTTAAAAGGACACCAGGAAATGGAAAGACATCCCATGCTCATGGGTAGGGAGAACCAATATAGTGAAAATGGCCATCCTGCCAAAATTGATATACAAGTTCAATGCAATCCCTATCAAAATCCCAAAGACATTCTTTACTGAAATAGAAAACATAATCCAAAGGTTCATATGGAACAAGAAAAGACCTAGAATAGCCAAAACAATTCTAGGCAAAAAGAGCAATGTAGGTGGTATTCCAATACTAGACTTCAAATTCTACTATAGAGCCATAATAACAAAAACAGCATGGTATTGGCACAAAAATACATCAGAAGATCAATGGAACAGAATAGAATATCCAGGAATAAAACCACATATCTACAGTCAACTTGTATTTGACAGGAGCCAAAGATATACAGTAGAACAAACACAGCCTGTTCAACTATTGGTGCTGGCAAAACTGGGCAGCCACATACAGAAAACTAAAAATTGACCCTAACCTTTTGCCATGTACAAGCATTAACTCAAAATGGATCAAAGACCTCAGTGTCAGACCCGAAACCTTGAAACTGCTACAGGATAGAGTTGGAGAGACACTGGAACTCAAAGGCACAGGCAAAAACTTCTGAACAGAATCCCAGGGTCACAACAGATTGGAGAGAGTTGATAAATGAGGACTACCTAAAAATAAAAAGTTTCTGCACAGATAAAAGCATAGCTACTAAAGTAGAAAGCCAACCAACTGGGAAAAAATATTTACCAATAATACATCAGACAAATGCTTAGTATCCAGTATCTACAGGGAACTCAAGAAACTAATCCCCCCCAAACCCAGCAAACCAATCACTAAATGGGCAAGGGAACTAAGAGAAACTGATATATCAAAAGAAGAGGTTAAAATGGCAGAAAAACATATGAGAAAATGCACATCTATGGTCATAAAGGAACTGCAAATAAAAACAACCCTAAGTTACCAACTTAGCCCAACAAGAATGGCCAAGATTTTGAACTCAATGAGAGATGCTGGTGGGGTTGTGGAGAAAAAGGAATCCTACTGCACTGCTGGTGGGATTGTAAGCAAGTTCAGCCACTCTGGAAAGCAGTGTGGAGGTTTCTTAAAGAACTGAAAATAGACCTTCCCTATGATCCCGCCATACACTCCTGGGCATCTATCCTGAACATTATAACCCAGGATATAATAAGGACACCTACTCTGCTATGTTCATCTCTGCACTATTCACAATAGCAGGCGATGAAAACAATCCAGATGCCCTACTGCAGATAAATGGATACAAAAAATGTGATGTGTGTGTGTGTGATATATAATATATGTGTATATGTATATACACACAATGGAATTCTACATAGCTAATAGACAAGATAAAATGATGGCATTCGCAGGGAAATGGATAAATCTAGAGCGAATCATGTTAAGTGAGAGAAGGAAAGAGCAAAGGAACAAAAGCTATATGGTATCCTTAATATGTGGCTATTAGATCCAAACAGTACAAGAGTGAGGATTCAATATTTGCATATCCAATGCTGTGGACATGGTATTGGAAATAGAAACACAATTACATAGACATAAAAATCTATGACTCTATAGACATAATGTTTTATTACATAGATTAATATGTATCTGACATATAAACCCTCAGCCTAATTTTAATTATGTTCTAAAATCTAAGTGCCAGTGATTGTATATAGAGATTCCCTTCTTGAATACTTGTTTGTTAAATATGCAATTTGAAATATGATGTAAAAATCAATGTTAATAAATTCTTTAATAAAAAATTGGGCTCTGAGCCAGGTGCAAGGTGGCTCACTCCTGTAATCCTAGCTACTCAGGAGACTGAGCTCTGAGGATCAAGGTTCAAAAGCCAGCTCTGACACAAAAGGACCTGAGACTCTTATCTCCAATTAACCTCTAGGAAACTTGGGAAGTGGGCTTGGCTTCAGAGTAGGGTGGTAGCCTTGAGCTGTTGAGCTCAGAGACAATGCCCAGGCCCAGGGGTAAGGCGGTAGCCTTGACCTGAAGGGCTCAGGGACAGCACCCAGGTCCCAGAGCCCAAGCCTCACAACTGACCAAAAAAAAAAACCAACATATACTTATGTAGCAGTTTAGAATGTGCAAAAAAGAATTAGTGTGCTAAGGGGCCAGGAGTTTGGCCTCGTGGTAGAGTGCTTGCCTACCATGCACAAAGACCTGGTTCAATTCCTGGATACCCCACATACATAGCAAAAAGCCAGAAGTGGTGCTGAGGCTCAAGTGGTAGAGCTCTAGCCTTGAGAAAGCCCAAGGACAGTGCTCAAGCTCTGAGCCCAAGCCCAGGACTGGCAAAAAAAAAAAAAAGAATTAGTGTGCTCAGAGAGATGACTGATAAATTTATTATATTGCAAATTTTGCTTTTTGAGGATGTTGTCATCTTTCTGCCTTTATTTTTCTTGAATATATTTGTTATCAATTTTTTTGTCATTTTTCATGGTAGTGTGATATTTTCTTACACAATGCATAACAATTTGGATAACTATTTTTACTTTTTAGCACTGTTTTGAAAGCAAATACACTTTTACCGATGGGTGCTTATTTGCTTGCTTGCTTGTTTTGAGGCAGGATATCACTACTTAGCTATCATTTTCTTCCTGTTTTAATTTACCAATTAGGCATGCACCATTATACCTGCTTTTCTTTTCTTTCCTTATACAGTTCATAAAAGATCTAAACGTTTGAACAAATATTTCTGATTTATTTTTCACTTCAAGTGTTATATCCTAAACATGCATTGTTTTTTACAGCTTATTTATGGAGATCCTGAAATACTGTACAGATTGTGATGAAATCCAGTTTAAGGAAGATGGCTCTTGGGCACCAATGAGATCAAAAAAGGAAGTACAGGAAGTTTCTGCCTCGTTCAATGGAGTTGATGGTAAGTGGGGCTTGTGCACAGGACAGGACATTGCTGCAGTAAGCCATGATTTTCCTTGTAAAATGCATGCTTGTGTGTGTGCTCCAGGACTGGTGCTTGAACTCAGCTTTTTCACTCATAGCTGGTGCTCTACCACTCGAGCTATACTTCCAGTTCTACCTATTGATTAATTGGAGATCAAGTCTCAAGGCTTAGTCGGCCTGGGCTGACTTCGAATCAAGATCCTCAGATCTCAGCTTCCTCATGAGTGATGATTATAGGTATATGCCACAGGGTGCTGGGCTTTTTTTAAAAAAAAAAAAAAATTACCTTTTATTATGCTGGGGATCGAACCAAGGATAATGTATAAATATGCTAGGGAAGTGCTCTACCACTTACCCCTAGCCCACAATACATATTTTTTTGTGTGTGTTTGTAGGTCATGGGGCTTGAACTCTGGGCCTGGGTGCTGTCCCAGAGCTCTTCAGCTAAAGACTACCACCCTACCCTTGAGCCACAGCCCCACTTCCCATTTTCTAGTGATTAATTGAAGATAAAAGTCTGCAGTTTTGTAGTGGCTTTGTTGTGTGCAAGCTGGCTTCTTAAAGTATTTATAGACACACAGTAAAAGGTGTATGTGTGTATGTGTGTGTGTCTGTGTCTGTGTGTCTGTGTCTCCGTCCATCCATCTGTGTCAATGTCCTAGAAATTCCAAAGGTAGGGCTGGGAGCATAGCCTAATGGTAGAGTGCTTGCTTTGAATACACGAAGCCCTGGGTTTGATCCCTGGGCTGGAAAAAGCCAGAAGTGACACTGTGGCCCAAGTGGCAGAATGCTAGCCTTGAGCAAAAAGGGTCTGAGGACGGTGCCAAGCCCAGAGTTCAAGCCCCAGAACTGGCCAAAAAAAAAAACCCTAAACATGTTTTTTTGTTTGTTCATTCGTTTTTGCCAGTCCTGGGCCTTGAATTCAGGGCCTGAACATTGTCCTTGGGCTTTCTCAAGGCTAGAGCTCTTCCACTTGAGCCACAGCACCACTTTAGGCCTTTTCTGTGTATGTGGTACCCGGGAATCAAACCTAGGGCTTCATGCATGCTAAGCAAGCACTCTACCACTAGGCTATGCTCCTGGTCCTAAAGGTGTTTTTTTATACTAACATATTTGCTATGTTTGTCAGGAACATAGATGAGTGTATATGACATATAGGCTGCCCTCAAATTACTTATATTACAAAGTTGACTAGTACAAAGTTGACATAAGGCATACATTTTTGATTTTCCCAACTCAGAATTATTTTTTAAGAAATCATGTAACAAGCAAGATGACAGACTTTTTTTTTTTTTTGGCTTCTGTTTTAATCACCACACAGGATGCTTGAGCTCCACATTGGAGCATCAGGCAGTGTCTCACAACCAGCCTTCAAATAAAAATAAGAAAGTAGAAGTGATTGACTTAACCATAGACAGTTCATCTGATGAGGAAGAGGAAGAACCTTCTGCCAAGAGAACCTGTCCTTCCCTATCTCCCACATCTCCGCTGAGCAATAAAGGGTAAGTGCTGTGACCTTTTGAAGATGTTCTGTGGAAGGAAAGGAAAAGTGATAGAAAGGATTTGTGATTAGAATAGATTGGGAACAGGTGGGAAAGTAATAGTAACCCACTGTCCGCCAATAACTAATGTCATTTTTTTAAACAAAAAGGTAATTTCTGTCAAAGTTTATTTGGTAGATAAAAGACCTGTCAAATTGTATTATGAAACTTTTTTGGATTGAATTTTTTCCAAGTGTGATATTCTTAAAGAATTACAGTAATGCATTAAAAATGGTGTGGAGCCAGGCATTAGTGGCTCATGTTTGTAATCCTAGCTAAATCTAAAGAAAGTCTGAAATCTAAAGATGACAGTTAGCAGGAAAGTCCATAGATTCCAATTAGTCACGGAAAAAGAAGTGGAACTGTGGTTCAGCTGGTACAGCACTAGCCTTGAGCAAAAGTTCATGGACAGTGCCCAGGTCCTGAGTTCAAGCACAGATAAGCAAAAAAGAAAAAAATGGGGCCAGGAGCTTGGCAATGTGGTAAAGTGCATGTCTAGCATGCATGAAGACACAAGTTTGATTTCTCATTACCACAGACATAGAAAAAGCTGGAACTGGAGCTGTGGCTCAGGTGGCAGAACTCTAGCCTTGAGAAAACCCAAGGACAGTGCTCAGGCCCTGAAGTTCAAGTCCCAGGACTGCCCTCCCCCCCCCCCCCCCCAAAAAAAAATGTGTGGCTATTCATCGTACCCAAGTATGATTTTCATAAGACGGCCCTTTTCAAACTTATTGAACACGTAATGAGTCAGGAGCAAGGCCTACTTGTTTCTAGTAAGTTCCCAGGTGATCCTGAAACTAAAATGGGGACATACCTACTGTAAAAGTAGCCCAAAGTTGAGTGCTACTATTGCAATGATGAGAAGACCTTATTTAGCTGTGTCAGGGTAAATGTGAGGCTAGCAAGGAAAGAAGTCAGAGATACTGAGGATTCAGCTCGTAGTTACACACTTGTTTGTTTCCCTTATTTCCCATTCACACTGGTAATAAGATACATTAGTTAAGCTTCAACATCAAGCCACTCATAGTTCCTTTTGTAGCTAATAAAACAACCTTCTTTAAGCAATATTTCAGGAAAGCATGTAAAGAAGAAAAGGAAAGGTTATGAATAGTTATGCTTTCTGGGTTCAACAGGGAAGTTAACATATCTATGCTTAGAGTCAAATCATTTCCAGTGTTGACTGGCACAGTGAGACTGGGAGATCCTAGAGTATTTCATCTCAGCCTGTATATAGGCAGACATAAAGACATTAGGCAGCATCAGTGTTGTAAACACTGCACTAATCCTGCTCTGTGAACATTTCCACCTTGATGGCTGCTACTGTGCAAAGCTTTTCTTATTACTGTGCCAACTTATTTAAGTAGGAAAAAAGTGCCAGATCACCTGAAACTTAACATTGTTAGAATAAGTATTTTTAAAAAAGTGTAATCCAAGGGGCCAGGAGTTTGGCCTAGTGGTTCAAGTGCTTGCCTAGCATGCATGAAGACCCGGGTTCGATTCCTCAGTACCACATACACAGAAAAAAGCCAGAAGTGGTGCTGAGGCTCAAGTGGTAGAGCTCTAGCCTTGAGAAAGTCCAAGGACAGTGCTCAGGCCCTGAGCTCAAGCCCAGGACTGGCCAAAAAAAAAAAAAAAAAGTGTAATCCAAGATGACTTGATTGGTTGGTTTCTGCAGCACTAGAGCTGGGATTCCTGGAAGCCTCAGGAACTGTATCATACATTCCCAGCTCTCAGATACTTATACATCTGTATGACCAAATGCATCATTAGCCATCTGGGTTCCACATCCATTGATTTAACTAACCACAGATTGAAAGTATTTGGAAAAAATGATTGTGTCTGTGCTGAACATGTACGGACTCATTTTTTTCTTGTTATTCTCTCAAGCAGTGTAGTATAACAAAGATTGACATAGCATTTAGAATGCATTGGCTCTTATAAGTAATCTTACAAGATGGATGCTTTGGTGGCATACCAATGCTGTGACATTCTATGTAAAGAAAGGACACTGGAACATTGTTGGATTTTGGTATCCAAAGAGATTCTAGCACTAATCTGCGGCAGAGACTGAGAGATACCTGTATTACCATATTCTTGATGCTGTAATTATACTAAAAGATATTTCCCAAGATTCTGAGTATGTAAGAACTTTGAGATTAAATGCATTGCTATTTTTATCTTTTACTCTAATAAATATATGTAAACAATGCAACTTTTTCCTTCAGGAAAATTTTTGTTTAGAAATCTAATATCTCTTCTTTGAATATTTACTTTGCTGTTTCTCCAAAATAGCACTGTTTATTATGTTTGGAAAATTACATTAGATTCATTAACTACTTCCTGAGTGTCCTAGTAACTAATTGACCCAGGTCATGTTTTGTAAATACCAAATCTTTTTCTCCCTATTTTTAGCAAGTCTGAAGGTTTATAGCGTTCATAGGAGGAGAAGAAAACATTAATATGCTGTTGGCCATTTTACAGAGATGACTAGCCAGTAACTGGAACCTAAGCACAGCTATTATGTAAAAGCACTGCATTTCAAAACATCAAAAAACAGAAAGAAAAGCAGTCCTCCAGGAATTAGAAAGAAGCAAATGGCACTAAAGTGAAAAGCATTTTGTTGTTTCCAGCCATTGAATGTTTAGTTTATCTGGGAATGACATATTGGGCTGGGGATAGAATGATTGCCTAGCAAGTTCGAGGTCTGAGTTCAGACCCAGGTACTGCCAAAAGTAAAGGAAAAAGAAAAATTTCTGGGCCAGGAATGTGGCCTAGTGCCTGCCTTGCGTGCACAAAGACCCAAGTTCATTTCCTCCGTAACACATACATAGAAAAGCCAGAAGTGGTGCTGTGGCTTACGTGTGGCAGAGCGGTAGCCTTGAGACAAAAGCCCAAGGACAGTGCTCAGGCCCTGAGCATTGGCAAAAAATATCCTGTTATTTGGTAAAACAATCTTATGTAATGCCTGCTGCTTTGTCACTACCACTTAAGCCATGCCTTCAGTTGTGGCTTATTGCTGATTAGTTGGAGATCGAGTTTTTCAGATCTGTCCATCAGTGTGTCTTTGAATCTTGATCTTCAAATTTCAGTTTTCTGAGAAACTAGGGTTATAGATAAGAGCCACTGATATCTGCATATCTGCTCTCCTTTCTTCCTTCCTTGTTTTTTTGTTTGTTTGTTTTTGATTTTTTTGCCAATCCTGGGCTTGGGCTCAGGGCTTGAGCACTGTCCTTGAACTTTCTCAAGGCTAGCACTCTACCACTTGAGCCTCAGTACCACTTCCAGCTTTTTGCTATGTATGTGGTACCGAGGAATCGAACCCTGGTCTTCATAATGCTAGGCAAACACTCTACCACTAGGCCAAACTCCCGGTCCCCCTTCCTTGTTTTTTTATTTGTTTGTTTGTTTTTCCTTTCGGTTGGTATTGTCCCTGAGCTTTTTAGCTCAAGGCTACTACCCTACCCCTTGAGCCACAGCACCAATTCCAGTTTTCTGGTGGTTAATTGGATATGAATCTCAGAACTTTAGTGCTTGGGCTGGCTTTGAACCTCAATCCTCAGATCTCAGCTTCCTGGGTAGCTAGGATTACAGACATGAGCCACAGTCCCTGGCTTCTGTCCTTTCTTTTCTGTGGTTTGTATATGTTAGTCTTTGATATGGTAGTAATAACATGGAGCACATATGTTTCCCTTAGGACTGTCATTCTGTCATTCCTTTTCTTTTTAGAGTTATTATCTTTGTCTTTTCCTTTTTTTCTTAATTTTCAATTAGAAAAAAAAGTTTTCTTTCTGTATGCTCATGTTCTTTCAGCTATATGACTCTTAAAAACTCTCTACCTGCTTATTTTGGAGTATTTTTGCTTCCTTCAGCATGCCTTTTTAAAATGTTAGTGACTGCTTATGCCTATAATCCTACCTACTTAGGAGTCTAAGATCTGAGAATCGAGTTTCAAAGCAGGAAAGTCCCTGATAGTTTAATCTCCAGTAAAGTACTCAGAAAAATCCATAACTAGTAAGGTGGTTTAAGTGGTGGAGCACTAGCCTTGAGCACAAAGAGGCTCAAAGACAGCACCAAGCCCTGAGTTCAAACCCTAGGACTGGCAAAAAGAAAAAGAAAAAAAATGTTGATGACTATGCTGTTCACTGCTTAGATTGCCTCATTCTTCTAACCTTGTCTGCATATGTTACTAGTCAACCCTCTAGGGCTCATTTTGAAAAGGTTACAGAAATTCCTTCACTGGTATCCTCATACTGCTCTTCACTGGGCTTTCTCCTGTTTTCTGAGTGGACGTACTGACATTCCAAAGATAGTCTAAATGCAAATGGCTTATGCCCATTCAAATCTTCCTGTATCCTCTACAAGATGCTGCTGTGTAAATTAGTTTTTAATAACTATAGGTAGTCTAGTTATATTTTGTTTTGATTTCCATCTGAGTTGTAACTCCTTTGTTAAAGTGACTCATGAAAGTTATGCAAACATTTTCTTCCACACAGCATTTTAAGTCTTCCACATCAAGCATCTCCAGTATCCCGTACCCCCAGCCTTCCTGCTGTAGACACAAGCTACATCAACACCTCCCTAATCCAAGACTACAGGCATCCTTTCCACATGACACCCATGCCTTATGACTTACAAGGTGAGTCACTGGTTCTCTTTTGTCATATATATTGATGGACACCTTTGATCTGTTGTCTCATTGGGTAAGTCTAAGGAAGATTTGGAAGTTGAGAAAACAGTGCTTTGGTTCTAGGTAATTGAAAGAAGTAATATACTGTGGCCATAAAAACTGACCCAGCTCCTTTATCAGCCAATGTTTTACTACCAGTTCTAAAACTAGAATAATGAACTTTTGGTTTTGTGAATTTTGCAAGTTAGTTTTGGATAACTTCCAATATGTAGCTTTCAGTTTTGATGTTTTTGAACATTATTTTTTGATCCCTGATTCTAATGGCAGCAGGCATTTGTAGTGATGAATTTATTTATTTATTTATTTTTGTGGGAGGTACTGGTAGTAGGCCTTAAACTCAGAACCTCGTGTTCTTTTTTTTTTCCCCAATCAGTCCTGGGCTTGAGCTCACGGTCTGAGCACTGTCGTTGGGTTTTCTCAAGACTAGAGCTCAACAGCACCACTCTGGCTTTTTTCTGTGTATGAGGTACCAAGGAATGGAACCTGAGTCTTCGTGCATGCTAGGCAAGCACTCTACCACCAAGCCAAACTCCTGGCCCCAGGCCTTGTGTTCTTACTTGGCTTTCTCACTCAAGACTAATGCTCCACCACTGGAACCACAACACTATTTCCAGTTTTGTTTTGTTTGGGGGGGCTAGTTTATTGGAGATAATAGTCTCTCAAGCCGGGCACCGGTGGCTCATGCCTGTAATCCTGGCTACTCAGGAGGCTGAGACCTGGAGGATTGAAGTTCAAAACCAGCCCAGTCAGGGAAGTCCAAGAAACAAGAAACTCTTCTTTTTAATTAACCACCAGAAAGCTGGAAGTGATGCTATGGCTCCATGTGGCAGAGTGCTAGCTTTGAGAGAAAAAGTTCAAGGACAGGGCTCTTGCTCAGCCATTTGTTGAGCCATAGCACCACTTCTGCCTTTTTCTGAGTAGTTTATTAGAGTTAAGAGTTTCATGGACTTTCCTGCCCCAGGAACAGCTTCAAACCTGATCCTCAGATCTTAATCTCCTGAGTAGGTAGGATTACCTATGTGAGCCACCTGCACCAGGCTTACTTTAGCCAGCTTCACAGGAAGACGGAAGTAATGTTCCATCTTTTACAAATATGAGTCCTATATATACTTTGGATATGCTCAAGCATTGGGAAGGATCTTTCTTCCTTTGCTGGTTTTGTTGGCTTATTTGCTTGTTTCTAAATTGAAATATTTTTTCTCTCCCACAGGATTAGATTTCTTTCCTTTCTTATCAGGAGACAATCAGGTATGTTATATCAAAAAGTTTGTTTTAACTGTATATTTTAACTTTTAAAGTATATAGTATGTCACCAAAAGAAAGAATTTCCCTGAAAGAACAGTGAACATGCTACTATTGCTGTGGCTTTAAGAACTTAAGTAAAAAGCTCTGGTTTCGGCAGTGCCTTAGTATGTAGTAAAATAGTCTTTATCTCTTGGTTTCCATCACTGTTTCATAAAGAATCATTACAGTGAGTTAGGTTGGCTCATGAGTTTCTTAGCCCTCTATAGTTCTGTACGCTAAAATGTCATTTGATCAAGAAGAAAGCCATTGTATGATGGTGCTCTCAAGATTATGTCTACCCTAAGGCATCCTAGGTGTTGTGTTACTAGCAGAATACCTTGCTCACATGTGTGCTGACCGACAGCATGGCACATACAGTATGTGCAGTCCACAGTCCTGATGACTTAAACTTGAAAAGGGTTACATGGGCAGCCTCACATGTCTCACGTTTACTGCATCTTTGGAGCGCGTCATGTTCTCTTGTGCCTGATTTAATTTTGTATTACTTTGTTTGTCGTGGCCCCTAAATGTACAAAATCCATTGTGAATGTTGGCAAATTAGGTGACTGAACTGCAAGAAATTTAAATGATTAAGGACGATGAAGGTGGAAATCAGTGATTGCCTTGCTTTCCTGTCAGGTTTGTTCCAAACTTAAAGAACAAAGAACCAATTAGCAGAAGCTTATAACGGACTTTTTTTTTTTTTTCATTGAAGTTAAGACTAACCAAAATTTGAAGCCAGGCATAGTGTTGCATGCCTGTAATTTTAGGTATTCAGAAAGCTGAGATCCCAAGGATGTCAGTTTCAGGCCAGCCTGGCGTAAGAGAAAATAGAAGTTCAAAAGACCTCTTATCACCAGAAAAGCCTGTGTGTGGTGGTGTATACCTTCCATCCCAACTATAGCAGGAAGCGTAAGTAGAAGATGTCCAAGTTGGCCTGGATTAAAAAAATGAGATGCTAGGATAAAAATACCTAGAGCAAAAAGGGCCCAGAATATGACTCAAGTGGTACGTATCTTAGCAAGCACAAAGCTCTGCGTTCAAACCCTAGCACTATCAGAATAGAAGGCCTGGGTGGCAGAAGCTCAGTCCTCTCTCCAGATGCAGATAGTGACCCAGTGAAACAGGTTTGTTCAGTGGCTGGTAGAAAAGGCTGGACACACCCCGGGTGTTGAATTTACTGCTAGCTCTGGGTGGTGTCAACAGTGTGCTGTGAGCACAGGCATGAAGCAGCTGAAGCAGTTTTAGAAAGGATATTAGGTGTAGGAAAAGGACAGATTCTGCAAACAGTGCCTGAAAGGACTTTCATCCACAGGGATGCTGAGTGCCAAGGTTGGGGGATTTAAGAGTAGGTACCCTGAAACCCTTTGGGACCCACACAATGAGGGTCCATGGCCCTGCGGCCATAAGCAGTTCCATACTGCAGGAGCAGCAGTAAGACATTATCCAGCTCCTCTTCCAAGACACCTGCCCAGATTCTGTGCAGGAAGATAGAGAATGGTTTAGAGAATGACATATTTTGCAAGACTTGGCTTGTTGTTGATGATATTTTAGCAAATCTTCCTTGTACTGGTGATCTTCATCCCAGTACCAGAGCGATGTTTTTTCCTTCAAAGATCAAGGATTTCTAAAACTTTTCAGCCCTGTTATCTGAGGAGAACCATTGTTAGGCCTGTGTTTCAACTAAAGAAGAGCCTAAGAAACCAGGCACTGGTGGTTCACACCTGTAATCCTAGCTATTCAAGAGGCTGAGATCTGAGGATTGGGGCTGGAAGCCAATGGGAACTTCGGGGACAAGAAAGTATTGGGGGGCCAGGAGTTTGGCCTAGTGGTAGAGTGCTTGCCTAGCATGCATGAAGACCCGGGTTCTATTCCTTGGTACCACATACGTAGCAAAAAGCCAGAAGTAGTGCTGTGGCTCAAGTGGTAGAGCCCTAGCCTTGAGAAAATCCAGGGACAGTGCTCAAGCCCTGAGCCCAAGCCCAGGACTGGGAAAAAAAAAAAAAAAGAAAGTCTGTTGGAGGGGGGCAGGAGTTTGGCCTAGAGGTAGAGTGCCTGCCCAGCATGCATAAAGACCCAGGTTCGATTCCTTGGTACTACATATATAGAAAAAGCCAGAAGTTGTTCTGTGGTTCAATAGACTATTTTCAGATCTTAACAAGTTTCCTCAAAATTTGAAACATGACCCCACCACCAGGAGGTGTGCCTTAGTAGACAAAAATGTCCATGGGTGCACCGTATGCTTATAGGCAAATCAGATGACTGAAGGAGGAAAGACACCTCAGAAAGAGCCTTAGGCCGAGTCCCCAGGAAGAACCACTGCTAGGCTGTTATCTCAACTCTAACCCCTGCCCCAGAGGAGCATGATAGGGTATCAATTAGTTGTGCCTTAGTTTTTTAACAAAAACTTTTTTTTTCCCCAGTCCTAGGGCTTAAACTCTGGACCTGAGTACTGTCCTTGGATACTTTTTGCTCAAGGCTAACACTCTGCCATTTGAGCCACAGCACCACTTCTGACTTTTTCTGTGTATGTAGTACTGAGGAATCAAACCCAGGGCTTCATGCATAGTAGGCAAGCACTCTATCACGTGAGCTATAGCTCCACTTCCAGCTTTTTGGTAGCTAATTGGAGATTCGGGAGTTTCTCTGAATCACAGTCCTCAGCTCTCAGCCTCTTAGGTTGGTAGAATGACAGGTGTAAGCCATGAGTTTCTGACTGAATTATCTTTACTACTGTTTCTGAGCATATCTGAGTATATTAGAAATTCGAGAAATGCATGAAGAACAGACTAAAAAGTACTTTTTTTCCAGTTTCAGATACAAAATGTCTCTCAGGACCGGTAATGTAGTCATTACATAAGGCTATTTGCTTTTGCACAAATGCCTTGAGTGTTTTGGAGATACCCAGGATGTGTTCAAATGTGCTCCTTGTTCTCTTGTTGGGGTGAGTGTAGTAAGTGTGTTATGTCTCTGGTCTCCACCCTAGCATTACAACACCTCCTTGCTTGCCGCGGCGGCAGCAGCAGTGTCTGATGATCAAGACCTCCTGCACTCGTCGCGGTTCTTCCCATATACCTCCTCACAGATGTTTCTCGACCAGTTAAGTGCAGGAGGCAGCACTTCTCTGCCAAACACCAATGGGAGCAGCAGCGGCAGCAACAGCAGCCTCGTGTCTTCCAACAGCCTGAGGGAGAGCCACGGCCATGCCGTGGCCAACAGGAGCAGCGCAGACACAGCGTCCATCTTTGGCATCATACCAGACATCATCTCCTTGGACTGACTCCCTGCCCTGCTGCTCCCACCCCATCCCAGATTAAATGAACTTGGCAGAAAGAAGAGAACTGTGTGCTCTGATTTACCTTATTCTGTTTAGAAAAAGTACACGTATGGGTTTTTTTTTTTCCTTTTTTTAGGGAAAAAAAATTAAAAGAAATGTACAGAGAACAAAACTATATTTTCAGTTTTACTTTTGTATATAAATCTAAGACTGCCTGTCTGATAAAACACTTGTTTAAAAAAAAAAAGGAAAGAAAAGAAAAAAGAAGCACCACAAACCACCTTCAGTTGTGTTTTTAGTTTATCATTTCTGGATTCTGAAGATTGTTTTCATCATATGTCCTATTGTTTGGTTTTATTTTGCTTCAGTGGCATTATTTTATTTGCAGTAACAGAAAAGGAGTTGCATGTGTGACATTTTAAAGTGTGGGCTTTGTTGTGGGGAGGGGTTGGGAGGGATAGTTTGATTTCTATTTTTTAAAAGCAACAGACTTGGACTCTGTGTGTGCACATTTCATCCAGCCTTAAGTTATAACTCTTCTGTCCCACTGCATTCTCTGTGTTTCCACACACACACACACGTGTGTGTGTGTGTGTGTGTGTGTGTGTGTGTGTGTGTGTGTGTGTGTGTGTTTCTGTCATCCCTGTCCTCTTGTCCTGAGTTTGCATTCAGTTAATATATCAGTTGCCTGCTTCTCTCAGTGCTTTGAAGGTCTGGAACTCGAGTCTGAGCATCCTTTATCAGCTATACAATTCTCCATCTCCATATTCTCTGTTGCGTGCTGTGTACCCCAAGAACACCTCTCAAGAGATATTGGAGGAAATCTGTCTGGGTAAGAAGTATGGCTTACCAACTTACACTTTAGTTCTTGATTCTAAATCTGGGTTGCCAGTATTGTATACTTAAACCAAGTCTGTGAATACCTATTTTGGGGGCCACAGGGTAACAAGCTGTCATGTAAGACCTTCATACCAAAGTAAGATATGAAAATAACTTTGAGAGCTCTCAGAAAGGAAGACAGTGTGATCCAAAAGGTAAATCCTATTGGAAAATGCAGGGCACCGTACATGTGGATCTGTAGAAATCTGTTTGATAAACAGTTGTAATTCAAAATGTGTTTGAACCTTAGTTTATTCTCTGCTTCTGTGTGCACTTATTTTCCTAACCTTGTTTATTTTTCCTTTCGCCTTTTAATGACAAGCATGACATAGGAAAGTCATTTTTTTAATTCACAGAACAGTCTGATCTCTTAATAGTGGAACATGTAAATATATTGAAAACTTTTTCAAGAGTTGAATAGAGGTTAATAGGCAGGATGAGTATTCTCCTGTGTTCCAAAACCTCATCAGAGAGGTTCTCAGGTGTGGAAAATAGATTTCAGTTGACTGAGTACAGATTTAACAGAAGAGAGTAAGGATTATCTGCCAGTTTTCCAGACTGGATTTTTTTAATATTACAGCTGTTAATGTCCTCAGAGTTGACAAAGGACCACCTTGATGTATACGTGTATTGTTTCTGTATTGGTACCAAAATGACCTGTTTCAATCCAGGTAGAACTCAAGATGGCTATATCTCCAATTGTATGTGAAATTGACAGTTCACATGACTGTGTGACATCCTAAAATAGTATCTTTATACACATCTCTGCTATGAAATTGTTGACTTGAATTTTGAAAGTGTCAGTGTGGCTGTGTGTGTGTGTGTGTAGGTGTATTTATAAACAAGTATGTGTGAATGACAAGTGAACTACATAGTCTTCCCCTATGCATGTGTGTTCCACACATACATGGCTGGGTTAGAGTCACAGAACAATTTGCAATAAAACAAGTTCATTGTCAGTTAAAACAAGAAATAGTTAAGTTTTTACATAAATCTGGTGTTACAATAAGTAAATACTTTAATTTTTTTTCAATTAGGCTAATTCAAATAGCAGAATTTGTATCTAAATTTGAACTAGGGTAGACATGACTAAAATTGTTTGGGACATTGTTTCTGATGTCACATTTCAATAGAAAACATTTCTATTGACTCAGCTACTTAAGAAAAATAGGGTTGTTTTTTTTTTCCTGCCATCGTTAGTGGTCTCAGAATCTTGCTGATAACTGTGTGTAATGCAGAGTTACTAACCCTTTCAATGATTGAGTTGAAAACCTATCCCTCTCCTGTCTTCAATCCAGTTTTGAAGCACTTAATTTTCTTCTGCATCCCTGCCTTTTTAGGGGCCTAAAAGAAGAGGAGAATAGGGAGCAATATATACCTGTTTGGGGCTCTGGTCATGTTCCATGGGAGAATTAGCCATTTTGGTTCTTTCCATTTTGTGAGGTGTTGTTTCCTTCATTTGTTGACGCACTAGAATGTCCGATTTGGTAAGTGGTTCATCTTTCTGTTGGTCCCGTCAGTATCAGTCGTGCACTACATCTTTTGTGAGCTTTAGAAATGCACGTAGTCACTTCATCTCTCTCTTACCTTAGGCCTCCCCCCGCCCCCCATCTGTGGCAACACTTTTGTGCTGCTATTTGTACAGAGCGGTTATCCGAATCTAAGCAAGTGGCAAGTGGCCCTTTCCTTGGTCTTTTATAACCGCGCATATTTGTGTTTCTCTACAGTATTGTGTGTATGTGTATGCATGTGTGTGTAAGTCAATATGCACACATCTTTGATAAAATAGCTGTTTGACTAGCAGGGTTGAAGTGGCTTTTAAATACTATGTGGGCATTATTAGACATCTTTTGTAAAAAAAAAAAAAAAATCCAAAGCTTAACCATGCCACGCTTGATTAACTTATTTTGAGCATTAAATTTTTTCTATTAGACATTATCACAATTTTACATTACTGACTTAAGATTTGCATATGTGTCTAAAAAAAAGTGGTTTCTCGATAGATTTTTTTTTTTCCTTTGAAACAAGTGAGTAGAATTCATTATATGCCCCAATTGTAAATTTATACATGTGGGAAGAATGTTTTTAAGACAATTTCAATTTTAAATACATAAAACTTTTAGGTTCTTCAGAACTTTCTAAAGCACATCTGAATTTATTTTAGTAAGAATTTAGTTTTTATCAGTACATGTTCAATTCTGTTTTTTTTTAAAAATTTAAATACAAAGCTTACGTTTCAGAAAGAGGGAGGGTGAGTAACTGGTGGTCCCAGAGTGTGCTGCTGTTTAACAAAGGGGGAAGTGTATATAAACAGATATCAAAGCTATCATAAATTCCACGAACTTAAATCTGTGATTCATTGCCTTAAAACTTTCTCTCTTAGAATTTCCGTACCGCATGCCAAACAAGTAAAATGGCTTTTAAAAATGTATAGTAGACCAATGTCAGTTTGTATAAAAGTACCAAGTGAAAATATTTATTACATGCATTGGAAAAAAATGTTTACTTATTGAATGTTACCTGTTTATGTAGAGCTCTTTAGATGTAATAAAAGAAAAGCCTTCAGTTACTTTGTCTTCTGTAAACTAGTACTGCTGGGTATACAAGGGCAATTCTTACAGAAAAGTGCTACAACCTGCACTGCAAAGAGCCTCTTTTATCCCGATCTCCAAGCCTGACAACTAACTAATGCTACTTTAAGACAGGTAATAAACCCTTATTGAAATAAGGCTAGTTCTATAATGAACTACTGCCTCAGTCCATTTGGTGGTTTTAAATCTGTCCAATGTTTGCAGTTGTCAAACTAAGAGGCCTCTTTCTTTCTTGTAAACAGCCCCAGGTGCTACATAAACCAGTTGGAATTTCAGGAACGAATTTGAAACAAGGAGTGGAAGCTTAAAAGCCTCACGGGACAGAACTCTTCCATCCACCTAATGCCCATTACTAGGATAGGGCTTCTGGAAGAGTCTGAGTTTTGCTGGGGGGGCCTTGCAATGGCTCTTGTTATTAGGGAAGTTAGCAAAGAGTTTTGGGGGAAAGCCCAGCACTTCCTTGTCTGTCCTATATACCTCATTGGATCTATTATTTGTTGAATCTTTGGTGTTCCACATTGGCTGGGTAGGGCATGCTTTTCCTGGTAATCCGTGATGGAAGGGTCTGGACCCCTTCCCTGGGAGGCCAAGACCTACCCTGCCCTCAGGAGAAGTTAGTGGCCATTCAAGCATGCTCTAACTCCTTCCTGGGTTCCATGGTTCCCACAGCAGCATAGATATTCTGCATTTCTGTTTGTTTTGAGACAGAGCCTCACTGTAACCTGGTGTGACGGCTTCAGCCTTCCAAGTGCTAATATTAACAGTTGTGCACCACCATACCTGGTCTGTTTCTGCATTCTTGAAGGCCAGGGAATCTTACTTCTTATCCTATATAACCTGTGGACCCAAACCCCCGGCTGGTAAGTTGCAACCACTCATAGTGTACAGCTGCCAGGTGTTCCTCCTCGATCCTCTTACAGTATTACTACTGGGGAGATGGGAGCCATCGGCCAGAGTACGGTCCTCCATTTTTTCAGGACCTACCTGCTTGTTCTAAAGCCACATTGTACTGAGGTAGCTGAACTGAGACTGCTCCCCCTGTCTTTTTCACAGTGCCCAGCCCTTATAAAAGGTGTCTTATACCTCCAAAAAACATCTTCCTATTATTTGCCTTTCTGCCTCTACCACTAAGGTACTATTAGACACATTACAGGCTGATGAGACATGAAAGGATGGAAATCTTGGCACTAGGAGCTCTGACCCTGCAAATGCTGGTCTGATGCTTGACCTAACAGCTGAGCTGATAGTAATAGTGGACCACAATTTGACACACCGTGGAATACCTCGGCTGCTTGGAAGCTTTAAGGGAGAATTCTCTGGGGAACATTTTCAGGGCTGAAGCGAAGGCCTTTGTGAAGATGATTGGTCCCATCCTGTTCAGAATGTCTTAACTTCACTCATTAGAGTTTTTAACTCTGCTGTTTACGAAGAATATCCTAAATTATGTAACTGATGGAGATGAAAAGAAAAAAACTTGTTTTGGTGCTGGTACTGGGATTTGAACTCGGGGCCTCATGCTATCACTTGGCTTTTTTTGCTCAAGGCTGGCACCTCTACCTCTTGAGCCATACCATCCACTTCTGAAAGTAAGAACTTGTAACTGGGTCTGTGGTGTTACAAGAAACGTAGTAAGCGGGTGGTTTTGCTCTTTTTAGTGGCTTTAGAAATGCAGCTGGGGTTCTAGTGCCTCACATCTGTAATCCTAGCCACTCAGGAGGCTGAGATCTGAGGATCACATGGTTCAAAACCCAGCAGAGGCAGAAAAGGGCATGAGAGTCATCTCCAGTTAACCACCAGAAAACCAGAAGTGGCACTGTGGCTCTAAGTTGTAAAACACTAGCCTTGAGCAAAAGAACAGAGGGACAGCTCCCAGGCCCCGAGTTCAAGCCCCACCACCAAAAAACAACAAAAAAAAACGTGGAAAGTGGTTTTAGCACCCAAACCCAGAATATGGTGTTTCCCCCTAGTGGACTGCCTTTGTGTTCTGTAGATTGCTGCACATTTTCCAGCTCTTTTTCCCCACAACCCTTTGTCTTCCCTCAGTGATCTCTGTCAAGTGAGATGAGGAATCCAGCTGTTGTGAGGGTGCTGAAGCTTTGCCATGAAGTGATATTCCCAAAGCTGGGGGAGTGGGGGAGCCAGGACTGGAAAGTGTTAAGTAGACCTTGTACTAAAGCCATGCTCAGGACTCCCGGGGGCCCTTCTCCTAATGGAGAGCTTCTGGTATTTTTGTGCATGACTATTCATTTGCTTTCAAACAAACTTTTCCAAAAACAGACAAATGGGCTGATGCCATGGCTAAGATCGTTTATTGCTGTTGAGGCTATGTCATCTTGCTGCCACCCCTCCAGACTGAAAAAGAACACTCTTTTAAAAATTAATTCATCCTGGTTCCCAGGCCCATGGTGGAGTCTGTGGTACTCTGCCCAGTCAGTAGTCTTGCACAGGAAGGGTGATCTTTTGGATAAATTCATCATACTTCACTTGGCCATGTGGGTCGATACCCGCTTCCTTAAACAGGTCATCCACTACAACAAATCACATTTGTCAGTTTAGATTTGGTGACAACAAAACTTTGAGTTCTTTGGAAACTGGCATCTCCAGAGGTTTTCCCCCGAGTGTCTTAATGAACTGTTACCATAGACTAGGAATTAGATCACAGAAGGGCAGTCTCTCCCATCCCCAGCTTGAAAATCAGTGGTTCAATGTTTAGGCTTTCTGGAGAGGCTCTGCTGGGGGCAGAGAAGATTCAATTACTGAATCCTTAGATTAAAAATACCCGTGCTTTGTACTGCACTGAGAGAAAATTGGGCCATCCTTCCAGCCTCTCAACAAAGCAAAGGCCTGGCGTGGACCCTGGGCATAATCCACAACAGTATAAGGACTTTGCCTCAAAACTGCCATTATGTGAACTGATCTAATAAACTAGCTTGGCCCAGGTATTGGCTGGAACATTGCAGTTCACCCTCAAAGCTTGTCTTGATACCCTGCCTCCACTTCCCTGGCCGTACACACACCCACACATCCTTGAACTGTGAGAAAACACCCTTTGCCTCTCTCTTACCTGTCCTTGAGATCCTTTCTGTGCCTAAGCTGGAAGGTGTTCTGGGTGTGTTTGGAGTGCCCAAGGGCTCTCATTGTGCCTTCCTGACGAAGTTCTATCCTTTTGGCCTTCAGGCTGCAGTCCCAGCTCCAGGATTAGTGTCAGTGCTAGTCAGGAAGGCATCAGCCCCTCATGGCCCCCTGTTGTAATCTGAGCCTAATGTCAACTCACCCTCCCCAGCTTCCAAGTAGAGCTAGCATTTTCTTTCCAGGACAACATCTACTTCTGATACCCTCTGTGGCTAGTGACTCTCTCCCAGACTGTTTATAAACAATGAGATGTGTTGGGGACCATATTGTTAGACAGAGGTCACAAACCATAGGAATTAAGGCCCCTGCTACCTAGCCATTGATCTTGCAACTATACACAAAGGGCCACTAATGTCCAGGGAGGCTGAAAGGCAAAGGCAGCCTCTTCATATAGGATGGAAAATGAGACCACGAGAGCGGCCAACTCAAGAGCTGGGGAACACAAATTTGCCTGCCAGGTGCTATTTTTGAACCCTCTGCACTATGCCTTTGTGAGGGCAAATAAGATCTCTACAGAATAGTGGGTCCTTCCTGGCATGTCCAGTGAGGGAGCCTTCAGAATCCTGTCTATACTCCCCCAGGATGGGGATTCAAACCACAGCCTCAGAACTCTTCTAGTGGTTTAAGGTGATCTGAGCAAATAGAGGGCTTTTCCCTATCCTTCTGAGGTAAGCTGGGAGGACTGACTGAAAACCCCAGCCGTGGTTACTCCTGGACTCCAGGCAGGCCACAGACTTGGGGCAAGCTGGGGACCGCAGCTCCAGGAGCAGGAACTTTCTGGAGCATTGGAGGCAACTTCACACTGCCCTGCAGAGGCCCTTGGGAGCTCAGATGCCACCTCAGCAGGGAGCTCCGTGGCCCCATCAGAGCCAGCTGGGGTGGAACAGCTGGAGATGGGTCTACTGGACCTGAAGCCAGCTTCCACTTGCTAAAGGCCTTGCCCTTTCTGTGTCAGTAGAAGGGACTCTTGTTCTCCTATTAGTCCTGTGAACTAGCCAAAGCCCTGCAGTGGGCGCTTGGACATAGGAAGGCCGAGCACGGGGTCCCTGCCATGTTTTCCTAGACTGCCCTCCACCTTGGCCCCCTTCTTGCCTCCCAACCCCTCTAGTTCTGTCCCCAAGGCCCAGGCCAGCCTTTACTTGACCTGACCTCTGCTCACAGACTTCTAGACCACATATCGTCTGCACAGCTTGGGGTACTGATTGGTTTAGCCATTACCTTCCTTGTGGGTTAGCTTCTCCCCTAGTTTCATGAGCTTTGACCGTAGCTCCGACGCCGTGATGTAACCTTTCTTCTCCTTGTCAGCCATCAACATAGCCAGAAGAATTTCTTTCTTTGGATCCTCTTGTTTGATTTGTGTGTGCATTATGGTCAGGAAAGTGGAGAAGTCCAGCTCTCCATTTCTGTCTAGGAAATGGAGACAGAGCAGTGAGCAAGGAGGGAAAGGCTCTTCTTGAAGAAAGTGCAGGGAAAAATAATACAATTATACTTAATCTAACTACCACAATCCCCCCCCAAAAAACTAGTCAGCAACATTTTGGGTGAGTTATCTGCCAGCTTTTCTAGCAAGATTACATAGTTTCTAGATCCATCTTTAAAATCAGAACTAGCCAGGTGCTTGTGGCTTGTGCCTATAATCCTAGCTACTCAGGAGGCTGAGATCTAAAGATTCCGGTTCAAAACCAGCCGGAGCATGAAATTCCAAAAGACTTATCTCCAATTAACCACCAAAAAATCAGAAGTGGTGGTGTGGCTCAAAGTGGTAGAGCACTAGCTTTGAGCAAAACAGCTTAGGGACAGTGCCCAGATTCCGAGTTCAAACTCCACAACCAACATAAAATAAATGAGTAAATAAAAACTAAAACCAGGGGCCGGGAGTTTGGCCTACTGGTAGAGTGCTTGCCTACCATGCACAAAGACCTGGGTTCGATTCCTCAGGACCACATACATAGCAAAAAGCCGGAAGTGGTGCTGAGGCTCAAGTGGTAGAGCTCTAGCCTTGAGAAAGTCCAAGGACAGTGCTCAGGCCCTGAGCTCAAGCCCAGGCCTGGCAAAAAAAAAAAAAAAACTAAAACCAGAAGAACTGAGTTCCAATCTTCTTTCTGCCATTGGCTCTAAGACCCAGCCAGGCTGTGACCTTGATCTTCGTTGTAAAGGACAGCTGAGCATCGATTGAGTTATGCAGTCAACAAGGGAGGTCTCAGAAAAAAACAATTCTGGACGGTGGTAAGCACTGCTTTCCTACAGGTTTGTCTTAGGCTGGGGACCCTAGGTCAGGATTGACATGAGCCCTGAACCCCTGACCAGGTGCCCACTGAGGAGAGGTCCGGAGCCACTGTCCTTCCTCTGGCCATCCCCACATCAGAGCCCTCCCCAAACCCAGCAGCCCACTCACCTATTCTGTGCGTCTGCAGATGCCGCTGCGCCTCCCCTGGTGTCGGGCTGGCCCCTAAACTTCTCATGGCCACCAGGAGATCGGTGGCCTTGATCTTCCCCCTCTGCTGCTTGTCATAGAGGGAGAAGCATTCCTTGTACTCTGCACACAGTCCAGATGGAGAATCCATCACATCCACTCACCCTCCACCCTGCCCTCTCCCCTACCCACCTCTTCTCCCCACTTCTTTTATTTACTTGTGCGTTTGGGGCTGGGAATGTGGCTTAGTGGTAGAGTGCTTGCCCAGCATGCATGAATCCCTGGGTTTGATTCCTCAGTACCATATAAACAGAAAAGGCCAGAAATGGTGCTGTGGCTCAAGTGGTAGAGTGCTAGCCTTGAGCAAAAGAAGCACAGAGCCAGGGCCCAAGCCCTGAGTTCAAGCCCATGACAGACAAAAAAAAAAGTCTCACACTTTTCTACCCAGATTGGCTTCAAATTGAGAGCCTCAGATCTCAGCCTCTTGAGTAACTAGGATTCCAGGTGTGAGTCACTGGTCCCTGACATTCAGCTTTTCTTCTTGCAAAACCCAGTTCCTTCCAAAAGGATCCAGTAGCAGACAGGACAGAGGGGATGTCCACACAGGCTCCAGATTCGGCTGCCATGCTGGGGACTACTCACAGTCTCCCACCCAGGCCTTCCATCTAGCTTCCCATGCATGGATGCTGAGCCCCAGGCTCTCCTAAGGCTTCCTCTTGTGGCTGTTGTCCCTGGAGCCCAGGACTGGCTGGCTGGGAACCCACTGCATCTCCCATGGGCATTGCGTCAGTGCCTGGGAGAGATTCTATAGCCCTGACACAAGCTAAGCAGGGCTCAAACAGAGCCTGGCTAATGTTGTTAGGGTTCTCTGTCTCCTGACCAGACAAATCCCCTTCTTCAAACATGCAGAATCAGGTGGAATTTAGGAGTCTGTGCTGGAACTAGAACCTAGCAGCTGGGCGCCAGTAGCTCATGCCTGTAATCCTAGCTACTCAAGAGGCTGAGACCTAAGGATCTCACAGTTCAAAGCTAGTCTGTGAGACTTATCTCCAGAAAACCAGAAATGGTGCTGTGGCTCAATGTGGGAGAGCACTAGCCTTGAACTGAAGAGCTCAGGGACAGCGCTCAGGCCCAGAGTTCAAGCCCCATAACTAACAAAAAAGAACCTAGGAAACAGTCCGGGCTGACTTCCTTCTCCTCGTCAGCCACCTGACATTGCCCTCCTCTGCTTTCCCTTCAGCGATCCGTTAGTAGTATCTCTAACATCTGGAAGAGGGCTGGCATGGAAAAAGGACTCACAAATACTCTGAAAGAGTGAACTGGGTTTCATGAATTGGATTAAAACTGCTTGAAGTCCTCCCTTGAGAAAGATCTCAACAGACTCCCCAAGGCCTGGTACCAGGCACCGGACAAGTTTTATGAGCAGCTCTAAGGCATGTGTGCAGGTTTACTGCATCCTGGACAGCTATAAATGTAGCACATGACTTACACGAAAGAAAATATGCCATACTCATTACATAAATTTTTACCTGGCCAACAAGTGAATCATGTGTGTGCTCCTTGCAGTTTTGATTCAGACATGATATGACGCATGAGTGATGATGGAAACTTGACAAGAGTGAAATTCTCTTGTCCAATGAACTGAAAATTATACTGTCATGAAATCAGGTAAGTGATCTACTTTTAACTATTTCTCATCCTGGTACAATGGATACTCAAACTTCTGTCAATACTAAGATCCTAGGGCTGGGCTGGGAATGTGGCTTAGTGGTAGAGTGCTTGCCTCACATGCATGAAGCCCTGGGTTCGATTCCTCAGTACCACATACACAGAAAAAACTGGAAGTGGTGCTGTGGCTCAATGGTAGAGTGCTAGCCTTGAATAAAAGCTCAGAAATAGTGCCCAGGCCCTGAATTCAAGCCCCAGGACTGGCAAAAACAAAAACAAAAAAGACCCCAGGGCTGTCTGAGCTTCCAGCAGGGGCTGGGATATTGTTTGAATTCTATACTATTCAGTAATGGCTGGCTTTAACTGCTAAAAATGCAGCTCAGGGGCTGAGAGCATGGCTTAGTTCTAGAGTGCCTGCCTAGCATGCACAAAGACCTGGGTTCGATTCCTCAGTACCACATACATAGAAAAAGCAGGAAGTGGTGCTATGGCTCAAATAGTAGAGTATTAGCCTTGAGCAATGCCCAAGGACAGTGCTCAGGCCCTGAGTTCAAGCCCCAGCACTGGCAAAAAAAAAAAAAGTGCAGCTCATACCAGTGAAGGGGTGCCATTCTCCCTCTCCCACAGGCACAGAGGGGAATCACAGCCAGCCAGACACCCCATTCTTTCCCATTCCTGTCTGGTCCTCTGTTGTCTCATGTCCAAGCTTGGGTGGAGAATCCTGCATCCTCCATTCAGATCGTCACCTCCAGATCAGTGCAAGAGGGGCTCTGCCTTGCTTCTAGGGCTTTAGCGTCCCCTGGCCTGTCCCTTCTGGCCTCAGCTCCATGGGGAGCCACAACTACCCACCTCCTTGCTAGACTGAACCCTACAAAACACTCCGATTGGAATCCCAGCTCAGGCCACCCAAAGCCACTTCCAGGGAGCTGCCCTGGATCACAAGGGCACGGAGGGCTTCAGGTGGCTGCCATTTGATCGCTAATGGCTGGGGAGGTGGCAAGGTGACATCCCACAGTGGTTCGCTGTCTACTGCTGGGCAGGTAGATGACATGGCTAAAGGCTCTGGCAGAGAGCCCTCTGCCAGTGTGGGGGCCCAGGTCTGGGCTGAGTTCTGTGTAACTCAATCTCTTTCCTGGCGTGTTGAAAACACAGCTCTGCTCTGCAGAAAGTGAAAATTCCCAAGTGATCAGACCCAAACTCAACAGGGGAGACCCCAGCTGCCCTGTATGTTGTAGATGGGGAGACGAAGGCCCAGAGAAAAGGATTCAATTCAAAGACAGACCTCCCTTTTCCTTGCCGCTATTACATTTACTGGTCTTTCTCCTGCCCAGATACTGGTTCTGGGGACACCGGGTGAGTTTCCTTGGCTGACCAGCATGAAGCAGGAGGCCCCACAGTGGACATTGCTGGGCCAGTGTGGGCCTGCAGCAGCATGGGGGATGGGAGGGCGGCCCCTCCCCCCCACCTCCCTCCTTCCATTGGGAAAATGGAGCAGAGCAAATGGCCTAAAATGAGACCCACATTATGTTGGGAGTTGCTAATTAGAGTAAACACAACCTACCATTAATTTGATCCTGGGAAAGGAACTTGGCCTGCAGCAGAAAGAGAAGAGTCAGGGGTCTGGGCTCACCACAGGTTTCCCCACTCTGCAGCCCTCACTCACTCACCATGGTTGTGGCTCAGTTGCTTCAGAAGCAGGAGGGCCCAGCTTCTTCCTCCAGCTGCCAGTCCGAAGTCCTCTGGGTGAGGCCCTGGTAATAAATCCTCGCTCGCTGCCATGGAGACATTGCCTGACGCCACCCTGGGTCAGGTTCCAATTTCCAACAGGGCGTGTGTGTGTGTGTGTGTGTGTGTGTGTGTGTGTGTGTGTGTGTGTGTGTAGGTTGGGCTGGCAAATGCTCAAAAGCTGGCGATGCCTGGGGTCTAGGCAGGTGTGGAAATTGGAGCACAAACTCACTGAGTACAATTCCACGGGTGATGGAGCATGGCTCATCTCAGAACAGGGTTTCAAGTCCTTCCCTCCTGTGAGTTTCACCCTGTGGGGAGCGGGGGTCTCAGTTTCTCTACCATGCAAAGTCGCTGGGAGAATCAAATCAACTGCATATGGCCAGTGCTCCCCATGGGGGTGTGAGAATGGCAAGGCTGAGCTTTTGGACCTGGAGCTGCTATTGGGAGCGAGGCCTCTGGGTGACCCCCACACCCATCCGGCCCAAAGCTCCATGCATTTCTTCTCCACCCTTCTGCGCTGGATGTTGAGTCCCAGCCTAGCGTGGGCAGTTCCCAGAGCTGGCCTGGGAAGCCTCAGCCTCCAAGAGGCTCTCAGAGGAGGCCCAGATTATTGGTTTTGGGGCTTCAACTCAGGGCCTGGGCACTGTCCCTGAGCTCTTTTGCTCAAGGCACTAACTCTACCACTTTGATACACAGCTCTACTTCCAGTTGTTGTTGTTTTCCCCAGTCCTGGGGCTTGAGCTCAGGGCCTGAGCACTGTCCTTGAGCTTTCTCAAGGCTAGAGCTCTACCATTTGAACCTCAGCACCACTTCTGGCTTTTTTCTATGTATGCGGTACTGAGGAATCGAACTCAGGCCTTTGTGCATGCTAGACAAGCACTCTACCACTAGGCCAAACTCCCAGACCCTCTACTTCCAGTTTTTGAGTGGTTAATTGGAGGTAAGTTTCATGGGAACTTTTCTGCCTGGGGTTAGCTTTGAACTATGATCCTCAGATCTCAGCCAGCTAAGATTACAGGTCTGAGCCACTACCACCTGGCTGAATCCAGGGTCTCACACATGTTAGGTAAACTCTTTACTTAAGCCACATACCAATAGGGGCATTTTCTCCAGCCACCCCCACCCCCACCCCTTCCAAGACCTTTCCTGGGAGTCTGTTAGAGTTCTAGGCTGATAAAGCCAGGCTTCAATGAAGACCATGGGAAAGACTCCTAAAAACCTGCCCAGAGGACCTGGGTCTCCAGGCATTGCAAGCAATTTCCTCTTAATATTCATTTTCCTGCCCCATACTGTATGTACATTTTCCAAACTGTTTGCTTATTGAGAGTTTCCCAAGATGCATAATCCACAGACCCTGACTGAGGTGAGGGTTAAGACCCCCCTCCCCCCCCCACCCCATGGCCAACAGCCTTGGCACAGCTCGTGCTGGAGGAAAGGGGTGGGATGTGCTGGTCACACATGCAGACTGAGCATCACCCAATCCTGCCCTGCAGTTACTGAGCCTCACGTGGCTATGTGGTCATGTGGCCACAAGCTGGGCCCCAAGACGTCAGCTGACATGCATAAGGCCACTTTCTCCCAAGGGGCAGTGCAGCCAGGTGGCCATGGGACATCTCTGTGAATAGCTTTACAGTGACTGGTCCTGCCCTGCCTCCACTAAGACCTGGATTGGCCAGGAAGAAAATGCCCCTTCCAGCCCCACCTCCTGGACCCTGCTAGGTGGTATGCAGGGCCGGTGGACAGGCAGGGTTGAGAGAGGCCTTGGGGCCCACCCAAGGTTGCTGATAGAGGGGACCTTACGCCCCAGCTGTGAACCAGGTCAGCTAGCCCTGAACCCTCCCCATCATACCGTCTACCTCCCCAACTCAAAACAGAAAGGACACCAGCCAGGCTGGGCTCCACACACACACACACACAAGCCTTTATTCAGCCTCTCATCACCGAAGCTGCCCACTTATGAGCTGACCAGCAGAGGGACTGCAGCCCAGTGGAGAACCTCAGCCCAGGGTTCCCTGAGGGTCACGAGAAGACTGGCTGCAACCTGCAGCAACATGATCAGGGCTGGCTGCAACATGAAACTGGGGTACCTTTCACTGAGAGCCCCTGGACCAGAGGCCTGGGAGGAGAACTTGGGGGGGGGGGGGACACTGGGCTGAGAGGAACAGGCTTCCCTTGACAGAAAGAGATGCAGGTTAAGACAGGCAGACTGCTAAGAGCCCAGAGCTGTCAGCCCCTATAACGGAGCTCAAGGAGTAGAACAAGGGTTTGAGACCTGTGTGCTGACGCTCCACGGTTGGCAGGCACCAAGTGGTGCCGCATGGGAGAGCTGGGTTTCAGGTACCCCAGGTATGCGCGTGATCCTTTCCGGCTGGGAGAGGGTAGTGACTTGACAGAGCTAAGACTGCCTCAAGAGGGTGAGTCACCCAAGCCACGGGGCCACGTTGGCTCCATGGGCCTGAGAGGATAAGTGCTCTGATCAATAATCCAGAGAAAGAGGACACAGCTCCCAAGCCTACTAAATCAAGGAGAAACCTGACCCAAGCTGCTAAGGCTATCAGTGATGCAGTCTACAGGCAGAGCCTCATGTCGTACATACGAGCACGCCCTCTCCCAGTGTTCAGACGCCCCACCACCCATCTCGCAGTGGAGCAGAGGCTGGCTCGGGGACTCAGGGCCGACTGCTGATGTGGAGAGTGTAGAAGGCCCAGGGTTCAGGGACATAGATGACACCGGGGTACTTCTTCCTGAGTACAGGGTCATTCCACAGCCAGGCCACCCAGATCACCACCAGCGAGAGGGTGAGGGTGAAGGAGTAGAGGAGGAAAAAGCCGTTGCTGTCCAGGAAGAGGCGTCTGCGCTTCTGGTGCAGGACGAGCGCCAACATAGCGAAAAAGGTGAAGATGAACAGGATGAAGATCTGGCCCTCGGTGACCAGGTACCTGGATGGGGAGGAAGGTCAAAGGGGCAAGGAGAGGTGGGTGCCCCCCCACCCTACCCTGCATAGGGGTGGGAGATGCCAGGCAGCCAGAACTGCTCAGCTGGTATTCAGCCCTGTGTGCACTTTGGCTTGATGCGTTTGCACACATGCATACACACACACACACACACACACACACACACACACGTGTGTGTGTGTGTGTATGTGTGTTTACTTATTTGCGACTGGGGATGCAAGTATGTAGCACATGTTCATTTATTTGGAACTGAGGACTGAACGCAGAGCTTTGCACAGAAGAGGCATATGCTCTGCCACCTGGGCTACACCCCTAGCCCGTCTGTGTTCTGGTTTGAGATCGGGTCTTGCAAACTTTGTCTGGGCTGGCTTCCAACCTCAGATCTTCCTGCCACTACCTCCTAGGTGGGGTAACGTGTACACCACCGTGCCTGGCTGGTTGCCACGATTTAAATAACGCTATTTTAAAAACAATATCTGCAAGTGGGAGCTTCTGGATTCTCTTGTCACATTCAGATAGGTCCACATGACAACTGAGGGACACTTGAAGAGCACTGCTGAGTACTGCCACAGGCCCCCCCCCCCCCCGTGTTTCTCCTGGCGTCTCACTGAGTGACTACTTGATGCATCTGTTCTTGGCTGCGTTCTCTGGGACCTGGAGCTTGAAGATGCAGGCATCACTGTCCCTTAGAGGCTGGGACACTGTCCACTCTCCAAAAGACCTGGCAGCAGGCCTGAGCACTGTCCTTGGGCTTTCTCAAGGCTAGCACTCTACCACTTGAGCCACAGCACCACTTCCAACTTTTTCTATGTATGTGGTACTGAGGAATTGAACCCAGGTCTTCGTGTATGCTAGGCAAGCACTCTACCACTAGGCCAAACTCCCGGCCTATGACTTTTTTTTGGGGGTGGGGGGGAGTCATGGGGCTTGAGCTCAACCTGGGCTCTGTCCCTGAGCTCTTCAGCTCAAGGCTGCCACCCTACCCTTGAGCCAAGCCCCACTTCCCATTTTCTAGAGGTTTAATTGGAGATGAGAGTCTCAGGTCCTTTTGTGCCCCAGCTGGCTTTGAACCTTGATCCTCAGATCTCAGCCTCCTGAGCAGCTAGGATTACAGGTGTGAGCTACGGCACTCTGGCCCCCCCCCCTTTTTTTTTTAAATCTCTCAACTTCCATGGAGAGCTGTGATGCCAATCTATCTACTCAAGGGACTACAGCTCTGCAACCTGGGGGCCTGTGACCATGAGGAAATGTGTGATATCTTGAGTAAGCAGTAAGCTTACTGCTGTGGTCCAGCCACTTTTTCTCCAGAGTAAATGCCCCCTTTCTCCTCCTCCCATTCTCTCTAACCCTGTCCTCAGGTAATACAGGCTCGCCCGCAGGAACCTTTGTAATGATAGGCACTGACCCAGGGAAAGAGAAACCTTTCCATGCCATGCCAGAGGAGCCTCATCTAACAAGGGCTCAAGTCTGTCCAGGCCTTTCCTGGAAGCAGCCTGTCCTCAGGGCAGAAGTGACAGGGAGCGAGGGAGCCAGGCGAGCCACCCCTAGGTGGCAAGGCCTAATCCTGTCCTAGAGGTCTCCATGGTACTTTGTGGTCCACAAAGCCCCTCCTCACCCCCAGGTCCCCACCATTTCCTGGAGTCGAGCAGGTAATTGTCTCCATTCTAGAGGGGAAACTGAGGCTCGGGGACTGCATAGGCAGGCTCTACTGGCCATCTAGTGGCAGCAGGGTCTGGGTAATGGGCACAGAGTAGGAAGGGGATGAGGCCAGAGACCGCAGTCTCACCCCCTCCATCTCTCTGTCTACCCTGACCTGGGCTGCTAGGTAAAAAAGGCCACTGCAAGAAACTGACGTGGGGTCCCAACTAGACCTGGGAGGACACAGGCTCCGATAGGACTGGCCTCACTCGGAGCTACCCGCAGGTCTGTGGTCCAGCTGACGGTGGCAGCTCACTGAGTGCCTTCGCCCCACCCTGCTCCACCCAGGGCTGCTGTCCACTCACCAGTAGTACAGGCCACTGGGTACCACCAGGAGCACGGCAGGGCCTGGCATGGAGCTCTGCGCTTTCGAGGGTGTGAAACAGCCGCTGAAGTATATGAAGAGGATGAGGAAGAAGGGGATGTACCTGGGAGAGGGAGACCCAGCCTTAGACGGCTGCCATGGCCCTGCCACTGTCCTCACCACCACTGTCCAATCCAGCTGGCCTGCCACTTCTATTGACCTCCTCCCTCTGGCCTCAGTTTACTACCCCCACCCCCACCCCCCTTTCAGGATAAAAGTGTTACAGATGACGCCTCTCTGTTCAGGTCCTGAATGCTTACTCTGAGCTCCCATTTCTGAACTTCCCTCCTGATGGAATGAAGCAGGGCTGGGGAAAGGAGATGGCTCTGGAAGTCCTGGGGGACACCCCCCGGGGACACCCCCCCCCCCCCGCCCCCCCAGCGCCACTCTACAAACACACACACTTCTAGGGGTGTGGCTCATTCCAGTCTCCAGCCTTGGCTGGGGACCGGACGACAGCCTCTCACTGCCCTCTAGTGGCTGCCTTAGGCACTGCGGGATTGGGGGGGGTAAGGGGCAGATGGGGGAGGAGAAAGGGGTGCGGGATTGGTCCAGCTCACAGCAGGAATGAGAACCCCATTCCAGGCACTCCACTCAGCACATGGAGCCGTGCACAGGCGGCCATGGCCTGCTGGGAGATGGACAGTCTGGGCCTTCACTCACCACAGGCAGTGGCCCAGATACTCGTCGTAGTAGTAGAGCAGCTCAAAGGAGTCGATCTGAGGGAGGCATGGTGTGGTAGGGTGAATGGGGGGCTGTTTCAGGGAGCTGGGCCCAAGTAACAGGCCTGGATACCCTTCCTTTACTTCCCCAGTTCCCCACTCAGGGCCTTGCCCTCTACTGGTGGGGGGACCCCAGGCTGGCACTGTAATGATAACCCACAAGCATCCTGGCTTGGCAGGGCTTTTGACAGAGGTCAGCGGTGGGGTTGGGCTGGAGCAGCTTCAAGCCCCCGGGACAGGCCCTTGGGGGAGCCTCACCAGCGTCTCCGGTTTGAGGTTCTTGATGATGGGGTTCTCGCGGACTGACAGATGGTGCTGGTAGCCACTGAAGAGCAGGCGGTGGTTGACAGAGTCGCCCACCAGGTGGATGCTGGCACCCATGATGAAGATGATGATGCTGATGGAGACCACAGAGCGTGGCAGGGTGCGCGGGGAGCGCTCGATGAGCTGGGGGGTCAGAACAAGGCCACAGCGTGCGACTGCCGCCCCCCCCATGGAAGCAGCAAGTCCCTTGCAAGTCAGCCCCACCCCCCCCACCTCCTGTAACCCTGTAAGCCCAGCAGGGGCCCCCAATGTTTGTATGTGCGTCCTCCACCTAAGGAAGGCCGGACACTAACAAGGTTAGACAGCCACGTGCTTGTGGCGACACCAGAGCCTCTACCACTGCAGGGGTCCACACCTGACCTCCCCGCCAACGATGAATCCAAGATACCTGCACATACCCATGTCCGTACCCAACACGAGTACACGTTCTCATTGTCCTTATTTCCTAACCAACACAGTGTATCAACAAAGGACAGCATCTACTTACTTAAATCATGTGGAGATTAGTCCCACAGTGGGGTTCTCCAGGACAGGGTTATGGCTGCCTTTCCTTCCATTATCTAGCCCCAGCCGGCCTGCCTGCCTGCCTTCCTTCCATCACCTGACCCCTGTCCCTAGCATTCCTTCCCTCTACTTTGACACTCTCTAGTCTCTCCTACCTCACTTTCCCCAGAATTTTTTTTGGGGGGTGGGGGGGCAGGGTTGGTCCAGGGGCTTGAACTCTGAGCCTGGGGTGCTGTCCCTGAGCTCTTCAGCTCAAAGCTAGTACTCTACCACTCTGAGCCACAGCACCACTTCCAGTTTTCTGGTGGTTCACTGGAGATAGAGTCTCATGAACTTTCATGCCCAGGCTCCCCAGATACTTAATGGTTCCCATGTACAGTCTCGGCAGCAGGCCTGCTGCCTGACCACTTCTCCCATTTTACTAACTGGCATACTGCCGGAACCCTTTGCATGCGCGTGCACACGCGTGCGCATGTGTGCGTGTGTGCATGGGTGTTGGGGGGGGGTGAGTAATGTCTCCATTCTCTTTGACATGTCCCTCTCACACAGTCCTCATTCTCCAAATGCAGTAGAGAAAGCCTAACTCCTCAATGGCCAGGGCTGGAAGTGAGAACAGGAGGAAAGATGGGACAAGATGGTACCTTGAGCAGAAGAAAGGGTGTGATGATGTTGTAGGCCATGTGGAAGTAGTCCCCGACACTGGGCTTGTTGAGAGGGAACCACTGGAGCGGGAACACGAGCTGCAGAGAGGGCCAGGTTTACTAGGTGGGTCTCAGGCCCTGGGGGCCAGCCCCTCACATAAATAAAAATAAGCTGAAATGTGAACAGCTAAAGTCATTTACTCACGCTCAAGTCCTGGGGTTTGAACTCAGGGCCTGACCCTGTGCTCAAGGCTAGCACATTCTACCACTTGAGCCACAGCAACACTTCTGGGTTTTTTTTCTGAGTAGTTTATTGGAGTTAAGAGTCTCACCTGGGCCTAGAGTTTGGCCTAGTGGTAGAGTGCTTGCCTAGCATGCACAAAGACCCTGGTTCAATTCCTCAGTACCACATACATAGAAAAAAGGCAGAAGTGGTGCAGTGGCTCAAGTGGTAGAGCTCTAGCCCTGAGAAAGCCTAAGAACACTGCTACAAGCCCTGGGACTGGCCAAAAAAAAAAAAAAAGAGTTGCACAAACTTTCCTGCCCAGGCTGGCTTTGAACTGTGATCCTCAGATCTCAGCCTCCAGAATAGCTGGGATTACAGGTGTGAGCCACCAGTGCCTGGCATTTGCTATTTTCAACCTTGTCATTAATTCAATAAAAACGTACTACACATTGTAATGTGTTAGGCACTGTTGTAGGTAGTATTTATCATCTTGCTAAACTTTGCCAAAACAACTTCACTCCTCCACATGAACACAGCAGCAGGAGGGGGTCACCATTCATGATATCATTACCATCCACTCAAATAACCAAGGTTATGTGCACCAGTAACCAGCAGGTACACGGTGCTGTCCGTCACCCATTTACCTATCTCCATGTACGTAATATAACTATTATCTCTTACCTATGCATCTAATTGATTACTATGTCTATCTCTATCATCTATTCTCATCTATCATCTATCCTCTCTCCTAGATACCTAGAGACTTAGATCATATCTACCATCTATCTATCTATCTATCTATCTACTACCTTCCTAAGTGAGGAGCTTTGGAGCACTTCTAGCATTTATCTCTTCTGTGGGAGACACCACTGGACACTGACATAAAAAAGTAACCTTGGCTGGGGGCTGGGGGCTGAAGCCTGTAATCCTAGCTACTCAGGAGGCTGAGATCTGAGGATCACGGTTCAAAGCCTGTCTTGCCATCAGAAAACCAGATGGGATACAACTCAAGACTCCTCTGATGGCCTCACATGCTCCCAGTGCCTGGCTGGCACACAGCTGGAGAATGACGACATGACGATCTATGCTCTTTGCTCAACGGCAAGCTCCCCTGGCAAATTCAAGTCCCATTAAGTCTCCCCAGTGGTGGTCAGGGCTCTGGCCACAGTTTCCCACTCACTCACCATAGCAATGGGACGGCCAAAGTCCAGAACCCAGTTCTGCAGTGTGAAATAGAACCACAGGTCAAAGTGGAAGGGAGCCGCGCCGTCAGCCTCATCCGCCTTGAGGGAGCTGTGCCTGGGAAGGGACAAGACCAGGAGTGAGCCCTTCTCTCCTCCCGCCACGGGAACCTGCCAAGATGAGAGACAAACAGGTGTGCCAATGTGAAGGCAGGAAGACACTCATGCCTGAGGTCTAGGGAAAGGGATTTTGCTGCAAATGCTGGAGTCCAGTGTACTGCAGGATTTCAGTGTCGATTTTGTCTTGATCATAGCTTCCTGTGATCTGGGAAGCCAAAGAGGAGCAAGAATTGTTGAGCTTTCTTCCTTCAAGACAAGGGGAAAAACACAGGATGCCAGCACAGTTGGGTGGTATGAAGCATGGTGATGGGTGTCAGTGGGCAACTGTACTGACCATTTGCAGGCACTACTGTGAGCTGTTACAAGTCGGCTGTCATTCATTCGTTCCCTTATTTACTGGGGCTGGAGCTGGGATACAGTGCCTTACACGTGCTAAACACCCTCCTCCCTTCATTTAGCCCAGTCACTCAACCTAAGCTCTAGAGTTTCTACATCTCATATGAGGGCATGGACACTGTAGTTATAGGCCATGGGATGGATACACTCTGGACCAATCTGAGCCCTTCAAATAGACTGCCTGGTAGGGACTGGAAGGGCCAGGGTCTCTTTCCCTCTTGGCTCCTCAACATTGAGACTCTTAACTACCCAGAGGGTAGAGGCAAGCTTCCCTCCCCCTTCCCCCCCCTACCATGACACTCCCCAGGCTCAAACCTCAGGCTTTTTAGCCCATTCCTGATTGCACAGACTTCATGGCCCCCAGCCATGCAAGTCCTAAGTCTCAATCGCCAGAAATTTCTGCCAAGCAGGGATGAGAAATGTTGGCAGGTAATGTGAAACAAGGCTGGCCAGTGCTTCCTCCACGGCTTCTAAGGCTACAGAATGGAGAAACCCACACCCTGGATGACAGCTGGGGTGCGCTGAGTACCATAACTGAATTACAAAAATGTGAGAAGCACCTAAGGGGCAGAAAAGGAAGAAGCCTTTGTTTTAGAAGTAAGTAGACACCCAGTATGGATGGAGATATGGAAAGAGGCTGATTTGGGTTCTGATAAGCAATGCCACACATGACAAAAACTTTCTTAAAAAAAAAAGATTAAAAAGAGCAGGTGCAGGCAAATAATGATAGGCGGAAAAAGGCAAGGAGAAGTTCCAAGAAAAAATCGAAAGTGTATACTCTCACTTGGCCTCCACAGGGAACAATGTTTACAAGGCCTTGTAAATACTGACATTTAAAATCAATCCACAAACAAGATAGAAGCTAGTTATGACAGAAGATCATTCAGAATATAATTCTGACCCTCTTAGCAAGTGCCGGACACACCAAAGATACTTAGTGAATGTCTGAGCAGCCTGGACTCCATCTGGCCAGGCTCCTTAGCCCACTCGAGCCTATAATTTATTCACATCACTACCATGACCACATCAGCAGACTCCAACGAGATGACCACAGGAACCTCATCCACAGTATATGCTCAATACATCGTCTGCCTAGGAGGAACACGGAGTCAGTGCAGTCTATGTGAGTTCTCCAGCCCGTCTCCTGACATCTGAAATCACACCACAAAGGCCCTGACACGGGCGTGGAGCTTACACCCCCCCCAGGCCTGCCCAGAGCCTCGGGTCTAGAGGCTGCCCTCTGAAGCCGTCATGAGGGGTAAAACCCTCGCGGGGCTCCTGAGGCGCAGCACTCACTGTCTGCAGGGCGTGCCCACTCGGGTGCAGGGTGGGCCTGCGTTCCAGCCCCAGCCCCGCTGCAATTACAAAGTTCATTTTCTCTCAGTCGTTTCAGAGCCCCCCGCCCTCCCGGCCTCCCCTGCCGTGTCTCCTCGGCGGGATCTCAACAGACCAGCCTCCAGGACGACCGCCGGCCGGAGGAGCCCCGGGCAGGGCCGGTGGGCAGGGCCGGTGGGCGCCACCAGCTTGACCACCCCTGGGGCTGGACGACAGGCGGGGCCCACCCGAGGGGCTCTGAAACGCAGACAGCGATTCCGGTGAGGAAGGAGAGGTAAAGGGAAGTGGAGGGCGGGAGGACAAGGACGAGTTCCCGAAGGTCTCGAGCGCGGTCCCGCCCGGGGCGGCTCCCTTCCCGGCCCCGGACTCCAGGGCCCGCCGAGGTCCCGGGGTCCCGTCCTCCCCGCCCGCCCGCCAGCCGCGCGCGCGCGCACCCACCTGGCCTGCAGGAAGAAGGCTCCGGGCTGCGTGCCCGGACCGCCCGCCGCTCCGCAGAGCTGCCGCCTCCGTGCCGCGGCCTCCATGGCTGCCCCGACGGCAGCCCAGGGAGCCGCAGCCGCGCGCTGGGACCACACGGAGGGTAGAGGCGGCTCGAGAGAGCGAGGGCGCGGGTGGGCGGGGTTTCGGGTGGGCGGAGCTTCCTGGCTGCGCGGTCCGCGGGTGGGCGGGGCCTCCGATGGCCGGGCCTCCGTGTGGGCGGAGCTTCTGTGTCCGGAGGGCGGGGCCTCAGGCCGGAGGAAGGAGGGGGTGGAGTCACCGGGCCGCGGGGCGGGGCGGTGCTGGCGGGAGCGGAGCGCGGGGAGGGAGGCGGGTGGTGAGGAGCCTGGGACCCGCAAGCCTGACCGGCCTAGGCTATGCTGACCCTGGGGTTTCCTTCAACGCCAGTCCAGAGCAGGAGGCCCCGAGAGCGGCCTTGCCCAGGTTGGCCGAGGCCTGTGATGGGCGCGAACTTGGGGAGACCACGGTGTCGCTGGGGAGAAGGCCAGGTGTGGGCCCCAGAGGCCTCGGGCTTCCACGTTCTTCCACGCTGGACACCTGGCTTCTAACGATTAAAGACATCCCTGAGTACATATTAGCGCCCGGCCCTGAGGGTGGGGACCTACCCAGTCAGTGGGTCTGGAGGAGAAGCCGGTTCTCCCCAAGGGGAGGTGGGTATGGGGGGCCCCCAGTCCAGTCCTGGCTCGGTGGCTTTGGAAAAAGTCACAGCCTGCGGGAGCCCTGGGGTGGGAGGAGCAGAGCAGCTCTAGTAAGGGCTTAGGCTTGGGGTGATGAGAAAGTAAGATCCTGGAGGACGGTGAAGTGAGGACAGGGACTGACCCCCTACGCTGGGGCCAGGGCCAGGCAGGAGTCCCCCCTCCCCTCCAGAGGGGTTATTGTCTGGAAGGATGGCAAGTTTGGCAAGAATATCAGCATGCAGAGAGGAAGAACAAGCGCTCTCCCAGGACCGACCGTTTTCCCTCTATGATGTTCTGAGGAGTTTGAGCTGGGTGCCTTGCACTGCAAGACACATTTGCACCACAGCTTCCATTGTCTCATGCGACCTTTACCCAATCATAGAGTTGGCAGAGGATGTCCTGCTTTTGAAGCAGAAGAAAGCCCACGTCCTTGTGTGCCCAAGGTCAGCTGAGGATATCGGTAAGATTGACTCTCCTGGGATTCATTCTGATAAATTAGATCTACAGATTGATTTTCGTGCCCAGCACAGAAGGATTAAGGCTCACATTCTAACCCCAATCTCTCGTTCTCTTCTGTCTTGGCATGCCTGCTGCGTTTCAGAGGGAGGGCTATGTGGGATGTGCCCACAGATGGAATAACTCTCAGGAGTGGGCTTCTAGTCATCAGGCTGTATGGAGGGAGCTTTAGATCCTTTTAATCCTGAGATCCCTTAAATACCAACCAATCTGCCCTCTGCCTGACACTGGCAGCTGCCTCCAAGCTGGCAGGAGACCAGGCCACGCTAAATAAACACTCATCCAGCGTGGTGAGATTCTAAGCCTTTCCCTGTGCCATCTCAATCAAGACCCCCATCTTGACTGGTTTTCATTTCTTCATTTATGTTTCTCGGGTACAAGGGTTTGGACTTACCCTCAGGCTTGCCCCGGCGGCTTTTAAATTTGTGGGACTAGGAGGGTGCCCACTTTTGAGCATGGAAGGTGGCCTCAAACTTGCTTATGACTCTCTGGGGAAACAATTCTTGCATACCAGAAGGGCAAATAATCTCTGCTGTCAGTGTCTGCAATTTCAGGGCCTAGCATCAAGTTTTTCTGCTGAAAAGATATCCAGCCCACTGTTTTGACTTTCTTTTGTTTTTGTTGTTGTTTGGTTATAGAACTTGAACTCCAGGCCTGGGCACTGCCCTGAGCCTCCTTTGTGCTCAAGGCTCGCACTCTACCACTTGAGCCACAGCAACACTTCCAGTTTTTGAGTGGTTAATTGGAGATAAGAGGCTCATGGACTCTTTAGTGCCCGGGCTGGCTTCAAACCATGATCCTCAGATCTCAGCCTCCTGGGTAGCTAGGATTATAGGTATGAGCACCTGGCTGTTTTGACTTTTACTTGAGCAGCTGTTCTCCATCCTTGGCAAAGCTAGATTTAGCCAGTACTTTTAAACAATATTTCCTAAGATGCTCCCAGCCACACCTGTCAGCCAGGTCCCCACCAACTGTTCAGTTTGACAACTGTCTTCATCCATGCCTGAACCCCCTGCCCCATTCTCCATAGCTCTACACCTTTGTTCTCAGAAGTGCAGGAGTGTGAGACATACCAAGAGGCAGACCTTTTTTTTTTTCTTTTCTTTCTGTGGTGGTAGGGTTCATTCTAGGGCCTGTGCATGCTATGCAAGTGTTCTAGCCTTAAGCTAGTACCCCTGCCTGAGGTAAATCTTCCATCAACAAGTTGTTGTGGTGGACAGATTCTCTGTTCCTCTTTCTGAAAAGACTTGCCTGTGCTCCTGAAGTTGTCACAGCTTCTTTAAAGATCCCACAAGAATTGGGCATGTCACTCAGTGGTTCAGCTCCTGCCTAAAAAGTGCAAGGCCCAGGGTTAAATCTCCAGCATTAAAAAAAAAAGGGGGGGGGGCTGGGAGTTTGGCCTAGTGGTTAAAGTGCTTGCCTAGCATGCACAAAGACCCAGGTTCGATTCCTTGGTACCACATACATGGAAAAAAGCCAGAAGTGGTGATGAGGCTCAAGTGGTAGAGCTCTAGCCTTGAGAAAGTCCAAGGACAGTGCTCAGGCCCTGAGCTCAAGCCCAGGACTGGCAAAAAAAAAAAAAAAAAAGAAAGAAACTAATGCTAGAACAAGGATCTTATAAGGATGCTCAGTGGAAAACATATGCTAATGGGGTTACCCTGAGTGAGGACAGAGAGGGCCCAGGTGCCTCCACAGTTGCCAAGGAGATGGTCCAGACCTTCCACAGACTCACAGAAAGCCTTTAATCCTATGCCATTTCATTGCATTTCACACAGCAAGTTAGAAGTCCAGCCGGGCCAACATCCCGTCTTTACTGTCTATTCATCTCTTTTTCTAACCAGTATAAGAATGTCTTTTCCCAAGACAGCTTTCCAGGCCAGATAGTCTCCAGGAGACATTGGAGGCTCCTGTGAGATGAAAGCTGTCTCCAGAGTTATGCCACACAGGCCCTGAAAACAGGAATAGTCCTAGAAGGCAGAAGAGGCAATAGGACAAGGAATGGTCAGTTATACCTAAGAATGGTAGCCTAGAAAAGCCTAGCTGAGAGACCCCTATGTATGGGAGGCAGGGATTATGAATGGTTGGAAGACTGCTCACGGCCGTGCCAGCTGAGGCACTAGAGGAAGATTGAGGCGCTCGGGAGGCCATCGGCATAGATACTTACGGATACTTTTTCTTCTCTACTAGCATTTGAATTCAGGGTCTCATGTGTACAAGGCAAGCACCTTACTTACTGTTCAGCCACACTCATAGCCCTTTGCTTTAGTTCGTTTTGCAAATGGGGGGCTTTTGAAGCAGCCCCCAGCATTGCCTAAAGAGTTGCTGCTAGGTTTCACTGTCAAAAATTCCTTGCCAGCCGGGTGCTGGTGGCTCATGTAAACTGTTTTCCCAAACAGCTGTACTATCTCAAATGATTTTTAATCTTGAATACTTCTGATGCTCTCTCTTGAGGTAGGACTTAAAGTTTACCTTCTGGCATCAGAGCAGGGTGCAGCCATTGCACAATCGTGACTAGATCAAGTTGAGAATTTAACTCCTGTGGCCTGGAGCCTCCTCCTCTCCCTGCAATGTGAGAGGGAGCTCTAACTGGGCCACTCAGCGGCTCCGAACTTCAGGCTCCCTTGCCCTTTCTGATCTTCCTTGGCTGGGCCCTGGCTTGCGTGCCAAAAGCAGAACCAGATGGAGACTGGCTATCCATAATGTATGGGCTTCTGGGAGTCAAATTTCCACCCAAAGCAAAAAGAAAAATAGTTGTTTGACTTTAAATAATTTATTTGTTTGGATACTTGGCTACAAGAGACCCATTGAACAATGAGCACCTGATAATCACTTTTTACAAAATTGGACAAACACATTTTTTCTTAGGTCTGGTGACAAACCCAGAGATTTTAGAGCCCTAAACTTCAGGGCTCTCACCTGTCAGGACTGGCTACTTGCTCCTTTATGCCAAAAAAAGATATAATAATGATGAGGGAAAAAGATGTATTACATGGCATGCATGCCACAGGAAGACAGCATTTCAGCCTATCGTTAGCTATCCTCAAGGTTCAGATCTAAATAGAATTATTATGAGCAAGGAGAGAGAGGTATTCATAGTTATTAAACAGTTCTAGTCAAAGCATGGCCTGGTTGATATGAGAGAGAGAGAGAGAGAGAGAGAGAGAGAGAGAGAGAGAGAGAGAGAGAGAGAGAGAGAGAGAGAGAGAGAGAGAGAGAGAGAGAGAGAGAATGGCTTAGAGCAGAGATACATAAGGCCAAGATTTTGTGATGCTTTTTAGTTAATTCATGGGCTCAAGCAGTCAGGCTTTTCAGGAAAAACAGCTTTTTTAGGCACTTTTTAAGACAGCATACCAATGACCGTGTGTGTGTGTGTGTGTGTGTGTGTGTGTGTGTGTGTGTGTGTGTGTGTGTGTGTGTGTGTGAAGGGGCTTGAATTCTGGGTCTGGGTGTTGTCCCTGAGCTCTTCAGCTCAAGACTACCGCCCTATCCCTGGAGCCTCAGGACACTTCCAGTTTTCTAGTGGATGATTGGAGATAAGAATCACAGACTTGGACCGGGAGTTTGGCCTAGTGGTTAAAGTGCTTGCCTAGCATGCATGAAGACCCGGGTTCGATTCCTCGGTACCACATACATAGAAAAAAGCTGGAAGTGGTGCTAAGGCTCAAGTGGTAGAGCTCTAGCCTTGAGAAAGTCCAAGGACAGTGCTCAGGCCCTGAGTTCAAGCCCAGGACTGGGAAGAAAAAAAAAAGAATCACAGACTTTAGTGCTCATGCTGGCTGGCTTTGAGGAATGAAGTATCATTCTTCATATTTCAGCCTCCTGAGTAGCTAGGATGACAGGAGTGAGCCACCACGACCTGCACCAATGACTTTTTTTGCCTCTTGGCTCCAACTTTATTTTTCATTACTTGTTCTGGGATAATGGGCACATTTATTGTGAGCATGATTTAAAACTTTTCAATCAGGGACTCTGGAAGGTCACCTAGTGAAGGGGGAGGAGCTGCTCCTTGCTGGCTCTTGTGACAGAATAAGACAGGAAAGGGGCAAACAGGTGAGTGTATTGGTAGATAATGTTCTAGCTCTTAAGGTGGATGGCAGGTTTTCAAGTGTCCTTAAACTGCTTTTGTTCTTTTGTACATAATAAACATTTTAAGGTGCCTGTAGTTCCTCTATTTCACCAGTATGTGGCAGGCAGTACATCCAGTAAAGTCATTCTGCATGGGAAAAGCTGGAGAAAATGGAAATGTACCTAACCCCTATCTCTGCATAGGAATACACCTATAGAGAAATGCAAGTATTAAAAATACAAGGGCGGAGGGCCGGGAATTTGGCCTAGTGGTAGAGTGCCTGTCTAACATGCACGAAGACCCGGGTTTGATTCCTCAGTACCACATACATAGAAAAGCCAGAAGTGATGCTGTGACTCAAGTGGCAGAGCGCTAGCCTTGAGGAAAGCCCAAGGACAGTGCCCAGGCCACCTGAGCTCAAGCCCAGGACTGGGGGAAAAAAAAAATGACAAGGGCTGGCAATATGGTTGAATGGCAGAATGCTTGCCTAGCATGCATGAAGCCCTGGGTTCCATTCCTCAGTACCACAGAAACAGAAAAAGCTGGAAGTGGCACTGTGGCTCAAGTGGTAGAGTGCTGGCCTTGAGCAAAAAGCTCAGGGACAGTGCCCAGACCTTGAGTTCAAGCCCCCAGGACCGGCGCACACACAAAAAGATTAGGCTGAGCCAAGTGGCTTAAACCTGGTGGTCCCAGCAGGGTGAGAGGTGTTGATAGGTGGTTTGCAGTCTGTAATCTAGTAGGGGAGGCTGAGATCTGAGGATCACAGTTCAAAGCCGGGCAGAAATTAACACACAAAAAGCCAGAAGTAGCATGTATGCCTACTTGATTAATTTATTTAGCATGGGGGGGGTCATTGTTGACTCTTTTCAGAATTTTCCAGTATTTCTGAAGGTGTTCACTCTGAAGTGGCATGTGGAGGCGGTTACTTGGCAACGGTCACATTCGGCTCCTTGGTGCTCTCCTGGTTTGGGAGCACTGTTTCATAAATACCTGCGACGTGGGGTAGGTCAAGCACAGGAATTGCCACAGCAGCAATGCAGGAGTGACGAAGATGGCTCTGGGCCGGTGTGAGGGTGGACAGACAGTGCAGGTGGACACTTCTAACTTGGGCATCAGCCCCACCCCGTGCCCACGTGCTTTTCTCCCCCAGGCTTGCCCTTTGCTTCCCCTCCACTGGAAGGGCTGGTGAGGGCGGGGGGGGGGGGGGGGACGTCAGTGCCCCTCGACGGGGTTTAATCGTGACTCCAGGGGGAATATTTGAGACAAGTCTCCCCGCCCGCGTCTGGGGTCTGGACCTCACGGCCCGGCTCGGGTAGGCGGGCGCTCGGCTGCGCGCCCCCGGGTCTCCAGCATGGGCGCCCTGGGCCGTGGGGACCGCGCGCGGCCCTGCCGTAGGCCCTGGAGTCCCGGACCCGGGGTTGGGGGGGGAAGAGGATGGCGCGGGGTGGGGGGGGCACCGGAGCGGTGGCAGCAGAGCGGGGACAGCGGCCTGATGCGGGGGCACCGGAAAAGGGCTGGATGCGTCCGGGCAGGGGCACTGGGAGGGGACGTGGAAGCGTGGGGCGGGGACGGGGGGTGGGGGGAGCTCGGGGCGGGGACGCAGGGGGGCACCGGGCGCGGCCTAGGTGTAGGCTCCGCCCTCACCACCCCTTGCTTCGGGTGCGGGGTCGCTTCCCACCCGCACGGCCTCTCCCCGCCCCCCAACGCCGCCCCTCTCCGGCGACGCCATTTTCCCGGGTGCGTGGTGATCACCCGGGTCCTGCCCGGTGGGCGGCATGCCGGGGCCTCCCGCATCCAGGCACCGAGTGCGACTCTCCCCGAGGTCGCGGGACTGTTGCGGGGGTGGGGGGTGGGAACCGCAGGGCCAGGCCCGGGGAGGCGCTGTGAGAACCGGAGTGCGCGCACCCCGGGGGCCAGGAGCTTGGTCCCGCCCGGTTGCGGGCTCGCGCCTGCGCCGTGGTGTCCACGCCAGTCCCGGGAGCGTCCGCGCCTGCGCAGAGAGCGCCTGCGCCGTGGTGTGTGCGCCTGCGCCGCGGGGGGGGGGGGGAGCGGAGGGAGCGGTCCGCGTGCCCGGGGAGCGCGCGCCCCGGAGCCACACCGCTAATGCTCCCTGGGCGCTCTACCATTTGAGCCACACCTCCATCCCTGCCTTTCGTCGGTGATTTTGGAGCTGGAGCCTCGGGACATTCACTTTGCCCCTGCGCGGCTTTAAATGTCACGATCCAGGATCATCGCTGGGTGGGCGGTCTCTGGTTTGAGCCATGCCGCCAGCATGGATAAACTTGTGATCATTTAATCAGGGCAATGCGTGCCCTGCACACATAATTCTCTGCATTTGGGAAAATGTTTATTATTATTATTATTATTATTATTATTATTACTATTATTATTATTTTTGCTAGTCCTGGGCCTGGAACTCAGGGCCTGTGTTTGACACTGGATCACACTTTGTTGTCCGGGTTGGTTCCAGTCTTGCTATGGAGCCCCATCTGGCCTCACACTTGTGGTCCTCAGGGCTGGGACTTTCTATAAACTGTATTCCAGTTATCAGATAGAGAAGGAATACCAAGCAATCAGAGATGTCCACGGCAACCAGCAAGCTGGGCATAGGGTGGTAACAGCCATGCAGCCATACATAGGAACGTGATAATCTAGGCTGATCCTGGGTGAGAATGTGAGACTCTTCCTGAAAAATATCCAAAGTTTGGGGCATGGGGATTCGCTCCGAGAGCCTGCCTAGCATAAGCAAGGCCTAGGTTTCATCCCCGGTACTGTATACATTATTAACAAACAAACAAAAACCTTAAAGCAAGCTGGATGCTGAGATCTGAGGATCTCCATTTCCCAAGCCAGCCAGGTTAGGAAATGCCAGAAGTGAAGTCATAGCTCAAGTGGTAGAGTTCTAGTCTTGAGAAAAGAAGTTTAGGGACAATGCCCAGGTCCTCAGTTTAAGCCCCAGGACAGACACACATACACAAAAGTACTCACACGCACCTGTAAACAAAATGAAAAATAAGGCAAAACAAGGACTGGAGGTAAGGCTCAAGTGATAGAGCACCTGGACCTGAGCACAAGGACCTGAGCTCAAACTCCAGTACTCCAAAAAATTAAATGAAGTAAGAGAGAGAAGGAGAAAAAGGGAGGGAGAGAGAGAGAGAGAGAGAGAGAGAGAGAGAGAGAGAGAGAGAGAGAGAGAGAGAGAGAGAGAGAGAGAGAGAGAGAGAGAACACTAGAGAGAGGAAGTTATGTGTACTTCCTAATAAAAGACTTGAATGCTGCCTCTGAACTGGCTTGTCCAAACACCCAAATCTGACATGTCAGTAGATCTAATCACCACTTCCCAAGTTAACAGAAGATGCAAGGATTGGACAACAGGTTAAACAGTTCAGCAAAGGATGCAGTCAGCAAAATCCAGACTGCATGAAACTTCTGGACAAGCAATGTCATTTTCTCAATAATTCGCTAAAAGAAAGAGGAAGAAGGAACCTCTAAGTTAAAATAAATTTAGAGTACATAGCAACTATGTATTATATGAGCTACCCTGTGTGAGAAACTGAAAATTTGAGCCCTAATGGATATTGAATAATTTTAAGAAATTAGAGTTAATTTCAAAGATAAAATGATGGTATTTTGGTTAAGCATTTTCCATAGATATAGTGAGGTTCTTTTAGTTTTATATATTTTTATATTTTACACATATATTGTTTATATTATATATTTGAAAAATAAGTGCTGGAATAAATATTGTCAATGATCCAGTGCCTGATGTCTGTTGCAAGACAACACAATTGGAACGTGAGATGGGATATGGATAAACTTGTGATAATTTAATCAGGCCAATGTGTACACTTCATAATTTTCTGCATTTGGGAAAATGTTTAGTTTTTTTTGCTAGTCCTGAGCCTTGAACTCAGGGCCTGGGCACTGTCCCTGAGCTACTTTTACTCAAGGCTAATAACCCTCAACCACTTGAGCCACAGCGCCACTTCCAGGGTACTGAGGAATGGAACCCAGGGCTTCATGCATACTAGGGAAGCACTCTATCACTAAGCCACATTCCCAGCCCATCCTTGAGCTGTTTTGCTTAAGGCTAGAACTCTACAAATTTGAACCACAGCACCACTTACAGTTTTCTGGTGGCTAATTGGTGATAAGAGTCTCAATGATTTTTCCTTCCCTGGCTAGCATTGAACTGCGATCCTCAGATCTCAGCCTCCTGAGTAGCGAGGGTTACAGGCATGAGCCACCACACCCAGCTAAAACTTTTGAAACTAAAAAGTTCAGTGACGGGGCATGGTGGTACACACCTGTGACCTCAGTACTTGGGAGCTGAGGCAGAGGGTCCGTGAGTTCAAGGCCAGCTTAGGCTACACAATGAGACTCTTGCTCTAAATTTCTTTTAAGGGGCTGGGAGTGTGGCCTAGTGGTAGAGTGCTTGCCTACCATGCATGAAAACCCGGGTTCAATTCCTCAGTACCACATACATAGAAAAAGCTGGAAGTGGTGCTGTGGCTCAAGTGGTAGAGCTGTAGCCTTGAGAAGGCCCAGGGACAGTGCTCATACCCAGAATTCAAGCCCCAGAACTGGCAAAAAAAATGTACAATATGCAAGACTTGATAATAATAAACGACTGTGACTAGTCTATCTTTTTACTGTGCTAAACATTTTGTCATTATTTCAAAGTGTATTCCTTCCACTTCTAAAACAATTTATTGTGACCCAGTCTATCATGTGTGTAGGCAGAAACTTCATGTGGCTTTCGCCTGTGTAAACACACACCCTGTGATGTTTGCACAATGACAAAAATCTCCTGAGGTTGCATTTCTCAGAGCAAAGCCCTGCTGTTACGTGACACACAGCTGTACCTTAAAATGCCATTTATGTTCATTGCTGAACTATGATGGTGCTGAAACTTTGCACTTGCCACAGTTTCATAGATACCGAGGATGCAAAACTCCTAGGTTGGAGATGAAAGGCAACATAAGCAAACACTCTGAGCTACTTACTATCTTACTAGAAATTATTATTATTGTTTGGTTAATCACAGCCAGACATACAGACAAAATGTAAGTGAAAGGTATTCCTGGCAGTATATTTGTAACAAAATGTTCATAAATATTTTAAATGTCTAATATAGAATAGTTACAAAAATTGTGACAAACCTCTTCTGATACATGCAGCCATTGCGAATTGTTACACTAGAATATTTGGTAACAGTAGAAAATGCTAAGACTTTTTGTTAAGTAAAAACAAAACACAACAAAAATCTTTATCTTTTGTGTAAGATACGTGGCTCCCATTTTGTTGAATGTATTACATGCATATGTGCATATGTGCATTGCTCATGGTGTAATTCTATGTCTATTATTATATATAATATATTATTTATAATATATAGTATACAACAGTATAATGTATAATATACGTGTATTATATATTATACATACGCATGCAATTACATTATATGTATACATACACTTGAAATTTTAATACATTTGAAAAAATATATGACATTAAAAAAAGCGTTATTCTGCAATATACATGCAGTGCTTGGTAAAAAGAGAAGGAAGTTATTTAAAAAAACAACTCTAAGTGATTTGTGCAATGAGCTACACAAATGTGTGATGCCATTAGCATTTTCTGGGGGCTTTAGAATCACAGCTGGACTCATATTTAAATCAATGAGTCTAGCTGCGAGGAAGATAAATTGGGCAGAGGAGGCATTTTGCAGGCTCCTCAGGCAGGCCTCTTGTTCCCTGCTGGCTCCAGCTCCTGGCCTGTAGCCCAGCAGCTGTGAGCCCCGCCCATCTCTCCCGTGTTTGTTTTTCTTTTCTCCCGGATCCACTGCCCAGCCCTCTTCCCTCTGGTCTGGGGAGTCTGTCTGGTCTTGTCTCCTGGGTGAATCATACCTCAGAAATGAAAAAAGAGCCTCAAGGTCAGACACACCTTTGTTGAAGAGCTGGAGGAGGGGGGGTGGCTTCTAAGGTGACATTAATGTGTGTGATGAGAGTGTCAGGGTTTCATTGCAGGTTTGGGGCTACAAGGCAGGCAGGCGTGGGCGTTGCAGGTCTGGATTTCAAGCAAAAGCAACGTGGCCAGACACAGATATGCTCAGACACTTTTCCATAGGTATAACTGAGAAGCTTCCTGGGGTCATCTTGTAAAAGGTACCTGGGATGTTTACTTTGTCTCTTCCCACTACTGCCTACAGTGAAATAAAGAATCATTTTCTACCCTACACCAGGGCTCTTTATTTGGCATATATGAGCAAATGACAGGTTGATGAGTGGAGCTCCTGTATCAAAAGCCCTCCCCAGGCCCCAGAGTCTCTGAGCCTCCACCTTTCCCAAGAGTTCCACCATTGAGGAACCATCTTTGCCAGGGGGGGACGGTATGAGAGGAATGGACAAGGAAGCTCGGTTACAGGGAACAACAACAGGTCCTGACAGCAGATGGAGGCCCTGTACGAGCCAGACTTAGGTTCCAATCTCAATTCTAGGACATGTTAAGGATGTTGCTTGGTATCTAGTTTACTGTGGTCATCATATCCACTTTACAGATAAGGAAATGGAGGCTTAAGACAGTTATTTATTCCGCACGCCCCCTCCCGCACCCAGTCCTGGGCTTAGGTTCAGGGCCTGAGCACTGTCCTTGGGTTTCCTTGAGGCTAGAGCTCTACCACTTGGGCCACAACACCACTTCTGTTTTTTTTCTACGTATGTGGTACCGAGGAATTGAACCCAGGTCTTCCTGCATATTAGGCAAGCACTCTACACTAGGCCAAACTCCTGGCCCCAGTTACTTAATTTTTTTTTTTTTTTTTTTAGGTGTCATGAGTCTTTAGGCATGGGCCAACACATCCAGGAAGTTGAGGCAGGTAATGACTGTTTGGGAGTTATACTGTTGTAAGATGGGATAATAATAGTGACTATAATTTATTAGGTGCTCACTCAGTGCCAGGCATGGTGCTAAACGCCACTTGGAAATGTTCTCTTTCCCTTCTTTTATTTTTTTTTATTTTTTATTTTTTTTTATTTTTTTTTTGCCAGTCCTGGGCTTGAGCTCAGGGCCTGAGCACTGTCCTTGGACTTTCTCAAGGCTAGAGCTCTACCTCTTGAGCCTCAGCACCACTTCTGACTTTCTTCTAATGTATATGGTACCGAGGAATCGAACCCGAGTCTTCGTGCATGCTAGGCAAGCACTCTACCACTAGGCCAAGCTCCCGGCCCATCTTTCCCTTCTTTTAATGCTAGCGTGAGGCAGTGACTTTTGTTAAGTGTTAACCTAGATCTGGCAGGACAGCCACTGTATACACAGCCTTGTATGAAAGGCTTGGCTTTTAGAGTCTGCTGTAGCATCAACTAAGATGGGGGCTGGGAATGTGGCTTAGTGGTAGAGAACTTGCCTAGCATGCATGAAGCTCTGGGTTTGATTCCTTGGTACCACATAAACAGAAAATATTGCTGTGGCTCAAGTGTTAGAATGCTAGCCTTGAGCAAAAGAAGCTCAGGGACAGTGCCCAGGCCCTGAGTTCAAGGCCCAGGGTTGGCAAGTTGAGCCATGTACTGGTGGCTCATGTCTGTAATTCTGGCTACTCTGAAGGCTGAGATCTAAAGATCAGAATTTGAAGCCAGCTTAGGCAGGAAGTCCGTGCCATGCTTATCTCCAATAAACTATCTCCCCCCCCTCAAAAAAAAAAAAAGCTAGAAGTGGACTGTGGCTCAAATGGTAGAACGCTAGTCTTTTGAGCACAAAAGGGACAGTGCCCAGGTACTGAATTCAAGTGTCAGAACTTGCAAAAACAAAAACAAGTCAGATGTGCCCTTAAGTCATTATACTACCCAAGAATCTGCTGGATGGAGCTAGAAGAGGGCCTAGAGATCCTCTGGTCCGGATCTACTGTCACTGATCCCAAGAACTGACTTGCTGTGCTTATTTATTCCCAAAGGATTTGTGGGGGGAAGATGGAGTAAAATATTAACAATATTAACAATTAACTCACTGACTGAGTTGAGTGGTGTGTGTGTGTGTGTGTGTGTGTGTGTGTGTGTGTGTGTGCGTGCAGAGCTCAGTTCTGTTATGGAACTGCATTCCTGAGCCACCCCAGTGACCAAAGGTGGTTAGGAGGCCTGGAAGGAAGGAGCAACATGAGATGGTGGACAAGTGCTTTCAACACTATAGGGTGTTGTGCACACAGAAATTCCCATGAGAAAGGAGCTGGAGTGTGGAAAGGGAACTGGAGTTATGGCTCAAGTGGTAGAGCCCCTTTTTAGCAGGAAGGAAGTCTGGGGCTCCATTGCAACTACTGATTAAAACAAATTCCTCCTACTGAGGAATTGAACCCAGGGCTTCACGCATATAAGGCAAGCACTCTACCACCAAGCCACATTCCCAGCCCCTGCCACCCTGATTTCTGACATCTTTTTCTGTAGCCTTGTGAGAATATCTAAACTACTACTATTATTGTTCTTCTTCTTATTATTATTATTATTTCAAAGGGATTACAGTTACATAAGTAAGGGTCCCAAGAGAGATATAAAATGGTGCAGAGCTCAGGGCCACATCCAGAAAGCTCTCAATTGGATTGGGCTCTCTATTCCTAGGGTAGCAACAAGAAATGACCTGTCAGGAGGGTTGTCTAAAGCTCTTTTCCAGTAGCCAGGATGACTGACTAATTGATGCCTTGTTCCACTTGAAGTAGTCAGGGCCACAAAGTCGATTACTGGCCTGGGGCTGCAGGAGCAAATGTGGGGGGTGGGGAGGATAAAAGGAGGTTAGGAGGAGTCAGACAGCCCAAGTTCAACCCCTGCTCAATACCTCCCTGACTCAGTTCCTCATTTGAAGGGCAGAAATAATGGCGAGTACTTCAAGAGGCTTACGTAAATTCATTGTGCAGGTCGGTATGAAGTGGTTACTATGACGCCTGGCACAGATAAGCGCCAGAACAAGAGCGAGAGCAGCTACAGTCATCTCTCATTATCCTGGGGCCACTGTTTGGTAGTCCTGTGCTTGGCAGGATGGGTTAGAACATAGCAGATATGCCATTCCTGTCGGCTTTCCGGACAGACTGTAAAACAACACAAAATCATGCTTCTCCTCCAGTCATTCTGTGTGCTGTTCGGGGAAAGGCAAGGAGAGCTGTGGTAGTGGCGCAGAGGCGAGGACGCTAGTTCTCTGAAACCAGCTTCTGCTGGTGGTCATCCTGATGTCTTGCTTTCTTGCTGGCTTTTTTTTTTTTTTTTGCCCGTCATGTGGCTTGAACTCAGGGCCTGGGCGCTGTCCCTGAGCTCTTCAGCTTAAGGCTAGCACTTTACCACTTGAGCCACAGCGCCATTTCTGGTTTGCTGGTGGCTAATTGGAGATAAGAATATCAGGACTTTAGTGCCTGGGCTGGCTTTGAACCTCAGATCTTAGCCTCCAGAGTAGCTAGGATTACAGGTGTGAGCACTTGTACCCAGCTTCTTCCTTTCTTTCTCTCTTGTTTTTAATTTTTTCTTTTGCCAGTCCTAGGGCTTGAACTCAGGGCCTAGGCCCTGTCTCTGAGCTTCTATTGCTCAAGGCTAGCACTCTATGACTTGAGCCACAGCACCACTCTGGCTTATTCAGTGTATGTGGTACTGAGGAATTGAACCCAGGGTTTCACACATGCAAGGCAAGCTCTCTACCACTAAGCCACATTCCCAGCCCCTGTCACCCTGATTTCTGACATCTTTTTCTGCAGCCTTGTTGGAATCTCTGAATTCTATTATTATTATTATTATTATTATTATTATTATTATTATTATTGTGATGTCAAAGGGGTTACAGTTACGTAAGTCAGACAAAGAGTACATTTCTTTTTGGACAATGTCATCCCTTCCCTTATTCTCTTCCAGTTTTTCCCTCCCTGAATAATTCCTCCTTCTCCTCCTCCTTTTCCTCCTCCTCCTCCTCCTCATTCTCCTCCTCCTCCACTTCTTCCTCCTCCTCCTCCTCTTCTCCTTCTTCTTCTTCTCCTCCTCCTCCTCCTCCTCGTCTTCTCCTTCTTCTTCCCCGTCCTGTGGCTTGAACCAGGGCCTGAGCCTCTTTGTGCTCAGGGTTAGCATTCTACTACTTGAGCCACAGCACCACTTCCAGTTTTTGAGCAGTTAATTGGAAATAAGAGTCTCATGGCGACTTTCCTGCCTTGGCTGGCTTCGAATCACAATCCTCAGATCTCAGCCCCTGAGTAGCTAGGATTATAGGCGCCAACAACCAGCACCCAGCTTGAATTCTTCATTTGCTTGCCCAAGCCCCTGTTCACTGTCGTTTTACTTTCAGAGGCAGAGCACTTGGGCAGAAAAAAAAATGTAGGTGCAATACAAGTCCTTTCTTGAGCAAGTTAATGGCAAAGTAGAGGGATGCATGCCACAGTGGGAGAAGGAAAACATTCAGGCAGCATGTTCACAACATCAGGACTAGACAAGGGAGCTTGCATTTGCCTGTTCCATAACTCTGCAAGATAGCTACCAAACACCATTGATCAGAGAAGGAAACCTGTTCAAAATTACAGACAGCGGAAGGACACAGGAATCCAACCTTCATGTACTCAGCTCTAACACCGCTCTCTTCCTTTACACAATGTGGGAGGGTAATGGGACTAAAATGCCTATCTTTACTGGTGTTTGAACACGACATTTTTAAAAACCTATCTTCTCTTTAAAACCTGAGAAACTGCACTGTCTCAGAACAGGTTGACCTGGCTTGGAAAAAGGAATGCTCCACAAAAGGTACAGCCAGCTCTGCTCAAGGGTCAGCATGCACCCTAGGAAGCAAAAGTCAGCTGACTTTCCTTTTGTTCAAGGGGGAGGGCTGTAGTTTACATCCTTGAGGTGATTCCATGTCTTTATACTTTTACTAGTTTTCATTTGCTCAGTAGTTTTCTGTCTGAAGAAAGGGCAATACATCAGAAGCACAAGGAATGATATTTACAATCTGGGCTTTGGAAAAGTCATCATGTCCTATTTACACATCCTCTCTCCAGATTTGTACAACTTGATCAGAAAAAGGTCTCCCTCCAGACCCAGGTAAATAGAGGCAACTAAATAGCCTCTAATCAGTCTATGGCTATTAAGAAACCAAGGGTGCTCAGAACCCTATACGAAGCAACAGTGGTAGATACAGAAGAAAACAGCAGCTGAAGTCTCCTGACCCTGACTGCAAGAGAGAGGCACCTTTCTGCCTGGAGGATGTGGCAGCATGCAGTGCATGTGTAAGCCTCTTACTAGTGTGACTGTTGGTCCAGTTACACTACCACATTGCAGTGTGGAGGGCAGGAGGAGAAAGCAAGTTTCTTAATGAGCACCGGATGTCTTCATCAGTTGGGTCTCTTGTAGGAAAGCAACAGGACAGAGGTCTGTTCAAAGCAGCAGGTGGGAGGAGACTGATGCAGGGATGTAACTGGATAAAAGTCTGTGAGGTGATCTTTTCTGGGTGTTGGGGAGCACTCTCCCATTGCCACCACCTTTTGCCCCAGTAATCAAAAGGATGGGGCAAGGTGATGGGGCAAGTGTGAGTGTAGAGGTAGAGATGATATGAGGAACCCAACTGGATCTAGAGTCGCAGAAAAAAGTAGGAAGGGAGCACCCGCACACACTGCTAATTTCCAGAGGCCAAACCCAGTCAACAACTGGGTTTTCTTACAACCCTGGAGGCTCCAGACTGACACCACCCAGTTTCTCTGCTTTCTTCCAGAAACATTCCTGAAGAGTACCTACCTTCAGCCCTTCTCTCCACAGATGTTTTTGTTAATAAGGTAAAGGGGAAACTCCCTAGTATTTTCATAGAGATCTGCAAACCCAAAGTGGTGCTAGAGAATGAGAGAGAACTTTAAGAGGGGCAGGGCCCCCATTCTACTCCCAAGATTGGCCTCTTCACCCACCACCCTGCTTAGCTGCTTCTCCTCTTGCTTCCTAATGCTTCGTTTCCGCATAGTAGCCAGAGATCTTTAAAAAAAAAAAAAGTGTAGTAGTCACTTCCCTGTTCAAAACCCTTCCAGTGCTTCCTGCACGGAGCAAACCGTTTGCAGGCGGACTTCAGCGTGACACCCTTGCTGTGTTCCAGGGCTCCCAGCCTGGTCCTGCCTCAGGGCTGTGGTCACCACCCCACCGCCTCACTGCACATGGTGGCAGTGACTCCACTGGGCCGTCCAGCCTCTACTTCTGTGCTTCCCCTAGGACAACTGCTGGGCTCACAGATGGCCTCTAGCTGGGTATTTAGGCTGGGGTACCGCCTTTGCCTAGAGGGAGGGGGGGGCCCTGGGTGCCAGGCCCCGGATGCCCGCTCCTCCCGTCTACGATGAAGCGGGGGCTCCGGTCTCCCCGTCCCGGGGCAGGCCCTCGCCCTCCTCGACGACGGCCTGCGGGGCCCGGGCGTCAAGGACGCCGGGGACGCGTCGAGGCCTGGCGGAGCCCCGCTGCGCGGCGGAACCTTTCTTCCCAGGCGGCGGGTTCCAGCCGGTCGGCTTAGGCATGGACACGCGGCTGTGGCCCCGCCCAGTGGTCCGGCCCCGCCCAGTGGTCCCGCCCCTCCGGCGCCGTCCGCCGCCGCTCGCTTCTTCCCGCCGAGTTCCGGCGCGGCCCCGCGGGAGCCCACCGCGTCGCCGCCGCCGCCGCCGCCGCCCGCGCGTGGCGGACGAAGGCTTCCCGGGCGCCGGGCCTCGGAGCCGCGGCGGGCGAGCGCCTGCGGGCTTCCTCCAGCCGGGACCGCGAGAGCCGTAGGCGAAGGCGGCTGTCAGGCCTGTGGGGCCCCCGGGCGCGCGGCCCCCTCGAGCCCCCGCCGGCGGCCCGTAGCGCGGGCGCGCGCGTGTCGCAGCCCGCAGGAAGGAGGGTCCGGCCCGAGGCCCGGGGCGGCGGCCGCCATGGAGATCGCGTGTGCCCGGGGCCGGCGCCTGGGGCCCGGGGGGCGGCCCTGACCGCGCCCCCCCGCCCGGCCCGGGTCGCGGACGCGCCCCCGGCGGCCCCCGCGGCTCCGCCCTCCAGGGCCGCGCCGCTGCCCCCGTTGGATGGGCCGTGAGGGCCCGGGTCTGAGGTGCTGGCGGACGCGGCCTCCGGGGGCGCAAGGCGGCAGCAGCGGTGGCGACCAAACGGGTGTTGGAGTTGGCGGCGGCCATGGAGGGCCTGGCTGGCTACGTGTACAAGGCGGCCAGCGAGGGCAAGGTGCTGACCCTGGCCGCCCTGCTGCTCAACCGCTCCGAGAGCGACATCCGCTACCTGCTGGGCTACGTCAGCCAGCAGGGCGGCCAGCGCTCCACGCCGCTCATCATCGCGGCCCGCAACGGCCACGCCAAGGTGGTGCGACTGCTGCTGGAGCACTACCGCGTGCAGACGCAGCAGACGGGCACCGTCCGCTTCGACGGGTAGGTCCCCGGCTCCCCGGGACACGCGGGCCCGCCCCGCGGCCGCCCCCACGAACGCCCCCCCCACCGCGGCCCACCACGCCTGAGCGGCCCCCCCACCGCGGCCCACCACGCCTGAGCGCCCCCCCCCCACCGCGGCCCGCCCCGCCCGTGCACCCCGCCCCAGGATTCCAGCCCCCACCCCCACGGACGCCGCCCCCGCGGTGTGGAGGTCTACGGGTGGTCTGTACTGGGTGGTCTGAACCGCCGTCTGGAGGGGGTGGCCGCTTTGCCAGGCTTTTCTTTTTTTTAATCCATCCCGGCGGCCTGGGCCGAGGTCAGACATTAACGAGGTCAACAGTTAAAAATGGAAGACGGGTGAGTTCTGCAGTCACCCCCCTCTTCTCCTTTTCGAGCAAGTGGTGGTCCAGTCATCCATCTCCTAATGGATTGCCGGGCCCTTTTTTTTTTTTTTTTGTCGTCAGAGTGAGCCTCCAGACGCAGACGCAGCCTCTGGTGGTGGGTTTGTCATGCAGTCAGACATCTCAAGACATGCATCTGACGCCTCCACGCTGCCGGAGTTGATTTGTGGGCCCCCAGGTGGCACTGGAGATGATGTAGAAGATGATGCCATTGTTAAATGGCACGTTATCCTGTGGCGTGGGGGCGGGGATGGGGGGGTAGGGGGGGAGGCTTAGACCTTTATTGTTGTTCAAGGTGGGGAGTTCAAAAATGGAGTCCTCATGGTTAAAATGTTCCCTCCATGTTACCATACCCAGAATATGGGTACGGCAAGGAACACGGAATTGTTAGATTTTGACATTACCCTCTTCAGTGTCTGAAGATGCTTTATAAATCACAGCACCCTAAAGATCTTGGTTTATTCATTGCATTTGTTGGACCGTTCCAGTCCGTAGCTATTTTGCATTTTCTTTGAAGTAGATGGAGTTTAAGCACCAAACTATGTAGTATAGATTTGATGATTAGAAGCTGTTTAAAATCTGTTTGAAATTTTTTTTTTCTTTCTGAGACATGGTCTCACTACGTAGCTTAGGCCTCACCTTCCCAAGTGCTGAGATTACAGACCTGAACTACAATATCTGACTTTAGAACATTCCTTTTTTTTTTTTTGTATTAAAAGATTTTATTAATACTGATTTTTACATCATATTTCAAATGTCATGTTTAACAAAATATTCAAGAAGGGAATCTCTATAGGAGCATTTTTTTATGATGATTAGGACACTATTTTAGCTCATTAAAAAAAGCTTTTGATTCTGTTTTAGATGGCAGGAAATGCTTTACAGTGTTAACATTTTAATGAGGGATAACCCATTATGCCTCGATGCCTCTCTGAGATTACCTCTGTGGACATTTGAGAAGAGGTTGGTCAAAGATGGCAGCCTGCTTCATGTTTTCTTTCCCTTGGTGGCTTCTGTCACCTGCCTGTACTTCCTGTATTCTCACAACCTTACCTACACTACAGGGAGGGGCAAAACAATCATTTCCAGCTCTAGGGACCTGCCTTCTTTAAGACAGGCATCTGCAGTCAAAGCTGCAATGAGTGCAGCTGTTGGGATGCTTGTGATGTGAGGCTATGTGGATAAAGAGAACTGGTGGGAGAGAAAAGTTTATTGCTGTCTTTCTGTATCATCAAAGAGAGCTGTTTTATGGTGGTAGTTAAGAAACTGAAATGATTAGAAACTGTTGAGTGTGTGTATCTGAATACCTTGTGCAGTATTTTTCACTGACCGGTGAGATCAAAGGGTTCAGGCAGCGTACCTACTGGGTACTAGGCTCTGGTGGGGAGGATCTATGTAGAGAACCTGTCCCCACTGTTAAGGGGAACAGTGTAGAGGAGGGAAAGAAATAAATACCATTAATTAGTAATTGCAGATGCCATTTAGGTCTATAGAAGAAAACATTTAGACTACTGAAGGAGAGAGACAGAGAGGGAAGGTTTCAGCTTTGCAGAGGTAATTGGTAGTATTTGAGCTGGCTGTAAAGAACAATGGAGGATTGGGGGATGTAGCTCAATGATACATACATACAGAGCTTCTACCTTCTGCACTGCAAAAATATAATAATAATGGGGGAGGGGGAGGGAAATGGGAAACAGGATGTGAGAAAGGGTATCAATATTTGTGAAGTAATGTACCTTCTATCTGATGACTATAATGTAACCCTTCTATTAATTACAATAAAAATATATGGAAAAAATAATGAAACAAGGCCTCATAACAAACAGTAGGACATGAAGAGGGACAGCAGTCTGGTACACTTGCAGTGACAAGTATTTCTGTGTTGTTGCCAGCTTGGCACCCTTGAATCTTGAAATAGTAGTGTGTAGTTATGTGTTTGAGGTCCTAATTTTTGTGTATGTGTGTCAGAGTCATAGATGTTAAAATAACTATATAAAATAATTTCTGAAAAAGTCTGTATTCCTCTAAACACTTTTAAAAAATTATACTGAGGCTTGCACTTGCTAAGCTGATATATACCACTTGAGCCAGGATTCCAGCCCAGCTTTTACTGATGGTTGTTGGGTGTGTATATTCATTCCAGTATAGGAGCTTGAACTCAGGTCTTGGGACTCAGTCCCTTAGCTCAAGACTGTTGCTCAACCACTTGAGTCACAGCTCCAGTTATGGCTTTTTTCTTTTCTTTTCTTTCTTTTTTTTTTTTTTTTTTTTTACCAGTCCTGGGGCTTGACTCAGGGTCTGAGCACTGTGCTTGGGCTTTCTTTCTTTCTTTCTTTCTTTTTTTTTTTTCTTTGCCAGTCCTGGGCTTGAGCTCAGGGCCTGAGCTCTGTCCTTGGACTTTCTCAAAGCTAGAGCTCTACCACTTGAGCCTCAGCACCACTGCTGGCTTTTTTTTTCTATGTATGTGGTACTGAGGAATCGAACCTGGGTTTTCATGCATGCTAGGTAAGCACTTTTACCACTAGGCCAAACTTCCGGCCCCATGCTCAGGCTTTCTTAAGGCTAGTACTCTACCACTTGAGCCACAGCATCACTTCCTGTTCAGGTTGGCTTCAAACCCAGATCCTCAGATATCAAGCCGCTTGAGTAGCTAGAATTATAGGTATGAAGCACCGGTGCCCAACATATTTTTGAGATAAGACACTAACATTTTTTTTTTTCTTTCTTGCCAGTCCTAGGGCTTCAAGTTAAGGCCTGAGCACTGTCCTTGGGCTTTCTCAAGACTAGAGCTCTACTATTTGAGCCACAGCACCATTTCCAGCTTTTTCTATGTATGTGGTACTGAGGAATTGAACCCAGTATTTGTGCATACTAGGCAAGCACTGTACCACTAGGCCAAACTCCCCGCCCTTAACAATCTTTTTTGCTCAGATTGGCTTGGAAAGCCACCTTCCAGATCTGAGCCACCTGAATAATTATGATTATAGGCCTGAAAACTGGCAGTTACTGGCAACCTAAAAAATATATATATATTAACACCTTAAGAAATTGAAAATGGATTCATAATAGAAACTCAAAGGAAGGGACTAACACCTAGATTAAATACTATGTTGACCGTTTGAGTCTTTGGTCACAGCTTTTGGAATGGTATTTGAAATTATTTTACTTATGAAGACAAAAGTTGAAAATTACTTATGGTTACAAAAATGATACAAAAACAGGTAAGTGGACTAAAAGAAAACTGATGTGAGTGGGAATGAAAAAAAGAGTTGGAGAGTAGGAAGCTTCTCAGAATGTGGTAGAGGTTGGAAATGGGGCTTAGAGGTAGAGTTTTGGCCAAGCATGCATGAGGCCCTTGGTGAGATTCTTCAGTACTACAAAAGCAAAAAATCAAATTATATTTTAAAAATAAAAGAAAAAATGTGGTAGGTTATAACAAAGGGAATGTGTCATATGACCATGGAATCCTGGCTCTGACCTGGGTTTTGAGGACTCACTATCTAGTGCTAGAGTTTTTGGGGAACACTGGTCTTAAAAGTTTTGCTGACATGGGTAGGGAGAAAGGACTTAGGAGAAGGTTGAGTGTCTTTCCTTTCACATTGTAGTACAAATAATATTGATATGAGGGGTAAACCTTTTGACTTTATTTAGAAAGTCAGTGGCAATAGATGCTTTAAGGAACTGCATTTGACCTAATAAGTGAACTTAAGGACTTCAGTTAAAATATAGCACTGATCATACATTTAATGTATATTTCCTGACATTTCCATTTTAAACTGAACCAGGTATTCAGTACGCTTTGCCTTCTGATTAAAATGTTCTCTTTGTGAAAACTTTCTGTGGTCTGATTTGTGCTTTATAAATTTTTCAAAAAGGTGAATAATTAAAAAAGGGGTTGTGGACTGGGAGTTTGGCTTAGTGGTAGAGTGCTTGCCTAGCCTGCATGAAGACCTGGGTTCAATTCCACAGTACCAAATACATAGGAAAAAAAAAGCCAGAAGTGGTGCTGAGGCTCAAGTGGTAGAGCTCTAGCCTTGAGAAAGTCCAAGGGCAGTGCTCAGGCCCTGAGCTCAAGCCCAGGACTGGCAAAAAAGAAGAGGTGGGGGAGGGAGTTGTTTAACTTTTTCTTACTCATTTGTCACCAAGATTTTCTTCTTTTTTTTTTTTTTTGTCCTGGGTTCGAGTCTCAAAGCTAGAACTCTACCACTTGAGCCTCAGCACCACTTGCAGCTTTTTCTTCTGTTTGTGGTACTGGGGCATCGAACCCAGGTCTTCGTGCATGCCAGGCAAGTACTCTACCACTAGGCCAAACTCCCAGTATTTTCTACTTCTTTATGTAGATAACGATCAAATCCAGTGTCATTAATCTTTTCTTTTCTTTCTTTTTCTTTTTCTTTTTTTTCTTAAATCTCTCAGTCCTGGGGCTTGATCTCAGGGCCTGGGCAATCTCCCTGGGCTTCTTTTGCTCAAGGTTAATTCTCTACCACTTGAGCCACAGTGCCACTTGTGGCTTTTTCTGTTTATGTGGTACTGAAGAATTGAACTCAGAGCTTCATGCATACTAGGCAAACAGTCTACCACTAAGCCACACTCCCAGCCCAGCCCAGTTTGATCTTTTAAAAAAAGCTTTTTTTTTTTTTTGGCCAGTCTTGGCCTTGAACTCAGGGCCTGAGCACTGTCTTTGGGCTTTCTCAACGGTAGTGTTCTTCCACTTGAAATACAGCACCACTTTTGTCCTTTTTCTATGTATGTGGTACTGAGGGATCGACCCTGGGTCTTAGTACATGGTAGGCAAGCACTCTACCCCTCGGCCAAATTCCCAGCCTTAAAGAAGCTTGTAAGAAAATATTTTTTTTGTTTGTTGATGTAGTGTTCTATCCTTGTGCCATGATTCACTTAATTATGGTAGTTGTTCCTTCTGAAACCAAATTATTTGCATAGTTTTATTTGACATATTAATCAGTTTGAAAGTTATTTTTCAAGATTAAGGTACTGGTGGCATAAGCCTTGTAATTCTCCCTGCTCCAGAGGCTGAGATCTGAGGATCCTCATGGGAAGCCAGCCCAGGCTGGCTTAATTAGTCCATGAGACTAATTAATAGCAAAAAACAGAAGTGAACCTGTGGCTCAAGTAGTAGAGTGCTAGCCTTGAGCACAAAAGCTGAAGAACAGCTCCTAGGTTCTTGAGTTTAAGCTCAAATACTGGCATACACAAAAAAGTTTATTATCCTTTTTAACAAGGAAAATAAAAGTATTTCTGATTTTGGGGGGAATGGTCCTGGGATTTGAACTTGGAACCCCACACTTGCTAGATAAGATGCTCTACTCTTGAGCCATTCCTCATGCCTTTATTTTTCTTCTTCTTATTGTCCATCATGGGACTTGGACTCTGAGCCTGGGCACTGTCTCTGAGATCTTCAGCTCAAGGCTGCCACCCTACCCTTTGAGCCACAGCACCACTTCTGGTTTTCTAGTGGCTAATTGGAGATAAGAGTCTCACGGACTTTAGTGCCCAGGCTGGCTTAGAAACGAAATCCTCAGATCTCAGCCTCCTGAGTAGCAAGGATTATAGGTGTGAACTACTGTGCCCAGCTTATATTGATATTTTCTGATGCTATAGTAAATGGTAAACATTTTTATTTAACTTGGTATGTATAATTAAAGTTACAATTGCTAGCCATTAAAATCTCACTGATGTAATTTTTATTTATTTTTATTTTTTGCCAGTCCTGGGCTTGAGCTCAGAGCCTGAGCCCTGTCCTTGGACTTTCCCAAGGCTAGAGCTCTACCACTTGAGCCTGAGCATCACTTCCAGCTTTTTTTCTATGTATGTGGTACCGAGGAATCGAACCTGGGTCTTCATGCATAGTAGGCAAGCACTCTACCACTAGGCCAAACTCCTGGCCCATCATTTTTATTTTATTTTATTTTATTAATTAATTTATTTTTTGCCAGTCCTGGGCTTGAGCTCAGGGCCTGAGCACTGTCCTTGGACTTTCTCAAGGCTAGAGCTCTACCACTTGAGCCTCAGCACCACTTCCGGCTTTTTTCTATGTATGTGGTACCAAGGAATCGAACCTGGGTCTTCATGCATGCTAGGCAAGCACTTTAACCACTAGGCCAAACTCCCGGCCCCTATCATTTTTATTTTAATTAATTTGTTTCTTTTGGTGGTATTAGGGTTACAGCTCCAGCACTTACATTTGCTAGACAGGCACTCTCATTGCTAAGCTAAACAACCAGCCCTGAGTTTTCCTTATTATTGTTATTGTTATTATTATCATTACTATTACTATCTTTTGTGTTTGTATGTATATGCTAATACTGGTACTGGGGCTTGAACTCAGGACCTTGTACTCTTGTTTGGCTTTATTTATTGTTCCAGGTTGATGCACCACTATAAGAGCCATACTATTTTCAGCTTTTTGCTGGTTAATTGGAGATAAGAGTCTCTTGGAATTGTCTGCCTAAGTTGGCTTTGAACCTTGCTGCTCTGATGCCATTGGCATCCATCAAGATTTTAAAACATATACTTTAGAAACAACAACAATAATCACGTTGTTCATACTAAGTATACAAGTATGATGTAAAGTGCTTTACTGAAATTATTTTCCTTTTCACCAGAACCGGTAGTTTAAGTAGTGTTGTACACAGTGGAAGTCTTGGTCAGTGCAGATGATGTGTTACTATCCATCTGTTTGTTCTCTCCATGTGTAGGTATGTCATTGATGGTGCCACTGCGCTCTGGTGTGCTGCAGGAGCAGGGCATTTTGAAGTCGTTAAACTTCTAGTCAGCCATGGAGCCAATGTGAACCATACCACAGTAACTAACTCGACCCCTCTGCGGGCGGCATGCTTTGATGGCAGACTGGACATTGTGAAATACCTGGTTGAAAACAATGCCAACATCAGCATTGCCAACAAGTATGACAACACCTGCCTGATGATAGCAGCATACAAGGGACACACGGACGTGGTCCGATATCTGTTAGAACAACGTGCTGACCCAAATGCTAAAGCACATTGCGGGGCCACGGCATTGCACTTTGCAGCTGAAGCCGGGCACCTTGACATTGTGAAGGAGCTGATAAAATGGCGAGCTGCAATCGTGGTCAACGGCCATGGCATGACACCGCTGAAGGTCGCGGCAGAAAGCTGTAAAGCCGATGTAGTGGAACTGCTGCTCTCTCATGCTGATTGTGATCGAAGAAGTCGGATCGAAGCTTTGGAACTGTTGGGTGCCTCCTTTGCAAATGACCGTGAGAACTATGACATCATGAAGACATACCACTATCTATATTTAGCTATGTTGGAGAGGTTTCAAGATGGTGAAAACATTCTTGAAAAAGAGGTTCTCCCGCCAATTCATGCTTACGGGAATAGAACTGAGTGTAGAAACCCTCAAGAACTGGAATCCATTCGGCAAGACAGAGATGCTCTTCACATGGAAGGCCTGATAGTTCGGGAACGGATTTTAGGTGCTGACAATATTGATGTTTCTCACCCCATCATTTACAGGGGTGCTGTTTATGCGGATAATATGGAGTTTGAACAGTGTATCAAGTTGTGGCTTCATGCCCTGCACCTCAGGCAGAAGGGTAACAGGAACACCCACAAGGATCTTCTCCGGTTTGCTCAAGTTTTCTCCCAGATGATACATTTGAATGAAACTGTGAAGGCCCCAGACATAGAATGTGTTTTGAGATGCAGTGTTTTAGAAATAGAACAAAGTATGAACAGAGTAAAAAATATCACAGATGCTGATGTCCACAGTGCTATGGACAATTATGAATGTAATCTGTATACTTTTCTGTATTTAGTGTGCATCTCCACCAAAACACAGTGCAGTGAAGAAGACCAGTGCAAAATCAACAAGCAGATCTACAACCTGATTCATCTTGACCCCAGAACCCGGGAAGGCTTCACCTTGCTGCACCTAGCAGTCAACTCCAACACCCCAGTTGATGATTTCCACACCAATGACGTCTGCAGCTTCCCGAATGCACTCGTTACAAAGCTCCTGCTGGACTGTGGTGCGGAGGTGAATGCCGTGGACAACGAGGGGAACAGCGCCCTCCACATTATCGTCCAGTACAACAGACCCATCAGTGACTTCCTGACCCTGCACTCCATCATCATCAGCCTGGTCGAAGCTGGCGCCCACACCGACATGACCAATAAGCAGAACAAGACTCCGCTAGACAAAAGTACCACTGGGGTATCGGAAATCCTACTGAAAACTCAAATGAAGATGAGTCTCAAGTGCCTGGCTGCCCGAGCAGTTCGAGCTAATGACATTAACTACCAAGACCAGATTCCCAGAACTCTGGAAGAGTTTGTTGGATTTCATTAAGTGACTGGACATGTAAAAATCGTTTAATGTGGTGCTAAAAAGTAAAGGACTTTAATCACAGACAATAGAATTATGTGTTCATAAATTCTACTTTTCTTTCCATTACCCTTCTTTTAATCCATCCTTAATTCTGTCTTTGGTCTTCTTGCCTCAGTATGGTTGGTAATAGGTTTCAGACATACTTTAAACAAAGCCACATTGTTTAGGTGTCAACTCTAAAGTGTCATTTAATAGTTGTCTTTTTTTTTTTTTTTTTTTTAAGAAACCAAGATAAGATTTTGTTTGTGTGATAAGGGATATTTGTGAGTTAACGTTGATGTTCTCAACAGTCCTCCAAAAGTATTTATGTTACATGTATGTCAGCACATTACCCGTGCAGCAGTTTTGAGGACTTCATGGAGACAGGGAACACTAAGTAATAGGAGGTCCAGGAGTTCTGACATTTCAAACTGCTGCATGTTTCCCCTCCTCCATCATGTATGTGGAGTCATCCCACACATTTTAACAGGAAGACTTAAAAAAATATAGCTACAGGTTCACGAGGAAAAAATGTGTTAGTTTAATGATAGCTACAAATTCATAACATTCAACTCATTGAAATTGTTCCATTGTGCTGGGTAGTATATTCAGTCATTACCTTAAACCAACTTTTCAAAGAATATTGACCGACTCTTGGCTTTAGAGTTGAATTCTTTGAAGTCTCTGTTTTAATGTAATTGATCTAAACTACATTTGATTCAGCTTATAGACATGTAAAAATAATGAATTCTGTGTTTTCTTATGAAACAGATTGTCATAATATAGTTATACATTCTATTTTTGTCCCCCTCTCCTTTTGCTCTTACGTTTTACCTTTTAAAATTTGGAAATTACTTTTCCAGAGAGCATTTATTTATGCCTCTCTAGACAGATGAGAAAGAACTAGGATATATATTTTCTCTTTTTTCTTTTTTTTTTTTCCCACTTCATTGTAAGAAATAGGAAAATTGGTAGTGGGGTATAGGAAATTAAGTGTTGTTTGATGATGGAAATAATTCTCAATGCCACTGAAAGGGTATTTCTATCAGAGCTGCAGATTTTTCTACCACAGAATGTCACTTATTCCAACAGGTTGTACAGAGGTCTTTAATTTTTTTGTTTGTTTTGTTGTTAACAGCAACATTTTAACTATCAAACTAAAAGAGTATTCTATGGTTATCTTTTAAGCCTCACAGAAAAAGGTAAAAGTAAAGGTATATACCTATTTCTGTTGATGTTGAAAATGATAATGAAAGTAAAATTAGCTGTATCTTAATTTTCTCTCTAGTGCCAAATGAATGCCTTCGCTACCCGTAGTGCATGGTACTGTATGTGAAGACACAGCTATTTTTTTTTTCTCCTTTGATGAAAAGCATTGTAAATGATGTATAACATCAGATGTAAACTTTAAAAAACCTATATGATACCAGTAACATTTTAAGTATGGAGATTGCTTTGACAAATTGAAAGGTTACAGTTGAATCACTATAAGAAACCACGACTAAGCCAAAATCAGCACCTTACGGCCTTAAGTAAGATCCCCCACAAAACGAGAGACTTAGAAAGGGGCAGGGAAAGAAGATTTAACATTTTTTTTTCCCTTAGGAAGGGTGCAAGATACAGTTGCTTTAGTTCTTTTGTGTGTCTTCTTGCTTCAGTTAGGAATGTTTTGATGGCAAATACTGTCATGGTAATAGATTTCTAGTTTCCTACCTTGAAGTTTTACAAGGAAGATTTTAAGGATGGCTTAAAGGATGGTATTAGAATGAGCCCAGATTTGGAAATTACTGATCCTGATCCTGAATCAAGGATAGACTGTACCTTGCTCTTGGCAGTTCACAGTGGCCTGAAAAGAAAGAATACATTTCCTCAAGGTGAGTCCTACCTTTTCTAAGGTTTTGATTGGACGCTGTGTTTTTCAGAGTATAAGGCCGGTGCAGTGAAGAGCGAGGAAATAGAAGTAATACTTGGTATGCAGTTGGTCCATTTTTAATATACATGATTTTTAAACACCAGAACTTACAGTACTAGGATATGTTGCATGTTTTAAAAACACATTTCATACCCTTTCGCTATCCAAGTCCAGCACTATTTTAGACATGACTTATTTATAAAATGAGGATAATGATTCTATGTACATAGTCACATCAGAATTTAATGACAGTTTTTGAAAAGGGAGCACTGAATACTGGAGAAACTGAACTGTGCTGATTTATAGAGCTGACGGGTGCAGAAGGGATTTGAAGAGAGCGGAGTAAACTGCTACTGGTCATGATTTTTTTCTTACTATAGTGTAGTCCATTGTGCACTTTTGTAGAGGAGCTCATTTTTTTTGTCTTGTGATATGAATCCAGATAAGCATTGTGAATACCTGCATAAAGCCATTCTTGTAACAAGTGATCTACAGGCCTGTTATTTGTTTTGGTAGAGTTATTTAAAACACATATAGCCAAATTCTTTATAAACATTTTTTTTAAAGGGAAAAATAGGTAAGAAGGTGATTCTGTATCTCAGCACATTATTAGGCTGTCTTCATTTTGCAGCCACTTTTGCCATTTAATGTTTCTTACTGTAGGGTGATGCTTTGAACATTACTGCTTCCTTGATAGCATTATAGAGTCTCTTCAACTTCTCCATTCTGCCTGGGAATTTTGTATAAATCCTGATGAACTATAGAGCCCAGGGGGACATCGTTTCCTTTGTAAATCATGTAGAACTTAAGTGGGTTTTCCACTTTGACTGAGTCAGTGAATTTGGGCTCTTCACTTTTAGTAACTGTACTATTTAGTAACCCAGGGAATGGGCAACAGCAAATTCATGCCCCCTGCTAGATAAGGAAGGGCAGCATTTTGCAGAAGAACCAAGTCTCATGGTTTAACTGCCTTCAGTCCACCCTGGATTGTTCTTTTAGCCCAGCAGTTCCAAAGTTCTTTGCTGTGGCAACTTTAAACACAAAAGACAGTGGGCCATGTGCAAGCTTTGGTCTTGCTTGTTTCTGAGAAGTTTCATTGTACTAATAGTTGATTCAGGATTGGTAATTCTGAGGACTGAGGTATGATAGCATTGATAGGGCATTAGCTCTAAAAGCCAGCACTGCATTTGACAAGTGTTTCTTAAAAAATGCAGATTATCAGGGAGCAGCACCCTGTTAGTGGTTTTCATCAAAGTGGGAACACTTGCTCCCTGAATAAGACCACTTTGCCTGTTTTTGGAGTGGGGTGGCCTGAGGAGTGAGCTGTCAAACTTTGGATTTGCTGGTTTAGAGACAGCCAGTGCTTAAACTAGTGAGTAGATGGAGGGAAGTACAACGACCTTGTTTCTATGATAGATATTCTGTAAAAATCTGAAATATTTCTTTCAGCTAGCTAGATGTGTCGATGCACAGACAAGTATTTTGCTTTTCTCACTGGCTATACTGTAATACTAAAAGGGGCACAAGAAAATAATACTCTGCCCTTTGCTCTATTAAAGGTTTTGGTCCAGAAGTTTTTAAGCTGTGTTCCTGCCTACTTTGCAAACACAGCTTTATAGTGGACATCCTCTTCTAAGGGGAACACTCCTTCCTATGTCTTATCACATTATAGGACTTTGTTATGGCAGACCTGCGCAAACCTTCAGCCGGGATGGGCTGTACAGAACTCCCCTCCCCCAAATACAGGATCTGAAACAAACACTATACCAGTAATGGGGATCTAGTTTTTAAACTGTAATTGTGGTCTCTAGTCCTAGATTTGTGGTGTATACTTCTGTGTGTTGATATGTAGGGAAGGGTCAGTGACTTGATGGTCTTGGGAGTCTATCTTGCTGTTTGTGGAGAGGTGAATCTTGCTAAGTCATTAACAGCTTTTCATTTAAGGTGAGTCATGTGTGAGCGGCCCAGTAAAGAACAGTGAAGAGAGAAGACGCAAACTTTCCTAAAGATGGAGCGAACAGGTTTTGTATCTATTTTTTATCAGATGTAAAATTTGTGCATGGCTTTTTTGTTGTTGTCGTTGCTTAGTAATTGTCCTAGAAGAACATGTGAGGAGAAGTCTCAGCTTTCTCAAGCAGCCTTTTCAGGGGCACATAGCTGGGGAGTGAAAGTTGACGGGCCTGACCTGTTGAAAAGATCCTGTCCTTTATAATATTCACCCCATCCCGCAGCAATCCCCCGTAGGAGCCACATTGTTGTATTCTAGTAACTCACTGTGATTTATAATAAACCAGTGGTGTCATTCTATTGTGCACTTTTGTCAAACCTTTTACGTGACTTTAATAAATTTAGTAAACTTGCTGGCTGCACCAGAGGTCTGCTGGTGATTTATATATTGCATGCTATTTTCCATCTCAGTTTGACATGTAGAATCATTTTAATTTTATGGCAATTGACAGTCCTAATAGCTCAGCTAATTTGAAACTAACAATCTTGCTATGTAAAAGGAAAAATGGTGTTTGTGTTCAGTAAATGTTTGAAAAAACTACCTTGAAGTGTGTGTCTTTATTGTTCAGTGTGAGATGATCTTCTGAGTTCATTGAGAAAGTTGTTGAGGTAATACATGTGCATGGAGTAAATTCATATATTAAAGAAAAGTTTAAATAAGAAAAAAACAAAGGTTCCCTGTTTGTCTCCTTCAGTTCAATTTTAGATTCTGCAGAGGCAATGATGTTTCTTTGAATAACTTAACCATATTTTTTATGTATGTATGCAGTTTTATTTTATTATCACATTGTATAAAGGGACTTTATTGTGATGTGTAGCTTTTATATTAATTTCTTTTTAAAATTCAAATGGACTTTACCTTTTTTAATATCTTAAGCATTTAAATTTTTCTTTTCTTTTTTTTTTTGCCAGTCCTGAGGCTTGAACTCAGGGCCTGGGCACTATCTTTGAGCTTTCTCAATGCTAGCAGTCTACCTTTGAGTTTATAGCACCACTTCTGGCTTTTTCTGTGTATGTGGTACCATGGAATCGAACCCAGGGCTTGCTGCATGCTAGGCAAGCACTCCATCACTAGGCTATACTCCCAGCCCTAAAAAAGTTTTCATATGTAAGGATTTATTTTTATTTTTTATTTTTTGCTCCATCATGGGGCTTGAACTCTGGGCCTGAGCATTGTCCCTGAGCTCTTCAGCTTCAGGCTGCCGCCCTACCCCTGGAGCCAAGAGGTAAGAGTCTCCCGTTCTTTAGTTCTTTAATGAACCTCGATCTTCAGATCTCAGCCTCCTGTGTAGCTAAGATTACAGGTGTGAGCCACTGTGCCAGGCCATATGTAAGGATTAAAAAAAATCATAGTAGTTTATTGATAGACTTAAATTTTGTTTAGCCAGATCTTATTGATGGGCTTTTAGGTTTTCAGTCTCTGGTATTCCAGATAATATTGTAATGAACATCCTATGTACAATACTTCACGAATTCATTGCTAGCACTGGGATTTGATGGCTAGCTGAGCCACACGTACTGCTCTGGGCGTCATTATACTTTTTGATTGTAGCACTATTTTTTCTTTTCATTTTCTTTTTTCCTTTTGGTGGTCATGGGGCTTGAACTCTGGGTCTAGGTGCTGTTCCTGAGCTCTTTAGCTCAAGGCTATCACCTTACTCCTTGAGCCACAGTGCCACTTCTGTCTTCTGGTGGCTAATTGGAGATAAGCATCTCATGGACTTTATTGCCTGGGCTGGCTTTGAACCGTGATCTTCAGATCTCAGCCTCCTGAGTAGCCATGAGGCACCATGCCAAGCTTGTCATCAGGTTCTTGCTCTCACTGTTCTCTGAGCCTGATCAGTTTGCTGGTCAGTTTAAGCTTGTAGTTTTCTGAAATTTCAGAGCCTAGGTATGAGTCTTCCAATCCTTTTCACACGTCAGCAACCATGCTTCTTCATTCCTGCTGGATTTTCTGTTTTGGAACATGGTATCCTACTTCAGGGCATTGTCAGAGCGATAGAATACACTGATATAAAAGCCCTCAACATTTTATTGCGATTGATTAGGCTTGACTGCTCTTTGCAAAGAACCTTGGTTCTGTCTCAGCTAATTTGTGAGTGTCTTGTGTTTTTTAATTATAAGAAGTGGTACAAAATAAAGAGCTGGCCCCGTGTCAGCTAAAGGTAAAATCAAAGGCTATTGTATTGAGGAATGAAATGGGGATCATTCAGTACTGAAAACTATCATTCCTGCCCATCTCAATGGGGATAGGTGGTGTTCAAGTCATGTCAGGAAATGGAAATGAACACGATTAAGTTAGTGGTTGCTAGGATAGTCAAGCAGACATTCTGGGGGCTTGAGGCCATATGACTCAAGTCCCATTATGTGTGTGTGTGTGTGTGTGTATGTGTGTAAAATGTGTATATTTGTTTCCACATATTGCTCAACCTTGAAGATGATAGCATGGTTCCAGTGTTCTTCGTGGAGTCATCCATGTAGTATAGTCCCTCCTGCAAGAATCACTTGAAATTTGTAGTGAACACTGCCCTGGCCCCTCTTCCTGCAGAGTCAGTCTGAATCCTAGGGGTCAGGCATGTTGCATTTGTCCTCTTAAAGCCTAGATGAGGATGCCTCTTCTAAAATGCATCTTCCATGTTTATTCTGCCCAGCACTGAACTAGTCTTGGGCATTCCTACTTCATAGTAAATAGACTGAAAGGGAGAACTAGTAAGAGAAAAAGAGACAGTTCAAGAGCTAACGACTGACGTGCAAGCCTACACTTCTTCAGCCCTTGGCCATTTAGTTGGTAGAGGGGTCAGGGGCATGTGGAGAGACTGGAGTTCTGATGTGAGGCTGTCTTCAGCTTGAGAGTCCAGTGAAGTGTGAGCAAACTTTTGGCCACACATGGCAGTTTTTCTTTCTTTCTTTCTTTCTTTCTTTCTTTCTTTCTTTCTTTCTTCCTTTCTTCCTTCCCTCCCTCCCTCCCTCCCTCTCTCTCTCTCTCTTTCTCTCTTTCTTTCTCTCTTTCTTTCTTTTGCCAGTCCTGGGGCTTGAACTCAGGGCCTGAGCACTGTCCTTGGGTTATCTCAAGGCTGGAGCTCAACCACTTGAGCCATATCATCATTTCTGGCTTTTTGTATGTATGTGGTACTGAGGAATCGAACTCAGGTCTTCGTGCATGCTAGGCAAGCACTCTACCACTAGGCCAAACTCCCAGCCCCCACACTTGGCATTTTTAAACATACAAATGACATTCTACAAATCATACATTCCCTAAGAACGTTATGGATAAAATGAACACAGTGCTCAATCAGATGATGCACTTTAGATCATGGTTCATATAGTTGTCTTCCAGGTTATTCTCTGGTGTGGAGTGTGATGCAGTGTTTCCTTGAGATTCTATTGGGGATGCTCTGATGTGCATTTTCACCACATTCCCTTGATTCCCCTTTAGCTCTTTGAGGCTGAACTACAGGGATTGTCTGGCTAGGGAGGTGGCACTCTTGGGTTCTCTTGATTTGGTTGGTCTCTTCACTCCTCCAGAAAATAAGATGAAACGCTTTCTGTACTTGCGGCTCCAGGAAGCAAAAGGCACAGGGATGAATTGAGGTAGAACACTTGGCTCATGAGTCAGCCAGCTGACTGATAGTCCAGCCAGGATCAGCCAGAGCTAAGGGACAGAGTACAGGTCTAGGCTCTAACTACCTGCCCAGAGGTGAGGGGGTCTTTGGAGGGAGGTGTGGAGTGACAAGTCTAACATTTAGACAGAATGAGAAGCAATGTGGGGTTCCATCGGTCACACAGCTACAGAATGGAATGTCATTGCCTTGGTTGTTTTAAACACTTTAATTTTTCAAAAACTGACAGTAAAGACTGCACTATGCACAGGGCAATGTACTTTTGATGTGTCCCTCTTTCAAAAAAAGTGAAGGCATAAGTTACTTGGCTGGGCACCCAGCATGCCCTTGTCCTCAGGGTGCCATGTTTGGTCTTCTCGTGTCCCGTAGGCTGGGATAACCTGCCTCTGAGGCAGCACCATTCTTGACAGGGTTATTCAGTGCACTACAGAGCCCTCCACAGCGCTGTCCTGGGGCTGGTGCAGGGAGGGAAGACTCCCTGCTTTTAACCCTGACCCAGGCTACAGCTAGGCCAGGCCTCCATGCTGGGGGAAGATGTGGAATGTGGAGCCCAGGGAATTGAGTTACCCACAGGCTCCTTGTGAGGTACCTAGGCAAGAGCAGCCGAGGAGGGAGGGTGAGAGTGTGTGATGAGTGGCTGGCGAGATGCATGTGCTCCGCATCTGAGTTCCCGCCTACCCGGCTGCCACAGCCTGCATCCCAGAGTCTGTCTTCATCCCTGGCTTGTAGCTTTCACCTACAGACCTCAGGGCTCAGGTTCCATGTGGGGAAGGGGGACAGGGGTGCCTTGGGGCCTGTAGGGAAGGGGTGGCTGTGACTCCAGTGAGCGGTGGGGAAAGCACGCCACCGAAGTCGGGTCTGCAGTGCCATGGTTGTGGAGGAAGAGGCCTGGTGGAACACGAAGAGTGAGTTTGTGTTTATGGGCTTCCTCCTGGGGTTTCTTGCAGGGGTGACTGTGATTATGAATTTCAAACACCCCAGTGGCTGGTGCAGCACATGTTCTCCAGAGCCAGGGGAGGACTTCTGGGGGCCTTGGGGCGGTCCCTTTAAGTCCCTGGGAAGCTGGTAGGTGTACTAGCCTCCAATAGGGTGACTTCTCTTCACTCCTGCGTGAGGTCCACCTCAGGGCACAGGCTCCATTGCTTGAGATAAGGCCAAGTGCAAAGCCAGCTGGTGTCTACTCCGGCTCGGCAGGGCCTGCATACCGCCCAGACTGGCGTCCAGCCCATGAATCCAGGACTTCTCTGGGCCTCACTCCAGGGCTTTGGGGGTAGAGTCTAGGCCAGGATCCCTCTTGCGCTTGGCACTTTTAAAGAAGCCGAGCTGTAGGGAAGCAAAAGAGGAGGTCTTGGTTGGGTCTGGTGAGTTCGACCAGCCAACCCCAGCCCTTCAGGGGGCTCTCCTAGACCCTGTCCTACCTAAGCACACTTCTTGGGAACTCCACCATGGACCGAAGCAAAATGGGTGGAGCTCCTGAGAGGAGGCCATCTTGCTCTGAGACCCCGCCACAGCTAACATCTCAGGGCTCAGAGACAGAGAACTTGGGTAGACTTGCTAACAGCCTGAAACTGCTGGAAACTAGGGTAGTTATATGAGCTGCTTTTTGTTTTTGTGTTTGTTTTCTGGTAAGAGTACCTGGTTGAGTCACAGTATGGGTGGCCTCTGAGGCCTTCAGCAACCCACCATTGGGAGCAGCTGGTGGGGCCAGCTCCCACGGGCAGGACATGGCAGTTGACACAGGGCCCAGAGGCCCGAGCCCAGACCTGGGCCACGGGCTGCAGTGTGTGTTTCTGCCTGTGGGGCCCTCACCTTCCAGAGCGCCAGGACGAGCAAGGAGAGCAGCAGGAGCCCACCCAGGGTGCTGCCCACGATGATCCAGATGGGGATCTGCCAGTCATCTTGTTTGGAGATCTCAAATGTGATCTGCGAAGGGAGGTAGAGCCAGCACAGCCAAGTCACTGTTGTGTTGGGCTGGCTGCCCCTGGGGAGAGAACCTGGTCCCTTCCTAGGGGAGGGGCAAACACCAGTGGCTAAGGCTCAGGGCAGCTATCCTGCCCAGTGGATGCCTAAGGTGGGGGACCATGCTGTCCTCATGGATGCTCTAGCTTCTACATGGTGGCTACTCTCTTAGCTCTCTGTTCTTCCTAATCTCTCCCGGACATCTCAATGTTGTACAGTGCAGCCTTGTTACTTCTCCTTTTCTGTAGTCACTCCTTGGGGGAGGCACACCAGGGGTCAGGAGGCTCCTGCCACCCCCCACCCCTTTGTACCCATGGGCCAGGTGGAGCTTACCCCATCTGTGAGGGATGCTGACTGAGAGCATCCGGGGCTAGTGTTTCTGGGAGTTGGCCAGGGGGAGGCAGCAGAGACCCACGCCCCTTCTGTTTCCATGGGCGAGGCTTTAAGTCTAACTGCTGTCACAGGATTGTGTCTGCCTCCCAGAGCTTCACAAATGCTGTGCATAGCAGACTGGTCTCACCCAGGACGGGAGAGAAGAGAGGCAGGAATGCTTTCTTTTGGCCTCTAGCCTATGTGGGGCCACCTCAGGGGACATAGTTCCCCTCTGCCCCTGCCCCCGCCCCCGGGAGCCCAGAGGACACCGAAAGCACTGGGGAGATGCCTGCTTGTGCCTCTGCCTGTTCTCCTTGCTCTCTTTCTGTCCTCTCCTGCTGGAGCACAGGGTACCTATGGCCAGGGGCTTTCAGGAAAACTGGAAGGGAGGACAGCTCTTTCTCACACCCACAGGGCCAGGCCCAGGCCTGCAGGCTTCTGTGGCACTTACCTGGCGGCTGGGATCCTCCTCTGGGAAGATGAAGGGGCTATGAAACTGCCTCTGCAAGGCTGCGTGGACCACAATCTTGAGGGACCTGTACTTGAGCTGAGTACAGGCAGATGCCCTGTTAGAGTGTCTCAGGACGCCTCTGCTCCTGCCCCTTCTGGACAACCCTAGGTGGGAGTCCCACAGCCACCCTGTGCCCTGGGGCCTCCACTTACTGCCTTCAGGGACCTCAGCCACAGGTTCCCTAACAGGTAGAAGCTGACTTCCTGGTTGGGAGCCAGCCTCACATTGCAGTTGATGGAGATCACGTCAGAGTTGCTGTGATTCTGGAAGAGAAGACAGTAAGCAAGAGCAGGGAAGGTGCCTGGCCTCTCCCTGGGAGAGGAGGGCAGAGCACAGTGGACAAGGGAGGGATGCACAGGGGCTGGGTGGCCAGAGATCGCTGGAGACAAAGATGGAGATCTCTTGCTGTATTGAGCTAATTCTAGGAACAGAACTTTGAGTCTGTATTGAGGAATCTTTTCTCTTTCTTTTTTGCTGGTCCTGGGGCCTGATCTCAGGGGCTGGGCACTGAGCTTCTTTTGCTCAAGGCTAGTGCTCTGCCACTTGAGCCACAGCACCACTCTGGCTTTTTCTGAGTAGGTTATTGGAGTTAAGAGTCTCACAAACTTGCCTGCCCAGACTGGTTTTCAACCCAGATCCTCAGATCTCAGCCTTCTGAGTAGCTAGGATTACAGCGTGAGCTACCCACGCCCAGCTGTATTGAAGAAACTTTAAATGTCATTATCATATAAACATGTTAAAATAAAAGTAGATGTAGTTACTGGGACAGATATGAAAAATATTTTAGGCAATCTAGGGAGTGACCTGAATTTGATTAAATCTGATATGTATACACACATGCCTGGTATGTTTGTATATTTGCACACATACACAACTTCATGTAACAATTCCCCCCCTTTTTTGTGGGTTATAGGGCTTGAACTCCCTGGGCGCTATCCTTTAGCTTGTCAGTTCAAAGCTACTGCCCTATCCTTAAGCCAAGCCCCACTTCCCATTTTCTAGAGATTAATTGGAGATAAGAGTCTCAGGTCCTTTTGTGCTCGGACTGGCTTTGAACCTTGATGCTCAGATCTCAGCTTCCTGAGTAGCTAGGATGACAGTATGAGCCTCCACACCCCACCCAAGTAACAATTCTTTAAGTGAGCTCTGCCTTAAGTACCCGAGAGGTTTGAGCCATAGTAATATGACAAGAAAAGCAATTTGTAAGGAAAACAACATAATGGAAACCCCAAATGATTCCTCAGTTACAGCCCTACCAGGACAAAGTTCTTTGTGTTGCTGGCTTGCTGTCCATCCCAACCTCACAGAGGGCCAGGTATTTGTAATAAGTTCATAAAGTGCTTTGTACAACACAGTGCTCGGGGAAACTAAATCAGGTAAGGTTGTTTTGTTTTTGTTTTTTGTTTTTTTTTTTCTGAGTGAGGCTCAGTGGCTGACCATATGCTGAGAAGCTGGTATGCAGAAGTGATGGGGACCCTGAGAAGGAAAACCTGAGAATCTGACGCCTGGAGAGGTTCTGGAGTTGGAGCCGAGCTCCGTCCATTTCTAAAGTGGAGGCTGAGCTGACAGGGTCGGAGGTCTGCAGTATAGCCATGTGCTTCCCCCCCCCCCCCGGCTTCCTTCCCTCCCCTCTGCTGGTCTGAGTCCTGCTGGCCTTTTAACTCAGATATAAGCCACTTGCTTTCCATGTCCATCTGCCCCTCTCCTTTGTGGCAAGGCGCACATATGGCAGGAAGTGTGGTTCCCCATCTCTTTCCCAAAGTAGTGCTCAGCTAGGGGCTCAGTATTCCTCCCTCTCTCCCTTCTTCCTCCCTCCCTCCTTCTAACTTGAGATGGGGTCTTGCTGTGTTGCTGAGATAGGTCTTGAGCTCACTGGGCTCAGGTGATCTACTCACCTTGGCCTCCTGAATGCTGGGGTTACAGGCTTATTGACACATTTCAGGGGCTACTACAGCCCCTGAAGCAAGAAGGCTCTCCAAACACAGCCCTGTGACTATTTGTTTGGGGACACTCACCAACTGTGAGAGACCGCTCAAGTCTTCCTCCATTGGGGTGGCTCGGTATTCGGTGCTATTCCCCCAGATGTTACAGGATGTGTTCACCTGCGTACACATGCACGGGCACACACCAGTGAGCCTCAGGGGCCAGCTCCGGCAGACCCAGGCCTCAGAGCGCACCTTTCCTCGACCCAGAGAGGCCCGGACTCCCAGGAGGGAGCTAACGTTTGAGGCTATGGGGCCATGCCTAGCAGGTGGCTCTGACTCCTGCTGACCCTGGGGCTTGGGTACCTGGTCGGTGAAGAAATCGCTCAGCATCAGAAGACGGTTGCCGCCCCTGGTGGCGATGGGAATGGTGATCTTCATCATTACGCCGTGGACGGGGAAAAAGCCCAGGTTCTGCACCTGTGCCAGAAGGGAGGCATCTGAAGGAGAGGACAGCAAGGCCCACAGGGGCCAGCTGGCCCTGGCATCCCACAGCCAGCCTGGGGACAGGCCTACGGCACATTTCACTGTGGCAGCTGCAGCACATTGCCACATGGGTGTGGAAGGATGCTGCCATGGACACCCCTGATGGAGGGGCTCTGGGCGTGGCCGGGCGTCAGCAGGCCCTGGGCCTCCTCCAGGGCCCCTCCACCTGGGGATGGACAGGCTTGGAGATGGAGAAAGTCACCCATGTAAGCAATCAGTGTCACTGTCAGTGTGATCGCTGGGTGGGGTCTGGGGACGTAGCTCTGGGCTGCCGCCATGGATGTGTGTGTGGCTTTAGGCAGGTGACTGGGCTTTTTGGACAAGCCACACAGGACCTGGGGTATCTGCAGGCCAGTGTTGCTGTCAGCCTCACACCACCATAGAAGGCAATCAACCCACTTCAGGGACGAGGAGACCCTGGGGTCATTTTAGTCAAGATGGGTAATTTGCTTCCAGATTCTCATTGGTCCTCCTTCCTTAGTGAGGAGACCAAAGCAAAAAAGTCCTGCTTCCCAGCTCCCTTCCAGTGAAGTCACCATGTTCTAGGGCAGTGAGGAACTGCCAGGGGGGTTCCTAAAGAGGATGAAACCTGTTCATCTGCTCCTCCTTCCTGCTGCCTGGAAGGAGAATGTGATGGCTGGGGCTTCAACCCCCTTGGGCTCATTTGATACTGAGGATGGTAGAAGTAGCCTGGATTGGAACCCTCTGAAGCTGCCTGCCTAGTCTAGACTTCCTTTAGGGAGACGGCAAGCCCTGATGTAGTTAACCCTCTATGTTTTTGTACTTATAATGTTAAAATATTTTACATTAAAACTTTTTTGGTCTGTAAATAAGGAATAGGTGCAGCTAATCCAGCTTGGGTGTTTGCAAATAAGAATGGAGAGGCTCAGAAAGAACAGATGGTTGAAGGCCACACAGGAGTAGGTGGCAAGGGTGAGGCTGGACTCAGGCACTGAGCTACGTCTCCAAAGGGGGACCTCAGTGGCTGCCCTCAGCCTTACCTTGAAAACGCAGCTGAAGGGAGGCCCGATGCCACCATGCGTCTCCAGTGAGCTGTTGGCCTTGACCTCGTAGTGGCTCAGGCTGCTGCTCCTGCAGAGACAGGACAAGGTCGTGTGAGCAAAGCCAGCGTTGTGGATGACAAGGGACTGGGGTGGGGTAGGGAGGGCTGTGCCCACCTGGTAAAGAGGACGTCGGCCTCGTATTTTAGGTGGAAGCGGAGGAGGGCCGAGTTGTCGTCCTTGGTGCTGTCCTTCTCCTCGCTGTCACTGGAGGGGGAATCGGGGCGGGGTGGGGGGGCGTTCATGCTGGCTCACCCAGGCCGGCCAGCCCCACCCCAGGCCAGGTGGGAAGCTGACCAGGGCTGGCTGGGGTCAGGGAGGGGGCAGCGTGAGTTGGGTGGTTACTACCTAAAGTGCCACCTGAAGGCAAGGGACGTAGCACCAAGCCTCAAAGAATGAGGTGTGGTGGTGCCGGGCCAGGGGCGGCTCGGTTGTGGGCTCACTGAGGGGAGGGCGGAGTAGGAGCGGGAGTTGCTTCGGATGGGGAAGGCACAGGGCCCTCACCTGCCGGAGCCCAGCTGGACATGCAGGTGTTGCAGGAAGACGGACTTGCTGAATTCGAAGTCCAGACGGAAGGCTACCTGCAAGGAAGCAGGAGCCTGAGCTGGGGGTGGCGTGGGGCTAGCTGGGCCCTGCCTGGCATCCTGTCCTTTGTCCCCGTCCCTTCCCCGGGTGTGGCCCTAGCTGGGAATGGCAAAGAGAGGAGTAGGTGGAGAAGAGGGGAACTGGGGCTTGTCCAGGGGCAAAGAACACAGCTGTGCCCCTCCCCGCAGCTGCCTGCCTCCCTTCCCAGCTATCTTGCTGGCGCCGTCTGTATGCTCCTCAGCCCCAGGAGGCACTTAAGAGGAGGCACGTGGGGATAAGGGATGGCATGGAGGGCTGGGAATGTGGCTTAGTGGTAGAGTGCTTGCCAAGCCTGTGTGAACCCCTGGGCTGGATTCCTCAGTACCACATACACAAGAAAGCTGGCAGTGGTTCTGTGGCTCAAGTGGTTCAGTGTTAACCTTGAGCAACAAGAAGCTCAGGGACAGTGCCCAGGCCCTGAGTTCAAGCCCTAAGACTGGCAAAAAAAATTCCCCCAACCCCCAGCTGCCCCACAAAGAATGGCATAGATAGCCCAAGGTGTTGGGAGAGGGGTCGGGTGGGGGTGGAAAGAGGCCCCTGGGGTAAAGGGTCTGGGTGCCTGGGATCTCTTCTGTTTGTTCTTTGTTCTGCGGGCTCCCCCCACGCCCCCGCCTCTCCACACCCCCTTGGCCCCTCACCTTGGCCTTGGCCTTGAAGAAGGGGTAACTGACATTGCAGACTTTCTTGTGCAGGCGTCTCTCCTCGTTCACACACTCAATGCTGCCATCTGAGTCGTCCTGGGGGTGAGGGCATTGAGGCAGCAGTTAGGGAGGGCCGGGTGGGGGCTGAGATCTGGAGCTCCTCCCCCTCCCCCACCCATGCTGACCCCTGAGGCACACCTGGGAGCACACACCCCTCCCCTGTGTCCCCCTGAGGTCCAGGAAGCAGAAGTTTCTCCCTCAGCTCAGAGCTGAGACTTGCTTCGTCCACCTAAGGGCCGGGCCTGCCGAGCCCCTGCAGCCCTGCTTCACTCTGGTTCCTTCAGGGCTATGAACGAGCTGGAGTCTCACAACATAACCCAGAAAAACAGCAAGCTCTCTGTGGGCCAACCTCAGGCCTGAGGGGCTCTTTCTCCCACTCTGGGCAGGGTAAAGGGTACTGCTGCCCCAGACCAGGGCAGTCATTCTGGGGGAGAGCTGAGGACAGTAGGTGTAGTTCCCCCAAGGGCTGGGAAAATGGCAGTGGGTACTTCCCTGCCCTCGAGGCCTGAACGCCCCATGCCTGAGGCTCACCTCTGACCGCCTCCATAGCTCCACAAGTGCCTGGTGCCAGGTCCTCACCCAGGACCCCCCAGAGAACCCCCAGAGGAGGCAGATGACATGTGGTGTTTCTCTCCCCGGCCTGCACCTTTTCTTTCCTCCTCTGTCCTGGGCCGCCGCCAGGCTCTCACCTTCTGGATCAAGCTGGCAAACTGCAGGTTTGCCGACTGGGAGATGTTGAGGATGGTGTTGTAGGCGTTCTCGCCCCTGTTTTCCAGCGTGGCCTCCACAGCCACGCGCCGGCGCGTGCTCTCCACAACGAACACGGTGGTGTCAAAGGACAGTGTGTACGTGGAACAGTCCTGGGCCGGCCGTCTCAGAACCCGTTCGCAGTACTCCCTGTCGGGGAGAGCACCAGGGGTCAGGCAGGGGCGATGGGGACTGAGATGGTGGGACAGAGCCGCAGGGCAGGCTGGGAATGGGGCACTGGGCTGGACTCTGCCCGAGAAAGAAAAGGGACTGCAAGCTGGAGGAGCATAGATGTCATCGTTTCACCAGTCCTGCTTCCCTTTGAGCTTTGCCTGCCAGGAAGCTCAGAACTAAATGTAGAGGCAACGTCGGTGCTATTTAAACACATTGTCAGTATGGTGAGACAATGAGGCCCTGCACGGGAGAGCAGTCACCTGAGCTCACATAGGAGGTAGAAGCGGAGGCCAGGCTAGAACCCGGGCTCCAGGTCCAGTACCTGACCCACACTGCCTCTCAACAAGGTGTGTGGAAGCCATCAGGCAGGAGCCAGGAAGCCCAGAGCAGCAGGGAGGGGCGGGCATTGGGGAACAGCAACGCACGTGGCTGTGGGCAGGTCACTCCGGGCGTCCAGCACGAGGTCAGGAACGCAGTGCTCGTCCTCATTGCAGCCGTTCCAGAAGGGCACCTGAGCCAAGGAGAGTCAGGAGTGGGTGGCTGGAGAGGGACTGTGGCCTCCAGTCCTGGTCTTTTCTGTGGGTTCTGGCGCCCATTGCACAGCAGCCTCTGCCTCTGCCCTTTCTCTGGACCCCTCCTTGCAATTGCCCTCACTGCAGATTCTCCTCCTTCCAGGACTCGGGATGAAGCTTGGCTCCTCCTGGCCTCGGCTGGCGAAAGTCAGCTGGCATGAGCAGGGTGTTTGGTATGGGGTATACTCAGCGAGGAAGGCACGTGTGTTTATGAATGTGCACGCACACGTGCATTACAAACATGCACACGTATGTGCGTGCCCGTATGTGCATACATGTATGTCAGTGTGGACACATGTGCATGGATGTGTGTATCGTGGCCACGTGCCGGGCCATACCGAGACTCGGAGCATGGTGGGCCAGCCATTGTCCAGCACAGGGCCGTGGTCAGGGTCTTCCAGCATGTACTCCACTGAGAAGGCCACGGGCTTCACGTAGTCGGCAGTGTCCTGTGGGTCACAGGACAGGGGTCAGGGACCACCATTTCCGGGGCCCAGTCACTGTGGGCTAGAACTGGCATGCCCCTGAGCCAGGAGGAGTGGTGGCCTTGTCTCCCTCAGAGTCTGTTTTGGGGGTCCAGGGGCTCCTATCGAGGTCTGTGGGTGGAAGCTGTGTGGACCGTGGCTCCATTACCTGGAAGTTTCAATGAGCTCCTACTCACCCCTCCAGGCCCCAATGCCTTCCTCCCCCTTACGCAGCCTATGTCTTCAGCCGGTCCTGTGTACTGTTCTACTAGGCCAGGGCCTCACAATGGCCCGGCTCTCTCCCTATACCTGTCTGATCCAGCTCCCTCCTGGACTTCACCTGACACTAAGGATGCCATGGGGAGGGAGGGTCGGGTTATTGGCCCTGAGGACGTTACTCCAGGGCTTGAGCTGGCAATGGGGAGGGGCCTCTAGCCAGTCTCCCAGGGTCCCCCATAGGGGCCTGGACCCTGCTGATGGAGCCAGGCTCACCAGGACGTGGAAGTTGATCCGCTGGCAGTGCTCCTGGCCAGAGGACAGCAGGACAGCCCGGTTGGTGAACTGGTCCCCTCCCTCGTCCAGATGGGCCCTGGGCATGTACCGCCTCTCGTCCATAGTGGCGTTGTACCTGATACCTGGTGGAGGGGAGGCCGAGACCAGGCACTGGAGCCTCCTTCCCACCCGAGACCACCTGCCACTCTTTAAAAGCAAACGCTTCCCCTAGAGAAGAGCAGACCTTGATGTGGGGATGGAGGAAGGGACTGAAGAGGACAGGGAGGCAGAGGAGAGGAGAGGATGGGCCAGAGAGGAAGAAAAGAAGGAGCCCGGGGGCCAGTGGCTCACACCTGTAACAGAGCAACTCAAGACTTTGAAACCTGAAGATCCTAGTTCAAAGTCATCCCCAGACAGGAAAGTCTGTGAGACTCATATCCAAAAAACCACCAGAAAATCAGAAGTAGCGGTGTGGTTCAAAATGGTAGAGTGCTAGCCTTGAGCGAAAAATCTGAGCGACAACACCCAGGCCCTGAGTTTAAGCCCCGTGACTGACAAAAAAAAAAAAGAAAAGAAAAAAGAAAACAAAGAAAAGAAAAAGAAAAACCCTGACTTGGTAGATTATTTTGCCAGCCTTCTGGCCCCCAGCTGTCTCTGCCTTCAAATCTCCCTTCCCTTTACAGGTGGAACTCCAGGGAGGGAACCCTGACTCAGGACCTTTCCCAAGTCCTTCTCTTCCCTTCTTCCCACCAGACCCTTTCCCTCCCCACCTGGTCCTATGCCTTGGCTGAAATCTACATGCCACTCCAGAACATGCACGCTTCGCTTCCAGGGCCAGGCAGTGGTGAGCAGGTTCAGCTCTAGCTGTAGTGGGAAGAAAGAGGCCCACTCTCCCAGCTGGGGTGTGAACATGGCCTGTGTGCCCGTCCCTGGCTCCTAGCTGCCTCCTGCTGGCTAGCTCTGATTTCTATACCCAGGCCAGCTTCTCTGGCTTCTATGCCACTCTGTCTCCAGCACTGTGATCCAGTTGCTCCCAGAATGGCTCCTGACCCCATCCTCTGGGTACAGGGTTGGGGTAGAGGGAGGTCAGCTCTGCTCACTGCCACCCGGTCTATGGCATGAGTCCCCTGGGTTGGGGAGAGAGGGAGAGTTAAAACTGGCTCTGGGAGTGACCTGGCACCCACGGAAAACCCAGGCTGTGGCACACAGACAGACTGGGGAGACAGATCTGGTGGGGGGAATGGAGGGGTCTGTCTTACCAACAGTTGCTTCTGGGAAATGGGGTGCCAGGAAGACAGGCACAAAGCAAAGGTAGGCGGCCAGGCAGGTGGCATCCCTGCCACTGCGCTTGCAGTCTTTGTGGAAGATGTTGATCTTGGATGGCTCGAAGCGGAGGCTGGCATTGATCTGCACCACGGGCCGGGCCCTGGAGGAGAAGCGCGGGTGAGCCACAACTGTTCTGCATACGGCGTGTGTGCAGTCCTGGGGGCTTGAACTCGGGGCCTCTCAAGCAGCTTATTGCAAGGTAGGAACGGTTGGTACCAAGATAACTTATGGGCATCCCAGCTGACGTGTGTCTGGCCAGCAGCGAGTTGCTGCAAAGACCCTTGGGAATGTCCTTCACCCCTCTCTGTTTGGGGAACCCGAGGAGGACCAGGAGGAGACAGGGAACTGACCACAAGATGACAGCACTTCCCAGGGAGCCCACAGCCAAGTCCACCAGTCCATCCTCGTTGAGGTCCAGCTGACCGTGGACGCTGCAGCCGAAGAACTGGAGGCCTGGGGCCAGTTCCGACGCAGAGATTCTCTGGGAGAAAGCAAAGGCTGAGTGTTGGCCAGGCTGGGCAGCAGACCCGATGCAGGGTGCAGGAGAGCCTGCCCCGCAGTCAACTGGGGCCCTCAGTGGTCTCTGCTCTGTCCCGTCACAGCAGTGGAAAGGCCTGCTAGAGGCATGTCTCTGGTTTAATCGACTGTCACGACGTATCAGCTGGCAGGTAGCATCTCAAACTTCCAAACAGAATAAACAGGTGACTGGGGGCTGTGGTGGCGGGGGCGGGGGTAAACTGGATGCACATTCAGCAAAGCGTGAGCCCAGGCTGGAGCTTTCTGCCTGTGGTCGACTGCGTGGGAACTTGGCTGCAGGAGCAGGGCACAGTGCCTGGGCTCGGTCCTTGTGTGGATGGAAGGTCAGGAGACACAACACGCCCAGGGCTTGATTTGATTCGAGGCAGGCATAGCCAGAGCAGGCATGCCCACCTGTATTGTGGGCACATCTGAGCTACGCCTGCACAGCACCTCTGCTACCGCCTCCTGTGGGCCTCACCTGCTTGGGTCTCTTCTGAATGCCACCTGGGCAGCTGTGGAAGATGTAGACAGCCCCTCTGTGGTTGTCCTCCAGCGGGGCTCCCACCACCACGTCGTTGTAGGAGTCCTGATTGAGGTCTCGGACAGAGGCGATGGATGAGCCAAACCGGGCGTTCTGGTAGCTGTAGGCATCCTTCAGCGTTCCGTTATAGACAAACCGGCTCTGTAAACCCAAGGCCCCAGAAGGGCTCAGGGCCAGGTGCAGGCTTTCAGAATGACAGCTCCCCGCACCTGTGCCAAGGGCCCTGCCTATATCATGTGTCTTCTCCAGGATCCCACTGGTGACCCGAGCCCAGAGGCCAGACAGGAATTCTGGCTCCCCCAGGTGTGGCTCCTACCGGAGGCAACAACTGAGCCTGGTGCCCCAAGACAAAGCCATACACAGGGGCCCTGGGGCACCTGTCTCAGGTTGTAGAGGTACACCTTGCCACACAGGGCCCTGTGGTACCTGTCTCAGGTTGTAGAGGTACACCTTGCCGCGTTCATGGCCCTCGCTGAAGTACATCGGGGCTCCCACCAGCAGGACGTCTGTCACATTGTCGTCGTCGATGTCCACTGACGTGATCTCACTCCCGAAGTAGGAGCCTATCTGCGTCACCCAGGGCAGAAGGGGAGGGTGGAGTAGCCCCCTCCCCTGGGGCAGGTGGAGGAGAAGGGAGGGGCTGGCAGGCTGTCCCCCTCCCCTGTGCTTCCCAGAACCACAGCCTTCCTGAGCTACCAACTTCTGATCTTCTCACCCCAATGCCTCGACCCACGAGGGGCCCAGCAACAGACTGGTTAGCAGCCAAATCCCAGTGTATCCACTGCCAGGGGAGGAGAAGCTGGCCTTCTGGTGGCCCCTGGCTTTTTGAGGTGGTTGTGACACTTTGGGCAGTAGGAAGGGACATGAGGAGTGAGTGTGTGTGTGTGTGTGTGTGTGTGTGTGGGTGGGTGGGTGTGTGTGTCCTAGGGCCTGACAGTCTGCATTCTAGCACACCCCACAGAAGGGTGGTGGAATTAGCTTGGGCGTGGGCAGCACCCCAGAAAGGAGAGATCCCAGGGGAGAAAGGGTCCCGTTTCTCCCTCTACAGCAAGGCCAAGGCCCAGCATTGGGGGACAGGACAGGACAGGACCCACACTACGTCAGGGGCTGGTGTGTGTGTGCATACGATACGGGATATACGTGATGTACGATAGGTATCAGTGACAGTGGGATGGGACCTCACGCAGGGAGGGCCCTGGAGATCCTGCGGTTTTCTACTGAGGATACCAAGCCAGCCTGAAAGCCTTCCTCCTGCCTGCCCCACGCGCTGCCCCGGCCTCCTCTCCTTACCTGCTCGCCCCGCAGGGCCTGGTGGATGGTAAGGCTGCGGTTGCTGTGCATGGTGAAGAGGATAACTTTTCCAGTGTGGTTGAACCGGGGAGCTCCAGCCACATACACCCGGCCCTGCCTGGAGGACACGATGGATGTCACTGTGTACCCTGCCACGAGAGGAAACAGACAGGTGTCTCTGTGTGCCCTGCCACGAGGGGGTGATGTCCCGGTGCGCCCTTCTGCCCTTGTGTGTGTGGATTAGTGAGACCTCTGGCTCGGCTTGTACTTGTTCCTATCAGGCTCACTGTGCTGTGGTTCAGGCTGGAAGTTCTAGAAATGAAATCAAAGCCACGACCGAGAGTCTAGAAGCACCAGTTGAGGACAGGCTTCTGCTATGGGCATTGATTCTGCCTATTGTGGAGAGCTCTTATCTTGCTGATGGTGCTGGAAGGAGCCGGCCTTGCCCTGGGCCCTGGCCTGGAACTGTCCTTCAGGATTTTGCTCTCCAGCCAGTATAGACTCCCCTTGGCCTGAGGGTGAACAGGGTTCCCTCCTCTCCCTCTGCCACCTGCCGCCTCACCCAGGTAGGCGCCGTGGTTCTTCAGCTCCTCAGGGAACTCCTTCAGGTAGGACTCCCGGAGAGGGATGACCTTGCCGCCGCTCGTCTCCTTCAGCACAGCCCCATTCCAGTCATAGGCACCGACTGCTCCCAGCAGAACCCCGTCCTGCCACGGGGAGGGGACCCGATCAGACCCTGCTCCTGGGTGTCCCAGAGCCATTCCAGGTCCTTTGAGCAGGGCTGCACCTTTCCCGGGGGTGACACGCTCAAGACCGCTTTCCTGACGAGCTCTTGGGTGAGAATGCGGCTCAGCGATGACCATTCATCGGATGCTCAGGGCACAATGGTTTAAGAGACTTTGGAAAATAAGGACCGTTCTAGAACATTCTAGAAACAAACGAAGCCACGACAGAAACCCCACTCCTCTCTGGGCTTCCAAACCCCTCTGGGGTCCCCTCTTGTCTTCCCTTGGTCTCCCCACCAGATGTGGAGCAAGTGGTTATATCCCCGCCTGGCAGGGAAGCAGGAAGCTCAGCTAGAGAGCTTTTTGTGTTTTGTGTTTCTCCATTCCCGAGAGCCAGGCCCTTCTCTTTCCATTCCCTGCACCCTGCTCTTCCAGCACAGCAGATGAGAACCCGGCACTGAAAAGAGGACAAGTTATTGGAGGCCGGATGATCAGCCTTGGTGATTTTGGGGTGTGGGTGGCTGTTTGGGACCCCAGCATTGGGCACTGGAAACCCAACAGGATCTGCCACCCTTCCACAGAGCTCTTTGTGAACTTGGCTTGCTGAGAGTGTTCACGGGTCCTTTGTTGTCGCAGATGCAAAGGGTTAAACCTTCCAGTGCCCTCGGGTCTGGTCTGACAGTGGTTCCTGCCAGGATCCCTGGCTCTCCCTAGGTTTGGAGGTCGGGAATTTCTGCAGGAACTGCCATTCTGAAAGCTAGGGGCCAGGGGGCGCTCTAGGTCTTGCTACCCCTCTGACTCAGCAGCAGCTAGGCCTTGGACCAAGGTAGAGAACTGTCCTGAGAGTTAGGGGCAAGAAGAGCCTTGCTAAGGGCGGGGCCGTGGGGAGGGCATGGGAAGACCCCGAGGTAAGCCTCGGCTGGGACCTCAGGCACTCTGAAGAGTCCATGTGAGAGGAAGGAGGGCAGAGTTCTGATCGGGAAGCTGGGTGTGGGCACAGCTGGACTGTGGTTGCAGGACAAGGTGGGGAAAAGGAGCACCCCTAGCTCTGCAGGCCCTAGGTAGGTCCCCTTATTTGTGCATCCCAGACAGCCCAGATCTGTGGGGTCACAGAGCCCCATGAGGCACCCCCAGTGTGGACTTAGAAGTCCACCCCTGGTCCTGACAGCACAAGTCATTGCCTGATCTCGTGCCAATGGGGGCCCTTCCTTCTCTGTGCCGGGCTCTTCATCCTCTAAGAGGCTTCAACTTCTCCTGTGCCCAAGAAAGCACTGAAAAGATGGGTGGAGCCAACCATTTTAACCAGAGTCACCATCAAGGCCTTCAGGCCTCCTGAGCAGTACTCTCCTGGCATGCACATGTTCGACGACAGGGCCGTGACATGTGCATCTTGCTGTGTTTGGGACAGTGGCCCTGACATCGCCCAGATGTAGCTCAGAAAGACCTGAGCAAGAGTCGTGCTTCAGCTCATCTGCTGGCTGCCTGGTGTCCTGGGCCTGCTCCCCTCCGACCTGGGATTTCTGAGTCAGACCCCCCCGCCTTGCCCTGAAAGCCTCTGGTCTCTGCAGACCAGCTGTAGAGTGGAGAGAGGTCAGGGGGGGGGGGGGGGAGACGCTGGCATTTTTCTCATGAGTTTCACTGCAGCAGAACACGAGCCTCTCTAAGACTCAATTTCTCTGTCTGTAAACTGGGAACAAGGAATCCTGCCCTGTTACAGAAGAGCTGGCGGTGGGTGAGCACAAGACAAGGAACTAGCATGGACTAGCAAATGAGCAGAGTGCGTTCCCAGAGCGCCATGCACACATGTACCCACTTGCATGCAATACACACATGCACACACCACACAGACATACACAGATGTGCATACACCTGTGTGTATACACATACATGGCCCAGGTGCGCTCTATGAAGCTGTGCAAAGTGTGCACAGAAAGGAGACCCAGCCGTGCAGCAGCTCTGGGCATGGCATCTCTGGATGCCCTCTCAGCCAGGCTGACTCTCAGAGGGACTGTGATCAGCTTTGGCTTCTGCCTTTGTTTTCCAACAACGGAACCATGGGCAGAATGGGACCCTTGGTCCTGAGGAGAAATGTTCTCCCCATTACCTGGCACTTTATAGGTATGGTGTGTTTATTATGAATAGTGTGCTTGAGTCTGGAAAGCGATGAGGACAACAGAAGTAAGTTGAAGACCTCTCCTCCTGTCCCAGAAGCTTCTAGGAAGCAGAGAGATGCCAAGAAAAAGAGATAAAGAGACAGATGCTCCAGGAAAGGTGGATTCCAGGACTGAGAGTTTGGAAGGGTAGATCCGCCCCTTTCCTACCTCCACCACGTGCGAGGAGAAGCCAGTCTGTGACATCTCTAGCCCGAAGGATGTTTCATTCTTGTTGGTACCTAGAACAAGGACAGAGAGGGGTCAGCTCTGCTTGCTTTACCTCACACCCCAGCACCTTCTTCATGGGCACTGGGAGCTGGGGTGCTCTTTGGAGAGAGGCTCTGAAGAGGGCCAAAGTGCTATGGCCCCCTCAGCACCTCTAGGGGCCAGCATGGACATGCGGTGGGGGTGGGGATAAGTCAGGTTATAAGTGTGCTTGCTATAAACCACTTATAGAGAAGAAATCAAGAAAAGGCACAGAAATAGCCGTGTGTGTGTGTGTGTGTGTGTGTGTGTGTGTGTGTGTGTACAGAAATGAAATTTCCCACTTCCTCCGTTCCTATTCCACACCGGTTTGGTTTCAGATGCTTTTGGCTGATTCCAAACCATCACACTGACTGCCCGGAGGGAGGCTGGTTACCTACAATGCTGTGCAAGGCAAGCCACGGGGCTCCCACAGCCCCGCCACAGAGGTCTTCCCCCACACAGCATCGTGACGGTGTCTCATCTCCCGAGACCAGTGCTTCATCCTGCTTTCCATCTGCTGATTTGGATGTTTCAGTGCTGGCGTGGGTGTCGGAGCTCATGTCCAGGCCTTGAGTCTCTTGGTCTCTCATGACAGCAGCTTGTCATTCCCAAGGCACTGCAGATGTCTTCGGTTCTAGAATGCTGCCTTCTTTTGATTTTATTTTTTTGTGGTTCCCTCCGTACCCCAAAGCCCAATGTTGGAAGGGTCCATGACAACGCTACAGAGCAAGCAAGATGATGCACTGCAGGGCTTCTCAGACGCCTTTGTTCTGAGGATGACGTAGCGTTGGAGAGGCAGTGACACTGCCCAGTGGGCGGAGGCCCACTGGACTCAAGCTAGGGTTGCCAGGTAACACTATACCTCACCTAGGCGTTTTGGGTTGAGGACGTTAGCTAAGCCACTGTGTCTGTGGGAGTTTTAGGAGCATGGAGGCTTCCACAGGCCCGACTCACCTTCCAAGCTGAAGATCCTGTCTCCCAAGGCATCCACAATGTCTTTCAGGGCCGCCTCGTCGGTGACATTGAAGAAGTGCTTGTCGTCAGGGTCGCTGGCGATGTATTTGATTTCACGCAGGAAAGTTTCCGGATTGATCCCCCTGCGGTTGTAATAACCCAGGACCTGCCAGGGGAAGGAGCAGGTGAGCAAATTAGGACCAGCTAGGGGTCCCTGGGGTGGGAAAGAGCCAGGACCATCCAGTGGCCATTCTTCAAGAGGTCGTGTGTGTGTGTGCTCGTGCACACACATGCACAAATGTGTCAGTCCTGGAATTTGAACTAAGGACCTGAGCACTATTCCTGAGCTTTTGTGCTCAAGGCTTGTGCTCTACCACTTGAGCCACAGTGCCACTTCTGGCTTTTTGGTGGTTGTGTTTGACTTGCTTGCCTCCTTTCTTTCTTCCTTCCTTTCCTTTTTTTTTTTTTTTTGTGGGTCATACGTCTTGAACTCAGGGCCTGGACCCTGTCCCTGATCTCTTTTGCTCAAGGCTTGCACTCTTATCACTTCAATCCACCATACCACTTTGGTTTTCTGGTGGGTAATTGGAGATAAGCTGGACTTTTCTGCTGGTCTGGCTTTGAACCACAATTCTCAGATCCCAGCCTCCTGAATAGCAAGGACCAGGCTGGTCCAGGGCCTGGCTTTTTTTTTTTCTTTTTTCTGGTAGTACTGTAGTTTGAACTCAGGACCTGAGCCACGCCTCCATTTTCTCTTTGTGGGTCCTTTGCTAAGCTGGGATTTGGGGTTTTGGAGCCTGGGGTATTATCTGGATTTTGAGGTTTCTGACACTCACTGGCAAAGGAAGGAAGAAACCAACCCACGGTTTTGTGGATAGGCCAGGATAGGACTGAGGGCCTCAACTTCTTTAGATGGGGCCTAGAGGCCAAGGTCCCTAAGGGTTTCTGGGTCAAGCCACCGAGTGTCGCCAGAACCCTTGGGTGGGGAGGACTCACGGCTACGGCGTATCTGGTTACGTTGTCCTGCTCGCTTTGACGGATCACCCGCTCCAGGTCCGGGCTGTCATGAGATTCCCCATCTGTGATGACAATCATCACCTTCTTGGCCCCTTTCCTTCCACCCTTCCGGAATGCCTCCGAGCTGGAACGGGGCACAGGGACAGGGCAGGGGGTGAGAGGAAGGTGGGAGAAGGGCACATGTGGGAGCCAGGGCTGAGACCCCTGGGGAATCCAACCAGCCAGCTCCTTGGGACCTCATACTAATGCATCTGGCTGGCACTGCCAGAAACCACCCTTCTCCAGCTTCTCAGGTGGGACTTGGGTCCGTGTGTTTCTGGAGTCCTGACCTTGCTGCTTGGGGCTAGCAAGGCTAGCTCAGGCATACCCAACTAGAAAAAGGCACTTTCGACTCCTGGCAATCCCACTACCAAGGGTGGAAAAGCTCTTGGTGCCTCTGCGGCCAGCCCTCCTTTACTCTACGGGATTGTGACAGGTACAGACATAGCCCCGCGCAACCGTCTGGTCTGGAATGGAGAATTGTCCTGTAAGGATTTAACCTAAACGTGGCTCTTGAGCGGTAGGAAGAGCAGCTTTCAGATCTGAGCTCTGTGGACCAGAGGCTCAGCACATATCTCCTGTAGAAGGTACTCAGATGTGCCGGGCATCCGTTATTAAGGAATTCATGAAACCTGCACTGTTCATTTAGAACTTCTTTCTTTTGGGGGGGGGGTGTAGTCTCAACACATTTTGTTTTGTTTCCTGCACAGTGACAGACAACTAGAATGGTATCTGAGATGATACATGCGCCTATAACTGTACCGAGCAAACTCAATGCCAAATGCTGTCCGGGTCTCCGTCCCTCCTCTCTGCTCGATGTGGCTGGCCGCTTCCACCACGTCTTTTACGGACCTGTAGTCATTGAGATGAAACTCGTGGACTGCGTCTTCTCCGTACTGAACAACTCCCACCTGCAGGTCAAGAGGAGAGGACGAGAGATGTCTCCACCAGGGACCTTAGACCTCTGGGAACAAGGGGTCTTGTGGGGGGTTCTCCAGCTGCAGAGTGAAGTCTTTCCAGAAGTTAATACAGCCCAAGGCATGTAGACTCCACAGGTTCCTGGGACTGTACAGGAGGTATAGTGGAAAGATGGTGGAAGCATACAGAGAAAGGGGACTTGGTGACTCAAGGCAAGCCCAGCAGACTGCTGTCTTCTCTAGGAAAAGGGAGGCTGAGCCCAGCTGGAGGACTCAACCATTAAGAGGTGTGTGTGTGTGTGTGTGTGTGTGTGTGTGTGTGTGTGTGTGTAAGTGAGAGGGAGGGGGATGGGGAGAGAGGGAGAAAGAGGAGATGCATGTGTGAGCTCTGATGCTGTTTACCAAACTCTAAAACTAAGGTGCTTCCAAACTAGAAAGAGAAAAGCCTCTTCCATCCCGGAGGCTGATAAACCATGGAAAACGTTCACAGCCTTGAAATCAAAACCCTTGAAGACTTGGTGGAGTGATCCAATGGCAGAACCAAACTTCCTTTGCTCTTGGATGGGCCTGCCGTATTTCCCTTGCTAGGCAGATGCTGTGGGCTGCAGGTCCTAATGCTGGCTGGCCCCACCCGCCCTCACCCTTTCGAGCTTCCCCTAGAGCCAGATCATGGTCTTGGGTGCTGTGTTCAGAAAGGGGCTCACCTGGATCTGCCCCGGGCCGATGTAAAACTTCTTCAGGATGTTGATGAGGAAATGCTGGACTTCCACCCAGGGGTAGATGCTGTTGGAGCCGTCCAGCACAATGACAATGTCCATGTAGGTTTGACACCCTGGGGTGTGGGAACATGGTCAGGGCGATAAGAAGCCAGGTCTTTGGGGTTTTGCATCAATGTTCTCAGGATGATGAAAGAATGACGGCCACGTGCGTGGCACCCCTTGGGCTGGGAACTGTCAACTCTGGGGCTGTTTGCACAAAGCTTCAGTTGAACCTGACCTCCTCCAGGCCTGAGCAGGGACTAACCATCACCCGTGGTCAATGCTTCTGAAGCAACCAGCCCTGCAGTCCAAAGAAGGACCTTGCCACCATTTGCTTTACTGTCCTTGGCAGGTGCTACTGACAGCCCAAAGGAAAAGGACTCTGCTTCCAAGGGAGGAGTCATGGTTAATGACCTGGGAATCTGGACTTAGGGCCTGTCACTCTCTGGCTATGGGCCTGGGGACCTCCACTCAAGCTCCAAGTAGCCTTTTCCTCTGCTACAAAAGAGGAATAACTCTAAGGAAAGGTGGCTGTGGGGGTTTAATGAAAAGGTGAAGAGCTGAATACCAAACCAGTCTCAATAAAGCTTAGCTAATGCATTTTTTAAAAAAGCAAACACATTGCGTTAGCTCAGAGGTAATCTTTGTCTCTGCCTGAGCAGAAGCAAGCGGTCCTTGACTTGTGTGTGACTTGTGTCACTCCAGGACTGACCTCTAATTCTGGAGGCTCCCCTCCCCTCTAAAGCCATCTTTCCACCTCTGGCTGGCCTGTGTGTGAGGAAGCTGAGAGCAAGCCCTCACCTCCACTAACCGCTGGGCGAGGGATTCAAGATAGATGACATGGTGAGGGCCACAGCCAAGAATTCTGGGCTTTCTCCAGCAAGGCCTGAGCACCGACGCCCTGGGTTTTGTAGGCATTTGGGAATGAGGCTCTGGAAAAGGTAGGCTGAGTCCCCTTGGCGCCTGGGAACAGCAGGACGGTGCTGTTCTTGGCCCTCTCTGTACCATGCTGCAGCCTTGTAGGACACTAGAGAGTACCATTCACACTGTAGTGTGAGCGAATGATGCCCCAGCATTATGCAATGTATAGCTTGCCAGCATATGTAGTGGCCTGGCTGTTTATTCCACGCTCAGGGCTTTGGCAGCTAAACTCCTAAGATATCCCAGAGGCCCAGCCAGACTCCTCTCATGTCATCCAGAAGGCCAGGGACAGGCAATTCTGGAGTTCAAATGCCACAGGACAGCAGTGACCAGAGCCTATGCCTCTCTGGATGGCTTCCAGTGGTGCATCTGACGTCACTTACTTTGGAGAGCTGGAGCCACCGTCTTGGAGAACCTAAAGTTGGAGTTGACACGTGAGCACATTCCCGTGGTGTAGTAGGAACTCCCACACTCGTGAGACCAGAGGGGGCTGCAGGCCTGTGGAGCAAGAGAGCACAGATCCAGTCACAAGGGGTATGCAAGGTTCTGGTGGCCACCCAGTCCCCAGACCAACATCAATGTCCGACGAGCCAGTGGGGCGGGGATCTCCTTGTGTCTTGCTGAGCTCTCCAGCTGCAGCATGCTGCAGGTGTGATGGGGACGGCTGGTCCGTCCCTGCGCTGGCCTGGCCCCATCCTCCACGTGGTCACCTAGGCTGACCCTTCCTTTCCTTTCCTCCCCTTCCTGTCTGCCCCACAGAGCCCCTTCATCAACCAAAGTACTGAGAGTCACGAGACCAGATCTTCTCCCACTAAAGGTCATCCAGAGACTCTCACTGAGCCAGGCGCCAACAGGTCCTACTAGGAAAAAGAGACAGAAGGTCTCTCTTCTTTCTGTGAAACGTGCTACCCAAAGATACTGACATTAGGCTCTACCCAGGGGCAGCGTGGTGAGTATCTCTCACAGTGGGACTTAGACATGAAAGCCCAGCCTGCCTGTGTCTTTGCCCTGCTATCAAGGAGCCCAGAGCTATATTTCATGCTGTAATTTCCTTTCTTTAAACTTTAATTAGCCTTTTTTTAAAAAAAAAAAAACCAAGAGCTCAGAGATAATGTTTTGTTTGTGTCTTTTGTTGAAATCTCTGGAAGTATGGAGAGAATAAAGGATGCAAAGATGAGCCAGGCATTACAGCATTACAGCTCATGCCTGCAGCTCTGCCTACTAAGGAGGTACACACAGGAGGATCACAGTTCCAGGCCAGCCTGCAAGAAGTTAGTGGGACCCAATGGAACCAATATGGACCTGTGTAGTGTGGGGGCACATCTATCATCCCAGTTACGAGAAGTATACACAGGAGAATCCTGTTTGAAAATTAATGATATGAAGAGGGCTGGAAGAGGTAGGGCTCAAGTGGCAGAGCCTTTGCCTAGCAAGAACAAGGCTCTGAGTTCACATCTGAGTCCTGCTTAAAAGAAACAGAAAGGAATAAGATGGAAGAATAGAAAAATGACATGCACGGAATGGAAGATGGATGGATGATGGATGATGATGGATGGGTGGATGGAGAGATGATGGATGGATGATGGATGGGTGGACATGAGAGCACGGATAAGGAGTGTTCAATATCTTTTCTCCCCGCCCCACGCAGCGGGGCTGTGCAGTGGGGAGGGCCAGGGCGAGCGGGTTGTGGGGATTCTTACCAAAAAGCTGTTGTCCTTGGGGTTGGTGGCAAGGCTCAGGCCAAGCCGCATGTTGTCCTTCCGCTCCGACACATTGGACAGAGTGACTCTGCCTGGAGGGGGAGGAGAAGAAGCTCGGCCTGCAGCCTTTCCTTGCAGCCTTTCCCTGCCCTTCGAGTCCGAGACTTGCAGGGGTCACTTAGGCACTTGAGCCCCCTGCCTATCCAATATCACGGCAGCTTTCTCCAGTCCTAGACTGGTTCCTTCCTCCAGCTCCCCGAGTCTCACAGAGCAACTGTGCACAACAGGGCGTGGGAATCCTGAACTTTCCTCTGGCTATGGGAGTGGGCCGTCTGTGCCCTATCTCAGACGCTGTATGGCACCCACAGAGGCGGGCTCCTCTGTCCAGGGTCCTGTCCATTTTCTGTAACCTCCCATTACTGTCTGGGGCTTACTCTTTGGAATCCCTGTTCATCTGCCAAGCTGAGAACATTCTCTCATTCTCCCCCCACCCCTCTCTTGTAAAGTACAGACAATTTGACAAAAGCCTCTGGGAGGTAGCAAAACCCGAGCCTCTAGCACCCGGCTGGCTACTGGGAGAGATTCAGGAAAGCAGCACCAGACTGCTGGATTAGGAAAGAGAGATGCAGGGAACAATGACTTAAGGTGTTCTGTCCATTCTGTCAGGGCACTGAAGGGAAGAGGAAGCGTTTGCATTCCCCAGAAGAGCACGTGTGCGTGTGCACACTTGGGAAGAAAAGGGCGTCTTTCTGAGACCTCTGTGACTTCCTCTGCTTGCGGGCTTGGATCTCCAGGCTGGAATGGTTTGCTTTCCACTTCGTTGGTGACCAGAGGTGTGAAGAGAGGGCCTCCAGGGACCAGCTCAGCAAGGCCAAGGGCAACAGCAGAGGCCAAGTGGCGGACAACATGACCAGGTCTGCAGCTGGGCTGCATGGCTGCCATTTTTCTCCCTTTGGCTTCTCGCTTTGGATTTTGGTAAGGCTTCCTTTGCAATCAAGTCTGTCTCCTCTGGGCAGTGTTGTGTGGCTGGGCTTGTTCTGTTCTGTGCCCCCAAACTCCCTTACCACCTAGAGCCCTGGTGCTGCTTTAGCACAAAAGCATGAGTGACACCTCTGGGGGGAGGGGAATGCCCAGGAGAAGATGGGTTTGAAGGCAAGGAAGTCCCTCCCCCATGGGACTCTGCTTCCTTCTGAAAGACAAGAGGACAGAGGTCCACCTGGGCTGCTCTTGGTATTATACCTGCAGGTGTGCTGGGGGCACAGGGTGAGGGGCTGCATTCAGAAAAGGCTGAAGCGCAGCTGCTATAGAGTGGCAGAAGCCTGGCAGGGCTGCCTCCTGGAGGGGTGGCTGAGCTGGGAAATAGCTGGGGCATGAGGGGCCTGGCTGGGGTGTCCTGGGGCCACACAAGCTGTAGGACTGCAGGAAAGCCACCTTCTGTTTCTGGCCTAGGCATCCTCATGTTGTACGGTGGTGGTAGCCATGCTGGCTGGGTCACATGAGAGAGCAGCTGGGAGGAGCCAGGCGCCATAGGGAACAGAGCATCTCCTCTGATATTGATGAGGCTGGCAGCCACTTACCCAGGTTGAGCTTGGTGCAGTTTCCCTGGGTCACTGGACACTTGTACACATCTCCCGTCTTCTGGTGGCCGTTGGTTTCCAGTGGGGCACCCACAACCAGCCTGTGAGGAAGAAAGACAGTGAGGAGGCCAACAGAGGGTGGACTGGCTGGACAGTGTGGAGGGAATTTGGAGGAGTGACCGCACAGATCCTCTGAACTCAGATTCAGGGGCGGTCATGCTGGAATCTTAGCCTGTCACCTGTTGTTGGGGTCTGCATCCCAAAGGCTGGGGGAGGGGCAGACACCTGGACAGAGGTCCTAACCAGCTCATGGGGGCGTGCAAAGAGGTCCAGGCTCTATGGTGGAGGCAGGCAGAGGGATGTTCTTGAAGCCATGAAGTCTTGGATCATCTGCTATTTGTTCACAGGACTTCACTGGCCTTACAGTGAAGGTTCTCAGCTGGGCCCAGCGTGGGGAAGCTGCTACGTGGCTACTGAGTTTTGCAGGGTAGCCTATCAAGAGTGGCCAGGCTGGCCTGGGCTCCATCTTGAGCCTACTCATTTTTGTGACCTTATGCTGGAGATAAGAGGTAGGTCATAGATAGGAAGTTGCAATCATTCTGGATTACCTGGGTACGCCCCACATATCCAAATAGCCCTGCAGACTTCCAGGCCTGCACTGGAAAGTAAAATACTGGGATTGGGGCACAGGATGGAGAGAGAGAGAGAGAGAGAGAGAGAGAGAGAGAGAGAGAGAGAGAGAGAGAGAGAGAGAGAGAGAGAGAGAGAGAGAGAGAGAGGGCGAGCGAGCACGAGTACGTACTGGGAACCCACTAAACCCTGTTCTTCTGGCAACTGCCCACCACTGGGCCACATGGCCAAAAGCAAAATCTTCCTTTCAATCTCGGACCTAAGATGGTTGAGAGGAGGTAGCTGCAGGCCTAGGTGGCGTAGGCTATGGTGGCTTCTCCTGGTTCAACGCGCCCTTGCCTTGGCCCAGCTGCCTGAGTGCCATCAAAAAAGAAAGCCAAGTCTGAAACAGGGCTGACATGGCTCTGTCTGAAATTAAGTGTCTGTGAAATAGGAGCTGAGCTTTCCCCCCCCGGGAGCCACATAATGACAGGGTCTAAATATAGCCCTTTATTAAGCACACCCGATTTGTGACTGGCAGGAATTAATTGGACCCATAAAGTCTGTTTGTCTAGACGACGTGACTTTTGGCTACTTAATCCTGTGAGCTGATGCTATGGTCAAGGCTGTTGCATTTGGAGAGAGAAAGAGAGAAAGAGGGAAGTGAGCAGAAAAGAAAGCCTGGATTCTAGGCTTGCTCTTCTAGCTGCTGTGATTTCAAGGTTCAACAGACGTGTGACCAAATCTTCCTGGGGCCAGTATGCACATTCACCTTCAAGAAGCATCCTCATGCTCTCCTTTCTCCTCCACTCTCTAGACAGACCCTCCTGGTCTGTCTCCCCGCTCCCCCATTAGCTTGACCAGGGTGGACTCCCAACAACTCCAGAGTGGTGCGCTGGGGTCTCGGGACCACTGGAGGGACCCCAGCAGGGGGCAAGACTGTTGGGCTGAGGTTCCTAGAGATAGATCTTCATTCAGGTCCCGTCAACAGCTTGTGTGTGGCCTTGGGAAATTGTAGAACTGTTCCAAGTCTTGCTTTTTCTGGTTGTGAAATGGGATTAGCCATCCCGCACTGCCTCGCCTGGTTCCCAGGGCTAGTGTGGAAAGCCACAGGTGACAAGAAGGTTCTGAGAAGCAGAGTGGCCCTAGCTGCCTAAGGCTGGTGCTGCCCAGAGTCTGGATTGTCCCGGTGACAGCCAGGTCGGGGAAATCGGGCAGACCATCAGTTAAGTCATCACGACCCCACATTTACAACGAGACTGGGCTTTGGCCTCGTTTAAGAACAAAGTCTGATTCCAGCATTCCATCTCCATGCTCCAGACCCCATTTCTCTTGGAGGTGAGGGCCCCCGTAAGAAGGTGCAGAAGTGGAGGTCCCAAGAAAAGGGTTGGGACTGAGGTTCCTGTGGGATGGCTCTCCCAGGAAGGGGAGGCTGGGCTAGCCTCCCCTCCACGCTGGGGTCTGGATGTGCTGTGTGCCTGGCGGGGCTTGAGGTTTGGAAGGCATGATTCAGACGCGCGTCGAGGGGCTCTCTGCCTGAGTGCAGGGGGAAGGTCCACGTCACCACCCGAAGTGGCTAAACGGCTGCGAGGATCTGGCATCCCTTGCCATCCCTGAAGCCTCAGCCTTAAATAGTCATCGGCAGCCCCAGGCCTGTGGGGCCGCTCAGAGATTGGATACCCAGTATCCTGTGGGTACCAGAAGACAGGAAACTCCACACTCTTGCACATCGGCCCAGTGTGTGTGTGTATGTGTGTGTGTGTGACCAGCTGTGAGCTCCCAGTATTCTTCCTGGTAAGATGTGGGAGAACCACTTTGGTGGATGGGATCCTGGCAGCAGACATTTCAGCCACAGCCCTGTAGGTCCCCAGTCCTGGCAGCTGCCCTCTGAACAGGGCCTGGCAAAGGGGGGGCACTTCACGTGGAAAGCAAGGGTCCTGGGAAGACTGGGCCTGGGCCCCATGGGACACAGGTAAGGACACAGGGACCGCCCTCCTGACTCTCTACCCTAAGTCATCTCCCACAGAGCTCGTGGCATTCCTCATGGATCCTGCTTGTGTCCTTTTAGGCAGTTTGGTCTCCAAACTTCAAAACTTGTCATCTTTGATCCAAGTGAAAGGTGATAATTACCCTACATTTGGGGTAAATCCACATGCAAGGACACTGTGTACATAATGCAGCCACATGTTAAGACCTCAGTGAGCCGTTAGCAGAAACCTAGACCTAAGTGGAGGCCCAAGAATTCTTTCCTGCCCCTCAGTGTGGGGCTGGCCCAGGCTCTGTTGTGCACACCTATCCTCAGCCATCTCTTTACGATGTGGTACAGATCCCCACTGCCTCCAGGAAGCCCTCCCGATTGTCCACAGACCAGTGTGTGGCCTCTGTGGCCGGCCTGCCATCACTGCTTCCCCAGAGCAAGGCCTGGTCTGCCATAACAGTGCAGGGCAGTTGACAGCTGTGGTACATGGACTCCACCATCCATCTAACCTCCAGGCTGAACCTCCAGCTCTGGCAGAGGCTCTGAGCAGCCAGCTTTGCCTGGACTCAGGAGAAGGCTCTAAATCCAGTGCTCTCAAAAAGAGCTGGAGAGAGGAACAAAGACATGGGAAAGAGTTTAGGGACGTTAGAAGGAAGACGGGGGGTGTGGTTAGTGGTAAGCAATGATGAATCCCAGTTAAGTTTAGTAAGAAATGACCAGTGTGGAAATGAATGTAGGAAATTCATAGCAGTCTGCTCTCAAGACAGAGTCAGGCAGCTTGTGGAAATCACAGCTCTCAGTAAGCTCCTCACGGGCGGCCTCTCCTTCCTTCTTCTGGGCTGCTCTTTGGAGGGTCACAGAATGATTGTAAGCGGGGAGCCCACGAGCCACGGGCTGGGGAGAGGGGAATATGGGGTGGTTGGGAAGAAGTGGGTACACAAAGTGCTGACTTGGCAACTCCTCTGGCTCCCCTGATCTTACCCAAATTCAATTTGCTCTCTTTCTTGGAAGTTAGTAACCAGGAGGCTTTCTTTTCAGTGTTTCTGCTACCACACTTGTATGTCTTCTTACCCAGAAAGCATGCAGTGGTTGGCCTCTTGCCTTCTGGCATTCAGCACCGAGGGCAGACTCCATCTTGGCTGCCCAGTCTATATGTGTCAGAGTTACCTGAGCCCCTGTCTCCAATACTGGGCCTTTGCTGTGGTTTGGCATTTAAAGAAAAAGAAAATAAAGGATGGGGGGTGTAGAGAAATGAACTTCTTGGGGAGTTGCTGGCAGGTGACAGCTGAGATAAGGGCTCCCCCTGCTCCCCTGTCTGCCTGTGATTCTGAGGGGCCAAGACACCCAGGGCCACCCCTTCCCCTCACCCAGCAAGGATAGCTGTGTGGATTGTGTGCTCTCCCTTTCCAGCATTCCCTCCAGGCTCTGCCTGGTGGCCTGGCCTTGGGGCCTGTGGCCAGCGTTTCCTGCCAGCGCTGTTTTTCTCTCTGGCTCTCAGGCAGTGGGGCGTCATCCTATCCTGGGCTTTGCTTCTGTAGTGATTTAGCCTTAAACCAGAGTGAGTCATGGTGAGGATTTTTATTTGTTCCAAGGGAAAATAGCAGAGGGTATTTATGTGCTGCGGTGTTGGGAGCCTGCTGTGGGGGCTGCAGCAGGAAGAGTGGAGCGTGTTCCTCAGTGAGTTTGCCACAGTAACAAAGGCTCGGGTCTGATTGTCACCAAGGAAGGGAGACAGGCCTGGGCAAGATCTGCCATTCTGCCCAGCAATAATATCCTTCTTTCCATTCTCCCCCTCCTGCCTCTCCCTCCCTCCTTCCTTCCTTCCTCTCCCTCTCCATGACTGGCCAGTCCTCTACACTGGGGACTCTTATGTCCTTTCAGACAAGGCTCCAAAGCTCTTGGTTACCTTAGCCTGCATTCCATTGCTGGAGTTTTGCTTTTGTGTGAAGGACAATCGTTGTCTTCCCAGGCAGACACCTGTCAGTCATCCTCCATCCTCTGAGACCTCCACCTTGACTCCATTGATTCCTGTCCTAAGGGAATGTTGATCCTTGCACACCCCAGCCCTACCGCCTGGAACTCAGTGTTTACCCTGGATTCTTCCTTTCCTCTGGGGCTCTGGGCATGGCCTGCCATTGTCCAGGTCTTTGGACAGAGTCCTTGGGTATGACAGAGCCTCCGAGGCCAGGGTTGGGGTTCACCTCTGGCCTTACCTTAGCCCTAAGTGCTCTTGTTCTAGCATGGTTTCTACTTTTCCATCTCCTATTCTGCTGTTGCCTCCATCCTGTTCTATTCTTCTCTATACATGGAAACTCCACATTCCTCCCTCTCCGCTATCCCCTTCTGCTGGAAATGGACTCCCTCCATCGACCCCTGGATTCTCCGTGTGTTCTTCTCTTGGATTGAGTGCTGTGGGCCTGCACCTCTCTTCCAGCGGGACTGCACCTGGTCTCCCCACACTCAGGTTCAGAGATCTGTATAGACATCCCAGTCTTGCTGCCATGGGCCAGCAGGGAGCTGGAGGGGAGTGTCGGGAGGTGAGCGGTCCTGGGTTCCTTGCCAGCTCGGGGGCAGCTGCTCCTGTTCTGTTCCCCCAGCCCCAAGGAGAGCTTGCTGCAGTGGATCTGACACATTACTGTCCTAGCCTCTCCTGGAATCTCAGTGCCCTGCATATAATAGGGACAGGCCTCTTGTCCCTTCAGCTTGCCTTACATGTTCTTAAGGCCCACAAGCCTCGGGGCTCCCCTCATGGAGGCCTGTTCCCCGAGGCCCAGGAGAGGAGGCAGAGGGCTCCACTTTGTGGAGAGCTGAGACTGGGCTCTCTCCAGGGGCAGAGCTCCGTGGATAGCTGGAGGCTGCTAGACCCATCTCTGTCTCTTCTCAGCTCCAGAAGGGGCCTACCCCCCCAGAGCAAAAAGGAGAAGCTCCGAGGTCCTGGCCGGGAGTTTCGGGGGTGGGGGGACATCAAGTGGCCACAGAGACATCAAAAGTCCAGGGGCTTAATCGCTAGTGTCATATGGATCGAATTTCTCTGAAAACACACAAGGGTTGAAAAGGCAGGGGGTAGAGAACACCCAGCCTCAGAGGAATTTGTTTTCTCTTTGCTCTTATGTGCCACAAGTGTATGATGGCTGCTGAAACCCAAATGTGTGAGAATAGTTCAAGATGTCTGGAGCCTCCCTGGTTCATTTGGTTTGCGTTCTGAGTTAGTGGTGTGTGGTGGGCAGAAGGGAGGGTGAGGAAGAAGATGAGGTGGCTACCCCACCGGCCTGTCCTCCCCACGGGAAGCCTCTGCCTGGAGTCCTGTGTCCTTGACACTCCAGTGCTCCCAGCCTTGTGAGCGGGTTTCCCCGTTGTTGCCTGTGGTAACATCTGCAGCGTGGGGCCTCCCCCCATCTTTACACCCTCCAGATCATGGTCTCTCCACTGGACTTCCAGGAGGTCTTTCAGAAATTCAGACTCTAGCTGGGAGCTCTGCCTGAGAGAGGGGCCCGTAGGCAGGAAGTGCCAGAAGGAAAGAGAGCCTAGGACTGGGGTCTCTCCTTCATGGGGCTAGGGGCCATTGATCATGGGATTGGGGATCAATTATGGGGCCTGGGTTTTGGTTTCAGGTTTTGCTACTTCTGCCTGGAAGCAACTCAGTTGTCATTTCCTATTTGGCTCTTTCCCACAATGCACTTGGACCACCAGAAGCCATGGGATCTGTACACTGACCTCCCCCTAATGTCCAGGCAATGTTCAAATGCCCCTCTTTTGGGAAGCCTCGAGATCCTAGGCCAGGATTCCTCCCTTGGACCTCTGCCTGAGAGTTATGCTTTAAGCTTGTTGTTGCTGGCTGCTCTCAGGCTGTAGATGAAGCCAGTGTTCCACGGGACACGTGCAGGGGATACATGCTGTCGGCCAGGCCTGGGGCGCAGAAAGTCACCCCAGGATAGGACACAGATCTAGAAAGACCTCATGAAGAAAGTGGCTTCACCAAGATGACTGTCATTGCCGCTGTGTCATCCTTTGTGCTGAATTATTTTTAGATTACTTCAAGGCTGTTAGTTCTAAGCCTCTTCAAACTGTCTGTGATTTAAGAGTGAAACCATGCCTTCCGCACACCAGAACTCAGCAGATCCTAGTGAAACTTACAACAGACACCCAGGAAACAAATCCTTGGACCAAATAAATCCTATCTTGGAAAAGTCAGCACAAGTTAATTCTTAACCCTTCATAAGACCAAGAAGAGTTCAAACCAAATGTAAGAAACAACAGGAAATCCAAATAGGAGGAAATCTTTAGGAGGTTGAATCCATGGTTAAAAAAAATCTTCCCACAAAGAAAACTCCAGATGCTGCCCATCTACTTCCCAAATACTTAAAGATCCTGATGGAAATCTTATGTACAACAAAGGACAGTGAAAGTGCAAGCAGTATTCCACACATTTTATGAGGTTTGAGTAATTAAAATGACAAAATGTAAAGAAGTTACTAAAACACCACCACCACCACACAACCATTATAGGATGGTATGTACCATGAAACTAGTGTCTCATAGGAACCAAATTCCTGAGAAGACCTGGGAGAATCAAGAAGGGAACAGGTGGAGCTATCCCAGAAATACAGACACAATTTGACACTAAAATAAAAACAAAATGTAAAACAATCAAAAAGCCCCAAAGCAAAATAAAACAACCCAATCAGCAAATGTAATTAATTGCCTTAATAGTATAAAGAAGAACCACAGCAGGCTGGGAATGTGGCTTAGTGGTAGAGTGCTTCTCTAACATGCATAAAGCCCTGGGTTCAATTCTTCAGTACCATATAAACAGAAAAAAACAAAAAACCAAAAACTAGAAGTGGTGCTGTGCTCAAGTGGTAGAATGCTAGCTTTGAACAAAAAGGAGCAGTGCCCAGGCCCTGAGTTCAAGACCCAGGAGTGGCACACACACACACACACACACACACACACACACACACACACAAAGATGAATCACAGAGTCATCTCACTTCTTGCTAAAACACCTGATAAAATCCAACACCCATTCATGATGTTTAAGCACAAATCTCAGAAAACTAGAAGTAGTCAAGAAGATTTTCATCTGAAGGTATCTATAACAAACAAATAAATGAACTGCTGTTAACATTCAGTTACAATTTCCCTGCTGAGAGGCCTGGTTCTAGATCTTATTCTGTGAGCTGATTCCTCAGGGGTACATATACGTAAATGTTCATTGAGCTGCACAATATCTATGCTTATTGTAAAGATAACATTATTGCAAGTTATAATAGGAATAATAATAAGTAAAATGAGAAAGAGAGGGACGTAGGGGGAAGAAAAGAAAGGAGGAGGAGGAGGAAGACAAAAAAAGAAGGTGGGGGTGGAGGGGAATTTGTAGCTTTGGCTGGCAGGAGAGGTACCCATGAAGAGGAAAATTGGTAGAGGTCTGCAAAGCTGAATCTCAGAAGCAGGGGCACTGAACCAGATACCTGAACAGCAGGAAAAGAAGGAGAGGGAGGGTTGGAGGTTGGGAAAGGCCACAAGGGGCAGATTGGGCAGAGGGTGGAGGAGAATGTTTATCTCCAGTGCTTATGCGAAGGGCTTTAGAAAAGGCTGAGCTTCTAGAAGCACGAAGAGGAGAGGCCTTGCCTTCTGACAGCTAAAGCCACTTGGAGGAGAACAGGAAATAACAGCGCACGCGTGTGAGGCCTTGCCTGAGGTGATGAAAACACTCCAATGCAGATTTGTGCGGATGGCTGTACAACTCGGGGGTGTTTATTAAAAACAGATCATCAAGCACATACGAAGTGAGCAGATCCCACAGTGAGAGGAGCTGCAGCGGTTATTTAAAAAATCAGAGGCAAAAGCTTCACTCCCCTGCCCCTCCTGAGTATCCGGGGTCCCTCCCGGCCTAAGGCTAACTGTGTCTATCACAGCTATCTTGTGAGCAGCTCAGGGACCCTCCCACAGCTGTGCAAGACAGGAGCAGTGAGGGACACAAAGTCCTGAAGAAGATGGAAGGAAAAAAGCAAGCGTTGCTAGGTACCTGCTGCCTCTTGTCACATGACCCAGAGAAGGAGACGAGAGGATGACGGGAAGCTCGTGGTCAGAGACAGAGCCCACCAGCCTCTGGCTTGCTGGGACAAGGAATTTCTGCCATAGCAGACCAGAGCATCTGAGTGAGATCAGTCGAGCAGCCAGGGGAAGGATGGAGGACCAAGAAGTGCCATGGTCCTGGGCGGGGCACAGAAGCAGCTGTCACTCACCACTTTTTGCCACCGATGTCATGCTGCTGCACTGTGTACCCGAAGAAGGCGGCCCTGGAACCAGGAATGACCCGAGGTGTCCTGGTATCCATGTTGAAGGTGTTTGTGAACCCTGGGAGAAGGATGAGAATCAGGACAGTGGAGAAAGGACAAGACTCAGTTTCTCTCCCAAACAATATCTGTGCTTCTTCTCTCTTTCTCTCTCTTTTTTCATAAAATACATCTTTTGTGTGTTTTTCTTCATTCCTATTTTAAAAAGTTACTTATATTTATTTTTTATTCATGTGGTATCAAGGAATCGAACCCAAGGTCCCATGCATACTAGGCAAGCACTCTACCACTAAACTACATTCCTAACCTTCAGGGAGGGGAGACAGCTCCTGACCTTGCCATTTCTCCTTCTACAGTTTTGCTTCTTTTTGGCTACTGTTGGTCTCTTATTCCTTCTCCTCTCATCTGTGTTCAATAGCCAGGGAACTGACTCTTTGCCTAGGCCTGAAGTACTGCGCTGCTGCCCAATCAGTTCTTCAGAACCAGGTAAAAATCTGTCTATGGTTTTACCAGCAGCCACAACCTGGCCACCACAGAGGCCTGGATCTTTCTCCTCCGGCCTTCAGCCTCCCTGTCTTGTCTTGTGTTCACAAATTGTTTCACAAGCTCCTGCCATTCCACACTATCCACTTAAGAACCCCTGGAAAAGTCAAAGCTGACATTGGCAACATGCTCTTGCACTTTAGAAGTGGAAGCTAGAGGGGCCGGGAGTTTGGTCTAGTGGTTAAAGTGCTTGCCTAGCATGCACGAAGACCAAGGTTCGATTCCTCAGTACCACATACATAGAAAAAAGCCAGAAGTGGTAGCTGAGGCTCAAGTGGTAGAGCTCTAGCCTTGAGAAAGTCCAAGGACAGTGCTTAGGCCCTGAACTCAAGCCTAGGACTGGCAAAAAAAAAAAAAGTGGAGGCTAGAGAAAGCTCTTTTCTTTGTACATCACCAGCCTCTTGCATTGTGACAGCAACAGAGGCAGACTAAGATGGGCACTCCCAGCTTCTGGGACTCCCTTGTGTCTGCTACTGCTGTGCCTCACAGGACTGGAGTAGAGAGGCCAGGTCTGTCCAGAAGCTCAGCGGGTCAGGGGTGTGGTCGGAACTAGGTCCTTGGAAGCCTACTCTAGGACTTGCTTCTCTATAAGGCATTTCACGGGATCACTGTCATCTAGAGCTGCTTGAGGTGGGCCTCTGCTTTGCTGTTAGCACTATACGAGCAGCTACATTTGGCCAACCAGCCGAATAGACTCTTCATTCCTCCTTTCCTTCCATAAATGGGGTATTTTTTAGCCTCCAAGAATCCACACGCCAATGCTACCCTTTAGTCTCTAGGAAACCTAGTAGTAGTGCAAGGGGAATCAGGGGGAATCTGGAACAAGGGCAAGTGCGATTCATGAGCCTTCCCAGGACTGCCAGAACCTGTGAGATGAGGATGCTTGATGCCAGACTTTTCCAAGTCCTTCCCAGGCACTGACCTGGCGTCTCTGTGTCCAAGGGTGATTCTGTGGGGTGCCTGCCTGAATGTAGTTTATTCAGCTAAAACAAGCTGGCTCTTCCATGTGTCCTGCATGGAGACACAGCCACCGAAAGTCCCATTATTTCAGCCACAGAGTTGAAGTTTCCAGAAGAAAAACCAGACACCTTAGCCAGAGCAGAGCTGTCAGCTAGGTGCTATTGCCCTTTCCTATGTCATCAGCTTATTGGTGCTGTATCTAATACGAAGTTAACAGAGTCTGAGGACAAGTCTGAGCCTCAGGCCGAGTACTGGGATCCACAAGCAGTCCTTCTTGCTGCAGGGACAAGAGGCAGTGGCAGCCTACAGGACTACAGAGCTGCCAACCCACTGGAGCAGGGGAGGGGAGGGTGTGGGCACTGGCTCCCCCTTTTATTTTCTCAGAACTGATGTCATGAATGCACTGTCAGCTTGTGAGCAGGAGGAGCCATGGGGAGGGAATTCCAGACGTGACTCTGAGGACACACTACAGAGGAGAGGGGTTTCCGTGTCAGAGGAGACCTGGGAGGTGGGTGGGGAATGGATGCATTAAGGAAGTGGAGTCACAGCTGAAGACCAACACACCCACTCTCGATTTTGTTCCAGGAACACACACACACACACACACACACACACACACACACACACACGCATGCACACTCATGCAAATCACACAGGCCAACACATACCCCTATACACATGTACACGTAGTGAGAGACATCTACACATACATGTGCGTGCATGCACACGAGACACAAATATACCAACACACATCTGCAAACACACATGCTTATGCATGTGCACAAACATAGAGATACACACATGCGCACTGTACACATACATGCACAGGCCTGAAAGTGGAGCGATACTTCATGTGGCTCCTGGGAAACCCCTGGAGACCAGGTCTTCTCTTCTTGGGTCTGAACCCACAAGGCACAGGTAGTGCTAGAAAAGAGGAAAACACGTTCTTGCTGTCGGGAAAGCCAGATGGCTCAGCTCTGCCAGGCAGCAGAAGAGCGAGGGACTGTGAGGATGGAGCCATAAACCATGTCTCAAGTCTTCTCTCATGCCCTCCCCCAGTGTGTGTGGTGAGGGATCCGCCCAAACCTTCCAGAACACATCATACGTCCACTTTGGCCTCTCCACCCATCCACCGCCCACCCAGTCACAACCAAAGACAAACCCAGGGCCCTGTGTGAGTCCCTAACATGTCCTGTCCTCATTTCCTTCAGAGACCCCCCCCATTGTCCACTGCAGCCATCCCCCACCCCTTCTTGCTGTCCCTGAACTACGTCAGGCCCATTCTTTGCTCTGTGTCTTGGCCCAGGCTGGGCTGCCCTTTCATTATGTGAATGGTCTCCCCCTCCATGCCTCTGACCCTGGACTCTAATGGTCCTCAAGAGCTCTCACCACAAGCACAACACATATCTACTGGTCACATGGATGATGTCTGTGACACGATTATGCTCTCTAAATGCCTCTGCTGTGCCCAGTGCATCCTCTCCAGAAAGCGGATGCTTTCTCCCTTATGAAGGAAACAGAGGAGAAAAGAACAGTGTGGCATTATTCTGGGTACCAACTGCTAATTTCACACCTGTCAATTAGATCTCACTACTGAGAAACATCACCTACTGCCTGGAGACTAAAAAAAAAAACTTGCCCCCCAAACTACTATTATCTGGGAACATGGTCCAATATCTTGGAAATCTGACCTGTGTCTCCCTAGGAAGCCAGCTCTTCACAGAAAGGACTTAGTGGAGAAAAGGAAGCTTCTCTTCAGGGAAGACAGCCACCTCCCCGTCTCAGGCTCAGGAGGCACATTGTGTTGTCTTCTGGGGTCAATGGGATGTCCTCTTGTGGACAAGCTCTGTCTCCTTCCCGCTCCCAACCTCCGTGGGACGGAGTTAGTGCTATTGGCCAAATAAGACCAACCAGAGAATGATGTCAAATGTTCTCTGACCCTCTGGCTTTCTATGATGGAGGCTGCATTTCATGCTCAGAGAAAAAAATCTCTACTCAGGGATTGACAACTCCTAAATAACAACAAACAAAACAAAGTTGTTTTTTATGGGACCAGGTAGGCTGGGTACAAAGGATTATTATGGAGGAACAATAACCCCACAGGAGTTGGACCAAGACATAAGAAGGGAAGGTAGATTCTGTGGGGACGCATGGCTTCTATGGTAGTTACCCAATGGTGCCTTTTCAAAACCTTACAAGAATCTCCACATCAGATAAGGCTGGGCCACCTGAGCTTGTCAGGGAGCCACGTGGCTTAGCAACCAACTCCTTCAGTACGCCTTCTCCTAGGGCCCTTCTCTTTGGACAGCTATAGCTATAGCTTCCACACTAAGTGGTTTGTGGCAACCAGACACATTTGTAAACAGGAGCCTCGGGTAAAGGCCAGAGGAGTTTGGACAGGAGAGAATTCTAATTTCAGCCTCATGATTGACTGTGTGTCCAGAAAGAGTTTCAATGCCTCCCCAGTCTCACTTCCTCGTCTGCAAAATGAATAGCTTTGTTGTGGCACCCGGCAGGGAGACTGTCCTGGGCAAGCTTGCAGCTGACTTCCAGTTGTCAGCACGCAAGCATCTGTCTTGAGTCTCCACAATGATTGGAATTGGAGACCTGGCAGAGCGGGAGGAATGCAGACTCATCATCTTACTGTGGCCAGAGCCAGATACATTTGGGAAGGGAAATCTCCATGCAAAAATGATAATATTGTGCATTCCCAAGTCAAAGGAAAGGCTTAAAGCAAACCAGCATCCCCTGCCTCCTATGTGGGTTTTCTGGGCCCAGCCCTCTGCCTTAAAGCAAGTTGCCGTAGAGACCTGGGAGGCGGGACTTCCTTCCTAGCCTAGGGCTTTTGGACCCAGCAGGCAGCAGAAAGATGGATGTCTTGGTGGGCAGCCAGACAATGTGGTCACCTTTCCACAGAAAGCTAGGCCTAGCCTCAGAGCTGGACTGTGTTGCTAAAATCTCAGTGAGATTTAGGGCAAGCAGGCAGCAGCCCTCAGGAACCCGTCAAGCCCCTCTCAATTCCAAAAGTGTGGCCACTAAGCTGTGACCACTGACCCCTTTGGGGCACTGAGAATGACTATTCTCCAGGACTGTGAGGTGGGCTGCAGAACCAGTGCCCGGAGTGAGGCTAAGCAGTGGACTTCTGACTTAGTTCTAGGGATCAGAAAAGGGGACCCATCTCCTGGGACTAAGCAGCTGTGTTAAGAACTAGGTGTGGGTCAGGAGACCTGGTTTCTCCCCCTTGATTTTGCACTTGCTGGCTAAGTAGCCAGCCCATCTCTGGACACCAGAACCCCCACCTCTGGACACCAGTCTAGCAGGTGCTCTACAAGCTGTCCTGAGGTCCTGTGCACAGGCACACCCTGGGCTCCTTGCTCTGTCTGGAGTCATGTTAGTCGGCAAGTGTACAGCCCAGCCCTAAGCTGGAACAGACACTCATTCCTCCCCTCCATCCCTCCTTCCCCATAAGGACAGGATAGGAAGGAGCAAGTGCTGGTGCCACAGCAGCCCCTTGATTTTTTTTTTTTTTTGCCAGTCCTGGGCTTGAGCTCAGGGCCTGAGCACTGTCCTTGGACTTTCTTAAGGCTAGAGCTCTACCACTTGAGCCTCAGCACCACTTCCAGCTTTTTTCTATGTATGTGGTACCGAGGAATCGAACCTGGGTCTTCATGCATGCTAGGCAAACACTTTAACCATTAGGCCAAACTCCCGGCCCGAATTTCTTTCTTTTCTTTTCTTTCTTTCTTTCTTTCTTTCTTTCTTTCTTTCTTTCTTTCTTTCTTTCTTTCTTTCTTTCTTTTTTAGAAATCAGGAGTGTGCCAATATGCTGGTTAGGTGCTGTCAGACACACAGAAAACAGGCCTAGAAGCTGGAAACAGCAAGGAGTGCATGGAAGTCCGCTGTAATTAACATCCTCTTCCTCCTCTGGGCCTGGAAGACACATGATCTCTGGATTCAGTCAGTTTTGTGAGAGCGGGTGTGCTTCCGTGCCACTCCATTTGCCCTTTTCTCTAAGTCGGGAAAAGGCTCAAAACAGAGCTTCCTCAAGACTCAAGAGCTGCCAAGAAGAGCGTTCCTGTGGTGAGGGAAGGCTCTATCAAGTGTCCCACACATACACATATGTGCACGTGTCACAACGCATATATGCACACACACACACTACAAGCTGTGTGGACAATGAAATTCTCAAGAGCTGGAGCTGCAGAACTTTTTCTTTATGGGGTATGGGGGTTTCAACTCAGGGCCTTGCTCTTGCCTGGCTTGCTTGGCTGGTGCTTTACCACTTGAGCCATACCTCCAGCTCTACCTGTGGACTCTTGCTAAGTTGGGCTCAGACTGAATGCTGGTCTCTGCCTCCTTCCACTCACTTTGAAGAGACCCAGGCTTCTGACACCCCAGTTATAGCCCAGCCCAACCTGCTCCTCCAGCTTCTACAACCATCCTCCGGCCTAGCGGCATCGTCAGAATCTCTAACTTCACACTGACAAAACCCCAAAAGTATTTTCCCTTTCAAGTTTACTTGTCTCTATGTCTCCCCGCCCGGGGAAGGCCTTTCCCTCTGTCTTGAACAATCTTCCACACACCTATGCACAGCAGATTCCTTCCGTCCTCTGGTTTAAATGCCATCCTGAGTTCTCTGATCAGCCTGCGCAGGGGTTCTCCCCACCTCCCCGATGCCTGGGGCCCCTCCCCTACGTCAGCATCTCTAGTTCTCCTAAGAGTATCTTGTTGAAACTGACCACAGAGAAAGTGGTGAGCGTTTCAAAGAAGAGCTAAACTCCAACTAGAGAGCCGGGAGCAGCTGGCTAAACATCCAGATCCTGGTTGGAACCCTCAGTACTAGGAAAATGCTGAGCCAAGACACATTGGTGAAAGAGACAAAAATCAGTCAATCAATCAATCAATCAATCAATCAATGGAGAGTTCCAGGGCAGGACAGGGGTACGAATGTGATGGGGTACAGAATCTCAAGGAGGGACTGAAAGGGCTGACAGCATGGAACTGGGCCGCAGAAGCCCTCTTTCCCATCTCCGCATGGCTTCTCACTTCTGTTGCAACTTCTTCTCCCCTGCCGCTAGTATCCTTACATAGAAGAATCGCCTGGACGGGTGCTTGAGTGCTTAAGTCTCGGTGTAAGATTTAAGGAAGCCTGTATCTACTTTTGCTCTTTCTCCTCTGCCCCCACTGCTGGGTCAGTGTGCTGCCCAACCAGCAGAGGGTGCTGTCCATTTACACCGATGTCCACTGTGCAGGGAACAGCCTGGACACTGTACGTGATGGTCCTAAACCTGGCCACTGGCCATATGAAAGGGAGCTGGACTGGACACGCAAGTCCCTCCCTTTCCTGACACACTAACCGGCTCAAAGTGCTTGGACTGATTGGTTTTGGTTTTCCAGCTCCTCAACTTACACATGGATCAACAACACTGTGCATCCAAGATTAGCCTCAGCCCAGGGATTGTTTGGGTAAAGTAAGAGAAGACACAGCTGGAGACATGCAATTTGTGGCAGGGCTCTCCCCCGGAAGAGAGGAAACAGGGTAAGGAGGCCCCAGAGAACTGGGCCCTGTCTACCCTGCCCTTTGAATGTAGCCTAAAAAAGTAGTTGTGGGGGCCTCCGTGTCCCTGCCGGCCAGTGCAGGCCCCGCCCTGCAGCGGGTACAGCCACGCCCACCCAGAAAGCTCTCTGGAGTGGGAGCTGAACTTGAGCCATCCATCAGACACCACTAGCTGGGCTTGATATAGATGGGGAGCCTTGTGGGGTGCGGGGCAAAGTGTTTGGGTTCCAAGGGCCATGCATAAGGGGCTCTTGGTTTTTAGAAAGCAATCTCAGTTGTTAAGTCACTTGGTGCTGGGGCCCTCTGGGGCTCCTTAGGTCCAGCGACCAGTGAATGGGGGCTAATCAGGCACTGGGAAGCTGTTGAAATAGTCTCTGTTGGCAACTGTTTCCTTAGGTACAATAGGCCTTGTGAACAGAAACCATATCTGGCTCAGGAAATGTTCATAGAAGCATGGAAGCATAGCACCCCAGGGTGCAGGGGCAGAGGGGGGCTTCTAGAAACATGAAGGCCAAACACTTGTGTTAGATGCGTCTAGATAGAAATCTTGAGACATCCAGTTGTTGGCTCTTGTAACATTCAGACTTGGGATAAGGTATGGCTGCTTCCAAACAGCCTCCAGTGAAGAAGGATCCACAGATGTGGGTGAGAGCAAGTCTGACATTCCACCACCAGGATGCCTCTGCATGATTAACTTGCTGTTACCTTCCTGCGGGAAGAAAAGAGGCCACAGGCGGCCATAAACTACCTCAGACAGCATCACCCTCAGAGGGCAAGAGAATGTAAGGGAGAGACACACACAGGCAAAGACTTCAAGGTCAGCTGACCAGAAGAGATAGAGAAGCCCACGGACATACAACAATTTTTGGCAGCAACCTGGGAGAGCTTTCTGGAAGCCTGAAGCCTAGTTCTCACAGACTGGACAATACCGTGGTCTTTGTTCAGCCCCATCATCTTTTTTGGGAATTCCCAGCTCCTCCTTGGTTCTGCTCTGAGGTGGAATGGTTGGTGACTATACAGGGTGCCACCCTGGTATGGACAGGAAAGATTTTAAATGACTGCTCAACCACCCATCTGCCCACTATATAACAATTAGGCCTTTCCAGATTTCCTCCTAAAGAGAAGCATGTGGCCAGGTGGCCTCTGGGCTGCCTGATGGGGCTCACTCACCCCTCCCTATGGCCCTGCTCCCTTTAGGAGACCCTTCCCTTCCAACACCCTCCTTGTCCTGCCTACCTGTGCCCCCCACTGTCACCAAACTTTTCTTGTTCACAGAGACAAACTGTTGACAAATGCCAGGGAAATGCCAGGAGGAGCGTGTGCCTGCCTTAAGACCCACCAACACCTTAGGGGATGCTAGTGACAGAGCCTGCAGGGCTTCGTGGAGGGGTACTGGAGGACGTGATGGAGGCTCTCTAGCCAGCGCGGTGGAAGCTGCTGAAGCAGCGAGTGCCAGGTTCACCATGCTTGTCATGACTGAGGAGCAGTGCTGAGGCGCAGGGGGAGTCCGGATGAGGTCAGCCAGGCCTGGGAGCCAGATGACATGGGGCTTCTGACTCAGTGAGGAGGGTTTGGAGCCCAGTATGGACATGACATGATCTGACCTATATTCCAGCAGCCTTCCTCTGGCTGTGGGATGGAAGCGCCCCCCAGGGTCAAGGGCAGTTGCAGGACACCCTGTAAGCAGCTGTTGGCAGAAGCCATAGGCTCTTCTGAAGTTTTCCCACAGTAAGACCCTGCCTGCCTCCCAGTCTTAGCTCTCCAGACTGACCAGGGAGCAGGGGTTCCTGATGAGAAACTTGAGCCTGCATGCCAAGAATAACCTGGGCTTGGGCTGGGGTTCAGGGCCAGAGTGAAGGGCTGGGCTTGATAAAATACAGGCTGGAGTATACTGAAAAGAGAGGGGAGCTGGGCTCCAGTGGCTCATGGCTGTCATCTAGCTACTCAGGAGGCTGAGATCCCAGGATCATGGTTCAAAGCCAGCCTGAGCTGGAAAGTCCATAAGACTTATCTCCAACATACCACCAGAAAACTAGAAGTGGTACTGTGGCTCAAAGTGCTTGAATGTAAAAGCTCAGGGACAACACCCAGGCTCTGAGTTCAAGCCCCATGACTGACCAGCAACAACAACAAAACAAACAAACAAAACAAAAGGAGAGTGGAGAGCAGAGACTGTGTGGGTGACAATTTGGCTACATTCAGGTTGACCGGCAGGGCCTATGGTTGTGCCTGCCAGCACCACTGCCCCTGGCTGGCCTCAGCACATTCCACAGCTGATGTTTGGCTTGTGGTCTGGCCTGGCCCTCTGGATGGTTTCTTCTGCTCTTTAAAAACCAGAATTGGAGTTCTTTTTAAGTTTGGGGAATGAGTCACAGCTTCAGGGCCTGGAGGGGAATAGAGGGAATGAAGGATGGAGGCTGTGTATAGAAGCCTCCCAGCCACCCAATCCAATCTGACTGATGGGTATCCAAGCTTGCAGCTAACATCCACCTGGCCGGTATGCCTTCTGCCCACTACCACAAGTGCAGCCCAGCCACAAGTCCACAACTGACTTGATTTCCCTCCTGAGAGTCTCCTTGGCTCTCATGCTTTCTGTGCATCCGTGGTGCTGCCTTTCAACCTCCCACTCCTTTCCTCCTCGGGTCATCCACCCCTGTTAGGCACTTCCCTTCACCTGGCCTCACTCCTCTTTCTCCACTGCCTTTACCCAATGCTCTGGCTACCTCCTGCGTGGGTCAGCACAAGTAGGTGTCCCAACTTTCACCTGCCATTGCTGACCTGCGCCGTCTAACCCTCTCCTACCAGCCCAAGAAGCTCCTCTAGCCACAGGTGAGAGAAATTCCCTACCCTCCCTCATACATTCTCAATGGCTCCCAGTCACTCAGTCCAAATGCCCTAGTTGGCATTTAGGATCTTTTCAGTGGGCTTGGCTGCTGTCCCATTTCAGCAATTTTCCACAGCATACAGCCAGGGCCTGCCGATCCAACACCCAGATATCCTTACTACCCCCCCTACATAGTGCCAGATCAGTCCTCTGTCAGATAACCTGTCTCCCACATCTCAAACTCCAGAGCTCTCTTTGTATAGCTGACTGAGAGCCATTAGTTATGCTTCCCTCATGTTATAGTTATTTGTTAAAAAATTCTGCTCTCTCCTGCAGAATATAAGCTTCTAGAAAGACAGTTCTTTCTTCTCATCCACTATCAGAACACTTTGGATTATCTCATGTAGGCATGTGTTAGGATCTTCTAGAGGTGATATGCAAAGAAATTCATACATCTGACTCTCTTTCACCTACTTGCAGAGTATCTGCCATGCCTGGTACTTCACAAGAGCTGGGGACACAGTGGATGATAACATAGAAGTTGGAATACTGCGTGGTGGGGGGAAAGTTCAGGGTGTCATCACTGAGATGGGTCCACGCCCTGGCCAAGGGCATCAGGTATGCTTTGTAGAAGGCTGTGTGGAGTCTTGAAAGTAAGCCAGGGGTGGCCAGGAAGAAAGGGGAAGATAGAGGAGGATGGCAGAGGCCAGAAGAGGACAGCAGAGGCCAGGGGCAGTGAGTGTCCTTGGAAAGGAAGACCAGCCCACAATGGCTGTTCAGTAGGGCTTTAAGGTAACTGTGTATGTAATCCTGCTACAGGAGTATGATGAGTACCGGCCAGGGCCGGACATTCAAGGTCTCAATGGCTTTGTTAGAGTCTAGGCTCAGTCTAATGCCAGTAGGAAACCATTAAGTCTTCCAGGAGGGGAGTGGGACAGCTCAGAATGTTTTAGCCTTATGTAAGTGGCTGTTGACAGTCTGGACATAAGGAATGAAGAGGGCTTGTGGTGTCTTCTTCGTGGAGTGACAGGCCTGTGGGACTGCCAGGTGTACAGGGTTCCTGTCTTTCCTGGTCCTGTATCTGTGGTGATTTGAGGGACCTGGCCATCTTGAAAATGTAGACTGTTTTTAACTAAGAGGCCTCACCTTCTCCCTTTGAGGTGGGCCCCGCAGACGGCCTAGCTGGTCCTATGGGTATGTGTGGTAAGTGGTGGGAATCATGTGAGAGGAGTCAAGTCTACACATTGTGTAGGAGCTTTGTAACTCCCACCATCATTGACCAAGGGTCCTGAGCAGGGAGTGAAAAGTTCTAGGAGCAAGAAAGGAAATGGAAGCTGCTCTTGTGGCTCTTTTTCCAAGAAGGAAGAGGGTGGGAGGCCTGGGAGGAGAAGGTGAATGAAGACGGGGATGCCCTAGAAGTCTACAGAGAACAATCTAGATGGCACTGCCTGACTCGCCTGACTCCGATGGAGAAAATCTGCCAGTGGAACTTCATTCCTTTAGATGAAGTATTATCTACTCCATGTTCCCTTGATGCGTGTAGCAAATTAGGTTCCAAAGTCACCTTGGCCAGAAGACCTGGCCCCTGGCCCTAGGTGGTCCTGGAAGAGTCACAGGAAACCATTCAGCCTTCAAGACGCACAGTTTCTCTATTCATCTTAAGGACAGGTCACTTCAGCAGGACTCAGGCCTCTCCTGGCTGACAACCGAGTCCACAGGAGAGCTCTTTGCAGATTGTTGAAAGCTGCCCCTAGTTCCTGATTTTTCCATAGCCTTCCTTAGGCCTGGCCTTGGAAAGCTGCAGGTCAGGTTTTCTGGTGGTCTGGCTCAGCTGGGTGATGCTGTTGTGGGGAAAAAGTTGCCAGCTACAGCTGCAGTTGGGAACCCTCCTTCTCTGTGTCATCCTGTTTGAAATCCAGAGCATGTTGCCATAGCAATGTGCCCAGCTTGCCCCATGTGCCACATGGAAAAAACCTTCTGCACCACAGAGCAACAGCACCTCTGGTGATGGGAGCTCAGCTGTTAGACTTTTATTCCTTTTGCTCAAGCCTCAGCCCAGTTAAAGAAGGCAAATCCATTTGGACAGGGCAGATCGAGTTGTCATTCCTCGTTAGTGCTCTTCAGCACAAGTGAACTAATGAGGGCCACAGCTCAGAGCAAGTTTTGACTAAAGATGCTAGAAGAAACAGGCAAGGTGGGGAGGAAAGAACCATGTAGCCAGGACAGCAGGACAGTAGGAGCCCTTGGGTAGGCAGTGTCCAGGTACTGGGCACATGGGGAAAAAGTGGCAGAGCCCTTGTTGACCTTGAGTTAGGTCAGGGAGGAGACAGGCCTTTAGCCATCCGCCATCCGACATGGTAAGGACAGCTTCTCACCAAGCCAGTATCTTACATGGACTTGTTTCTATCCAGCTGAGTGTGCAGGGAAAGTTCTAGGCTGTCATGGGGGCCTAATCTCATGGGCCCTAGGGGCAGCTTTTTTTTTTTTTTTTTCCAGTCCTGGGATTTGAGCTCAGGGCTTGGGCACCATCCCTGAGCTTTTTTTGCTCAGAGCTAGCACTCTACCACTGGAGCCACATCACCACTTCTGGCTTTTGTTGTGTATGTGGTACTGAGGATTTGAACCCAGGGCTTCATGCATGCTAGGCAAACACTCTACCACTAAGCCACATTGTCAGCTCCTTTATAAGAACTTTACTCTCCATTCATGCCTTCCAGGCCCGGTTTCTAAATAAAGCATCATGCACGGGTTAATGCAGTGGCTTTGGGTCCCCGCAGATGCTGGTACTGCCTCTGACTATTGGCATGATCTTGGAATAGCCACTTTACCTGTCACCTGTCACAATCACAGCAGAGATGTCACTGATAGACACCACATGACAATCTCTCCCGCAACTACAATGCTCAACTCTGACTCCAAATGGAAGATCTTGAAGCCTGTGGTGAGACAATAATTCCCTAAATAGAGCAGTGTGGAGAGAAAAGTTTCTTGAATTCCCCAAAGGAACTCCCTCCTGCACAGTAAGAGCCAAGCCCAGCCAGCTTGGGCACAGCTTTTCCCTAAGCAACAGGGGACGGGATGATGTGTGGAAGGAGGGTTACTAACAGGTGGGAGGAGAAGGGGGAGGAAGGAGGGAGGGAGGGTCAGAGAGAACAAAGGTAACACTGAGTAAGTCCTTGGGTGGGGAGTACTGGGAATGGCGGGGAGACAGAGGCTCTCATCTTTGGGGATCTACAGTCAAAGCAAAAGGGGTGAGGTTGTACCCATCTGAATGGGGTCCCAGGGCCTGTGTGTGGTATGAAGGTAGTCAGAGGCTCCTTAGTTCATAGCGGCTGAGGGTCTTGGACAGGGTGGACAAAGAGAAGGCAAGGTGACAAGGGCAAGCTGCCTCTTCTCCCAAGCTGGACTAAGGGCATTGAGCCTTTTGTCTTTACACCCATGGCGCTTTGCTTTCTGCTGTTCAGATCTCCTCCTCCAAGAAGCCACCCTTTGCTTGTCCAGCAGACCCTGAACTATTTTCTGAGGTTACCATTTGCATTCTCTAGCTCTCCCAGCCCAGGCTTTATCCTCAGCCATAGGCAGGAGTCCCAGACTGCAACACACTTCCGGCCCCAGCTCCTAGTATGCAAAGTTCTTGTTCCAACACTGATCGATGCGGTTAATGAACCCCATATTTCAAGAACCCAAACTGACCAGAGTGGTTTTCTCCATATAGAGGGAGTTCTGAGTCACAAATCCCATGTCCTTCCCTGCCAGTTTCACCCCTCAATTCCTTGGGAATCATCAACATTAAGTGCCATTTGACTGAACTGGGGACTAGTGGCTCATGCCTGTTATCCTAGCTACTCAGGAGTTTCAGATCTGAGAATCATAATCCAAAGCCAGCCCTCGCAGGAAAGTCTGTGAGGCTCTTATCTCCAAGTAACCAGCCAAAAGAAAGCCAGAAGAGGGAGGCCTAAAGTGGTAGAGTGCTTGCTAGCCTTGAGCAAAAAGCCAAGCAAGAATGTGGGGCCCGGAGTTCAAGCCCCAGGATCTGCCCATGCACACACGTGCACACATATGCCATGGATTGTGTACCAAGCTGGGTACTGGCTTTTCCTTCCCTCACTTGATTATCCCAACAACATCAGGACCTCAAGATTCTCCCTGAAATACCAGCTGGAGCACATCTGCAGGTGTACAGCGGTGGTCAGTGAGCCAGAATTGGAAGTCCAGGTGGATTCAAACTCTCTGATCTTAGTTTGCTGAGGCTGAACTGACTCCGCATCCCCCCAAAACCCCCATTTATTTTTTTGGCAAGTGCCATGTGGCAGGTGATGTTAGCTGGTATTGATGTATATGTTGCTGTTTAAAAAAAAAAAAAGCTCTGAGATTTATTGAATTTCAAGTCACACCTGCAGTTGCTTCAGCAACTCAAAGATTTTTTCCAGCTCTTTTCAGCCTGTGGGTCCCAGGTCCCCACCCCTGAAAGGAAAGCAGACCCTTTTGGGGCCTCTAGGGGCTCTGAGGACTGTTCCAGAAGTATTCTCTCTTTCGGTCTGCACGCATCTGGGGGGTCTTTGCTGGCTTGGAGAGGGGGGCTCTTCCCTGGCCTTCTCCAAACGTGGACTTCCCGCACCAACACTGTTACAATGGGAATTCTGGGGTCTGACTGAACCCTACTGGCCCGCAGGAGGTCCCCAGCTGCACCCCTGCCTCCGGACCACCAGGGCACTGGTTTCCCGTGTTTTCCACGGGTTGCCCAGACCGGCCAAGCTGGGGTGTCCGCCTGCCGTCCGGGGGAGGTGGGGGGCTTCCAATCCCTCTCCCGGATCCAGGCCTGAGCCGCATAGAAGGAGGCGAGGCTCGAGAGCCCTGGGCTGGTGGCCCCGGGAGTACATGGGGTCTGGCCGGGAAGAGCCCGGGGCGCGGGGCTGGCCTCCGGCTCCCGTCGGGTCCCCAACACCTGGAGCGCATTAGGCGGCGGCGCGTGGCGCGTAATTCCGAGCCGGCTGGGGGCGCCGCCCCGTCCTTTCCCCGGGGTCCGGACTGCAGCGCGGGCCACGCCGCGCGCAGACGCCCGGCAGGGCTCTCCGAGCCCCCGGTTGCCCGGCGCCGTTCTCCGGGCCACCCGTCTCCCTTCCCAGCCCAGCGCCCGACGCCCTGCGGCGCCCTCCGAACTTTCCACCTCCAGTCCCCGCAACTCCTCCCCAAGTCCCGGCCCGGGTCGACTCCGCGCCTCCCTCCTGGGCATAACTTGGGGCAAAGTGGGCGGGGGGCGCATAGTTCCAGGGGTCCAGGTTCCCAGGAGGCGCGCGGCGCCCCGCTCCAGGGGCTGGGTTCGAACACCCGGCGGATCGCAGAGGAGACGCAGGAGAGGACACAAGGGGGACGCGAGGGGGACGCGTACCTGGACAGAGGCTGAGCACCCAGGCCACCACGAGGCCCCCGGGCAGGTCCATGGCGGGGCGTCTGGACCGGGCACCGGGGAGCCGGAGCGGCTTGAGCACGGGGACCGGGCACGGCGGGAGCGCAGGCTCCTCCAGCGGCGGCCGGCGCCCTGACAGCCGTGGAGGAAGTGGGAGGCCCGCGGGGAGGGGCGCGCCGCCGTCCGGGCTCCGGGCCAATCCCAGCCCCTCTGCCACCTGGGCACGCGCCCTTCCCACCGCCCCTCGCCCCGACACGGCCTGGGAGCAAAGCCAGGGACAGCGGCTCCTGGGATCCACTTGCCCCGGGCGGGGGAGGGGGAGAGAAGGCACCTGCCTGGCTCCAGGAAACGGGGTGTCCTAGGACAGCAGCCACCCCTGACGGATAGTCCATGGAGGGCGGGACCCCGGTCTCCACTTCCACACCCCAGCCACCCCCAAGCATTCCGAGACCCACTTTAACAAGCAACCAAATCCTTCCAAGAGCCCAGACTCCTTCCTCCGCATCCTTTGTGATCTCCACCCGCATTTACTGCAAGAGCTTTTCACCAGGCCCCGCAGCCTCAAGGGGGATGGCTATTCGCAGCAGAGATAGAAATTTCTAGCAAGGTGGTGGCAGGCCTGCGGGAGAAGCGTAGAGAAGCCCAGTCACTTTCGAGGGGCAACATTTGGGTTGGCAGCTCCCCTTTATCCCCTTTCCCCACCCTCCAGTCATCAGACACATGCTTTCCTCTGTCTCTCCCTCCCTCCTTCCTTCCTTTATCTCCCTCCCTTCATAGACGATGTGATCATTTCACTTCTCTTTCCCTGGGCCCCAGAAGCAAAGGAGACACAAAAATGGGGTTTTTGCTCCTTCCCAGCTGAGGGGACAGAGTGGGTCCCTTGTGTTTTGATTAGGAGACAGGGTTTCTCTATTTTAAAAAATCTATTGTTATTATCCAGGTGCTGTACAGAGGGGTGACCATGGCGTAAGTACTATAAAGAGTACATTTTGTTTTGAGACAGGGGCCTTTTGATATAGCCCACGCTGGTCTTGAACTCAAAATCCTTTTGCCTCAGCTTCCTGAGTAGGGTGATGCACTTCTGAGCCCGGCATGGGTTGGGTTTTGAGAAGGCTGATATTCACATCACTGTTATGTTGGGCCCTGTATTTGCGTCTTTCACATTGCTCCTTTCTTGGTGGGACCCCGGGTTTCACTTTAGTATATCTTATATCCACCTCTCCTATGTAGCCGCAGACTGGAAGAAGATGATTTTCATACCAAAGATGTGAGTGTGTGTGTGTGTGTGTGTGTGTGTGAGTGTGTATTTGAGGGAGAAGAGGCCATGTGGCTGGAGTGAGATGAATCAGTGTTCCCATTCCAGGCCTTGGTTTCAGAAAGGGCACAATGACGAGGGAAACCAACTTTCTTGCTTGTCTGAAAGGACCTCTGGAATGAAAGTACTAACCAACCCTGTCTCCTTCTTCTGCCTCCTTCTCCAGACTGCAAAGGGAAGCTTGTAGGCTCACAGATGGATGCCAAAGGACACATGAAGTCCAGTACAGTCAAGCTTCCGTCTGTAAGCCTCTCTGACTTCCCCGTTATGTGACTGGTGACAGGGCTCAAGCCGGATGCTGGACCTGGTGCAGCTTAATTCATGAGGCCAGTTTTCTGTTGGCCTACATCTTTTTCGCTGCCTGGCCCACACTCTCACTCTTCCTGGTGGTGTTCACGCTTTGAGTGCATCAGAATTCTCTGGAGAAATTCTGAGGACTGTGAATCCTCCAGGGATGATCTCACCTGTACCCTTCAAGCTAGCACTCTGGGTGCACTCGGGGGGGCCTAACTGGTGACTATTCTACTTTTATTAGCCATGGTCTTTATATATAGATTTCACGTTTCGTTGAGATATAATTTACATGCTGTGAAGCTCACGGCATAAGTCAGTCGTTTTCAGTATATTCTCAAGCTTGTAAGCCATTATTGCTAATTCCCCATTTCATCAACCTTGCACCCTGGCCATTTTTTAAAAATAGGTAACAACGGGGCCAGGAGTTTGGCCTAGTGGTAGAGTGCTTGCCTAGCATGCATGAAGACCCGGGTTCGATTCCTCGGTACCCCACAGACATAGCAAAAAGCCGGAAGTGGTGCTGAGGCTCAAGTGGTAGAGTGCTAACCTTGAGAAAGTCCAAGGACAGAGCTCAAGCCCTGAGCTCAATCCCAGGACTGGCAAAAAACCAAAACAAAATAAAAAAATAGGTAACAACATTGTGTCAGAGTTACTTTTTATTTGATTTACTTGTTTATTTATTTTTGGTGTTGATGGTCTTGGGGTTTGAATTCAGGGCTTCCGGCTTTCTAGCCAAGCACTCTCACCCTTGAGCCATGTCTCCAGCTCTTTTTTGCTTTAGTTATTTTTGAGTTAGGGCCTTGCTCTTCCCTAGGCTGGAATTTACAGTGATCATCTTACTTGTGTTCCCTGAATAGGTTGGATTTCAGGTACATGCCACCACACTCTCCCTCCTGGCCCGCTGTGGAGTGGGGGGGTCTCATGGAATTTTTTTGCTCAAGCTGGTTTGAAAGTATGATCCTTCAGGTTTTGGCTTCATGAGAAGCTGAGATTATAGGCACAAGCTATCAGTGTCCAGTCTCTTTTTCTTTTTTTCTTTTTTTTGCCAGGCTTGGGCTTGGGCTCAGGGCCTGAACACTGTCCTTGGACTTTCTCAAGGCTAGAGCTCTACCACTTGAGCCTCAGCACCACTTCCAGCTTTTTTCTATGTATGTGGTACCGAGGAATCGAACCCGGGTATTCATGCATGCTAGGCAAGCACTCTACCACTAGGCCAAACTCCCGGCCTCCAGTCTCTTTTCTATAACTAAGGCATTGGAGGAATTGCACATGTGTTGCTTTTTGCCAGTCATGGGGCTTAAAGTCAGGGCCTGAGCACTGTCCTTGGGCTTTCCTTAAGGCTACAGCTCTACCACTTGAGCCACAGTACCACTTCTGCCTTTTTCTATGTATGTTGTACTGAGGACTCGAACCCTGGTCTTCCTGCATGCTAGACAAGCACTCTACCACTAGGCCAAACTCCCGGCCCCTTGCACTTGTTTTCTTATAGATAAGACATGGTAGAGCTGAAGTTTCTTCTAGTTACTAGAGACAGAAGCTCAATAGCATTCTGGGACTGAAGTAGGACAGGGATGAGCTCACAGTGAATGTGACAGTGTGCTAGCTGCAGGATTTGTCAGTGGACCTTATGCTTCCTCACTGTCTTCTTAAGAGAAGAGCTAAGGCTTTGCTTGGCTCTGTTTTCCTTTTCTGCAGGACACAATGTTTCACTGCTCTTCTAGAAAGATTCGAGGTAGCAATCAAAAGCTCTGACTGTGAACAAGAGAACCAACTTTTCTTCTAGATCTTGGGCTTGCTTTGTGTCTTCCCTGTGCCAGCCTCAGTGTCTGAGTGCTATTCTAAGTGGCCCAGCCTGGGACCCACACCCAGCCCTGGGCTAGGAGGAGGTGGTGACAGACAGCCCCACCAAGACCACATATTACAGGAGAGAATCACCCTAAGGAACCAGACAGGAGGGGTGGCAAGGCTTGCTGGACAGACAAACCCATAATTGCTAAGGCCACTTAAGATCTAAGCTCAGAGCAGCCGAGAGCCATTTAAGATTCCACAGGGCTTCCAAGCAGAACTGGGTGGAGAGCGAGGCTGTCCTGACAGATTCAGGACTTGTCCCCATCGGCCCTGCTGAACACTGGAAGCGAGCATTCCAGCTGTGCCTGCCCATGTGGCCAGCCCAGAGGGAGGCCCTGCAGTGGCTCCTTCAGCTCTCAGCCTGCACCCTGAGCACCTTGGATCAGAGCCCTGGCTTCTCTAGAAAGGAACCTGGCAGTGGGTAGCACACTGGCTCCAGAGGCCTGGGCTCTCTAGGGCTGGCAGAGTGTCCTATCAGGCCACCCTGGCTTCATTCCAAGAGATGTCTTTCTCTAAGACTCCTTCTCTGAATTTCTCCCCTCTGAGACCTGGTTTGGCTGAGAATGAGCTTTTTGCAAGGGTGTTCAACTTCCAAGGTCCCAGCTAGTGAATGGAACAGGTTGGTCTCATCTCACTCGAATCCTCTGCCCAACTTTGCCCAGTTTTTCCTCTGTCCTTCAGATCACTCTCTCCCCTCTCCCCTCCTCTCTGTTTCACTCTGTCTCTAGGGTACTTCCAAAGCAGCCCTCTGAGCCTCAGCATGGGGCTTTACCGTAAGGCACCTCACCTTCCCCAGCCTCCTTTCTGTAACCTCAGCCCCTCTCAAGGCCCTGGCCTCTTCTCCATATCACCAGTTGATTTGTATTGATGGAATGCAAACTGCTTCTGTTTTTAAGATAAACTTAAGCCAACTTACAGTGATTGGGATGGCTCATGCCAAAAGAAGAAAAAGAAAGAAGGTGAGGAAGAGGAGGAGGAGGAGGAGGAGGAAAATACAATGATCCAAAACCAAAAAAAGAAACAGAAAAGAAAATCACCAGATGGCACTTGTCCCCTACAGTGTGAATGCACTGTGAGATGGGATGGTGGCTGCATCAGTCACCGCCCCCCTCAGCCGGCTGTAGAGGGCTCCCCTTGTCTTCTACTCCTCATACTGGGTCTTCTCCCTGTCCATGAAGTAGAAGAAGTGTGAGACCTGCTGGAGCCAGGTGGGTGCCCCTCCCCACCCCATCCTGTCCCGAAGCCCCAGTCTCATTCCGTGACTCATGTAGCCATCACTCCCTATCTTGAATCCAGGAAGTTATTTAGTGATTTCCTTCTCCCTGGCCACAAATATGTCCAGCATTCACAGTAAAGATAGGGAAGTGGAGTGTTCTGAGCACAGGCAGACACGCAGGGCAGAGGGTGTCAAGAGACATGACACAGCCAAGGGCCCTGCTCCATCAATGGCCCCCCAGAATGCCTCCTTGCAGGGGCTTCATGCTTGCTCACATGTGTGCAAGTGCCCAGGCTGTGGAGGAATGTTAGGTGTTCTCTCTGGAGATTCTGACTCCTTCCCACTGGAGGAAGCGAATTTCACCTTGGAAACTGCTTCCCTCCACCTGCTATGGGACTTTCTGCTTCTCCAGCTAGCCTTGGGCTCATTCTAGCCCTCAGCTTGGGAGACTGTAGAGATTTGAGAACACCCTGACTGATCTTGGAAGTGAGGGAAGAAGAAACAAGGAAAGCACAGCCCAGGGTCAAATCCTGAAAGGTGACTGACCACATGACCAGTGGTACACTCTGATCTCTATTTGCCTGTGGCCACCCCGCTACAGCCAAGGGCAGGAGAGAGAAAAGGTGGCACCTCCCCTTTTCTCAGACCTTCTTGCCATTTTAAAGCTGGCTGCCTCCTGATCAGAAGGCCACCCAGCTGGGTAGCCACCAGTGGCGCCTGTTTGGCGATAGCTTCAGCCCACTTGTTTTACCCGGGGAAGCTTCCTGCTCTCCTGGGGAGGTCAGTCCAGACTGTCCCATCTGCGGCTCCTCAGCCCAAGCATGTATCAGAAACAAACATCTCCCAGCAATCTGCAGCTGGACCTCTGCAAAAATACTCAAGGGCCCCGAGCATGTGGCTTTTAGTACATTTAACTCCGACTCTACATGCAGCAACATTTAATAGTCCGCGGGATGAGCCTCAGAGCAGCAGACGATTCCGTTCATACTGAGCCTCCCTGCCACACGTGCCAGAAGATCTCACAGCAAAAGCAGAGAGGACAATCTCATAAAATCACTTGAAAATAAAAATAAATAAATAAATAAAAGTGCCCACCAAGCTGGGAATGTGGCTTAGTGGTAGAGTGCTTGCCTAGCATGCATGAAGCCCTGGGTTTTATTCTTCAGTATCACATACACAGAAAAAGCTGAAAGTGGTGCTGTGGCTCCAGTGGGTAGAGTGCTATCCTTGAGCACAAAGAAGCTCAGGGACAGAGCCCAGGCCCTAAGTTCAAGCCCCAAGGCTGGCAAAAAAAATGTAAGAGCAGACCAAGGGTTCAGTAGTAGAACCTCACATCTGAACAATTGCTTCCAGTTTATAAGCAGATAGGATTTTATTTCCACCCTAAGGTAATCCACTCCTGGATGTGGCTGTGCTGAAGCTTGAATTTCATGGCGCTACTGTCATGGAGAATCATCCTGTCCCCTGCCCCGGCTCCGGGTTTGAAGTTATTAAGAACAGTTTGCTGTCTACTATGCCGAGACCCCTGGCCTCCTTTCCTTCTCCTCATTCCTCCTTCTTTCCCTCTTTCTCTCATTCTGTTCGCCTTTCTTCCTCCTTTTCTTTTCTCCTGGCTCTATTTTCATCCCCCTCTCTTTGCTCTTCCTTCTTCCTTTTCTTCACTCCCTATTTTCCTTTTTTCTCCCCTCTCCTTTTCCTTTCTCCCTCCCCCTCCCTCTCTCCCTTCCTTCCTTCCTTTTTTCCTCTCCTTCCCTCCGCTCCTTACTCCTCATCTTCCTTTCTGCTTTCCTTCCTCACCCCTCATTTCTCTCTCCCTTTTCTTCTTCTCTCCTTCCTTCCTCCTTTCCTCTGTCCCTTGCTCTGCTCTTTCTTAATCTCCACAGTCTCCTGGGTTTTGCCCCATACATCTGTGATGATTAATTTCAGGTGTCCACTTGAATTCATGGAAGCCCACAGAGTCAGGAAAGCATTATTTGGGGGATGGAAATTGAGGTACAGGTCTCAGCCCAGCAACTTGCTAATTCTGTGACCAGAGTGTTGCTGAGCTCTGGTATTTGGGCATTCTTTTTTTAAAAAATAATGTTTTGTTTTTTATTTACATCTTTTTGCTAGTCCTGGGCTTGAGCTGTGTCCTTGGACTTCTCAAGGTAATAGCTCTACCGCTTGAGCCACAGCACCATTTCCAGCTATTTTCTATGCATGTGGTACTGAGGAATCGAACCTGGGTCTTTGTGCATGCTAGGCAAGCACTCTACTACTAGGCCAAACTCCCAGCCTGGTATTTGGGCATTCTTAAATGGCAATGTTAAGAATCTACTTCATGTGATTGCGGCGGGAATTAAGTGAGGCAACGTAAGTCAAGTCTTTGGAAATGGGTCTCATTCACAGTGACCAAGTGCTGCTTGCTTTATATAAGGGCAAGCTGAAAATAATCTTCCAGAAAGATTGAAGAGTTGTAGTTTTCCTTATAGTTGTTTTTGCTGTACGAATTCTGAGCTACATTGTTTAGTAGATACCAGGTTTAAGAGGACTGTATCTTCTTTCATAACTATCTAGTAATGCCTCTTGCTTTCTTTTACTGGTGCTTGCATGGGTTCTCATTTTCTATGCTTTATTTTTACTCTTTCTGTATCTTTGTGTGTTTCAGATCACCTCATGTAAGTAGCATAGACTCATTTTAAGATTCAGCCTGTTGAACTTGCTTTTTTTGGGGGGGGAGGGTAATGGGAGCACTTAGTCATTTGCATTTCATTGAATTGCCTCTGTACTTGAGTTTAAGCCTAATTCATGCTCCTCTTCCCCTCTTGTTTCTTTTGGAGAGATTATTTGTAATTATTCCATTTCCCACGCTGCTAAGTTAGTAGTAATAAAGACATTTACTCTTCTTTAAACAATTCCCTAGAGATTCTTGCATGCATCTTCAATTGCTGAAACTTTAATGTTAAATTCTTTCCAGTTTCTCCTCAGACAATGCACACAGTCTTCAAAGCTTCTGCCTACACTGCTGCACTCCTCATCCATGTACAACTGCTTTTACTTCTTCTCTACAGTTTAAACACCACAAAACACTGTTTTGTGTGGCCAGCCAGTACTCACATCTATCCACATACCATTTTTATTGCTCTTGACGCATCTTTTGCTTTCCATATGGAATCATTTTCCTCTGTCCGAAGAACTCCATTTAGTCTTTCCTGTAGTATTAGTTTTAAAATTCAGTTCTTGTTTGTATAAGAATGTAATTATTTCAGCGTCTTCTTATACAATATGTTTTCTCTAGGCAGGGAATTCTAGCTTGGTAGTATTTTTCTTTACCACATCTAGAAATATTGTCTGTCTCTTTCTTTTGATTCTTGCAATTTCTCTCAAGAACTCAGTTGTCAGTTTAAGTGTTGTTTTCTTGAAAGAAAAATTTCTTTTTCCCCCCCTTAATATTTTTTTTGATTTTGATGAAACTTATTATGTGGTTTATTTATTTATTTACTCAAACTCATTATCTGATACTTTTTGCTCATTGGTCAGTGCTCTACCAACTGAGCCATGCCTCTAAATCCTGACTTATTTATTTGTTTGTTTATTTTTGCAAGTCCTGGAGCTTGAACTCAAAGCCTGGGTGATGTATCTGAGCCTCTGTGCTCAAGCCTAATACTCTACCACTTGAGCCATGGCACCAGTTCTGGCTTTCTCTGAATAGTTTATTGGAGATAAGAGTCTCATAGGCTTTTTTTCTGGGTCTGGCTTTGAACTGTTATCCTCACATCTCACCTCCTGATTAGCTAGGATCACAGGTGTGAGCCATCAGCATGAGCCATTCATTTAATATTTTGTTTAGCTTTGTTCACCTTATTTTTTATATTCATTACTTTTTGATGTAACCCTGTTGGAAAATGTTGCAGTCATTATCGTTTCAAACATGGTCCATAATTAAAGCTATGCTAGGATTTCTATCACATTCTTTTTTTTAATTGTTGGGGTGATGTACAGAGGGGTTACATTCCTCAGGTAGTGGGTACACTACTTCTTGAACAGTGTTGCCCTTTCCCATGTTTTTCTCCCATTTTCCCTCCCTCCACCCTCTATCACATTCTTTACCTTTGCATCTTTCAATTCTTCCTTTCTGTGGTCCAAGCTGGGTATTTCCTCTTCTTTCAGTAATTAAAGCTTTTCTTAGCTGAATCCAAAGTCATTCTTTTAAGTTCTAAGTTTGGGCTGCTTAATTTATTTACGTTCAAGACTATTTTTTTATTTCTATATATTTCTCTGTCCTATTTTTAATCCTTGCTTTTAAAATCTTTTTCAACACCACCATTTACAATCCTTTAAGGTCTTCTTTCCCCTAGTCTGTGCTGTTATTATACATAGGTCATTGTAATTAAAAATAAATTGAGGGCTGGGAATTTGGCCTAGTGGTTAAAGTGCTTGCCTAGCATGCACGAAGACCCAGGTTCGATTCCTCGGTACCACATATATAGAAAAAAGCCGGAAGTGGTGCTGAGGCTCAAGTGGTAGAGCTCTAGCCTTGAGAAAGTCCAAGGACAGTGCTCAGGCCCTGAGTTCAAGCCCAGGACTGGCCAAAAAAAAATAAATTGAAAATTCGATTTTTGTCTTCCAGAGATCATTTGCTTCTATTAGCTTCCTCCAAACCATTTGGGTCACCCTAATGCTGTTTGTCATGTTAGAGGGGCTGATATTTTCTTGGTACTCAGATTCCTAGGGGCTGGGCTTGTGTATATGGTGTTGGCTGACTGACAACTGGCTCTGTTCACAGGGCATAGACTTTAGGGACTTGAAAGAATCAGGGATTTATCAAGATTCTGACTTTAACAGACCCAGAACCACAGCTTTCTCAACTCATAAGCACTGTAAATACATGTTCTTTGGACTTTTATGGTAATTTTTTCCAGTCCTGAGTCTTGAACTCAGGGCTTGAGTACTGTCCTTGGGCTTTCTCAAGACTAGAGCTTTACCACTTGAGCCACACTGGCTTTCTCTGTGAATGTGGAATTGAACTCAGGTCTTTGTGCATGTTAGGCAAGCACTCTACCACTAAGCCACGCTCCCAGCCTTCCTTGGTCTTTTATTATAGCTTCTGCATCTGCAAAGGCCTCTGGTGGAATCTACCAAGAATGCCAGGCCCACCACTTCCCCCTTTCAGGTCTCAACCCAGTCATTTTTTCATAGCTACTTTCAAACTACTTTGGGAAGAATACTTTTCCCTGCTTTAAAAAGTCTCCATGGAGTGAGAATTTGTTCAGATTACTCAAATTGCCAAAATTGGAAATGTAATCCCGAACATGACAGTGTGATTTCTTCATGATGGCCTTTGTTATCTCATAAAGCTCAGCACGTGTCTTCTGGAAAGTCTGCTTCAAGATCAGCTACTGCTAGAATGGTGCTTTCATCCAGTGGCTACAGACTGGCAACTGAAGAGCAAGGGTATTGGTTTGTCTTTCTAGTCAATAAATGCTCATTGTGTCTCAAGTCCCAGGAATGGATTGAGGCAAAGCAGACACCTTCTTGTCTCTCATGAAGTTTAAAGCAGAGTGGGGGAGGGAGTGAGGGGGAAAACGAGAGAGAGAGAGAGAAAGAGAGAGAGAGAGAGAGAGAGAGAGAGAGAGAGAGAGAGAGAGAGAGAGAGAGAGAGAGAGAGAGAGAGTCTCAGATGTGATGCGTGGTAGAGAGAGAATTGATCAAGAACTATCAATTGAGACAGGAAGAGAGAGAAGGAGCCAAGCAACCCATCTCGTCTGTGATGCTTTGTCAGTGAAAAGCAAACGGGACCCAAATGGTTGTAAGCACGGAGAGCATTTTATCTTTTACAGAATGAGAGGTGCAGAGGACGGTTAAATGCAGTTCCAGCTCCCCTTGGGTCTCCATTCTCTCTTCTCCTCTGGCTGGTACACGATGGTGGCTGGAGTTCTGTTCCTCCATGGAAATGGCCAAGGGATGACAAGGGGAAAAGAAGGAAGACTTGCCAGCCTCCCTCAGCATGCCTTTCCCTGCTTGCCACTGGGTACCATGCCCACTTCTGTACACAATGGACTTGAACTGGCAGCAGCTCACTCCTGGCTGGGACTGGGGCCATATTATGTTGGGTCATCTGTGGGAGAGATGAATTCATCAGCAACATTGGGATTCTGTGAGGAAGGAACAAGGAGGAAGCAGTGTGGTGTTGACGGCAGCCAGTGGTGCTGTCTCAGGGGCTGGCGATGGAGGCAGGATATTGCCATCTACATACCCACCTTCCATTCATCCTGCTATCTATCCACCCATCTGAACATCCACTCATCCACCTACCCATCTATCCATCCACCCACCCATTAACCCATCCACCATCCAACCACCCACCCCTCCATCCACCTAAACAGGAAGGCAGATTTCTATCCCTTCCTTGCATTTTCAATGTTTATAATCTACTATGTGCTTGATGCTTGCGCTGCGAGACAACCTTCCAGAAGCTTCCATAATGACAAGAGTGCAGTGGTGCTGTACCTGAAGAGATTTTGGTCAAGGTGGACCGTGGGGAAGAGCCTACAGCGAGGTGATAGTTGAGACTGTGCTCAGAGATTGCCCACTACACTGGAATTTCCACTGGGACCCTGATAGTTGACAGGCTTGAACTGAAGGAGACACCCACACATCCTCCTGTTACACCTGGTATCCTTGCAAGGGAAGCTGTTGCCAACCATTGCTTCTGGGAGGAGAGTGAGACTAAAACCCAGCAGGAAGAGCAGGCCATCTCTGGTCCCTTTGCATTGAACATTGATGCTTTTGGTCAGCCTGATTTTCCTGGTAGGACTCATGTTTCAATTATGTGTACTATGACCTGGAAGCGCCATTAAAAAGAAATCCATGTTTGGAACGTCTTGGCATTTCAGAAAGAAAAGCCAGCTTAGCAATTTTCCCCAGATCTGCTTCTTGCCCGAGGACTGGGAGGGCATCTTTCAAGGCAGGCTGAGGAGGTAGGAATCAAGACATTAGTTACTTCCTTTGCTGGCTGCCCACAGGGCTATTTAGAGGTTATTCAAGTTGGACACCAAGCCAGGAAAATCAGAACCAAGTTCCTGTCTCAAAAACAAAATAGAAACAAAAGAGGTAGGGGCCTATTTCAGTGGTAGAATACTTGTCCGGCATGTATGTAAAAGGCTCTGGTTCCATCTCTAGCCTTGGGAAAACAAACAAAAAGGCCCTAATTGTACAGACCAAAGAGTGTGGGGGCTTGAAGGACAGGAGGGTGGAAGGTGCTTCCACACACCAAGAGAAAAATCACACAAACGGGCACTGCCACTGACTGCTGTGTGTCTTCCTCAGAAGGTTACATTGGATCCTGTGAATCTGTGATCCAGTGAATCTGGACTGTGGTCTCTGAAATCGGATCAGCTTGTCTCAATAACCAGCCTCAAATGAGTAAATTAGCCTCTTTTAACTCCAAGGTTGGTATGAGAATTAGATGAGTTACTGACTGCCATGAGCTTTGTAATGCCCTTTATAAAAACAGCCCTCCAGGAGATAAGTTTTGAACACTGAGAAGATGGAAGAATGGAAGGAGGAACTGGAGAGCTCATGGTTTTGGTTTTTTATTTGTTGGTTGGTTAGTGATAGGGCTTGAACTCAGAGCCTGGGCATTGCCCTTGAGTTCTTTTCTCTCAAAGCTTTACTCTACCACTTTGAAACACTTCTGGTTTTCTGATACTTTATTGGAGATAAGAGCTTCACAGACTTTGCTGTCCAGATTGGCTTTAAATCTCACGCTCAGATCTGAGCTTCCTGAGTACACAGGATTGTAGACCAGTGGCCAGCTAAGAGCTAAGAGCTCAGTTTTGAGCCTGAGAGGATGGATGGAGGGAGCTGGAGGGCTTGGCTCTGTTTGCCTTTCTTTGATTTGTGTTTCTTGAGTCTGAGATCGGAAAATAAATGTAGCCAAAGTTCAGGAGCCAAAGGTAAGTTCTTCTCTCTGCAGACTGGCACTTCCCCCATGGGCACTGAGGCCATCATTAGCCTGGCCAGCAGTGGGCCTGGAGCCAGATGGTAAGTGATTGTTGCTGAGTGAGACTGAGTTGCTATGCCAAGTGATATGGGTGGGGCTGAGAGCCTCACCTGTTGTGGGGAAAATCTCCCATCTAGCTAGGCACCCCCTAGGCCCTAAGCATACGGTCTAACATGGGTGTGAAAGACAAAACAGAATGTGATGGAATAGAAAGTAGACATTCTGGTGAGAAAGCAAAGATTCTTCCCCCCATTTGCTAAGACAAACTCAACACATTTTAGACACAATGTACACCTCTATTTAAAAAAAAGTACATATGGAATTCGTGCCATATCATGTCTTCCAGCAGATGTTGACTGGGCATCATATGATTTAACACGGTTTTGCCAATATCTACCCCATCCTGAGATCTGGTTAGTTTGCTAGAGCACATGGTGGAATTCAGGAGACACTGCATGGATGTGTATCTATTTACCATATTGTAAAGAATTCAAGTGATCTTTCCAGAACAGGGATTTGGGATCTGATACTCTCAGTTCCAGAGCTGGGCAGTGCTCAGACCCCAAGTCAACCATTTGGGAATGAGCATGAATAACTAGAACTTGAGGAGTATTAAGTAGACAAGCTGAGGTGCTCAGCAGGTTAGACGCATTGAATGCATTTTCAGCTCAGGATATTTCCACTTATGATGGGTTTACCTAGGCACAGGCCTGTTTCAAGCATTTATACTTCAAGTGGGCAAAGAGTAGATTATGAGATTCCCACATATGTGCATGTATGCACACTGAAAAATTGTTGACAGTGTGGCAGATATGTTCACCAACATATCTGTAGTAATCATGTTTACAATTTTGCATATATCAAAACATCATCCTAAATACACATATCTTTATTTGTCAATGATTGGTCAATAAAACAAGAAAGGAAAGGAAAACTATCATATGTTCATCCTTGAGAAGAGTATTAAAAGCAATTTTTTTATATCTCCAACAGTTTCTTAGCAAGTTGATTCTTAAATTTACTTGGGAAATGATAGCTGAGATAGTGATTTTTAAAAATAAATTACAAGAGGAGTGGTCTAAGGATCATAGTTTGAAGCCAGCCTGGGCAGAAAAGTTCCTGTGAAACTCTGATCTACAATTAACTACTCAAAACCCAGAAATGGTGCTATGGCTCAAATGGTAAAGCCCTAGTCATGAGCAAAAGAGCTCAGGTACAGTTCAAGCTCCTGAGTTCAAGCCCCATAACAGACAAAAATAAAATAAACTACAAACAACCAACAAAGCAGACATTGGCAAACTAACCATGCCAGACTTCAGGATCTATCAGAATAGTATGGTAACTGAGACAGTAATCTTAGGACAGAGAAGAAATAAAAGGGAGAGCCTGGGCATAAATGCTCGCATACATGGAGCTAGCAGACATGTGCAGCTGGGCCAATGGGTTATTCACATGGAAACAAGTGAAATTAGATTCCCACCTTACACAGCACATAAAAACCAATTCCAGATGGAACAAAGGCTTAACTATAAAAGAGAAAACTATAAGAGTATTTGGACACTAATAGAAGAGAATATGTTTATGACCTCAGGGTAGAGATTTCTTAAATAAGGCACAGTAAGTACCAACCATAAAAGCAAACACTGATACATTTCACTACATAAAATTCAGATTATTATTATTTTTTACCAGAAGGCATCACAAGATTAAAAAAACAAAAGACAAAGTCACCCACTGGGATCAGCTAAGTACACACCTAAAACTAACAAAGGATGGAGTAGCATCTAGGATATATGAATATGAACCAACAGGGAAATGATCCTTGAAAAACAGGCAGACAATGCAAACAAGGATTTCATTGTGGAGGAAACACACATGATGGATGCATGTGTATCTGGCAGCACATGTAGGGGTCTTTATCTGACTGGGACCCCTAGCTGGTCATAATGGGGTGCTCACCAGTTGACCCCCACCAGGCCCATTTAGACACAGCTGTAGGCTCCACTGAATGTGTGTGTGTGTGTGTGTGTGTGTGTGTGTGTGTGTGTGTGTGTGTGTGTGTGCGCGCATGCATATGTGTGTTCCTGTGACTTAAGCCTAAGAATCTAATGGACAAATAGATACCAACTCCTGCCTCTACCAAGTCCCACCCGGCCTGGCCACTTTTGTGTCAGGGTGGCTGGCAGCGAATCCTGGAGGCTTAAGTTTGGTTGGGGTTGGTGCAGAGCTTGCTGGGGTGACCCTCCAACACTCACCTACTTACGTGTGAACGTTAACAAGGCACCTCTGGTTTCTGGTTCTAAGTTTCTAGACTAATATTATTTTAAAACCTCTACCAATCCAAAATGGCTCCAGACTAACCCACAGGCAGCTGTGGGGTGGATATTTGTGTGTGGCGGGGGAGGGGGAGCAGAGCCCAACCATGGCATCAAGCAATGCAAACCTAGGCTTTCAGGCCTCTGTGGTAGGGCTGATGGCCTAGACTTGAGACGTAGAGTAGAGGCCTCGTAGTCTCAGCTTCTCACCTTCCTTCTCAGCATACGCCTTGAGAGCCAGAGCAGATACCAGATACTGCTGTCTCAATTGCCAGTTGGAGAAACTGAGATTAAACCAGTGTTTCAAATGCTCACAGCAAAGGCAGAGTAAAGCTTGGAAAGCCACTTCTGATCGTCTTTATACCAAAACAGCAAGCATACGAATCTTCGATGACATTGGGAACAGACTCTGAACTCTCGGTCCTTGTTAAGGATCAGGCGAGGACCAAGCGAGGACCAGCTTGGGTTTTGGGTTCTTTGACACCTCAGCATCTATAGTTCTGACCAAGAGCGCAAGACCCTCCCCCAGCCAGTGACCAGGGTCCAGGAAAGTGAGGCAGGCTATGTGGCTGTTGACCACACAGACCCTGGATTCCAGTAGCTGTCCCGGAAGCTGCATCCCAGGCCTGTAATTTCCCAGCTGGGCCTGGACCAAGAGCAACTAAACCCATTGCTATGTCAGTCACTCGATTGGTCCTATCCTATGATTTCCTGGCCCCTTGCCTGACAGCTTTGCTTCAGAAAATAGTGCTCAGAGCCTGTCTTCTGCGTAGTCTTCCTGTGATCTCTCTGCCTGGTAAAACCCATGCCCCTCGCTGCCCACCTCTCATTCCAGCCTCCTTCATTCACTGCCAACCCTCCCAGCTCCATGCCGCTGCCCGTCAGTCACGTCTTCCCCAAGGGCCTGGGCGATGGATCCTGACTTACAATCCAATGATCTGTGCAGGCATTTTCTCACACACAAAAAGGTGGGAAAATGGCCCAGAAGTGAGAGAACATGCCACCTCCCCCATTCCCCCATCACTCACCATTTAGAAAAATGGTTGAGCAAAGCCACACAGGTGATGGGTCTCTTGTTGTTGTTATTGGGTTGGGGCTTGTTGGACAGGGCCTGGGAGCTGACCCTGAGCAACTTTGTTCAAGGCTAGCACTCTACCACTTTAAGCCACAGCTCTACTTCTGGCTTTCTGGTGGTTCACTGGAGATAAGAGCCTCTCCTACCTGGGCTGGCTTGGAACTGAGATCCTCAGTTCTTAGCTTCTCGAGTAGCTGGGATTACAGGCGTGAGCTACCTGTGTCTGGCATGAGATGGCTCTTATAACAAGGCAGGGCCTCCTCCTGCCTCTGTGGCCTACTTTGTCAAGAAGTTCAGTGTCCCTTCCAGAATTCAAGTGCCTACAGAAGCAGAGAACTCAGGGATTCTGGAGGTAAGGCCTGATGTCCACTCTGTCTCGTCATGGTTCATGGTCTGGCTCCAACACCACACAGTTGCCTCCCCTGGGGGCCTCACCACATCTGCCCTGCGGCCCTTCATCTCTTCCCTACCTGAAGTCAGTTTCTCTCCTGAGTGGTAAATGTGCTGCACACATTTTCCAGTGGGGTGCCCACATGTGACTATGGAGAAATGTTATGATATTTCCAACAGGTGATGGAAATTAGTATCGGCGGAGTGAGAGCAGATGACGTCATGCAGCTCCATCCAGACACGGCATCTTGAAAAGGCTTCAATGTCACTTATGTAAGATGGAAGCCACAAGTACTATGCCAGATCACTGGGGGAGAGTGGATACTTTCCTTCCTCCCCCTCTTCCTCCTCTCATTCTCCCTCTCATTCTCTCTCTCTCTCTCTCTCTCTCTCTCTCTCTCTCTCTCTCTCTCTCTCTCTCTCTCTCTCTCTCCCCTCTGCCTGTGTTGTTCTAATATTTTTCCTATTTTGATAATTCTTTTAAAGTATTGCCTTTAGAAGGACATAGCTAGTAAATTAGTTAGGAAGCCTACAGAGTAGGAGAAGATCTTCACCAACCAAACAACGGACAAAGGCCTCATATCTAAAATATATCAACAACTCAAAAAATTGAATCACTCCAAAACTAATCTCAAAAGAAACAACCATCCCATTAAAAAATGGGCCAAAGACTTAAAGAGAATCTTCTCTGAAGAAGAAACAAAAATGGCCTATAGACACATGAAGAAATGCTCAACATCTCTGGTCATAAAAGAAATGCAAATCAAAACAACTCTAAGATTCCACCTCACTCCAGCTAGAATGGCCAAGATCAGGAAAACGAATGACAACAGATGCTGGAGGGGATGTGGCCAGGAGGGATCACTACTACACTGTTGGTGGGAGTGCAAACTCGTTCAACCACTATGGAAAGCAGTGTGGCAGTGCCTCAAAAGGCTAAACATAGAACTCCCCTATGACCCAGCAATTCCACTACTTGACCTTTACCCAATCATCCAGAAACAAGGACATACTAAATCCACTAGCACAACAATGTTCATTGCAGCACTATTCACCATAGCAAAGATATGGAACCAACCTAGATGGCCCTCAGTTGATGAGTGGATCAACAAGATGTGGTATTTGTACACAATGGAATTCTATGCTGCTGTCAGAAAAAATGACATCGCCCCATTTGTTAGGAAATGGAAAGACTTAGAAAAAATCATATTAAGAGAAGTAAGGCAGACTCAAAGGAACTTAGGCTCAATGGTTTCCCTCATTCGTCATAATCAGTAGAAACCTTGGGCTCTACTAGCAGAGATCTCCAATAGAGCAAAACCTTGATACATAAGGCCATATAGTATGAAGCTAATTGAAAGGACCTCCAGGATATTGAAACAAAAGCCATATAACGAATGATTGTTGTCCTTAATGTACTATGTTGTCTCTCATCTCCTTTGCTGTCCCTTGGTTATCTCATATTGTTACAGTATCTCACTTTGTTATCTGATATATTGAATTTATTTGTATTTGGTTATTTGAAATTTGATAGGGAAGGGGGGAAAACCAGACGGGTGGGGGGTGTGGGGGGGGAGGGAAATGGGTACCAAGACATGTGAAAGGGTATCAATGTATGTGAATTAATGCACCTTCTATCTGGCAAATATCATGTAACCCTTTTACTAATTACAATAAAAAAAATCTGCACATCCTAACAAAAAAAAAGAAAAAAAAAAGAAAGTATTGCCTTTAGCTTTATTGGTTCTATAGCATCTGTCTGTTTTCTAATTCATTTCCTTTTTGCTAAAATTAACTCTTCTTTTCTAAAGTCTTTGTATTTAATCTTGTTTTATTTTCTGGAGTTGGACATTCTTCTCATTAATTTTCTATTTATGGGCTCAAAAATAAATTCCCAATAGAAAGTTTAAAATAGTGTACTTGTAAATGACTATCATTTCTTCTAAATTTCTCTATCACTCAAACATTACATATAAAATTGAGGTTACAAGTGAAAGACTCTCAAGAAGAGCTCTCTCCAGGGCCAGATGGTTTTATTGAATTCTATTTAAAAAATGTGAAGAATTAACTCAGCATCACTGTTCGCCAAAGGCTACTGTTGCTCACTTAACAACCAAAAGAAGGGAGCATAAACACACATCCCTCACTGGCCTGTTCAATTCCTTTCCAGGTTTTGGTCTTAGTTCCACACACTCCAAGAACTTGTTCTGAAATTAAGGCCACAGAGCACTAGATAAACATAAAAAAATGACATACTCCTATGTTAGAAATGAACACATAGACAGTGAGATTTAGGATAATAGAATTTGAAGCCATTCAAAACAGTGAAATTACATGCATACGTATATATCTGAAAAAGCATGTATAGGACTGGGCATAGTGGTACATGCCTTTAATCCCAATACTGAGTTGTTGAGGAGGATCATAAGTTCAAGGCCAGCCTGAGCCACACAGCAAGACCCTATCTCAAAATACAAATAACAAGTTGGGCACAGTGGCTCATTGCCTGTAATCCTAGCTACTCAGGAGGCTGGGATCTGAGGATCTCGATTTAAAGCCAGCCTGGGCACTAAAGACCATGAGACGCTTATCTCCAGTTAACCACTAGAAAACCAGAAGTGGGGCTGTAGCTCAAGGGGTAGGGCAGTAGCCTGGAGCTGAAGAGCTCAGGGATAGTGTCCAGGCCCAGAGTTTAAGCCCCCCCCCACACACACACAAAAATACAAACAACATCAACAGCAATAAAACACATATAGAACATATTGATGGGAAAACTACAAAATGCTTATGAAAGGAGTAAAGGCCACAACGTTTCCAGAAATACGTTGTGTTTGTGGATCGGAAGACTTGCTATCACAAAGACGTCGATTTCCTCCAAATGACACCTAGGTTTAATGCAAAATCCTATCAAAATTGAAAGATACTTTCTAGAAGCTGGCACAAGTATTTAAAATTTTTGTCTGGAAGGATGAAGGGACTAGAATACCTAACACAATTTCAAAAAGAAAAGCACAAGCTAGAAGTGGGGCTCCCCAAGTCTAAGCCATACTGTGCAGATCGATGGGGGAGAGGAGCTTCTAGGTGCCGGGAGCAGAAGGACAAAGCTCTCCAACACAGAAAGGGGAGTCCCTTCAACAAATGGTGCTAGAATTTCCATAGGTGAGAAAGAGAGAGAGAGAGAGAGAGAGAGAGAGAGAGAGAGAGAGAGAGAGAGAGAGAGAGAGAGAGAGAGAGAGAGAGAGAGAGAGAGAGGGAATCATCCTTGATATAAAAATTTGAATCTAGGGCTAGGAGTGTGGCCTAGTGGTAGAGTACTTGCCTAGCATTCTTGGTGCCCTGGGTTTAATTCTTCAGTACCATGTATACAGAAAAATCCAGTGGTGCTGCGACTCAGGTGGTAGAGTGCTAGTTTTGAGAAAACTCAAGGATAGAGCCCAGTGTTCAAGCTCTAGGACTAGGCAAAATCAAAAACAAAAAACAAAAAAAAATGAAGTCTTAAGTTTTAGAAGGAAAAAAAACAAAACAAAAGGGGAAAATCCTCATGATCTAGGACAAGACAAGGAATTCTTACTTAACACCAAAAGAGCATAACCCATAAAAGGAAACATTTGCAAGTTTGATCTCATCAAAATTAAAGACTTTGGCTCTGAAAAAAAATGCCCTGTTGAGTGAATGAAAAACAAACCAGAGACTTGGAGAAAATACTGCATAACTGACGAAGGACTGGAATCTAGACTATGTAAGGTTTAAAAATACAATTGTAAAAACAAAATTCCAACCATCTATCTAATTAGGAAAAGGACAGCCATTTCACCAGAGAGCACGCTGATGCCAAACTGGCAGCAGAAGAGATACTAATTGCCATCCACCATTATAACAGTGCCAGTCAAAGTCACAACTGGACACTGCACCACAACCATCAGAAAAATTACAGGTAAAAAAAAAAAAAGCACCTACCTGGTGAGAATGACAGGAACTGGAGGGTGGCAGTTTAAAAACTAAGCCGGCAGCTACCCTGGGCTCCAGCAGTTAATAGCTCTCCTGGGCATTTATCCCAGAGAAATGAAGCAATTCCATTCACTAAGCCCTGTACACGAATGAGTAGAACAGTGCTAGCCACAATGGCTTCAAACCGGAAAGGATCCAGATATCATTTAATAGGGATCTGGCTTGACAAACTTGTCCATCCACACCCTGGGCCCGTACTACTCAACCAGAGAAAAGGAAGGAGCCAGGAGTGCAACGACACCTGACTGTGGTCTCCATAGAATGATGGCACATGCAACAAACTAGTCCCCAAAGGGGACACACTGTGTGGTCACACACATCGAAGGATGGAGTTACAGACACAGAGACCACAGGATTGACAGGGGTCACTCAGGTGGTGAGGACAGAAATGGGCGTGGCTATACCCGGGCTCCGTGCAAGGCCTGGCTATTTCATCCAGCCAGGATTGACTCTTCTTATCAGGCTGTGGACAAGAGTCTTCTTTAGCCTCTTTCTCCCTGACCTCCTCCTCTTATCTTCCATGTGAGCACTCAGAAAGATACTCTATTTTCCTCCAGTACCACAGACTTGAAGATGACTTCCTCAGCCATGTGGAAATTGATAACTTAACTGTAGAATTCCTCGGTCCAGCCAGGCCTGAAGCCACCTTCTGTGATCAATATTCATTTTCACTGACGCTAATTTCTTTTTGGTGGTGGTGGGAGGGAAGTCCTGGGCTTGACCTCAGGGCCTGAGCACTGTCCTTGAGCTTCCTCAAGGCTAGCACTCTACCACTTGAGCCCCAGCACTATGTCCAGCTTTTTATCTATGTATGTGGTACCGAGGACTCGAACCCAGTGCTTTGTGTATGCTAGGTAAGCACTCTACCATCAGGCCACATTCCTGGCCCCCTGACACTAATTTGAGAGAGGTTTCTATGTCACTGGCACTTGAAAAGTCAGTCATTATTATTTTCTGTCACTTCTAGGATAGGTGTGACGATGCCAGTCTCCCCAGAGGGTAGTAACTGGATGGACCATCACATAAACCCTGACACCCCTGTCAGCTGAGAACTTGATCCTAGCCATGGAGATTAGAAGAAGAAGAGACCAAAAGGAAAGAACCTGAAGGGTTTTCCAGCCCATCCCGCCCCCCTTCCAGTCTTATCATTTATGGTGGATATAAGAATACATTTAACTGTGTTTTTTTTAAATTTATGATACTGTTGGAATGCAGATCAAAGCATTTTTCACAAAATATAAGAAAACAGTCGCCCTCTTACAAGGATCTTGGAAAAGGAGAGTTGCTGTGCCCTCAATCCACGTAGCTGACCCTGGAGCAGGCGCAGCATGAGGCCTCCTGTGTGCTAGGAAAGACAATTCTGGAATCATCAGGCTCTTGCAGGACAGCTGCATAGGCAGGGGCTCTCCCAGAAACAGACTGGAAACACGGGGTCCAGCATTGGGGTGGGGTGGGGGGGCTCCCTCAGAACACTGCTGAGGAAATGGGAATATGGGGATAAACCTTGGGATGCATGGAGGGGAGGCTCAGTTGGTCTGGAGGCTCTGAGGGCAGAGGGTACCGAGGTCCTCCAATGTTGTGTCCCCCTCGCATTCTGAGGCCACAGGCACCATCCAGAGTGCCAAGGGGCCAGAGGCAGGGGCAGGTGTCCACAGACTAGGCTTGCGCTGTCCCTTAGGGCAGGTATGTGGTGAAGGAGGGAGGAGGGTGTCTCTGAGGCCTGGCTCATGGGCTTACAGCTGCTGCTTCTATGTTTCTGCTCCTTAGATTCCCAGCAATGCACCGATAAATGTTCAGAGGCTGGTGGAATGCTGCCCCCTCCCTCCTGCCCCCACCCCACACATGGAGATGGAGATGGGTATTTTTAGCCGTGCTCTGTCTCTCCAGACATGGTTGCTGCATAAGAGGGCTGGCAGGGCACCTGTGACCTGAACCACGGATGGTAAAGCCATTTCCACGGGGAGGCAGCCAGTGTGGCTTAGATGTTGGCAGGCCTCGGAGGCTCTCAGTCCTTAGTGGGAGAACCCATTGAATTCTGGGAGAGGAGGGGTCTCCAGGCCTGCGAGAGGGATAGACAGCCTTCCTGGAAATTGCTCTAGCCCACAAGTATGGAGCCCAACACCCTGTGAAGCTTCCATACCAGGTCCTTTCTCCCTGTCGCAGGGCACTGTGGGAGGGACGAGGACACCACCGTGGTGGTTGAGTGAGAACACGGCTCAGAGACACAACACAGCAGCCCACAAAGCAAACAGCAAAGCCAGGAGCTGAGAGTAGAACCCAGCCAGAACCCTGGTTTGGTTTTCTCCATCTTTAGGATGGAAGAACCACTCGGAGGGAGAGTCGCAGGTGAAAATGTTCATTACCGAAGGATGGGGAATCCAAGAGATCCTGGAGCTTAGCAGGAGAGGCAGCGAGCCAGAACCTTCTGGAAGGCAGAATTACCAGGTGGGAGCTGAGCGAGGAAATGCAGGTCTGGGTTCCCAGAATGTTCACATTTTGGAGAACATCACAACACAGGCAAGGCTGGTGCCCGGGCCGGCTGGGAGTGAGGCGAGGACTGGAGCTTAGCCTTGTCCTGGCTGTTGCAGTCCCCTGATATCTCCATCATGGGTGAAGTCACCATGGCAAGGGAAGGGGGCTGGGGTTCCCTTGGCAACAAGGGAGAGAATTCAGGAAAGAGAAAGAGATCCAGAAAAAAAGTCAAACCTGGCCCTGAAATAAAAATATCCAAAAGCTGACATTTTTAGGGAAGAGGAAAAAATGAAAATAGCGTTTGGTACATGAGTCACTCTAAATTTCTCCCAATCACCAGCTCACAGGCTCCCAAAGAAGCTTCTGGTGAAGGAGCTTGGAGAGCGTCCTGGCCCGTGGTGGGGAGGTCCAGCTCTGACCCTGCCTGCCAGCTTCACATTTGGTTCTTTGCTAGGACATGGTCACTTTCACTGCCAAGAGCTGTGTGCTTGTGCTGGCACAGGGAGCCAGGAAAACTGGCCTAAGCTATGCTCTCCTAGTCCTGGTTCTCACCTTTGCAAAGCCACAGGGCGGACACATGGCACTGGCATAAGGCCAGCCTTCCGAGCTCAGTTCTGTCAAATGGTAATGCTATCTATTATCTATCTATCTGTATCTATCTATGAATCAGCTGTCTTCAACCCATGTATCTCTCATCTATCTATCTATGATCTCCTTATCTATGATCTTCTGTCTTTTGTCTATCTCCCTATCATCTCTCAATCCAAGTGTTTAGACCGAAGGATGAAGTACATATGACCCCATTGCTACTCTCTTCCCACACCTCCCTTCTCTTCCTCCAGGCTCCCCGATTTCCTTCCCTTCTTCCATCTGTCTCCCCTTCCTCTGCCCTCCAGTCAGCGCCAGCTGGCCGTGGTGGATCAGATCCCTCAGTGGCACACAGAGAAAAGGATGGCCACTGGAGATTCCTGTGCCCACCCTCCTCCTCAGGGAAAGCTGAATGGTTCTAAGAAAGCGCAGTGTCTGCTGCGGTAGAAATGACAGATAGGAGCCTCCTCTCCCTCCTCTCCCTCACCCTCCTGTAGCAGCCAATGGGAAGGCGTCCTGGGGGAACGGGGGCTCTCTTATAATGCAGACAGACCCTGCCTGGGGTCTGAGCTGAGAACACCCCCAGGGAAGAGGCAGTGCAGCCCCACCCGCTGGCTGCTGGTCATCTCTGGAGAAGCCAGCCCTGATGCTGAGCCCTCAAACCCAGGCAGAGACTCTCAGCATCCGGGTAAAGGGGAGGGCCAGCAGCCAGGCTGGCCAATGGGCTGGCAGTGAGTCAGCCATGGTCCTTCTGCATAGCCTTGAGTGGCCACAGCCCTCTGTGGGCAGCTGCTCGACTTCAGCCCTTGGCCTCAGAGCCTCAGAGCCTTTCATCTAGAGGTCCAGAGAGAGAAGCCAGCCTGACCTAGCTTGAGAGGTGAGGTCTGCAGGGCGTGGAAGCTGTCTTCTCTCTCCAGTGCTGACGATATTCTATCTCAGGGCCCGGGGCCTTGGCAGTATCCTGGGCCCAGTGGCCCCATTTCTGGTCATGGTAGTGCCTCCATGTGAGGTTCCAGGTGACCTTACATGACCCTCTCTCCTCCCCAGAGCCTGAACCCCCAGATCATGGGTCATCTGCTGTGAACACACATGTGAGTGATTGTTTTCATAGTGTTTGCTCACAATAGCAACAAGCACCCCTCTACACAGTCTCTGAGGGCTGTGCTGTCAGCTAGGAGGGGCTGAGATGTAGCATCCAAAACACAAGCTCAGGCTGAGGACAGTGTCTTGAAAACAAACCCAAATGAAAAATAAGAAAAGAAACGCGGAGGAAAACTCTGGGCCCAAGCTCTTTCCTCAACTCTGACTCATGGGTGTGAATCCAGACCTTTCTGTGGAATGAGGGTTCAGCCTCTCTGCTACACACTAGCCTGGAGCAGCTTTGTGACCCTCAGACACGGTGCCCCTCTGCACTGATGCCCACTTATGCCAGGCATTGATGGGTATCAAGAAGCTCAGAACACAAATGAATTCTCAGGACATTACAGCTGAGAGGGTCTCAGTCCTCAGAAAGCGTGGTTTTCCTGTGATGCAAACTTCTGTCGGATTGGCACTCAACCAGGGAGGACCAGGTGAGGTCTTAGTAATGAAAGATCCCATATTCTCGATGGGAGGTTCCAGAGGTGAATTTTCAGGGTGAGGGGTGCCTGCAGTCTCCTCTGTGTGTTCCCTTCACCTTGCCCACAGAAGCCTGCCCATGAACAAGCAAATCGCAAGGGGCCAACATCACCATCCTGTTTCACTAGATTGCCCTTTATAGTGGGAACACGAGAAGCGAGTGCTACTTTGCATGGTCTTGTGAGGCAGAGGAGGGAAACTGAGGCTCCCAGGAGATTTGTCCCAAGTCATCGGCCATTTGTCCAGTCCAGCTGGCCTAAGATTTGAAGCTATCTACACTCGAACAGCAAGAAAGATAGCGTATTCCATGCAGCCTCTCCAGCTATATGGCTGCTAATGCCAGCATTTGTTTTGTGAATATTATATTATTATTTTGTTTATGTGGTGCTAAGGAATTGTACCTAGGGCCTCATGCATGCGAGGCAAGCACTCTACCACTAAGCCACATTCCCAGGCCTTGTTTTATGATTTTTTTTTGAGTTTCTAGAGCACGCTTTATTCACCTAGGGAATATTTATTGAGCACGGTAGTACCATGTGCTGGGCATTTGTCCTAGATGTTAGTGGCAGGTGAAATGGGACACAGGGAAGGGTAGGTGTGAACTATGGCTGGCAGGGAGAGGGTACCATTGGACCAATGAGCAAGGATGTCACACTGGTCTGAGTGGAAGGAAGGGTGCCTGTGGGGACATGGGTTCCCATAGTTCTGGGTTAGCCAGAACTATGCCTGGGCTTTAAACAGCCTTCCACTGCAAGTAAGGCCCCCCTGCCTCGAGGGCAGGCACAGCCCTCTGAAAGGAAATCTGGTTAAATCACAGAACCACTGAGCCGGGCTGCACATTGATCATCTGGTCTCAGAAAGCCAGGAACCTGGCTCAGAGAAGAAACCCGACCTGTGCCATGAAGTGAGTGGGCTAAGGGGCAAATGAGAGCTGGCTGAAGACAAAAAGATGATGACGCCCCCACCACCACGCCCCACCTCCTTATCCTGCCCTTGCTCTCCTTGTTTGTCACCGAGGTGACGTCTAAGCCCCACCGTGCACAATGACTAATGGGACAGCAGTTACGTCGATGTGGTTGGAAATCCTGTTGCTGTGTCTGCCCAAAAGGGGCCATGTGTCTGTCCCCAAGGCCAACTTGTGCGTCGTCTGGGTGACTTCACCCTAGAGATAGATGTCACCCTGATAGTATGAGCGTGGGCCGAGATGGCTGCCCTCAAAGATGCTGTGGCCAGGATCACAGACAGAGACAGACGGGCGACGTCCAGGAACATCTTCTGCCACTGCCTGAAATGCCACCATTTCTGACTTATTTTACTGGCTTCAGCACTGCACTATTGTTGAGGGTTCTCGTCATGAGTCCTGAGAACTCTGGCAGAGTGCAAAGACTCGTGAATCAACTTTAGTTCTGATGGCCTTTTATGTCCTAGGCTGTGCCCAGGGGCTGGGCAGTGGAATGTCTTCTCCAGGTATTCGATGCTCTATGTGGCCACATTCCACACACAGAGCTTGCTTGGGCCTTTACTGAGTTGTAGGGCTGAATGTGGATGTGGAGCTGGGGCACAAGTCAAAGGTGATGACCCTATTCTGAGCCAAGGCCAGGCCTGGAGACTCCCCCAATGCAAGGTGAAGGGACTGAATACCGCCACCACACAGACCACAGACTCAGTACCCTCTAAGCCTTGCCTGCTCTGATCATGAGACTGCATTTGGGGTATCTGGGCTCCACACAATGGCACTTCCCAAGTGTCAGAGCCGAGAACTAGGTTTTGTTTCGGAGTGCATTTCCAGTCCAGTGAGGAACAGACTCTTGATCGACACCGGGTCCGATGAGACCAGTTTCCCAATCGTGTGCTTGCAATTTCAGCATGGCCAGAACGCTGTCAGGATCCTGAATTCTCCATTTCTGTTTCCTCTCACTCACTGCAGGAGCCACAGTTTGCAGGCTGGCCCTAGTCTGCAATCCTTGCAACTGCCCGAGAGTTAGAGACTAGGAGCTCAATTTACAGACGAGGAGACAATGTCTTTGGTCTAAGAAGCTGGGAAGAAACAGGCCACCAGGGTTTCATCTGTGACCAGGCTATGCAGAGCCTGCTGCATGCGGGAAGCCCTGTCCCCTGACCTCCGCTTACGCCCTTTCAGTTGTTTTCAGCACTCTTCTTCAGGCTTATTCCCCAAATGATGGATCCTGGGTTGCATTGGATCAAGGATAGGAGAATGAGGGAGAGGCCAGAAAAAACCTTGGCCAGAGGTGACTTCATAGCCTACACCCTCAGGGACCTGGCTGGAGCAGGCAGAGAGTTCAAGACCTTGACAGGGTGCTCAGGGCCCACAGGCTAGAGAGGGCAGCCATAGGGACCAGCCAAGGCAGCACCTATCAACTACCAAAAACAAAAGCAGAAGGCTTGGCCCCCTCCTAGGTAGCCTGATCCCCTGCCCCTCCCAGGCAGTTGGAGGCCCAGGGCAGACACAGATCACCGATCGATCGATGCTGACCTCTGCTCTGTCATGCAGCCTGTCCAATGTGTATATATACTGCGGACGCATCACAAGGAAAACCATAGAGGTACACAACTTACACTCAGAAACTCAGAAATAGGGACACACAGAAAAATACAACCCAATCGCCGACCACAGAGATTGCTACCGTCACTGTGAACATGATGACATTCTTTGAATTTTTAAAACTAAGCACATATATATATATATATATATATATATATATATATTACTGTGATGACAATGACAACCTAAAAACCTTCAAGGTAGATAAAAGACCAGTGGATGTGTTTCTCCCACATAACAGACCTAACCTCTATACCTCTCTTCTATGCCCCAGTAAAGCAGCCCCCTTGCACTTCCTGAAGTGGGATTCTGGGGCCAGGGTCCCCAAGGAGAGGTCCCTAGAGGTAGGGATTTCTAGGGCACCTGCTTTGACTCAGTTGCTGTGTCTGCTCTGGTTTATCTGATTTACCCAGAAGCTCAGGGCTAAGTAGCTCCTCATTAAATGACAAGGCTTGTGTTAGGTGGTGGCTTTAGGTAGAGGGTGTTTGGAAATCCTTATGGAGCTGGGGTTGGGTGTTGGTTTTCCCTCTGAGACCCAGACAACTCTGCTAACCATTGTTCCCAGTGTGGTTTTAAAAATCTTATTCTTTGCAAATTCCACGGGCAGCCCAGACTGATTCGTCCGTCTAGGAATTCGAGGGGCCTGAAAACGGAGCTAATGTTTTACGGGAGGGGGGAATCCCAGCCAGCAGGCGCTGGAGCAGAATCTACCCCATCCCAGCCTTGGGGATCACACCTCATTAACAGCAGCTCAGTCCCAATCAGGTTGCTTTTTAACAAGCTGCCTCTTCAGTGTGCTCTGGATTTTTGCAAGCATTTTTCCAGGCAAGCCACTGCTTGTTCTACAGCTGGGATAAGTCCCTGTGACCCCAAAGCAGAATTAAACCCCACCATCTAAGGGATCTTGTGTTTGCCTGTCAGCAGAGGTGACTCAGCCTTCTCCATCTTCTTTTTCCACCTGGAAGTAATCACAGATTTCTCTAGTGCTTTCCAGTTCATAATATGCCTTGCCATCCAACCTACAGAACAGCTGAACGAGACTGAGTAGGGATTACTCTTTCCTTTGTGTAGGTGAGGACACTGAGGTTTGGAGAGGCTAAGAGACTTTGCCTATGATCAAATAGCAGGGATTGAACCCAGGTTTCACAATTCTTGGTCCAGTGGTAGGTAACACGATACACCTATCATGACTGGCACTGGGCCCAATCACCAGCCTGATATGGTGTCTCCAAACCTTGGGAGCCCCTTGTCTCCTCCTCAATCTGGTGTTGGCCTGAGAGGTTTGGGATAAGTGGGGACATAGTCCTGAGAATACATCTTGAGAGTGTATTCCTGAGAATATCATCCTATTCTCACGCAGCTCCTCTCCTTCTCTGTGGAAACTGGCCTCAGGTACTTGTGGGAGAGTTGGGGTGCTCCCCCACCCCAAACCTTGCCTGGCCTGGTGTTGGGTGCTGAGTCTTCCCCTGTTGGAAGGCAGCAATCTCATGGTGAACGTGCTGTTCTCTGGGGGACCCTAAATTCCTAAAGCCAGAGCTCCATCCTGGCTAGGGAGTCTTCTTGGGGAAGAGACCTTCCAATTTTTAGACCTCACTAGGTGATGGGAGGCAGAATGCCACCTTCCAGACCCTACTCAAATTCCACATGACTTTCCAGCTGTCTGGAAGGGGCTTCTGCTCTCCAGGAAACCCCCTGGCCCTCAGGCCCAGGCTGCTGGGAGCCCTACCAGCCAGCCTACATAAATGCAGGCTTTGTTCTGGGCAAAGGCCTGAGAGGGGCAGCGGGGGGGGGGGGGGGGGGGGGGGGGGGGGGGGGGGGGGGGGCTGGGAGGGGCGTGGCCTATGGGGGTGTGGCCTGGGAGGGATAGAAGTCTGGGAGCAGGTGCTACTTTCCTTCCTGGGCAATGTCGATGCAGGGAGACCAGGAACCAGAGCTGGACAGTGCAGCCCCTCCACACAGCTTGCCTGGATGACACTTGACCCCCCAGGGCCTAGCACACAGAAGGGGAGTGTGGCTCAAGATCTGACCAAGATCTGTCTTAGGATTCATTTCTAGTCATGTTAAGGGAGTGGGCTGGAAATGATAACCCTTCAGAGTGGCAGGAGCTGGGGCTATTGAGGAGGCCAGGGACACTGGGGACACCGGAGGCTGACTGCTACACTGTCCCATGGGGTTCAGAGTTGAGAAAACAGAGAAATTAGAACTGAATAGTGACAGCTATATTCACTAGGAGAAGTAGACCTTAGTCCAGCACTGTAGCAGGGACGCAGTGTCCTGCTCTCCCCTGAAGCAGGGTGCCCAGGGCAGCTCTGCTCTGAGCAGGTGGTGGGGTCCTGGGACTGCATGGACTCAGCAGGGCAGAGTCTCTAGGGCTGGTCACTGTAGGGTGGGATCTCTAAGGCTGGTCACAGATGACCTGGCACCTCGGCTTGCTCTTAGGTTGATCTTTTCAACTCGGATGTGGTGTGAGGAGAGCCTGAAGGAAGCAGCGAGGCTGTGGAGGCAGGGGCTGTGAGGACAGCGATGTGGGAAAAAGGCTAGGTGGGTGAGGACTGCCACCTCACTGCCACCCAGGGCCCATCCTTCTCACCGTGTCTGACAAACACTGGGTCCTGGCGGTCCCGTGTGATTTGAGTCTGTCTTGTTCAGGTGCATGTGAAGGTCAGTTCTGAGCCTGTGCAGACCTCAGCCGTCTCCACCCCACCCTGGCCTCTTTGAAGGGGATCTTCAGCAACCCACATCTGGCCTGCTTCTGCTGGAAACTTCATCCCCAAGGAAGCGGGGCGAGGGGGCTACCTCTGAGCCTGCCAGCAAGTTCCTGAAGCCAGAGCACGTTGGTTTTCATCAACAGATTTGGAAGTCCTAGACGGCCAGATGCATCTCTTCAGGATAATGATATTTGCAGGGCTCAGGCCTGGCTTCTAGCTCTGCCTGCTAGGGTCCCATCCCAGTTAGGGGACAGGTGCCTGCCACCCTATAGAAAGCTCTTACTGCCACTTGAAGTGTGTAGCTGGCTCTTTTCCATTGTCTGTCCGTTTTATGTGGAACATTTACTCCCAAGACACAATGTTTGTGGCTGCCTCAGTGTGCCGCCCGGCACTGCGTGGAAGCCAAGCAGAGCACTGGACAAGGTGGAAATGGCCAGTGTTGATCAATGCTGTTTCCAGGCCAGTAAGAAAAGGCTCGCTGTGCCCCTGGAATGAATTTATTGGCAAGAAGGTTGCTGATGGCAAAGACTAATCTGTTATGACAGGTGGGTATCCGTCCGCTCTGGAGCAGGGAGTGTGTGTGTGTGTGTGTGTGCAGCTGGAGCCTTCCTGAATTTAGGCTAGAGAGAATCTAGAGTTGTGGGGGAAAGAGGATGGATGGAGAAGGGATATAAGAAAGAAAAGAAAGGGAACGAGGGAGAAAGGGAGGGAAGAGAGGGGGAAGGAAGGGAGGAAGGGAAGCTAGGGGAAGAAGGGAAGGGAAAGAAGGAAGGAAGGAAGGGAGGGAGGGAGGGAGGGAGGGAGGGAGGGAGGGAGGGAGGGAGGGAGGAAAAAGGAAAGGGAAAGGGAAGGGAAAAGAAAATGGATGGGTCCACCAAGCTTACATCCCCAGGGAAGCTGAGGAGCAAGTGAATGGAAGAATGTCCTTGAAAAGGCCAAATGGTTGCATAAGTGGAAGAGATTTTTTTTTAAAGCCTCAAGCTCCTTACTCTGCTCCCTCTTCTCCACTTCTAGGCTCCCCCTCAGCAACAGAATGGGGACAAAGTGTTGATTATTCTCAAGGTCTGTCCCTCAGAGCGGCCTCCTGCAGCCTCCTGGGGGGTCCTTCCCTTTTCTAGACTGTTCCAAGGGCTCAGAGCAGCAGCCACTGTTTCCCTCTGCAGTCATGGAAATAATGAGCTCCGATTCTCCTATTTGGATAGCTATGCCTCGTTGGACTCTTAAATATGAGCTTTGTTTGTACCGATTTTTCAAACCCTCACAGGTTCTATTTTTACTTCTCTTGTTGGAAGAATTCAGTGGCAGGCAGCTTCTGTACGAAAAGCCCTAATTAATTTCCCCCTTGCCTTTAAATATTTTTCCAAAGTATGTTTGAAAAGGATATTGAAGGGGGGAAAAAAACAACTTGATGACTCTGGAGGCAGACTCCAACATCTTTCTCACTGCTTTCTACTTGGAAAGCAGCCTTCTCCTCACAGCCCGCCGCTGGGTGGCCTGGCTACAGCCTGCTTCCCTGCAGCTGGGCAGAGCTACCTGCCCCTTCTCCAAACAGCTCTTGGACAACTGGGGGCCAGCTTCTCAGGCCACAGACTGCCCTGTGAGCCACAGTCGAGGACACAAGGAGGAGAGGGTCTTGGTTAGAAGCTGGCAAAGGTGATATTGGGGGGCAAAAGAGAAATTATATATATATATATATATATATATCACAAAAAACAGGACTGGAATCATTGGAAAAACCATTAAAGCAGATTCCTTTGCCCTGATCCTCATGCCCTGAGCCAAACCATACACCGGTTAGCTGATGATTTATGATCGGTTTGGCTGTCTGGCTTTGAAATGATATCTTCAAGTGCATGTGTCCTCACAAAGCTACAGAGGCTGAGCCCAGGACATAGGGAGAGAGAAACTCTTAAAGTTGAGAGCACAGGGCAGGGGACCCAGCACACTGCAGGAGAACGGCTCCGGTCCTCCAGTTTCTCACTGAACAGAAGTTGTTGTTATGAAAGAGCAGATGTTTCCTTTTCTATTTTTTTTTTAAACACACAAGAAACTCTTCTTCCAGCTGTGACTGCCCAAGAGCGGGCTTCCAGCTTCTTGGATGGAATCCTAAACCAAGACTGGGGAGGTAGAGAGAGGCCTCTAATCTGGGAATCCAGCTTCCTGGATTTGAGAGCCACAGGTCTGAAATCTCACCACTGGCACTTCAGACTTGAAGTTGCCAGGCACCATTCCTGGTAAAATGCGACTCATTTCTAGCCAGCACAAGAAAGGTGAGCTAGAAGTTTCCCTCTCTCTCCTCCCTGCCCTGCTCTACTTCCCTTCTGTTCTCTTCTCCTCTCCCTGTCCACTCTCTTATCACTTCCTTGCCACTTCAGCCTCAGCCTTTCCTCTGCCTCCTCATCTTCTCTCCTTCTGGCATTGCCCCTGTCCCTGGGAGCAGCATCCTAGCATTCTAGCAGTCTTGATGCTAGAACTGGTCCATCTTGTCTGGTCTTATCTGTGGTGAGGGACTGGGCCTGGAGTGGCTCCACCTGGGCTCCTGGTAGATAGTCAGGAGGCAGAGATTGGGAATATTATATTAAAAACCAACCCAGACAACAAGGAAAGACCCCATCTTAAGTAACAGCTTGGTGCAATAGTGCGCACCTGTCATCTAGCTAGGCCTGAAGCATCAATTGGAGGATCGTGATCCAAGCTGGCTGGACATGAACACAAGACGCTATTAGAAGAAGAAGACAAAAGGGGAGGTGGGAGCTGGTGGCTCATGCCTCTAGTCCTAGCTGCTCAGGAGTCTAAGGTCTGAGGATCATGGTTCAAAGCCAGCCCTAGCAGAAATGTCCATGAGACTACTCAGAAAACAAACAAACAAACTGGAAGTGGGGCTTTGGCTCAGGTTGGAAGACCTCTAGCTGTAAGCGCAAAGAAGCTGTGGACAGCACCCAGGCTCTGGGTGGGGTGGAGGCATGGCTCGAGTAGTGGAGTGACAGCTGAGCAAGCCAAGCAAGCCCAGCTCACCCTTCCTACCTAGGATCTAGTTTGAATCTCACCTTTGAGAGTAAACTGTAATCGTGTTTCCATTCTGCAAAGGAAGATAGTGAAAGGCATTAAAATGTACACAATGAAGAAGGTAAAGGAATTATTCGAATTAAATGAAGGCATCCTAACTAATATGTGGTTCTTCTGGGTCTGTGAGTGGATTCTGCCTGTGAATCGGGACGTCCTTGAGCCAGAAACTTCTCAGTACACAGGAACTGAGTATACAATAGGCGCTCTAGCAATGCTTGCTGAATGTTGTTGATTAGAGCGGTTTGCTCCCAACCTGACCTCAGCCCTTCAGCGTTGCATCAGATTTTCTTTAGCAAAGAGACTGGGAATAATAAATCAAATTCTGGTGCCAGAAGGAACCCACAGGAATTGATGAGAAATGCAACATCAATGCACTAAACCTCTTACTCAGGGTAATTCTCTGTCTTGTATTTAGGCACATCTGGGTATAACTAAATGAGACAAGCTTGCCCACGTCAGACAGACAGTTTAACTACCCTTGTTACCCCTGCTAAAATATAACCTCCAAACAAAAGAAAAAAGCAAGCAAGCAAGCAAACTGACATCACATAACAGTTCATGGGGACCATTATGTTCTAAAATGATAGGCATGTAAATTGAAGCCATTTCTGAAATAAGTCACTGAAAATTCTGAGTTGGGAGAGGGGGGGTTGGAGAATGAAGCCTTCATTTCCTCAGTAAAAGCTGAAGCACTTGGAGAAGCAAAGAAGCGAGCTGACTTTGGGACATTGCTGGCATACTCAGGGAGGAACACAGATGTTTTGAAGCATATTACTGGTGAGCTTGTCAGGAGTGGAAATGGATCGCTTCCCCACTTGGGTCAAGAGAGGACTCCACATAGCTTTGTAAGCCACCCAGCTGAGAGACTCAGCTCACTCTTGACAGAGCAGAGCCTTCTGCAGAGTTGGGAGGAAAGTTGTTTTTCATTTGTTAAAAGGTAGAAATGCGATTTCTCATTACTTGTCCACTCAATCAAAATCTTCAGTCTCCTGGCTCAGATTCACATCTGTCTCCAACTAAGAAACCAGAGCCTTGATGGCAGGCAAAGCCGTCAACATTGTTTACAGAATGGGTTGCAGGGCGGGAACAACCTTTGCTTCTCTAGATTTGCTTTTCAAAACGCTGAAGTCCGTTTTATCCATTTTACTGATGGGTGATACGTGTGCACACACAGTAAAATGTACTTAATGAGGTTTTACTAAACGCATGGACAACACCAAAATCAAGATAGAGCAATGCTCTCCAACTCCAGAGGCACTGGGCTCTGCCCAAAGCTGTCGCTCTTACAACGGCTCCAGGAGCTTCTGAGCAGCGCATTGTCCCTGCAGCCCTGGGCTGTTGTTTCTGGAGTTCAGATGAATGGAACTGTTAAGTAAGTTCTGTCTCCTACCCAAATCTTCCCTGCAATCACGGCCGTGAGAATCTTAGGCAGTGCACCAGCATTCCAGAACTTTGTTAAGAGCGTGGTAGAGAACATGACATGGCTGTGATGATACGATGTGGTTTAGAAACCTCGGCCTCTGCAAAGCCTGAGGACAAAAAGTAGCAGGTCAGAGGCTGCTGACTGTCTTTCAAAACCTTCCCTTCTGCCTTGTGGGAGGGAGCGGTTCCTCCGGCAGCGTTCACGGCTCCTGGCTCCTCTAGCTGGGCTCAGTCAGGATAACCTAAGCTAAGCTGTGCTAATAGGAACCCCAAATCCCAAGAGTTTCCAAGCCACCCTATCTGTCCATTGTGAACCCCAGACCTCCCCCTGAGGCACTACCTCAACACTCATTTCATAGCTACGAACAGGATGGGGCACTCACAACAGTGCCTGGCTCTAGAAGCTTCTACAAAAAAAAAGGATAATTATCTTCTTGGCCCACATCTCACAAGCTAAGCAAGACCTACTTCCAAAGAGAACAGAAAGCAGGGAGATGGGGGGTTTTTTAATGAAAGGTTTGTGGGGGGCTGTCAAAGAAAGGAAGAAGCCCCTCTATCTGCTGTGTGACTCACCCTCTAATATATTTAACAAGAAGTGCTCTGCCTCGGACACTTTCTGTGGTGTCAGAGTTTATTCTAGAAGAAAGAGTATCACAGCTAAGATAAAACTAACCAGAGCGCGCGGTGGGGGAGTTCTCAGGCAGTGGCCAGCAGGGGGCGACGTTGTAAAGCCAGCAATCGCCATGCAGCCCTGGCAGGCTTGCACTGCCCACCAAGCTCTGCGCCCTTGAACCAGTCCAGTCTCCTCCTCGGCCCTTCACTACCTCCCCTTAAAAAGATGGATAGTGTGAGTGGAAATTTCCAGAACCGTGATTGGCTTATCTCCTCCCTGGCTGGGAAATGTCTCTCCGGGTCCTGGACCAGAGCCTAGGGCTGAGTCACAGCCACTATCAGCATCATTCTTAGCTCGGCTGGGGCACAGAATTGTTTGTCTTGGTGTCTGCATGGATTCCTGACTCTGCATACACAGGCAAAGAGCTCGAGGCCCCTGGACCACCCCTACCCATCCTTCTGTCCTTCCTTCTGGGGCCTGTGGAAAAGCCTGAGATGGCGACCCCATGGGTCAGGGAGGCTGGCTTCTCAGAGGCAATCTCCCATGGAGACCCTCCTGTCTGCTTCCCCAGGGCCTTTGTTTGCAATGACCAGAATTAACTCGTACTCCTTCCAGGCCCTGTGCTGTCTGACTGCAGGCTTCCATGGCTTCCCTGAAAACAACCAAACCACTCCATCCCTGACAAAGAGGCTTTCCAGCTGGGCCTTCCCTTGCCATCTCCAGCCCTGCAGCTTCCATGGCTGCCCAGGTGCCAGGACAGAGTTCCACGGTGGCCCTGGAGCCTGTCCTCCGCCTCAGCCCTCTGTCAGGTCACAGTCTGCTGGCCCAAACCACTGCTTCTCAGCTAGAATGTTCTCCCTCCCGTTCTCTGCTGGGCACATCAGACCCCAGCTTGGTGCCAGCTCCCACCTCTTCTTCTCCAAGCTCTGTGGCCAGACAACTGTGCCAATCCAGAGGCTGATAGCCAACTGTGATTCCATAGCCTGCCTCGACCTGTCCCGAGCAAGTGGGCTCTCATCACTCTGTGGCTCAGTTTCCCCATTTGTAAAAGAGGGATAGGAATGATATCTTCCTCTGAAGGTTTCTGGATGAAGTGACCGAGAAATAAGACAGAACAAATGTAGCGTGTCTGTGCAAGTCACTGCCTGTCACCTAACCCCATCTACCCATCTACATGCTGGTACAAGAGCGATGGGTCTCTCCCGGCTCAGCGATGGCTGGTGGGCGCAATTTCATCTGAGTCCTACACTGTGAGGAAGGGAAGACACTCTCATTGTTTCTGTGTCCCTTCTAGTACCAATTTAGAGGCTAATTAAGCTTTTAAGTGTGTGTGTGTGTGTGTGTGTGTGTGTGTGTGTGTGTGTGCACATGCGCTAATCCTGGGGCTTGAACTCAAGGCCTGATATTGTCCCTGAGCTTCTTTTGCTCAAGGCTGGCTCTCTACCACTTGAGCCACAGCTCTAGTTCTGGCTTTTTTGTTGGTTCATTGGCGATCAGAGCCTCATAGTTCCCTGCCTAGGCTGGCTTCAAACTGTGATCTCAGATCTCAGTCTTCCGAATAGTTAGGATTACAGGCATGAACCACAGGTACCCGGCAACAAGCTACTAGTTTTATAACCTTTCTGTGCCTCATTTTCTGCATCTATAAAGCGAGAGAACTAATAATTTTTCTATTTCTCTTTCTTTGTATCCTTTTCTTCTCTTTTTTTTTTTGGTGCTGAGACTCAAATCCAGGTGTTTTTTTGTTTTGCTTTGACTTTTTATTTTATCTTATTTATTTGTTTGAGATCAGGTCTCTGTTTGGTAGACCATGCTGGCCTCACAGCTGATTTCTTTCTGCTTCAGGATCTCGAGTGCTGGGATTATAGACGTGGCACTGTGCCTGGGTTTAATAGTTTGCTCTTCATGGGATTGTCAGAGTTGAGAGGAGTGATTACCTGACACCATAGGTAACCTAGTAAATGGATGAATGAACCTCTCTCCCTTTTACCTTCCTCTGTGGCCACTCACTGGCTCAGTAGAAGAAGCTTGGGGATTTGAACTCTCCACACCTTGATGGAATTGGCCACATTGTTGTATTGTTTTGCCAGTCCTGGGGCTTGAACTCAGGGCCTGAGCACTGTCCTTGAAAACTTTTGCTCAAGGCTAATGCTCTTCCACTTGAGCCACAGTACTACTTCCAGCTTTTTCTGTGTGTGTGGTACCGAGGAATCAAACCCAGGGCTTCGTGCATGCTAGGCAAGCACTGTACCACTAGGCCACATTCCCAGCTCAGATCTCTTAAGTGGATAAAGTCTGTGAATGAATCTCAGCAGTTGAGGAGAGGTGGGGAGGCTGGGAAAAGGTGAATCTGGAGGCTCTCATCCCCTACAGGAGCTGCTGTGTGTTCACGGGAGGTAGGCCAGTATCCCAGCCCGAGGGTGCGGATGTAACAAAGTGGCAGAGAGCCATGCCAGGGCCAAACGTGCTTCGAAGCCAAGGCCACCAGAGACTTGGCATTGCCTGTGAGGCCTCCCATCCTCTGCATAGTGTCCCTAGGCCCCAGTCTGCTTCTCCTCTTTGCCAACTGCAGGCAGCAATGGTGGAGAATGGAGAGTAGTGCCTGGCTCTTTCCTGAATAGAAACCACTCTCTTCTGGGATGGCAAGATGTCCCTCTTCCCACACCCTGATGGGAGAATCGCGCACTGTCCCTTTTGAAAGGGAAGAAGCTTCAGGTGGAGGGTGCTTGAAGCTTTGCTACAAATGGCTGGTGTTAGGGTTCTGCCACTTCTGGTTTTCGGGTGAATTGGAGATAAGAGTCTCATGGACTTTTGTGGCTGGGCTGGGAGGACCCTGATGTCCAGTGTTCCTTCTGACCATGCTCCTAGGGTCAGTACAGGTTACCCTGTCCTCAAGGCCTTGATCAAAGCCCAGGGGGGCTGCTTGGCTATGTGAGGGGCCCTGGAGTCAAAATGAGGGCACCAGGTTTTAGCTCCACCTTGGCCAGTGGAAGCAAGGTTAACCCTGCAACCTTAGCTCTTACATAGTTCTCCCCCCGTCCCTTAAAAAAAGAAATGAATGAAGCTGGGAAAGCGCGAGGAGAAGGGTGACATTGTCCCAAAAGAAATGTACTCTTTACCTGACTTATGTAACTGTCACCCCTCTATACAACACCTGTGTAATAGCAATTCGTTTTTTTAATTAGTGAAACAATCCAGGTGCAAAGGTACATGGAACAATTGACTATTAAATCGTCTCAGCGTTCTTCATCTGTTGGGCGGGGCCTCTTCCCAAATGGCCAGCAGGTGGCAGTATGTCAGAATCAATCCCCTGGCTTCTGGGGAGGGGTTTCTGCAGGTAGAGGCTCTGGGGATCCCAGTCCACCTGCCTCCCAGAGGAGGCCCTGGCCTTATCCCCATCCCGCTCTGCCTCTCATCCCCTTCCAGGATGGGCCTGGAAGGTTTGTGAGCTCCGCTGTGCAGAGGTTGAGGCCACTCTGAGGTGTGCAAAGTGTTCACACACAAGTCCAAAGTCCCTGGTCTCCCTCCCCTCCCCACCCCACCCCCGCCCTACTACCCAGCTCGCCAAGGCTGCTGCTGCCCCGCCGCCCCCTTAGTACAAATGGAAATGAACATAGCCAGGGGAGATTTAGGTCAAGTCACCTCTGTCCCTCCTCCTGCCCAAGGCCACCTCTGCCCTCCTTTATTCCAAGGCCTAACCCACGACATCACACACACATCTGCTGCCCTTGGCATGATAGACACAGAGGCGTCTCGTTCCATGCAAGCACTGGCACGACCTCAGAAGGGCACATGGCTCCCGAGGGGGCAGAAATGGCCATAGGAGGAATAGGGGGCAGGGCACGGTTGCCTGGCAACCAGCTTCCTCTGTTGCCTCGGTGACAGCCCCATCAGAGGGAGACTGAGTACAGTGTGTGCCTGTGAGTCTCCAGGCTCTGGGCTTTTGCACCAGCTGTCCAAAGCCACCTTATCCCCAGTGCCTATTTCCTCCTGCATAAATGCGAGGCCCCCAAATGTGATGGAGACCCTATCCTGCTTCGAGTCCCCCCCTTTCCATTACTCCTCATCACAGAGCGGCTTGCTTCGGCTATCCCAGTGGTCCTTGTCTGAGACCTGCGCCCAGCCCTGGGCCCCAGCAGTTCCCTCAGCCCGGTGGTGGCCTGGGGTTCCTGTCTCTCCCAAGGTCAAGGGGGACACGGTGGTTTCCATAGTTGCCCTAGTACTGGCTTTACAATTTGCTTTGGAATTCTGACCTGCAAGATTTCAAGAAAACTAATTTTTCAAATCACCAGACCTGTGGTGGGTTGTTAGAACAGTCACAGGAAACCAATACGAGGGGATGTCCAGCAGAACTGAAACGCACAGATGGGACTGAATGTATGCAAGGACAGGAACTGGCTTGTCCAAAGCCAGAAGCCAAACCACTCCTTGGCACTGTTGTGCCCCTTGAGTGCATATTTGGTAAGGGGTCATTCAAGGTCATACGCAAGTGGTGGCTCTGTCATACTGAACCTTAGACAGGTTCCTGGCTTCAGATGAGAGGAAAGGTTACAGAAGGCAGGCATGGACGGTGAGGCCAAACGGGAGGCTGTGCAGGTGAAGCAGTGGCAGGTTGGAGAGTGGGCAGGTGCAGGCACAGCTGGCACTGGACCAGGCTCTGCAGGGCGGGGCCGGGCTAGGCTGGTTCTAACTAGACTATGGTGGAGCACAGAGAAAACCCTCAGGTAATGCCAAGGCTGGCCTCTGCCAGTAGGTGGTGCCATCGACCGTCTTTGGGAAGCAGGAGGACGAGCCACTATGGGAAGAAACCCTGGGGTTTCCACCTCAGAAGTTGAGGCGGGTGGGGTGAGTCTGGGCAGAAAGCCCAGCAGAGCTCTGCTGAGCTCCCAGGCAGAGCCCTGTGACCATGTCGTCTCGGAGAAGGCAGGCGCAGATTGGAAGAAGCATGTTCCTTCTTACTATTTACTTAGGCAGAACTGCGGCTTGAATTCACACTTGCTATACTTCCAGCTCTGCACCCTGAGCCAGTGGCTGGATTCCCAGGCCTTAGTCTAGCGTTGGTGTTGGGGGCCCTGTGTCCCAGGATGTCTGATTGGAGAGCATTTTGCCAAAGGAAGCTGCCTGCAGGGCATATCGTGGACTGGGCTTGCAGTACTGGCCCACAGAGAAGGTCTGAGCTCCATGCTGGGTACTTCAGACCCAGTCTCCTCCCTGTTCTGTGGCCTTGTCATCAAACTCCCTTCCTCAGGGAAGGCAGCTGCCACTTTGTCCCTTGAGCCAGGGAAGATTCTCATGCAGACCTCTGTTTTGCACCTCAAGGAAACTAACATGACACAGGCAGCCACTGGCTTCTCCCCTGTTGAGACTTCCTACAGGAGACTGGTACCCCCTACACACACACACAGAGACACACAGACACACAGACACACACACACACACACACACACACACACACACACACACACACACACACTGTCCATAGAAATAGTTGCCCTACCCTACCTACCCTACCACCCCACTGGAAGCACACACCATTCACAGCCCCCCTCCTCCCAGTTCCCATGCCTTCCTCTCCACTCCCCACTCCTCATGCCCAGCTCCACTCCAAGCAAAGAACTGAGCAACACTCACTCCGTCCCTAGCACTTTCCTCTTCCTGCCAACTGGGCCCAGTGGGATGGGTGCTTGGTTGTCATGGAGACCAGGCCTACCAGCTTCTTGCAGCTTTCCTGCTGGGAAAGGCGGCTGGCCAGAGGGTGCAGCCATTCTGATACAGAGAATGGGAGAATGTGCAGAGGAACACACACACACACACACACACACACACACACACACACACACACACAGCATGGAGGAAGCCTTCTGGAGACTGGGGCTCAGGGATTCAGGAGAATCCCTATTTTATCCTCCAGCTGTCCATTCTCATGATCTTGTGCCATCTATAAGAACAGTGTGGAAGGGACTGGCTGATCCCCAGGATTGCACAGCAGTGCTGGCCACTGAGAGAAGGTCAGATGACCTTGATTGACAAGGACTGGCTAACTGCCCCACCTCCCCACCTCATGGTAAAACTCCTCCTCTTCCCCTTGTCCTGGGCCTGGAGACCCCCCCCAACCAAGACACTCTCTGGGGTGGGTCCTGATCCTCCTTAAATCAGAAATTCCCAGAGTACAGGGCAGGGCCATGTCTGTTTTCTTATTGGAATAGGATCCCAAAGAAAATAGGGAAAGCTCAGCGACGTTTGGATTTCAGATTTAAAAAACAACAACAACAGTATAAGGATCCCCAAATAGTTACACTAAAAAGACATTCATTGTTCCTTGACATTCAAATGTAAGTGGGCATCCTGTGTTTCTATTTATTTAATTTGATGACCCTATCCTGGAAACTCCAGAGGGAGACACAGATAGGCTAAGAGTGAGACTTCATGTGACAATAACTGAAGCAGAGCTGGACTAGCTATTCTAATATCAGGAAAAGAGACTTTAAATGAGAAATTGTTACAAGAGACAACACAGGACATGTATTCAAAATGGGATTTCATCTATCCAGAAGATACATATACATACCTACCAACCATATATGTATATATTAGGGCTGGGAGTGTGGCCTAGCAGTAGAGTGCTTGCCTAGCATGCACAAAGTCGTGGGTTCAATTCCTTGGTACCACATATACAGAAAAAGCTGGAAGTGGTGCTGTGGCTCAAGTGGTAGAGTGCTAGCCTTGCGAAAGGGGCTCTTTGAGTGGTTTTTGGTTAGAGGTACGGCCCGACCCTGGGTGTCCGCTGTGTCGGGGGGAGGGACAGTCCACTGAGGGCTAGCTTCATGTGGTATTTGTCTATCAGTGGGGCAAAGTCCCACTTGAATGCCACTGCCTTAGAGGGGTATTTGTGTAGGCAAGCCAGATAGTCATGTGTATCTTCTGGAACTTTCTAGACAGGCTAGAAAGGCTGCCTTGGGGTGGCAGAGAAGGACCCCATCTCTACAGTCTCTTCCCCTTTGGAGACAGGCAGAGAGCAAGGAAGACAATGGTGTTAAGAATAGCATTCCAGTTCTACCGGGTCCTTTTCAAATGTGGACGGGAGGCATGGCTCAGGTAGTAGAGCAAGGTGTGAGCCAGCTGTGGTGCCGGGGACTCAAAACACAACAACCAGCCTTGGGTCAATAAAGTGACTTGCTGTCTCTGAGCTTACTGGGGTATTCCTTCCTTTGCCTGAGGCCAAGACTTGGGGCATTTTTATCCCTATTTTAACAAATAAAACTTTTTCATTAACACTCCAGCAGAATGGCACCTGTGTGGACTGCATTGTCTATGGGGAGTGCATGTTGGGATTCATGTCTGCCATCTTGCTTCCCTCGGGTGATGGCTAATGCACAGTGACATAAATCCACTGTCATGGGGGGCAGTATGCTTTCACTGCCTTAGAAGCCCTCTGAGTCGCCCCCTGCTCTTTCCCCCTGCACACCCCTGCTCCCTGCTTTGCCCCTGCTCCCCTTTTCCCTGGTCTGAGTACCCACTGCTCTCTTTACTGTTTCCCTAGTCTGCTTTTCCCAGAATGCCATCACTGGCATCGCTCCGTGCGTAGCTTTTTCAGATTGGCTCCTCTCCCTTAGCAATGTGCACTTAACGTTCCTCCATGTCTTTTTGGTGGCTTGATAGCTCATTTCTTGTTCACAGTAAATAACAACCCACTATCCGCACACCTGCCCTGTACCCATCCATTCACCGGAGGAACAGCCACTTGCTTTCCAGTCTTAGCAGTCCCCAGCAGAGCCCTCAGAAACATCGTGGACATGAGTTTTTAAGTCACTGGAGTGAACGACCATGCTGGAAAAGGGAATCTGCCATGCTGCTCTAGTGGCTGGTTGCTTTGTGCTTCTGAGCTGTCTGTATTTTTGTATTTTTGTCCTCACTTTTCACTGAGGAGTCTGAGGCACCCAGTAACAGATAACTTCCCTCTCCCACCCTCTTTCCACTCAAAGAGTCCTCACTGTGTGCCTTTAGGCCTAGCCGTTTGTGGAGGGGGGTTGTCTTGTGGCCTTTCCAGCTGGCTTTGGTTGCAGGGGCGGGGTGGGGCGGGGGAGAATTTCACATGTAGAGAGCTTACTCTGATGTGTCACCTGGGCACAAGGCCTTAGTGGTGGAGGTGGAGTCAGAGTATGAACTTGAACTGCAGTCAGGAGATGGAGTCCAGGATATGAACTTGAACCTATAGACTTTCTGATGCAGCTGTTGGTTCCCTTGATTGACCACAACAGAGCTATACAGTGCTCTGGGCTTAACTGACAGGAAAGTGGCATGCATGTCTAAACAACACAGGAACCAGCCCCAGGTGGCACCTGGGGCGTCCAGGCTGCCTCCAGAGAGGAAAAGCTGCAGACACAAGCAGCAGCACACAGAGTAAAAATGGCTTTCTCACCCTTCTAAGATCTCAGGCTGACATAGGAACTAAATTGACATACGTTTAACAGGAGCAAAACATATTCAATTACACTTTTTATCAAGGACTCCTACATGATACCCTAAGCTGGCACTTTCCCTGAACTACACAGGAACCTGGGATAAGTAACACAGGGGGAGCAGGATTCCCACAGTAAATTAGGCTGCCTTGTGATGCAGGGCAGGTCTCTTGGTGACAAGGCCGTGGGCAGTGGCTCTCTCCTTATAGAATTTACTAACGCATCTCTTTACAAATGTGGATCTTTTCTACGAAGATTCTTTCCCAGAGCCTCTCTGTGGCTGCAGTTTCTCAGAGTAGTCAGCTCAAAATATGGCAAGAGAATATATTTCAGGAAGGCATATTCTAGTCTCCCATAGTGATATTTTGGGGTGATGTACTGAATCCCCAATAAGATCTCAGGAGGCTGAGATCTGAGGATAGAGGTTCAAAGTCAACCCAGGCAGAAAAGTGCATGAGACTCTTATTTCCAATAAACTACATTTAATTGCCACCTCTAGGGTCTCTGGTTCAGTCTCAGAAGAACAAATGTCATTCCCTGTGTTGGTACCTGGAGCCCTGGTTTGCATGCAGAAACACCATGATTCTGGTTTCCTGCTGGGGTTGCAAGGCCTCTCTCTCCCTTTGCCTCCCGTGGGAAGATGGGAGAAAACTCCAATCTAGACATTGAACAAGGCTGAAATAATCAAACCATGCTGCCCGGGAGACAGTGAAACCAATCCCTTCACTCCTGCTTTGTATGGGTAGAGCTCTCATCACACCTGATGATGCAAAGCAGGGCTGAGGAGTGGAGAAGAGGGCCCACTGGAATGAGAGGGGTGTGTGTGTGTGTGTGTGTGTGTGTGTGTGTGTGTGTGTGTGTCCTTCTGGTTGGTGGATCCATGGGGGCCCAGAAGCTTGCATTTCTGACAACCTGATGCTGGCTGGTGCTCATGCTTTGAGACTCCATCTAGGTGTGAACAATATTTCAATCCCAAAGGAACAGGGGGTAGAAATCTGCCCACCATGCCAGGGGCTGCTGGCACCCTGCTGGCGGCTTGCAGCAGGTCTCTCTGCAGAGACACGGATAATGTCGTGACACTTGCCAGCTGGCAATGTGGAAGACAGAAATACCCGGCCCCAAATATATTTCTTTGACATGATTCAAGTTGGTTATTCAGAGACACAGTGATAAGTTGTCTTTTCTTACTCAATCCAGCCACGTCTGTCTCCCACTCTTTGGTTAGATCCTCTTTGTCCATTTTCCCTCTCTTAGGCTGCGTTTGGGAGACTTTGAGCTCTGATGGGCTGTGTCTGGAATCAGGAAGGCACCACGGGAACACACATTTTGGAGCTATTGTTGGGGGAGCCAAGCCTTCGTTTGGGTATGATGGGCGCCTGTCTATATCTCCCTTCTGACTGTTGGGACCCAGCATGAGGAGGGAGCCAGCAGTATATGAAGGGTCTGAAGTATTTTCTCTGCCATTGCTCCCTGTCACGTGGCCTGGGGGCAGCAGATTGATGATCCTAATTACTCTTGGCTCAAGCTGATATAAAGTATTTGTCTCATTTCCCCAAGCCTGTGACAGCAGTGGGTGTCACATGGTGGGGATGGTGCCAAGAGGCATGCTGGGTAACTGGGGATGGCAATCTGGGATGTGAAATATCCACAAGACATAAAAGTGGTACAGAGGACATGTGTTCCTGGCTGGCTCTGCAGTGGCTTTCCATGGGGGTCTAGAATGGGGAGACTCCTGGACAGGTCCCGAATGCCTCCTCCCATCTTGAGGTGACCTACCCAGGACAATCTCAACCCAGATCCAGGCCAGACCACCACTTCTGATGTTGGACAATGGGTAGAGAGAAAAATGTTGCCAGGGGCTTAATTTGCATTTCATCTGCTGATTGGTTTGTTTTTGCTTGATGTGTGTTAGCTCCTCCCCTCATGGGTGGGGTGTCAGAAATGGAATCCAGGGCCTGGTGTTTAAGGGGCAAGTGATCTACCTGTGACCTGTGGTAGATTTGTTCTTGGTTGCTTTAAGTACTTGCTGAGGACCTGCTGAGCCCAGAGACAGGCCCTGAGCCCACTGGTAGACGTCAGCATCACATAGAGGCAAGACCAGACACTCAGGGCTAAATGTAATAGCGCAGAGCTGTGGGGCTGGGGTGTCAGGGGAGGTGGACTGTCAAGAGGTGGGGTGCAGAGGGGTTGGCGTGGAGAAGAGGACAGCATTCTTGACCGGAAGCAATGTGAGCAAAAGCATGCGTTCCAATCTGGAAAGAGGCTGGGCCCAGAACTCGATGTCTGAGGCTCCCTACCCACAGGATTTCACAGATGGCCGCCAGGTAGGTTTGAGGGAGGTAGGGCGTTCATAGGCCCACAGAACACGCTGGGCTAGACTGGGGAGGACTGAGGTTCAAGTCCCACCCCGTCAGTCACGTGTGCAAGTGCCTCCCTCCCTAAAGGTGCAGATGGTTCCAGAGACTTGCATTTAGGGCTACCCAAGAAAGTCCAAAGCTGAGGATGTGCACATCTGCCAGGCCCTGTGCATGAGTGCAGCTGGGGCAGCTTGCCCTTGATGGCAAGAAGACCTCCCCGCTGTCCCTCCTCCCTCCATGAGGTGCTCACAGGTAGACGGGACAGCGTTGTCCTGGTGGACTGCATGGTGCATGGTGGCAAAGCAAGAAGTACACTTCCATCCCAGCTGGCCAGGAGGGAGGGCGGCGCGCCCAGCCCCTCCCTCCCCCGTCTTGCACACTCGCTCGGGGCCGGCCAAGTCCAGCCCTGCCTGGAGGAGGAGGCTTTTCCTTCGCCTGTGACGCTGCCACCCTCGTGTCCCCGGGGTCCCCGCAGTGCCCGAGTGGCCAAGTTGGGCCCGCGCGCCCCCCCCCCCCCTCCGCGCACACCTGCACTCGGGCAGTGGCCCGGCCGCCCCGCCCTGAAATCGGGCTCCTGGGGGCTGGGTGGCGGCCACGCGGAAAGAGCGGGGTGACGGGTGGTGGCCCGGGGCCAGCCGCCCTGGCTCGGCTCCCGCCCCGCCCTCTCACTCCGGGCAGGCTCCGCACCCGGGCTCGGGGGGCCGCCACGCCCCTGCGCCCTCCGCGCCGGCCCGAGCGTGACTTCGCCGCGTCCCGGCCACCCGAGCCCGGGCCAGCAGGCACCAGGACTCAAGTTCGCTCGGACTCGCAGCGTGGCGGCCAGACGTCCGCCCCGGACCCGGGGGTGGCCGGTGCCGGGAGGGCCGCGGGGGTCCCCGGGGGCCTGGTCCGGGCGCGGCGGGCCGCCCTCCCCCGCCTCTCCCAGGGTCCCCTTCCCTCCCCCTCCGTCTTCGTAGCGCGCGCCGGCGCCTCCTCCCCGCCCCCCGCCGGCCCGCGCCGCGCTCCCTTTCTTCCTGCCTCGCCTTCCTGCGGCGCCCCGGCTCATCCATTATAGATGCGCCGTCCCCACTGACTGCCGCGACCGAGCGCCCGCGGGCGGCCCCCGCGCGCGGCCCGCCCGCAGCGCGGCTCCAGCTCCGCCCAGGACTGCGGGGAGCGCGCGGGGCCCGGCCCCAGCCCGGCCCGACCTCCGCGCCCGGCCTCCGCGCCCGATCCCGGCCCCGGCCCCCGCGCCGCCGCCGCCGCCGCCGCCTTTCTGCATGACGGTCACAAAGGTAAGCGCCGCCCGCCGCCGCAGCTCGACCCGCCCGCCCGCGCGGCAGCCCCCCGGCCCGGGCGGCGGGGTGCGCGGGGGCGCGGGCGGCCGGGAGGAAGGGGGCGGCGCGCGCCTCCGCTGCGCCCCGATCGCCCCGGGAGGCCGGCCCAGCCCGGACTGCGGTTCTAACCCGGGTGGGGGTGGTGGGGGTGGAGGGGCGGTGGGGGGGGGGGGAGGATGCTGCATTTTTAACCCCTGGAGAGCCGGGTCGGACTCCGTGGTCCCCAGCGGAGCGCACGGTGGGGCCTGGGGCGCACGGCGGCGCGGGGCCGGCGTCCCGCGGCTGGGAGCGACACCCACCTGCCGGCCCATCGCATCCCCAGAACGCGTCCCTGTTTAGTCACTCGGTGCTGGAGGCGCTGTGGGTCTCGGCCGGAGATGCCAAAGGCCCTGCCGCGCCTGGCCGGAATATGATGTGGGGGAAGGGGGATGTGTGACCGGCAGGTGGCAGGTGGACAGCCTGGGGCTGCCCTGTTAGAGGAGGGTCCTCAGACTTCAAACAGAGGCTTAGGTTTATCTGAGAACTTTGAGGGCGGTTCAGTTGGTTGTAAGGACAGAGTTAAGAAAGAATGGTTAGATGGTAGGGAAAAAGTTCCCACGGGCCAGGGACCAGGGGGTTCCTGGGCTGGGCTCTGCCATGATCTCTTGGGTGGGTGATCTGTGGAGGTGGCTTCTACTTTGGGCCTCAGTTTCCTCCTGGGTGATGTGAGGATGGGGGTGATGGTGCTGAGTTGAGGAACCAATAAGATTTAGGGTGAGGAGCCACTCTCACCTGGCCAACGCCAGACTTCCTTTTTTTTTTTCCAGCCATGGGGGAGTTGGAGGCCAAAGCAGGACCACCAGACGGCTTGAGGTCAGAGCCTGGAGCCAGATGGAGGGTCAGGGGGTGCCAGTGGTAGCCGAAGGGCAGTGCCAATGGCTCTATCACGAGGTGGCATGCTGATTCCAGGCTCCTTGGCTCAGCTCCAGATGCTGCCATTGTCCTGGCTCTGGGGCTTGGGGGCATTGTGAGAGTGTGAACTCGGGACTCAAGAGTCTGCCTCTGCTTGGTCACTTCTGGGAGGACAGCTGTAACCCACCGAGGCTTGGTGTTTTGAAATGACTTAGATGATACACCACTGGGGAATGGGGAACGGGATTTTATCATGAAGATTATTGATGCCAAAGACACACGAGCAGGCTGGGACAGAAGAGCCCCTGATGGGTCTGGATGGGGAAAGAAAAAGTGTACCATCTTTGAGAAGGACTGACTTGAAGGACCTTCCCCAGGCCCCCTCTATTCCTAAATTCCTGCAGCCTCTGTCCTCAGAGGCCAGGTGCACTCAGTTCTTAACTGAGAGGAGACTGAGGCTCAGGGAGGCAGTGACTGGCTTAAGGTCACACAGCAAGTGTGTGGCAAGACTAAGGTCTGGCAAGGTTCTCTCCATGGTGAGGGGCACTGCTTGGAGACCCAGATGCTAGGCATGGATGAGGAACGGGGTGGGTGGGGTTCCCGAAGGGGGCTGATCTGGAAGATTCCAGAAGTTCTTCTGCTGTTGTCCTGGGATTCTTCACTGTTGTCTCACTGTGTGCAACCCCTGCAAACCCCTGTGTCCCTGCTCAGACCAGTGTGGCCTCAGCTTAAGTCAGCCAAAGGATTAAATCAAATCCCCACGTTAACCCCTCTTGGGTCACTCCCAAACCAGCTCTGTTCCTTTGGGACACTGAGGGACAGGAGAGATGCAGGCCAGAGCTGAGACTATCATGCCGCTTGCAGGCCTGCTAAAAGAGGCTCCTCTATGTCCTCTGCCCTGAATGTAAAGGCCTGGCCTCAAGAGAGTCCTAAATTCAGCCTCCCGCAGGCTTTGTGAACTTAGTTTTCTGTCCTCAGACCTCTGTTTTTTCCATCTATAAAATGCAGAAATGGGGTCCAATGATTCCTGGGGTTCCTGTTGCTTAACCTGAAAACTGCTTCAGCTCTAGCAAGGTACCCTGGGGTTCTTGATTGTCGGGTGTGGGGGGGGGCATCTAGTTACCCCACAGATGTGAAGAGAAACACTAAAGGACGTGAGGGGTGGGTTGCCGTGGGAGGGAAGAGGAGTGAGGAGGAAGAGGATGAGTTCTGGCTGCTACACTGGCAGGCACAGGCCGCCTCTCCCTGGATTCCGACTCCTGTGGGCCAGGCTCAGTGGAGATTGCAAGAGCAGAGTGTTCAGAGCGCTGGCTAGATCCTCAGTGGCAGCTTCACGAGTGGCCGAGCCCCGGGTTCCCATCCACTGTTCTTTCAAACACACCCTGGCCTCTTCCCTTGTGAGGATCCCTGGGCTTCAAGAAGGTTTTGGACTCTCGCTGGCATCCAGACACCACTGTGCGAGTTGGGACTGTGCCGTGCTGGCCCATGGCATCTGTTGTGGTGATTCAATACGTGTATGTATTTTAGTGGGCTACCTCAAAATCTCCATGGTAGGCTAGGCTTTATGCTAGATATTAGGAACCCAGAATGCATGAGCCCAGCCTCTGTGAGGCAGAATCTTAGAGGAGATAGGTGGAAGGGGATGTTAGGGAATGTTAGGAGTCCAAGTCTACAGGTGTGGCCTGGGTGTCACCCACAAGCTGAGAGTGCTCTAGGAACACTGGCTTGTTTTTCTCTTACTGTCTCTGCCTCTGGGCTCCGAAACTCTCTAGAAAAGCCACCGCTTCCCTTGTTCCCAGAGGTCTAGTGTCCCTTATTCCTGAACACTGGTACCCCCTCCCCACCTCGGAGAAAGCTGGGGTGAAGTATGAAATCAGTCGTGCCCACATGAGCTTGTCCAATAGGGAACATGGATGCTGGCAGCCCAGCCATGGAGTGAGATTTTCCACTTCTCTTCAGCCAGCAGCTGGAGCAGACGTGGCCTCTACCGGCACAGGAGTGGTGGTAGTAGAGTCTCAGCTCCTGACACTACAAAACCAGAGATGGATGTGTAAGGCTGGGCCACAGAGCTTGTCCAGGGACCAGACTCCTCCTCGTGCTCCACTGTCCTCCTCCCTTCTTCTCCCTTGGCTCTCCTTCTTGTTCTGTGGCCCCAGAAGGCCTGGCTGGCAGCAGCTGGCACAGCATGAGTCCCTGCCAGGGAGGGACAGATGCAAATCCGGTGGCTTCCACATGAAAAGAAGCTGTTCAGCAAGTGTGTTTCCTTTGTGGGACTGGAGTGTGGGACATTTGCTGGGGAGGGGGCCCAGGAGGGTGTGCAGGGGAGGAGAGAGGGAGGAGCTGCCATCGAAGGCCCCTAGGGGGACTCTGTAATTGCTTTCTGGCTGGCACCCTCCTAATTAATTAAGGAAGCGCCTGAGGCTCCAGGTTTTCCTGGGTTAGCACATGGATCCTTCCACACCCCACTGTGAGGAATAAGCCGAGGGGGGCACGCTCTGTGATACCCTGGTCACAGAGCCCGTGTTGGCCTGAGGCTGGATGTATGCCCGTTTCTAACTGGCAGCCATTGTCCCTGGTGGCCCAAGCACCAGCCAGGCACTGATGGTGGTTAGGTTGGCACAGATGCTACCTTGACTCTTAGAGTCTGTAACCGCCCCCATTTTTCCATAGGCAGAAACTGGGAGTGAAGGAAGGCTGTGGCTCAGGATCCAGTTTAGTGGCCAGGGAGCAGGAGTCCCACCCTGGGTTCTTGTCTTGACTCCAGAGAGCTACTCATCTCCCTTCACATCCCAGCACCTGGTCCTTCTTTGCTCCCACCTCCCTCTGAGGCAAGGGGTTACTGTTTGGGGCCTGGGAAGAGGAGAGATACCGAGGACACATCCTGCTCAGAGCTACTTGTGCTACTTAGTGGAGGTTGGGAAAAGGATGTTATGTGCACAGTGTCTGACATCCAGCTGCCAGTCCTGGGGGCCGGGATGCGGGGGGGAGAGGAGGCATGACGAGAGGTCTGTGACACCAGCTCTATCAGAGAATGCAGGTTCTGCAGCTCTGGCCAGAAGCAGCCTTCTAGTTTGGTGTGGATGAGAGATCCATGTCCTTTATCCCCATTATTTCTTTTGGCTGTCATGAGCTGGGATGGATAAATGATCTGTGGAAATGCGGTGCCCTGCTTTTATTTGAAGAGTGAGCTAATTAAAGCACGTGAGGAGGAGAGAGGACTCCAGTGCCGCCCTGCCTGGGCTCTGCAGACCCCAGGTTGATGACCTTAAACCCGAATGACACCCAGGTCAGCCTGACTCTTCTTGGTAGGTACAAACGGGGTCCTCTCTTGGCCTGTGTACTTGCAGGAAACCATTGAGTTTGATTTCAGAGTTCTCAGCTTTGGCTTTGTGAGAGGGAATCAGTGCCGTGCGCTCTGGAATCTGGTGGCATTTCTAGGTTGTGAGTGAAAGGTAATCGTGGGAGGTGACGGGAAGTTTTAGTTCCTGAGCTTTTTGGGTGGTTAGCTCCTGAAGAAAATGTTCGTCCTGTCCCCGCCACCCCAGCTGACCTCCAGGAGCATGAGTGGTGGCTTGCAGGAACGTGAGCACCGGGAATTGGGGGGGTTCCCAGAAGTTTGACATTCTGGGGAATTCTGAGGAAGGAGATTTGCATCTCTCCCGGGCCTGTCGAGACCTGCCTTAGCTCCGTTGCCATATCCCTTCTTGCTTTGGTTATCATCCTATCTCCTGGGAGGCTCCAGTTATTCTCAACCACGAAAGCTCCAGGAACCGCCTGTGTCTCCGTGAGCTGATAGAGGCCTGGCACAGCCTGGCACCTGTTGGCTTGACAAGTTTGCTCCTGGCACGAGTGCCCTGAGGTTACATCTGATTTCTTTAGTGCCTCTCCGGGCACTCATTGAAGAGCTGTGCACACAGTGAAGGTGTTTCATTTTTGGATTACTGTCCGCAGACACCCATGGGTTGGCAGGACTTGGCACCAGGCTGAAACACCCATGAGTCCTGCTGAACAAAGCAGACCTCAGTCCTAGAGATCTGTGACTTTTCTAGCCAGGGAGCTCTGAGGATGTGTGGGGTGGCGCCCCCATTCCCCAGAGGGGAAACAGAGGCCCGGAGCTTAGCCTGAATACACGAGAAGGTTGAGACTCAGTGGGGTGAGGGGCCCCAAGCCAGTGGATTTTCTAGGCTTCCAGTAATCACCCAGTGTTGGCAGGCCAAGGACTGACTCAAAAGTGCAGGCCAAGGAAACATTCTAGAACGGAGACCTTGAGAACTCTTCTGGATGGGAGGGGGCCCTGAATGGGGAGGTTTGGCCATGCATGGCCTGTCCGAGGTGCTGGGGTCGAGGTGGTGGATGGTGGGTGGCAAAGGTAGGGAGAGGGAAATGGCAGAGGCCAGAGAAGCAACTTCTGGGCTCTAGTTCTAGGCTGTGATTGCCGAGATCTGGCAGCCACTGGCTGTACGTGCGGGCTGCCACCGTGGCCTGGCCCTTGAGCTGGGTCTGCCCCCTGGAAGCGGGCCTCCTGGCACAGTGAGCCATGGTAGCCTCTCCTCCTTTTCATCTGTGAGGCCCCGAGGAGGCCTAGGGGCTGGGAGCCTGGGTTGCCAAGAGCTTTCCCCTGACCAGACCTCCGGGCCAAGTTCTTCCTCCCTGGAACTGTGTCTTGAAGGGAGGGAGGGGAGGCTGGCTGGAGGGGCGGTGGGGTGAGGGGAGGCTGAGGAAAGACAAGTCAAGTCCCCTGAGGACCACAGTCCTGAGGCCTCCAGGCCGTGTGGGCCTTGGCTTCAGAAAGCCAAGAGGATGGGGCCGCTCTGGACCCACACACTGCACATCCGGGCTCACAGAAGCTCCTGCCCAAGCCCTCATACCCGTGTCCAGGTGATCCTTGGATAGTCCCTGCATGGCTTTGTCCTGGCCTCGGTTTCCCCAACATCATAGACAGTGTATCACTTGGCTAGAGGCTGAGAACAGTTCTGAACATCAGCACTGTTTCTGCCCAGCCTCAAGATTTTTTTTGCACCCCTGGTCTGTGCCAGACACACACACACACACACACACACACACACACACACACACACACACTCAGGAAAAGCTCATGTGATTCTAGGAAATCCCTCACCTCTTTGAAAACTGGGTGTTTCTTTCCCTGGCATCTGGTTGCAGTTACCAAGCTGTGGCACACATAGGCATTTTCCCAGCCCGTGTCTCTTGGATGTGCCCACCTGCCTGGCTCCGTCTCCTGGGACGGGAAAGCCCCTCCTGTGGTGAGATTCTGCCCTGTGTGTGGTGGGCCAAGGTGAGTTGTGGGGTGTCACGTTCACTGAGATAGCGCACAAGGGAGCCCTCTGGGCAGTGCCAGGTATGTTCGTCTGGGTGAACTCCTGCCATGCTGACTTTCAGTCTTGCACCTGGGCACGTTGTGTTTTGCACCCAGGCAAGGCACTGGAAGGGATGGGTTCTTGTGAACCTACGAAATACAGGCCCCTGCAATGGCTTCGCCCCTCCTGTGGACGCTGCTTCTCACTCTGGCTGCAGAACCCTTGTCCAGGTTAAAGAAGGCACCCGTCTCCGGGGGCCGCTTTAGGGGCCTACGTCTGCTTGATCTAACCTTGACCTAATGTTCTCCACTCGCTGTTTTGAAATGCTGTGTGCATTGTTTTTGAAAATTATGCTGAAGCAGTTGTACAAAGGGGTCTCAATCCAGTGTGTCCGTTTGTGAATAAGAAACATGTCCTCCCCAATTTCTCCCAACCCCACCCCTCCACTATTGGAAACAGGGTCCCTGGAAATCTACGTTTGTCCCTTGCCTCCAAATAAGATGGACTTACAGCCTGCCTGGGAGGTTGGGCCTGAGCTGCAGTATTTCCTCAAGCTCCTTTCTGGGAAACTGGGTGCAGAGTGACCCTCAGCCTAGAACAGCCAGAGATACAGAAGTGTGTGTTGGGGGGGGGGTGGCTGGTGGGAGCAGTGTAGGACAGGAAGCCCAGGAAGACTTCCTGGAGGAGGTGGCCTGGGACCTGTCTTGGGCAGGCAGAGGAGGCAGGACCGAGCAAGAACACACTCCCAAATGGGAAGGGTTCTTTTAGGGGAGGAAGACAGTGAGGCTCCAGCAAGTGAGCTCAGCCTTTGGAAGCACGGGTGGGGCAGGACAAGGAAGGACAGGAAATGGCTGTCTGAGAATCATAGTCCTGTCGGCACTGGGGGTGGGGGGCATTTTGAAGGTTCCAGATCCAAGAATATCGGGGTCTGTGGATGTTCGAGTGGCATAAACAACAGGGGATTGGAGGTTTCCATCTTGTCCTTCCTGGGGCTTGTAGCCAGAGCTCCTGAGGCTCTGCAAGTCTTCTGTGGGTCTTGGGGGAGGAAGGGGGCATGGGGGACCCTAGTTCCTTGCAGTGTGGTCCCCAGGAGGTGGGGGAGCATTTCTAACCACTTGTAGGAATGGGGCGGAGGCAGGAGTGAGGGACAGCAGCGGTGAGGCAGGCAGGGTCCTGTGCTCAGCCCCTCAGGAAGGACCCCACCCTGCCATCCAGCATCTCCCACGCCCAGTGGACTCCACAGTCCTGGGGTGGGGGCCCTGCTGGGAGAGGGGAGCCTGCTTTCTGAGGTGGCAGCAGCAGATCAAAAGCTCATCGGCTTGTTTGTGTCCCCTGAAGTATTTACAGGAAGAGGAGAAGGAGCTGTTTATGTAGCCCATTCTCCAGGGAAAGGATAGGGCTGGATGGGAAGGCTCCTCGGCAGACAGGATTTCTGGGGGTTGAAGGAGGGGGGGGAGGCAGAATCCTCTGCACTTGAGGAAGGGGGAGGTGGGGTTTCTGGAGAGGTTGGGGCGTCCCTCTATTCCCCCCAGCCTGCGGTCCCCACAAAGCCTTTCAGGACCTGCACATGTGAACTGGAGTCTCTGTTTACCCTCTCTGGTGGTTACTTCCAACTCTGAGAAGGGAGTGACCCGTCCAGTTTGGTGTGGCCTCTGATGGTGTGTGGAGGGCTGCCATGCTGGGGCCAGTTGGCCCTACGCTGGTGAACTGGGTGAGGAGCCACTGTACTGGCCACAGAGCCCCCACAGGCACTGTTCACCACCAGATCCCCTTGGAGTCAGGCTGGGGTGCATTCTGTGGACCTGGGGGCTGAATTAGGGTGCTCCTTCATTCTTCCTCCTCTAGCGAGGCCCCAGAATCCCCTGCTCTAAACCCCAGCCTGGCTTCCTCCCAGGAAGGGACGTGGCGTCCACTTTATGTCTCTCGAGTTGCAGGCATAAACAGCCAGGGAGCATTTCCTCTCGGTGGTGGGCTCAGCTTGGTCTTTAGACCTGGAAGCCCAGCTCTCCAGGCTCACCAGGTCAGACCTTTGCTGGCCTGTTGTCCCCTCTAGGATGAGAACCACCCCTCCATCCTATCCCAGACCTCTCCAGGCCTGAGGCCTGTCCTGACCCCCATATGTTTTATATGGGACACAGATAAAATGGCTTTACCCAGAGCAACCAAACCTCAAAGATTTGCCAGTCCTGGGGCTTGAATTCTGGGCCCGGAGGCTGGCCCTGAACTTGTTTTGCTCAAGGCTAGCACTCTACCATTTGAGCCACAGTGCCTCTACACCCCACCCCACCTCGGCTGTCCTGCTGATTCCCGGTCTTTAGAGATGGCCAGGCAAGAGGAAGGAGTGGACAGAGCTGTGGACACAAGAGGACATGGACACGCGAGATGAGTTGGTTGAGGAGGCAGTGTAGGAGGAGAAAGCTCACACAGGACAGCCATATCCCCTCGCCCTGAAGAGCGGGAGCCCCAGCTGTGCAAGGATGGCGGCTTGGCATTGTTGGGGTCCTGTACCCTCACCCTAACCTGGAACCCCTGGAGTGAACCTAGAACCTCTCAGGCTGCCAGACTGCAAGGCCTGCCCAGTTTGGTGTACAGCTTGGGGTCCCCCGCCTCTGCCAGGCATATCTCATTAATACTTGGAGCAGAAGCATATTTTGTTCCCCCCGCAGGGAATTAGAGCCCTGCTCATTTCAAATTTGAGTAAAGCCAAAGAGCAATTAAGAGACACAGCCTTGTGGGTCAAGGAGAAAAGACACAGGAGCAGGAGCGGCCGTTTGGCTGGTCGTGGGGCACAGCTTTTCTGGGCCAGCTTCGTGTGGGGAGGAGAGGGAGCAGGGGAGAGGTAGGCCGTGGATTTGAAATCCTGCACTGATGGTAAAAGCTAATCATGGATCTCAACTTACCAGTGCTTCCTTGGCGTTTACCAGGCTCAGAGGCCTGTACCCAGAGCTCCCTGTACACCCTGTGGGCACAGGGAGATGGGTGAGGGTGAGGAGATGGAGAAAACAAGCCCAAGGTCACACAACTCGCAGACTGAGGTAGCATCAGGTTGGTGTCCCCAGGCTGTTCTCGAGCCTGTACCCCTTAATTCTCTGGTGCTTGCTTCTCACAAGTCATGCTTTCACTAATCATTGTACAGAGAGAGAGAGAGAGAGAGAGAGAGAGAGAGAGAGAGAGAGAGAGAGAGAGAGAGAGAGAGAGAGAGAGGCGCTCCTCCGTTGCTATGGAGCTCACTGTGGTGCAATCAGGTGGAGAGGAGGTAAGAGAATGGAGGCTGTAGCCCCTCTCCTGCCCCTCTCCTGCCCCTCTCCTGCCCCTCTCCTGCCCCTCTCCTACCCCTCTCCTGGTCTTGCAAAGTTAGTTCTGGGGCTCTTGGTGGGTCTGGGATCAATGCTGGGGACCTCATGGTCCAGGCGAGGCCCTCACTGGTCAGCAGAGGCTGCAAGGACTGGAGATGCAGGGTGGCCATGCGAGAAGTCTGGAAGTGAGGCCATTTTTCTTCCACTGTCATGCATTGTCAGTGATTTTTTTTTTAATTTTCTTTTTGCTAATCACAGCTACCTCCTAGGGAAAAAATATCAATCCAAGGCTAGCAATTTAGCTTTCTGTGGAGAGGTGGCCTGTATTCTCCCTGGCGGCCCTTTCCTATCCTAGGGCCCACTTTCCAGTTGCACCCCTCCTCCCTCTTCTCACATTTGATTTTAACCTGAGGGCTCCTTTGACCTCTCCACCAGCTCTCCACTGAGGCCCCTCTGATCTTTGTCTCTGGCAGTGCCTGAGGAGACCAAGGCTGGGAGGGCTGGCTCTTCCTCACTCCCCAACCCCAGCTGGGCACAGAGAGGCTGAGCTGCCCTGAAAGAATTCTAAAGGAAGGGAAATATTCTCCAGAGCCTCTTAGACCTCCTTCCCTGGAGAGGCAGCACCCCCGCAGCCATTTGGCAGTAGCACCCCCCCTCCCAGGCTCTGTCTCCCTCGAGAAGCTGCCATATGCTTTCCGGACATCCGGGTCTCGTTATGCTCCAATTCCAACTCAAAAATTCATCTTGACTAATTGTTGCTGCAGGCCTGAGTGAATCCAGAGGCTATTAGTCAGGCCCCATGGGCCTGGAGTCTCCTTGGCAACAGAAGATGCGTCCTAATGATCTGAATCCTTGGGGGCGGGGGGGGTCCCCTCCTTGCCTCTTCATGAGGGTTACTCTCGCTGCTGCAGCTGCTGCATCACAAGGCCCTGGGGCCAGGGGGATGGACCTAGGGCTGAGGAGAGGGCAGGGAGGCAGACTCAATTCAGAGATACAAATGATCCCATAGCCATTACCAGCCAAGGATTTTCACAGCCTACCAACAAAATCTGTTCAGCTAAGAAAAATCACATATGGCAACACACATGTGTGCAGCATGCGTGCACACAGATGTGTCCACACTCTTACATGTACACATGCAGACACCTGCAATACAGATGCATCCACACACATACACATGTGTGTATGCATGCCACACAATGTGCACATGACTCATGCATATGCAGAAATGTGTGCGTTTGCACACACATGAACATGTGTGATGCAGTGCATGCATACATGCATATATATGCACATGTACACGCACACATATGTGGACACCTGGAGACATATGTGCCCACACGCACACACACACAACACACCAGGATGCAGGTGTTGAAATGTGGGTGTCACCTACCTGTCATAGGCACTCCAGCACATTTTTTTTTGCCAGTCCTAGGAACTGAACTCTGAGCATGTCCTTGGGCTTTCTCAAGGCTAGTGCCCTACCACTTGAGCCACAGCACCACTTCCGGCTTTTCTATGTATGTGGTACTGAGGAATTGAACCCGGGTCTTCATGCATGCTAGGTAAGCACTCTACCGCTAGGCCAAACTCCTGGCCCTCATTCTAAGGTTGTACTTGGTTAGCTTGTGTTTCACACACCACCACATTCAGTGGGTGTCACTGAATGTACATTGCTGTCTTCCCACGAAGTGACAGGCATGCCATCTCCTGCATCCTCTCTGGAGCCCCCGTCCTGGATCCTTGGGGCCTCATTCTGGGCTTCAGGAGCAGGGGAGGGGGTCTTTGTTAGCAGCCCCTTCCTCCTGGGGTTGGGCCTGCTGTGGACATGGCTCTGGAGGTCTCCTGTGATGGTGGTGGTATTTGAGGGGGGGTCTCTGAGGGAAGAAGGGGGGCCTAAACCAGGCCCCAGAGGAAGGAGTGGAGAAGAGGAGCCAAACCAGAGAAAGGACATCAGTAGGGCGCTGCCCCAGCCCAGTTCCTGCCTCCTGCACGTGGCTCCCTGGGCCATGCAACCTATGGCTGCTCACTGGGGGAGACCCTGCAGTGTGGGTGAGGTGGGCAGGAGAGATGCAAACCCAGCAATTTCTCCACAGCCTCCACCCTACTCCCCTCGGCTGTCCTGCTGATTCGTGGGCTTTAGAGATGGCCAGGCCAGGAAGGAGTGTGGAGGAGACTGTCTTGGTCTTAAATAAAACGGACAGGATGCCTCCGAGCGACTCCTTGCAGCTGTGGCCTCCCTGGGCTTGTACCTCTATCAAGGGGCTTTAGGGGTGCTTGGGAATGTGGGTGGCTGTCAGGCCGAGATCCGATCGTCTTTCCAAAAACCCAGACTTGTCCTAGAGGCCCGCCCGGCCATCACTAGCCTTGGGCATGGCACACAGACGTGTAAGCCTTGTGCCTGGCCTCCAGGGCTACTGGCATGTTGGGTGGGGACTGACAGTGAGTGGGGGCCTGCTTTTTTGCAGTTAGGGTATTAGGACCTGTGTGGAGTACGGGCAGGTTTTGAACATGCATTTTTATCATGATGTCCTGATTCAGAGAGAGGAGCAGAAAGGCCTGAGGCTGGGCTTTATGCTGCCCTCCCATCTTATGCCAGGCTAAGTGACAGCCAGCGGTGAGCCTCAGGTTTCCCGGAGTGCCAGTCTTCTGGGGCCTCTGTGGGGCTGGGAAGGAAGATGTAGTGTTGCCTGTCCTCTTGTCTTTTGGGGGGTGAGAAATCAGAGCCTCTGCTTCAGAGGAGGAGGCTCCAGGAGGCTGGTCAGTTGTGCCCACCAGGAGTCCCTGTGCCTGCCTGTGGCAGCATGGCACGGAAGTAAGTCTGTTTCATGGGCAAAGAAAAGGGTCGTTGCTTGCACGAACCCTGCAGGCACAGTCTCCTCCTGGCATTGGATCAGCTTATTTTCCAAGAGATTTGCAATCCCTTACGCAAAAAGAACTGGCACTTGTCTCCCTGGGGCAGGAGATGTCAGAACCCCCTTCCCACAGAGGGCTTCCCAGATTAGGATTGGCATCCAGATTAGGCAGAACTAGAGGCAGCGAGAGGCTGCGGGGTTGGATAGAATTAGGGCTCGGGATAATCTGCCGTGCATTACATCGCCGATATTACAGGAACTGTTTGGAGCCTGGCATGGGTGGGTTAGAAGGCACGATGGAGGCGTGAGAGCTGCCCGGTACTCAGTCACTGGAGACATACACCTGTCTGTTTCAGCCGGAGGACAGGCTGCAGACATGGACAAGAGGGGCTGGCTGGTGGCAGAGCCACCAAGTTCATGGCCCAGCCCTCCTCCCCCGTGCATTTGGAGATGACGCACACTATGAAGTCATCAGGGCTAAGTGAGGTCACCGAAGGTGGAGCCCTGATACCCACAGGACTGTGTGCTTATAAGAAAAGAAAGAAACGCGTGCAAAGAGGAGAGGTGGGGTGAGGACACAGTGACCTCACCAGCCAGGGAGAGAGGCCATCCTGGCCATGCAGCCTCCAGGAAGAATGAGCGGCTTCCCTGGAGGAGCCCAGCCCAGCGTTCTCTTGGCAGCTAGGATGGACGGTGCCATTGGGAATGCTAGTCTGAGATGGGAGGCCAAGGAGACAGAATCGGGGGAGGGTGGCAGGCATAAACCTGCAGAATGTGGAAGATGGGGGTGCCCCCTGGGGGCTCTCTCCTAGAGTTTTGACACCCGGAGATTTGACATAAGAGCTGGCCCCGAGGGTTAGACCATCAGACCCAGATCCTGGCCCTTTTCTCTAGACTGAGAGCCTGTGATGCAGGGCTCCAGTACTTGAGCCAAGCTTCTTCCCATCTCCAGGGCTTTTTTCTCACTTTAGTAATTTTTCAGATAGGGTTTTGAAATTTAGTCTGAGACTGGCTTCAGACTGGGATCTTCCTGCCTGTACCTTGTAAGGTGAAGTAGACAGGTACTGCCACCATGCCCAGTTATTATTAGTTTTATTTCATATTAGTTGAGATATAGGGGCTTAGTACCTTTTTGCCTATGCCGGTCTTGAACCATGATCCCAGGCCAAGATAGATCTTTTCTCAAAAATAAAGTAAGATCAAAAAGATTCCTAGGTGTTAGTGGCTCACACTTGTAATCCTAGCTGCTCAGGAGGCTGAGATCTGAGGGTCGAGGTCCAAAGCTAGCTGGGGCACGAAAGTCTGTGAGACTCTTATCTCCAGTTAACCACCAGAACACTGGAAGTGGCGTTGTGGCTCAAATGGTAGAGCCTTAAGCATGAGGAGACTCAGGGACAGCACCCTGAGTTCAAGCCCCAAGCCCGGCAAAAATTAATGAAATAATAATAATAATAATATGATGATGATGATGATGAAAATTCTAGAAAACTTGGAAAATCAGAGAAGTCTAGAGATGACACGGAAATGTCACCCTTTATTCTGTTCCCCCGGATACCACCCTGGGGTCCTGTGTCTTCCTTTTCCTGTGTGTTTATGTTTGTATACCTCAGCCTCCAAGTTTAGAATTCCCGTGGTGGCATCAACACCATTGTCACCGTCATTTTCACTCTGCCTGTGCGCTGCCCCCGGGCCAGCTCCGTGGTATTATTTATTCCTCGTCTCTTCCGTTGTAGTAGTTCACATTTTGTGATTTCTGAAATTGCGCTCTATCTTCCATTGGTGGCATGTAAATTACTTTTATGTTTTTATTTCCTTCCCAGAGGAGAATAAAATAATGGAAAGTTCTACAATTGATTGAATTAGATCGGTTGAAATATAGTATGGGCTCAAAAGCCTCATTTTAAGCCTATGTGATTCTGTATCAGATGAACACAGGTGTGTTTTATTTCCCAGCCTCCTATTGTTAGACATTTAGTGTTTTCTACTTTCTGGGTGTGTGTGTGTGTGTGTGTGTGTGTGTGTGTGTGTGTGTGTGTGTGTGTGTGTGTGTGTGTGTGTGTGTGTGTGTGTGTGTGTGTGTGTTTGCTGGTCCTGGAACCTGGAAGCCTGAACTCAGGGCCAAGCCACTGTCCTCAGCTTTTTTTGCTCAAGGCTAGTGCTCTATCATTTGAGCCTCTGCTTCACATCTAGCTTTTTGGTGCTTCCTTGGAGATATGCGTCTCATGGGCTTTTCCTGCCCCACACTGGCTCCTCCCAAAAGCTCAGGGCAGTTGGCAACAGTGATGATGATCTTCTGTCTGCATAAACAAAACTGATGTCCCTTTCTCTCTCACATTACAGTCTAGTTGTATGTGCCCGCGCCCTTAAAGCATCTCTCCTTTTCCAAAGTGCTATAGGCCTGACTTCCTCTGTCTTGTGTGACGTTCCCCCCCCCCCCATGCTAGCTACCACCTGCCCTCCTGTGGGAAGGGGAAGAGAAGAGGAAGAGGGCTTCCCTCCCTTTTCATCCTTTGACTAGGAGCTGCTACTATTATTCACACCTGATTGGCCAGAACTTTGCCATGTGACCACAGACTAGCTTGCAAAGGTGCTTGGGAAATGTAGTATTTTTTTCCCCTGCTGTAAAAAAACAAAAACTTTAAGACTAACTACTCACGAGAGAAGAATAGAACAGAAACAAGCAGTCTCAGCGAAAAGCTGGATCTTCCCAGTCAGCACTTCAGGCCTCCCAACAGCTGTGTGATGCTGGCAGAGGCTTATTAAAAGTTGGTTGTTTTTTTTATCCCCCCCAAATTGGGGCTCATCAACATAGACTTACCCTGGCTCTCTGACACAGCCTCTCCTTTTCCTCTAGATGCTCCATCGATTCTGCATCTGTGGGGATGAGCTTGTGTGGTTTCATTTCTACTTAAATCCTTGCAAGAGAAAGGATGCTATAGTGTTTTGTGGGGAGCACACAGTAGGGAGTCTTACTGTCCCTTTTGCTTTGTCCCTACTCTGTTTTCCCACGGATACATGGGTGCAGGAACATGGGTGTAGGCCAGAAGAGCTCAGAAACCACTCCCCATGAAATAGGAAGGCTGAGTCTAGTTGGTGCCATTTTGGCCACGGGATGGGTAAAGAATTGGGCTTAACTGGTGCCATTGTGTCTTCATGATGGAGGAAGGGTGAAGTCCCACCTCCCAGGTGATGGACTAGAGACAGGGGCAGGGACTCTGACAATAGGTTACTGGACCTGCTAGTTTTGGGTCATGAATTCTCAAGCTCCTTCTGACCTGACCCTACTTAGGACCAGACCAGCTCAGGCGCCATTACACCACGCCTCCTGTTCTCAGGTCTCCTGGCACCTGGCTCTCTTCTGGTCACTATGGCATCCCACTTCAGCTCTCCACTGGAGTTGAGCAGATTTGTTGGTTCATTGTACTATTTTTCTGCTCTTTTCTCTCCTGCTCACGTGGCAGTGATAAGTGTATTTGAAAGGCTCTGGGTCTTTGTGACAAGAATTCCCCTGCAGCCACCTGCTTTCCAGTAAAGACTCCCAATTCAAGCTCTCAAAATGTGGCTTCTGGGTTTCTTGTGACTACGTTGCCTTACAACACCCAAGACACCAAGATGGGGCAGTAACCCTGCCGAAGAAGGAATGAGGGCCCAGTGAAGGCGGTTCTGAATGACCCTTCACTACGAGGAGAAAACATGCATGCCTTGAGGTCAAGTACTGGAGCTGGAGCGAGACTGAAGGATGTGAGGGGCCTCTGGACACTGGCCTCTTCTTCCCTGCACGGGGGAGGGGCCCTTTCTGCAGTCACTGGGCGCTTTGTGTCCTGACTGGGGCCCTCACAGTCTCTTGGGATGGGCCTGCGCCTGTGTGTGAGCCCGAGGCTGGCCCGAGCTTGTGCCCATGTGTGACGGCAGCCGCCATGGAGACAAAGCTGCTGTGTGTGAGAGCCGGGTGGGGCTGGGTCCTGCTCTCCACCCAGGCCTGTTTACCAGGCACGGGAAGGCCAGGGCATGGCATGGTGGGGCTCCTCAATGGGGACCCTGAGAGGAGTGGGGTGAGGGGGTCGTGGAGGGTGCTGGCTTTGTTCAAGTGCAGGGCAGTCTGGCATGCAGTTCCTCCCGTCACAAGTCTGCTCAGAACGCCCTGCGTGGGCTCTCCTGGGGCTCTGCCCCCTGCCCCAGCCAGGCAGGAATTCCTTAGGGTGCCTATAATTTGTCCCCCTCAGGGACCTGAGTTCCCAAGAGACAGGCTGCCCTTCACTGTGGACCAGGAGCCTCTCTGGGTGCCCTGGCTCGGGTCCCAGGGTGTGTAGATGGAATCTACAAGCACTCCTGCCAGGTGCCAGGTATGGGCTTGGAGAAGAGGCTGGAACTTTCAAGGAGATGGCGTCTTCACAGGGAGACGCCTTTGTGAGTGGCATCAGTACCCTTCGAAGACTGAGTCTCCTTAGAAGACCCTCGCCCTGTCCTCTGTGTGAGGATATAGCTGGAAGGTTCTATCTGGGCACGGCAAGCAGGCCCTCACTGGGTATACCAAGTCTGCCCCAACTGTGCTGGTGCTTCATTAGAACAACTGAATGGACTTAGAGAAGACCAGGACTGCCTACCAGACTGGATGTGGACTGACTGCTAGAAGGAAGACCCGAATGAGGAGAGGCAAGGAGGCGGCCATGGAGATCTGGGTATGGGCTGAGGCTGGGTGCCTCCACGCCTCACCAGTGAACCACCTAAAAGCCAAAAGTGGAACTGTGGCTCAAGTGGTAGAGTGCTAGCCTTGCGCCCAAAAGTCTCAGGACACACACACACACACACACACACACACACACACACACACACACATGCCTATCTTAGGGGTGCCATACACCTGTAATCCCTGTACTCCCGAAGCTGAAGCAGGATTGCATACCAAGTCTCTGTCTCAAACAAAACCTAGAAATAAAGGTTGTAGCCTTGTGGGAGGCTAGGGGTTGAATCCCTAGCACTGAAAAAAGAACAAAAAAAAAAATCTCAGGCAGAATACAGATGGCTCAAAGACGCTGCTGTCCTCCCTAGCTGGCCTATTTCCTTCACTGGAGAGTTCTAGCCTTCTTCTCAGTCTTATTTATAGATTTTCAGATCCTTCTATGCCTTCCACAGAAGATACAAGGCCTCACTCAAAGTCACGCTGGGCCCTAGGGTCTCTCGAGGCCTGGTCGGCTGAATTCCCTCTGGGCTGGTTGGTGGTGCCTGGATGCAGACTCAGCACACTGCGTGATTGTGTACTGTGGGCAAGCGAGTGTTTTCCGGATCCTGCTTCACTGAATGACAGGTCATGAGTCTTTGTGTCCTTCCGTGGTACTCAGTACACATGAGCAGCCTGGACAGCCATCACCTGCAACAATTCCCTCATCTGAGGCCTTGGCATGCCAGGGGCCAGGGCCCGGCTTGCGTGGAGGAGAAGGCAGGAGTGGAACTGTATACCGTGTCCCTAACTGCGTTTCGTTCTGGGAAAAAGCAACCAGACCAATGCCAGTGACGCAGATGCGGAAAGTGAGGTTGTGGTGGGTGTGGGGAGTGCATGATGGGGGGTGTGCACGCTGCCTCTGCCAACTCTGCCTCACTGCCCACCATGCAGGCAGAAGAGAGCCAGCCGGGTCAGAAGCCGGGTCAATCCAACCAGCAATTGGGGAATTTGGGCCTCATCTTTCCGGTGTAGGGCACGGGAGGTGTTGAGAGACAAAGGTATGGAAAGGGTGCTCTTGATTTGATTTGGAAGAATAAAGGATTGCAAAGGTAAAAGGAAGGGACATTCATATCTGCAAAACCTCCCCGATCTTTAGCTTCCCTGTTGGCAGTTCTTTCTCCCAGTACCTGAAGAAGAGCAGAATAACAGCCCTGGTTACCCAGGGAGCCTGTAAAAATGGCACGAGGGTAGTCAGACTGAGCTGCAGCGGAAGGGCAGGGGAGAGGAAGAACAAGGACAGAAGAGAGGGAGGGTGAGAGACAGGAATGAAGAGATGAAGGGGAGAAAGGGGGAAGGAAGGGAGAGAGAGAAGAAAAGGAGGAAGGGAGGTGTTGGGGACCGACTGTGGGGTCAATGACCTTGGACCTGACCTTGGACCTACACAACGGTATACACAAGGAAGTAACTCTTATCAGGATGACTTTAAGCTATGTCAATCAGTTCTTATCATGATGACTTTAAGCAATGTCAATCTGATCTTATCATGATGACTTTAAGCTATGTCAATCAGTTCTTATCATGATGACTTTAAGCAATGTTAATCCTTTCTCAATTATCCTATATGTGATTTGTTTACTATTTTGTATGAATGTAGCCTCTGGCAACTCCCTAGTTTTAAGAAGAGTTTTTAAGGTCGGAACTTAAAATAAACGGGACAGTCTTAAGCGGCAGTCTGGAGCTCACAGTCTTCTTGGACTGCTGACTTGGGCTGTAGTCCTCCCGAACTCCATCTGTTTGTCTCTCTTCTATTTTTTCCTAGTCCTTGCCCCTATTTCAGGAATCCCAATCCGCGAACCCTGGTTTGCTGCCGGCTGGCCCCGGCAACTGGCGCCCGAACAGGGACCTGAAAATCTGGGACAAGGTGAAGGACCCCCCCCTGTGGTGAGTAACACGTCGTAGGACTATTAGGAGAGTGTATAGTCAGGAGAAAAAATTATGGGTCAAGTTAATAGCTATATGTCATATTTACCGATCTTAACAGGCCTACTTGAAGCCCATGGAATGTGGGTGGAAAAAGGGGCACTTCAGAGCTTCCTACAGTTTCTCGAGGAGGCATGCCCGAGGTCTATAGAGGAGGAATTCCAAAAAGCCTGGCAGGGGATAGGAAAAAGAATTAAAGATTATTATAATGTATATGGCCCCGAAAAGACCCCAGTAGAGGCTATTGATGTATATAATTTAGTAAGTGAAGGCATAGATCCTGAACATGAGAATGCTGAATTTGAATTAAGGGAACTTTATGAATTAAAGGACCCTTCTGAAAAACCTGAAACTGAGCCATATGCCGCAGCCCAAGAGAGTCTAAGTGAGATCTTGAAAAGGGAACAACAACCAGTAGATATTGAGTATCAGAATTCAAATTTTAATATGAGGGAGGAAAGTTATGATGAGCCGATGGAGGACCGGATAGCTACAATAGAAAAGAGGTTAGAAGAAATGCTACATCTACTATCTAAAATGGGGATAGAGCAGAGAGCCCCTCCAGAAGTAGGAAGGAGATATGACCCTCAGGCCACTATGGTTTCTGATTCTAAATCCTATCCCTCACACCCACCGCCTCCGGCTGCAGCCTTACGGCCTCAATCCCTTTTCCAACCTTTCAAGCCTAAAGGCCCTAGCAATAAGTCCCTTTTAACAGGCACTACAACCAGGCACAGTGCATCGCAATTAAACCTGGCTCAGGCTGCTAGAGAGAGGGAAGATATTTCAGAGCCTCGATGCTTCCCTAGTTTAGTTGATCAGGATGAACAAGTATACCATCAACCTGTTACTGTTAAACTATTGCAGGATTTAAAGAGTGCCTGCTCCCAATATGGGCCAACTGCCCCTTTTACTCAAGTAATATTAGAGGCCGCGTGTGCTGGTATTGTATGCCCAAATGACTGGAAGCGGCTTGCCAGAGCATGCCTTAATGCGGGAGAGTACTTATTATGGGAGACAGAGTTCACTGCACAGTGTCGGGCTAAAATTGAAACAAATAGGTCTAAGAACCTGCCTTACACTGTTGATCAGTTGTTAGGAGAGGGAATCTATAAAAACACCGAAGATCAATTGGGTTATGCAAAGGAAGCCTATTTACAAATAAATGCTGCGGCGAAAGAGGCTTGGAAAAGGTTACGTAATTCCAATCGTACAAAAAATTTAGTAGAAGTTAAACAGGGACCGAATGAACCTTATCTAGAATTTTTGTCTCGATTAATGGAGACTGCAGACCACCTAGTACAAGATGAGAACGCAAGGAATATTATAGTTAGACACATAGCCTATGAAAATGCCAACGCCGCCTGTCAGGCGGCTATCAGACCCCATAGGAATAAGGGAGGAATCAATGACTTTATTTCACTATGTGCTGATATTGGACCCTCCCATGTACAAGGCCTTACTTTAGCCGCCGCTCCTCAAGGAAAGACTGCTACTGAATTTCTAAAATATAGAGGCCAGAGGCCAGAGGCCCGGGCTGCTAGACCCCCAGGGCGTTGCTTCTCTTGTGGACAAATAGGACATTGGATGACGCAATGCCCACGCCAGGCCAGGTTAAAGAGAGAAAAATTACCTGGCACATGTCCACGCTGTGGTAAAGGGAAGCACTGGGCTAAAGATTGCAGGTCAAGAACAGATCGCAATGGCCGCCCGCTTTCGGGAAACTGGAGAAGGGGCCAGCCTCTGGCCCCGCAAAACCATGGGGCAGTCCCTCCCTCTTCTCGGCCACAAGTAAATCTTCTAACAACCCCCCAAAATCAGTCTCCAGCCTCTTCCGTGCCACCCGAGGCAGCGCAGGATTGGACCTCTGTTCCTCCACCTGCTCAGTATTGACCCCAGAGATGGGGACACAAGCTCTCCCCACGGGGGTCTTCGGTCCCCTTCCCCCGGGAGTGGCTGGATTGCTGTTAGGGCGAAGTAGCTCAGCCCTTAAAGGGATACAGATTACACCTGGCAAAATTGACCAGGATTTCACTGGAGAAATCAAAGTTATGGCCTCTGCCCCGAAACACGTAGTATCAATCCCAGCCGGTCAAAAATTAGCACAACTAATACTTGTCCCTTTATCTCATGGGGAGACTGCTAATTCTTCTGCCCCATGCGGACAGAGAGGATTTGGATCCTCTGATATCTATTGGGTACAAAGCATAAAACAAGAGAGGCCTGAGATGACTATATTTATACAAGAAAAACCCTTTAAAGGAATATTAGACACAGGAGCGGATGTGTCTGTAATATCTAAAAAGCATTGGCCAGCCCAATGGCCCCTGACAACCTCTATGACTTCCCTACAGGGGATTGGGCAAGCAACTGACCCACAGCAGAGCAGTGCGATCCTTGTTTGGAGAGATGAAGAAGGGCACTCTGGTCATTTTCAGCCATTTGTCTTGGATCATCTGCCAATTAATTTATGGGGTCGTGATATCATGGAAAAAATGGGAGTGTATATGTTTAGTCCTAGTGCTGCGGTCACTAAGCAGTTACTTGATCAAGGCCTCCTCCCCTTTAGGGGACTAGGCCGAGCAGCACAGGGGGAGCTAGAGCCACTCCAACCCCAGTCTCACCCTACGAGACAAGGATTAGGGTATTCTTTAACGGGGGCTGTTGTTTGTCCTGCCCCTCATGCTGATCCCATAAATTGGCTCTCGGAAGAACCGGTATGGGTCGAACAGTGGCCTCTTTCTCTAGAAAAGATCATTGCAGTTCAGCAGCTGGTACAGGAACAACTAGACTTGGGACATGTGGCCCCTTCTAACTCTCCATGGAATTCTCCAATTTTTGTTATAAAGAAAAAGTCAGGTAAATGGAGGCTGTTACAGGATCTGAGAAAAATAAATGCCACAATGGAACTGATGGGAGCCTTACAGCCCGGCTTGCCTTCCCCCATGGCAATCCCAAAGGATACTTATAAGATTATTATAGATTTGAAGGATTGTTTCTATACTATACCCCTGGCGCCTCAAGACTGTAAGCGCTTTGCCTTCAGCGTCCCCTCTGTTAATTTTAAAGAACCCATGAAGCGATATCATTGGCTTGTGCTCCCACAGGGCATGGCAAATAGCCCAACTTTATGTCAAAGTTTTGTAGCTAGAGCCATTTCTTCCACCCGTGAAAAATTTTCTTCTGTTTATATTGTTCATTATATGGACGACATCTTGTTGGCTTGTTCTGACCCTATCGTTGTACGACAAGCCTTTGGACAACTAAAGCAAGATCTGAGCCGCTTTGGCCTTATAATAGCAGCTGAAAAGGTTCAGGAACATCCCCCTTTTACGTATTTAGGCCATATATTAGGCCCACACTATTTTAAAAGCCAAAAAATACAATTAAAAACTTCACACTTAAGAACTCTTCATGATTTTCAGCAATTTTTAGGAGATATAAATTGGCTTCGGCCTTATTTAAAGCTGTCCACTGGAGAGTTAAAACCCCTCTTTGATCTCTTAAAAGGAGATACCAACCCTACATCCTTGCGCAATTTAAATCCTGACGCCGAGAGGGCCATCCAAATCGTAGAAAAGGCAATTTCCCAGCAACAAGTGAACTATTGTGACTACTCTAAACCATGGGGAGTTTACATTTTAGCTACTTCTCACTCCCCAACTGCTGTATTGTGGCAGGATGGCCCACTTTTATGGCTTTATCTACCATCAACACCTGGCAAAGTGCTGACCCCCTACTACGAATTGGTAGCTAATCTGATACATATGTGCCGAGTGGATTCCCGTAAATATTTAGGTCAGGAACCTCATTTTATCTGTGTCCCATATAATTCACAACAACAAGATTGGCTATTCGCCCATTGCGATTCTTGGGCCATTGCTTGGGCCAATTATACGGGAAAAATTTTGCATCACTACCCATCTAACAAACTCCTCCAATTTGCTGCGTGTCATACGTTCCTATTTCCTTCCATAGTACGGGCCTCGCCTTTATCTTCTGCCGCTTTAGTATTTACAGACGGATCCTCTAATGGAACGGCTGCTTTGACCATTAATGGGAAAACTCAATCTTGGGTTACGGGTTTTACCTCCGCCCAAGAGGTAGAGTTAGAGGCTGTTTTACAAGCACTCGTCCTGTTACAAGATGAGCCCTTTAACTTATACTCAGACAGCCAATATGTAATTCGTGCTCTTCAAGTCATAGAAACTGTTCCCTTTATTGGAACTACTAACTCCAATATCCAGACCCAATTTCGCCAAGTACAAACTTTGCTTTGTTCTCGCAACCACCCCTGTTTTTTTGGCTTCATTCGAGCTCACACTAATCTTCCTGGCCCTTTAAGTGAGGGTAACGCAGTTACTGATTCTTCCACCAGAGTTTATTTAACTCAAGTTGAACTTGCTAAGCAGTCACATGCCATCCATCATCAAAACAGCCGAGCCTTGCGCCGACAGTTTAAATTATCTAGAGAAGCGGCACGTCAAATAGTTAAAACTTGCTCCAACTGTGTGCCCTTCTCACCAGCTCCTCATTTAGGTATAAATCCACGAGGACTGCTTTCTAATCACATTTGGCAGATGGATGTCACACATGTTCCATCATTTGGCCGATTAAAATATGTTCATGTTACTGTAGATACTTATTCTAATTTTATCCTAGCCACCCCCCTTGCTGGGGAAGCTACTAAACATTGTATTTCTCACTGCATTCGATGTTTTGCTGTGATGGGGATTCCCTCGCAAATAAAAACAGATAATGGCCCTGGCTATGCAGGCCAAGCATTTCAGTCCTTCTGCCATTCTTATAATATCACTCATATTACAGGCATTCCTTACAATCCTCAAGGTCAAGGCATCGTGGAGAGAGCTAATGGATTATTAAAACATCAAATTGCTAAAATACAGAAAGGAGAGTCGTATCCCGCTACCCCTGTGAATATACTTAATCATGCTTTATTTGTTTTAAATTTTTTGAATCTGGATTCAAATAATTTATCTGCTGCTCAGCGATTCTGGGAAAAAAGAGAGCAGCGTGCTTTTGCCTTAGTAAAGTGGAAGGATCCCCTAACTGGTGCTTGGCATGGACCCGATCCTGTTCTAACCTGGGGTCGAGGGCATGTATGTGTTTTTTCACAAGGAGAAAATGACGCCCGCTGGCTGCCTGAACGCTGCGTTCGGATCGTGGAGAGTGACAGTGGTCATCCAAGCAGCGACCCACTGGACCTTCACCCCTAACCCTCCAGTAATGCATCCAGTAATGCAGAAAAGACCTGAATTCATGTTTTTGTGTTAAGTGTAAAAGTCTCTGTTTCTTTGTCTTGTTCATGTTACATATTTTTTCTTGTCCAGTTTTGTCTTTGAAATTGGTACCAGTTTTAAATATGGATCCTTATGTTTTTTCTAAAGTTTTGTTTTGAACCTGGTTCTCACCTGCAAGAGTAAAATTGGCAAAGCTCTCTTGACACAAACTTCCGGAAAATGAATGGCCAATATTAATTTTGTGCACTTTAAAATCTTTGAGTATGAATGTGTGTGAATGAGTGAGTGAACATGTTCAAGGTTTAATCAAGAAAATCATTTAGGTTTGAATTATTGCATTGTTTTAAAGAGGGGGGAGAATGGAATGTTAGATCAAAAAAAAATGAACTTGATGATTGTATGACAGCTCTTAAGTCCCATTAAGAAGGTCGAATCAGTAGATTGGAGAGAGAACTCCGAGATCATAAAGGGAGGCACTTGGAGCAGAGAAAAGAGCCTCAAGAACCTACTAGTAAGGTCCCAGAACAGCAGAGACTGATCACGTTGAAAACGACTGCAGCTTCTGAAGAATGAGGAATTGCCAGCACTTCAGATCCACCAACAGCCAATATCAAGCCAACTGCTGTTGTTTCTACTCTAAGTAAAGTGACAACTGAAGCTATGGTTGGGAACAAATCAACACCTATGGCCAGTAGCCGTCCAATGGTCACATCTGCAACAGTCACCAATCGAACAACTCCGCAGATCTAAGCCCCAGATGGATGAATTCCCCCCCGAGAGGAATCGCAGTCAAGGATGGGATAAGAGGGGACGCTCTCTGACCAACCTAAGACAGGGCCTTCAGCTTGATCTGAAGAAGTTCCCCATGACGGGTAAGGCAGAGTCAGCGATCCACCCAACCTAAGACAAGCAAGTCGCATCTTTTAAAAGAAAGACGGGGGAGGGAGGGAGGGAAGAAATGTCATTTGCTACATCGAGCAAGTGTACACTTGTACACACACACATACACACACACACACAATGTGTTGTATTTTATAAAACCAAGTCAGGGCTGGGAGTGTGGCCTAGTGGTGAGTGCCTGGCTAGCATACGTGAAGCCCTGGGTTCTATTCCTCGATACCACACACACAGAAAAATCTAGAAGTGGGGCCGGGAGTTTGGCCTAGTGGTAGAGTGCTTGCCTAGCATGCATGAAGACCCGGGTTCGATTCCTCGGTACCACATACATTGAAAAAAGCTGGAAGTGGTGCTGAGGCTCAAGTGGTAGAGTGCTAAGCCTTGAGAAAGTCCAAGGACAGTGCTCAGGCCCTGAGCCCAAGCCATGGACTGGCAAAAAAAAGAAAAATCTAGAAGTGATGCTGTGGCTCAAGTGGCTAGCCTTGAGCGAAAGAAGCACAGGGACAGTGCCAAGGCCCTGAATTCAAGCCCCAGGACTGTATCAGATGCCATGTCAAGCCTTCCTCCTCCTCCTCTTATTGTTATTATTATTATTATCATTTTTAAATGCTGTGGCAGCCTTCATTTCTGATTTCATAACCTGTCAATAGGCGGTGACCCTCTCCTGTGGTGAGGGTCACCCTTTATTAGACCGCATATTAATTCCAGTGTGGGGAGAGAGGGGAGAACAAGGAAGACTGGTGAACTCTCCCCCACCCACCTTGCCCCATGCACAATGGTAAAGCAAGATTTGACCTTGGGAGGCCACACTGATGTCTGAAGAGCAGATTCCTCCTCAGAGGCCAGGTATTTATAGGCAGGGCTTGTCTGCTGAGGAATGGAGGTCAGACCCCTCCATTTACAGAGGACTCACTGGGCCCTGGGGGCTGCGGGGTTTGTGTCTCTCCTGCAGATCTAGATTTCCTGGGTGTGGGAAAGCCAAGCTGGCTTAGAGAAGGAGGATGTCCCAGTGACTAGTTCTTGTCCGTCTGTGGGTGACTGAGATGGAATCATCTCTCATGGAGACTTACGTTTATCCGGTGTCTTATGTGGTGCACAGGCCCCGGGCCCACCCACTCATCCTGACCTCTTGTGGATTCTAGACCTGGAGCACTGATTCACATGTAGAGGCCCTTGAGACTGGAGAAGGCAGATGGTGGCCTCCATGGCTCACAGCCCAGAGCTCATCGCCAAGCAATGGAGTGTACCAGTCTTCCTCTGAGAGCTTCATGTGCCCTGATGGGTTAGCCCCTGGGATTCGTGCCCACACCTGCCAGGCAGCCAAGGTGTCTTCCCAGCCCCTGCATGTGGACACAGCCATGAATGAGCACCCTGTACCCGAGCCCCTGTGTGTGGACACAACCACAAACGAGCTCCCCACACCTGAGCCCCAGAAAAGCAACCCTGCTTGTGTGCTTTCTTCCTGTGTGATTCCTCTATAGAAGCAAATTTCGTCATCACATACTGGATACAATAGGCCATTTCTGCTCGCTGAGGACAGGGTGCAATTTACTTCCTTGTGGGACAGACATAGTTATTATCCCAGAGGAAAGAAAAGGCCAACTTCCTTTTCTTGAGAGGCCACCACGATCCTCAGCTATAAAATAGCAGCTGCTTCCTTCCAGGCCTCCTTTCTCAGAGGGAGACCCACGTGGCCCAGGGCCTAGCCAGAGAATGCCAGGAACTGTACCCACAGCCAGAGAGAGAAGCCAGAGCCTCTTGCTGCCCCTTCCTGCTGCTGAGACCCAGCCCAGCCCAGCACAGCCCAGCACAGCCCTCTCCCTGTGTCCAGGTGACTCCTCGGTTATCTGAGGTTAGGACTCTACCCTACAGAACAAGGAGGGACGATGGCAGTACACTTTCAGCGAGAGTGGCAGGTCCAGGGGTAGTTTGGGAATCCAACATCTCTGTCCAGATCTGTTCTCTTGCTCCAGCCATGTAGTTCCACTCATTGTTCTAGGTGCCCTTGACCCTTTCTGGGGCGGGGGGTAAGCTCACAGCCTTCCATGGAAGCTTCCTTTTCTGTCTCAGATGCTCCAACCAGTGTTCCCTTCTTCGTAGGGAGCACAACTGTGTCCCAATCTGGTACTCACTGGTCTGAGAGGCTCCGAGAGCCACCTCGACCTGGGCGAGGTGTTGGGGCAAAATGTCCTAAATGTGACCTACACGTGTCATATATTTGCCCCAGTGTGTCACACGTGTTATCCCATGCATCGTACACGTGTCGCGCATATGTCATGTGTGCCCTACATGGGTCACCTGTTTGTCCTGCAGGTGTCCTGTAGTTTTTCTGTTAAAAGGCACGTTAGGACCACACACTTTCTGGAAGGTAGCTGAGCGTGTGGACCTAAAGCAGGAAATGTATAAATGTGCTTCCCTCCTACGTCCTGCAGAAGGCCTGTCCCTGCCATGTCCTGGGCACACCCGGCTCACCTCTGCATCCCTGGCCTCAGTGCCCAGTGCGGTGGCTGGCCTGACGCATGTCTCCCTCACCCCTCACAGATGTCCTGGCGTCCGCAGTACCGCAGCTCCAAGTTCCGGAATGTCTACGGGAAGGTGGCCAACCGGGAGCACTGCTTCGATGGCGTCCCCATCACCAAGAACGTGCACGACAACCACTTCTGTGCCGTCAACGCCCGCTTCCTGGCTATTGTCACGGAGAGCGCAGGGGGCGGCTCCTTCCTGGTTATTCCGCTGGAGCAGGTAGGAGGCCTGAGCTCCGCTGAGAGCCAGGAGCTGGGCACAGCTCTCCACAGCGTCCCCGGGGGTTCCAGGGACAGTCTCTGCCCCAGGATCTGCAGTCTCCTCCCGACCAGAGGGCATAGCTGACCCTGAGGACAAGACCTGGCATGGCTGGTGAGGGCATGGGTGTAGGAAGGAGAAGGCCAAGGCTGTTGGGAGTCCTGCTTGCGCTAACACCCCACAGAGCGGTCAAGAAGGGGCAAGGTTAAGACACCATGGCTGCCGTGTTCTGGCTCTCTGTTTATCCAGCAGGAGGAGGAAGGAGCTGCCCCCCCCTCCGCCCCCCGCTGGAGGTCCGTTTCTAGGAAGGGGGAGGTCATTTTTATCTTCAGTTTCCCGCCATCTGACAGAAATCTCCCTGTAAGAGTTTTGTGCCTTGGTGAACACACTAAAAAGACATTGGCCACTTCTCGAAGCGTCCTTGATCGGGCCTCGTTCGTTGGTGAGGAGTGGTGAATGGGCGATAATTCTCTCCAGCCTCACACTCTGCCCTCGGCAACCGGCAGGAAAATGTCTCCTTTGGTGTTCTTTAAAAAAACAAGAACAAAAACAAACAAACAGCAACAACAGGGCCCGGAGTGTGGCCTAGTGGTAGAGTGCTTGCCTGGCATGCACAAAGCCCAGTGTTTGACTCCTCACACATACACAGAAAAAGTTAGAAGTGGTGCTGTGGCTGAAGCAGTAGAACGTTAGCCTTAAGAAAGCTCAGGGACAGTGCCCAGGCCCTGAGTTCAATCCCCAGGACTGGCAAAACAAACAAACAACAACAACAAAATCCCAACAACAACCATAAAATCCCTCCCTACTCCTCTCTTCCTTTCCTGCCCGTCACCCCTGCCCAAGGCCTCACATTCTAAGAGACCTAGACTTTTTCAGGAACCCCTCCCCACCCCACCCCTGATTCCCTCAAAGCCAGTTTGCTAGGACTCCAGCTTGTAGGATTTTGAAGTCTCTAGGGCACAGCCCTACCCAGAGGTCTGGGGACACTCCCCCCAGTCCAGCCATCCATCCCCCCCCATCCTCTGATCCTCCCTCCTCCACTGGGAGAAATGGAGGCTGCAGAGGCATGCAGGATCTAGATCTGAGGTCAGTTCACTGGTCAGTGCAGGAGCTGGACTGTTGGCCTTTCATTTCAGGAATCCGGCTGGTACCTCAGTCCGGCTGCCAGCAGCTGATCCTGAAGGAGGGAGCTTGTCTTCAGTGCTTGTTCAGGCTGCTGCTGTGAAGGCTGGAGCCTGGTTTTTTCCTAGTTAGCATTCAGCTCTGGGCTCTGCCTCTCTGGAGAGAACATTAAGCTACAGATGGGGTGCAATCAGCACCCTGATTTCCTGGCACAGCTGAAGGGGCCAGAGGAAGGTGTGAGATGCCAGGCACCATGCCCAGAGGCCTCGTTAGCTACAGGTTTCCCTGGGTACTCTGCCCTATTCCTGCAGCCTGAGGCTCTAGCGCCAGGCTGAGAAGACCGGAGAGGGAGTACTGATGGGTGTGGGGGCAAGAATGAGAGGCTCAGAGAAGTCAAGACTTCTTAGAAGCTGCACAGCCCATGATTGACAGAGGAGAAGTAGAATTCGGGACTCTCCTAGCTGTTCACCTGCCCACTTCCCAGTGGGGTGGGCACACTTCTTTAGGGTCAGTGACCTTGACCCTTGGATGTGCCAGCCGCATGGCTGTGACCCAAGCCCAGGAGTCATTATGGCCTGCTGTCTCAGCTTTTCTCACTGTGGAGTCACATCTGGAAGCCAGTGGCCTCCATCTCCCAGTGTGGCCGAGGCTCCACACTAAGAAGAAGGGTGAGAGATAGCCCCGCTCCGTACCCAGGATGTCACAAAACTGGACTTCCTTCCATCCGGAACTTTCACTCCCATTCGGGCCTTCAGCCCTCCTCAACAGCCATGAGTGCCTTCTCTGCTTCCCCCCATCCTAAAAAGCCCCAGCTCTCCCCTCTCACAGGGAATTCAGTCTTTCCTAAATCCATTTTTCAGATCTTTCTTCAATTGCTCTTTGTTCTGCAAGCTGCCTTCCGCTTGGTGTAATTTGCATCTCAAAGCCAGTGACAGGCAGTACAGTAAGTGACGGGGGGGGGGGGCCGCGGAGAGGGAGAGTAGAGAGAGAAAGAGAGTGAGAGAAAGTCAGGACTACTTTATTCAGTTTGTCTGAGACAAGCTGATTGACAGCCTTGCTCTGTGCTTTTTCCCTTTTTTGGAAGAATGGCTGCTTATTTTTTTGAGAAAAGCAAAGGCAGATGGTTCAGCAGAAATCAAGCGTGATTCCCTTGTTTTACTTCCATTGCATGGGGTCCGGCTTCCCCTGATTTGGGGGTCCCAGGGCTAGGGATGCAGTATTAGCTAATGGGTACCAAGGAAGCCTGGACAGCCAACCTTCCCCTCAGCAACAGTCTGCATTCCTCTCCTTCTAGAAAAGCCAGCCTGGGAGCTTAGAACTCTAAATCCGGGCTGTATCCTGATGCTGTCCCAGACTCCAGCCTGGACATAAGCAGTTAGCCAGTCCCTTCCATCTTCTCCCCCTTTTCCTTCTAAAGTCTCAAACCACCCTGTGCCTCAGTTTCCCCATTTGCAAAATAATCAGAGTGCTTTTTCTCAGCGTTCTCCAGTGATTAACTAAGGTGCTGTATGTGAAAGCACTGAGAGACAGCCTGGCACAGCCTGAAACCCACCTTCCAGCAGATAGCCTCACCCAGCCACTTTCCAGCAGAATGGAGATTGGAATGTTTCTGCTGGGGACATAGTTATCAGGGAGGGCCAGCTGTATCTACATCACCTGGTTGTACCAGGACAAATCCTGGCCTGTGAAAGGAGACGGATGCCAGGCCAGCTTGCTTGCTGTGCACTTGCTGGCTCCTTCTAGGAATGCCACGCTTCCATTTCGGAGAGCAGAACCCCTGTCGTCAATGCTCCCTGCCCTGGGTTAGCTTCACAGCCAGGTCTGAGGAGACCCCTGCATTGCTCATGGAACTTCAATGCAGAGTGGGGCCTGTCACCCCAGGCCTGGGAGACAGACGGCAGACACTCTGGAACCCCACGGGGCCCGCGCTAGGGACCCCTGCCCTACATGGGCCCTGACCCCAGTGCTCCAGGGCACAGACATGACATAGGGTACCTGAGGGACATTAAGACTGGGACTTAGGGTGGGGGTGGGGGGAGGAAATGGGGACCAAGACACGAGAAAGGGTATCAATGTTTGTGAAGTAATGCACCTCCTATCTGGTGACTATAATGTAACCTTTCTATTAATTACAAAAAAATATATATGGAAAAAAAGGAAAAAAAAAAAAAAGACTGGGACTTAATCACCTGTCTTGAAACAGAGCATCTCCTAGTCCGGATAGTGTCTGAGGCCTTGGCTCAGAACGACCCCTACCCAGGTCCTTTTCCAACAGCTTCTACAACAATGGCTTCCTATGTGTCTGGCCTGAGAAACCCCAGGCTTGGTCCAGTCCTGCAGTGCCACTGCCATTTCTGATGGCCTCCGCTTGTCCCAACCCCTATCCCACCCTTTGGTGCTTAAAGGGGAGTGGAAGGGGGAGGCTGGTGGCCTGTGATGGGGATGGGGGGAGGATTGTTCAGAGTTTCCAGGGCCTCAGGAAACAAGAGCTGCTCTGTGGCATCGCCAGGCCTCTCTGTGCTCCATTCTCAGCCCAGACCTTGATTTTTAGTTGCTAAGCAACCTGTGCCTAAGTTTCTAAGTGGGTCGTCAGGTACTCAGGGAGAGGAAACAGTGCTCAGAACTCAGAAATTTACAGAAGGAGATATGGAGAACCAAAGAAAGCAAGAACCCGGACCACAATTCTCCTGCCTGTGACTTCCCTCGTAACTAGGCTTATAGGTAAAACCCAATGTACCTGGCCCATTGGCCCCTTTATAAAGTTTGTAAGTACAGAAATCAAATATATGAACAAAAGAGCCTGATTGTGTTGAAATTCAATTATCAGGAAGTGGACTGCGATTGTACTAATATCATAAGTGCCTTTGCTTTAGTGCAGTGGGTAGCATAATCAAGTGGGGCTCTCACAAATAATTAATTTTCTGAATATAAGTAGTACTTTTGAGGATGCCACAACAGAAGAGAACTCAAAACTTCCCGGAGCCCAAGGTCTATTGATGAAGATGTTGCAGGTTCTATGAGATGTCACTTAAGGCTGGTGTGACAATGTTGCAAATTTCTTCCTTTGTGCTGCAGATCTGAAAAAAAACCCTCAGGGTCAAGACCCCACATCCAAAATCAAAGGCAGAACCAGAGGTAAAATCAGCATGGGCTGCAGGCTGGCTGAGAGGGGCTGTGCAGCTGGCTTGAGCACCCCCAAATTGTAAATTCACTGTGACATCAGGCAGGTGCCTCTACTCTTCTGAGCCTCACTTTGCCCATCTGTAAAAGGAGCCATTGGCCTGGCCTCGCGGGCACTGACATTCTGGGGTCTGTGGGCCTCCTCCCCCGGGAGCTGGGCCTTCAGGCGCCTTGGACCAGCGAGCCGGAACAGCTGGGACCAGGCTGGCCTGCTCCCAGTCTTCAAGGAGCTAGGGAGCCGCCATGCAGTGCACTTTCCAAAGCGACAGCTGGGTGAGCCTGGCTGGGGGCTGGGTTCCCGCCTGCCATCTGTGCCTCCTTCCTGCCTTCACAGGCTGGAGCCCACGGGGGGGGGGGGGGGGGGGGGGGGGGGAGGGGGGGGGCCGTGGAAGAGGCCCAGACCAGGCAGCCACCTGGGGGAAGGGATTGGCCAGGAAAAGCCTACTGACTGTCCACTCATCTCCCTGCCCCCACCTGAGTCCTGAAGCCTCTGCAGGGAAAGAGGTCCCAGTGACCAGGTTGTGGCCACGACCTGAGGAAGGAGGTCCAGGAATCCCGAAAATGCCACCAGAGGCGAGGTGCATGTTTCCCCACCCCCACCACTACGTGTGCCCTCCACAGGGGCTGTGAAGGAGGCCACTTGGAGTGTCAGCCTGAGTATCTGCCAAGATCCTGCCCATCCTCCCATAATAAGAAACAAGACCTCCTACCCAGAACAGAAGGGGCAGCCACTCCTCAGAGCCGGGGGCGGGAGGGCTTCAAAAAGCGACCCCAGAAACACAGGACAGGCAGAAAGAAAATTAAGGGGAGAAGGTAGCTGGGTCTTAGTGTAAGGCAAAGTTTCATCTCAGTATAAAGACTTATCTTGTCAAGCCAGGTAGCGCAGGCCTGAAATCTCAACCAGTCCGGAGGTGGAGGTAGGAGGATTGTCATTTAAAGCTGCTGGACAAGATTAGCAGGAAACCCTATCTTCCAAAGTAGCTGAAAGTTAAAAGGACGGGAAGGCTTGGCTTGACTACCAGAGCCTGGAGGATCTGTGTTCTAAGTACTGAAAAAAAAGACCAGACCAAAACAACCCTGCATGCGTTGGGCACAGCTGTGAGCCTGCTAACTCAGAGTGCTCAAGAGCCTCTGCCCCTGGCAACCCTGCCCCAGGAGACGCTGCCTCTGGCTGCTCAGCCCTGGGAAGTTTGACTGTGAAATTTCCTCCACCTACAAGTCCCCTGTAACTGACTGGCACACTGCCTCCCTCTGCTGGTAGAGGTGAGCAGTGCAGCCTCCCTGTGGATGCCAGCACAGGCTGCTCTGCTGGGGCTCTGGGTAGGGTTGACACACTTCCAGGAAGGTGGGTGGATCCGTAATGGGGTGGGAGGAGTCCTCTGGGACTACCCACCCTCCTGTGAGCAGGAGCTGCCAGCCTGACCGCTGGGCCATGTTGACCGAGGGATTGTACACTGGTGTCTGCCTGCCCTGCTGTGCTGATGAGGGGCTGGACTACTCGAGGGGCTCCTGGTGGAGGCCACTCAGGTGCAGCATGAAGAACACGGACTTCCAGAGAGGGTCAAGTCCAAGGTCAGAGCTGGCCCTGAGGGCTGGGGTGTGGCTTCGTGATGGAGGGCTTGCCTGGCAAGAGACCCAGCCCAACCTCCTGTGGCACCACAGAATAATACATGTTAATGATAAGAATAACATCAATAATAAGAATAGCAATGTGGTTAGCCTCAGGAATAGTTGTGCACCTCTATAATTGCTGTACTCGGGAGACTGAGGCTGAAGGATCAGAGTTTAAGGTCAGATTGGGCTGCATAGTGAGACCTTATCTCAAAAAATAAATAAAAACCAACACACAAAATATTGGGAGGGGGCTGGGAGTTTAGTCTCGTGGTAGAGTGCTTGCCTAGCATGCACAAAGACCCAGATTCCTCGGTACCACCTACATAGAAAAAAAAAACAAAACAGAAGTGGTGCTATGGCTCAAGTGGTAGAGCTCTAGCCTTGAGAAAGCCTAAGGACAGTGCTCAGGCCCTGAGTTCAAGGCCCAGGACTGACAATTTTTTAAGTTTGGGAGTTTATATCCCAGCTACTTCATTCTGTTTCATGGGTCTGGCACTTATGCAGCTTGAGTGAGCAAGCTTTGCTGGTGTTCTACTACTTGAGCCATGCCTTCAGCTGGCATTTTGCTAGTTAGGGATGGAGTCTCATTGATTTTTCTGCAGACTTCAGGCCTCCATCCTCTAGGTCTCAGCCTCCTGAGTGCCTGGCCTTTATCCCGTTTCTTCTCTCTCCTCCATCAGGCATGTTCTTTCTCTTAAGACCTGTTATTATTGTTAATATTGTTGTTGTTATTGGTCATGGGGCTTGAACTCAGGGCCTGGGTGCTATACCTGAGCTCTTTTGCTCAAGACCAGTGCTCAACTACATTGAAGCACAACACCACTTCTGGTGTTCTTTTTCTTTCTTTTTTTGTTGGTCGTGGAGCTGGAACTCTGGGCCTGGGCACTGTCCCTGAGCTCTTCAGCTCAAGGCCACCATCCTATCCCTTGAGCCACAGCACCACTTCTGGTTTTCTAGTGGTTAATCAGAGATAAGAGTCTCACAGTCTTTAGTGCCCGGGCTGACTTTGAACGGTGATCCTCAGATCTCAGCCTCCTGAGTAGCTAGGATTACAGGTGTGAACCACCACGCCCGGCTACTTCTGGTTTTCTGATGGTCAATTGGAGATAAGACTCTCATGGGCTTTCCCATATGGGATGGTTTTGAACCGAGATCCTCACATCTCAGCCTCCTGAGTGGCTAGGATGGTGAGCCACCTGGTTGAGTTCTGCCATTATTGAAGTCCTGGAGCCCCCTGGGAATAACTGACGACAACCAAGACTGTCTTCCTTGTGCCCTCTCTGCTCTGCACGTGACAAGCAGCAAGGTGGAACACCAAAGGAAAGGCTCTTTCACAGTGTTTGTTTATAGTGGGGAGAGATGGAACCCTTCGTAAAGGTCAGTGAAGGAGAAGAAGGAGGAAATCCAGGGCCTGCCCTGTGCCTTTCATGCCGTCACCCCCCAAGGGCTGGAAGAACTTACACTGTCCTCAGCTCTGTGAGCCACGCTTTAATTGGGAAATAGAGCAGAAGGTAATGCGAGGAAAGCGGCCGCAGTGGAAGAGCCTCCAGTCTAGCATGAACGGGTGTTTGTACCCCTGCAGCAAGTCCCGGGTGCCCTCCGCGATGGCTTGTAGAGACTTCACAGGAATGCCAGGGCTGGGAAGGGCCAGTGTTCACTTCCTGTCTCCCACCCAGGTCAGCAGCTACTCAGGCCCTTGGATCTGCCCTTCTCCCAGCCCTTCCTAGGGAGAGCAAACTTCCAAGGACAGGACTGTTCCTGTCATCTCTGGTGTCTGTAAGCAACTGAGGGATTCAGCAGTACAGTCTAGTCTTAGCTCTGCCTTTTTGTTTGCTGTGCGATGTTGACCAAGTTCGCAATCTTTCTGAGCCTGCCTCAGGTTTAAAATTGAAATAATTATAATATAAACAAATAATAAGAGAATGCCTCCCCAAGGGGATATGAGGCACAAATAACCCCACTCAGTAAGTATGTCTATAAACCATAAAACCAGGACCTACTCAGCCCTGTGTGACCTTAACTATGAATTCTCCCTGCTGCTCCTGAGTTTGAGCCAGTCATCCCTAACAGAGACAAGAAACCAGGTGCTGGTGGCCCATGTTTGTATTCCTAGCTACTCAGGAGGCTGAGATCTAGAGGATCAGAGTTCAAAGCCAGCTTAGCCAGAAAAGTCCTTTAAGATTTTGTCTTCAGAATAACCAGCAAAAAAGCAGAGCTGAGAAAGAAAGCCAAGCAAGTGCAAGTCTCTGAATTCAAGCCCTTGTAAGAAGAGAGAGACAAAGAAACAGAGACAGAAGTACTGAGAGACAGAAAGAAAGGGGATGAGGTGACATATGCAGAACATTGCAACACCTAGCAGATTCTCTGTAAATGCTAGCTGCTATGCATATCTTGCTATGAAGCTCACATGGTGACCCTAGATATTTACCAAGTGCCATGCTCTGTCTACCCTAGTGTTCCTGGCCACATCCTAATAATAAATCAGCTGCTACCTCAAACCCTAATAGAAGGCCAGTTCATGCTAAGAGGAGAAATAAAGCAGGATAGGGTGTGGGAGGATAGAGGAGCAGCAGAACTTTAAATAGGGTGGTGAGCGAGCGGATTGGCTCAGTTTCAGTTAAATGTTTGCCCTCGTCCAATCAGCTGTGCGTATGAGTAAGAATGTGGAGCAGCGACAGATCTGGGAATCTGATTGGCTCAGCTTGAATTAGATGCTTTTTTCTGGTCCAATCAGCATTGCGCACACACACACAGTTCCGTGATCCACATGAGCTACACGAACCCACCAAGAGCCTTGACTTTGAGCTGGGCTTCTTCTTCCTTGTCCTTTTTGTCTCCTCCTCCCTCTTCCCATCTTGGCTTTCAACTTTCTAGTGTCTTTTTCCTAAGCTGTCAGGACTGTGTGGCAAAGGCGAGAGGCCAGTTTTAATGGCCAGCAGAACCAGCACTGCCCATGAACCCTGCACTAGACGCCTCCACACGTGGTCCCTGTGCAGCAGGCAGGGCAGGAACTTAGGCCCCTAACACTCAAGCTGGTCCCCATGCTGGCAGACGCCTTATGCTGGCCAGGGATCTTGAGAACCCCTGTGGGCGTGGAGGTAGCCTAACAGCTATGTTTTTAACAGAGCCTGTAGGACTGTGATCCCAGGCCCCTCCTGTCTCCCCAGGATAGCTATTGTACCTCCACAGCCTCCCTTCACTGCAAATGGCTGCACTTACAGGTGCCCTGTTTGCTCCCAGTTAGCCAAATGCCAGGTTGCCAAGGCTTCTGGTGCCAACATAAAGCCCATGGATGGCAGGAGTGTGGCTCAGTGGGCCCAGGTGCTGAGTCCTGCCTGGCCTGTAATGGCCGAGGGTGGGAGGTTGCGCCCTAGCTGGCCTGTACTGGCCTCACAGAGCAATCATTTCCTCCCTGGCAGGAGGCAGCTATTCTGGGAAAGCTGGTGGAGGAACTGATGGAGGAGGAGGAGCTGGTGGGTATGGGAGGAGCTGGAGGATGGAGGAAGAGCTAGTGGTGGAGAAAGAGCTGGGGGGTGGGGCATGGGGAGGACAGGGAGGAGGACCTGGTGGGTGGAAGAGGAGCCAGTGATGAAGGAGGATGGGAGGAGGGGGAGCTGGAGGATGGAGGAGGAGTTGGCAGGTGGAGGAGGAGCTGGCAGATGGCAGAAGAATGCTCTGCTCTACCCCAACCTCTAGGATGTGCGTGGAGAGAAAAGCTCATTTGGGAGCCACCTTCAAAGTCTTCAGGCAGGAAGGAAATCACCGTGGCTTGGGGCTGGGAAGCTGTCCTCTCTGGGCCATCCCCTGCCCTCTTGTTCATGACACAGCCCTGCTCTGTAGAGTGTCTTCTGTCTCTGCTTGCTGGCATTTCCCCCTCCTTTCCTTTACTCCTTCTGATCCCCTCTGTGGTTGAGTGGGGGCAGAGCATGACCCTTGGCTCAACTGGCTCTGATTTCTCCACAGCTGTGGCAGACAAGGCTGGGCTGGGCTTCCTGCCTTTCCCAGGCAGAGGTCAGGCCTCCCCGGAGGCCAGCCCCCCCTCTCCCCCGCTTCCTTCCCAGTGCACATTCTCATTCACAAATAAGACAGAGCTGGAGTTCCACCTTTGCTCCTTGGTTCACTGACCTGGTTGGCTCCACGTTGGTGTGTATAGGAGGGACAGGGTACGACATGCCTCCCTGCGAGACCGGGGTCACTGAGTGAACCAGCACTTGGCTTTGGACCCCTGCACATGACAGCCACATTTGTCCTCAACAGCAGCATGAAGGCAGCAGAGAGCCAGAGCCGCTCTGTGTCATGGGGCTGTGGGCTTGGGAGCCCCCCTCCATGCAGGGACACCGGGTCTGCAGGAGTTCATGGTTCTTCCAGAAGTGAGGGACAGCCTGAGAACAGGCCTGGCCATCCATGTCCTGGGGTCTTCAGCTCAGGATGCAGGGGTCCTCACGCACTTGGTGTAACCTGCACCCCTTCCAGGGCCTGGCACAATGTGATCCCCTCTGTGCTATGTAGTGTGGCCTCGGGCCTGGCAGTCACTGGATCTAGGACTCAGATCTGTCACCAGTCAAGCAGGGAAGTGCTCCCCTTGGCTGCCAACCTGTCGTGCTGGAGAACCAGGTGGGGAAGGGGGGCCTGCCTGGGGGATTGGCATTATCAGGAGCAGATTAGGCGATGGAAGGTTGCCAGCCCTGCCAGATGGGTGGAGACAGGGAAGATCCGAGGGCAGCTTTCTGCCTGGTGATGTCACACAAACCCCAGAACTTCCCTGGGCCTCCTTTTCCTCCTGTGCAGCTCAGGACTCACTGAGGGGTTGTCAAGGTTCTGAGTGTGTTAACAAACTGACGCACCTCACTTTACTTAGGGCTTGGCCAAGAAGGGAGAGCAGGGGGCCAGGGAGGAGAGACAGGAAGTTAAAAGACTTGCCATCCCAGCTGCCCCCTGCCTCGTGGGAGGTCCCACTTGGGTTGTTGGACTCCATCCCCGGATCGGCCTGCAGTCTCACCCCCGTCCTGCAGGACCAGCTCAGGGAGTGCTCTAAGCTCTAGTCGGGCATCTCTGATCTCCACTGTTCCCTTGCTCCTAGCTACTGCCGGGCTTATGATCTGGTCTTTCTCTCAGGGAATCTGTGGGTCCTGGGGTCCTCCTGGGAACGGTGAGTCTCATGTACCCCACACAGGGCAGTCACAAGAGGCATCGGATCAGGGCCTAGGGGTCTGGGAAACCCAGAGAACATAGCCCAGGGCTATGTTCAAGGTCACCCAGCTGGTGAGCTCAGGACCCTGCCTCCTGCTTGGCATGTGTTTTCTGCCGTGCAAAGCTGTTTCTCCAGGTAAGAGGAGGTTTTGCTTCTGTGCACAAAATCAGTTCTGCAGGCATGGTAGAATTCTAGGAAGCAGAAACTGCAGTGTGGGTTGTTTGGAAACAGGCTCATCTTCCAAAGGTTCTGTGGGTGTAGATAAACCCTGGTTAGGGTTCAGAGCCCCGACCCACTACATCAAGGCAGCTGTACCCTACACTTGCCAACCTCAGGCCCATAGTTCGACCCTGCTTGCAGTGAGACAGTTTCATTCACTTGCACAGATCTTTTCTCTTGGCTTGGACCTCATGTATTTTACTAACCCAAGATAAGCTTCTTTTAGAACATCTGACATGGGGATTTTCCTTGCTTCTTCTTTCATTTTTACATCCAGCATAATTATAGCAGAGTACCCCTGGTTCACGCCTGTAGTCCTAGCTGTTCAGGAGTCTGAGATCTGAGGATCACAGTTCAGAGCCGGTCTGGGTGAGAATGTCAGTGAGACTCTTGCTCGATAATTAACAACTGAAAAGCCAGAAGTGGAGCTGTGGCTCAAGTATTAGCAGAAGAACTTCAAGACAGGGTCTAGGTCCTGAGTTCAAGCCCTAGAACTGGCATACATACATACATACACACCAAAAACAAAACAAGACAAAACTATAAACATGGCATTTTTTTTTCAAGTTTACCAGCGTTAGGATGGATGTGCTTTGTTGGTGAGTGTTTCTTGGAGAGAAGCATCTTAGAACTATTCAGGAATCCAATTAACCATCAGAAAAAACAGAAAATGCTCTGAGGCTCAACGTGGTAGAGTGCTAGCCTTGAGCTGCAGAGCTCAGGGACAGGGCCCAACCAAGCCCCACAACCAACAAGAAGAAGAAGGAAAAGAAAAAAGAAAAGAGAAATGAGGAAACACTTCCAAGAAGTTTGTTGACATTTCCCCAAGGCTACAAGGTGGACGTGTGATTCCCGCAGCTCAAGAGATACTGGGGGTGATACCACAGGAAGATGTAGCTGTGCATGTGAATCTCAGGGGCAGGCTGGGGTGTGAGGAACTCAGGATGGCGGCGGTTTCTTTTGGTGTTTAGGCAGGACTTCCGCATGTTTATGAGGCTGTAAACACCCAAGGTCCACTGGGGCACCAGGGAACAGGGTCCAGAAGCAGCCAGGGCACCCTGTGATATTTCTTTTCAGGACACAGAAAGAAAGGGAGGCTACAGGCGGACCCTACCCCATCTGCAAAGCCCAGGGAAAAGCTTACCCTTGCAGGGCCATTCTGAGGCCGTTTTTCAACCCCGCCTCTCCCCCTCTCCCCCTTTTTCTACTTGGCAGACAGGCAGGATCGAGCCCAACTACCCCAAGGTGTGTGGCCACCAGGGGAATGTGCTGGATGTCAAGTGGAACCCCTTTATTGACAACATCATCGCCTCCTGCTCTGAGGACACGTCGGTGAGTGAGGACCTGCACGCCCCTCCTCTCCGCCCTGCTCCATCCTCTCCTTTGCCCTCCCAGTTAGCCTGTGGGAGGATGGGAAGAGAAATCAACCTATGAAGCACTGGGCACACCTGGTGTTTTTGGTGTGCTTGGGTTTAGAAGTGTGACAGTGAAGGTGAGAATTACAACCAAAAAAGCCTCAGGTGTGTGATTCAGGCCTGGCTGTGATCAGTGACTCAGGGCAGAGGGAGGGTGGGGGGAGGAAGGGAAGGAAGCAGAGGGCATCGGGCAGGGTCTGTCCCTCCCTTAGGCACCACTGGCTCTCATGGTTATTCAAGGATTGGGGGGTTGCAGGTCAGCAAAGCTTCGGTAGCCACCAGGTTTCTGGCCAAACTTCCAATAGATTAATGGATAGAGGGAGGGGTAAGTAGGTAGAGGGTAAATTAATGGATGGATGGATGGATAAATAGTTAAAGGGTAGATGAATGGACGAATATGTGGATAGATTGATGGGTAGGTGGATGGATGGATGGATGAGCATAGGTAGATTAATGGATTGATGGCTAGATGGGTAGAGGGTAGATTAATGCATGGATGGAGGGGTAAATAGGTAGAGGGTAAATTAACGGATAGATGGATGGGTAAATAGGGTAGAGGGTAGATTAATGGATGGATATATAGATATGTGGATGGATGGATGGATGGATGGATGGATGGATGGATGGATGGATGGATGAATAGGGTAGATTAATGGATGGTGGATAGATGAATTGATGGATGAATGGATGGATGAATGGTGGGAGAATGGATGGATGGGTGGATGGATGAGTGAATGGATGGATGGATTAATGGATGTATAGATGATGGTGAATAAAAGGAAAGGTAACTAGATTTGTTGGTAGATGGGTTGATAAACATGAAAGGATGAGTGAGTCAATAATTGAAAGAGACTGACAGTGGAGTCTCCCTCGGGGCAGGGTCTGGTGCAAGTCTGTGATCCCAGCTATTCAGGTTGGAGAATCATGATTGGAGAATAGGTACTAGGCCAAAATGATGGAGCTGGGAAAGAGACAGACAAGTGGTGTGGGCTGAAGAGCCCAGCGGTGAGCTCAGAAAAGGACAGGACTCAACTGGAGAGAAGAGAGGTGAGGCACGACCCACCTTCCTCTCCAGCTGCAAGGAGCCCAGGGGTGCAGCACAGATTTCTCCATCCGGTTCACGGAGCTGTGAAGCACTGTCACCTGCCAGCAGGCAGCAAACACCCTTGAAACTCAGGACTCACTTAGGCCCCTAGAGGACTGGTGACCAGGAGGCCCCATCAAGGGTTAGAAGCAGGCCTGTCTTACCATTGGACCAGAGAAGAATTTGTGTTTCCCATGGACTTGGGTTCTTGGCTGCTCCTCCTCTCTGGGTCCTTGCGGGGCCAGCAGGTGTCCTAGCTGGGGAAGAAAAGAGCAGGTCCCTCTGGAAGAGTTTAGGGTACAGCCCTTGGGGTTGCTGTTTCCCTTGTCTCCTCCTCAAGTCACAATTCATAATGGACTTACCTGGTTCTCAATAGACCCTTCTTTTATTTGAGGGGAGCCTGGAAATTTGGGACCCCAGGGAATGAGCAAGCTGTCGAGGGCATATGTGCTCACACAGGCGTAAGGCTCTGCCCTGTTCACGGGGGCTAAGCAAGTCCCTTGTGTTGCACACACTGCTCGGTGCCCTCCTGACTGCTGGAGTCCAGAAGGAGCTCAACTGCAGAATCTGGAAGCTTCCCAGCTGGGTGGCTGAGGGCGTGTGACCTAACCTCTCTGGCCCTTGATTTTGTTCTCTCTGAAGCAGTAATAATGAGAATTGTCCTTAGCTCTCTGCCTGATGCCTCAAAAATGCTGGAAGTGGTATTGAGGCTTAAGTGGTAGAACTCTTTGCGGGGTAGACGGGACCTGAGCTTGCTGGAGTGCTCTGGAGAGGGACTGGAATCTGCATCAGAAGGGAGAGAGGGGGCCAGGCCCTCTGGGAGGGGGTAGCTCCCAGGGGAGGGCGTGGCTTGGAGAAAGGGAGGAGAAGGACTGGCTCAGGGCAGGAGGTGCTAGAGCTGCTGATCCAGAGAGGAGATTAAGGCTGGCTCAGGGAGCAGCTAAGCTCTCCCCACACCTGCCAGGCCAGCTGCTCCAGAAGCCCGGGCCCAAATCCCCACTGGAGCCTCAGGTGTCTGCTCTGCTCCTGCCCAGAAGGCCTAGGGCCTTGACAAGGAAGCCGGCAGTCCCCAAGGCCAGAGCCCAGCTGTTCTGGAAAGGTGAAATCACTTAGAGAGTGACTTAGGTAACTCCCAGCAGCCCTGGTTATACAGAGGGGGAAACCGAGGCCCAAGGCGCCCGTCCAGATTCCTCACTCAGTACGTACACCACATTGTCGCTGAAGGGGGATGGGACCTAGGAGAGGGTGGGCAGGGGGCCTCTACTGGCCTTTCTGTCTTGAGATTTAGGCTTCCAGGGCTCCCTCCCTGGACCCAGTCCAGCATCCCACATGGTACCACATATTATCCAGATGTTCCAGGCACCGTGCCTCGAATGCCAGGTCGGGAGGACACAGAGCAAAGGAACCCAGAGACTCCCCTCTCCCTATCCCAGAACCTGCCCCTCACTGAGCCTGCAGAAGACACTGAGGTGTCTTTCCTCCCCATCACCTCTCCCTGGGTGACATGCTCCACCCCCCACTCACGGCCCAGCTTACTTGCCTGAGCCCCTTTCTCCAGGGGCCCGGAGGGTTACTTGGGGCTATAAGTCTCTCTGGGGTGTGTGTGTGTGTGTGTGTGTGTGTGTGTGTGTGTGTGTCAGAGTCCAGCCCTTCCCAGCCAGATGATGTCACCTATTGTTGCCTGGCTGTGCTTTTTATAGCTTCTGCCGCAGCCAGGGAGGGCAGCAGGCAGCAGGCAGGCAAGGGAAGGGCGCCATCTCTTTCCAAGCCTCTTGCTCCAAGTCTTGGGGTGGGGTGGGTGGAGGGGAGAGCAGCAGCTGGAGGCGGGTAGGGGCTTCAGAGAGAAAGCTCTCATACCCAGGAGAAAGGAAGCAGGCCGTCTCTCCCTGGCAGGCCAAGCCCAGCATCAGTTCTTTTGCCTTCGAGTCAAGCTCTGCTGTCCTTCCTCAGAGCGGTGTAGCTCTTTCCAGAATACCTGGGCAGGGCACCGATGCTGCCCCAAGCTGCTTTTCTCACCTGCCTGTTTTTTTTTGGGGGGGTGGATAAAAGTGAGTGTGTGTGTGTGTGTGTGTGTGTGTGTGCACATGTGTATTTGCAGTGCTAAGCTGCCAGGCAAATGATCTACCACTGAGCTAAGCTCCCAACTTTTAAAAAGGTGACCCACGCCTCCCCTCTGTCCTTCGAGAGCACACACTTGTGTGACAATCTTTCCAGAATGATCTGGCATCCCGAAAGAGCAGAAACCCAGGGTCCAGTTCATCTTGGGATAGTTGGACAACAGATGTCTCTCTGGCCATTTACAAAAATAAAGCAGCCAGGCACCAATGGCTCATGCATATAATCCTAGCTACTCAGGAGGCTGGGATCTGAGGATTGAGATTCAGCCAGCTTGGGCAGAACAGTTGATGAGACTCTTCTTTCCAATTGGTCAGCAAGATTTTCTGTGGCTCAAGTGGTAGAGCACTGGCCTTGAGCAAATAAACGCAAGGACAGAGCCCAGTCACTGAGTTCAAGGTCCATGACTGCACAGAAGATAGATAGATAGATAGATAGATAGATAGATAGATAGATAGATAGATAGATAGATAAATAGATAGATAGATAGATAGAGATAGGCAGATCCTACCTAAGTGGGTAGGTTGGTAGACAGAGAAGACAGATTATAGATGATAGAGATGGACAGAAATAGAAATAGATGTTAAATTGATTCTAGATAGGTCTCTAGAGAGATGAAATAGATAGATAGACATATCCCAGGTAGGTAGGTAGGTAGACAGAAAATAGATTATACATGATAGAGATAAATAGATATAGGTGGACAGAAATAGATATAGATAGATGTTAGATTGGAGAGATATGATAGATTAAACATGAGCTAGATAGATTAAACAGATAGATATAGATGGACAGACATAGAAATAGATGATGGATTCATACAGAGATAAATAGATAGGTGATAAACAAATCCTTAGCAGACTAGAAACTGCCTTTCTCACTCCAAACTCCCAGCTTTGGGGGTCCTTTAGGAACACAAGGGAAATACTCATTTCTGTGATTTTTATTTTTGCATGCATTGCTCCCTTGACATTAATCACTTACCTTTTCTGTTTATGCTGCAATAAACATTGTAATGCCTAGAGAGGTCCTTGTATTGTATTTGTTTGTTTGCTTTTGTTTTTGTGCCAGTATCAGAGTTTGAACGTAGGGCCTCATGCTTTGCTCAGTTTCTTGCTTATAGAAGGTTCTCTGCCACTTGAACCATGCCTTCACTCTAAGCTCTTTTCCTGGTTTATTGGAGATGGAGTCTTGCAGTCTTTTCTGCCTGCACTAGCTTTGAACTGTAATGCTCAAATCTTAGCCTTCAGAGTATCCAGGTTTATAGGCATGAGCCACCTGCGCCCAGCTTCTTGAATTGAGTTTTAAGGGATGAATCATTGTCAGAAGTTATGGCTGCCTAGCAATCCTGAGGACCTGGGTTCAATTCCAAGTATTACCAAAAAAAAAAAAAAATGAAGAAGCAATCTTGCCAACGCTGGCTTTTTTATTTTTTTCCAAGTTGGCTATTTTAGCAAATTATAAATGTTATCACAAGGCTATTTTTCACTGTTTTCTTATCACTAACAAGGGTGGAATTCCACTTTTCAAAAGGGTGGTCTTAAAGAGCGGTTCTAAGTTGTAGTTCATGTGTGCTTTAATCCTCTTTCACCCTCTTGGACTCTAATAAATGATATTAGTGGTGATAACAGAATTCTGTAGAATTGCAAACTGGCCCCTCTCTTCTCATTTTATTCTGCCAGTACGGCAGGCAAGACAAGTGTCCCCCTCCCCAGATGGCTCAGTGGAGACTGCAGATTGACTGGCTTGAGTTCCAGACCTTTCCAACCCTGCTGAAAGTCCTAAAGGGATGCCTGGCTACAGTGCCTATTCTGTGCCTCACCACTCCCCATGTGTGCCCACCTTCTCTCATTTTCATCCTGGTCTGTATCACAAGATGAAGGTAGCAGCTCTATCCAGGCCCTCCCCGGCCTTTCCCCTCGGCCCAGCCTCCTATTGCAGTCTACCCCTGAGTCTGGCACCTCTGGGCCACCTCTGAGATGCACCTCCCTTCCTCATCTCTGGCACCAGAGACAGTCTGAGGGGCACGGTCCTGTGTGCCAGGGAGTGCCCACAGGAGCTGTGCTGAGAAGAGCAGACAGAAGGCAGATTCTCAGGAGGGCGGGGAAGGGAAGGTGGGTTTTTCAATTAGACACTGGCTAAAATCCCCTGTGGCTTCCTCAAGCTTGGCTTGCCCACAGTAGGATCGGTATCCTGGGAGTGGCTCATTTAGCCTGCGTGTCGTGACCTCCTCGTGTAGAGAAGCAAAGGGGAGCAGCCTACCACCCAAGCCCCAGGCTGCTCCACCTCCCACCCAGAGCGGCACGTGCCACACCCAACCAGTTGGGAAAGCCAAATGCTCCCCTGGGAAGCAGGCTCTCCACAGCGCCTCCTGTCGGTGCTGCCCTGCCACAGCCTTCGCATTCCATGGCAGGTGAGGATCTGGGAGATCCCAGAGGGCGGCCTGAAGAGGAACATGACCGTGGCACGGCTGGAGCTGCACGGGCACAGCCGGCGCGTGGGGCTGGTGGAGTGGCACCCCACCACCAACAACATCCTATTCAGTGCTGGCTATGACTACAAGGTGCGTAGCTGCGGGGATGGGATGCTGGCAGGGATGGAAGGGAGAGAGCAGGGCCGCCTGGGAGTTATCAGAAAAGGGCGTTTCCCAGCACACAGACTGCTCTGGTTTCTAGCTCTTGCACATACCTGAACAGACACCCCATGCACCCTACTGCTTCTGGTGCATGGGCTGGGGAGAATGCCAGTGCTCACCTGAATGCAAGGGAGTGGAGCCCTGGCCCTTCTCTGTCCTCAGAAGAGATCTGCAAGCCAGGCGTGATGGGTGGCTCACACCTGTAATCCTAGCTACTCAGGAGGCTGAGATCTGAGGATCACAGTTCAAAGCCAGCCCGGGCATTAAAGAATGTGAGACTCTCATCTCCAATGAATCACTAGAAAACGGGAAGAGCGGGCTGTGGCTCCAGGGATAGGGTGGTAGCCTTGAGCTGAAAAGCTCAGAGATATCACCCAGGCCCAGAGTTCAAGCCCCATAACCCACAAAACAGAGAGAGATGCTACAGCCTGGGAACCAGCAAGTGACATTTCTTCTCCTTGCTGGTTGCAGAAGCTGAGGCCAGGCCGGGCCTACGACCTTGGGAAGGGCATCTGCTAGGGCCTGAGAAATGAGCTGTATGGGTCTTTCTCCATAGAACCCAGTAGCATCATTTGTTGGTGGTGGTGGCAGCTGAGCCCTTGCCCCTGCCTCCCCCCGCATCCTCCCCTGCATCCTCCCCTGCAGGTCCTCATCTGGAACCTGGACGTGGGCGAGCCGGTGAAGATGATTGACTGCCACACCGATGTGGTTCTGTGCATGTCCTTCAACACGGATGGCAGCCTGCTCACCACCACCTGCAAGGACAAGAAGCTGCGTGTGATCGAGCCCCGCTCCGGCCGAGTTCTGCAGGTGGAGCCCTACCCAGAGTGGAGGGGAGGAAATAATGGGGCCCCCGGGCTCAGCCGTGAGCCAGGCCTAGAGGAAAAGGCTATGGCAGGCCTCCCTCCTTATCTGTGAATCTCACCTGAAGGCTGGTGCCTGTCTGCCCTCCAAGTCCATGGAGCCCTGCTTTGTTCTGAGGGGAAAAGGGACCCAGGACCCTTTTCTGCCCCCTCCAGATGGGATCCTTGCCCTGGAGCCTCCGTCAGCATGCCAGTTGCAGGCATTAACTGCGACCCAGGAGCGGGCTGGATGCACCGGGCACTGGTGTGGAATGGGCTGGGGGCTTCAAGTGGGAGCTGAGCTTCCGTTTGGGTCTGGAGCTCCCATGGGTTTTCCTCCCATGTGAGGAAGAATCCCATGCCATTTGGGAATGACCAGTGAACATCTGTTTCTTAAGGGATTCTGTGATTTCAACAAGTGTGTATTAATTGTGCCAGGGCATGTCACCATTAATGCTTTGATCTGATTGACTCCTCTATTGCTCTTTTATTTGTCCCCTCCCTGTTTTATCTATCTATCTGTCTGTCTATCTATCTATCTAACAGTTTTTACTGGGTTTCATTATGCCATCTTTATACACAGGCAGAATGGACTTGAGCATCATTCGTCCTAAGCATTCTCTGTCCCTCTCATCCCTCCTTCCTGTGCCACCCTCCCCTACCAGACAGCCCCACAATTGTGTGTGCGCGTGCGCGCGCACACACACACACACACACACACACACACACACACTTTAGGCCTCGCTTCTTGCAAGTGAGAGAAAAACATGCTACTTGTCTTTCTGAACCTGGCTTATTTGCCTTCAGCTGATTGATCATCTTCAGTTCCTCTGTGTTCTTGCAAATGTCATAGTTTCATTCGTCTTTGCTGCTAATCTGCTGTGTGTAGACACCGAAGATCCTCCGGTAGGATTTGGGAACCGTTCAGACCACAGACGGCACGAGGCGCCTGGCACTTCTGACTCCACAGCCGAGAGCCCTGGCTCCTGTTTCTGAGAAGTTTTGCTCAGAGGGCAGGGAGGTCAGGGAAGCAAGAAGGATTCCCCAGGACAAGGCGCCTTATGACAACTGTCCCCTGTGATGACTGTCCCCATGATAAGGACACTGGGGTAGAATTCATGACAAGCACTTCTGGATAGAGAGCTAGGATGGAACCCTGATTCCACAGTGCTGTAGGAAGGATGGTGGAGGGTGGAGGAGAGTGATGCTGCAGTTCCCTGATGAACACCTCCCTGCCAGGAGGACACTGGTGGCAGCATTTGAGGACTACCTGCGTGACCTAGTGTCACCTCTTCATCCCGGGATCTTTGACTGTGTCACCTCTCCCAGGATCCTTGCCTTGGCCTCCCGGGATCAGAATATAGAACAATTCAGCTCAGGACAGTACTCAGTGCTGGGGCGCTGGCTCACCCCCTCTCTCTGTCCCTAGGAGGCAAACTGCAAGAACCACAGGGTGAACAGGGTGGTCTTCCTGGGAAACATGAAGCGGCTGCTCACCACAGGGGTCTCCAGGTGGAATACCAGACAGATAGCACTCTGGGACCAGGTCAGCTCTGGGCAGTCCATGGAGGCGGGGAGGGGGAGAGGAAGGGGTCTGGGAGAGAGGGAGTGAGCAGTCTAGATGGGAGCTCTGGTGGGTGGCCGGGGGTGGGGTCTCCTCAGGTGAGGTCTGTGGTCTGGGTCCCTAGGCCTCTGTTCTAGTTAGAAGGGGACCAGACAAGGGACAGGGCTGAAAAAGGCCCCTGGAATGCTGGTCTGATGGACTACCCTGACACAGGCATACACTGCCCACTGGAGCTCCAACTAGAGTGGGTTAGAGGACCTGCTCGGGCCAGGACGGCTTCAGACCCCTTTTGGGGGGATTCCACCCTCTCCCCCAAAGTCCAGGCTGAGCATTTTCATAAGGAGTAGCGTGCCAGAGCTGAACTTGGCTCCTCTGCCCTTGCACTGCATCCATCTGTCTGCATCCGCCTGGCCACCTCTGGGGGGTCCGGGGGTCCTAGCTGTCCAGAGCTTCCCTGTTCTCTTTCACCACCTCGCCCAGAGCAACGGCACAGCTGGGCTCTGCAGGCCAGCGGCCAGTGTGGGCAGCGCGCTGGGCCTCTGTGTGATCAGAAGGGAGGCTCAGCCCCCCCAGACCTCTGTGATTGGGCCTTGTAGCCTGGCCTCACTGGGGTTTGCAGGGTGACATGCAGGTCTGCCCGGACGTTAGCTGAGCCCCCACCCCACCCTACAGGAGGACCTCTCCATGCCGCTGATTGAAGAGGAGATTGATGGGCTCTCCGGCCTCCTGTTCCCCTTCTATGACGCTGACACCCACATGCTCTACCTTGCTGGAAAGGTAGTAGAAGGTGGGGGAGGGACTGGGGACTAGAGGAGACCCCTGCCCCTGCTGCTTCTGTCCCACCCCTCGGAAGAGCCAACCGTGAACCAACCCAGGGCTCCGGGTCTCACCTTTTCCCCTCTCTGCCCCTATTTTCAAGTCTGACATTGGTTCTTACTGAAGTGTGAGTGACAGAATTTATTAAATGGCAAGATGGGGGAGGGGGGACTTACATGGAAATAAAAATCTCAGCCTCAAGTACTGTGACACTGATGGAATTTGAGACACCAGCCAGATCATCTTGGGTGCATATGGCTTTGTCAAAAAGACCGTCGTCACATGTTCATGTACATGTGTGTGCTTGCGCAATCGGGGCATACACACACGTGTATGTCCGTGCATGCATGCACATGCACACACACACCTGCTGTTGACCCTCCCATCCCACTGGAAAGACCTCCATGATGGAACCGTGAGGATGCTAAATGCCTCTGGGCCTTTCCCGTCTCTAACCATCTCAGAGGCTCCTCCCTGCTCTGCTTTGACCCCTCCCCTCTGCCTTGTCCCTCCCCTTGGCCCCACCCTCCTCACCTTCTCCCTCCTGCCCCCAGGGTGATGGGAACATCCGTTACTATGAGCTCAGCACGGAGAAGCCCTACCTGAGTTACCTCATGGAGTTCCGCTCCCCGGCTCCCCAGAAAGGCCTAGGTAAGGTCCAGAGCCGCGTGTCCTGTCCACATGAGACATGCCTCCCGCCCTTACTGCTGTTGGTTACGTGTTATGCGTTAGCCTTCCCTGTGCTTCTCTCGATAATAGGCACACACCATTGTGCCCAGCCATTGTGCGTCCCCAGAGCTGGGCCTTTGTGCCCAGCCGTCCTGGTTGGGATGGTCTCTCTTGAATTTAAACAGTGATCCCCAAACTAACAGAGATTGCAGGTGTGTGCCAGCAAGCACACCTGAACAGGCCCATCTCCAAAGTGTGCACAGTGGTGAAGCCATCTGTGGTGAAGGCCCAGGCGAGGAGGACCTTGGAGAAGTGGCAGTCAGAGGCAGGGACTGCATGGATGCCACATCCCCCCCACCCGCTCCACCCGGGGTCATGGCCTGCAGAGCACAGGCTGCCCTGGCTGGGGACGGCCAGGAGTGGGCACAGACACTGAGAAGGTAGGACGGGAACCCCACAGAACCACCCACCTTTCCACAGGGGTCATGCCCAAACACGGGCTGGATGTGTCGGCCTGCGAGGTGTTCCGTTTCTACAAGCTGGTGACTCTAAAGGGCCTGATTGAGCCCATCTCCATGATTGTACCCAGGAGGGTGAGTGGGGCTGGCTGGAAAGGCCTGGAATCCAATCCTACCGCTCATAGCCTGGCCGAGCCCAGGTGAGGAGGGGGCTGTGGGCGAGGTCCAGGCTCGCTCTGGAGTGGAGACGGAGGCCACCGTGAATGTGAGGTTCACAAGTGGGGGTGTGGGGACACCAGGAGCTGGGAAGCGGGCAATGTGGCTTGGGCCTTTGCCATTCCCTCCTCCTTCCCCTCCCCTCCAGTCCGATTCCTACCAGGAAGACATTTACCCCATGACACCGGGCACCGAGCCAGCGCTGACCCCGGACGAATGGCTGGGAGGCATGAACCGAGGTACAGCTGTGGGTAGAGCAGTGGGCAAGTGGCCTCAGGCCTCTCCCCTCCTGGCCAGCTTGGCGGGTTCCCCCGGCATAACCTGAAGAATGGGCGCTCTCCCAGCCTCCACTCAGGGCCACTCAGGGGGCAGCAGACACCCCATTATTCAGCAGGGTGCAGCCAACGCCCTACCGTTCAGCGCAGTCAGTTTTCCTTGAGCCTCCCCTGCCTCCCTCTGCAGACCCTGTGTTGATGTCTTTGAAGGAAGGCTACAAGAAGTCCTCGAAAGTGGTGTTCAAAGCTCCCATCAGGGACAAGAAGAGCGTCGTGGTCAACGGAATAGATTTACTGGAGAACGTCCCGCCCAGGACAGAGAACGAGGTGAGGGCGCATTGAGTTATTACCGGGCCATCTCAGTTATGGCTCCGGCTCACAAAGCAGCTGCGAATCCAAGGCGTTTTTTTCTTTCTGTGAGGAAGACCACACATAGCTTGCTGTTGCCTCTATTGGCTGGGGTATCTGGAAGATGCCACCCCTCTGAGTAACGCCCAGTGCTGGGCATCTCCTGTTATCTGCACCCTGCTGTGTCCTGGGGCCTTGGTAAATGCCCTATAGCTGGGTCCTGGGCATCATGGCCCAGCCTTTGGCCCAGCATGGGGTCATACTTCCTGCTGGCTCTGTGTGAAAACCTCTTGGCACCATTCAGAATGGGAGCAGAGCTGGTACCTGGGCAGCTCCATCCATCTCTACTGCAGCCCCAGCTCCCCACACAGCTCCTCTCAGCCAGGAGACACCCAAGCTCTGTGCTCAGGGAAGCAGAACAGCCATGCTGGTGAGGCTGAGCGAGGTCCCTGGCTTTTCTGACTCGTGGGAAAACGGGGACAGGAAATACTGTGGGCATCAGAGCATGTTTCCTGCCAGCTCCAAGTTCTCAGAGGAGACAGCCGTTATTGGCTATCTGTCGATGTGTGCCACATCACCCCAAGACTTAATATTAAGTTTACATCCTCCCAGTTTCTGAGCTTAGGTTTCTCAGGGGGCTGCCGTCCCCCAGGGACCATCTTAGAAGCAGCCCGTCCCACAAGATCAGAGGAAAACCAGACCAGCACTGAGCCTGGGGATCTGATGGTCTTAAAGGAGATACTGATAGGCAACCCAATACCTGCCATGAAATGTGTTTTGCGCCATTGGGAGGGAGAGGAGATGAAGCAAGAAGGTTCACAGGTTTCCACATGTGATTTGCATTCCTGTAATCCCAGCACTTGGGAAGCTGAGGCAGGAGGGTCACAAGTTTGAGGCCAGCCTGGGTTACGGATCAAGACACTGTGTCAGATAAACAGTGATGAAGTGACATAACATTTTCTGGTTATAGAAATGGAAGAAGTGCTGGGCTCTGGTGACTCATGCCTGTCATCCTAGCTATTCAGGAGGCTGAGATCTGAGAAGGGTGGTTCAAAGCCAGCCCAGGCAGGAAAGTTCAGGATGTTGCTCCTTTCTGGGAGGGACACACAGGGCCAGCCTGTAGTCCCCCGGGAGCCGAGGGGGATGGTAAGTGTCGATGACCCAGCCCTCCCCCAATTACCGGGGAAGAAAAAACCACGCTGAGTCAGAAGCAGTGTTAACCATGAAAGCGCATCAGATCTCTCTGCTGATCTCTGCTGATCTCATGTTCTCTGATGCTCTCATGCCTTTATTGCGTCAGACAATTAGTTATATACTGTTAGGGTAGGAGAAGGTGGGCACTGGGAAGCTAGCCAATAGGAAGAGGGCCTCTGTGCTACCACTAAGGGTCTGGGTGGGGCTTTCAGGTACTGGGCAGGACAGGTGCGGGAAAGCTCGCGAGACTTTCGCTGCTGCGAGACTCTCGAAGCTGCGGGGGGTTCAGTCGAGTCATGTACACAGAGATGCCTTAAGAGAGGTATGCAAGGAGCGAATGCCTGGCCAAAGCCCTTTAATTGCAGCTGAGCCAGAATCAGGCCTCAGAGATGGAGGCTAGGCCCCAACACCAGGAGACTCTTATCTCTAGTTAACCACCAGAAAATGGGAAGTGATGCTGTGGCTTAAGTAGTAGAACGCTAGCCTTGAGCTGAAGAGCTCAGGGACAGAGCCGGGGCTCAGAGTTCAAGCCCCGCTCACTCAGAAATATTAGCCCTATCCCCATATGCTGATGCCTCTCTCCCAGAGCTTGCTTTACTTTTCTGCCCATTCATTCATTCATTTATTCATTCATGGTTCATTCCTTTTAGCATGTATTAATCGTCCCAAGAGTTTTCCGTGGTATTTCAGACATGCATGTATTATGTTTGAATCAGAATAACCTCCAGTATTGCTTTCTCTTTCCTTGTCCCCCCTGCCACCCCAAGGGCCCACTGAGGGGTGCGCTTGGGCTGTTTGGAAAGCTGGGCTGTGATTTGTGTTGGATAAGCCAGGAGGGGCTGAGGGGTTGCCAGCTGCCGCAGGCCAGCAATAGGGGGCCTGGGGCCCTAGGCAGGCGGATAGGCCTGGGGGGGTATGGAAATCCGATGACCACTCCTCCTCACCTGCATTCCTGGCCTCCGGGCTGCTTCTTGTCTCCCCCCTACCCCTCCCTAGCTGCTCAGAATGTTCTTCCGGCAGCAGGATGAGATCCGGAGGCTGAAAGAGGAGCTGGCCCAGAAGGACATCCGCCTTCGGCAGCTCCAACTAGAACTCAACAACCTGCGCAACAGCCCTAAGAACTGCTAGCCCCCCCACCCCCCGACTTACTGGCCACACCCCAGGAACGGCTGCCCCCTACCCCCCCGGATCTTGTGGAAGCCATCTCGATCTCCGTTGTTTCTACTTCTCCCTAACTGCTTCTTCTCCCGTGACCCCAGGGACCGAGCCCAGACTGGAGCTGGGGGCCACCCTGAACACCCACCTGCCACCTCAACAACAGACCCTGACCTCCTGACCTCATGCCAAACCTGTCCCTGCTGGCAGCCCCCTTACCTGCTACCCAGCTGTCAGACTCCTGGGGTGGGGGGGGGGACCCTCTGTGGACAGGGAACAGCACCTAGCTGGACTTAGACCTCAAACTTCCTTTCCTTGGGGCTGCCAAGACCTGCCCCACTGGACCTGGAGCTCAGCTCCTTCCTGGGGATAAGGGGCAGACTGCAGGCTGGACTGCCCAGCCCCTTCTACCTGCTCTCTTCTGCAGGCTGGGCACCTGAGTCACTCAAGGGCAGCGAGCAGCCCAGCTTCCCACACGCCCCTCCTGCTGCCCTTGTCTTCAGGGAAGAAGAGGGGGTTCTGGGGACCACATGACCCCAACCTCATCCCTCTCCAGAGCTCTTGCACAGTGCTTTGTAAGCCAGGCAGGGGAGGGGTCTGTGTCTTATTTTTCGGGTGACAGGACTGCAGTCACCTCCCCTGGTCACCTGGAGGTGGGGGGGGGTCACACAGAGGTCCAGGACTTGGGGTCCGAGCTCCAAGGCTCTCCCCCCTGGCTATAACCCAATACCTGTGTGGGGCATCCCCACGATAAGAACTGGAAGTTTCATCCACAGTCTGCCCATATGCCACACTGCCCGGCCTAGGCGCCCCTGAAACCCCTAAGCCTGCACCCTCCACACTCACCCTCCTGGGACTCCAGCTGGGATGAGGCCTTTTCTTCTGGAAGCCTGGGCTGAGAAGGGTGGAGGTCCACTGGGGAGAGGGGGCTGGCAGACCAGGGGTCTCAGCCACTTTCAGCCTTACTGCACGCAGAATGACCACAGCCCTCGCATCCACAGAGCACTTTAAGGTTCACATAGTCACGTAGTTCTTGACATGTAGGCCCCCGGAGGCTCTTACATCCATCCATCTGTACTGTAGACGAAGCAACAGATCGGAGCCCAAGGGTGCCCGACTCTCAGAGGCCATATCTCTTTTTTCTCTTCCTCCTTTCTATTGCCTACTACTCGGAGCCCAAAGCACCATTCGGGGTAAGAGACCTAAGGATGAGAGCATGGGTATTCCATCTCTCCCATTGGCTGGGCTCTCCAGCCTAGAACATGCCACACCTGCCTGTCTCATGACACCCTGCCCGTCCATTCTGCACAAGGCTGGGAGGGGACAGCCTAGACTCAGCTTTCCCAAAGTCCCTCTGCACCCCCAGGCTGCAGGATCAAGGTCTCACTTCACCCCAAGCTCGGTAGTGTCAACATTCCTCTCTCTCTCTCTCTCTCTCTCTCTCTCTCTCTCTCTCTCTCTCTCTCTCTCTCTCTCTCTCTCTCTCTCTCGCTCTCTCGCGCTCTCTCACACACACACTCACACACACTTATGTAGCTTTTTCTCCCCCTTCCCCATTGACCTGTGTGGTCTTCTGTGGTTATTTATGCTGCCTCTCAAGGATAGAATTAAAATGTTTTCAATGGATCAGACTTGGGCACAGCTATGTCATCTTGCCCTCTCCGTGTGTGTATGTATGTGTGTGTGTGTGTGTGTGTGTGTGTGTGTGTGTGTGTGTGTGTGTAGGGGGTTCCCACTCTAGTCACCATGGCATCTTAGTTGCCAGCTTCCCACCACATTCCTTGGTCTTCCTGAGTGACAAGCTTACACACTGTCCAGCGTTGTGGGACGCATTGTTCTTTGCACTGGGGCCATCCTGGATCTTGCCAGATCCTCAGCAGTGACCTTCCCTGCCCACAAGGCAGACTCACACAAATGTCCCTGGATATTGCAGGGTTGAGGATCCATACCTGCAGGTGTCTGAAGACATCTACTCTACACCTGGTCCAGGGCTGGGGCTGGGCCTGGTGTCTCAGAACAGCACATCTCAGTGTTCAGAGCAGGTTCTGTGCGTGTGACCTGTGCTGTGCTTCACAGTGGCTCTGAATTCTCACCTCTATTACTGCTCCCATCTCAGGAAAGGAGTCAGGCTGTGTGGTGACCTGCTTGAGGTCACTTCATCCAGTCACCAGGGGGAGAGGAGGTATAGGCTTTGTCTCCAGCCTGGCCCAAGCTGGGCAAAGTCTGCTCTTTTGAGAGACAATCAGGAGTGGGGACAGTGGGCAGTGAGTCCTCAGGTAGTTGACAGCCTGGGACATGAGACTCAGAGGAAAGGGCAGAGAAAAGGAGGGGGGACCCAGGAATGAGACATTGGGCAGAGCTGGGCCATCCTGGCTCTGGCCCAAATTGTCTGTGCCAAGTCAAGTGAGTCCCTTTTCCTCTTTGAGAGACATTTTCTCATCTACACAGTGAGGTTAGGGACAGTCTAGGCCCATTCCTGGTCGAAGGCCTGAGGCTTCCGTCGTGGTGGCACAGAGGGGGTGGCGATGCTCAAAACCACCCCCAGTCTAGCATCCGAAGTCAAGAACAGAGGGCTTCCAGCAAGGCCTGGGAATTTGGAGAGTGCTGACAGGAGATGACCTGTCCAGCCCCTCAGCCCAGAACTCTTATTGCTACTTCTGATGGACAAAATCCCCTAAGGCCAGGGTTCATCCTGTTTCCCCTCCCCCAAGTGCACCTGTTAAATAACTCACTTTCCCCTGGAAATTCTTCGTGTACTATGATCCACTCTGTGCTAATTCTGGCTGAGCCCACTGCACAACTTTAATTACCTAAAGACGGATGAGAGCCTCACAACTGGTGCCCACCCAGCTTTCCACTGGGTGCCCCCCTCTTTTTCTACGTAAAGATGTCTTCAGCTCCACTCTAGACCCTCCTCTTCCATGGAGAGGATCCTACCCCCTGTCGGCCTCCTGGCCCCGCCCCTGCCTCCTGATTGGGTCTCTGTCACAGTTGAACACACACCAAGCCCAGTGCTTGGGGCCTGACCTTTGTGACATCAGTAGGACACTGAGCTCTGCCGTGGGTGGGCATCACTCTTGGCTGGGTTCAGCGTGGAGTGGGCAGCTATTTGGAGCTTTCTAGCTCTGAGGTTGTCTTCCAGCCAGTCTCCTGAGACCCTAAGATGGGCCTAGACATTTTTAGACTCTCCTGGTACTGGGCAAGCCTCCCAGACTGCCAGTGGACTGTGAGAGCGTGCAAAACGTGGTTGCTTCCTCACTGTGGGAAATGACTTCATACTATACTGAGAAAAAAAAAAAAAAACACCCTCCTGGCTCCCCCGTCTTCCAGCTTTGGAAGGACTGAGGTTACGGGTGCTGGGTCTGCCTGCAGCAGAGGGCATAAACAGGCATTACCCTCCATGCTGCCAGCTCTGGGATGTTGGCAGAGCTCTCAGCTGGCTCTGTCTTTCCAGTTTGGGGACAACATGCAGACTGTCTTGTCTTCCCTTGGAATTTCAATTTGGTAGCAAGCAAAAGTGGGCCAGGCTTGCACAGAGAGAGAGAGAAGGAGAGAAGCGAGGTGAGGACAAAAGAGTGGCTTTGGTCTGTGAGCCCCTCCCTGACTCCTGGCTGGTCAACACTGCCTAGGAGGTGGGGACCCCCCACACCCCCTCCATCATGTACCCTCATGGTTAAGCACTGCCTTGCCCTGGGCTGGGCTGCTGGCGTGGATAGGGTTAACACACTGGGTGTAGGTGGGAGGCAGGGGTTGGGGACACTGAGGGGGGATCATCTTGTATTTCAAGGTCATGGTGATCAAAGCAAGATTCAAAGCCCATGAAAGAATTTGCTAGAAACTTGAATCTAGCCAGCAGGTGGCAGATGATTGCCTTCCTATTAAACCTATTCGTCCTGAGTTGAGTCTCCCTCTGCTCCAGAATTAATGACCCAACCATGTTTGCCAAGACCTGTGGCCAAGCAGACCCAGGACCAGGCAAGATCTGAAAGGCCCAGGTGTTGAGGGAGGGGGAGGGGGGCTGCAAAGTCTCCCACCACCCTGTACGTCGCTGTTTTGCAGAGTGACCAGTGGAGGGTGCTCGCCTCTCCTTCCCAGCCTTCTCCATGGAGAGAAGTCCTCCCTGCCTGCAGAGCCTGCAGTTGCTTGGGGGCTGAGCAGATGGCAGAAGAAAATGCCAGAAAGAAGGGCAGGGGAGAGGTCCCAGACTCCAGAGGCCCAGTGTTCGTCACCCAACCCAAGCCTGGGGTTCACCAGCTGCAGCTGGAAGTCTCCAGGAGGTCTCTGTTGGACCACCAAAAGGGTCCGATTGATTAGGACCTCAGCTTTTGCTAATTTCCAATTAGCATTTACTGTTTCAGAGCAGCTATGTTAGGAGTCAGCAGAGCCACTGAGGTCCTCACATCTCTGACCTGTGGGATGGTGTGCAGACGTGTGGGTGGAGTGCAGACGTGGGGGAGGGGTGCAGACGTGAGGGTAGGGTGCAGATGTGTGGGAGGGATGCATGCACATGGATGGGACGCAGACACATGGACAGGGTACAGACGTGTGTCTGGGAATACTGCATCGTTCCCACCACGCATCGACCATCCACAGGACAGAGGGTGCAGAAGACCCCAAGCTTCCTCCCAGAGAGAAGGAGCAAGGTCTCTATGTGTTCAAGGTCATGGGGGACAGGAGTTGTTGGCACCATGAGGGTCATAGAGGCTTTATGATGCTGCAGCCAGGGGTGGCTGGCAGGTGGCCATTGAGCTCTGGGCTTTATGTTCAGGTTCAGAAGGCACAGAAAGCCTGGAGAGGTTTTTTAAAGCTTCCATCCACCTGAGCAAATGAATCTGAAACATCTTCCAGTGTGTGTGTGTGTGTGTGTGTGTGTGTGTGTGTGTGTGTGTGTGTATGAAAGAGACAGAGACAAAGAGAGACAGAAGAGAGATTGGAAGAAGATGGAGGAGGAAGAAGGAAAGGGGAAAAGGAGGGAAACACAAGGAAGGAAAGAAAGAGGGGTGGGGGCAAGCTGGAGGAAGAGGAAGAAGAGAAGAAAAGGGGGGACAGAAGAGGGGGACTCAGAAGGAGAATGAGGTGGGAACAGGGCGGAGGAGAGGAAGAGGAGAGGAAAGGAGGGAGACAGGGAAGAAGGCAGAGGTGGAAGTATATTTCTGATTCTCGGTCATAATGAAGAACATTTAGAAGTCACGGGTCTAGAACAGCAGTGGTGGGAGGCCAGAAAAGTCCACCAGGCTCCCAGAAAAGAGAATGCCACCTGGTGTGGCCTGAGGGACAGCTTCCCCAGATAGAGTCAGGAGAGAACGTGAGCCTGAAAAGGTGGGGTGGGTAGCGGGTGAAGAGGCCCTGGGTCCTCTCCCTGCCTGCTGATAGCCCTGGGAGATAGCAACATTTGGGGCTCAACCAAAAAAAAAAAGGGAAACTAACTCTGGTCTTTTTTTTCAACCTTCTCTGTGGAGACATTGTTAGCCCAATAGCCACTCTAACAGACACCAAATTCATCTTCAGTTCCAAAGTGGAGATAATTGAACGAGCAGAGATCTGGGTTCAAGTTCTTGTTCAGAAGGTCATCCATGCAGAGCTACCCAGCTTCATACACACACATGCACACACCACACACACACACACACACACACACACACCATACATCACACAGAGGACATGCACAGTAAACATATCACACACAAGACACACATCGCACACAGAATTGACACCACACACAGGATACACATAGGGACACAAATAGGATTCACATATACCACAACATGACGTGTACCACACTCTGGACACATGTATGACACATGTGTGACACATATCAGACATGACATACACAGAAGACACACACAACATATTGCATGCATGACACATAAGATACACAGAAGACATACACAGGATGTATACAACACATGACATCAAAGGACACACATAGGACACATACATCACAAACACACACACACACACACACAGAGGACACCAAGGAGTGCACTGTGAGATGGTGACCTCACAGCTCAGCCCTGGTCTTTTCTCTCTTCCTCCGGCCAGAAGGCTCCAGGCAAGCAAGCAGTGAAGTAAAGAGTCACTGCCCCCATAGATAAGCCAGGTCGCTCTTTTATCAGGTGGTAGCAGAGTTCCCTTTAGGGAAGGAAATGCCTTTGTTTAGAAAAATACCTTGATAAGTCTCCTGGGGGCCAGAAGGTGAGTGTGGGGCGGGGCACAGAAGTTGGGAGGAAAAAACAAAGCCACTTCTCCAGCTCTGTCTAAGAAATGGACAGGAATGTGAGACAAAGGAAGAGCCTAGGGAGGAAAGGAAAGGGGAGGGGAAAGCCCAGCTGTTAAGATCAGAAGCTGAAGTCCTGCGAGGAGGACATTGGAGGAGCTCTTCAAGAGCAGAGATGCAAACCTGTAATCCCAGACAGGCAGGGAAAGGTCAAGTTCAAAGCTACTCTGCACTACATAGCAAGGCACCATCCATCCACCCCTTCTTTCCAGAGTCGCCCATGCCCCAGTTCTCCAGTGAGAATTGGTTAATGCTTGTGCTCTTTTCCCTTAAAGTAGGTGAAGGGGGTGCATTTAACTTTGGGGACAATTCTTGGCTAGATATAATAGTGCCTGAACACAAGAGAACTTTAGAGACAACCGAAAGGAAAGGGTCCACCAATCAGCCTTTTCTCTTCTGGTGGCCCCAGGGCAGTTCTTGCTGCAGACAGGTAAGATCTTTATGATAATAATCTATTGTTGCAGTGTCCTAGTGCAAGCTCTCTATTGAATATTAAATTCTCAAATAGCTCTGCAAATAGAAAACCAGGATTCCTTGTGTGAGCCATGAGTAAATGGAGGCACAAAGAGAGAAAAATCAAGCCAGAGATAACTATGGTAACATATATTGGAGAGACAAGACATGCATATAAAGTTAAATAACAGCATTAAAGAGGTAGGAATTAGGGGCTGGGAATGTGGTTTAGTGGTAGGGTGCTTGCCTAGCGTGCATGAAGCCCTGAGTTCGAGTTCTCAGTATCACGTGAACAGAAGAAGGTGAGACTGGCACTGTGGCTCAAGTGGTAAAGTGCAAGCCTTGAGCAAAAGAAGCTCAGGGACAGCACCCAGGCCCTGAGTTCAAGCCCCAGGACAGGTAAAAAAAAAAGAAAACAAAAATAAAGGAAGGAAGGAAGGAAGGAAGGAAGAGGAAAATAAAAAGTAGGAATTAATATAAAAATAGGGATTTGGTAGCTTGGTGATAAGGGGTTTAGCACAGACAATGCATACAGAAGGTAAATAGCTAGCTAGTCACGTCTGCCTTATGATACAGTGTATCATTCCACACTCACAGATATGGTGACACTCAAGAAATCTCCTGCGTAGGTTCCACAGTGAGGAATGCAAGCGAATGGTAACTCTTGTCCACATCCGTGGTGGGTGGGTACAAAATGTCCCATCACTTACTGAAGGGTGAGTCACTTCGGGTTCAAGTCAGCACTTCTAAACTACACAGGGGTTCTTGGTACTTGGATGTGAATCAAGAGTCACCCAGGAAACCTGCTTTAGAAGGAATTAAAACCAGGACAGGGGGCTGGGAGTTTGGCCTAGTGGTAGAGTGCTTGCCTAGCATGCATGAAGACCCGGGTTCAATTCCTTGGTACCACATACATACAAAAAAGCTGGAAGTGGTGCTGAGGCTCAAGTGGTAGAGCTCTAGCCTTGAGAAAGTCCAAGGACAGGGCTCAGGCCCTGAGCTCAAGCCCAGGACTGGCAAAAACAAAAAAAAAACCCAAAACCAGGACAGACCCTGGACTGAGCCAGTCAGCCTGGCCCTTATCTTCTTCCTTGGCCTTCCAGAGAATTATACTAGATCGACCCATTCCTCAGGTCTAATTTCCATCACGCTTGTATGTTTGCACGAGGGAGCAAATTCAAGAGAGTTTATGGAAGCTGTGATTCTATTAGGAAAAAAAAAACATATAATAGCCAAAGAATGGTAAATTATGGAATATCACACAGCAGGAAAGAGAAGTGCAAAACAGCTATCTGTAACTCCTTGAAAAAAGCAGAGAAATTATATTAAAGGAGAAGAAAAGAGCCCAGGATATTCACATGTGTATAGTATGCGCTCCTAACCAAACAATATCAAATAGCAAGCAATGTCGCATACACATATGTAAGAACTACTTTTTGTGTGTGTGTGTGTGTGTGGCAGGGGGCTGAGAATCAAACGCAATGCCTTATACATTCAAGGCACCCACTCGGTCTACCTCCACGGTACATTCCCAGCCCTAAAACCTTCATTTCTAAAATGCCAAAGGAAACTTCATGAAATTTAGAGTTGTGAGAAGGAGGTAAGGGCAAGGAAGGGAAGTCAAAAGAGAGGCTCTAAATACCTATCTGGGAAATAGCTCTTTATTCTTTACAGTTATCTGTAACATATTCTAATATCCAATAAGGAAAAAAAAAACATGAAGTTTAAGAACACTGAGATTGTGGAGGATTATGCATGTGAATTACAAAGAGGTCCTGATTGGCTTTTCTTTCTTAGACTGGGTAATAGATATGCAGCATTCTTTATTCTAATTCCCCCCCCCCGCCCCGCCCCCCCCACAGACACCAGTCCTGGGGCTTGATTGAACTCAGGGCCAGAGCCCTGTCCTTGGGCTTTCTCAAGGGTAGAGCTCAGCACTACTTCCGGCTTTTTTTATGGATGTGGTACCAAGGAATTGAACCTGGGTCTTCGTGCATGCTAGGCAAGCACTCTACCACTAGGCCAAACTCCTGGCCCTCTATTCTACTTTTTAAAAAATGGTTTTCTTTAATACAGTATGGAATCGAAGAGACAGGCAGGGTGGGGTGGAGGGAGAGCAAGAGAGAGAGGGAGGATATAAGTGCATGAGTGAAGAACAATCCAGAAGGCTGAGAGCCCTCCACCAGGTGAGAACTCTGAGGTGCTTCTGTGATCTGAAGGAACGCTGCGTTCATGGCGAGAGAGACAGAGGTGGAACCACAGAAGGAGCATGACCAGAGACTGAAGTCATGTGACCACACGGGGTCTCCCAGAAGTGTTGTCAGAAGCCAGTGACGTCCCACAGGCAGTGACAGCAGACATGAAGTTTCACATCCACATGAAGACACACACAGCCTGGGAGGTGCCAGGGCTCCTCCTTAGGCAAAGGCGCCTCTCGCCCTGGAAGAGGCCTCACTGGCTATGAGTGACTTCTGATGACTGCAGGGCTTTGCCACCCTGTGGGAGCCATGGGGGCTATGGAGATGGTGGTGTCACGAGAGAGGGGACCCTATTTGCCAATAAGAGAGTCCTACACCAAATCTCCTAGACCTGAGAAACATCTTTGGCAACACAGTGGGCTGCAACATTCACATACAAAAACCCGTGACTGTGTTGGGCACTAGGGGCTCATCCCTATGACCCTGGCTACTCAGGAGGCTGAGATCTGAGGATTGCAGTTCAAAGCCAACCCTAGCATGAAAGTCTGTGAGACTCTTATCACCAATAAACCACCAGAAAACTGGACATGGCACTGTGGCTCAAGTGGTAGAGTGCTAGACTTGAGCTGATGAGCTCAGGGACAGTGCCCAGGCCCAGAGTTCAAACCCCACGACCATGCAAATACCAATCAAAATAAAGCAGGAGTGGCCTTTATTTATTTAATTTATTTATTTGCAGCGCTGTGAATGGAAGGTTGTACCTTGCGTACCTAAGCAGGTAGTCTATGCATGGCTATGCAACATCCGATAAAGTAGACTTCAAGGCAAAGACTTGGATCACAGACAGTGAGGACATGGGGTAATGACAACAGACCTCTCCAATGGGAAGAAAAAACTCAGAAACATCTATATCCCCCACCCAAAGCTGCAAAATCAAGAAGGCAAAAGTGAATAAAACTGTAGTGGAATACGACTCAACCATAAACATAAACACAGTACTGATCAGTGTAAGAACTCAGACAGACCTTTCAACACATGATGCTGAGCAGGCACAAGAGAACATGCCATAATGATTCCACTCAGATGATTATTTCTGTGGTATTGGGAAGTGGTAGAATGATTTTATATCTTCATTGGGATAAGAATTACCAGAAATTCATCAAACACTCAAAAGATGGTATATTTCACTGTTTGACTGGAAAACCTGAAGAATTATGAATCAATATTGAGCCATGGCTAATGATATGTATACTGAAGTATTTAGAGACAAAGTAAGTACACTGATTTCTGGAAATCAGTGAAATACATAGAATGGATTAGTGTGCAAGTAATAAATTAAAGATAGCAAAATGGTAAATATAGAATCTAAATGTGTTTTCAAGTTTTCTGCGTGTCTGAGAGATTTCCTGATGAAATAACAATATGAAGACAAAATAGGATAAAACATCTTATCGAGTTAAAATTATGGCTAATTTTTTTTAAAAAAAACCACCTGTGCTGGTTAGATTTCTCCTTGCTTGGACAAATAACCTGAGTGCAGCAAGTTAAAGAATGATTTGGGGGACAGGGAGTTTGGCCTAGTGGTAGAATGCCTGCCTAGCATGCACGAGGACCCAAGTTCAATTCCTCAGTACTGCATACACAGAAAAAGCTAGAAGTGGAGCTGAGGCTCAAGTGGTAGAATGCTAGCCTTGAGAAAGCCCAAGGACAGTGCTTAGGCCCTGAGTTTGAGCCCCAGGACAGACAAAAAAAAAAAAAGAATGGTTTGGACCAGGGATTGGTGTGGTGGCTCAAGCCTATAATCCTAGCTACTCAGGAGGCTGGGATCTAAGGATTACAGTTTGAAGCTATCCAGGGCTGTCTGTGGGACTCTTATATCCAATAGACTACTTGGAAAAAGCTAGATGTGGCATTGTGGCTCAAGTGGTAGCCTTGAGCACAAAAAGGTTCAGGGACAGTGTTCAGGCCCCAGGCCCAGCAAAAAGGAAGAAAGGTTTGTTTTGGCTTATGATTTCAGAACTATCCAGCTGACCACAGAGATAGAGAATGGAGTAGGGGCAGGATAGTATTCAAAGATAAGCCCATACTATGGCAGGAAGGAGATGAGGCGAGAGGGAAATTATATTTCTTTAAAATCTAGATTCCATGAGTGAGCCACATGTACTACTTGACTTTTTTTTCTTTTCTTTTTTGGTATGGGTGCTAGAACTCAGGGCCTGGCTAGTCTCCCTTAGCTTTTCAACTCAAGGTTGGTCCATTCCATTTAAACTGCAGCTCTATTTCCATTTTTTTAGTGACTAATTGGAGATTAGAGTCTCACAGACTTTCCTGCCCAGGCTGGCTTTGAACTGTGAAACTCAGATCTCAGCCTCCTGAGTAGCTGTGCTTACAAGTGATAGCCACCTGTACCTGTCTAACATTTGGCTTTTTTTTTTTTTTTTTTGCCAGTCCTGGGCTCAGAGCCTGAGCACTGTCCTTGGATTTTCTCAAGGCTAGAACTCTACCACTTGAGCCTCAGCACCACTTGCAGTTTTTTTTCTACGTATGTGGTACCAGGAATTGAACCTGGGTCTTCGTGCATACTAGGCAAGCACTCTACCACTAGGCCAAACTCCCAGCCCTAATATTTGGCTTTTTGAACCCAGCTTTTCTTGTTTAACATCTGCTTTCCTGCAAATGGCATGATTTCATTTTTTCTTCACTCTCTCCGGTGTCTTGCTGTGCACTCTTTTTCTCATCTTTCACTAACAAATCGGTTTCCTCTCTCTGCAGCCTTTTCCTCTCTCTTTAATATACCTCCTCTGAGGTATGAGGCATCCTGTCTCCAAGGACCAGCCTTCTACTGCTAACCTGCCTTGCTTGCAGATTTGTTGTACAGTTTGGACCCAGTGCAATCAACCCAGAACAGCAATATACTTTTTTAAATTGAGAAAAATTTTCAAAACAAAACTTGGAAGGTTTTTTTTTTGTAGTTGGTGATGGTTGCCCTGGGGCTTGAACTCAGGGCCTCACGCTGGTTGGTCCATAGCTCATTCTGCCATGTTAAGCCACATCACCTATCCAAAACAAAAATTAAATTCTCATGCATGTATTGCATGGCACAGTTGCTGCAGAAGTCCGAGTCCTGTCATTGCCAGTGGTGTTGAAATCGTTGTGTGGTCTGCTAAGTGTCTCTCTGCCCCTATTTTGTGAAAAATTCACCTCCACCCCACCCCCCAAAACAGCAATTAATGCTGCAAAAGCAAAGTAACAGCCAATGCGCTTAAGTGAAGCGCTAAAGTGAAAACCTGAGATTTATTGAGAGCTGGCGTGACTTTTGCAGAAGTTGGTGTTATGGGGGAAAAAGTGCCTCAAGCCTTCAAAATCTCTGACATAAAGAGCCTGAAATAAGCTGTAGTTTTGATTGAGCTGGGACCATGGCCTAGTGGTAGAGTGCTTGCCTAGCATAAATGAAGCCCTAGGTTCAATTCCTTGGTACCTAATACATAGAAAAAGCTGGAAGTAGTGCTGTGGCTCAAGTAGTAGAGCACTTACTAGTCTTGAGAAAGCCCAAGGACAGGGCTCAGACCCTGAAGTCAAGCCCTAGGACTGGCAGTAATAATAATAATAATAATAATAGTAATAATAATAATAATGTGAGTGAGCAGTGAGGCTAAACACAGGGACCATTCAGTGGCAGCAGCTTCAAGTCATGAATGCTCAGGCCTGCAGTGTGTATGATGGAGGTAAATTGGAATAACGCTGGAGGACTGAACTTGATGAGTGTAGTCTCTCCTAAGTGATGATCTCCCTGGAACCATCTTCCTGCAGATGCCAGTCTCCTGTGCCCAGGTAGGAGATCCATGCCTCCCGATTTTTCTCCAGGATCCTGGCAATCCTTCTAATCCCTCCTCTGCCTGAATCACACACGCTCTGGTCTCCTGATGCTTCCAGGACATGGACAGTTGAGACATGACTGGCCCATGTCACAGAGGGATGGCCGTGGCTCAGGACTGGTGCCTTACATGTTGGAAGGGGCATTGCTGGCCCTTGAAGGCATCCAGGGCTTCTCCTTCCAGGAGCAGACTCATTCTCCTTGTTCCTGAGGTTCAGCACATTTTTTTTTTTTCCTTGCAAGACATCTGTTCCTAGGGACTCTGGAGAGCCTGGTTCTGTCACTGCTTGGAAGTTGGCGAGCTGCAGGTGCGTGGGTGGGAGACTGTGCATGCTTGGCAGGAGAGCAGGGTCCTGGGAAAAGGTGCGAAATGAGTCAAAATTTGGGCGAGACAAATCTTGGTTCAGTCAGCCTGGGCTGCACAACCGTTGAAAATAGAGGAAAGACCTCCCTGTGTACTGCAGACCAGAAAGCTCCATCCCAATACCAGCCCAGGCCTTCCTGCGTGGGACACAGTCTGCTCCTTCACCTGTAACGTGGGGCTGCGGAGAGCAGAAGCAGGATCACAGGGCGGTCTCAGATGATTTTCTCCCCCCGATCCCCAGTGGGATTCTGCAATCAATTGCCAATGTAAGTGGACTAGCCTCTCAGGCCACAGATCAAGCCCTGAATATCATTCTTAGCCTGGTGCTGGTGGCTTACAACTGTAGTCTCAGATACTCAGGTGGCTGAGGTCTGAAGACTGGCTCTTCCCCACCCCGCTTCTGTTCTTGGCTGAGCTTCCTCTCTTCCTCCTAGACAGATCTCTTCTTATTTACAAGTTAGTCCGCCTCAGTCTTTCTCATGTGCAAAATGGCCAGAATGATTGATCTTGTTGAGGGGTTGACAGGAGTGCTTAGCTGTGATAAGGGTATCCTATGGCCCACGTTAACCCACTCGTGATGAGGTGTTCTCATGGGACTGGGAGTTTGGGTTAGTGGTAAGTGTGCTGGCCTAGCATACCTGAAGACCCAGGTTCGATTCCTCGGTACCACATACATAGAAAAAGCCAGATAGTTGCTGTAACTCAAGTGGTAGAGAGCTAAGCCTTGAGAAAGCTCAAGGACAGTATTCAGATGTGAGTTCAAGCCCTGGGACTGGCAAAACAACAAAAACAAACAAAAAGCCCCCCAAAACCCCTCACAATCTGAACTGTTCTATACATTCCAGAAAGCATGCATTCCTTTTGCATTATAAAAAGAAAACAATGAGGGCTGGGAGTTTGGCCTAGTGGTAGAGTGCTTGCCTAGCATGCGCGAAGACCCAGGTTCGATTCCTCGGTATCATGTACAAAGAAAAAAAAACGAGAAATGGTACAGTGGCTCAAGTGAGAGAAAGCCCAAGGACAGTGCTTAGGCCTTGAGTTCAAGGCCCAGGATTGGCACCAAAAAACCAAACAAAAAAATGCCCCCAAAACAAAAAAGTGAGAGGTTTCAGAACAAAGTTCTAAGAATGGGCTGACCTGACTTTTTGGTACTTTAACTTCCTTTTTCAGTGGTTGAGACCCTCATCTTGCTGTGTAACCCAGATGGTCTGGGACTCACTACTTAATCCATTGTGATCCTCCTCCATCTGCCTCCTGGGTACTGGAATTACAGGAGTGAAACCACCATGACCGGCCCTACTTTTATTTTCAAGTAAATTTTGATGTATTGAAAGATCGTGCATCTTGAGGTCAAGCCCACTGGACTCAAAAGAAGCCATTCCCCAACATTTGTATAAAAAGATTTATTGAAATTTTATCAATGACAAACAGACATAAAACGCAAAGTTTGGCTCTCCAGAGGGGCAGGAGAAGGGCGGGTGTGGTGCTCTTTATACAGATGGGGTGGGTTAGGAAGTAACACTCCACTTCTAAAGCAAACTGGAAAAAGGGCAGGGCAGCCACCTGTACATTCACTAGGGATTTGAGCAGTTCAGATTTCCACTAGGTAAGAAAATACAGTTTTGCATTAAGTTTTTTTCCGTGCTGGATATATGAAAAGAAAAAACCCCCAAACAATAATCCAAAACTGAAAAAAAAAAAACAAAACCCAAACCAAACCAAACCAAACCCAGCCGACATGCAGCGACGTCCAGAGCTTAGGTATGTAAAACACATTCTAAGCACAGACAGACGAGAGAAAGAGAAGCCTCTGGTCGCTTTTGTATAACAAGCATTCTAGTATTTCTAGTATTTTATACATGTTAGGACAGTTTGTTGTTGTTGTATTCTGTTTAAAGAGCCTGAAGTTTGAGGGTGTCTTCTTTTAATCATAAATACCGAACCCATCTGATTTTTAACTCAAAGTCTGTGGGTTTCAGATCTCAGGGTCGAGTGAGGCCCACATCCTTGGTGGAGTGGGGTCTCTGCCATCTACGGAGGGGGGAGGGTCTAGAGTTGTGGGGGTCCTGGACCCAGAGCTAGGACTGCCTTTACAGGTTGCTATGTACAAACCCGGGTGCTGCAGCCTCTAGCAGGTCCAGAGAGAAATGCAGAAATCACATGACCCCAATCAGGAGCCAAGGACATGGCTGGTGCAGGGCTGCCAGGGACGGGTCCCGAGTCAGCTCCAGGGACATTCCAAGGGGACCCCCAAGACCTCCTCCAAACCATCCTCTTTCAGAGTGGGGACAAACACTCGCGTGGCATACACTCAGCTATGGCATGTACAGGGACCAAACCAGACACAAGGAAAATGGAGGGAAAAAAAAAAATAAAGAGTGGCAGTAAAAATAGTATTTTATTCCACCCCCTCCCAGCCCTCCCCAGCCCCCAGCACACTTTTCCCCTCTCGTTCCCACGGCAATGTTACAATCAGAAAAAAATAAGTTTCGGGGGGCAGGATCTGGAGGGGGGAGGGGACACGGGTAAAAACAGTCAAATCACAAGAGGAATTTTTCAAAATAGGTTATTTCACTTAGTCGTCTTCCTCGCCCTCATCCTCCGGCTCTCGTTTCCGCTTCTGACCCTTCTCTTCTTCTGGAAGAGTAAAGAAAAGGCACTTGGTTAGACACCCAAACCCCACTGAGGGGAGGGGTGTGGAGGGAGGGGCGGCCTAAACCATCGAGCGCCCAGGCCACCACCATAAGGGAGCAGAGAGGCCATCCTACCACCGAGGTCTTCCTCGTCTTCCTCATCGTCCACCTCCCCATCGTTGTAGCCTTCCTCGTCCTCCTACGACACAGGGGAGGCAAGCGGGAGGTTAGCAGGCCAGGCGAGGGGCCCGCAGGCTTCCCCTGCAGCGGCCATGGGCCTCTCCCAGGCAGGCTGGCTTCGCACAGCGATGCTCAGCTCTCAGCCCCCTGAGCACTGAGGATTGCAGGCGTGAGACACTGGTGTCTTTCCCACTCCTAATCCAACGCTCCCAGAACTCCCGCCAGCCCTGCAACTCATGGTTAGTGCGTGGAACTCAGGAGGGGCTCGCTCCCCTGATGTAGAAGGCTTGCTGACCCCCGGCCCCTTGGGGGCAGCTGAGGCGGGGGGTCCCTCGACCCCCCCATCCAATGAGGGCGCCTGAGCTGCTATGGCGGACCACAGACACCTGTGAGGGAATTCGGGGGAAACCACGACTCACCTCCTCCTCTCCACTCACATCTTCCTCTTCCCCTTCCTCCTCCTCGTCCTCATCCTCCTCATCTTCCACCACCTGAGCGTCTTCCTCATACTCCTCCTCTGTGTGGCCAGAGCAGTGACACGAGGCTGGTGAGCGGGCGCTGGCGGGGCGTCTGCAGCGTGGGGCCCACCCGCCAGAGCCTGAAGGGGCCGACGACTCACACCCCAAAGTGAACCCCAGGTTGAGTGGAAATTCACCTGGCTGTCCAATCAGGGACGCCACACAGGGGAAGAGGGATGGTGGGCAGGACTGAGGAAAGGGGGCTCCCCCACGCCTCTTGCAGCCCCCCACTTTTCGGCTCAGGAACCCTGAGGGAGGGCCTGTCCTGGCCCCATCCTGCAGGTTGTGGCCACTAGGGGGTGCCCCCCTCCAGCAGAGGGCACTTGGCACCCCACTTTCCCCTACCTCCTGGGTCTAGAGTCATATCACCTGGGGAGTCTCAGGGTACCCCTGGGGCTCCGGCCTTTGTCTCAGGCCAGACAATCAAACAGACTGAGGGGGGCCTGGGCACGGGAGAAAAGACAGCGTCCACCCCCCCCACCCCGGGTCACCCACCATCCTCGTCTTCCTCATCGTCGTCCAGGCCCTCCACGTAGCCCTCGGCGTCGGAGTCGGGGGCCTCCTTGTCATCCCGGTCGTAGCCGTCCAGGTACGTGAGCTGCGGGAGGAGCTCGAACACGCTTTCTCGGTAGTCGTTCAGGTTGGTCACCTCGCAGTTGAAAAGGTCTAAGCTCTTGAGGTTCTCTAACTTCTTCTGCATGGGGTGGGGGAGGGGTGAGAATCCACAAATGAGTGAGAACCACAGGGGAAAGGTGGGAGGGACAGGGGTGGGGCAACTCAAAGCAGGGTGGACAGCAGAGGACTTGCTCTGCCACCTGGTCCACCCAGACCCAACACTACCTCTGCTGCTCTGCAGGCCTTGGTGTCTGTGAAGCCGGATCCGACACTAATACTTGTTCTCTGTGTGTATGTGGTGTGTGTGCCCTGTGACAGTGTGAGCTGGGGCAGGAACGTGCCTGTGTCTCATCTCTGATACACATGGATTCACAGGATTCCTACTCCGTCCTGTACCCCCTCTCCCCCCACTGAACACTTGAGGACTTTTTTCCCTCTGCAATGCAAGGATGACACAAAGACTTCCAGCTTTGCTCTCTTCCCAGGGAGGGAGTCAATAGAAGACCTGAGAAGGATCTCGATATGGGAAACTGAGGCATAAGGGAAACAGGTGAGTCAGAGCAGCTTGGGACCCTATCAGCAGGACCCTGTGTGTTCAAGGAGAGCCAAACCTCCAGGGCCTCTCCCCTGGCGTCCACAGCAGGGAAAACAGCCTCAGGGATTTTTCTGCGCTGTCCCACAAGACCTGGCCTGAGACTCCAAGGTGGAACCCTCACCAGGCCAGCGGATGGCAGGATCCCCTAGTCCCCAGAGCTGTTATTTAGTCAGACTAGCATTACCTCCTAAGAGCTGGTTTCCTTGAAATCCAAGGAAAGAAGTAATTTGCATCTTGGTGACCCCCAGTGAAGTCTGGGGGTGCCTGACTGCAGCCAAAGCAGCTGGGCACACTCCCCACATTTCTGTGAACCAGCCACCCCCAGGCCAGGGCTGCTGTCCCGAGTATGCAGGCCAAGGCCTGGCTGTGTGATGCTGCTGGCTGGGTTTCGTGATCCCACTTTCAGGGTCAACTTAATCCTGAGACTGCACTCTGTCATCTCAGGGCGCTACCCCGCACCACCAGCCCCAAGAAACCCCATCTCCAAAGCTGAGCAGAAACGAGGAGAAACGGGGAGGCTAAAATACAAGGCTTGGGGCCCACCCCCATCCTGTACACCAAAGGCCCATTCCACAGTGTGTGACCTTGGTCAAGTTGTTAACTTCTCTGGGCCTCAGTTTCTCTACAGACTAAGCAGAGATGAAAACACAAGACAGTCAAAGAAATGAAGACACAGGGGAGGCTAATTCCTCACCCTCCCCTCCGGTCTGTGTGGGGGGTGGAGGCGCCCCGTGACTCACCAGCGGCTCTATCGTGCTGAGGTCTTTAATTTTGTTGCCACTTAAATTTAGATGCGTAAGGTTCGGACACTTTTCTGCCAATACTTCCAGGCCCCCCGTGATTCTGTTATCGCTTAGTTCAAGCTAGATAAGGCAGGGAGAGAAAAGGCAGGAAGGCTTTTACGTGGAACTGCCTGTTTTCCCAGGCAGCCAAGAAGGGAGCCCCCCCGAAATGCCCCTAATCATACTCTCAACAAAATAGCCCCCTCCTCCTGCCCTGCTCCCTGGCTCCTGGCACCCAGGCACATTTTTCTGCCCTCCCCCCACTCCCTTACCTTCTTAAGTTTGTTTAACTTTGGTAAGTTTGCGAGGGAGGATAAGCCTATGTTGATGGTACTCAAGAATTCCAGTTCTTTGAACTCGTCTGTGAGGCCCTCAATTTTGCCTTCGTTGGCCCGGCAGTTGTCCAGGACGAGCTCTTTCACCTGGGAAAAGACAGACGCCTGCATGAGAAGACATGGGGACAGGCTCTAGGAAGCTCCTGGGAAAATGTCACTTCTGCTGGACGAGCTTGTCTGTCGAGGATAGAGAATGCGCTAGGGGAGCACAGGTGCGGAACTCGGATGCCAGACCCCAGAGCAGCCATGACTGGACAGAGGACAGTCCAGCGGGTTCTGTGGCCTCTGTCTGAGGCTGGGAACAGCATGCAGCCACAGCAAAGTTGGGGACCTCTGGGTCTGGTGCACCCCCATCCTCGATGCCCCAGGCAGCCTCTTCCACTCTTGGCCCGTGCCCTCCTCTCTCTCCCCACATGTAGCTGGCTCAAGGGGCTCATATGCACATGCTGTGACCAGCCCTGCCAGCCACCAGAGCTGTCCATGGTGGGGTAGCAGGCCAGGGCCTCCTCCAACCCACCCCACACCAATGCCATCAGCAGACAAGGCCACATCAGTGCCTCCAAAGATGCCCAACCCTCCTGGCCCCCGTGTTTCAGGACACCTCTCCCCGGTGTGGGTTTCTAGTCCTTGGCTGCGTGTGGGCTACCTGGGGTTCAATCATGGCCCCTCTTGACAAGGCCTCAGAGGGACCTAGGATACTTCTCTGACATTCCAGAGTGGGGGCAATGGTCTCTGTCTCATGTCCCTGTCTTGGCCACAATTTCAAGACAACAGAGGCTTGGAGGGCCTGGAACCCCTATTTAGCGCTACCATTTGTGGGAAGCCTACATTTCTGAAGGGAAAGGCAGGGTCTCCAGGACCCTCCACTCTTCCTGAACTCCCTTCCTGGCAGGGTTAGAGGACAGGGAGGGGGAGCACGGATCCTGAGACTATCAGAAAGCCCCAACCAAGTGGCGTCACCATGAGGAGGTGGAATGAAACGGAGAAACTGACCACGCCAGCCCTGCTGACACCCTGAGTGGGAGTCATCCTGTTCTCCCCCCCCCCCCACTCCAGTCAGGCCATTTCAGCCCCCCACTTCCTCTGCACAGTGGCCCTGGCAGGACAGCCCGTTCCCAGATGGGGTGAACTCTGCTTAAAAAAAAAAAAAAAAGGAAACAAACAACAACAAAAATTAAGGCCCATTTCCCCTGCCAAGGCTGGGTGTGAGCGAAGTGCAAGGTTAAAATTAAACTGAAAATTTGTACTTTGGGTTCAGGCTCTCCCCTAATTCCACCGGCCACTTGGAAATACCCAGTGGTGGTTAGTGTAGCGTGGTCTCATTGCTCAGTCTAACCAGAGCAGTGCAGGAGGCATCAGGGCTCCCTACTAGCCAGGCTAGCCCAGCTCCCCGTTTCTTGAAAACCGCCTCCCTGGGCTAGGCTTCTCCACACACCACTTTAATGAACAACTTACTGTTTTGTTTTTTTCCAAAACTATGAAGAAGCCTTGCCTTGGCAAATTTCTCAGATCTAACCTCTCCTCTACATTTCCCACACTGCGGCCTGGTCCCTGTCACCTCAAGTTACATTCAAGCCTTGCCCTGGCTTGGAAATGAGGTCTCTGTGGTCTCAGGGACAAGATGTTAGGAGGAGCCTGGCCTACTGGGAACAAGCCTTACCACGGAGGCCAAGGACACGGTGACTGGCCCCATCTCTGTCCCTGGGACCCCAGGCTTTTGCCTCTGGAAAATGGAAGTGGTGACAACTGTTAAGCCATAAAGTTCAAATGGCACCTTAGAAAGAATGGGCCTCTGAACAAGTTTCTAAGCAGTCAAGATTCTAAACAGGACCTGCCAGGTCTGCCCTCCCTCCTTCCCTCCCATCTCTCTCTCCCTCCCCCAAATCCTGTGTTCCCTTCCCTCTGCAAATCAGTTTCACTGCCTCCACCCACAGGCCTTCCCACCCCCAGCTCTGAGCATCCCAGGCTGGTAGGGCAGCTGCTGAGTGAATCCTTTAATCTCTACTAAGCTATGTGACACTCTTGGAGGTCAAGCACTGTCCCCTATAATCAGTGTAATGGGATGGGGCTCCAGAGCAAACGTCCTGCTTACCGAGCCAGGCACCATACTGGGTACCACCAGCAGCAGTCCAGGCTACCTAAGGCACCCTGCCCATGTTCCAGGCATTCGAGGCAGGGAGAAGCCACCCAAAGCCCACCACTGGTCAAGGGCAGCAACACTGGGTGTGTAAACTCGTGGCTGACACTCCCGACACAACCCAGGGCTCTGCAAAACGAGCTTCCAGGCCTCTCCGTGGAGGCCTCCTCCTGAGAGGAGCCCAGGGTCCTTGTCCTGCCCCAGGGTGCCAGGCAGCAGAACCCAGGCTGGGAGCTGCTTCCAGCCAGATAAGACAGGCAGTGTGGGCTGACACAAGAGATCCAGAACGAGAGGGAGGAAGAAGGTGCAGCTCACAACTGGGGTGGTGGCACACCCCCAGGTCCAGCACGAAACAAGGATGTGGTGGAGAGTCGAAGGCGGACAGCAGCACATACGTGTGCATGGTTCGTGGCTGGCCCTGACCAAAAGGGCCTAAGGCCACCCTGTCCAGAATGGAACCCGGAAGAAGGAAACTGGGGCTGGGAATGGTCCTCTCAGTCTTGCAGACCTGCCGAGGCAGCTAGGCAGTTCTGTAATCTGTCTACCTCCCACCCCGCACTACGTCCCGAGGGCTTCCATGTCTCCCTAAAGCCAGCAGTGCCCGCCCTCTAAGTTGAAATGTCATTCTGGATTTTACATGACAGTGTGTCTGGCTGTTGTTCACACCAACCTCTACCCACCCCCTCCCCCACCCTTGATTTTTCTTTTCCTTCATTGAGTAAGAATTCAATAAATATTTCTAACTTTGGCCTCAACCTTGGCAGTTCCTGACCAATTTAGTTTTCAGGTTCCAGTCTTTGCACGGAAGAGAAGACTCGAATCAAACTGACCCCGTGTTTTTTTGGTGCTCATGGGTTTTAAATAGGTCAGCTTTTAAATGGGCCATCCCCTGTTGCAAATCCCATTTCTAGCTAGAAGGCCAAATTGTTGGAGACACCCAGGCTTTAGACAGGGCATTTAGGCAATATGCTTGTGACATTGCTGTTTTTACCGTGCAATCCACAGTTTTGATGACCCATCCAGGTAGCAAACTCAGGCAGGTTTCATGGAGGAAGAACTCAGGCTCTGGGAGAAAAGCTAAGACATTCTGAAAGCCCCAAGGCCCTTAGGGACGATCGAGGCTGCACAGAGGAAGAAATACATACTCATTCTAAGAAGCATGTAAGTATGTCTATAGCACATGTTTTTGTGTGATCACACACAACTGAAACAAAACTCATCTTTAAAAAAAAAAATGTGAGCCATGGATTGCAAAATGCTGATCTAGTTCAACCTTTTTTTTTTTCCCCTTCTTTCCAGAGCAAGGAACAACCTTCAGAGTTGGGCAGAGAGCCAGGAACCCCTCCCCCAATGCTGGCGTTCTTTTTTTTTTCTTCCCTCCTCTTTCCCTTGTCTTTTTGCCACACCACACGTGGCCACCCTGGGCCAGAGATGCAGTCTCCAGTGGACTCCACAGCCTGGCCGTGGGGCTTCCAGGTCTCCGTTAACGGGGCCATTCCTTAGCCTTGCTTGGGGCTCCAAACTGTTTTGGAGTCGTAATTGTAGCTAGGGGCAAGGGCCCACCAGACTTAAAAAAAACAAAAAAATAAACCAATTCAACAGTCTGTCCAAGGGAGCAGCCATGGGTGTATCTGATTTCTTGTGTGCGGCTACAATAGGAAGAGCGCGTGGCATTGAGGCGGTGACGCCATCCTGATTATTTTCAGAACAGGGAGGGCGGGCAAAGGGAGGGCACAGCGGTTGATTAAGTTGTCGGCCTTGTGGGCTCATAGGCTGGCTGAGGAAACACGACGGTGACTCCACCTCCTCCCCAGGGTATGGGGAAGACTTGGTCTTGCCTGGCAGAGGAGCTGGTTCCACAGAGGAGCCTTCCTCCAGCTAGGGGGCAGGCAGTGCCTCGAAAGGAAGGACAGTTCAGGGAAACTTGGGCTTGTAGAATAGGTAGCCTATCTGTGAGCCCGGCAAAGCCTCCTTGTCCCCTTCTATCCCCCTTCAGCCTCATTCTTATCTCCACCCACCCGCCAGCTGCCCCTCCTACAGGCAGCCTTCTCTAATTACCAGGCCCCCATCTATAGGGAAGTATTTGAAGAACAGCAAAGAGGAGAGAGGGAGAGAGAGAGAGGGGGGGGGAGGGGGAGGGGGTCTCTGGCTTTGCTGTGGGCTGGGAATTGGCAGGAGACACTGCATGCTAAAATCTAGTAAGGCCCAATTTCCTGTGGCGCTGGAACGCTCCTAGAGGCAAATCTGGAACCAGAGTCCATGAGCACCAGTGAGCACCAACTCGTGGGGGCAGAGGGGGAGAGGAAAGGGGCACAAGCAGCACCATGTGTGGGGGGCAGGAAGGGAGGGATCTCCACTCCCTGGCAGCCCGCTTCCAGACCATACAGCCCTGACCCTGCGGTCCACCCCATGTCTAACTCAACCATCCCCCTGAAGACAGTGGGCCATTTCACGGACCTAAGCACCCTCACTGATGGATGTCAGGAGGACAATTTGGGACAAGAGAAGGGACCTCAAACGGATCAGCTAGTCCCTGTGAACACCTCAGGACCACAGGCCAGGGGGTCAGTCAGTATCCCATGGATATCCGGCCTGGGCACCAAGGAACCCCCAAGCTCTCCAGCTCATGAGGTCCACAGTAAAACCCACAGCTGTCTGGGTGACCTTGTGAAAGTGCCACACGCTGACCCTGACAACGTGGCTGGAGGCACACAGAGCCAGGTGGTAAACTCTGACCACATCCCATCGGGTTCCACGACTCCTGGACTCCTGCCTGCTCCCAAAGCCTTTAATGGCCAGAGATGAAGTATAAACCCACAGCATCTAGCAGCACTCTCCGCAGAGCCCCCACCCCAGGCAGACAGCTTCCTTCTCAGCTCTGCTTACTCCCTCACCACTACACCACACAGGAGTGGAATTCTGCCCCTCACCTTTCCACCTGTCCCTCTAACCCTCTATTGCCAGCTGAATGACTCCCCCACTTCCTTTTATCTCCCTCCCACCTCCAGCCTCGGGTCTGAGGTTTCACCAAATGCTGGCTGAGTTGGCTATATGAGCGCAGGCCTCTGTGGCCTAAGGAAAGGGCAGGGGCAGGTAAGCATCGGTGCTGGGAAAGATCCTGCATCTACAGGGCTGCCCCCTCTCACTCCTGGCATGCAGCCACTCCAGTCTGCACCCACCTCTGGCCAGCTCTAACCCCCATGGACTGAAGCGGTGCTCCTGGCTGCTGATGTCGGACAGGAGGTTTAAGCTCAGTGGGGCAGTCTGCTGGAGAAATCCCACCAGAGCCCAAGGACACGGCCTGGTGTGAGACCCAAGAGCTGTGCCTCTCCAGTCCCAGCCTGGCTCCTCTCCATCAAGCTCAGGCCAGGACCCTGCTCTGCCCTACTTCCGGTTGGCATTAAAAAGAAAAATACCTTCGAGGCTCAAGTGGTAGAGTGCTGGCCTCAGTGAGTTCAAACTCTACTATCCCTCAGCTTTCAGGAAGGGGCAGGAATCAATTAGAGGGCACTGTCAATGCCACCTAGGCTGTGTCTAACTCAAACTCTGGCAGTTAAAGTGGAAGTAATCATGGGCCCACTGGATGTCAATATCAGCCACTGTGGAGTCAAACCTTGGGCCCAGGGCCCCCACTCTAAGTCACAGGAAATAATAAAGGGGCCTAGGTGGCTTCTCAGCCACCTAGGAAGGACAGACTAACCATCTGGGGGGACGCAGCTCCCCTTCCCCACCTCAGCCTCTACCAGGGACTTGCAGACAAGTCATCATCTTCCACCTGGGAGTCCAGGCGGGTGTCCAATCACCAGTGAAAAAATGGACAGAAGATCCCTACAAACCAGCGCAGGGTTATTCGGTATAGGAAGCAAGTCAATCTCAGTTCTTTCTCCTGCATAAAGTCAGAAAAGTGTTGATGGTAAAGCTATTGGCAAAGAAGGCAAGAAATGCTACAAGTAGAAGAGTTGCAGGTTTCTGCTAATGGAGACAGGGATACATAGCAGCAAGGGACTGGGGGAAGCCAGGAAGCAATGTGGGGAGGGGCACACACAGAGGCAGCAGTCAAGGGGGGATATGGAGAAAAGGGGAAAAAAACGCAGGTTCTGTAGATGAGGCGTAATATCCAGAGTCCATCCTCACTGTCCAAGCTGGCAATAATACAATTTGCCTCTATTTAATTAGCTTTCAAAATAGAATACAGGTTAACTGCTCACAGGTCTACACCTGCTCAAATTTGAAAATACTGAAAACCTAAACCAGACAACCTCCTGGCCTCTGGAAGAGGGCTCGATGACGGGGGACGGGGGACGGGGCAGGAACCTCAGCTGACTGAGTCTTTGGCAGCACTCTGAAGGCGGCACACCACAGCAGCTAGCACAGACCAGGCCATTCCAGGCCCCACTGACGGCAACAAATAGACAGACCATGGGTTCCTGCACTGGCAAGGACCGATCTTCAAATCCCAAAGCTAGGCAGGAAGGACACATTGGAAGAAGGCGAGCAGGGTGGGGAGCCGTGAAACAATTGTAGGAAGCAGAGATGACATAGCCACCTCTCTCTAGCTTTGGTGCTCAGCAAGAATGACGTGGTGGGCTTTCTGTCCATAGGACAACCAAAGAGGGTCTCTGGGGGCCATGCCTCAAATGGGCCACGATTATTTAATGCCATATATGATGAAGCCTTGTATAAAGATGAGCTCTGGCTCTTTCCATCTCTTAAAATACTATCATTTGAAAGCCAGGGGCTGGCAGTTCGCACCTATTATCCTAGCTACTCAGGAGGCTGAGATCTGAGGATCACGGATCAAAGCCAGCCCAAGCAGGCAAGTCCGTGAGATTTTTTCTTTGTGGGTCACGGAGCTTGAACTCAGCCTGGGTGCTGTCCTTGAGCTCTGCCTCCTACCCCAGAGCTCTTCAGCTCAAGGCTACTAACCTACACTTAAGCCAGGCCCCACTTCCCATTTTCTAGAGGTTCACTGGAGATAAGAGTCCCAGGTCCTTTTGTGCCCGGGGGCTGGCTCTGAACTTGATCATCAGATCTCAGCCTCCTGAGTAGCTAGGAATACAGGTGTGAGCAACTGTGCCCGGCTAGTCTGTGAGACTCTTAACTCCAATAAACTACTTGGGAAAAAGTTGGAAGTGGTATTGTGGCTTAAGTGGTAGAAAGGTAGCCTTAAGCACAAAGAGTGACAGTACCCAGGCCCTGAGTTCAATCCCCACCAGGACCAGCTAAAAAAAGTTATGGTTTTATTTTTTTGGTGGGGTGGGTGGGTGGGTGGGGGAAACAATCTTGGCACTTGAACTTAAGGTGTTGCAATCTCCCTGGCTCGGATCTTCTCCAAAGGTCCCACACCAGCCTGGTTCCAACAGCGTGACATGTAGTCAGTCAGCTCTCCCTCTCATCCATTCTGTGGGTCCAGTTTCTGCTTCCCCTTATCATGAAGGGATTCACAATCTTTTCTTCCTTTTTACTCCAAATGAATACACTCACCATTCTTCACCTAGCACATCCACTGTCCTTCGCTTGCCTTTTTTTGTACCACAGACCCCTCCCCTTGTTTCTTATTTGTGGCTGAGGAGTATTCAGTCTTGGAGGTGGGGAGGAATCAGTGTTTCCCATAATCCGGTTTCTGTTGCTGTCTATCTGGGGAGCGTCAATCTACCAGAATGAATAACCCTGCAGTATAGCCATGCTAGCCTCCCAGCACCAGACAGACATGCTGAAACCAGACCCACTGGTTATAGACAGCAGTCTTGGGGTCCTATAAGGCCTTCACAGGGTCCCCTGTGAGTGAGTCCCCTACTCTCTCCACCCCACAAATGCCAAGCAGGACCCTCTGAACACTAGGTACTGGGGACACAGCAGTGAGAAAGGTTCTCCTGCCCCCTGTCCCAGTCTAATCTGGGAGGCACAACGGGAGGGCGGCCACATGTAGGGGTTGTGAGCTAGGTGCACCCCCAAAACCATGTGACTGCTCAGAGCATGTTTCAAAATGAGTGGCCACACTCCAGCCCAGGGTTCTGTTGTCCCAGAAGGGAATGAGGCGGGGAGTGGACTGGTTACCAAGGCAGCAGCGTATTTCTGTCCTTTTCTGGGGGTGAGGGGTGGGGCTCCCATAAAGCCCCTAATTTTGCTATCATCTGCTGGAAAACCCATTTGGGACCTCTAGGCATGTTGCTTCTCGCCTGCAGGAAGGAAAAAAAAAGCCAGGAAATCAAGAGTGTCAGAGGTTCAGGGAAAACCCCAGGAGAAACTTGGATATTTTCTGTAGCCCTGCCTAGCATGTGGAGGTGTGGTGGCCACACCTGAGTCCCAGCAATAGGCAGGGTACTATAGGAGGGTCATGAGTTCAAGTCCAGCTGAAGACACACAGTGAGACCCTATCTCAAAACAAAACAAACTAAAACCAAACATGGACCCCAGCAAGGGAGGGCCCCGGGGAACACATGGAAGTTATTTCCTTGGTAGTTCACCTGGTATTATCCAAGTCACACTTCACATTTGGTTTGTTTTCTAAAATATTCCAAAATTGGGGAGGGGGGAATGGGTGGAATTGGTCTCAATGTCCCAGGAGACAATGTAGCAGGTTGTGATTTAGGAAAGAAAGGCTTAGCTGTTTCCCAGGGACCCCAAAGTATCTGGGAGGAACCAGAGGTCAGAGCTAAGGTCCCAGATGCCTGGCACAGCCTTCCTGAGCCTCAGCGCGTATCTGTAGTGGGAATAACCCAATCCCTTCAGCAGCACTTTTGTAGATAATGTAGCAGTACCGGAGTCTGCGCTTTCCTACGCTAGTGCTCTACCACGAAAGCCAATGCCCCAGTTCTTTTTGCTTTAGTTATTTTTCCAGATAACACTCTTGAGTGTCTTGCTCCAGCTGACCTTGGATTCTGATCTCCTTAGCTGGGATTAAAGGCATGTCCTGCCCTTTCATTCCCTGCTTGTTTTTAGTGATACAACAGCAACTTTTTTGGGGGGAGGGGGGACTGGGGCTGGTTTTGAACTTCAATCCCCCCAATTTCTATTCCTGGAAGAGGCTGGACTATAGACTTGGGCCGTCACACTTGGCTATTTGTTTTTGAGATAATGTCTCAATATGTAGTGTGGCTCTGACTTCATGAGCCTGGTAAGCCCAGCCTTCCAAGAGTTGTATTACGTGTATTTGTGTGTGTGTGTGTGTACCCTACCATACCTGGCTTTCTGTACAATTTAAATAAAAAATATATGGTGTATAGCATACAGGTACAGAAGAGTTAAAAATGAAACTTTTTAAAAGTTTACCTTTTTCTCTTAATAGAAAAATGGGATTTTAGCACATTCCATTTGGAACTCAACCAGCAGACATCAGATCAAACAGCACCCATTACCCTGGGCACTGTCCTCTCCAAGGGAAAGCCCATGGCACTGGGCAGTGCTGTGCTTACTGGGGGAGATAAGGAATGAAGCTCCTAATCACAGCCGCTGGCCTGGGACAGTGGATCAGTGGTCATAATCTGTAATCTCCACTTCTCCCCCACTCAAATAAACCAGGATGCGATTAAGCCCTGTGTAGACCCTGTCATCAGATGCACTGGGGTGTTTCCCAGCCCACCCCAAGCACCCAGACCTGAGGAGCAGAGAGGAAGCAGGTGACAGATCGGAGAAGGATGCGGGCAGTAGCACCTCAGAAGCATGGACTGCAATCGGGATCTGTGGTCCAGAAAATACGTCCACATTGTTAACAGACACAATTCAAAAGTTCAAGTCACTCAAGGCCGAGCCGGAGAAGGCCATTGAAGTGTTACTCTGCGATGACAAAGCAGAGGTCTATGTCTATGGTCGAGTTTACACCGTTCAGGGTGGCACTGGACAGAGGCCATGCCTGCCCCTTCCTTCATGTCATCTCATCTCCTCAAGGATACATCTGAGCTTCCGTGGGCCAGGCCTCTCCTCAGGGACTCTGGGCAGGCTAGGCAACCCCTCTGGAGTGTTTTCTATCTGCAGAAAATGACCTTAGAAACCTGTTTAACGCAGACACAGCTGGCCAAGCACTGGCCTGCCTGGCTAACAAGGTATTTGCTGGGTACAGGTAGCTTCCTGCTGCAGTGGGTGTCTCCCAGACCAGTGTCCATGCTTTGCTGGACTCTTTGGCCTCTGGTCGATTCCACATGTGAGTTGTCTCGTGCCACTCCGAATGACTCACACTGGCTACCGGGGCTGACGACAGTGCCTTGAAGAAACCGAGGGCCCTGTGGCTTTTAAGATGGCCAGCATCCCAGCTCAGCTCCTGCTGTCTCCCCCAACAGGCTGAGGGCTCTCCTCCAGGGGAGGCACGGGGCTCAGCACACAGCCAGACACACACAAGTGCTTCTTGAAGAGTTGCCATTTCCACGGGACTCACAGGAGCAGAAGCGCATGTGTTGGTGAGGCTCACCTCTGCAGAGACAGCTGGAGGGCACCAGGCCCAATCTGCCTACCCTTCCCAGGACACAGCACGGTTCACCCAATCCCCGCAGTCAGGGGAGATACGCAGAAGTGAAAGGAGCTTCTGGGGGTGATGTCAGTTCTGGCTCTGTGCAGGGACGGACAGCTCCTTCCACAGCAGCCACGCAGGATACCTGGAAACTGCCTGCCACTATCCACCTTCCAGAGTCCCCAACTAGAATTCCACAGAGCTCTGCGGCCTCTTGGGAGCTGTGAGCAGGAGGAAGGCTGGGAGATGGGGAGCCATAGCTCAGCAGCCAGCCCTGCGCTGAGAGGACAAGGAAGAACTGAGAGCCAGCAGGGTTCTACTCCAAGGCGAGGGGAGGAGCGTTCAGCTTGTCTGAGATCCCTCCAGTCTCAAAAGCTAGAAACAAACCACAGTGCAGGGAGGAGAAGGGGGGGTCCTGTCCTTGGCAGGGTCTTCCACTTTCACAGTCCCCTAGGAGGCCCTCAAGAGCAAAGGCCAGCTCCCTGCACATCTTCACAACTCCCAGGCCCCCAGCGTAGCCCGCAGGGGCCCGGCCCCTTTCCAAGCAGGTGTGTCCAGTCTACAGAGTCTGTCTACAAACCTGCCTGACAAAGTGACACCGCTGTCACTCACCACGCTGTACTCTCAAATCCAGCTGCCCCAGGCCCTACCCACTACACTGATGGCTTGAGCCTGGGCCCACACATTCTTCCAAAAGATCCCCTGGTCTTGGTCCCCTGGAGACTGAAGATGGCCAGGCAGCCTTAACTCTCTCTCCACGCAGGACACACAGTTCTTCAATGTTCCCCTGGTGGCTGCCCTAGCTGGGGCACCAACCCCACAGCTCCCCCTGTGGCCTCAACTCCCAGCAAGGACCCACTTAGAACACAGCTTGCCTCTATAAACACTTGAGCGCGCTGGCTTGACTACCTGCCATATCCCTGACACTGGTACCTGGCCACAGCCGGGCAATGGCTGCTGAACTGACAGTACTTTATGGGTGTGCACACATCTGTAGGAGTCACCTTGGACAGGCAAAGGTCACCAAAGGAGGCCTGGACTGGACACATCCTGTGCCAGGGTGAAGACCTCGCCTGGATATAGGGTTTTGGACCATATGGAGGACTCTCCTTTATAGCATGGATTCTCACAACCAAATTAAAAGCAAGACAAGTATTTATAGCAGTGGTCTCCCGACTAAAAGGCTCAGGGCAATCCACTGAGTGTCAGAAGAAATTACTACCTCGATCATTTGTTAACTTACCTCTTCCATTTACATTTTCCAGTGTACACGTTGGTGTACGGCATAGGCCATCCGTTCAAAGGTGGACAAATAACTGGGCACAGTGGTGTACACACACATAGTTATTGCTACTCACAAGGATGAGGCAGGAGTTCAAGGCCAGCCTGGTCAACAGAGCAAGGTCTAGCCTCAAATAAACAAAGGAGAGGTGGGGCACGTGTCTGTTGTTCCAGTACTAGCAGCGGAGGCAAGTGCATTGTCCCAAACAACAAATAAAAAATAGACAGTGGGGAATATGACATGTGGCTCAAGGGCAGTGGCCTTGAGCTGAAAAGCTCAGCGACAGCATCCAGGCCCAGAGTTCAAGTCCCACAACCAACAAAAAGAAAAAAAGAGAAAAATCCCCGAAAACAAAAACAAACAAAAAAACAAAACAAGAAATAGACACAGGGAGCCGGGGCCGGGAGTGTGGCATAGTGGTAGGATGCTTGCCTAGCATGCACAGAGACCTAGGTTCAACTCAGTGCCACATATATAGAAAAAGCTGGAAGTGGTACTGTGGCTCAAGTGGTAGAGCCTTGAGAAAAAAAAATAAGCTCAAGGACAGTGCCCAGGTCTTGAGTTCAAGCCCAAGGACTAACCAAATTAAAAAAAAAAAGTAGAAGTAGACATAGGCTTGGGTTCAACTTGTTTACCAATAAAAGCAAAATTCAGACTATTATATACAAAGGACAGCTGGGAGTAGACTGGAGTAAATGGAAGATAGCTGGGGAGGCCAGAGTGCAGGATGAAGGAAAGAAGAGAGGTGAGGAAGCATCTGGGGTGTGCAGGACCTCGTGGCTCTGCGGACCAAGGAGTTCATATCCTGGGAGCAATGATCAGATTCACCTATGGTGGCCGGAATGCAGGCTTGGTTTCAAGAGCCCTGGACAGAAGGCAGCAGCCCCTGGTCCCTCTGGATCTGAGTGAGGGTGCTCTGGGGATGAACAGGAGCAGTCAAGCCAGGAGGCAAACATCCCCTCCCAGACAGCTCACCACACTGAGCACCTACAAGGATCTTAAGCTCACCTGAGTCCCAATCTCATGGGTGCCCACAGGGCAAAGAGCCCTCAGAAGCCGGGCAGCCCAGACATAGGCATAGAGACTGGGGAGGGAGGATCCAGGAGATAGTTCACTCAGGTCAAGGGTGCTGAGCCATGGGGCTGAGCTAGGTAAGAAGAAAGGAGGCTCTGGCCTTCTCAGAGCCACTTAGGAAGCCAAGCAGACAGGGAGGGGGAGGAGGAGAGACTGTCCAAACACTGCTGGGACACAGGACAATAAAGGAGTTTCCTATTTTGTTTTGAGACAGGGTCTCAAACTCTATCTCCTGCCTCAGCCTTCTGTGTGCAGGGATTCCATGTACAGGTCGCCACACCAGCTTCCAGATGGGAGAGGAATCCCTCACGAGGGACCCACAGGGAAGAAGGGACAAAGGGTGGGGGTGGGGGTGGGGCAAAGGACCACTGAGTCTGAAAGAGCAAGGAGGTTTGGTAGAACTTTTCAGGATACCAGGCCGATTTTCTGTGACAGCGTCCCAGGCTAGGGTGAGCTCTCCAGAGGGGAAGGGGGCAAGTAACAGAGAGGGCAGGGCTGGTCTACTGGGAATGTCTAGCCGACTGCTACAGCTGTTCCCAGATCTACAAACAGCACAGGGCTACTGAACTTCTCCCAAGTTTCCAGCTTCATTTTCCATTTTCCAATGCTACTTTTTTTTTTAAGTAATGTCTATTGATAATGTAATCTTTTCCTGTTCCCACACTCTCACATAACACACCACAACAGCAACTGTGGCTGCTGAATTCGCTCACTGACTGCATTGTCAATGTATAGCACACTGCTGTTAGTTGTTGTTAGGTCCTGTGATGTGTGTGTGTGTGTGCGCGTGCGTGTGCTGAAGGACTTGCCTGGGTGCCCTGGCTGAAGCTGGAGGCGACAGATGCACCCCCAAGCAAGTCTTCTTTGGTGCTGGAAGGTGTGGGTGCAGCACTGAGGGATGGGGAAGGGAGGGTGAGCACATGGGGGGGGGGAGTGTGGAGTGGCAGTGAGCCACTGGCACGCCCAGGACGTTTTCAAGGCATTTGTCTGGCGTGGGAGCATACCAATGCTGCCCAGTGCGGGGATATCTGGGACAGAAGGAGCTGAGAGTAAGCAGAGCAGCTGGAAACCAGGCCCAGCAGTGGCCTGGCCATCTTCCACCCTCACGAGGTTGTGAAAGGTACACCCACTCCCAAGTCACACTGCCAAGCACCCGAACACGAAAGAACCTTCATTCCCATCTTTTAGTATCTTTCCATCATTAATGAGGATTGGAATCAATGCATGAGTCCAAGCCAACGAATTGTTTTAATGAATCCAAAAGCATCCTATACCTCGTCAGGGAACAGGTGGTCAGTTCTTTTGAAGTTCATACAGTGGAACCTGCATCTCAAGTGGAATGTACTTGCTCATTAAGATCAGAGTCTGAAGACAGACCTAATCAACATCTCCTTTGGAGATAAGAAGACAAGAGGCCAAACAACTTGCCCAACTTGAGCTAATAGCAATGGCTTAGAATAGTGCCTTTAATAGTGCTCTGATAATTTCCTCACCAAACCGGAATCTCAAAACTTAAATACGTCTGGGAAACACAAACAGGGACTTTGATCCTGTCAGAGTTACAGTCCCGGGAGTTTTTAGATCTGCTGCCTGGAGCAAGTTTGGGTAAAGGGATGGTGAAGAGGAGTAGACAGCAGCATGGAATTAAAATAAATTGATGGGGGGGCCTCAGGAGCACACAATACCACCAATACCACCACCGTACCCAGGATTTTGCACTCATAAGCACCGTCAGGGGAGCTGGTTTTGTAGGAGGGGCAGGGAGGTGGTTTTCAGACATGGGTGCCTGGCTCACCTAGCTCCTACCAATCTTACCCAGTGAGTTTGGAGTAACAAAACAGATTCCTTTGCAAATCTCCACCCCTGCCAGACTCCAGTTCTTTAATGAAAACATCATTGCTGGGTGTTTAGCATTTGCTATTATATCTTTCTATCTCAACATACAATTAAGATTCAAAGTCAGGGCTTTGTATCTCTGTTTGTGGGTGCTGAGTGAGTCCTGGGTCTACTCAGACTATATATGACTAGTTAGAGCTGAGAGGAACAGGCTGAGATGGGGAGGAGGGGGTTGGGGCAAACATCTCTGGAGGGTCCTTTCAAAGGGGGAGCTCCAAATTCATTCAATCAGGCTCTAATCACCACTCATAACACTCCCAGTTGCTTTCCAAACTGACTTACAGTCCTCACATGCCCAGCTTTTTACTTCCTTAGGACAGTGAAGCTTGGGACCTGGACTCCTGAAATCCCCACCAGGTTTATTCCCATGGCACTGCAAACCCACAGTAAGCCACTCTGTGAAGCTGTTGAAAGGACACAGGCCAAGACCTGACCTGTGTGGTGTGCTCTCCTTAAGGGTTCTGAGGACTAGACTTTGTCCCCTTGAACTTTTCCTTCCCTCAGCCTGGCCATTCTTCTTCACATTCTTTCTCTGCTGTAGCTCAGAGACAAGAGGCTAGACGGAAAACAAGGGCTCAAAACCCCCAAAGCCACTTGGTTGCCAGTGGAGAAAATGCAAGCAAAGCAAGCTCCAGTGCCCTGAGCTTGACCTGGGTTCTGCCTTCAGGTCTCAGCTTTGAACTTTTATAACGGGGGAATAGGAGGATGGGAGAAATGGGGACAATGACAAAAGGGGTGACACTGATCAAGAGGATATGTTGAAATAAAACCACTTACTTTCATCTGCAGCACATCAGACTACAGTACTTATGGAAAGGAAACAACAGATCCCGGGCCCCTCCTCAATGCAACAAACTTTCTTCTGTTAAAGGGCCAGACAGCAAACTTTTACCAAGACACAAAACTGAAACTACCCACAGGTGGTTTAAACACAGAGTGAAAACAAATTTCCACAGTCCTTTTATTGGTGAACTTCAAAATAAAAAGAGCATATTTTATTTTTTATAAGGTATCTGCTAATGAGACCAGTTGGGAGTGGGGATGGTCAGATAACAGTTTGCTTAATTGGGACTGAAATTTAGGCAGCTCAGGGATACGCTGGTGAGTGACCTTGTGATTGACCATCAGTAGATGCCAGGAATCTGGTCCCCAGGTCTCAGGGCCCTAAGGGATCCTAACAGACAACACAATCCTGGCAGTCTATACTGTCTACGTTTCCGGTTTTCATCTCCGGTGCTCCACTGTGTACCACAGGTTCAATCTTGTGAGACCCTGGCTGACTCACCCCCAGCAGGGACAGTGGGGCTCATGGCTTGGCCTCCCCTGGAGGAGATGCTGGGGATTAAGTGAGGTGACCCAGGAGGTGTTATTAGTATACTATGTCCCAGATACTGGGGACATGCCAGTTCTGCCAGTGTTCTGACTGCAGACAGAGAAGAATACAGAGAATATATCACATCAAAACTTCATGTAAACCCTGGCCCAGGCATGGCTCCTGACTGTCTGGTCACATAAAATGTGACCCCTAAACACCCAAAGGGCTATCCAGGCTTTCCTTGGAAGCTGTGGCTAACAGGGAAATCTTTCTCTTCAGAGGCAACATCACCCCAAAGCCGGGAGGGAGCGGAAAAGCTCAGCCATGCTCACAGAAGCAGGTGCATTAGGGAGGCCAAGGGCTAACGCTGAGTTTGCACAGGGGTTCTGCTATTTCCTGGTCATGCCCTCAACCCTTCCCTGTCTCAATATCCTGTGATGTCACAAGTGCTGTTGTGTGGCAAAAAAAGGACAAGTGATGCAACCCACTCAGCCTGGGCCAGACACGTTGTTATTCTGAGTCAGGAGAGGGTCCAGCTGGCCTCCCCCCACCCCTCACGGTCCTGAGAACATACACTGAGCACCCACCAGGGGCCCGATCAAACCAGTTTTGTCCCTGACTGATTACACAGGATTACTGTCCCCAGTTTACAGGAAACAGTAAAAAAAGCTCCTGTGAGGTAAGATAAGGTAACCTGTTCCAGATGGCAGGGCCTCACACCCAGACCCATGTGGTTCCCAAGCCGTCCCCTGGCCCCCATCTCCCAGAACCCAAACCACACACAGCAGGCAGGGGCAACCACCAAACTTATGACCAGTCCTGAAAGAGGTCTGGCCGGCTGACCTGCGCTTGGCATCCTCAGGCCACTTGTCCACCTGGCACTGAGTCCACTTGGTGAAGCCATGGATGCCTAGCAAAGGTCAGAGGACCGGCTGGATCTCGCCAGGGCCTGGCCACCTGGGTGAGGAGCAGGAACAACCAGCAGATCCGAAGTGGGCAGGCGTGGGGGGGCGGCTGCGATCACGGGTGCTCTCCCAGCCCGCGGGTGCCACGACACCTACCGGGCACCGGGTCCGACCTACCTTCGGGGGGCGCCCTGCCCCGGAGGGCGTTTCCCCCGCCGCGACCCCGCCGCTCGGCCCTCCGGGGCAGAAGCCACGGTCCTCGGCCAGGCCCGGGCCTCAAGTCCCGCTCCAGCCCCGCCCGCTGGCCCGGATGAACCCGGGGAGGCCTCGAGCTCCATTTCCCCTCGCCCCGCCACTTCCGCCGGGATCGGCTCCGGGCTGGGGCTGCGTCCCGAGCCGGGGGGCTGCGCTGCGCACCGGCGGAGGGACGGGGGGACCGGGCGGAGGACTATCACGGGGGACCCCGCCCCGGGAGGCTGGGTGGAAACCCTCGCCTCGGCTCGAGGCACCCGCGGGGGGCTTGGGGGAGACCCTCGCCGCGGCCGGGGCACCGGTGTGGGCCCCCGGCCGCCCCTCGAGCCCCAGGCCGTCGGGGCCATGGCGCAGACTCCGCTCCCCCACCCCCAGCGCCGGCGGCCGCGGTGACAAAATGGCAGCCCGGTGCCCAGCAGTCGTGCCAGCGGCGCGCGCGGCCCCCGCCCCCCAGCAGCGCCCGGGCGCCCTGGGGCTCGGCCCCCCCACCCCCAGGCCTGGCCGCTGAAACGGAAGAATAAACGAAAACGTCCGGAGCCAGGGCCGGCCCCCCGCACGATCCCGCGCGCCCTCCCGGGCCCCGGAGCCCCGGGCCCGCGCCGTGGGGGAGGGGCGGGCGGCCGCGGAGCCCGGGAAACATGGCTGCTCCTCCGAGCGCGGCGCCGGCGGGGACCCGCCGACCCGGACCCGAGTCGGGAGGTGTCGAAGGTGGGTGCGCGGGGCCCCCGCGGGGCGCGGCGGGCGGGCGGGGCGTCCTCCGGTCCCTCCTCCCCCGCCCCTTTTGTCCCTCGCCGCCGGCCTCCTCCCCTCCCCCGCCCGCCGCGCCCCGCCGCGGACCGGGCCGTCCCGGAGACCGCGGGCTCGGCGGCAGAAGCCGCTCCCGGTGTGGGGCGCTACCCCCCTCCCACCGCGCCCGGGAAGTTTAAGGGGCCCGTTCGGCTCCGTTTCTACCGGCAGCGGTGACCCCCCCTCCGCCCGTACCCGGCGGGCGCCCCTTCCACGCGGGGGTCCCCCAGAAAGTCAGCTGGCGGACCGCGGCGCCACCACACCCTGAGCCCCAGCCCCGCTCCCGGCCAGCGGGGAGGCCCCGCCGGAGGTCGGCGGGCTCCGGCCTCTCCCGCCCCGCGCGCCCTCGGCTGAGGCGGGTGGGGTGGGGCGCGGCAGCCGGACCCCCACCTCCCAAGTCTCGTTGGGGTTCGGGGAGGAGCCGGACTACCGGGACGCGAGGCCGGTCCGCGCGGAGCTTCGGTCTAACGGGCTGCAGGGGCGACGGGTCAGCGCCCGGGGCTGCCCAAGCCCCCACCCCAGCGCAGCCCCGGGCCCGGCTCCAACTCGCGGGAAAACACCCGCTTTTCTGGAAGCGAGGGGCGAAAGATAAACAAGGGCGTCCCGGTCGCCGCTCCCTGCACGGGGCTCCCCGCCTCGGGTTCCTCCAGCCGAGCCCCCGCCGCTGCCCAATCCACGGCGGCGACGGGGCGAACTCTCACCCCAGGGCTGTGCGCCCTCCGCGCCCGCGTGGACGAGGCCGCGGCCGGCCCCGCCGCGCCCCGGCTCCGAGCGTCCTGACAAAGTTTCCCCGAGCCCGCGTATTCACTGGGCGCCGAGGGGCCGCGGGGCGCCTCCGCGGGAAGGGCGCGCGCCCCGGGGTCTAGGGCCGGCGTCCAGGGAAGAGCGCCGGGCCCGGGATCCGGGCGGACGCAGCCTTGGAGCAACTTGGAGTCGCGGCCGCCGGCGGTGGGGAGGCGCGGGGACCACCGGGGCCTTCGCACGTTCGAGACTCCCTCCCCCCGTACAGAGCCTCCCCTCGCGGGGAAGGGCACACGACCGCGTGTGGCCCCCGGTGGGGTGCAAAGTGAGGGAGGACGAAGAGCAGAGGAGGGTGGCGTGGAGGGAGGAGGAGAGAAAGGGCGCGTTCACGAACACTACAAAGTTACAAATATGGCTCCCCCGTCCCTCGCCTCCTCTCTGCACAGAAACCAAGACGCACTTCAGACCCGAGCCCGGCCGGGCTCCGCGGCGCCCCCTCCCCACGCGGCCCCGGGGCCGCGGCCCGCATGGATCGGAAACTAAGGTGGACTCTCGGAGCCCAAAACTTATTGTGTGCGCGGGCGGGCGGGGGAGGGGGCGGGGGGCGCCCGTTTCTAGAACGCAGCCCCCCCTTTTGTTGTGAAACCAGGGAGGCAGCCCCCCCCTTCGTCCCCTGTGAATCCTCCCCCTCCCCGCGGGGCCGTGGGAGCCGCGAGCTCCGGGGTGGGGGGAGGAGGTCGCCCCATTCTCTCCGGGCCCGGACGCGTGCGCCGCGGGCCCCGGGGGGCGCCCGCCCGCCCCCCGCACCGCACCCGCGCCCGCACACGCGGGAGCGCACGCACAGGTAGCCGCACACCAAGGGCAGCGGCGGCGGCCGAACACGCTCGGCGGCGCGGCGATGCCCCCACAGCTTGGCAATTCATTTGCAGCCCGACCCCCGAAGCCCACACCTCCCGGGCGCCCCCTCCAAAATAAAAAAGTGCCGCCCGCGACGCACACGCACACAAAGTACGGAGAATGGGCCGCCGGGGGGTATTTTTGGCAAATGCTCACATCCGAGGGCGTCCTGTTCCGCAGCTCTAAATGAATCCGCTTGTCTATATCCATCTTCCGCGCTCGCTCGCTCGCTCTATTTCTCTCTCTCTCTGCAGAGGCTCCCGCGCCAGCGGAATTCAATCAATAAACCCCGAACCCGCGGCCGCGCGTTTTAGGACTTTGAAGGCTCAACCAGCTCCGCTCGGTCCTCGAGCCCCCAGCACCGCGGCGCACACGAACCTGATCGCCGGGGAGGCGGGAGCCGCGGCTTCGAGCGCGAGTGGCAGCAGCGGCAGCCAATCGGCGCGGAGGGTCTCCGGGAGCCAGCCAATGGCGGCGGCCGCGGCGGGGGGAAGGGCCCAATGGGCGGGCTGCGCCGCCGGACGGGGAGGCTCGGCCATTTGGTTGCGGCGCCCGAGACGGACCCTTTAGATTTCGGGGCGGCCGTGGAGCGCGGCGGCTGCTCCGCGGCCCGGCGAGGGGGGTGGGCGGGATGGCGGGGGAAGGGAAGGTGACCGCACCGCCGCCAGCCCGCCGCCGCCTGGGCGTCTGGCCGGGGGCGGGGCCGCAGGTGCGTGTGCGCGGGGAGGGGCGCGGCCGCGGGGTCGGGTCGGGATCCCCGCCCGGCGGGGCGGGCGGCTGGGGGCCGCCACGAGGTGGGGGGGCGTCGCGGAGGATGCGAGCCTGAGAGGGGGCTCTCTCGGGAGCCGGGGATGGAGGCCCGGGGTAGGGGTGGTCGCGGCGTTTGGAGGGAGTCCGTGGGGTCCGCAGGGAATAGGAGGCCCGGGGGTGGGGAGGCCGCTGGGCTCACGGGGCCTGGGGGCGATGGGGGGACCTGGAGGAAGGTCACGGCGTCCGCGGGGATGGAGAGACTGGGGGGCTCGCGGGGCACGGGCAGGGGCTTGAAAGGGGCGCGGGGATGGAGGGCGTGGGGGTCCGCGGGCCCGGGCCGGGGCGCGCGGCCGGGCGCGTCCTCCCTCCGCCCGGGCCGGGGTCCCCTTCGCCGCCCCTCGCGGGCCGGACGCCTCCTCCGGGAAGGGGGGGTGGGGGAGGACTTTGCGGACCCCCGCGCCGGGGCACTCGGAGGCTTCGATGTCCACCGGCCCCCGACACCTTGCTTAGGGATAAAGGAACGAAGGAGGCGGGCCGGGACTGCTGTAGCCCGTTAGGCGGGGGGAACTCGAGCCCGGCTGTCCCGGTCCGCGCCCTCGGAGCGATCCGAGCTCCCTCCAGGTTTGGGGCTTTGCTTGCTTTGTTTTGCCGTGAGACGCCTTAAAAGGGCCCCGTGTGCATGCTGGGCTCCCCAAGGGGGTCAGGTTCATCCTCACCCCCTCTTCCACACCACCCCAACCCCAGGGTGCTTTCTTCTCTATTCTTTTTCTTTTGGGTTTGTTTGTTTGTTTTTGAAGGACTTAGAAGATAAACCTGTGTGCATACCAGGAATTTAAAGTACAGTTACATAACACCGAAGTCTAGGAGAAAATAAAAGAGCTACAGGACTTAAATAAAATACACACATAGGAAAGGAATGCTTGCCGGGAGTAAGAGGCTGCCAGCGCCAGCTCATGGCCTGCCCAACTCAAGTCTTGAAAACAAGCGTTTTACTCCAGAGTTTCTTTTTTTTTATTTTTTCAAATAAAAGCAAATATATGGACGTTGGCTGCCAATAGATGTTTTCCTCTCGGTAACTGGGGGATGGAAAATGAAAATGAACCGATGTTTTATTTAATCTGAATATAAATGGTGTGCATTAGGTCTGTTTAGCTAGCATCTCATCCTCAGTTCTTTGTGAATTTTGATGAAGAGTGTTTGGATAATTGGAATTTCTTCCTCTCTCCTCCCTCCCCGCCAATTGTATTGGTGTTTTTTGTTTTTTAAATCCTGTGCCAGTGAGCAAATTTGGGATGGAAGGTTGTTTTGCAGCAGCTGTTCCTCCGGGATTCCTTGTCAGACGGGGTGTAAAAACGGGTGTCACACACGGGTCCTGAAATGCTTCTAGATGGTAAATGCTCTCTTGCAACTTTTCAGAAGTTTCAGCCTCGGTTGCAGGCATCTTGCTAGCCACGTGATGTGGGGCGGTGCCTTTCCACAAGAGTAAACCCTTCGATCCAGCCAATCCAGTCCAGCCGTCCTGTCCAGCTGTGCGGTCCAGCTGTGCCCCGCAGCCCCTGCAAATTCCAAGCCCTGCTGGGGGCAGATACGTTGTCAGAGGTGAAAGATCTCGCCACAACCCGGAGTACTAGAGACAAGTAAAATTACAATGGGGAAAAAAATCACAGCCTGGGCACGGGGTCCTGAACGTTGGCCACCTCTCGGTTTGAGAACCCTTTTGCCTTGACACCACTTCGTTGACCGCTTTTTGTGTGACATGTTAGTAAATTGAAAGATGTCTTTGTTCCACGTCCATCTCCACAGGAAATGCCAAAAGCTTGCTTTTTTTTTTTTTTTTTTTTTTGGCATTGCCCCTCCTTTTTCAATCAAAAAACGCTTTCCTCCTGCTTGTACTTTATTTCTAAGAAAGTTTAAAATATAAACATATGATTTTGGGTTATTATGTGAGGAAAATAGGATAGCTGAGCCATTTGTCCTAGAAGATGACAAACATCAAAAAGGCACTTACTTTACACTGTTTTTTAAATCACGTATTATTGCACATTGCAGTGGTGAGCCCTTACTCTCTAGGATCTGTATTTTGGGAAATAGAATGAGGAAAGGGAGGGGTGGCTGTGTCCATCCTAATGGGAATAAGTGGACTGCTGAGGGGCTCTATGATAGGAATAAGATTATGAAAGATGGAGTTTCCTGGCCCTGGAACTGAATTTGGTCCCCATTGAGAATAATTGAGATGGGCTGCAAAGACCTGAACCCTCACAGAGAAAGATGACGCTTAGCTAAAGATGCCCTCCACATTGTCTTCCATCAAGAATCCTTCCAGCAGCTCACTTTGTCCTCAAAGACATGAGCAATGGGAGTCCTTTGCTTCTGATTGTAGGGAAGAACAGCTTTATGAATACCCTTGCCTTTGCTGCCAGCGTTTGCCCTTGCTTGGTCTAGATGCTCTTAGGTCCTCAGTGCAACTTTTAGTTCCCCAGCCTGAAGCTGTGACCTGGCCAAGGCACTCCACCTACCCAGAGACAAAAGATTTGGAAAGACTCCAGCTTAATTACTGTCCCTTTTGTCTTCCTATATAAATAGCTTTTTTTTTTTTTTTACAAATGCAGATTCTTCTTTTGAAATCCACAGACACAAATGTGGAGACTACTGCATTTGGATTTGAATAGCAAAGGAATGTTGAGGTCTAAAACTTCTGAGTTTCTTTTTTTTCTAAATAAAGTAATGTTTTAAAAATATTTTTAAGTGAAAAGTTACGGAGTCTGTGGACCCATCCTGGAGAAAAAGCACTAGTAGATGGAAATAATCGTATGTGACTTTAAAACTCTTAAGGGTGAAAGCTGGGTTCTGGTGGCTCAAGCCTGTAATCCTAGCTATTGAGGAAGTTAAGATCTGAGGATCTCCGTTCAAAGCCAGCTAGGAATGGAAACCTTGAGTCATTTCCAATTAACCACCAAAAATGCTAGACGTGGAGGTGTGACTCAAGTGGTGGAGTACAAACCTTGTGTGAAAAAGCTCCGGGACAGTGCCAAGCCCTGACTTCACGTCCCAGGACCAGTACCAAGAAAATATGTACTTTTTTTTTTTTTTTTTTGCAAGTCCTGGGGCTTGAACTCAGGGCCTGAGCACTGTCCTTGGGCTTTCTCAAGGCTACCTCCCTACCTCTTGAGCCATAGTGCCACTTCTGGCTTTTTCTATATATGTGGTACCAAGGAATCAAACCCAGGTCTTTGTGCATGCTAGGCAAGCACTCTTACCACTAGGCCAAACTCCTGGGCCCTATATACTTTTTAATATAATGAAAACGTTAAGAAAGGATTCAAATCCTGCTTTCTTTTACCAATGCTATCCTAATCTTTAGCATTCAAAGTTTCCTCCCAGTCTCTGATCTATGGTGGCAATAGTCACTTGTATTTACAATTAATGATCCACTTAAACGTATTTATTTAAATAAATATATATATATATATATATCCCCTTGAATTGGGAGTCAATGTCTTCTGAGATAGTTAATTTTGTTTGTATTATTGGCTGGTTATTTCAGGAAAATATACTTAACCTTCTCTTCAAATTTTGGATTCCAGTAAGTTGAATATAAAAAATTTGAATTAGTTTGCATGTGAGCAAGGGAGTAGCCATAATGGGCATTGGCACCATTTTCTGGCAGGGCCTCACAATGTACCTGGACCCATTCTGTGCACTGTCTTGTATTGGAGGATGAGGTCAGCCCACACATATTTATTCAAAGGCAGGCACTAGGCTGGACTCATGGAGAAGGTGTAGGAGACAAACTCAGGACAGAAGGTGTGTGGAGATGTTTCCAGTGGAATCTTGGCACTGTTTATAAAAGCCAAAGAAAGAAAAGACATTGATGTGGCCCAGTAGAAACCCAGGGAGGTGGGGAACACGCAGACTGACCGTTGCTTTTTGCTGTGCTGTGTGGTACACCTCTGTTATCCCAGAACTCCAAAATGGAAGCAAGAGGATCTGGAATATGAGGGCAGCCTGAACCAACGCTAGTGAGACCTGTTTAAAAGTGAATTGTTTAGGGCTGGGAGTTTGTCCTAGTGGTTAAAGTGCTTGCCTAGCATGCACGAAGACCTGGGTACCACATACAAAAAAAAAGCCGGAAGTGGTGCTGAGGCTCAAGTGGTAGAGCTCTAGCCTTGAGAAAGTCCAAGGACAGTGCTCAGGCCCTGAGCTCAAGCCCAGGACTGGCAAAAAAAAAAAAAAGAAAAAAAAATGAATTGTTTAATCCTAGCTACTCCGGAGGCTGAGAGTTGAGGATCTCGGTTCAAAGTCAACCCGGATATTAAAGAAGGTGAGACTCTTATCTCCAATTAATCACTAGAAAACAGGAAGTGGGGTTGTAACTCCAGGAATAGGGTTGTAGCTGTGAGTTGAAGAGCTTAGGGACAACACTCAGACCCAGAGATAGGGCAGTGGCCTTGAGCTGAGGAGCTCAGGGACAGTGCCCAGGCCCAGAGTTCAAAAGTTCAAGCCCCAGGATGGGGGGGAGGGGCACGGAAGTGAATTGTTTAACAGTGGTTCCCTAGGAAAGAATAGGTGTGTTGCTTTCAAGGTGCACTGTTCTATATTTTTATAGCTTTTCAGTCAAATCATTTTTGCACTCAAAAAACCGTTGTCTTTAGTAGGAAGTAGATGTGACTGGTATTTGGGCTGCTTGTGCTGGTCAGAATTCTTGGAGGAAGACAGCAGGAGTCTGTCATGACCAACACACGCAGAAAACACTCCCTAAATAACAACATGCAGGGTTGGGAAGGTGGCTTAGTGGTGGAGTGTTTGCCTAACATGCATGAGGCCCTAGTTCAAGTCCTCTGACCACATAAATAAAATACTAAAAGAATAACATAAGGCCGTGAGTTTGGCCTAGTGGTAGAGTGCTTGCCTAGCATGCACAAAGACCCTGGTTCGATTCCTTGGCACCACATACATAGAAAAAAGCTGGAAGTGGCGCTGAAGCTCAAGTGGTAGAGCTCTAGCCTTGAGAAAGTCCAAGGGCAGTGCTCAGGCCCCGAGTTCAAGCCCAGGATTGGCAAAAAAATAAAATAAATAAAAAAATAGCCAGGTGCGGTGGCTCACGCCTGTCATCCTAGCTACTCAGGAGGCTGAGATCTGAGGATCATGGTTCAAAGCCAGCTTGGGCATTAAAGCCCATGAGACTCATCCCCAATTGACCTCCAGAAAACTGGAAGTGGCCCAGTAGCTCAACAGCTCAGGGACAACGCCCAGGCTGAGTTTTAAGTTCCACAACCAACCGAAAAAAAGAAAAAAACATGCAGAAATGGGATGCTGGCCCTTTTGAGCACAGCAAAGCTGGCACAGCAGCTCCTACGCCTGACAGCTCAGCGCCTTGCCACTGCTGCTCGCACCTGAGCATTGTACAAACACACAGGTCAGAAAGACACAAGGGTGACAACTTCTTCCAAAATGGCCTGGGGTGAGCTTTCTTTAAACTTGTGCGTTTATCTCAGTTATTAAAAACAAAAAGGCAACATGTTAACATTCGTATGCAATAAAGGTTACTTGATTGTGTTGCTGAAGGTGTGGAACTGCTATTACACGCTGGAACAGAAGTTAAATTGTGCAACTACTTTTTGGTAAGATTGCTTCCCTGTGGCTCAGTAATTCCATACCTAGAAATTCACACAAAACAGTGTGTTTTTAGATTTATTCAACATGGTAATGTACTGGAGAGAACCCAAAGGGTCCATAAATAAGTTAATGGGTAAATAAAATGGATTATCTTTGCAATGAAATACTATTTGGCAAGCAACAGGATAAACCACCGGTGCCCAGAATGATATTCAAACCGCAGATACTTGATATTGAATGAAAGAAGTCGGACAAGGCTGGGTTACTGTGTATGACATATTTATATAAAGTTCAGGTGCAGCAAAATGAAACCACAGGTGAAACTGGAAAATTACTGCCATCGGAAGGGTTAGAGACTCAGAAATGGAAATGATTAATGTCTCCATTCATTCATTCATTCATTCATTCATTCATTCATTTTTGTGCTGATCCTGAAGCTTGATCTTGGGACCTGGGTATTGTCCCTGAGTTTTTCTTTTGCTTAAGGCTGGCACTTTACCAGTTGAGCCACAGCTCCCCTTTTGGCATTTTGGTGATTAGTTGTAAATAGAATCACATAGACTCTCCTGCCATGGCTGGCTTTGAACCATCTCAACCTCCTGCAATGCTAGGATTATAGGCATGAGTCACTGGCAAGCCCACTTAAGTTTTTAAATTTTTTTTAACCAAGTATATCTTAGTAATGAAAAGAGAGCTAAAGATCTAAAAGTTTAATGACATAAAGGATTTGTCCAAAGAGTCCTTGAATATCTAGTTGTTTTCAGGTTAGGGTATTATTAGAAACAGCTCAGAATTTTGGGGTGTTGAATAGCAGTAAAGACAATGACTTGAAAGGAACTGGGCAAGGCAAAGTTTACTGATGCAGGGAATGCCATTAGCCAAAATTCTGGCAACCAAGTACACAGAGCAGGCAGGCTGCTCTTTTTTTATCACTAACCTAGCAGGCCCCACCCTTCTGTTCCCATTGGCTGAGCTCAGGTTCAAAATCTGCAAAAGTATGTGGCTTCATTAACAATATAACTACAATTCAAGGAGTTTCTTGCGGGATGTCTTCATTAAAGTGCTCAGGAAAAGGTTGCATATATCTAAAATGTAATTAACAAGGGCTGAGCCATTTAGTCGAAAAAGAAACCCCTCAGAAAAACTATTGTCTCAATATTGAACAGAAAGGAAGCAAAATACTTGGATAGAAAAGACACTTTTCTGACAGTATTGTTTATATACTCAAAAATGTTCAGGTGAGTCAAAGAGCTAATGTGTAAAATCACTCCATAAATGTAAATGAAATCAAGTGGCAACTAATAGAAAAATAGAAATTAAGATTTATCCCTTTTCTGAATGGCAAAGAAATGTTCAAAGATTGTAGCAATGTTGGGTTTTGCCAGGCAAGAATGTTGGAATGTACAATAAAATATACACAGAATGAAATCCAACAGGAAGTTAGCACTTAGAAAACAGTGAAATAGGGTTGTAAGGTCAGGATATGAATTCTAGCAAGGAAAAGAGGAAGGAAAAAGGAAGCAAAAGGACAAGGAGAAAGCCAACGGAAGAGGGGAGGGGAAGCCAGAGGAGAGGCAGATAGCTAATCAGCAGGCAAGTAAACAGCAAACCTAGATTTTTCCACATCACTTCCCTATCAAAACAGCAAACCTTACTGTGGAGTGACAGCACTCACGGCCCCCAGAGTGGCAGAATGAGCCCCTGTTGAGGACACGTGGGGGTGTGTGCTGCTGTACTTAACCTAGCCGTGAATGTGTTAGGTGCTTTCTGTGACTGTGACAAAATACCTCCTGGAAGCCAGGAAACAGAAAGGGGACCAGGAGCAAGGATCACATGTCTTCAGAGCTGGGCCTTCAATCAGTGCCCCCTCGCAGCCCATAAATTCATCCAGGGAGTTCTCTCCGGAGACCACAAGTATCCTCCGGGTTCCTCCCACCTAGGCAAGTCTTCAACACTAGAGCCAGTCCCATTGTTCTGACGTCAAAGCTCTCCTCCTTCTCTATCCCCCTCCTCTTCCTCACCTTCCTCCTCCTCTTTGGTTTCCTCCTATACTAGCCTACCACTCAGTTTAAACAGAACATCAGTGGATTAACCCATTCTTGACCCACTTGCCTCTTAGCAGCACAGCTAATGTGCACCAACCTTCCGAATCACAATACCATGTGTAGTGGGTGTGTAGTGGGTGTGTGTGTGTGTATGCATGCATGCATGCATGCATCTATGTATTTCTTTATTTTGCAGGTCCTGGGGCTTGAACTCTGGGCCTGGGCTCTGTCCCTGAGCCTTTTGTTCCAGGCTAGCCCTCTACCAGTTTGAGCCACAGTGGCACTTCTTTTTCTGAATAGTTTATTGGAGATAAGAGTCTCACAGACTTTTCTGTCCAGGAACCATGATCCTCATATCTCAGCTTGGATTATAAGCATGAGCCACTGGCACTGGGCTATATTTTTAACTAGTAATACCAAGTTTTGGAATCTGTCTAAAGGAAATAATAAAAATATCACTCTTTTCAGGATTATTCGGAATAATCAAAATAATGGAAACACCCCCAAATGCCTATGTTGTGTTCATTATAGGATAAGATGTTTACTTGATGGAAACCATACCAGACACTTGCAATTCTCAACTGACTGGCAGGAATTCCTGTTCAAGGCCTCTGGATCTTATGAATTAAAGCTTTGTGAGGCAGGCACTTTAATTTGAAATGCCTTAGTAAAACATTTATGATCCAAACTTTGTCCTGATTTTTTTTTTAAATTGTCAGTCATAGGGCTTGAACTCGGGGTCTGGGTACTGTCCTGAGCTTTTACACTCCAGGCTAGCACTCTACCACTTTGAACCACAGAGCCACTACCCATTTTCGGGTGGTTCACTGGAAGGTCTCATGGACCATCCTGCACAGGCTGGCTCTGAACTGCGATCCTCAGATCTCAGGCTCTTGAGTAGCTCAGATGACAGGCCACTGGCACCTGGCTGAACATGGAAATTGTGATTGCAACTCTCCTTTGTGTCCCCTCACAGAGGAGAACTCAATCCCATGACTGTCTTTGAAGGCCCACACTTCAATGTGTTGGTGGGATTTCTTTCTGAATCACAGATTTCAGCCTAATAAGGAGATAGAAATGTGCAGAGCCCCCTTTCATATCACTGGATATGCCAAACCTTCCCTAGTTAACAACATGGACTGGATTATAGGCAGAATACGATATGCCTAGACTAAATGCAAGTTTTTCAAATGGCCCTGTTTAATGGAAAGGTGTGAGCCCCAAATGTGAACCTAAATATAATTTTACACATGGATGTTTACGAGTCATCTTGTAAGTGTAAAAAGAGTCAGACCTGGCAGCAGACTCCTGTAATTCCATTTAATCAGGAGGTGGAAGAGTCCCAGTTCTAGGATACCCAAAACAAAAAATAGCAAGACACCCCCTCAACAACAGAAAGATGGATATGATGGTTTTTACCTATAATCTCAGCTGTGAAGGAGACACAGGAGAATCAGGGTTAGAGGCTTGCCTTAGCCAAAACCAGGCGATGCTTTAAAAAAGTAACCAAAGCATTAAAGGACTAAGGACATGGCTCAAGTGATAGAACACCTGTCTAGTGTGATATCTTGAATTCAAATCCCAGTACCAGTACTGATCAAAAAAAAAAAAAAAGGAAGCAAGTCAAATTAGTTTTGGTTATATATTTTATTTATCTCAAGAATGCCATCAGTATGTCAAAATATTGCCATTTGGATAAATAGTATAAAATGATTAAAGAAGGTTTTTTTTGTTGTTTTTCTGTTTTTTATTTGTTTTTTGTTTTTGTTTTTGTAGGGCATGGGGCTTGAGCTCTGGGTCTGGGCTCTTGACCTAGCAAAACAAAAAACCAACCAACAATAATAAAGAAACTGAACACAGAATGATCCTAGAATCCAGCCTGCAGTGAGCAAGTGTTGGCACAGGAGAGATGTGTGATCCCAAACTCCAGCCCTCCTTCTCCCCAGCCTCTGCTGAACAGGTTGAAATGCTTTCATACTATCTGTATGGCCTTAAAAAATACAGGGGTTGGAAATGTAGAAGGTGGTAGGATGCTGGTCTCTGAGTGTAAAGAATCAGCGAGTTCAAATCCCTGTCTTCAATGGAAAAGCAAAGAAAATAATTTTTTTTTTGCCAGTTCTGGAGCTTGAACTCAGGGCCTGTCCTTGGGCATTCTTAAGGCTAGCTCTCTTCCACTTGAGCCACAGCACTACTTCACGCTTTTTCTATGTAGTATGGGGGAATTGAACCCAGGGCTTTGTGCATGCTGGGTAAACACTCTACCACTAGGCTGCACTCCCAGCCCAATAATTTTTTTAAAAATTACCCAAAGAATGCTAGGTACCTGTAATCCTAGCTATTCAGGAGGCTGAGATCTGAAGACTGCAATTCAAAGTCAGCCTTGGCAGGAAAGTCCATGAGACTCTCATCTTCAATTAATCACCAAAAGCTGAAAGGGGAGAGCCATGGCTCAAATGGAAGAACTCCAGCCTTGAGGGGCAAAAAAAGACCCAGAACTGGGTGTGCACACACACGCACACTCACATGAGAATTAAGTATACTGATATAGAAGTTGAGCAAGCAGTATTAATATTTGTGTGTATGAATGAATTTGTATTATGTACATTTGAAACTTGTAAGGCTTATTGGACTTGGCTAAGCTTGACTTACAATTCTACCTTACACCATGTCAGTGAATAATTGGTTTAAGCTTATTTTATTTTGTCTAAATCTTGCTCATTTTATAAATGGTAGTGGAATAATTAAATGCATTTAAAACATATTTGTGGTGAACTTATTAGATTTGCAAATATTAAGGAATAATTGGAAAGGGTTTCTTTGTTAATGGGATAATTGAAATACTTTTAAAAAGATACTGACTACACTGATTTTCAAAAATTGATTTGAAATAATTATGGCATTAAATTAAATTTGTAAACAGGCCCAAAAGTAATCCAAGCGTCTTATAAATTATTATAAGTTGTTGAGTTAATAAAGGGGATAGCGAATGATTAATATTTTAAATTGTTTTGGTATTTGTAACTTTCCAGAATTGAACAATTAACTTTTATTTATTCTTTTTTTTGTTGTTTTGGTGCTGGAACTAGGGCTTGAATTTAGGGTCTAGGCATTGCCCCTTAGCTTTTTCACTTGAGGCTGATACTCTTGAATCACAGCTCTACTTCCTGCTTTTGGTTGGTTAATTGGAGATAAGAGTCCCCCAGCCTTTTCTGCCCAGGCAGCTTTGAACCAGAATCATCAGCGCTCAGCTTCTTGAGTAGCTAGGACTACAGGTATGTAGGCTTACTGGTGCCCAGCAACAATTCATTTTACAACCAATCTGAGTATTCATTACCTCCACCTTCTGTACCTCACTCCGGATAAAACTAGCCAATAAAACTCTGACTGAACCTAGAGAATAGGCAAGCTGGTTAGAGGCACATCTCACTTGCAACCCAAAGCCTAATCTTTTCCTTTTTCCCCCCTTTGGTTTATGTGTCACTGAGGAATCGAACCCAGGGCTTTATGCATGTTAGGCAAGCACTCTACCACTAAGCCACCTTCCCAGCCCCTGAAATTTAATCTTTATATTAAAAATAATAATTATTATTTCTGTCCTAGGGTCCTGAACTCAGGGTCTGGCAACTGTCTCTGAGCCTCTTTGGACTCAAAGCTACCACTCTACCACTTGAACCACAGCACCACTTCCAGCTTTTTCTGAAGATAAGAATCTCACCAACTTTCTTGCCCACGCTGGCTTTGAACCATGATCCTCAGATCTCAGCCTCCTGAGTAGATAGGATGACAGATGTGAGCCACAAGCCCCTGGCATCTTTATTATTAGTTTTTTATTTTTTGCCAGTCCTAGGGCTTGAACTCAGGGGCTGAACACTTATCCTTGGGCTTTCTCAAGGCTAGAGCTCTATCCACTTGAGCCACAGCACCACTTCTTTTTTTTTTTTCTATGTATGTGGTACTGAGGAATCGAACCTGGGTCTTCGTGCATGCTAGGCAAGCACTTTACCACTAGGCCAAATTCCCGGCCCATCTTTATTATTTTTGAATCATTATTTATATAACCATCATGATCTTCTATGTAATTGCTGTTCAAAGCACTAAAGTATGTGTGCACTCTGTGTGTGTGTGTGTGTGTGTGTGTGTGTGTGTGTGTGTCCTTTAAAACTGAAACTTGAAAAACAGACCCTGTCTGAAATTGCCACTGAAGACAGGAGCCCCATCCAGGAGGCCACTGCGTTCCTCTGGCCTGTGGTGGAGTTTGTGCTCCTCCCGCGGGTCAGCCAAGGTCATTGTCCTGTACCTTGGTACTGATGGCATCTGAGAGATTGCAGGTAGATAAGAGAGGGGTTCTGGATTTTTTTTGTGGGGGTGGTTGGGTAGGGGAAGGCAGGTGTATGAGATGAGGACAGGAGGTTTAGACAGAGCATTCTGCTTCACATGAAAGTTGGAACACAACTCTCTGATTCAGCCGGCAGACTGGAATCCCAGGAACCCACTCTGAGCTGACCACTGGCCTGGGGGAGAGGTGAGGACCTGGAGGGTGGGGAGTTGTGAGGGAAGAGAAACTGTTGAGTGAAGAGAAATTGTTGTCCTTTTATTGAGTTTTCTTTTTCCAAAGTGTTTTCAGACATGATTTGTGTCACATGAAGAAACAATACTTTGGGTGGGGAGTTTGGTTTAGTGGTTCCATTCTAGGTACCATATATACAGAAAAAGCCACAAGTGGTGTTGTGGCTCAAATGGTAGAGTGCTTGTCTTGGGAAAGCTCAAGGACAGTGCCCAGGCCCTGAGTTTAAGCCCCAGGACTGATTGGCAAGAAGAGGAAGAGGAAGAGGAAGAAGAGGAAGAGGAAGAGGAAGAAAAGGAAGAGGAAGAAGAAGAAGAAGAAGAAGAAGAAGAAGAAGAAGAGGAAGAAGAGGAGGAGGAGGAAGAAGAAGAAAAAAGGGAAGGGGAAGGGGAGGGGAAAGGGAAGGGGAAGGAGAAGGAAGGAAGGAAAGAAAGGGAAAAAAGAAACAATACTTTAGCAAGCTTGCTATTCAAGATACTGCGATCTGAGGATCATGGTTTTCAAGCCAGCCTGGACAGAAAAGTCCATGAGACTCTTATCTCTAATTCATGATCAAAAAGCTGGAAGTGGAGCTGCGGTGAATCACCAGCCTTGAGTGAAAAGGCCAACCAAGTATAGGAAGCCTGGAGTTCAAACCTTAGTGCTGAAAAAAACCACTTTCTACCTGAAGTGGGCCAGAAGCTTCTAGAAGAGGGCACTCTCTGAGACAGCAGGCCTTCGAGATCTACAAACTGACCTCTGTCTGGGACTATTTGCAAGATACCTAGATAGGGGTGGCCTTCAAGAGCTGGGGAAAGACTCTAGTTGGCCTTCACGGAAGAAAATCTTTTAGAGCACAATGACTATTCTTATTAAGCGATTTTACACACTAGCACATGCTATTTGGTATGTTGTGTTATGTCAAGTGTGCCAGTGAAATGAACACACCACGTACCTTAGCCAAGTCCCCCCAGCCATCTGTGAGCCTCTGCTGCCGCCTCGTGGCCAAAGCCCTCCTCTGACAGAGCCACAGGCAGAGGTTCTCTCTTTTAGTGAACAAATTGGATGGTCAAGAATTTGAGTTCATATTGAATTTCAATGGCTTCTCCAGGCACCGGGACAGGTGCTCACCAAACTCCAGTGTGCACCCCACACTCCACTGTGCACCCCCAAACTCCACCGTGCACCCCTAAACTCCAGTATGCACCCCCAAACTCTGCCATGCACCCCCAAACTCCAGCATGCACCCCACACTCCACTGTGCTCACCAAACTCCAGTATACACCCCACACTCCACCGGTCACCCTCAAACTCCACCCGTACCCCTAAACTCCAGTATGCATCCCCAAACTCCACCGTGCTCACCAAACTCCAGCATGCACCCCACACTCCACCGTGTACCCCTAAACTCCAGTATGTACCCCAAACTCCACCGTGCTCACCAAACTCCAGTATGCACCCCCAAATGCCACCGTGCACCCCCAAACTCCAGTATGCACCCCCCACTCTACCACGCACCCCCGAGAGCAGTTGTGCACCCCAAACTCCAATGCACACCCCACAGTCCACCGTGCACCCCCAAACGCCACCGTGCACCCCTCCAGCGTGCCTGCAGCGCAGCCGGGCGCCTCCATGGAGCCCGCGCCCACTCAGATTCCACGCGCGCCTTGTGGAACACCCGAGCCCCGCGCCACCCACGGGGGACAACCGTTGCGGGGTGCCCGGGCCCTGAGTGGGACTGTCGGCCGCTGACACCCCCTTCCGGCCCCGGGGTACCCGCCCCGGTGGCCCCAGGACGTCTCCGTCGCATGGCGGAGTGCTGCGGACGACTCCCATGACGCCCGCCGTCCTTCTGGTCGCGCTGTTGCTGTGGCCTGCGCCCCTTTCGGTCCATTCAAGTGAGTGTCCAGCCGGGGAGCCCGGGCTCCGGGGCGCCCCAGGTCGGGCCCTTCGGGCCCGGGAGACTCACTATCGGGGGTGTTGGCCCAGGCGCACCCAGGACAGGGCAGCCCTTCCTCTTGTCCTCGTGCCTGGGGCCTTCGGCTCCCGCGCTGGACTCGCCACGCGCCCTGCTCCCACCGCTCAGGGCTCCGGGCCCCGCAGGGCTGGCACAGGGTGGTCTTGATCTGTCAGAAGGTTGAGAAGCAAGATCAGGACTCTGGCTGGCCAGACAGCATCCTTGTGTCTGGGTAGGTAGACGGGACTCTCCAACTTTCCACCTCCCAAAGGGGCTGCTGTCCAGCCTAACCGTAGTTGGAAGTTGCTCACTGGAAAAGAATGCTGTTGGAGATTGGTTTAGCCAAGCCGATCAATAAGATTGAGTAGGAACGTGTGAAAAAGTAACACAGGGCGTTGTAACTTACACTGAGCTGTGTTTCAGAATTGCTAGAATTCAGATTTTAAAAATAAAGTACAACATAAGGGCTGGGAGTGCGGCCTAGTGGTAGAGTGCTTGCCTAGCACGCATGAAGCCCTAGGTTCGATTCCTTGGTACTACAGACTCAGAAAAGGCTGGAAGTGGTGCTGTGGCTCACCTGGTAGAGTCTTAGCCTTAAGGAAGCCCAAAGACAGTGTCCAGGTCCTGAGTTCAAGGCCCAGGACTGGCAAAAGAAAAGAGAAGAAAATACAACATAACCCTAATGATCAGGAAAAGTATAGGAAAAAGTTAAAATAGTTCTGAGTGAAGTGTCTCACATCATCAAATGGCTCATGGCTGGTGTTCTACCACTTGAGCCACACCTCCACTTCTGGATTTTTGATGTTTAATTGGAGATAAAGGGTCTCTCAGCGTTGTGTGCCAAGGCTAGCTTCAAACTCCCTATAGGTGGATAGGTTAGTTGTCCCAGCACTGTTTGTTGAAGAGGCTGTCTTTTCTCCAGTGCATGTTGTTTGTTCCTTGGTTGAAGATTACCTGGTTTGTAGCTGTAGGATTTTAGTCCTGGATCTTTTCTTCTGGGCCTTTGGCTTTCGAGTCTGCTTTGTGCCAGTACTAGGATGTTTTTGTTTCTATGGCTCTGTAGTATAATATGAAGTCTGGTTCTGTGATTTGCCTCCGGTCTTGCTCTTTTGCCCGGGATTGCTTTTGCTATCTCATGTCTTTCATGTACACATTTCCCCCCCTATTTTTGGGAAGAATGACATCACAACATGAATGGGTACTGCATTGAATCCGAAGATCCTCTTCTGGCACTGTGGAGACTTCCATGACGTCAACTTCTGCCAGTTCATGAGCATGGGTGGTCTTTCCGACATCTTAGGTCTTCTTCAACTTCTTTCTCCAAGGTTTTGAGTTTTTTTTTTTTATTGACAAAATGTCTCATCTCCTTGGTTAAGTTAAAGCTTCTCTTGTTTTTGACAATTGTGAATGGAACTGTTCTCTTGATTTCTTTCTTGGCCTATTCTTCTTCTTCTTCATCATCATCATCATCATCATCATCATCATCATCATTATTTTGTCAGTTGTGCGGCTTGAACTCAAGATCTAGGCATTGTCTCTGGCTAGCACTCTACCACTTGAGCCAAAGTGAAACTTCTGGTTTTCTGGGTGGTTTATTGGGGATACAAAAAAAAAAAATCTCATGGGGACTTTTCTACCCTGGCTGGCTTTGAACCGAGAGCCACAGATTCATACTCCTGAGAAGCTAGGATTACAGGTGTGAGCCGCTGGCACCCGGCTTGGCCTATTCATAATTGATCATGCTTTTTGAGTGTTGATTTTATACCCTGTTATGTTGCCAAAGCTGTTCATGAGGGCTAGACGATTTCTTGGTAAAGTCTGTAGGTAAAGTCAGGTATAGGATCATAACATTGGCAAATAGGAACGATATGATCTCATGAAGTCCTATTTGAGTAAGAATAGTTTCTTTCTCTTGCTTTATTGCCATGGGTAGAAACTCTGGAACCAAACTGAATAAGACTGGACATCCTTATCTTATTTTTGACTTTAGGGGATATGATTTTGGTTTTCCCCCCATTTAATATGATGTTGGCTGTAGGTTTTTCCTATATAGCCTTTATTAAAATTTGAGTGCACTCCCAGAAGACATCAAGCAAATAGTTTATTTTTGGTTCCAATTATATTTTAATATTACTAATCATACTCGTTTATTTATTTATTTATTACTAATCATACTACTTGTACTTTTTCTTTTTTCTTTTTTTGTCAGTTGTGAGGCTTGAACTCTGGGCCTGGGCACTGTCGGTGAGCTCTTTCAGCTCAAGGCTATTGCTCTACCACTTGAGCCATGGCACCACTTTCTGGTGGTTAATTGGAGGTAAGAGTCTCACGGACTTCTGTGCCTGGGGTTGGCTTTGAACTGTGATTCCCAGATCTCAGCCTCCTGAGTAGCTAGGATTATAGGTATGGGGCCACTGGCACCCTGATACTTCTTGGATTTTAATTTTCCATGTGAACTTTAGTTGTAGTATGTGTGTGTGTGTCTGTGTGTGTGAGAGTGAGTGTTGGTTCTGGGGCTAGATCTCAGGGTCTGGATGCTGTCCCTGAGTTTTATTTTATTTTTTCTCAATGCTAGTGCTCTACCACTTGAGCCAAAGTTCCACTTGTGGCTTTTTGGTGATTCTTTGGAGATGAGAATCTCATAGACTGTCTCACAGTGGTTTTAGAACAATGATTCTCAGATCTCAGTCTCCTGAAGATCAAGGATTACAGTCACAACAGTTTAATTCTTTTAATAAAATGAATGCCAGGTGATGGTTCATACCTGTAATCTCAGCTACTCAGGAAGCTGAGATCTGGGGACTGTGGTTCAAAGCCAGTCTAAGTGGGAAAATTCATGAGATGCTTATCTCCAATGAATCACAAAAAAAGTTAGAAGTGGCGTTGTGGCTCAACTGACAGAGCACCAGCTTTAAGTGGGGGGGGGGGGGAAGAAAAACAAAACTAAGGAACAGCACCCAGGCCCTAAGTTTAAGCCCCAGTCATGTCACAAAACAGAACAGAAAACATAAACCCCTCCTCTTACGTCTCATGTCCATCATATAATGGGTTTCCTTGTCCTGCTTCCAGAAGACAAGTTTAGGCAATTCCAATAAAACCTCAAGCCCACCATGAAGTAGGCTTGCAACCACTGCAATGGGTGCAGGCGGGGCCACACCGCACTGTCTGCAGGGGGTGCAGGAGGACAGCACTGTGCCTCTGCCCCAAGCTGGGAGGTGGGGCTGGGGCTCCTCCCAGAGTTGGTTCTGGGGCTTCTCCACTTGCCAGAATCCCTAGCTGGTATAAGAACAGAGCTTGGATTAGTGTGGCCTAAAAGTAACCCACTGCTAGCAGGATAGTCTGTAAGTGTCTGAATTTTGTCCAGCTTTCTAGCAGCTCCTGAAGAGAGGGAGCCAGGGCCAGGAGTACAGATTTAAGGCTATTTTTACTACCTTTAGCAGCACTGAGATCATGAAAAAGTTCACAGTTGTTCTAGGGGATAAAGGTAGGAGGCCGAAGCGTATGGGAGAGGATGGACTTCAGAACAGAACAAGATGGAGGCCAAGAGGACCTTGAGAAGGGAGGAAAAGCAAGGTGGGAGGAAACTTGCCTTGTTGCTAGGCAGCCAGGAACAGACTTTTCTGGTGTTGCTGGGTAACCGAAGAGGGGGATAATAAAGGAGATAAAAGAAAGCAACTCTCCATAAGCACCCCTTTCCTGCTGTTTGACACCAGACTTAACTAACCTGGGTGCCCTGAAGAAACAAGACAAAATGATGTGAAAATCAGGTGACCCAGAGAGGTAGAGGCAGCATTTTCTTACATGTTGACTGCACATTTTAGTCTTGCTTACCACTTTCCCAAACAGATTGTTCAAACATTTCCTTTTAGGCAAATGTAGAGACAAACCCAAGTAGAAAATGGCATGTAATTCTCATCTAGCTATAAGCAGCTCTAACCACAATCAACTCTGGAACAATCCTGTGTCTCTATGCTTCCACCCACACCCTGTTTCTCCTTACCTCCCTTCCACCCCCATCTATAGGACTTGGGTTATTTAGAAGCAAATTCTAGGTATCATATAGTTTTATCAGTAAATGATTCAGAGATTCTGGACCTACTTTGCTAAGGCTACCTATTCATTTTTCTCACTATTTTCCTTCTGGAAATTCTAGATTCAGAGCGGCATACATTGTAAATTCAAGTATACATAGCAAGGTGGTTTTGTGTGTGTGTGTGTGTGTGTGTGTGTGTGTGTGTGTGTGTGTGTGTGTGTATTGGATTGGTCCTGGAACTTGAACTTAGCACCCAGACGCTGCCCCTGAGGTTTTTTTTTTTCATTTTAGACTGGCATTCTACCACTGGAGCCACAGCTCCACTTCTGTTTTGTGTGTGTGTGTGTGTGTGTGTGTGTGTGTGTGTGTGTGTGTGTGTGTTGAGTTGGCAATAAGAGTCTTGGACTTTCCTGCTCAAGCTGGCTTTGAACCACGATCCTCTGATCTCATTCTCCTAAATAGCTGAGATTACAGGTGTGAGCCATGGGTGCCCTGCAACTTCGTTTTATTTTTGTTTTGTTTTTTAAATTGATCAGGAATCCTTTGTCAAAGAAGCTTTGCTCCTTGGTTCTTTATTTCAACTTCCAAGTGATAACCAGGGGATGCATTTAAGTCAGTAGAGTCCCTCACGGCATGATTGCAGCAATGGTCATTTATTCTTCATTTGGTTTTTCTCCCCCCTCACACCCTTTAAGGCCTAACTGTGTCACCTGACGAAGAGCAAAACTTGCATCATTATGTACAAATCTTAGAGAACCTGCTACTAAGTGTCCCCACTAGGGAGCCAGACACAGAGACAAAATCAACGTCTCCCCAAAATGTTTATTCTACAGGATCGAAGCAGGCGAGCACACCCGAGTCTCCAACTGAGCAAAACACTGCCATCGGTTCTGTGAGCCCGGATAAGGTGCCTTTGGCCACAGGGGGGGTCTCACCACCCCCCCAGAAGAAGAAGAAGACTGACACCACAACCACAGCCTTCTGGTCCATCAAGCCAAACAATATTTCTGTCGTCTTACGGACAAATGAACCTTTTATCGAAAAGGAGGAGCCGGAGCCGGAGTCGCAGCCATCACCACCACAGCCACAGCCACAGCCACAGCCACAGCCACAGCCACAGCCTGAAGTTGAGCTCGAGCCAACTCCCAGGCAAAGCAAGCCACCATCAACCACACTCCTAACCACGCACACGTGGACCACGACTCAGTTTACCACGACAGCTAGGAACACAGAGTTGGAGATAACCCCAGAGCCAGAGGATGTCCCCCAGCTCTCAGGGGAGTACGGCTTGGAGAGGCTCAGCCACCCGCAGATTATGGGGAATGAAGACATTTTGAGGAAGATAACAGATATGCGCTACCTGGTGCAGCATATCCCCCTGGGTGACCGCAGCAGCCCTGAGCGCAGGGAGTACATCCGGGCTTCCAGGGAGTACCTGAAGCGCAGCCTGGCCCTGGCTGCAGCTGCAGAACGCAGGCTGGAGAAAATGTACCGCTCGCCCATCTTCACAGGAGGACGGGCTGGCGATGGCGCGGCTGACCTCGACACGGTCATCAACACGCTGTACAACTCTAGACCTAGACTGTGGGAGTATCTGGATGTGAAGTATGTACCCCCAGAGATGCGGTGGAAGGCCACAGCCGTGGTGAGCACGCTGAAAAGCATATTGTGTGCAGGCCAAGCCGACAGCCAAACCCTCATTAGGAAACTATTAAGCAATAATATAAAAATTCTAAACCTACTTAATGTTCCAGGACGACACTGATTTAAGCAAACTGAATTCATTCAGGGGAAGAAAATAAGCATATTTGTGATTTCACGAGTGGCGCGTCAGAGTTTTGAGGATAATGCAATGTGCTAACATCTCTGTATGTCGAGTGTCATGAAAATTTTCATACATGCTGAGAAACAGAATAGTTTAAAATAAAATTTTGCTTCAGGAGTTTGTTGTGCTTTTGGTTTTTTTTTCTCATTAGTTTTAAAAGTTGAGGCCAAGCACAGTGGCTCAAGCCTGTAATCCTAGCTACTCAGGAGGCTGAGATCTGAGGATCAAGGTTCAAAGCCAGCCCTAGCACTAAAGTCCATGAGACTCTTATCTCCAATTAACCAGAAATGGTGCTGTGGCTCAAGGGTAGGGCGGTAGCCTTGAGCTGAAAAATTCAGGCACATTGACCAGGCCCAGAGTCCAAACCTCCCACAATAAACAGAAAAAAAAAAGATATAATCTTAAACTTTGTGTGTGTGTGTGTGTGTGTGTGTGATTGACGCTTAAGCTTTGTCTTGGTGTGTATGTATGCGTGTGTATATGTGAGAGTGAGTCTTAAGTTTGTCTTTGTATGTGTATGTGTGATTGAATGTTAACCTTTGGTTGTGTGTGTGTGTGTGTATGTGTGTCTGTGTGATTGACTCTTAAGCTTTGTCTTGGTGTGTATGGATGCATGTGTATATGTGAAAGTGAATCTTAAGTTTGTCTTTGTATGTGTATGTGTGATTGAATGTTAACCTTTGGTTGTGTGTGTGTGTGTGTGTGTGTGTGTGTGTGTGTGTGTGATTGATGCTTAAGCTTTGTCTTGGTGTGTATGTATGCATGTGTATATGTGAGAGTGAGTCTTAAGTTTGTCTTTGTATGTGTATGTGTGATTGAATGTTAACCTTTGGTTGTGTGTGTGTGTGTGTGTGTGTGTGTGTGTGTGTGTGTGTGCTGGGGCTTAAACTCAGAACCTGGGTTCTATCCCTTAGTGTTTCACTCAAAGCTAGTGCTCTACCGCTTGAACTTCACCTCTATTTCTTTTTTTTTTGTTGTTGTTGTTGTTGATTAATAGGAGATAAAATGTCTCTCAGATTTGTCTGCTTGAGCTGGCTTCGAACTGTGATCCTCAGGTCTCAGCTTCCTCAGTAGCTAAGTTTATAGTTGTGAGCCACAGTGCCTGGCAAGCTTTGATTTTACTTGATCAGATCACTTGGTGCATGGATTGAACTCTCTAGGCAACCAGTTAGAAATAGTTTTCATGGGGCCGGGAGTTTGGCCTGGTGGTAGAGTGCTTGCCTAGCATGCACGAAGACCTGGGTTCAATTCCTCGGTACCACATACATAGCAAAAAGCCGGAAGTGGTGCTGAGGCTCAAATGGTAGAGCTCAAGCCTTGAGAAAGTCCAAGGACAGGGCTCAGGCCCTGGGCCCAAGCCCAGGACTGGCAAAAAGAAAAATAGTTTTCACATGAGTGTAAAGTTTTCAGTCTTTATTACTCTCTCTTGTCTGAGTGGCATACTTGGGGCTTGTATCCATTCACTGACGTACTTTTCTGGATGATATAACCCTTCTTCGAAAGGTGATTGCTGGATAAAGTCACACCTGGGCCTTTCCTCCTCCCCTCCTTCCTGCCTCCCCTCCCTCTGTCTTTCCTCATTTCCCTTCTCCCTCCTCCTCTTTCTTGCTTCCTTCCTACTTTCCTCCCTCCCTCATTCCTTCTTTCCTATAAGATGGCTTTCTGCTGTCCCATCTGGCTGAGTCGTTCTTTGAATTCTGAGTGGATTCTGGTAAGCCTGCATTCTTGGGTGTAGGAATTAAGACTCAAGATAAAGCAAAAATGCTTAGGGAGAGGGTCCTGGCCCTCAGTTCAAATCCCACGACTTACAAAAAAAGAAAGAAATGTTATTTTTGATACATTTAATTTTAAATGCCCATGAGCCGTATCCCAGTTAGATATATTTGTCTGGTGCTTTTGAGAAAGCTAGCTGTAAACACATCTGCAGAAATAGAAACAAACTTGAAAGTAAAGAGATGCTGCGCAGATTTCACAGGGAAGAGAAGAAGGACTGCAAGGAAGTCTGAAGGAAGTTCTACCCAATTAGAGCTTCAGAGCAACTGGATAAAAATAGGGAAGTCTTAGAGCTATGCCAGGAAAATGCAATTAGGAGCCTCGGATATGTGGAGTGGGTGGGTGAGGTCATAAATGAAGCCAAGAAATAGAAGCCCTGAAACCTGGCCCCTGCATAGGTACAAAAAGTGGCTTTGGGTACAGGTCAAGAGGAGGAAGCCATATTGGAAGAGAAATCCAGGTTAGAAAACAGAGAAAGAGGAGAGAGAGAGAGAGAGAAAGAGAAGAGAGAAAGAGAGAGAGAGAGAGAGAGAGAGAGAGAGAGAGAGAGAGAGAGAGAGAGAGAGAGAGAGAATTGGTGTGATTTTTTCACACAATAAATTCATTGGAAGCAGGTCTTACATGGGCATTGCTGATCACAGTGAACTCAAATCTCCTTCAAATCTGGTTGATAAACATGATTTATTTAGAAGGTCAGTGTTGTAGTTTGTTTCTGCTTTTGTTTCTTTCTTGAGGAAAGCAAAGAGGGAGGAGGGGTGAGAAAATGCAGTCGTAGTATGTGGAAAATAAACTATGTAACTTGTGGGCAGGGACAGAAGGGAAAATTGGGGGAAAGTAAAAGGAGTGACAATGTCCCCCCCAAAAGAAATGTACTCATTACCTCACTTACGAAATGGTAAGCCCTTCGAACAGCACCTTAATAACAATAAAATTACATTAGAGTACTTGTGCAAATAAAAAAGGTTCACATAAACATGTTTTTTTTTTCCTAAAAAATATGCAGATGTAGCTCATAATAACATTCATCGAAAGCCTTAGAAGTTCAAGCTCATGGCTTTGGGAGATGAGAAAAAGCAATCACAGCAAATATTGACTGTCTACGTACGTTAATTCATCAGGAACTCGATGTCATAATGACAAGCTAGCAGAGAAGTTTAGATTTAAAGATGTCTAGTTGCTGGTATATAAATATTTGCACTTTGCCTCTTCCCTAATCTATGTAAACAAATAGTAACAGCTAAACTCCAGGCTTGCACCCTCAAAGTTGCAGGAGTCAATAACTTCATTACATCAAATGTCTGCAAGTTGCTCATCAACTGCATCTCAATTGCAGGGCTCTGATGTTTATGTGTCAAAGAGGTCTTTGTTTATAATGGTGTGTGTGTGTGTGTGTGTGTGTGTGCACATGTGCTAGCACTGGGACTTGAACACCCTGAGCTGCTCAATACTGGCGCTTTACCACTTCAGCCACAGTTCCACGTTGGGCTTTTAGGTGGTCACTGGAGATCGGAGCAGACTTTTGCTCCAGGCCCAGTCCCACTGCCTCCTGCGCATGTGTGAAGCAGCCAGCGGGTGGTGCCCAGTTTTCGCAAGGGCGCCTGGGACAGCAGGTGGACTGACTGGACTCTAATCTACAAGCAGTCCCCATGCCTAGCCAGTGCCACACCCCACCTGGGACCAAGCCACCAACTTCCACTTCTCTCTCCAATGGCGTCAGCTGTCCACCAGAGGGTGCTGCACAGCTAGAGAGACAGGAGGGCTGGTTTCCCAGCAGACAGGGTGAAAGGAAACTGGACCCCATTATACCCTGCCACACCCCAGCGCATCACCCTGGACCCCTTCTCACCTCACCCTGAGTCACCCGCCAAGCTCAGTCTCCAGCAACACCATGCTGCAGCCCAGCTTTCACCTCCTTCCTTCACTGCCATGGGCCTCAGTGTCTCTTCCCCCGCTTTACTCTGCCCAGCAGCAGGCCTGGCTTGGGGGAGTTTCTAGGCCCTAGAAAGCCATGCGGGCTCACACAGTAGGGTCAGCCATGTGCCTGTCCAGCCCTCTGGTGCGTCCAGATGAGAGATAGACCTCACTCTGCATCCTTACGGCTGACCGACTTATCTTCTCTCCCCCAGATGTTAGCAAGGCTGACACATCTGGACCCAAGGCAGACAAGGCTGAGGCACACCAGCTGGCAGCAGACCACGGATGGGTGGATTTGGGGGTTGTGCACCAGTTCTACCCCCATCAAGCTGTAAGCACCCTGTGGTCAGGCCTGTGACCCTGGGATGTGGCAGAGGGAGGGGGGAGACTAATGTGTCCAGACTGGTTCATTGGATGTGAGTACTCAAGGGATAAAGGAGATGGAATTATCTAGAAAGGGCTCTGGACCTCGTCACGTTCAGTGATTTGGAGACAAAGGCACAAACATAGGCTGAATGGTTCTGTGTCAGCTGTGATGCTGGAGGGAGCCAAGCAGCTGAGTGGGGCTGGGCTGGGTCCCACCCAGTGTGAGAGGGTGGCACGAGCCATACTATGAAGTGTCACCAGCCTGTGGATGGGATTCTGGGTGGGGATGGGTTGAGACTCGGTGGAGAATGCTCTGGGCCAGCACCTTACAGGAACCTGTGAATGAACTTTTGCTTCTCTTCTCAGTTGCTGGGTTCTTTATCACCCAGCGCCCAGGCCCTGAGTTCAAGCCCCATGACCGACCAAAAAAAAACAAAAAGAAAAGATCCCACGACGGCCTGAGGCTGGTACAGAGTTGGCAAGAGACCAGGGCAGAAATGAGGCATTTTGTTCTCAGGGTGGGGGAGCCTACCACCAGCCCCATCTGAAATCCAGACACGCCGGGCTCTATCTGCACTGAACAGACAATCAACTAGGCTTCCGACAGGTTGATGTAGCTCTTTTATGATCTGCCTTTATGATGACTCTCTCCTTTTAAAATTAAGATTCATTCAGACAAGACATTTCTTTTATGAGGAAAAAAAAATCCTTCCCCGGAGAGGAAATACTCAAGCTGATGACAGAAATGACTGGACAGAGGCTGGACTCGCAGAGAAGTTCCAGGTTCTCTATGTCCATGTGGCCGGTGGTGGCCCCAAGTGGACTTCCCTGTGCTGTCCCAGAAACTGTCAGCCCCAGAATCACCCAACTTTGACCGCACACGGTGAAGGGAAGTGAACGGCTTGTGTGTCCCCAGAGCTACCTCCATGGACCAGGCTCCTAATGATGGTTTATGCCATTGCTGGGACCCCATGTCTATAGAGGGCACCAGAGCTTTCCCTGACACCTCCCTCTCCCTCTTCCTCCTCCTTCAGCCAATCTCCAAGCTCTGCCATCTCAAACACCCACCCCCTTCCCAATGGCCTTGCCTTTAAAATGGCCTTTCTACTAGGATGTGGTACAGTGGCTTGTCGGCTGGCTCCGGTCCACAGCCTTGCCCAGCTCTGATGCATCCTACACTAGCTGCCTTCCTATTGGTTGATGCTTGCAGCGATCAGCTCCTGCCCCTCCCACCCCCACAGGCACTGATTGAGATCGATTAGTGTGACAACCATCCTGACCCACCCAGGTCCATCTCAGTTTCCGTTCTCTAACCACCGCCCTTGCTTCCCTCTTTCCCTGGCAAGCCTTTGCCTCAGTGGAGTCTGGCATGGGGAGTCCCTTCACCCCCCATATCTGGCCACTTCACCACCAGCCAGCTGCCAAGGCCTCACTGCCAGTGTCTCTCAGTGTCCACTCCACAGCTGGTCCAGGAGCTGCACTGTGAGCACCTGCTTCTCCCAACATACACGTGGCACTGTGTTTGTGCCCCTTGTGTGTGAATTCCAGGGACTGGGTCCTATTTAGACCCACAGAAGCGGGATGCCGTCTCCTGCCTACCTACCCCTCCTGTGGGGGTGACAAGTCCTCCCCTCCCTGTCTCATGACAGGAGAGGGGAGGCAGGCACTTGTCTTTCCCCAGGCAGCTTTGGGCCATGGAGATTGTCCTGCCTCCATTGGCCAGAGATCAGGTTCCATTTCTAATGTGACTGGCAGAGGTGCCCCTTACCGCAACTTTCCTGGGCCAGAGAGGGGGCTGAAGAAACCCCTCTCTGAAAAATGAGGAGGTGGGGGTCATGTTCCCTAATTTCAGTGTCTCCTCTTCCCTTCCCTTCCTCTTCCTCCCCTTCCTTTTTCTCTCTTCCTCTTCCCCTTCTTCCTTCTTTCTTCCCTTCCTCCTTTTCTTCTTCCTCTTTCTCCTCTTCTGCTTCCTCCTTCTTTCGCCCCTTCCTTCTCCTCTCTCTCACTTCTCCTCTTTCTCTTCCTCCTCCTTCTCTTCCTCCTCCTCCTTTCCCTCCTTCTCTCCCTTTCCCCCTTCTCCTTTCCCTCCTCCTCCTCCTCCTCTTCCTCTCCTCTTCCTTCTTCTAACCCTAAAGAGATGGATGACTTAGAAAGAGCAAATGAATCAGAAATAAGGAAAGCAGAAAAAAGAGAGTCATTTTGCCAAGTCATTATTCAGAGGAGCAATCTGGGCTGCGAGTAAGAGCCGGTCCATCAATCAACCAGTGGGGACGCAGTGGGCAGTGCCTGTGTGTCGCTAGCAAGGGAGTGACCAGGACAGGTCCTGACACCCCCCAACCCCAACCCAACTGCCTCAGACGGCAGGGAGATGAGGGAGAGGAGGAGGAAGAGAAGGGAGGGAGACTGAAGGCTGCTGGAAGGGGAAGCCAGCTCAAGGCAGCAGGAGACTTGGCCCACTTCCCTCCACAGCCCAGAGTCCCAGGAACCCCACTGTGGGCAGGCCAAAAGCAGGGAGGAGAGATAAAGCCAGACTGAGAGCCCAAGCTTTAACCCTGGGGGAGCCATCTGACCAGATGGAGCCCAGGAAATCCTCATCCCTGCAGCTCAGGCCTCCATCCTGTGATTGTGCCTTGAGTGGTTTGAATGGATGATGGAATTATGGATGCCACATTTACTTCTGTGGGCACTTTTGTAACACTTTGACCCTTACTTTACACTGACTTGACGTATAATTTATCCTTGCTCACTAAATTGCAGCTCTAGTCTACCTGGGGATAAGAATTAAATCTGATTGGGCCCAGGAGTTTGGCCTAGTGGTAGAGTGTTTACCTAGCATGCAAGAAGACCCAGGTTCAATTCCTTGGTACCACATACATAGAAAAAGCCAGAAATGGTACTATGGCTCAAGTGGCAGAGTGCTAGCCTTGAGGAAAAAGCCCAAGGACAGTGCTTAGGCCCTGAGTTCAGTCCCCATGACTGGCAAAAAAAAACACAAAAAAGACTTAAATCTGATGTACCAAGTTCACAAGACACCCTGGTTAAACAGCATGAAGGAGCTTGACACAGAGGCCACGCCTGTACCACCAGCACACATGTGTAATCTCAGCACAGATCTGAATGCCAGCTCATGCCTGTAATGCAAGCCCAGGCCTGCAATCCAAGCACATGCCCGCCATCCTAGCATATCCCCACCAATTCCAGTGCATGCCTGCAATCCCAGCCCTAGGAAGGCTGAGGCATGCAATGGAAAGTTTTGTTCTGCCAATGCTAATCTGGAGTTGCAAGAGGCTGGAGAGTCAGACTCCAGGCCTCTTGGATTATGGATTCTGGGGACAATGTATACTCTTTTTTTCTCTTGAGAGCCACTGAAATCTCCTGACTGTTTATCAAATTCAGGCCATACTTCACAGACTCTGTGCTCTGGCTTGGCTCCTAGTCTCAAAAAAAAAAAAAAAAGAAAAGAAAAAAAGAAAGGAAAACAAGGAAATACTTGAAGGATTTCTGCTCTAGGGATGAGCCAAGATGGACAGGAACAGGAAGGAGAAAGAACTCCAAATGCATGGGGCTGCCCCTTCCACCCTGCGCTGAGGCTCCTGTCCCAGAGAGGAAGGCCCCTCTCCACCTCCCTGGCCCCACAACCCCTTCCATGGCTGAGATGCCCACGAGGGGAAGCTCACCCACTGGCTCACCCGCCTTACACGCAGTGGTCCAGGCAGCAGGACCTCACGGTACCACATGGAAGCCCAGCCTGGCTCAGACCCATTGAGAGAAACACACAGGCCCAGGAGCCAATACCACGATCCAGCCTGGTCCTGTGTGCAGAGGGAGCAGGAAGCAAGGTCACAGCAGGGTCTTGTGACCCCTGATGACCCCCAGTGACCCCCACTATGGTCCTGGAGAGGAATGTGACTCTCCAGCGGAGTGGGGGAAGGGGACATGTGTACAGTGGGTTCTATGTATCATGGGCAGTTGAGGTCAGATCGGGAGATAGTAGGGAGAGGAATACTGGTGAGTTGGTGAGCCTTGAACCGCCATAAGGAGAAGCCACTGGGGTGGTGGTCTACCACTGTTACTTATAATTTATAATTAAGCAGCTCAGTTAACTATGAGGGGAAAAAAGGACCAGGGCTTGTTAGGATTTTTAAATGGAGGAGGCTGGATAGAAGCATAGATCAAGATGAGGACAGGTGGTGCTGACCTTGACCGTCAGCTTTCTCCTGCCCTGGGCAGCGGCCCCATGGGACTGGCAGTCTCACTTCTGTCTGCATCTGAGCTTCTTATAGCAGGCCTTCACCTGACTCCCAGGCTTCCCTTGAAGGAGACATGGGAAAGAGAGAGAAGCAAAGAGCAGAGCACTGGAAAGTCACTCCCTGCCATATGGGGATGGCCTTGCATCATCCCAGATGTGAGCCATTAACCTGCTAATTACCAACCAATTAGCTCTGATTTCGGCTGCTGCCTCCACCGCCTTCATGTCAGCTCCTGTCAGCCTCCTCCTCCTTGGGGGAGCCTTGATCCCCACCCCCTCCTCTCAGTGTTTTGGGGTGGGGGTGTGGAGACAAAGGAGGGGCCCCCCTGAGAATGGACTCGCTCATCACCTTCAGCCCCTATCAACGGCTAAAAAGACAGTGCAATTGCCATCGTGGCAATGCGTGCAGCCATTAGCACGTTGTTTTTACCAGATGGAAGAAGAAAGAAAACATTATGAAACCACCAGCTTCCCAGAGGCCTTTGCTGCAGGACTGGGAGCCATTTAGCAAGCCCCTCATGGCTCTTGATACCTAGCTCACACCTAGCTTCCTGCTGTGCTGCCATCCGTGTCCCCACCCCAGCCATCCTTGGCAGGGTCACCTGCCCTGTCCTTCAAAACTCAGCAGAAGGAAGACTTCTCTTTTGGGAAGTGTACCCCAACTCCTCCTTACCCTTGGGCACGCCATCATCACATCTCTACACACACACATGTGTACACAGCACCACTTCAGGCTTTTTCTATGTATGTGGTACTGAGGAATCAAACCCGGGTCTTCGTGCATGCTAGGCAAGCACTCTACCACTAGGTCAAACTCTCGGCCCCAAGCCACACAGTCTTTATGGTCAGATTAAGTTCTATTCCCGGCCTCTCTCATGACAGCCAGTGAATTGCTCACAACGAACCAAGCACTCTGTGCCTGGGCACTGTCCCTGAGCTTCTTTTTGCTCAAGGCTAGCACTCCACCACTTGAGCCAGGGTACCACTTCTGACTTTTTTCTGAGTTTGTTGGAGATAGGAGTCTCATAGACTTTCCTGCCTAGGCTGGCTTTGAACCTGGAGCCTCAGATCTCAGCCTCCAGAGTGGCTGGGAACACAGGCATGAACCACGGGTGCTTGGCTTTAGCTGTCTATTTTGAAAAGGTGTCCTCATGATTTGGTCTCATTTGAAAGGAGCTGGGAGATGTCAGTACTCTGTGTAGAGATCTGTCTTAACTTCAAGACCTTCTCGTTGGTGCCGAGTATTAGAAAGTGATCTGCTGTGTTTATCTTTAGACACGGGGCTGTGGAAAGGTTAACTTCCAGTTAGGATCCCTCAGCCAGGATCCTGAGATCTTTTTAGAAGAAGCAACAGAAGACCCAGGTCTGGTTCTCGGCAGGTGTTCGAAGCTATGAACCTCTTCTCTCCCTTTCCAAGCCAGCTTCCTCTCACAGCTCCGTCCTTAGTCCAACACCTGATCTAATGACATTGGCATTACCTTGGACAAAACCTGATCTGGTGACATTGATATGACCTTGGACAAGACCCCACCCCCTTTCGGGGTAGACGGAAGCCTGAGGGTGTGCTGCTGAGACCTTCACAGCATCTCCTCTCTTCCCTTTCACTCAACCACAGTTGATGTTTTTCTTTTCTTTTTTTGAGCAATCTGTTCCTGGAAAGCACAGGGAAGTAACAGATTGAAGCCTTGACTGTGTGTGGCCAAGTGATTTATTTTTAATGTGACTACACAGAATGCACACCTGCTTAGGGGAAGCAGTCCCATCAAGTCACTGGGGACTTAGATGGCCATTTGAACAAGGAAAAGATAGGGGGGAACCGGGGAGGGAGAAAGGAGCCAAGGTGGGGAGCAGAGGAGGAGAAGAGAGAAGAGAAAGAAAAAAAAAACAGGATGATGGGAGAGAAGGGAGAGAGAAACAGGACAGCTCCCTCAAACGACTTCAGGAGCAGAGTGAGGCACCCCAATTATACATCTCATTATAAGGCAAAGACAGTGAGAGACCCTGGGCATGGAAAATGCACTGACTATTCGACCTTTCGGCTTTCTAGCTCAGCTTTAAACACAAAACTTCTACAGAGGAACTTCTGTAAGGTTTGATGGGGAAGCTGGTTACAGGAGTGGGGACAGAGGGTCACTGGTGAGGTACTAGCAGGCAGAGACAAGAAACTAGGGGTGCTCATGGCTGTCTGCCCCTCCTTGCACCCCTATGTGGTGACAGCTGACTTTGGCAAGCAGCAGCAGAGCCAGGCTACGCCTGCACAGCCCTCCCAGCTAGCCTTTCCCGTCCCACCTGGCATCCAGGCTGCTGACCGGGTCGCAATGCTTTCCTGGGGCTTATCACACTGTAGCTCAGGTTCCTTTCTGTTGCCTGCTGGCTCTGTGCTGAGGTCTCAACTGGTCCACAGAGAAGCCTAGGCGGATGTGAGTGGATGTGGGCAGAGCTTTATCCCAAACAAACACATCAACATTGAGAAATGGCCAATCAGCAATCAGAGGAAGAAGATGTGTTCCATGACATCCTCGGTGGGGGTTCATCTTTCCCAGAGTTGCCCGAGGCCAGACAGCTCCCCCCAAACTAAAATGGACTTGTCTCTGCCTCACTGTTCTGAATCCCTGAAAGTCCACTGACCCTTCCCCGGTGTCTAACTGAACTGTTGTGACTGTTGTGGCCACTGAAGTACACCAATGGGTGTGACACCAGCAGAATTTGATGCGCAGTGTGTGAAACTGAGCTTGAAATCAAGCTTTCTGTGAATGTCAATGCCCCCGTTTCCCTGTGCTCAGAAGCACGGCTGGGCCCAGGGCCTGGAACTCAAACACTGACTATGTTGAGCTGCTCAACAAACTGTTCTGCCTTGGGCAAGCAAGGGGCTTCTCTGGGTTTGTCTCCTCAACAGCGCTAACATGGTGAGATGGTTTGTTTCAGGGTTAGGATGAGGTGGTGGTAAGAGATTATTGGCTGGATGCCCACACAGGAATGGCCAAGCTGGACCATGGCAGGACCAAACTTTCCTCTCTTTTTTTTCTGCTGAATTCTAAGCTCATCAGAGATGAAGGGGGCTCTGTTCACCCAGGAGAGAGGTCAGAGCAAGTATTTGCCATAAAAGTACAGAAACTGTCTAGTATCCGTGGCTCAGGCCTGTAATCCTAGCTATACAGGAGACTGAGACGTGAGGATTATGATTCAAAGCCAGCCTGGGAAAGGAAAGTCTGTGAGACTCTCATCTCCGATAAACTACTCAGAAAAATCTGGGAGTGGCACCGTGGCCCAAATAATAGAGTACTAAGAAGCTCAGGGATAGTACCTAGGCCCTGAGTTCAAGCCCCAGTACCGGCAGGCATATAATCACACACACACACGCACACACACACACACACACACACACACACACACACACACACAGAGGACAAAACAGCAACAATAACAAAAAAAACCCCAAGCCATAGAGCCACTTAACTCTTTCCACATTTGGGTATTTCTTTCCAGATTGCTCTTTGCCTAACCACAGAGGCTTTATCATGTCTCTGGGCTCCTAAAAGCTCATTTTAGGCAGGCAAATTTCCCCTTCTCCTTCTTGTTACTGCCACTGCCACAGCAAGACCCCAGACGTCCTTTACCTGCTTGTCCACCAGCCATGACGGGGCAGCTGTGGCAGGGCAGCCGTGACAGGGCAGACACAAGAGCCACACTTTGTCCCAAAGCGTCCTTTGTAACGTGCAGGTTTCTAATGACTTTCAACAAGAAGCAGAGCAATTCAACCTGCAGGCTACTCGAGGTGGCAGCTGGGGCAGAGTGTGCAGAGCCTCAGGCGAAGCTGAAGCTGATGCTGAACTCCAGAAAGAACAGGAAGGTCTGTAAGCACATCAGACATGGCCTGCACGCAGGTGACATGCATACATGTGACGTGGATGGCGACGCATCCAGCTATGAGCGTGCACACATGGAACATGGAGAGTGATGGAAGCCAGACATGAGCATGCTTGCGGGTGGCATGGAGGATGATGGACGGATGCATATGTGTCAAGGTGATACGGATGATGATGGTGGCATTTCTCTTCCCACACACGCTGCAGGGGTTCTGCCAGGGGCACAGTGTGCTCCTTAATTACCGCCATGAGAGCTGATCTCTGAAGGGTGCCTCCGAATGTCTTTCACTGTCACCCATACCTCCTTTGAGGAGAGCATAGGCTGCCGGACTGCTGGTGGGTTTTGGCCCCACGTCTGACTTTTGGGGCTGGGATCATCTTGCCTTCGGGCAAATTTGACCTCATCACTTCCCACTTAAAAGTCGCCTGCCATTGTTGTTTGTTTTCTCCATGTTTGCCTTTCTGACTGGAGTGAGAAGGAGCCTTGGAGTCTTTTGGATTTGCATTTCCTTTATGGCCATGTGGGATTCACTTTTTTTTTTTTTTTGCCAGTCCTGGGCTTGAGCTCAGGGCCTGAGCACTGTCCTTGGACTTTCTCAAGGTAGAGCTCTACCACTTGAGCCTCAGCACGACTTCTGGCTTTTTTCTATGTATGTGGTACCGAGGAATCGAACCTGGGTCTTCATGCATGCTAGGCAAGCACTTTAACCACTAGGCCAAACTCCCGGCCCCGGGATTCACTTTTAATTTAGATCTGTATTTTCACTGAAGGCCGTCCCCCAGTGTTTCCCGTTCTTCATTTTCCTCACTGCCTTCCAGTTTAGCTCTTGGCTTCCAGAACTGGCTCACTGAAACGGTGGTTGTGGGATTGATTGGCTAAATGGCTTCGAGGGTCCTTGGACTGAGTAACTTACTGCTTCTCCTCCCTCCCCGCTTTCCCCCTGAGACAAGACAGGAAGCTGAAGGCCCTGCAGAGCAGTTCCTTCTCTGGTCTCTGAAGCTGAACCGCCCTCCACTTAGAGTTGGGTGCCAAACTGAATTGGGGTGTGGGGCCCTGGAGCAGCTGAGGCTTTCAGCTAGGCAAGGCGGAGTCATGGCAGCCAGGCTCCAGCAGCTGCTGAGCACATGTGGATGGGGTTTCCATAGCAACCCCTGTGGGACCTGCTTTGCCACATCTCCTTTCCTGGACTTGGGGAGAAATGGAGGGGAGGGGCCTTCTAGGCTCTCACAAATGCACAGTTCAAAGCCTGTAAATCCTCACAGCCCTGGGGGGACGATGTGCTAGTGTTGGCTGGACTTTTTTTTTTTTCTTTACTAGGCCATGTTTCCCCAGTGAAATACACAAGAGAACGGGGCCAGCACTGGCAATTAGACAGCCGGGCTAAGGATGAGAGACTGTATGGAAAGGGCACAGTGTATATCACAGGGGACGGCTGCAAATGCACGAAAGGGCAGGAAGCAGGGCAGCGTCCTGGGCCACCACATTGTCTGCATTCCCACCCTCCGTCTCATCTCTCTATCAGGATCTGGGCCTTGGTGAAGCGATCCTGGGCTCACGGCCTCTGTGGCTGGGAAGAGCGCCCACTAATGTGCCCCACAGTCCTCCAAGCCTAAGTCCATGGGGATAGGGCGGGTGTCCAGGGATAAATTGCGGAGCTCTTTCCAGAAGTAAAGGGAACAGATACCTGGCAGGCCAAGCTCTAAAAGCATGATGGGTTTTAGCTCAGAAGTTTCTGTAGACAATGAGGAAGGAGAAAGGAGGAGCCTGAGAGAGAGAGCTATCCAGAAAAGCAATATCCACTCCGGAGGCTGCAGGGACTGGAAAGTGGACAAGGGAAGAAGCAAGCCTGGACACAGACAGACTTCCTTTTCATGGCATCTAGATGCACCTGTGTCAGTGCTACCTGACAGGTTGATAGTCCTTCCACCTTTCTCTCTCTCCTCTCCAGGATCCAGTTCCTAGGATTAGAAAGACAGCCTTGATTGGTTAAAAAAAAAAAAAAGAGCTGGTGATTTCCATTAGCTTTCTGTTGCTGAAACCAAGCACCCGTGGAAACCAAAATGAGGAAAGAGCCAGGTAACATGGCTCAAGCCTGTAATCTAGGCATCTGGGAATCTACTTCACAAGTAGATTCTCTGCAATCAGGGGATCAAATTCCAATGCCAGACTAGGGCACAAAAGTTTGCAAGACTCCATCTTAACCAATAGTTGGGCATGAATGAAAGGCCAGACCATCCAGGGCAGAATGTAAGAGCCTATCTCGAATATAATCAAAGCAAAAAAGAACACTATTGGAGTGGCTCAAGTGGTAGAACACCTGCTTAGCAAGTGCAAGGTCCTGAGTTCTAAACCCTAGGAAAAACAAAACCAAAAAAGGAGAAAAGGCTTATTTTGATCCATGTTGGCAGAAATTTCACTCCACGGCCATTTGGCTACAGCATGGGAGGAGCATCTGAAGGTGAGGCTGAGGGTGAGGAGGGCAAAGGCCAGAGCAGGTGCCAAGGCCCTGAGGCTAGAAAGAGCTTGTGTGTGGGGAAAGTGGAGTGAACAGACCAGTATTGTCTGGAGCTTAGTTAGCATGGACTAGAAGGAGGCAGGTGGAGGAGGGAGAGGTGCCAGAGGCCACATTACTGTGACTTCTAGATACTGGCATAGATGTGAATTGCATTCTGGATAAATTGGAAAATTATTGAAGGCCTTTTAACAGTCAGGCTGGATCTCATTTGCATTTTAAGTGGATCGCTCCAACTGCCAGCTTTGTGTGTGGGGGGTGCCATAAATTGGGGAGCAAGGACACAGTGAGGCTGAGCATAGGTGACTGGGGTTCAGAGGACTGGGGTCCATTTTGGGGTCACCAGGTGCTACAGGCAGACTGCATAACACCAGCTTCTGGGGACCACAAAGGCACCTCTCCTCCCCCCCAGCCTGTAGGGATGGATTGACCCGTGATGATCTAGCTGGGCCGTGTGCCTAAGTGACAGGTGACAGATGAGATTGGAACCAAACAGCCTGAGCCACGTGGCCAGTGTGCTTCTCACAGGAAGACTTTGGAGCCAGGAGTTCATTTGAAGAAGGAATGAGGCGGCCTAGTGTCACTTCCTTCATGGCTCAGTTGGTGCGGAGGGCTGCAGGAGCTGAGGGGAGAGATCCCTGCCATCTCCAGTGTCTGCCTGGAGTGTGCAAGAGTGGACAACCACGAAGGCGCACGCCTGCCATCCTAGCGACTCAGAAGGCTAAGGTCTGAGGATTGCAGTTCTAAGCCAGCCAGGGCAGAAAAGTCCATGAGACTCTTATCTCCAATGGAAACACCAGAAAATGGGAAGTGATATTAAGGCTCAAGAGGTAGGGCGGTAGCCTTGGGCTCAGGGGCAACACCCAGGTCCAGAGTTCAAAACCCCCATCGCTGACAAAAAGTCAACTTACTTGTGATGTTCTATCAGAATGTGGCCAGACCGGAGAGTCTTAGGAGCCATTCCAGACTAGCAGAGAAGCTAAGAAACACTGGGATGGTGAAATTCCAGATCCTCCTGTTACCAGCTGAGTGACCTTGAGCAAATTCTTCAACATCTCTGAATGGTCCCTGGTTCTTGTCCACGAAAGGCAACTCCTACAGATACGTTACAGACCAAGAGGGATGGTCAACCATGCTACAAGCCCTTTCCAGCACCTGGCAGATGTAAATAATGGTTCTAATAAAAACAGCAAAAACCAACCAACCAACAAAAAACTGCGAGTAGGCTGATTTTCAGAACATGTCAAGTTGGTTGTGCAGACTACTTGATGATTAGGTGAAAATTGGGGACCAATCCAGGAAGCTTGGAGGTGAGCCCGAGATGTAGCTCTAATGAAGCTTCAGGTAGTCCTTAGGGTTCCAGCAAATTCTTACAGGGCAGAATTTGCATCGCCTCCTACATGGCAATCTCTTTTATAGAGGGTGTTGATAGGAATGAATTGAACACAGCCTTCCTCCAGGGTGTTATCTCTCCACACACACACACACACACACACACACACACCCCATATATACACCAGCTAATCTAACCTTGCACAGACCTGAGATTTCCCAGGGGCCCAACTGCTGTGTGTCAGACATCAGTGCTCTGAGATAGAACCACTGTGCTCTAACCTTACAGACCTGATTAATTCCCTCCCTTTGTTTGCCTCATTATCGTGATTAGATTCTGCCTGTAGCATAGCAACGGCTAATTGTAGGCTGCTTGCCGAGTGCATAATTCCTGCTATTAAAATTTTATCGAGGCTTTAATTGTGTTCTTCTTCCCACCCCCCTCCCCCAGCAGTAAAGACCCAAAGTTTCAGAAGACAGGGGATGGGGTTAGGGAAGCTGATGAGATTTTAATCTTCGAAAGCCCTGGAAAGTCCTGCTTTGTAGCACTGTTGACCTTGAGATGGTTTCCTGTGGCCAGAAGGAAGCCCATCATTTATTTATTAACCCTCCTGAAGGTCTGCAAACAAACCTCTGTGGCCAAGAGGAAAGCCAGGTTCTGGGTCAAGTGCCTTAGTGAAAGCCCCAGAGGGCAGGTCCACCAAGGATTGAGTCATGTAGGTGTTTGTGCAGCAGAAGATGGGACTGGAGGGGGCCGGGGACAAGGAGGAAATGAGGTTACACTTTGCCCTGCAGGGGAGGGGAGTAGACTGTGTCACTCCATGGAACCCCCTCCCTTTGCCTCTTAGGAGCCCCCGCCCGCAGCACTAGTGGCAGAATCAGCAGGCTTGCAGGAGCTCATGTGGCCACATACCCACACCGTGTTCACTGGGGGCTGGAAGAAATGGAGTCGGAGCAGAAGGGAGGCCAGCCTGCCTGGCTGCGGGCATTGCCAGTGGAGCCAGTAAGAGCTGCACACTTTTGGCGCCATCCCATGGTGGGGGTGGGGGGGTGCTAGGAGCCATTCTCATGTGTGTGTGGGGGGGACTAGTGCCTCTCCCCTTTGGGAACCCCTGATCTGCAGGTGCAAGGGACTCTGGGACACGTAGCCAAAAGACACCAATACCAGCACCCCGGAGAGGTGTTCACTTGGCTCAGCTTAGCTCTCATTGGAAGCACAGGAAGCCTGGGGGAAGGGAAGCCTGGCTGGCCACCAGCACCACTCAGATGCAAGCCTATATAGGAACCCCTGGAACTGCCCGTGAATGCAGATAACCGTGCCCACTATTCAGATCCTCAGGCCAGGGTGGGGTCAACCATTGCTTTCCTGCTGGCCTGCAAGACCAGAAACCACACCCAGAGAACCACTGCCCTCCAGCTTTCCCAAGGACTCTACCATGAGTCTCAGTCCACGCGTGGTAGAGCACTGCTTTGTGAGCACAGCTCCACGTTCAGAGCTGCCTTCTGCAATCCAGGCATGGCGGCATTGGTAATTGAGCTCTGACCTGAGGTACTGAGAAGGTCCAGGTCCTGGGGTCTCCACCCAATGTGGTGCAGATGCCTCCATCACATTCGGTGTTAGATCAAGTGAGGACGTTAAAAGCATGTAGGATTCTAGATAGGGCTTAAACAAAGAGCACCACATTGTTGGATGAGTTGGCATCACGCCAGGGAAAGCTTTAGATAAAACACAAAGCCAGGATTGTGCAGAGTAGAGCATGACAACAGCCTGGTTTGTGGTACAGGGAGGGGAGTCAGAGGGAGTTAGAAGCAGGTAGCAGAGATGAGTGGGGGCGGACAGACAAGGCAGCCGCCATTAGAACCTGTGTTTCCCATCTGAGCATGACAATACGGAATGGTGGGGGTGAACTGAAGAACCCCGGTCCCCCTAAGAGGGCAGTGGTGGGGGAGAGGTCTGCACTCAGTTCTTGCCGGTTGTAGCCATGGAGTGGGGGTTGGAGAGAGTATAGGCCCTGTTTCCCTTGCATGTTTTTGAAGGAAGCTTGGAATGCAGATTCTAAGATGGAATTTCCCTATTAAACAAAACAACAACAACAAGAAACCCCAGCCTCAATCAAAGCAGGCCTGTAGGCCTGAATATAAAAGGCTCACATTGGGGTTCTGAGACCCTAATCGTGGATGGAGTTAAGGAGGTGATTTCTGAGCCTTCTTCGCTGTGTGTTTGGCTGCGGGGATTGCAGGGAGAGGAATAAAACTGTAAGACAGAGAAGGAATATAAAAACAAACAAGCACAGGGAAAACCCACCATTTAGAAGTGTGGGGGGGAATGGTGTCTGCAGTCTGGTCCTCTGTGTAAACAAATACTTGCTCTATACATCTGGGTGTTAAAACAAGACTTTCAGACTCCAGGGCCTAACTCCAGGCAGCTCACATAGGGTGTCACCACTCACTCCATAGGCTGAGATCTGGGGACTGAGGTTCAAGGCTCGTGCTGGTACCCTAAAGATGCCTGAAGTGCTTTCTTCCCATAGTCCACCAGCATGCCTCTTATTTGTGTGTATGCTGACACTGGGACTTGAACTCAGGGCCTCATGCTGGTTCTCTACAACTTGAGCCACACCTCCACTCCCGACTTTTTTTTTTTTAAGCTGGTTAATTGGAGATTAAGAGTTTCTCAGATTTCCCTGCCCAGGTTAGCTTTGAACTGCTATCCTGGGATGACGGGCATAAGCCACCAGTGCCTGATTAGCCCTGGCATAGCTTGGCATTTCATACTTTTCCATCTGCTTCCTCTGGGTTCATTTCCTAAGAAGTGGCTTGATCTTGATTTTTGATGTACCTCAGTGCTGTCATTCCTGAGAAAGGTCCCAGAGCCATCAGCTTCAAGTCTGAGATATTGGAGAGAGTAAGAACTTTCAAGTTGAGGGTGTTTTCTGAGAACTCCAGGGTGTTTGGTACCAGAGGCCAGAGGAAGCTAAACAGAAACTGCCTGTCATTCAGCTGTGCGGTCTCACGAGTTACAAGTGCCTTGGCTGGAATTTGAGAGAAACAATAAAAGAAAATGAGATTGAAATTCACTCATTTTCTTCCTTTTCACTAGCTTCTTGGAGGGAAGAGATGGAGATGAATGAGACATGAAATCACAGAACAGAAACTTGGCAGCGCTCTTGGAGATGAATTATCTAACCTTACACCTGATTGCAAATAATAGCAGCTAACACTTTGATTGTTTACCTCGTGCCAAGCGCTATGCGGCATTATTTACATGCATTCTTAATTTTATCTTCACAGCATCGCTGAGAACGGGCAAAAATTTTAATGTCCATTTTATGACATCAAGTTAAGTAACTTATCTAATGCCACAGCCAATAAAGGGGGGGCACCAGAATTCCTGGCTAAGTGTCTAATCTTCTGTGTGTGTGTGTGTGTGTGTGTGTGTGTGTGTGTGTGTGTGTGTGTGTGTGTGTGTGTGTTGGTTTTGAGACAAGGGCCTTATGCTCTCACTTGGCTTGTGTATTTAAGGCTTTTGCTCTGTCAGTTGAGCCACACCGCCACGTCCAGATTTTTGCTAGTTAATTGGAGATTAAGAGTCTTTGCTGCCTGGCTGGCTTCAAATCATGATCCTTAGATCCCCTGAGTTGTTGGAATTACAGCCGTGAGCTATCCATGCCCTGCTCTGTTGTGTTTTTCCACTCCCTTTCCTAACCCACTTGGCTTCAAGGTCCCTCTACCTGATTTGCTCCTATTTAGAAAGCTTGATTGCTCAGAAATCTCTCCTGTGTCATAAACTTAAGCCTGCTCTTCTGGAATTCTTGTCACTGAAGCAACACAAAGGCTAGCCAGCCCTTCCTTCTCTGAGTTGGACGTCGTATGGCCGTTCTAACGGTCCTCTCATTGATCTCTCTACATCCTGAACATCCAAACTTCCAGACACCAGGCTAGTGGGGGGTAAATAAATAAGGAACAGGCGGGTACGGGGAGATCACAGGCTCTTTCCCTCTTTTTCCCTCCTCTCTTTCCACCCAGATGTGGATACAGCCCGGGTTTGCCAATGATAAAAGGCAAGAAGCACTGGGCCTCGTCCTGATGTACACGAGGAAGTCGCCGGCTCTGGGGTGCGCGGGCGAGCGAACGCTTGATCTGAAGGAAGCAGACGCCTCTCAGATCTCACCAGGCATGGTGACCAAAGGATCCTGCCAGATTGTCTGAACTTTCCAGAAGCTGCTGGAAACCAGGGTTTTTATTCAGAAACTTTTGAGATATATATATATATATATATATATATATATATATATATATATATATATATTGTCAGCTCAGTTTTCTTTCTTTGTAATTTCTGGATTTTTGCCCATTCTGTGGACCAAACAAAATGAATCTGCCTTTCACCAGCAAGGTCAGGTCCTGACCTTGAGGGCTTGCTAGAAAGGGTTCCGTGGCTTTGGGTCCCCAAAGCCAGGCCGAGTTTCTGAATCCTGGGGCTACTTCTATTGACCCAACGCTTCCTACAGGCTAAGTAGAAGGTGAAATATAAGTAAATGACACTCATCAACGTGATGGCCTCATGTGTGGCACTATCTGTGGCTGAGGATTGGAGCACACAGATACCAGTCACTTAAATCATTGCTCTCCATCAACAAATAACAGAATGCTGGGAGTGAAATTAGCAACTGAAGGATGGATGTAAAATTCATTTGAAATTCAATTGGCTGACAGCATTAGCTTCCAATTAGCCTGCCTGACTGTTTGAACAGCTTCCTTCAGCGCTGGTCTTTTTAAATTAAAGAAAAAAAAAATAAATGCAATTAACCTTCTTACTGCTCAATTGCTGTTGGCTACAATAATATCATTATGCCATGGCTCCTGTTGTTGGGAATGAGCCAGAGAGGGCAGGGTGGTTTCTGAGCCTCCCCTCTGTGAGGGGGAGGAGGGAAGAGGGGTGAGAAACAGATCCCACAGAGGCTGTCAAGAGGCCCAGTGGAGCCCTCTGGATCACACACACTCAGATTCCCAGCTCCCATTCATGCACGAAGCTTTGCATTCTGCAGGCCTCGTGATTATCTGACAGTCTTTCTGGTTGGTGATGAGGCTTGAACCCAGGGCCTGGGCTCTGTCTCTGAGCTTTTCTGCTCAAAGCCAGCACTCTATGCGTTTGAACCCTCACTCCGCTTCTGGTGGTCATTTTCTGGTGGTCATTTGGAGATAAGGGTCTTACAGACCGTCCTGCCTGGACTGATTTGGAACTGCAATCCTCAGGGCTCAGCCCCCCGAGGAGTCAGGATTACAGAGGGAAGCCACCGGCCCCTGGCTGTCTGGCACCTTTTAGTGGCTCTGACTGGAGGCCTTGAGCCTCTCCTGTGTCTTTCCTTGGCCTCCTTCTGTTAAACCCTACTATTCTGGCTTCCTGCCTGTTCCAGAGGCTAGACAGGGCCTAAGTCCTCACTCATCTCTCATTCTTCAACAGTGTCGGCTTGGCCTGGGATTATCATAGCTCAGGAGTAGAGCGCTTGCCTAGCATCCAGCAGTCCTCCCCCACCCCCCAGTTCAATCACTGCAGACTTGATCCCCCCTGTAATCCAGGCCACCCACTGCTGCCACCATTCACCAGCCACTCCCACACCCCAGCCATTCCCAGCCCAAAGCTTCAGATCACCGGCTACCACCAGCTGCTGGCCCCAGGCTCAACACCTCCCTCCCGCTTCCCTGTCAAGTTCAAGTTGTCCGGTTCCTCCCTGCCTCCAAACACACCTTCAACTTTCCAGCCCTCACATCTTGGCTCATGCCAGCTTCTGACTAGGAAGAGAAAAAGCCCTTCCCCTTCCTCTCTGTTAAGAGAATCTTCTTTCCTAACGCCCAGCTCAGAGCGTGCATCTTCGGCACCGCGGGCTGCAGCGATCTGTCAACTTCAAACAGCTCCAGAGCTTATTGTCTGGGACGTCCCTTTTGATCCTTAATAACATGGTTTGTGATTTTCCTCTGAGCGCTCAGCCAAAAGTACATCCTTTGAAAGTCAGGGCTCGCACACTGTGGTCCCTGAAGCTGTCTCCCCGGTCTTGCTTAATGGCAAAGCCATTTATTTCAAAGCCTTCTAGGAGAAGGGGCAAGAGTCATTTCTCTACCGTCCTGTATTCTGGGTGGTCTTGAGGTGGACAGCTGAGAGGTGGGGCAGGCCGGAAAGTCTATGGGAAGAGCAAGCCGTGGAGGGAGGCGTAGCTGGTGGGAGGTGGGGGCAGGCTGGGAGAGAAGGGCCATGTGTAGACCAGGCTTGCCCAGAGCCAGAATCATTTCCAGTTGGCTCTGGTGAAGCAATGCCTGGCTGTCCCAGATACCCTTGTTGGCTCCTTGGGCACCTACAAAGTAGACATAGCTGCAGATGTCTGCGAGCTTCTGTGGCTTCAAGCTTCCCTCCTGGGAACAGAATTCCCCCATGAATGGGAGAAGAATCCCTCGTGGATTCTCAGGAGTTTCCTCTAAGAGGCTGCGGGTGAGACTTAGACCGCAGTTATCTCCCTTGACCAGTCCCACTCTCTGGTTGGTTTGGCATTGTCTGTGGCCTCCTGCCATGTCCTTGACTTACTTAGCCTCAGCAGAGACCCCCCGATCTGCTGGGAAGGGCTCAGATGGTGATTTTGCTCGTTATTAGTGAGGTGACGGGTCTGAGACTCAGTTTCTTTGTCTTTGAAATGGTAACCAAAATAACATCTCTTTGAGTTTAGTGGGAGGAGCTCAGGGATGGTGTCTGACTGGCAGTGCACACAGAAAAAGCTCAACGATGACCCTGGCTCCCTCCCCCAATACTTTTCCATGTCTGAGATTTGAGTCCCTGGGTAGGAGCGAGCTGTAGCTAGAATACTATAAACATTTGATCTTATTAGCAGGGCTGGACCCCGAGGTCCTTCTCTTTCCTTGGCCTGGATCTTCTGCCCTCAGAAGCAAAGCCCTAGTGCCAGCGGGGTGAGCCTGAATGCTGGCCTGCAGCCCTGTGTGTGTCAGACAGATCCCGGGGGTGAGTGCACGCTGTTTCTTAGCCTCCTGACTGTTCTGTGTCCATTAGCAAGCAGGTGGGTGCAGCTGCTAGCCGGGACCGCATCTGCTGTGGCCTGTCAACCCCGTGTGACGGGCGAGCCTACGGGAAAAGAGGGCTCTGGCTGATGAAAAGCTCGGAGCAGGCCTGGAGCTTCTCAGCAGCTGCCACCTCCCCGGTCCCCGTGGGCCTCGCTGCTCTAGCCTTCCGTCTGCGGGGCGGGACATGGCGTGGTGGGCACCTCTCCCAGGGTCCAGTCACAGAACATATTCTGCGTCTCATCTGGAAAAAACATCGCAGACTCAAGCCAAAGCAGTGACCAAGCCCGCTCGCTGCCATTTTTGAGTCTCTGGAAAAAACAAACAAAAAAAAGACTCTCTGCAGCCTGCTGTGGTGAACCTGCAATACCAGCATGGGAGCCAGAGTCAAAGCTGCAGAGTTCAGTGCCCAGGCCCCAGTCGTCCTTCCCAGAAACCTTGATTGTGGGGGGTGGAAATCCAGCTCAGTGGCAGAGCGCCTGCCTAGCATGGCCAAGACCCTAGGTTCCATCCCCAGCCCCAGAAGAGGAAATTAGTCCATGCAAAGAAACGTGTGCCCTTGAGACCCGTCTTACATGAGAAGCTGGGGGAGGGGTCGCCGGTGCCCGTGCCCCGTGGTGAGACAGCTCTCCCTCCTTCCCTCAGCCTGATGGGCTGTGAGAAGGTATAGGGCAGAGACAAGGGCAGGGAGGAGAAGGCTATAGTCGTGCACAGAGAGCCCTGGGGTAAGACCCAAACTGCCTCATGTCTTCAGCTTTCCCTTGCTCCACCACTGAATCCAGATTATAAGCAACTCCCAGGGCCAGAGACAACATGTGCTGTGTGCAGGGCTCAGCCACAGCTGGGGCTTAATAAGCTGGCAGTTGTTCTTCCTGCCTCCTTCCTCAGAGCCGGGAGGCCTGGGCTGGTCTCCAAGGGACGAGGAAGATACCGGTGATGGATTCGTGTATCCCAGATCCCTAGACCAGGAGAGCAAGGGGCAGAAGCAGGTGGGAGGTGGAGGGAGAGGAAACACAGCAGAAGCGAGACTAAGAGACATTCTCCCAGACGCCACCCTGCCTTTACCACCCCTTCTTTTTTTTTTTTTTTTTTTTTTTTGCCAGTCCTGGGCTTGGGCTCAGGACCTGAGCACTGTCCTTGGACTTTCTCAAGGCTAGAGCTCTACCACTTGAGCCTCAGCACCACTTCCAGCTTTTTTTTTTTTGTATGTATGTGGTACCAAGGAATCGAACCTGGGTCTTCGCGCATGCTAGGCAAGCACTTTAACCAGTAGGCCAAACTCCCGGCCCCACCACCCCTTCTTTACCTCCAGTCTTCTTCACCTCCAGAGTCTTCCAGCCAGCACATGACAAGCATGTGAACAGCATGTGACCAGCACATGATCAGCACGTGAACAGCATGTGACCAGCACCTGAACAGCACATGACCAGCATATGACCAGAGCATGACCAGCATGTGAACAGCACACGAATAGCATGTGAACAGTATGTGAACAACACATGAACGGCACGTGAGCAGCACATGAACAGCATGTGACCAGCACATGACCAGCACATTACCAGCACATGAATAGCATGTGACCAGCACATGACCAGCACGTAGACAGCACGTGAACAGCACGTGAACAGCATGTGACCAACACATGAACAACATGTAAACATCATGAGACAGCACATGAACAGCACCTGACAAACACATGCTCCTTGCATGTGAGACCTTCACACAGCCTTTGATGGAGGCTGAACTAAAAGCAGCCTCACTAGGGAGGCTCACCCAGGGAGGTTCTGGGACATGTTATCCTAGTTCCTCCCTATCACCACCGATGTCAGAGTCAGGGCTTCCTTATTATTAATTCAAGGACTTAATACTTAAAGAAAAAAACCAAACAGAACTCCTCTTTCCATCAAGTTATGCTCTGAGCCTAGATTCAAATTCCAGCTCTACCATTTGTTAGTGATTAGATTTGGGGTTAAGTAAACTCTTTGAGCTTTTGTAAAATAAGGATATTATACGTGTGTGCGCGCACACACACACACACACACACACACACACACACACGCACACGGTCATTCAAGAGCTAAAATGTGCAGTGCTGTTTGGACTTCTTTGTGAATACGTCTCTTTAAAATTTCATAAGGAGGGGGTCCCTAAAAAGACTGAGGCAGGCAGTTGGGGTAAGGGAGGGCTTGGAGCTCTTCGCTTTTAACGTGGGTGGCCCACAGGGAGCCCCAAGAACAGAGCACTGACCAGGTGAAGGGTTCTGAAGTCCATTCGATTGTCTTCCAACCCCTGCAATCTTCCAACAGAATACTGTGTTACGGCAGGAGGCACCCACAAAGACTAAGCAGAGAGGGTGTGATGGAGATGTCTGCTTCACTGTAGACAGAAGCCCTTCCCCCACCCCCATATTCATCCCGGCTTTGCTCTTGAGACCCCTCCCTCCCTGAAGGCCCAGACTGGCTGTGATTCTAACAATCCATCAGATGCCACAGAATGACAGAAGCTGTTACCTGGGCTCTTCAAAGTCTTATACAGAGAGTTCCTTAGCCTTTAAATTCCACGCAGTCTCCAGTCACACACACCTCCCCACTCGGTCTTCATGAGCAAAGACTCTCCATGTGGGAGCCCCGGACATGTGTTTGGGAACCAGAGTGATCTTGAGGTGGGTTCTTTCAGGGTGGGCTAGGAGCTAGAGACCAAGGCAGGGAGCCAGACTTGGAGGAAGCCCCCCCCTCACCCTACCCTGGGGAAAGAGGGGGGCACCTGAACTCCAACTTCCTGGCTGCTTCCCAGATCAATGGTGGCTTTGTATTTTTCCCCAGCTGGAGGGGCCTGAGGCTGGCAAGTGTTTTACATTATTAATCAGCTAGCTCTTTTTTTTTTTTTTTTCCTTTTCTTTCCTAATAATGTAGCCTCCCTCCACATTTGTGGCATGGCTTTGAAACTCAGGCAGACCGATACACGAAGGACTCATACGGGCAACAAGATTAGGCGTGAGAGGGTTCCATGTTCATAAAGCATGGCAGGCCCTGGGCCTGTGCTTGCGTTTTGGTTTCTTTTAACATTGCAAGGAAAAGAAAGAAAATAATGATAAAGGGATGATGATGATGATGATGATGATGATGATGACGATGATGACGACACAGGATGGATCACCCTTTTCTTTGTCAATTGGAATCAATATACAGACAAGCAAGAGTAGAGAGTAAATCAGGCTGACCCCCCCACACCTAGCCTCGCTGGCGACCCCGGATGACCCTTGTACCCACTCAGGCTCCGCTGTGGAAGACTGCATCAATAATCATCACCAGCCAACTGGCTTGATTCCGGCTGCCATGTTGAAATACACCACTCTGTGCCTCTTCACTTGGCAACATGTGAGCATTCCAGTCCCTTCCATTCTGTACCCACAGGACTGCCTGGCTGGCAGTGCCTGCTGCCTCAGCATCTGGCATGGCTGGTGATTTTCACTGGTATTTACCCGTGGACTCGGGGCTCCCTGGAGAGGAATGCACGGCCCTGAGCTCTTAGGTAAGCTCACCGATGAGTGGCTGCTTTTCTCTAAGCTCCTTGGATAAAACCCGTCAGGGAGATTTCCAGGCTGAAATCCTTCACTCTCTCCGTGGCTACCGCCTTGACAGCCTCTTCTTTCCAACCAGTGTCTAAATAGCCATGGCTTCTGGAGAAAACTCATCCTGTTGGGCTTCAGCACTATACAGAGGGGCTCTGTGCCTACTGCTGGCCAGGGCCTCCAGACCGGTGGTCAAAAAGCCAGCTCCCTGGAGCGGCGGCACCGCTCAGGGGCAGACAACTTCCCTACCCTGCACAAGGCTCTGGGTTCAATGCAAAATAAGTAAAGGCGGAAAATAAAACTCCAGTGCTCTGAGACCCCAGATCTTCCTCACTCCTCTGCCCAGAACGCTAATCATTCCGTTCTGGGAACTCAGACACCACCAGGTGACATATGACCTACCTGGGCTACCTCGGAGCTGGGGCCATCATAGTTCTGATGGGCTGGGGTCAGGACCCACTGCACTTGGCTGGGTGAGGTCAGATCATCCGCAACTGGGGCCTTAGTGCCTGGCAGCCCGAGGGATACAAATGTTTACGATCCTCAAGCATCACAGACACTTGATTTCCCTGCCTTTTCCTTCCTCTGTTCAAATGCAGCCACCACTCACCCCTCTCCACCCGAGCACAGCTCCCAGGGTTTTCTCTCTCTGGTCAGTGGTCAGCAGCCAGCGCTGCTAGGCTGAGTCCCAGGACCTGTTCCGGGTGGAAGGATACTCTCAGCTGACTTCCTGAGCACCATGGAAGCAGTGTGTGCGTGCTTTCTGGTGCCTGCTGCAGAAGCAGGCAGGGTAACTGTGGGGGGGGGGGGGAGATGAGGCCCAGGAAATTGCAGCCAGGAATTCAGAATGAATACCACGCTGATTCGCTTGATTACAAGCATACAAGCACTATTTTCTTTGTGTTGAGCCTTATGCTTCCATGTAAGCTGCAGCATTTAGTAGAAAGGTGGAACAAAAGGGCCTCCATTCTCTACTATTGGCTTTGTCCATTTGTCCAGCTGATAGCCTGCTCTGGGACTAAATAAAGAAACTTAAAGACTTTCATTCAGGGAGAATGAGTCCCCCGGGCACAAAACATGTCTAAAAATATTCACCTTGATAATAGACACCTACCTTAAAGGGAGTTTGTGGCAAAACCCATTCTCTGAAAAGGAGAGAGGAAAAGGAAGGAAGGAAGGAATAGAATGAAGGGAAGAAAGGAAGGAAGAAAGAAAGGGCAAGATAAGGGGAGAGGGACAGAAGCTAGTTTAGTTCCGCATTAAGAGAGCTGACCCTGTGGTTAGAAGCCAAATTCAACCCAGTGGGCCCAAGGTCACCGGAGATCTGCAGTCTGAACCAGGCAGCCTGGCTCCCAGGTGCATGTGGGCCCGGAGTCAGGACAAGGACCCAAGGCACTAGACACACCAACTGGGATTTGTTGCTTGGAGCTGGGAGCATTTGCCAGAACTTGTTGTCTGCCCTCTCCCTCCCATGGGGAGGAGAAGATGTTTGTTTTGTTTCCATGCCCATCTCAGGACAAGGTTGTACATTATAGAGTCAGGGGCCCATGGTCTGTGGTCTCTTGGTGAATACAAAGGCAGAAGTCTTTCTGGCACGCCGATCAATGATCAGTCAGAGCCTTCTTTTCATCCACAAGAAAATCAATTAGTCAGTCTGCACCAACAGTGCAGAGCAGAGCAGAGCGGAGTGGAGCAGGATGGTCTAAGGTGTGACAAACACATGAATCCCTCTCCATACCCCATGAGGGAGATGGTACTTTTATTATAGGAAAGAGGCCCAGTCTGGGAATCAGGACACTGGGCCTTGACTCTGAGTTGGTTTCTGATCTCCCCAGAGAGGCCCACAAGCCCAGGCTCACCACGTCTCCACTTGCCCCAGGGCCTTCAGTGGGCATTGGCCATTGGTTTCTGTTTCTTGGCAGGAACTGGAGGGAGAGGGTGGAGCCCAGCCAAGAGCCTAGCTCCTCCCCAGTCTTGTGCCCCTGTCCCGGCCTCACACCTGCCACCCACATGCTGGCTGTGGCTTTCCTGTGTTGGCAGCAGTCCCCCTCCCCCAGTACAGCCAAATGGCTTCTGAGGACAGGGGCACTGAGATTCCATTTTCCACTTCTCCTCACTTTGGATTTTTGAGTTACCCTTTTCATTTTGTAGGGTGAGGAAGTTCAGAGCCTCCTCTATTTCCAACACTATCTGACATAACGTCTGGGACAACAGAAGCTCTCCGGCCATCTACCCTGCTTCCCTGGGGCAGAAGGGCTGTGTGCCAGGGTGGAATCCAGCCAGAGGGAGGGGGAGATATGTACACTGAGGCAGGTATTGGAGCTACAGGCTGGGATTCTGGGAACTCAGGGGTCCCTGGGGCCAGTTCTGCCTCCCCCGCCTTCTCTGAGGTCAGATTGTGAAATGGGAGGCAAAACCTCACCAAGCTTTCTGAGTTGTTGCTGTCATCTCGTATCTATAGAAATAAAGTTTTATTAAAACACAGCCAGACCCATTGGCCACCCTTACTTTTGTGTGACAGAATTGAATGGTTACAGAACGGGCTATGCAGTGTCTCAGCCTAAAATATTTCCTATCTGGTCACTTACAGAGAAAGCTGGTCAAGGCCTGCTCTGCCTCGCCTAGCTAGATGAGGCTGTGTAATGAGATGGCTGTCTTAGGGCTGGCCTCTTTTCAAAGCTCAAACCATCCCCAACTTCAATTTATGGGCATGTTGCACGTGGCCTCTGGTGGAGTTGGGGACAATGTGCATAATCCAGCACTACGGTCATTGTCCCACGGTGAAAGAACGATTCCTGCTTTATAGAATGAGGGAACCCACAAATAGGTTCCCATCTATTCAGGCCAGGTTCCACCATGAACTGTGTTCTCATTACATTGACTATGTCCCTTTAATGACTGACAAAAGTCACTTTTTGGTGACCATGGGGGACCCCAGTCCCCAGGATAGTTGACAAACTGGTAAGCAGAGACAGAGCACTTGGGCCACTGACAAGCAGGTCAAAGGCAGATTTGCCTGGGGATTCCTCTCCTAACTCTTTGGAAGGTCTACATTTAACCCCTTCCACGCCTTCTGTGGGTGTTGACAGAAGAAAGTAGTACATGGGTTGTTGGTGGCATCACCCTGTTTGTCTCTTGTGTATCAGCAAGAAGCATGGAAAACATTTAGGACAAGCATTGAGGGAGCGTCCGGCCGAGCACTTCTGTGGGCTGGGAGAACACTGATGAGTATATGAGCTTTGCGATGGTAGGAGACATTTGGTGGTGTATTATATATCTTTTTTTTTTTTTTTTTTTTTTTACCAGTCTTCGGCTTGAGCTCAGAGCCTGAGCATTATCCTTGGACTTTCTCAAGTCTAGAGTTCTACCACTTGAGCCTCAGCACTCCTTCCAGCTTTTACTGTTTTCCATGTATGTGGTACCGAGGAATCGAACCAGGGTCTTTGTGCATGCTAGGCAAGCACTCTACCATTAGGCCAAACTCCCAGTCTGGTGGTATATCATATATAATGATGCCTTTGGAAGCAACTAACGGGCTCCCTACAGCTGGGCAACATTCCCACAGGATCTATCAGCATTACTGGCCTTTATCATTGCCAGGGTGAGAGATGTGCCTTGGGTGAGCCTTAACACCACTCTCAATGACTTCAAGACCCACGGAGACAGGACGCTGGGTGGGAGTGGTAAATGAAGTAAAGCTGTGCAGTGTGAAACCTAGTGTGTGGATTCTCACTGCCATGTTGGAGCTTCCTGGCCTTAAGCAAAATTATCTACCTTTGCTGAGTCTCACATTTCATCTGCAAGAGGAATTGTTAATAATTCCTCTTTCTCACTAGGTGTCAGTGGCTCGTGCCTATAATCCTAGCTACTCAGGAGGCTGAGATCTGAAGATTGGGGTTCAATGCCAGCCCCAGAAAAAAAAGTCCCTGTGAGACTCTTACCTCCAATTAACCACTCAAAAAACCAGAAGTTAGAGCCGTGGCTCAAGAGGTAGAGCACTAGCCTTGAGCACAAAAAAGCTCAGGGACAATGCCTAGGAACTGAGTTCAAGCCCCACAACTGACAAAAAAAGTTCCTCTTTCTCATGGATGTTGTAAAAGATAACCAGATTGTGATTCTCTGTCTCTGTCTGTCTGTCTATCTGTCTGTCTCTCTCTCTCTCTCTCTCTTTCTCTCTCTCCCTCTCCAATCTCTACTTGCAGCTGGCCTCTGAGATGTGGGGACCCTTATGGAATAGAACTCTTAACCCATGGGAACTGCTGCTAGCATGAACTAGATAATGTCAGAATGGAGTTGCATTATAGTCTTCTAGCTGGAATCTGCTGCGGAATGAATTTCTTAGTGCGTGAGGGTTTTTTTCCCTCACATCCGGGAAAAGCAGGAGCATTCTGTTTTCCGTTGGTCATGACTAACTTCAGAAAAGCTTAGTCAAAGCAATGAACAAATGGTGGGTGGATAGGTAGATAGATGAATGGATGGAAGGGTGGCAGATGAGTGGATGATGAATAGATAGATGATGGATGGATGGATGGATGACTCAGTGAATGGGTGAATGGGTGAGCTGAAGTACCATCCCTGGAAACCCACACTGACAGATACCTCCATTTCCCCCCTCCAAATCCCCCTCTTTTTCTTCATTCAACACGTCTCTTGCTCCCTTTGTTCCCTTCACCCCCACTTTTGCCTCCATTATGAACTTCCTTTCTCATGGCTTTACTCTTCAAGATTAGAATAAAAGGCTGGGTCAATTTTCCATTAATTGGGTCAATAACTGTTTATCGAGCTCCAGTTGTTCCTTTGTCCATTCCTGTAGTCACTTGACAAGATGTTTATTTAGCACCATTGGTGTCTGATGTGGTGCCAAGAACCAATTGATGGGGAAGCAGAAAGATCTCAGCCGGATTGCTGCCCTCTGGGGCCCCACAATCCAAAATACAAAGTAGACAGAGCTACCATCTCAGAGCCCTGCTGACTCCTCGATCCCACCCTTATCCCACATCCCAGTTGTCAAGATTCACCCACCCCCAGCCTCCATATTATTCTGCCACTTGCACTTTACTAATTGCTCTAACCTATTGCCTGCCGTGGCCGAAAAATTAATATGGCTTTAGCTTAGGCAGCCAAATCCTCTCTCCTCACTGCTGGCCTCCATTTAGCCTCTCTTCTCATTTGTTCAGTGGCTCTTGCTCCTTCCATTCTCCTTCCTCCTTCTCAGCCTCAGCTTCTTGAATTGAAGGAGATCTTAGCCTACTTCTGGCACTCTACCACCCAGTGTGGAAGCCATATCCACAGCCTCCCATCCACAGGCCAAAGCTGGTTCCTCCCTGCGACCCAAGCCTTCAGCCACAGCCTGCTCTCTTTACTTCAGGAGCTTCTAGCCGTAGCCTGCTCTCCCTGCTTCGGGAGCCTCCTATTTTTCTGACTGCTAGACAGATGCTCATGTGGAGCTCAAGTTGACCTACTTTATCCAGACCAAAGAATTCAGAGCTCAAGATAATCCTGACTCATCTTTTCAGCTGCAGCCTTTCAGATATTAGAAATACAGCTTTCCAGGGTTTTCTTCTTCATGATACATATTTCTAAGTTCTCGTCTTTCCCAAATTTAAATCTGACCTCTTACACCACTCAGGAGTTTCCTTAAACAGACTCTGTTTTCCCTACAGATTCTTTGAAGTATGTTCTGTCCCTTCCTAGAGGGAGGACTGCCCAGAAATTTTGGTCAGCTTGGCTACTGCCTGCAGTTAAGTATTCCCACTTGCCATCCCCTCATTGGCTTTAACTATTATTTCTATACCGTTGGACCTTGTTGAACTGAGAGGCAATGGAAGCTACCAACTCCAGCCTGAGACTATAGTTCAGTGATAATACATTGGTTGAGTAGCATGCATGAAATCCTTGGTTCGATCCCCAGCATCACAAAACAAAAACCTAAGCCCAGAAAAAACCAAAAACAAACGAAACAATCCGATAAGGGCTTCTTGATCTGAATAAAATAAGAGAGTTCTATGTTAAAAGTTAAACCACCAGGATTGCTTACCACTGCAATTTGACCATTTTATAGGAGAGGAAATTGGGGTTCAGAGAGGGCTGGGGATTGGACAAAGGTTCACAGACTGTGTGGGGTGGGGTCTCCTAATTCCTGGTCCACATCAGGTGGTCTCCTGATTGACTGACTGGTGGCTGTTTCAGAGAAGACGTAAATCGTACTTTCTGTGTTGAAGTCAGTTTTTCTTGTTCTGCATTTTGTGCTCTTGGGTTTTTGAGTCCAGTGTGTGAGCCCGTGTTACCCTTTAGGGACTCATCTATCCTGGTCAGTCAGTTGAGATGAAATTTCGATTCATTAGTGGAACTTCCTCCAGCTCTGGAGGTGGCTCCTTGTTCTGTGCCCAGTGCCAGCTCCATCCTCTGCAAGTCTGGCAGGCACCACACATTGCCTGCAAGCAGACACACCCTGGCTTCCTCCTCTCCTCACTCACTGCCTGGCTGTTGCCTTTCTCATACAAGTCTCCCTTCTCCTCCTCTTCTTTCAGTCTTTCTTTTTTCCTTTCTTCTCTCTTTTTTTTTTCCTTTGGTGCCAGTCTTGGGGCTTGAACTCAGGGCCTGTGCACTGTCCCTGAGCTTTTGTGCCCAAGGCTAGCACTTTACCGCTTGAGCCATAGATTTACTTCAAGATTTTTTGGGGTGCTTAATTGGAAATGAGAATCGCATGGACTTTCCTGCCTGCTCTGGCTTTGAACCGTGACCCTCAGATTCTCAGCTTCCTGAAAAGCTAGGATTACAGGTGTGAACCACCAGTGCCTGGCACTTTGAGACTCTACTCCCAGAATGGAGGCAGGCAAACATAATTCTGGTGGTCTAATCTAAAAACCTAGCTTTTGGCTGGGAGTTTGGCCTAGAGGTAGAGTGCTTGCCTAGCATGCACGAAGACCCAAGTTCAATTCCTCAGTACCACATATATAGAAAAATGCCGGAAATGGTGCTGTGGCTCAGGTGGTAGAGCTCAAGCCTTGAGAAAGTCCAAGGACAGTGCTCAGCCCCAGAGTTTAAGGCCCAGGACTGTCAAAAAAACTTAGCTTTTTTCTGAGGTCTGCATATTATAGGCAGAAACCAACCCTACACCATAGTTATCCAGATGCAAGGTCTTGTCCTTCTCTTCACATCATTTATTTCTTCCGTTTTCTCATCTGAGCAGTGGGGTAAGATGGAAGCTTGGCCATTAATGAGCTGTGTATGAGCTGATGTCCCAGTGGGCTTCATGTCATTGGTACTACAGCCGGCAGGGCAGACAACATCCCTATTTCAAAGAAGAGAAAACTGATGTCGGGTTCAGTTCATTTGCCAAGCATGATGCATCTGGGGAATGTCAGAGTGTCTTTTACTCCATGCCTTCCTCGTTGAGTCGTTACAAAAATGAAATCATTTAGTCAGGAAGGAGAGGCTACTTTGAAAAGAACAAAACACTTTGAAACTACAAAGGAGTTATTGGAAGATGGATGCTCACCTTTTACTCTCTCTCTCCTCCATTTTCATCCCCTCTCCACAATACCAGCAATTGCCTTTGGCCCAGACCGATCAAAGAAATGTCTTAAACCCATTTTTCAAAATGTCAAATGTCCATGTATGTTAGCCCAAAGTAATTAAACCCTTTTTTATTTTCTCTAAGTCACAACACAGAGCCCTGGGGATATCTAGAATATGCCCTTTCTCCTCCATCTTGAACTAATGGAAATCAAGGCTGAGGGCTGGGGCTGGCGGGGACTCCACAGGAGCTCTTAGGCACACACAGGCCAGCCCTGCCTCTGGCTAATCTCCAGTAGTGACCACAGAGCAGTAAATAATCACAGGATGAATGGCTTGTGATGGCCTGATCCACTTCTAGCAGAGGACCAGATTCCCAGGGTCTCAAATGAGAGGGTGGCTTGGCAAGGGCTGTGATCTTGGTCTCTAGAGCATAGGTCTCTCCACCTACCTCCCCTGGGGTCTTCCAGAACCATCTTGGCATGTATATAGCACACAGAGCTAGAGAACTATGCCTGCAGAGTGACTGACATTTCCGTGGCATACTGGGTGTTGACACTGAACTGCAGAGTTGTGCATACATTTTCCCCGTCTCATCTCCACAGCAACCTTCTTCTTTCTACTTTTCCTGATAAAGAAATCCAGTGTTCTCTGGGTGACTGCTGGCAAAGGCAGAGCTGGAATGAGGGTCCAGGTCTGATATTTCTGGACTACTAGGTATGCTTTCTCTTAGGATTCCTCTTCTCAGAGCGTTATTTCAACAAACATTAACAGGGCCTTTACATGGTGTGCAGCTCCAGCAGTGTGCTGGGAGAAATGGAATCATGTTGGTCCTGGGGTGGGGTGGTGAAGCTTCACACACTCTCTGAAGATTGGCGAGGTTGGAATCATCGCTGTAGGCAAGTTTTCTGTTCTGTCTCTTTCCACATCGCCTTCCATGTTCCCATGTCAGTGACTTTGCTCAGTGTTGTTGACTTTACTAGGACCAGCTTTTCTCCCATCGGTTATCCTTTTTTCCCAGCTCACACTCAGTGATTCCTGGAAGACGTTTAGCCCCACGGCTGGTGGGAATGCTGGGACCTCAGTGTCCATTGGTATTCCCTTTTGGCATGTGGCACACTTGGAAGATGAGTTAGAGGGTTCCAGGGAGAACCCAAACAACCTCTCACCGCACTGGAGATCAAGAAATACGTATTTTCTCCAACAGCACCAGAGAAGTCAGTCCAGTTGTGCCTGTGGAGCATCAGGGACCCAGATTCCCAATATCTTATTGCTTACACACAACATGGAGCCTTTGTTCCCACAATCCAAGGCCATTCTCCTCCATGGCCGCGTTCCAGCTGTGGACCATGAGACATTCTCTCTTGGGAGAACAATGAGTAGGATCAGATCACCTTCCGCTATCCCCAACTGTACCATGGGACCACAGTGAGTAGCCCCCTCACCCCTGAATAACTTCTATTAATTGCACTGATGGTAATGGAGGTGGAAAGTGGACATCTCAGAACAACCTAGAAGGTTCCACTGGTATTTGGGCTTGTCATTTTCTATTTGTTGCCAGCTAAACTACAGAAGCTCGGCAAGAGCAGGACCCCTGGAGATGCCTGCTTGTGATTTAGGAGAGGACAGGGTACCTCAGTATCCACCATAAGAGGTGCTGGGTGAGTTCCAATGTGGCTAAGTGGGAGGAGAGTAATGGGGAGTTTGAGAAGGTAAGTGAGGTTTTATTTTAGTCCTTGTTCTCTACAATCTGGGGACACATTCTTAACCTCTCTGGATTTTGGGTTTCTGGAACCATGATGTTTACTTGAGAAACACTCAGGTAACTGTCCAATCTGCTCTTCTCGTTTTGTAGACAAGGAAACTGAAAACCATAAAGGAGTGACTTTACTAAGAATGCAGTACTTCAAACAAAACAGCCTTCCAGCAGCCAGGTCAGGCAGATCACAAAGTTGTCTCCTTGTACCTGTGAAATAAGCTCCAGGGGGAAAGGTGACCTTGAAGTTCCACTTCAGAAATCTTCAGCCAAGCATGGGACAAGACAGGTTGGTTTTGCGGAGCCACTGCTTCTGGCTTCATCTTGCTGCTTACCTTGGCAGGAAGAGGCAGGATCATCTATGAAGTCAAATTAGGTGAAAAGGCAAAAGAGAGAGGACTGGTTATGAGACCATGTCCCCTCAGCCCTGGGCTCAGGTTTTCTAGGAGGGTACCATTCTAGATGCAACTGAGCAGCGCCCCTGGGATCTGGACTCTGATCACACACAGCTACGTCTTGGTGGAGGAGGGTGTGTGTGTGTGTGTGTGTGTGTGTGTGTGTGTGTGACATTAAACAGAGCAAATGCCACAGGGCACACTGGTCATCTTAATAATCATGGCTCCCATCTGTGATTCCACTCTGGGGCTGCCCCACGCGGTGGCAGGTATTTATTTTATAGGCTTGATCTCATTAAATTCTCACGTCGAGTTTCTAGGATTACTGAAGGTCAGGCAGCTGGTAAGTGGTGATTAATTGTCGGAGGAGTGGTGTGGAGAACATAAATAATGGAGAAGTTCAGAAGGAGAGAGAGAAGCCTGGGGGTAGAGCGATGGGAAAGCTGGGGGTGGGGGTGGGGGGAGTTCAATGGGATCCTCAGGGTAGGGAGAGTTTGTGGGGACAGGGGAGGAAAACAGACAGTGAAGTCACTGCCAGGTACAGGGACATGAGTGGATTTCCAGGTCAAATATGGGAACGCCAAGTGCCAGGTTCAAGGGCTGGACTGGTTTGGAGCAGAGAAGGAGCAGACTTACCCAGTGGTCATTCTCAGAAAAGGGACAGAGTTGGTGGGTGTTCCAGGCCCACCGAAATCCAGTACTCCTTGACTCACCTGAGAAGCCTCCAACCCCAGGGATTCCATCACATGGGAAACACCAAGGTCTCCTGTTAGTGTTTTCCATGGCTACTTAGATAAATTGACTTCCTCAGAGCCATAAATCCTAAAGGAAAGGCACTTATTTCAAGGAGACAGACACTGAAGCCTCTTTTGGACTCAATGATGAACGGATCTGTGGCTCTCAGAATGTCAGGGGACCACCATCCATGACCACAGGGCTTCCCAGGGTTTGTGGGGGGAGGGGGGCCACATCTGATGGGAAAACATTACTGTATTGGTATTGGTGGATTTCACCATTATCCTTTCTGCTGGGTTGGCTTTAGGGGTTTATGTTTATAGTTGCAGTGCACAAGAGGGGTGACATAAAAGGTGAATCCCTGGGACAGCCCTCCCCCGCCCATGGAACTGTAAGACAGCCCCTCTCACCAGGTGACAGGATCCTCCTGAATGTGGTTGGCTAGTGCTCACCCAGGCTAGTTAACCACACTTTGCCCAGGCCATGCCAATCGCTGCATTAGCTCAGCTGTCCATTCATCACGAAGCTGACAGCCGACAGAGCTGGAGGTTGAGCGCAGCCCAGGCTCTCTGTTTTGCCCAGAAGAAATGATCTATGTTGCTAAGGCTGAATGAGAGAGGAGTGGAGAAGGAACAAGAAGGAAATGGAATGGGCTTGTCTCCAGTCTGCTCCAAGCATCTGCCTGAGATGTGAAGAGGAATATCACAGTGGGATCTTGCCGGTCCCGGCTCGTGCACCTGTTCTAGTTCCCAGGCGAGGAGTGTCCTGCCTTATACCACTTACTCTCTTTGGGAGGAGATAGGAGAATGTGGAGGAAACATGATGCTGCGTGACTTTGGACAAGTGTTCCCCGCCCCCTCCCTGCACCGGGCCCCCATTTTCTCATCCACCAAAGGAAAGATTAGGATGAGAACCACAAGTCACAGACTGGATGCCTAAAGTTGGTCAGCCCCTTTCAGTGACACGCTGCTTCCTGTGGGGACAGGGAGGCATTTGGTAGATGAATGCCTGACATGGCAATCAGGGAAATTCCTGATTCTTGTAGGTTCCCCGTGACTCTTTTTTGATCCTTACATTCTGTCAGGATGTCACCACAAATGCCACTTACTATTTACCATCCCAAACTTGCCAATCATTTTATTAATGGATGTTCATGAATTCTTTGGGACAAGATTTGAGATGAGCACAACAGCAAATGCTTTCTTTCTTTCTTTTTTTCTTTCTTTCTTTCTTTCTCTTTTTCTCTGCCCCATGATGTCTGGAATCTTCCCTGGGAAGACTCAAAATTCTGGGTGAAGCAGTCACTAGTGGCTAGACTCTTCTCTCCCCATCTCCCTGCCTGGACCTCAGGTGCACTGCTTATATACAGCCTGGCAGTGTGTCCAGTCACACATGTTGAGGGTGGATTTCCTTCCACGATGGCAGCTGAATTTAGAACTGGTGTCCCCGGATTGAGGCGGAATAACAGAACCTCAGAAGTCACACAGTGTTGCTTCTCCCATTCCCTATAGAACAAGGCATCCCAAAGTCTCTCCCAGGACCAAAAGAGAGGACAAGAAGGGAAAAGACTCAGTACCACTGTCTAAGAAGTTCCAGGTAGGAAGGGAGATGGTGGGAGGGAAGATGGTGCTGGGTCAGTTTGGAAAACTACAGTCTGCCAAGTTCCCTGCATCTGAGAAATGATGAAACCTAGACGGCAAACCTAGTAAGAGCAGATGTTGGAATCAATTCCTTCAAGTTTGAGCTTCTTATTCTCCACGATGCCCTGGGCTCTCTGTTCTACCTTTCTGAATTAATTCACTAACTCAGCAAATAGATTGATTCAACTCTGGTCCCTTGTCACAGCGGTCAGAACCAACCTGAGAGAACATTGTCTTCTAAGTTCTTTTAAAATTTAAGGTCAAGCAGTCCAGTGTGTTTGACTCATGCCTGTAATCTCAACACTGTGAGGCTGAGCCAAGGGAATCTTAAGTTTCAGATCAACTTGGGCTACAAAGGGAGAATTCGACTGAAAAAAATTAAAATAAAGGCAAGGTTGTCCATTTAGCCTCTTTAGGCTTCCAGCCCTGCAGTAAGAATATAATTTTCATTCAGTAAACAGTTTTTTTGTTTGGTTTTCTGTTTGTTTTTATGGTGGCTTTGTTCTGTGATTTTAAAATTTTCAGAGTCAAGGCCATAAAAACACTTGTTCAAAGTTTTTTTTGTTTTTTTTTTTGCCAGTCCTGGGCTTGAGCTCAGGGCCTGAGCACTGTCCTTGGACTTTCTCAAGGCTAGAGCTCTACCACTTGAGCCTCAGCACCACTTCCGGCTTTTTTCTATGTATGTGGTACCAAAGAATCGAACCCGGGTCTTCACGCATGCTAGGCAAGCACTTTAACCACTAGGCCAAACTCCCGGCCTTGTTCAAAGTTCTTTTGATAGGTCCTACTTGGGGCTTGAGTTAATCTTTATTCTTCCAACACCTACGTGTCATCTATTCCCAATTTATCAACGATTGAGCTGAGAACTGAGGGATCCAGAGAGATCCAGAGAGTTTCAAGGTCCCAGAGGAGACTCTGAAACGGGAATTGGGCTTTGGGGGAAGTTGTGTAAAACACCAATCCCGAAGCCTTCTACCAGAAAGTGCCACTGTGTGGTTCTGTTGTTGTACACAGACTCTAGTGGAGAGATGGGCACTCTGTTCCACTGAGGGCCTCACGGTCAAGCTGGTGGGGCACAGTGGAAGTGGTCAGGAACAGTGTTGGGGAAATGGATGGCTTCACTGCTCGGGAAAGTACCTGAGGTCCGTTATTTACACGATGGTATAAGTGAGCTTGTCGATTGACTACAGGCTTGTGTGCTCTGTCTTTTCAAATCAGAAATTTTATTTCGACTTACAAAATGAAAAGCTCTTGTCTCTCTTATATTGTGGAGATTCTGATTGCTGATGAAATCTCAGCAGAGAGAGAAAGAGAGAGAGAGAGAGAGAGAGAGAGAGAGAGAGAGAGAGAGAGAGAGAGAGAGAGAGAGAGAGCGCGCGCACGCACCAGAGGCAGAATCCTGGGCTTACGTAACGATTTGTCCATTTCCACATGCCTATGCCATCTTTGAACTCCCTCAGCCTCTGGATGAGAATTTTATTAATCAATTAATCCAAAGAGCCCCTAACTTCTCCCAATAAATCATAGTACATTCCATAACAATCAACCCTTAGAACTTGTATCCTTCCCATACAAGCAAGCCAAACTCCCAGGCATGGGGGCAGAAATGTAAATGTTAACAGCCTCATAGCTCATTGCCAGTAAAAACTCTTTTATGGGTGCCAGAATCACCAGCGACTGTCCAGTGCCTGCAGCAAACGCCATCTGATTTCTCTCTCATGGCTTGGAGATGTCCAGGAAAGCTGAGGCCACAGGCTTACAGTGCTGCAAGGGAAGAAGGGGACCTTTCCTTTGGGAACTTCCTGTTTCTTCTCCTTATTGGCTGGTGTCCAGTACTGCCTGACTGATGGACTCATCAGAGCCCTCTTTTTGATCTTCCTCTTGAACTTGACTCCTCTAACCTTCCGTTCCCAGCACCTCTCACTGCTGGGCCTGGATGGCCTGCTGCTTCTTGGCTTTGCCCCATACCCTGCTGTACCCAGCCCCTCCTTGATGCTGTGCTTCAGGATTGGTATGAGACACATGCTGCAGCTGCCACTTCCTTTCCTCTGAATGGACCTGGGTCAGGGGAGAGTTTTCCATCTGCTTCCCCCGTGTCTAGGCCTCTCCGGGTGCCTGTACCAAGTCACAGGCTGCTGTTATTCCCTGCCTAGGCCCTGCCCTGGAATCTCTTCTAAAGGTTTTGTTTGTTCCCAGTCTTGCCTCACTCGAGCTCCTAAAGCACTTCCAGCCCCGAGTGTTGAGATGTCCTCCTGTATTGCTGAGCCAGTGTCACTCTTTGGCTGCTAATGTCACCTCTGTAACCTTGACTCCTAGTTTGGGCTCTGCCTTATCTTTGATCTTCATACTATTTCCATCCATGGGCTTCTCATTCTTGACTTTTTCCCCCAGAAATCTTCACTGATGAATGCCAAGGTTGGCCAGCTCCGGCGACAACTCCAAATCTCAGTAGCTTCATGTAATAACAGGCCTGAGTGGCCCATGGTCTACTGCAAGGTGACTCAGGAACCTGCCTCGCCCATCCTGTGACCTCTTCGTCTTCTAGGACCTTTGATTACACAATGGTTCCCTCTGTCTCTGCCAGCCAAGAGATGGGGGAGGAGAAGGTTTCTCAAGGAGATTTTGAGGGGCTGTCTCCAAAGTGTTCCTACCCTTATCCCTAGCTAGAACTACATTTGACCTCACCAAAAGGAGTGCCAGGAGGAAAGAAATGGTTTGGAATATATAATATGGTCTCTGTTTCCCAATGGAAGGGTCTGTTTTCTAGGGGATCATGTCTCCTGGCCAAGTCCCCACTCCACATCCCAGATTCATTTGGCCTAGTTTGGAAAGGTCTAAGAAGACATCCTGAGAAGCCATTTTCTAAGTGATAGAAGATACAGACTTCTGTCTTCCTAGTACTTGAGCAGAGGGTGGATTACAGGGGAAGGCCCTCCAGGGAGAGCCATAAGCCCTACATAAGCTTGTAAATTGGAACCTAAGAAATATTTCTTCTAAGAAATATTCTGGTTCCCCTTCTGGGGACTTGTTCAGAGATGAGATTCCCTAAAGTGATAGGTGCTTTGCAAGTATCTAGATGGAGGAGAAAAAGAAAATAGCATGAGGAAGAATTTAGACAAAACAATGCAGATCACCATGGAAACAATCTTCAGAGCACACTTGGGGAAAGGAATCATTGCTAACACAGCTCATCGTTTGCAGAGTTACCCAATCACCAAATTCAATTTTAGATTCTTGAAACATGATGTTCTTAAATGCTAGGGTTGTCAAGACCCCAAAGCACAGTCTGATTTTCAGGGAACTCATCTTATACCTATCTGATTATCTTTAATGAAGATAATGCTTTAATTAAGGCAACTTACTGTTTCCCCGTTGGTTAATTTGAAATCAGTGAAAGGTCAAGTTACCATTAACAGAGCACATGTACTGAGTTACTCCAGAAGTATTTTTATTCCCATAGCAGAAGCTTCTAGGAAGATGGCAAAGATCTATGTTTAGTTAAAATGTACCTAAGGAAAAGAGGCATGGAAAGAGAAAGAGAAACTAGTCTTCATGACACACAAGCCATTTTTCTTTCTTTTCTGCCCTACCATACATAAAAGGAAAGAAAGAAAGAAAAAAGAAAAAGTCTACAGATGCTGATGCTTCCCCATCAATAGTAATGATTCAACGTGGCTGTTTAACCACACCTCTGAGGGATGCTAATGAACAGTTTCTTCTAGAGGCCTATAAACAAATGTCTAAAGAAGAGTAGTAGCTTTCTACCCCCCCTCCCCTGCCCACCGCCTGGTACCAATCCTGGGGCTTGAACTAAGGGCCTTGAGCTTTTTTATTTATTTATTTTTATCAAAGCTGGAGCTTTACCACTTAAACCACAGCTCCCTCCCAGCTTTTTGGTGGTTAATTGGAGCTAAAGGATCTCACAGGTTTTTCTGCCCTGGGCTGGCTTCGAATTGTGATCTTCAGATCTCAGCCTCCTGAGTCATTGAGAGAAGTTCTATCAAATCATTTGGGGAAGATTTTAAAGTTCTCACAGGTCTAATGACCCTCCCCACCCCAAACCCTTTGGCCAAAGTCAAGGAATTAGTGAGATATCAGTAAATAGCAGGCACATACTACTCCCTCAACCTTGGTTCAAGTCACCATGATTTCCACCTTCCAGCCCAACCAAATGGAGTCTTTCCTTGGGTCTCAAAGGAGGAAGTGGAAGGCAGATTTCTTCCAGCTTTCCAGAAGGTGCTGTCTTCTTTGCCCCTGGCAAATTTGCAATGGCTAGGTGATAGATGTCCCCAGGGGAGGAGGGGGGAGAGGGACATAGCTAAATCTTCCCAGTGTGGGTGAGCTGTGTGGTTGTACTCACCTAGGCAGATAGGCCAGAAAATAAGCAGCAGATGGCTCTTTCCAAACACAGAGACAGACCAAGGTTGCTCTGGTCCTACGTGGCTCACAGTGCACAACAAGAGGAAGAGAACGCTTGGGACCAGATGGCGAGGTTGCAGGAACAGAGCATGACTGTCAGGCCACAGATGGATGCGTCATGCCACGAGACAGATGGCGAGAGGGGTGCCCTGTCTGTGGTGGTGGCTTACTGCCTTTTAGTGCTCTAACTGCCTGGGTGCCCTTCACGCCAAGCTTCTCTGAGAGCCTCTGCTTCTAAAGCATTCTCATCGAGAAGTCGAATGGAAGCCTTCTGAGCTTTAGTCCAGGCTGAGAGCTCTTCATAGCTGCTCTGTAGTTCTCACATGTCAAGACTTGTGGACTTCTGGAACTCCTAATTAGTAAGGGCATCAGGGAAGAACACAACTTGTGAAAGTGAGCTGTGGAAAGATAATGCCACACAAAGGGTACAGTCAGAGTAGAGCTTTTCAGCTGGGTGCTAGGATGTCTCATGTCAGCAATCCCAGCTCCCCAGAGCCTGAGATCTGAGGATCAAGGTTTGAAGCCAGCCTGGGCTGGGCTGGGCTTATGGCAAAAAGCCATAAATGGAAATGTGACTGTAGTGGTAGAGTGCTAGCATTTGAATGAAAAAAAGCTAGGGGACAGCAACCTAGGTTTTGTATTTAGGCCCCAGTACTGGCACAAAAAGGGGTGGGGAGAGTTTTTCTTCTAGTACTTTTCTGTCTTTAAGACTACAGACATGATCTGAGAGGGAGGAAGCACAGAGAACACACAGATTTATACTCAAGACATTGATTGACTGTACTTATCATTGGTAAGAAAATCCCAAACTGTATTAGACTGCATTAGGGCTGTATTAGTCCCAAACCTTTGCTCTGGCCCTTCTCCAGTTGCTGCTTGCCAACTAAGCTGGTTTAACAAGGGATGAATACCTCAGAGGCTGACTTCTGACCATACCACTGCACACCTGGCCCCAGGTCTCCAGGAGCCAAGATTTCCTTCCCAAATGATACTGAGTCTTCTCCTGGGCCCATGTAGGCTTCTCCTTAGTTCTTGAGTGAATTGGTGAAGTAGCCATTAGATCACTATTTCAGAGAGTAAAAGGTGGGGCTGGAGATTGGACATCTGGGCTTGAGTGTCCATGGAATGGAGATAACCTTGCAATAGAGGACTTTACTTCTGCCCTGCATTTATTGATAGGCGCTCAAGCCGCACAGACATTTTCTTCTCTTTAGACTCTTCCAATAGCATTTCCTGAACTGATTGGTGGTACTGAAAGTATGCAACTCTGGATAGTTTCTTTTTTTTTTTGCCACTCTATGGTCCAGCCCATAGTTTTCTTTTTTAAATATAGTTTTATTGTCATGATTAAGGTATTATACAGAGTAGCTACCATTTCACAGGTCAAGTAATAAGTACATTTCTTTTTGGACAATGTCATCCCTTTCTTTACGGACAGATTAAAAAAATATGCACAAGGTGTGGCTGTAAAATAAGGAGATATCAATCCACATCCATTTTTTAAAATTTCTTTTCTTTCCTTTCTTTTCTTTTCTTTTTTTTTTTTTTTTTGCCTGTCCTTGGGGGCTTGAAATCAGGGCCTGTGCAATGTCACTGAGCTTCTTTTGCTTAAGGCTAGCACTCTACCACTTGTGCTACAGCACCATTTTTGGCTTTTACTGTTTATGTGGTACTGAGGAATGGAACCCAGAGCTTCATGCATGCTAGGTAACCACTAAGCCACATTCCCAACCCTGCAACCATTTTTAAATCAGTAAAAGGAACTGGGGTGAGGGGAAGAGTAGCTGGAGAATGTGAAGTTAGCTAGGCAGGTGGAACAGGAGGAAGGCAGGGGCATTGTCAATAGATGCAGAGAAGTCAGTGGGAAAACATCTCAAAGTACAGCCTTTGTCCATTAAAGAAGCCTTATGTAACCATTCTGAGAACAGTAGGTGGTGTGTGTGTGTGTGTGTGTGTGTGTGTGTGTGTGTGTAGCAACATTATGATCGAAGAGAAAGAGAGGAGAAAGTGAACATAGTTATCAGTAAACTTGAATGTTTCTCAAGAGATACGGGGTCTTAAAAAATAGAAACTTCATCAAGAAAGCACAGTGGTTGCAGGTGGAAGGATGGGGGACACAGCTTATCTATGGGAGAAGGGAAAGAAATCGATAACGGAGAAAGCTGATCAAACAAAATCGGGGCATGGCAGCTCTCCGGGGCACAGGTGCAGGGGCTAACCTTGATGAGAAGAAAGGTCCCTCCCCGCGGGACGGATGAAAGAAGTCTATCGGATAGGCAGAATCAAGATGACTGGAACGTAAATGTGTCGGGACCGGCTGTCATGATAAAGGAAAGGAAAGCGCGGTTCCTTTTCACCCTCACTGGCCCTCCCTGGGCCAAATCACCAGGGTGGGGGCCAAAGAGATACGCGACTTCTGTCATTTCAGAAGGCTTTAAAGTGGAAACAAACGCACCAAGGAACCTTTGTTCCAGACCAGATGTCCCAGGCTGGGGTTTGGAAAACAATGTCGCCCTGTGTACACGAAATGCAGAGGGAGGCGAGGCTGGAAAGGAGGAGGAGACGGGGATAACCCGGCCCGCAAGCCTGGAACTCCGTGCTCCCCGCAGGCAGAGGTTCGCACGCGGGTCACGAGAAGAGAGGGAGCCCCCTTCACCCCCCCCCCCAACCTGCGAGCAAACACGATCCTGCTCCGTACCCGAGGCCACCTGGCAGGGAACCGCTCCCCCCGCCCCCGTCCCCGGTCGACAGTACTTCTAGCCTCCACTACTTTGGCTCGCAAATTTAGTAATTGAGGGCGGGGCCAGTCGTCTTTCCTCTTTTACAATTGGTCAGCGTGGACCGCGAGTCCCGCCTTCTACGCCGCCGCCGCCAGGCTGCAAGAGCTTGTCAGTCAAGGGGCCGAGGCCACGCCCCCGAGGCCCCGCCCCCAGAGGCCCCGCCCCCCCGCGGCTGCGATCTCGCGTGAAGAGCGGTGCGCGCGGCGGCGGCGGTGGCTGTCTCCCCGGCTGCGCGCGGAGCGGGCGGCTCTCTTCATACCGGCGTCTCCCCGCCGCCCCGCCGGAGCTGCGGCGTCTCAGGCCCGACTCATCCGCCGCCCGCATCTCCGGCTCCGGGCGGCGCTCGTCTCGCCCTCCGTCGGCGCTCAGGTGGGCAGTCGGGCGGCGTCCCGGCTGAGGGGAGGCGGCGACGCGGTGCCTCCCAGGCTCCCACCGGGGGGCGACTCCGGTGGGCGCTGGGTTCGGCGGGCCGCGTGCGGCTGGGGTAGTGGCGGGGGTCCTGGCGCTCCCCGGGCTGGGGGCGTGGTGGGCGGCGCCCCGAGGGCCCGGGGCTCGCTGGCGGGGGTCTGGGTCCTCGCGCGGAGCGGGCGGGCGGCCGGGGCGGGGTCGGGGCCGGGGTCTACCGCTGGCTGCCTGGGACCAGGCGGTGGCGGTGGTCGCTCCCGGGGGCGGGAGCCGCCTGGGGTTGGGCGCAGAACGGCGCCCGCGTGGGATGGGCTCTGCCCGGGGGCGGCGGTAACTCAGCGCCGTGTCGGGTGGGTTCTGCCCGGGCAGAGGAGCTGCGATAACTCGGCGCCGTCCGCAGTCTTTTTTTTTTTTTCGGGGCGACCAGGCTCGTTCGCGGGGCTCCTGGTGGGCGCGGCCCCGCGGGCGCCTGGTCTTTCGGGGTTCCTGGAGGCAGGACCTGGCTTTCGAGGCGTCCAGGGCCGCCCCAGGTTGTTTGGCGTCCTGCCCGCGGCTTGGGTCGGGGTCTCCATCCCCTCCTTGCCGGGAGGGGATCGAGCCTGGCCGGAGGATCGGGGATCGATAGGTGTTGGAGCCTCGTGGGATCCGCGCGATGGTTCCATGGTTTTATGTCTTCTGCCCGGGTCCCGGTGAGGGCGCGCTGGTGTCTCAGGAGTCCCCCAGGCCGGGTGGACAGGGCCCCCAGGGTCGATGGGGTCTGCCGGCGGCACCCTGGGGGTTTTGGCTTCTTTCCTAGGTGGCCGGCCTGACTGACCTGAGCTCTCTGCGCGGTCCCGAAGTCTTGCCAGAGTGGTAGAGTCCAGTAGTGCTGGGAAATGTGTTCTGTCGTCTGTGCCCATTAAGGGGCAGCGGTGGAGGAAATAGCTTCAACTTTAGCTTAAGAAAAAGGAGAAAACCGGAAAAGCCTGGGTCTCTGAGAAAAGCCTCACCTGCAACCAGTTAAGGATGGCCGCCAAAACCCTCTTCCGAGGGTGTTGCTTATGAGTCTGGGATCCTAAGGAGCTTGTGGTGACTAGTGCAGACTTAGATGGAATAGAAATGAAATCACCTCTCAAGTATGGGTAGGTGGCTTTAACAAATGTCGCAGGCAGAAAGTCTGTGCACTTGCCTGACAGTTTTGATTAGGCTGTGGTAGGCTGCTGGGCCTGTGCTCAGAATTGTTCTGTAAATTTGTAACCTGGGGCAGACTGACAGATCTGAGTAGACCAAAGCAAAGAATTTCGCCTGCCTCTATGTTTTTCTTAATGACAGTTAAAAAAAGGAAGAGGGAGAAACAAGTCTTTTGATATATGAGCCAGAAAGATTACAGATAATTACTGACTTTTCCAATTTTGTAATTATTCTTAAGGAAATGGAATGTAGGAATATATACATTGGGGCAGGGCTTAGGGTTAATTTTTTATTGTTCAAATACACGATTGACTTTCAGAGCTACCAGTGAAAATCAGTTGACCAGGGATTTGGTTGAAACTATAGTTCCCTAAAACTCTTCTAAGGATATCTCTTTTATTCCTTTTTAAAAAAATTTTTTTGGAGAGGTGCGTGTGTGTATGTGGAATAAGACAGGTGATAGAGAAAGCAGATTTCAGAAGCTTTAAAAAACCCAGCATTTCCATGGTTTCTAAGCATGAACTGGCCAGTCAACAAGTAATTGATTTCCTGCTGAGTAGGATGATACTGATAGAGTACAGGGATTCCAGCAGCCATGAAACCTGCTTGGGGAGGGAAAGTTAAGTCAACCCAAACAAATTCTGATTTCTGCCCAAAATGAAATGTGCAGGGCACTGGGAGTCAGCTCAGGAGGCTGAGTTCTGAGGATGGCAGTTCAAAGCCATCCTGGGCACTAAAGACTGTAAGACTTACCTCCAATTAACCACTAGAAAACCGGAAATGGCACTGAGGCTCCAGGGGTAGGGCAGTAGCCTTGAGCTGAAGAGCTCAGAGACAACGCCCAGGCCCAGGGGTAGGGCAGTAACCTTGAGCTGAAGAGCTCTGGGACAGCACCCAGGCCAAGTTCAAGCCCAATGATCCACCCCCCCAAAAAAAAATTGGGGGGGGAGACAGGTATGGAAATCACAGCATGAAAAAAGGATGTAGACCTAAGTCAAATATTGAAACATATAGTTAGATCACCTGAGCATAGTTCAAATGGAATTGCTTTCCAACTTCACAAAAGGTTTTAGAACCCCAGAGAAGAGGAATATGTGCCTTTATGGTGGAGAGTAAGTATGGTTATAGTGGAAAGGGTTTCTGTGGTGTAGAGTAGGCATTCATGCAGTACACACAACTTCAGAAGGAGCTTTCCTTTCTGGTCCGACATAGGCACATCTCATAGACAGGTTTTTCTTGTGAGGCTTATGCACAATGAAGATAGTTTTATCGTTTCATTATTACTTTGCAGAAAATGAAGTGCCAGCATGGCTCTTGAATAACCATGCAGAATTCTAGAATCATCAATGTAATATATTAGATCAGTCTCTACAAAGGAAGTCATAAGACAGGACTCCCAATCTTCCCTGAACTACTAAGTGTGACCTTGGGTGACTCATTAGTCTCTCAGGGGGCCCTCAGTTTCCATACATAAATGGAAGAAGCCCCTGTCAGTAACCAGTATAAGCTCCAGTTGCAGAGGTCATACTGCAGCTTTTTAGCTTTGTAGCCTGCACTATTTGATGTCCAACTTATTAGCTAACACAGGCATAGCACAGGGTACAGCTAGCTCACTCCATGTAATGTTTATAAAATTGATTGTAACCCCCCCCCCCAGATGCAGGTCATAGGTCTTGAACTCAGGGCCTGGATTCTGGCCTTGAGCTTTTTTGCTCAAGGCTAACTCTGTGCCAGTTGAACCACAACTTTGAATCTCCATCCTCAGTTCCCTGAGTAACTAGGATTACAGGTGTAATCCAGCAGCACCAGGCTAGAAACCTCTTCTTTTTATAGATACATGAGTGTTCAGTCCCACCATATGCATTCGTGAAAGTAAATGGTTTTCTTTGGATTATTTAATTTTGTGGAAAAGCATTTTTCTTAGCCTCCAATTCATTCATTCACTCATTCATTCATTTTTGGAGTGGGGGGTGCTGACCCTGGGGCTTGAACTCAAAGGCTTGGGCAATGTCCCTGAGTTTTTTTGCTCATAGCTGGTGTTTTACTTGCAACTTTTGGGGTGGTTAATTGATGTCACAGACTTTCTTGCCTGGGCTGTCTTCAGACTATGAGCCTCAGACCTCAGCCTCTTGAGTAGCCTGTAATTAGGCATAAGTGGAGGAGATAGCTTAAAAAATTTTTTTCCTGATTTCAGATCCTGTTGTTATAAAATGTCTACATGGTAATATGTCCATATTTAACTGATTGTGGAATGAGGTCTCTGTGGTCATGTTGCCTTCAAACGTGACTCCCTTTATTCCATTCTTTGCACACTGCTAAGGTAATTTTTCTAAAATGCAAATTTGTTGGTTGATTCTTATCCAAGCCTGTACTTCTCTCTTACCTGCAAGGGCTAGCCCTAATGTTAATCATCTGATTCTTCCGTATTTCCTTCACCATAAATGGAGAGCTCTCCTTTAACTCATGCAGCAGTTACTAAGTGAGCCATACTGTTTCCTGACCTAGAGCCTGTACTTAGGCTCTCCTCGTGGGCTTGGCTTATTATCTAAGTACCTTTTCTTCTCTGGTCTTGCTATGAAGGCTGCTGATACTTGTCCATAATGCAGCTTCACACTAGGCTTCTTAGGTCTCCTCAGTTCGGTGCTCCCTCATGTTACCGGGTTATCCATTCATTGTGTCTTGTTCATTCATTCTCTGTGTAATTACCTTCCTGGATTCAGTTTATATTTATCTGCCTTATTTCTTCATGACTCCTTCCTTGTTTACATGTAGTTTTACTCTTAGGGCCTAATTTACTGTTTTTATATTCAAAATAAATTAGACTCAAATCTCAGTCTTGTCTTATTTTCTTGACTCTTTGGGGTTTCTAATCATTTTACTGTCTTGTACCATGACAACAAACTGATAATAGGACTGGTATTTTTTTTCTTTACTGTATATGTGTTAGCAAGTTTCAGTGACCCCACACAGCAGCATGAACTACACAATGAAACCCTGTCTCAACAAAACAAAACCAGGGCCGGGAGTTTGGCCTAGTGGTAGAGTGCTTGCCTAGCATGCATGAAGACCCGGGTTTGATTCCTTGGTACCACATACTTAGAAAAAGCCAGAAGTGGTGCTGAGGCTCAAGTGGTAGAGTTCTAACCTTGAGAAAAATCCAAGGACAGTCCTCAGGCCCTGAGCTCAAGCCCAGGACTGGCAAAAAAACAAAAACAAAAACCAACACACACACAAAACAACAAAACCAGCCAACCATTATATGAAAAGAATACTAGATTACTGATTGTTTCCCTTCCACCCTCCCTGGGGGAAGCTTTGATGTTGAGGATCTTATAGTCTTGAAGACATGGTTAAAGAAATTATGAATTCAGAGCATGACATGTGGGAGATCTCAGTGCTTTTACTCAGTTTCCTAATTTTTTAAAAATAAACGATTCCAAGTTTATTGGTCTTACGCCTATTGAATTATTAGCATCAGCCTTAGCAATAACTATTTAGGTATCAGTGATATTCCAATTAGTAGAGCTTCCTTGAAGCGTTTGGTATGTATATGTATTTTTGAATGATATTCACCTCTAGGTAGTCCAAAAGGGATTTCTTTTTTCTTTCTTTGGTCAGTTGTACAGCTTAAACTCATAGCCTCTTTGTGCTCAAGGCTAGTGCACTACCACTTGAGCCACAGCACCACTTCTGGTTTTTGAGTGGTTAATTGGAGGTAAGAATCTCACAGGGACTTTTCTGCCCTGGCTGGCTTTGAACAGAGAGAGAGAGATCCTCAGATCTCAGCCTCCTGAGCAGCTGGAATTACAATTGTGGACCACCAGTGCCTGGCTCAAAAGGGACTTCTGAATGAATTTATACACATGTAAATGTGTTACTACCAACCAGATCAAGACATAGAACATTTCTGGGCATAGAAGCTCATGCCTAGAACTCCAACTTGTGGTTGAGATAGGCCAGCCTGGGGAGGAAAAATTAGCAAGATCTTACTTCAAAGAGCAAGTCTAGCATAATGATATATGCTTATAATCCCAGTTACTTGGGAGACAAAGGTAGGAGTGTCTCTCAGTTTGGTCCAGTCCTAAGCAAGAACATGGGGCCCTATGTGAAAAATAACTAAAAAAGCAAAAAATGGTTTGGGACTTGGCTCAGATGATTAGGTTCTGAGTTCAAATCCCAGTCCTGCTAACAATAAATAAATATAGAGCATGTCGAGAACCTCCAAAAACTCCCTCATGCACTCTCCTAGTCAGTGCTCCAAAGAAAATTTTCTTGACTTCCCATCACCTGGGGCTGGTTGTGCTCATTCCTGAACTGTACATGAACAGAATCTGATCATCTTAGGTCTGGTTTCCTTGGTTCAACATGGTATGTCTTAAGAGTTGTCCTTGGGTTTTTGTTTTGTTTTGTTGTTGTTTTCTATTTTGGGGGGAGGGCTGGTTTAAGTTAGCAGGCACTTGTTTTTGCCCATTATATTATCCTATTGTATAAGCATGTACTTGTCTGTTCTACTTCTCATAGGACTATTTTCAGTTTTTAGCTTTTAGAATGAAACCACAGATAGTTTTGTGCATGTGCTTTGGTAAGCATAAGAATTCCATTGTAGGGGCCAGGAATTTGGCCTAGTTGAGAGTGCTTGTCTAGCTCAGGGACAGGTCCCAGGCCCAGAGTCCAAGCCCCAGGACTGACCAAAAAAAAAAAAAAGCCTTTCTTGGCTATTAACTAGGAGTTTACGCACACACACACATATTGTACACATACCTGTACACATAGAGTCTATGCACCATTCTGGGTCACAGGAGCTGCCTGTGCACAGCTGATGCCAGGCTCTTAGCCAACATTGAAGTATGGGAACTGGTCCCCATTGAGTACCATCTGCAAGGTCTCCTTCCTTGGTGTCCAGGTGGTCATCTGTCTAGAGGGAGGTCCCTTTCTCGGGCCTTTATAGCTTCCTTCTTACCTCTTGCTTTGACTAAACAGGTTAGGTAAAAGACTGACTTCTCACTGGAGCTTTCTGGAAAGATGCCAGTTTATATGCTGCCAGCAGTATTTGTTTTAAAAGCCTTTTCTAGTTTGATAAGTAGAAGAGTTTATTTTAGTTTGTATTTCTTTGCTAATAAAGGAAATGAAGCATTGTGAATTGTTTTATTAGATGTTGAATGTTTATGAGATATTTTTCAAATGCCTTATGCATTGTCTTGTAAGGCAAAGAATATTTTAACTAGAGTTAATATTATTTGTTGTGATCTTGCCTTTTAAATAGTTTGGATGGTTATGTAAAAGTATAAAATTCAAAGAATCAAATAGTTGTCCCAGATGTAGCCACTGTTACCAATTTCTTATGTGTAATAGACAACACTGCAGTTCTGGGTAGCCCTCAGTATCCACAGGAGACTAAAAATGTATGAATGCCCATGTCTTTTCTATAAAATGAGAAGTATTTGTATATAACACAGACATCCTTTTATATAAGTCATCTCTAGATACTTATAATACTCAAACGAATGTAAAAAGCTATATAGTTTTTCTATTCTATTATTTAGCAAATAATGATCAGAAAGAAGTCTGCACATGTTTTGTGCAAATGTAATTTTTCCCCAAATATTTTCAGTTCTTGGTTGGTTGAATCCACAGATATAAACCTAATAGAAATGGAAGGCTAGTGTGTGTGTGTATACATATATGCACACTTGTGCATGCATGTGCATGGCTATGTGTAGTGTATTCACATAAGTACAGATTTTTAGATGAATTATGGAGACATTCATTAAAATACTGACTGGTTTAGATATAGTATCGTGCCCCTAATTGTGTACTAAAAATTCAGAAGACACTAAAAATGATTCGTATCTGGCTACTGGCCCAAAAGGAGGAAAAGCAGGGCCTGGCAGCATTGGCAGTAGTTTTCTGTAAGAGAAGTGGCCCCAGCTCTTTTTATTATTGAATCAATGCTTTGACAATAGCACTTCTGTTTCTGTAGTCATATTACAGAAAGGAAAGCCAGGTTTTTGAAAAGGAGACAGTTGATACCTAAAAGAAACTTGAAAGAACAAGAGCTGTCTGGAGGTATGCAGTGTATCGTTTAAGTGATAGGACATTCCAGTGGTTTTCTGCTTGGCAGTTTAGTTTAGCAGGATTCTCATAACTGTTGCTGAGCAATTAAAGTTTGAGGCTGAAAAGGTGTAAATAACAGTTTCCTAAATTCTTATTCCAAATTTAAAAACTAATCAGCTTCAGTGTACACAATTTAAAGTATATATGTAAAAAGATTTTCATGCTAATAGCATAGTTGTAATTTGTGTCATACATCAAGGATCTTTGAGTTTAACATGGATGTGATTGTTAAATATTTGGGTTTTGAGTGATTTCGAATCAGATATAGAATGTGACTTGGAGTGTAACAGCAAGTTTTGTTTTGTTTTTTTAAAGTAGAGGTGTGTGTTTATCTGCTTGTATTTGTCTCGTTTGGTGTGTGTGTGGCTTAACTATTCCCAAAGCTAGCATATACTTAAGCTCTGTTATTTTGAAGCATGTTGCCCTAATGGTTGGTTGTCATTTTCTACTCTGCATAAGTATAATGACTTTAAATCTGTTTGAAGGATAACACTGACAAATCAAGCGATCAGAGGAGAGTGGTCAGAATTGAAGCTGTGTTTTCAAACACCTGCAGAATAATTGCAACATGTCATTTGTTCAGCCCAGGAGAAGAAAGAAGACTTAGTGGGGTAATGCTTTTTGGACTGAGTACTTAGATGATCCTCCGCCCTCCCCTTCTCACTGTCCCTCTGTCTACCTCCCTTTCCCTCCCTCCCTCTTTGACAATACTTGGGATCGAACTCACACTTGCTAGGCAATTGCTCTACCACTTGAACCATGCCTGCATTCCTTTTTTTGCATTGGTTATTTTTGAGTCAGAGTCTTGCTTCATCTCTGGGGCTATCCTGTGCTGAGATTCCCCTACTTTTGCTTCCCATGTACCTAGGAATGACAGGCACACACCCCTGCCTCTAGCCATTGGTTGAGGTGGAACCTTTTTTCATGGGCTGGTCTTGAGCCATGATCTGTCCATCTCTGACTCCCAAGTAGCAGGATTACATGCTTGAGTCCCATGTCTGGCTCTTGGATGATCTTCAGTATGCATTCTGATTCAAATCTATAGTTCTGTGAGGAAACACGGGAAGGACTAAACATGTCTTGCCATGGATCCAGGAACAATGAATGAAGGTTAGAGGAGGTGGGGAGTATTGGCTCTCACTAACTTGAATGAAGATAGGTGATGGTGTCTTCTTTCCACATTAAATTACTTACTGAGTGAGATTTAATCAAACTATTCTTTAAGGACTTTTCCAAATCTAACATTTTCATTTCTTCATTAGTTGTAATTCCAGTTGGCAACACATTTTCTTGGATGCTTATTGTCATTCTTAAAAATTTATGGTTTTATGTAGTATTAGATATTAGTGGGGAAACTGTACTTTATTATCAGCTTCTGAAATTAGAATATAAAGCAATTTGGATTTTTTTTAAGTTCCTTTACAGTTTCAAAGGAAACAAGATTTTAGCATCTTTTAGAAGTGCCAAAATTAATCACTTTTAAATGTGTTGGCCTGTGTCATTAAATTTAAATGCATACATGTTTGTCTTTTTCATTTCTACAAAATAATGTTCATGCCAAAAATCTGAAACCAAAGGTTATTAACTTCTAAGTGACTCAGTTGTTTGCATCCAGAATGGAACAGTAAGCTCTTTTATTCACTGTCCTTGGACAAACCAGAGTTGTTTTGGCCTTTGTGACCTTCATACTTTTGATTCTAAGAATAGTGGTTTTCTTTGAACGTGTCTAAAGTCAAGCTTCAGAACTTCTCCCAAGGCTGTCTTATGTCATTTCAGTTTATCTGTCCAGCATAAGCCTTTTTTATCCTTTGCTAGAAGGTTGGTATTTTATAGTGGTATTTTATTGTATACTCTTGTGAATTGTTTAAGTATTTTTATGTATGAAAGATTTTTTTCCCCTCAATCAGCAGGGTTACAAACCTTTGCTGGGGCTTGAAAGCCTTTTAATGAAACTAAAATTTTCAGGTTAGGGGATGTAGCATTGCATCCCCCCAAACAGTAGTTAAACCTTACTATTAGAATACTTAGTAGTATTTAAAAAAAAATGCCCCTGGAGAAAGGGTATCAATGTATGTGAAGTAATGCATCTTCTATCTGGTGAATATAATGTAACCTTCTATTAATTATAATAAAAATATATGAAAAAAATGCCCCTGTAGAACTTCTATGTGTTTAATTTCTACCTCTATCTCCAGTGTTATCTTTATTTTTTTGTCATTAAGAACAGTTACTCACCATTCATTCTTAACACTGCTCTCCCCAAATTTGGACCTTCCTTTTTAACTGTCTTTCTTTGCCTCATCCAGTTTCTTCCTTATTAGCCCTTCAACGTGGTAACTTAACACTTTTTTCAAATGAAATTTCTTAAAAGAAAGAAAAATTTCCAATACCATGTCCATAGCATTGGGTACGCAAATATTGAGTCCTTGCTCTTGTACTGTTTGGATATAATAGCCACATATTAAGGATACCGTACGCCTTTTGTTCCTTTGGTCTTGACTTGTCTCACTCAACATGATTCGCTCTAGATTCATCCACTTCCCTGCAAATGCCCTTATTTTAAGTCTGTTGGCTATGTAGAATTCCATTGTATATATACACCACATTTTTTGTATCCATTCTATAAACACAACTGTATAGACATAAAAATCTATCACTCTATAGACATATATTTTATTACATAGATTAATATGGATCTATGACATATAATCCTCAGCCTAATTTTAATTATGTTCTAAAATCTAAGTACCAGTGATTGTATATAGAGATTTCCTTCTTCAATACTTGTTTGTTAAATACGTCTTTTGAAATATGATGTAAAATCAATGTTAATAAATTCTTTAATAAAAAAGAAAGAAAAATTTACTAATATGATTAGTAAAAACATAGAATGTTTTAAAATATTTGGAAAATGTGTCTGTGAGCCTGTCTAATTGAGTCATAGATTGAATTAGTTTACTTTACTTTGTCTGTTCTCTGTATAAAACCCTTGACTTAAACCCAGTGGGTGGTCAGCACTTAACGTGTTAAAATCTAGCCAGTATTGTCATCTTGTGCTTTGACAGCTTTCACTCAGATTAGGGGCACAAGCCAGTGTTAGTGATCTTTTTGCTTTCAGTGAAACTGGAGTGAAGGTAAGTATTGTAGTAATGGGCTTTCACTACTGCTGCTTCTGGGTTCTTTCTACAGTATAAAAGGCTATTCTGCAGTTATTAGTTCACTTAAATTTGTACAAATTAGGAGGATTGAAGTTTGAAATGATCTCCAAAGGAGGTAGTAAGACAGGATCTCAGCTAATGAGCTGGGCATGGTATGTGTGCCTGTGATACCAGCTACACCAGATGGATGGATAGGGGATGATGAAGCATAGGTAGAAAGATTGTAGTCCAAGGCTGGTTTCCAGGCAAAAATAAAACAATAATGGACAGGGGCATGGCTCAAGTGTTAGAGTTCCTGCTTAAATCTTGATGTTCTATACAAATGAAGATGTTCCATTTCCTCTTATCAGAATGGACAAACTTAACCCTAAACCACCAACAAATCCCCTGTCTCCCTGACAGGACTCCTCAATTCTGAATTTCATGGGGATATGTACTTAAAAAAATCATTCAGGCCAGGAATTTGGCCTAGTGGTAGAGTGCTTGCCTAGCGTGCATGAAGACCCCGGTTCTATTCCTTAGTAACACATATATAGAAAAAGCCTGAAGTGGTGCTATGGCTCAAGTGGTAGGGCTCTAGCCTTGAAAAAGCCCAAGGCCAGTGCTCAGGTCCTGAGTTCAAGCCCCAGAACTGGCAAAAAAAAAATCATTTTATTAAAAGTATGATTTTATATCATCATCTTGACAATTTAAAATAGTTGGTGGTGGAATTCTGAAATGGGTATCAGAGATGACAGTCTGTGTCCACAGCTGTGTCTGCCTTGGGTGTATTCTTTCTTGTGTGCTGAAGTTCTCTATCCATTATTTTCTTCTTAGTGTTTTCATGAGCTAAAATACACTTATTCATATTTTACTGGTTTGTCATAACCACACCTTTCTATTATATAAAGTAACATAACACTAAACATTCCTTTCTGGAAAAGAGAAAAAATATTGGAGTAGTGAAAGGTTGGCGATAGAAGGCAAATCTGAATTTGTAACTTCTTGTAACCAATACTTCTCAAGCTCTTTCATCTTCAGATAATTGACTTAGCTACCATTTACATAGTGCTTTAGTGATTTGATTTCTGTCTTCTTTCTCCCTGTGAAAAGATGCCTGAAGCACAGTGGTAAAGTAAAATACCAGCTGGGTTATGATAAAGGCTCCAATTAATCCTAGCTTCTCTGCTTCCCAGTGGTGTGTGAGCATAGACAAGTGTCTTTTGGTTGGGGAGAGCTGCCTGCCTTCTTACCAACTTGTCTTTATTTCAATTAAGTAAGCTGATGTGAACAAAGTTGGAAAATACAGAATAGCACACAATTTTAAATTGCCTTGTTACACTAAGGGACAGAAGGTTGAAGTGGAAATAACCTGGGATATGTTGGTTCTAAGAGCTAAATAATTGAGTCTAGATTCTGAGTATCTATGGTATTTTAGTGAAATATAGGATGTGAATTACTGTTTTTGAAATTAGGTGCTTTAATAAGTAAAAACAATTTTGAGGTAACAGTTTGAATTAAATGCTTAACTTTAATTAGTATACTCAAATAGCTACATTTAAAAAATTCCTCAAGTATTTTTACTTCAAATTTTTGCTGTTTTTCTTATTTTGTTGTTGGCTTAGAGTTTTTAGTTGTACAAGGGGCTTTCAATTCAACATATCACAAGGTGTCTTGATTGTTTGTTTGTTTTTTTCCCAGTCCTGGGCTTGGGCTCAGAGCTTGAGCACTGTCCCTGGATTTTCTCAAGGCTAGGGCTCTACCACTTGAGCCACAGCACCACTTCTGGCTTTTTGCTACGTATGTGGTACCGAGGAATCGAACCCGGGTCCTCGTGCATGCTAGGCAAGCACTCTTCCACTAGGCCAAACTCCCGGCCCATCTTGATTGTTTATGTTGGTTTTTTGTACCTCTGGTCCCTGAGTGCTTTTGCTCAAGGCTGGCTTTCTATCACTTGAACCACAGCTCTACATCCAGCTTTTTTGGTGCATCATTATAGACTTTCCAGCCTGAGTTAATGTTGTGTGTGTGTGTGTGTGCGTGTTGGTCATGGGACTTGAACTCTGGACCTGGGGGTTGACCCTGAGCTCTTCAGCTCAAGGCAACCCACCCTACCTTTGAGCTATAGCACCACTTCTGGTTTTCTAGTGGTTAATTGGAGATAAGAGTCTCACAGTCTTTAGTACCCAGGCTGACTTTGAACCTTGATCCTCAGATCTCAGCCTCCTGAGTAGCTAGGATTACAGGCATGAGCCACTGTGCCCAGCCTGAGTTAGTTTTTAACCACATTCCTCAGATCTCATCTACCTGAGCAGCTAGGATTATAGGTACCAGCCACCAGTGTCTGACCTACTTTCTAGCTGATGACAAACTTCGGCCTCCTGCTTCTTTCTTCCTCCTTCTTCTTTCTTCTTCTTGCCCCATCTTCTTTTTGCTAGTCCTGGGGCTTGAACTCAGGGCCTGGGCACTGTCTTTGAGTTTTCTAGCACTCTGCCACTTGAGCTACAATACTACTTCTGGATTTTTCTGTGTATGTGATATCAAGGGCTTCATGCATGCTAGGCAAGCACTCTACTGCTAGGCTTACACTGCTGGCCCTATAAACTGCCTTCCTAATCATGAAATAAGAGAACAGTTCTGACACTGATCAGGCTAGGAGAAAGTCTTCTGCCATCTATGTTGTGGCATGTTTTGCTGTTGCTTTAACTAAAATTTTATCTAGTTAAAACAGATTGTTTACAAGTTTTAAAGTAGTCTAGAGCAAATGTATAATTATATAGAGACACAGAAATGATAATAGATTTTAAGACAAGGGCTTGTCTTTGAAAATAGTTTATCATTATTTGACACACAGTTTTAAGCAACTTTGAAGATAAGAGTTGAGTAAATAGCTGAGTTACGGCATCCTAGGGTAAGTGTATATTTAATTTTACCAGAGACTATCAGCTGTTAACTGTCTTTGAACATGGATGTGGCGTTTTTCACATTAGTAATGAATGGAAACTCCTAGCATTTAGCTCTGCAAGATTTTTGTTTTGCTGTGTTTTAAAATTTTTAGCCTTCCTAATTGGTGTACTTTTGCTCATTTGAATTGGATTGTTTTCTTACAGTTGAGCTTTGAGTGTTCCCACAGCATTTGTGAAAGACTTTTTTCTCATTTTGCCTTTATGCTTTGGTCAAAGTCCACTTGGCTGTATTTACATGAATCTGTTTGTGGGCACAAGGACCTGACCAATACCACATTGTGTGGATAAATAGCTTAATACTTTAAAATTGCCTGATGCAGTTTTCCCCCATTTTACTTTTTAAATAGTTTTGGCCACTGTATTTCTTTTGTCTTTCTCTGTTGGCTTTAGATGCACATTGTTTCCTGTGTGTTTCCAGTCTATGAACACAGATTTCCTTCCCACATGTTTAGGTCTTCTTTGACTTGTTTATCAAAGATTTGTATTTTATAGCATATAAATTCTGTATGTTTTATTATGTTTATATTTATAAATAATATTCTTTTAAGGAGATAATCCAAATTGGATTTTTTTGTGGGTCATGGGTATTGAACTCAGCCTGGGCGCTGTCCCTGAGCTCTTCAGCTTAAGACTGTCGACCTACCCTTGAGCCAGGTCCCATTTCCATATTCTAGAGGTTAATTGGAGATAAGAGTCTCAGGTCCTTTTGTGCCCGTGCTGACTTTGAACCTTGATCCTCAGATCTCAGCCTTCTGAGTAGCTAGTATTGCAGGCGTGAACCAATGCGCCTGGCCAAATTGTCTTTTAAATTTTGGGGATTCCACATTCTTACTGCATAGAAATGTGAATTATATTCCTTGACCTTAATATACTCATTTATTAGTCACAGAAGTTCCCCCCCCTCAGGAGTTTTTTTCTTTTTCTTAAAATTTTCTGTATACTCCTGTCATTTCAAGTAGCAGCTGCTTTTGGGGGATGGGAGTGATGGGACATGAACTCGGCCTGGGTGCTGCCCTGAGCCCTGCAGCTCAAGGCTGCCACCCTACCCCTGAGCCTGGAAGGTGTCCCAGAGCTCTTCAGCTCAAGGCTATTGCCCTATCCTTGAGCCAAGCCCCATTTCCCATTTTCTAGAGTTTTAATTAGTGATTAGAGTCTCAAGTCCTTTTGTGCCCGGGCTGGCTTTGAACCTTGAGCCTCAGATCTCAGCCTCCTGAGTAGCTAGGATTACAGGTGTGAGCCACTGTGCCCGGAGTTGCTTTTCTTTCTTACCAATGTGTAGAATTTTTTTTCTTACCAATCCTATCAGTATGTATTTTTGGATCATTTTTATAAGTGAAATTGATCTAGACTTAGAATTTCCTTTTTTTAAAAGTTTTAGGTACAAAGAGTTTATTTGGTAGTTACAGGACTATGTAATTTATACATTGAATGCATATTGGTAGTGTATGGTTTCAGGAAATTAGTTCATTTAATCTAAATTGTTGAATTTACATGTACAGAATTGTTTACCTCATATCTTTAAAATGTTTATGGGATCTGTAACAAAATCTCATTTATGCCAATATTTAGAATTTGTGTCATCTTCCATTTTATCTATGTTGTTCTTGGTACTTATGGAGATTGATCTTTTCAAAGAGCCAGTCTTTGTTTTATAAATTTTTCTGTAATTTTGCTTTTCAGTTTATTTGATTTCTACTATCTATTATATCATTCCTTCTATTTGCTTTATGTTAAAATTTTCCCTCTTCAGTTTCTTAAGGTGGAAGTATAAGTTGTTAAAATTTTTTATACTTTTTTCCTTCTATTTTGAGATGTGATCTTACTATGTATGCCAGTGTGGCCTTGAACTTACAGCTCTACTTCAGCCTCCAGATACCATGTACACCCTGTGCCTGGCTCTTCCTACAGGATCAGTGCTTCAATTCCCTTCTGGCATCATTTCTCACCCGGTGGAAGAGCTTCCTTTACATTTCTTTCAAAGCGGGTCTGTTATCAACACATTGTCTTAACTATCCTTTACCTGTGAGTGTCTTTATTTCACTTTTACCTCAAGGGTGTTTTTGCTGGTATAGAAATCTGGTTTGACAATTTTTTTTAATTTTAACATTTAAAAAATGTTTCAGTTCAACATTTCAGTTCATTAGTTCAATGTATGAATTCATTATTATTAGGTGGCTTTACAAAGGGGTTACAATTCCATAAGTGGAGTTATAAGAACAATGCTTTTTGGTTAAAAACTCCACCCCCCCTTTTTTTCTGTCTGTTGCTCATGTGGATAATTTCTATATATTTGTAGTGAATTCATTGTGCTTTCCTTCTTCGTACTATTACTGAACTCATTTAATGTGGGTTTCTTTAATATGGGTTTTGATTATGGATATTTTTCTACTTGCCAGATTTCCATTTGGCTCTTCTTTATATCTCTGTTTCTTCTCCAAGATCCTTGTCTTTCCATTTGCTTCAATAATATTGGCTAGTACTTATTTATGCATTCTATAATAATGTCTTATGTTTTAATGTCTTCATCAGTACATGATTCTACTATCACAGCTTTTCTTAGTATTGGTGGCGTTTTCCCCATCTAAATTGAGTTTTTCCTTGCTTCTTCTACACATAGTAATTCTGGACTATATCCTGGACATGTGACAGACCTTTTAGGTCCTACTTTGCTCCAGTGCAGAATGCTGATAATTTTAGGAGTGGCCTGGTGAGGTTCAACTGAGTTCCCATGTGTTGTATTGAATGATCAGTTCCATTTTGAAGTTTGCTTTACCATTTGGTTCTGTACTACATGTGTACCACCCATTGCCAGTCTGGAACTTGGCAGGTGATCTGTTCCACAGCTCAGTTCTATAGTCTTGTGTGGTTCTGTTGGGACAGATCCATATTGGGTTTAGCACTGAAGGTGAAGCTAGTTTTAAGTAGTTGTCCTGGCCTGTGATTCCTAATGCTCTACTTTTTCTATTATCTGACCAGAAAGATTTTTTATTTATCATTCTGTAAGGTGCAGCTGCTATGTCCACTTCAAGGGCCAATCGGCAAGTAAAATGAGGAACTGGATTTACCAAGTGCTCTGGGGCCAGAGAAGACAGTTTTCCTGCATCTCTGAGTTTTAGACTCCTCATGGCCCTCATTGCCAAAGCCAGACGTGGCTGATGGAGTAGAGAGAGAAAGGAGCAATGAGAACTCTACACTTAGAGGAGATCCCTTTCCCCTTCTCTCACAACAGCCAGGACAGGAAGCTTTTCACCTAGGCTATGTGATGTCCCTGTTGGATGATGCAGAAGAAGACAGAATGATGACCTATCAGTGCTTCATGGTACTTCAGAGTCTGACCTCTTTATGGTTTGCCTGCTGCAGGTTACTTGGAAAGACATATTGGACTATGATTACCCTCATTTTATCTGCAACTGCAACCTGACTTAAAGCTTTTTAATTTTATTTCTCTAGGAAATTAACAGGAAACTGAAGCTTGATTCAGATATACTCAGAATTGAAGCTGGAAATGTACTAAAATTTAGATTCTTTCATTTGATTAAGGTAAGATTATGCAGTAAAATGTAACATACTCTTACTGTACAGTTTCAAACTTACATTTTAGTGTATGCTTTCTAAACATTTCAGGGAAAAGTAATGATGTTTAGGAGACCAAAGTAGAATCTAGGGGGCGGGGATTCATATTTATAGAATTCTTTCAAATGTGTGAAAGGAATCATTAAACTGTGATACATAAAGAAGACAAAACCAGAATTATCCAAGGCTCTTCAAGAGGAAGGAAATTCATATGTAGTCTCTCCCTTGCAGAGTTTGTTTTCTGATGCAACAGTAGAGGCACATATGAAATTGGTCCTTGTAAGTTATAAGGTTTGGGTTAGCCCAGAGTCATAGATAGATGAGAACATTAGCATGTGCTCTTGGGAAGAAACAGCAGACAGTAAGCAACTATAAGAAATTACTTACTGGACCTTGATTAGAGTAGTTTCCTATTTTTTTGGAAAGGCTGGAAGGTGTACTGCTTTAGAATTCCATAAGTCATGTTAAGCAATTTCTTACCAAAAAAAAATGGCATATTTAACTCTGTAACGAGGGTTTTTAGGCCTAAAGTATTTGAAAAACTTTAAAAGTTTTTATATGATCTCTAAAATTCTGAAGCTTGACCTCCTTTCTTATTTCTCATGGGTAAGGTGGTAAACAAGAAGCCTGGTTGACAGGGGCTGGGAGTTTGGCCTAGTGGTTAAAGTGCTTGCCTAGCATGCACGAAGACTCGGGTTCGATTCCTTGGTACCACATACATAGAAAAAAGCCGGAAGTGGTGCTGAGGCTCAAGTGGTAGAGCTCTAGCCTTGAGAAAGTCCAAGGACAGTGCTCAGGCCCTGAGCTCAAGCCCAGGACTGGCAAAAAAAAAAAAAAAAAAAAAAAAAAGAAGCCTGGTTGACAACCCGAGTTCCTGTCACTTTATTTGGGGGCTGATGTTTGAGACTGGCTTAGAGAAGAGATCAGAGATATCTTCATTTCTTATTCCTTAATAAGTGTTTGCCACATTTTGAAATTTTCTTTGCAAAAGAAAAACAACAATAAATCACATAAAGCAATGAGCAGGCCATATGCTAACAGTGTTGCAGGAAGAAAAAACATACGTGAAATATGTTAGTACATACCTAGAGGATATAGTTTTCTTTTTGCCAAGTACTTATAATTCAAGTTTCGCCTTTATGAATAATCCTCTCAGACTGTTCATAGAAACATCACTGAAGCTTTAAGTTGGATGCAGCAGCTCATGCCTGTAATCTTAGCTACTCAGGATGCTGAGATCTGAGGAACGTGGTTCAGAGCCAGCCCAGGCACTAAAGTCTATGAGACTCTTATCTCCAATTAACCACCAGAAAACTGGAAGTGGCGCTGTTGCTTAAGGGATAGGGTGGTAGCCTTGATCTGAAGAGCTCATGGACAGTGCCCAGGTGCAGAGTTCAAGCCCCATGACCGGGGGTGGGGAGGGAAGGGGGGGACACAAAATACATTTCTATATCTTAAGAAATAATCTTTTGTATATAATTTCATATCTTCCTCACCTGCCTTATTTATTTAAGCAGGCAAAATTCCTGTGTTTGTTGCCATTTGTATATACCTCACATTTTATAGCCAGCAGAAAATATCTGTGCTTTTCTCCACAGGTAGAAAGGTCTGAAGCAGAAGGCAATTGGAAGGCTTGTAGTGATGGAAGTAATTCAGTTTAGTAACCTTCCTATTTGTTTAGAACAATGTACATCTGGGAAATCTTAGCTTAAATTGTACTTAATTCACATTTATAGCTGATAAAAATTTATGTGCCTAGAAAGGCAGATCTGTTTTTTGTTTTTTGTGTTTTTTTTGGCTGCTACTCTTATCAACTTTTATGAAGTAGTAAAAATTACAGAGGCTAGAGAAAGGTATTCTTTTTGGAGAAACACATACTGCTTTTAAAGTAAATTGTTTGATGAACGTTGACAGGTATAGACAGTCATTTAACACCATAACCAACTGTAAGACATTTCCATTGCTCGTGAAAGTCCCTCATGCTCCTTCAGAGTCACTCCCAGCCATCACCAGTTAATTTTACCCCAGCAGGTTTGCTTTCCCATAAATGGAAACAGTCAGCAGCCTTTGTGTCTGGCTACGTAGCAAAATACTTCCCCCATGTGGTGGCAGGTATTAGGCTATTACTGTGATCATTTCACTGCCAGATAGATCGGTTTCTTTACTACCCATTCTACCAGTTGTCAGACTTGAGTTCTTTCTCATTTAGGGCTCATGAATGAATAGCTATAGTTTTAGAATTTCTGGATTAATATAACATTCTTTTGAGTAACTACTTTATAAATTCATTAGTGTTAGATAATTTGAAATATGCCAAACCTCATGAAAGCCTCTGAACCTTCTGCTAAAACTTGAGGGTGAAGAATTTATTGAATGTTTTCAAATTTTGAAAGTGAAAGCATGTGATTTGTTGGTCATACTTTTTTGTGGGGGCTAGTCCTGGGGATTAAACTCAGGGTCTGACCCCTGTCCCTGAGCTTTTTTCTCTCAAGGTTAGCGCTCTACCACAGCTCTACTTTTGGCTTTTTGGTGGTAATTGGAGATAAGAGGCTCATGGACTTTCCTTTCCAGGCTGGCTTTGAACTGTGTTCCTCAGGTCTCTATCCCCTGAAGCTGGATTATAGATATGATCCACCAGTACCTGGCATGGCGTACACTTTTAAAAACTGAGCCTGCTCTAGTAGTAGTTAAATGGTAGGAAAATGAAGTTTGGTGAAAATGTAGTAAACAGGCAAACACTGTACTGAGTATTAGGTTGTAGGTCTGGAATCTGTTTTCGATTTCCGTGTGTATTTTTTATAGACATGGGACAAATTAGTAAGCTCTCTAAAAGAAAAATGAAACTCACACTTTTCCACATTTCCATGGTAAGTACTTGAGTTCTTTTAGTCTTCTGGACACTTCTGAGATGCTAGGGAGGTAGGTAAGACTAGACCCAGTTTACTGTGGAGGAAACTAATTCAGTGTGAACTACTAACTTAGTGTAAACTAACTAGTGTGAATTAACTCATTGTGGACTAAATCTGTGACCTCAGCATGAACTAACTCAATGTGAACAGTTTAAACTCTGTGATATAGGGCAGAGAGGATGAGTTTGGGCAGAAATGAATAGTTTGGCTGACTTAATGTCAGTTTCCCTATGTAGAAAATGGAAATACACACTTGGTAGTTTCTTTGTCTGTCTCTGTCTGTCTCTGTCTCTCTTCCTTTCTCTTTCTCTCCCCCTCTCTCACTATTACTGGGGCTTGAACTCTGCCTGGGCACTGTCCCTGATTCTCTCTGTGCTCAAGGCTAGTGCTCAGTTTCCCTATGTAAAAAATGGAAATACACACTTGGTAGTTTGTTTCTGTCTGTCTGTCTGTCTCTGTTTCTCTATCTATGTCTCTGTCTGTCTGTCCCCCCTCTCTCCCTCTCTTCTTTTTTCTCTCCCTCTCTCCTTTTTTCTCTCCCTCTCTCTTCCTCTTTCTCTCTCCCTCTTTCTCTCTCCTTTTTCTCTCCTTCTCTCTCCCTCCCCCCCCCCCACTCACTATTACTGGGGCTTGAACTCTGCCTGGACGCTATCTCTGATTCTCTCTGTGCTCAAGGCTAGTGCTGTACCACATGAACCACAGCAGCACTTCAAGCTCTTTCTGTGTATGTGGTACTGAGGAATTGAACCCAGGGTTTCATACATGCTAGGCAAGCACTCTACCACTAAGCCACATTCCTAGCCCCTTGGTAGTTTCTTGATAAGGATAGGGTCTACTATTCTGCCTCTTTCTTGGTTATTAAGAGACATTTATAATTTAACATTTGTAAACACTGTATGTTATAAAAGATAAGAGGTCAACAAGTTGGGGCTGCTGTTTGCAGGGTTTCCCCCAAAGGCCTCAGTGTGAAGACTTGAGGTGGCACTGGTGGTAGAAAACAGTACTTTAAGGTGATCCTGAGGTCATTTCCCCTGCCTCTCTGCTTCCTGTCCACTTCCTGTTCTTGCCATGATGGGCCTGCTTCATCGAAGGCCCAAACCAATGGGGCTGCCCTTGGGAAACCCCCAAAACTGTGGGATTAACAAGTTTGAAACCACAGACTCTTCTGTGAAAAGTTACCCCAAAGTTACCCCTATAAGTACATTTAAAATCAGTTTGGACCCTGATTTCTTAGTCATGTCTTCTGACTTTAAAAGTTGATATAAGCAAGCTCATTCCCTTAACTTTTGTATAATTGCTATCTTGTGGGAAATATTTCATGGAATATCTCTTATTCATAGAACTTCTGAGGTAGCTGTAACCAGTTGTACTGTAAGGCTTCCTAGGCATGAAAAAGTAACCAATGCAAAACAAATGCATCATTAGGTTCTTTTGCTTAGCTTTCCTAATGAGTGGAGAAATGCTGCACAGCTGTTGAAGCTAGCACTCTTTTCTGAACTGATTTATTTACATAGCATATGCTTAGTTTGACACATTGCTTTAGAAGCAAGCAGAGAGCTTTTTTCCTTAAGTACTATACAATACTTCAAAGAACGTTTTAGATCCACTGTAATTGTTAAGCTTTTCTGGATACAAAACAGCTCTTGGCTCTTTAAGAAACATTTCTGTCCTAGTTCTTTATATTATTGCTGCTGGAAGAAATTAAGCTGAATACATTTAGAAGTTCTTTTCAGAAGCGGATTTTAGTTTCAGGAGCTGATGCAAAATGCCACTGGTTTGTCTGCACAAACCACCAGCAAGTCATTCTACCTAGTAACTGAGGTGATACAGAATGGCCTGGAACTAGGTAATGCGATGTTCCCTGATATCTGATGCAAAGGGCTTACTTACACTAAAGCCAATAAAGGTAAGTTTAAATATTTTCCTCTACTGGTTGATAAAAATGACACCATTTTTTCCACTCTGCTGGTAATAACTCCTCCATAGGGCTAGATGTCAGTAATTGAAAATGTATCTGGTGCTTGGCATATGGTAAGTACTCACGAAATTGCTTCCTTTTTCTGGAACACCCCCCCACCAAAAAAAAACAAAAACAAAAAACCACATACACACACTCCTTCATTCAATCCTTCAGTGTGTGTGTGTGTGTGTGTATACATACATGTGTGTGTACTTGCTTTCTTACGTGCAAGCACAGGTATTAGGGCTTAAACTCGGCCTGGGCATTGGCACTTCTTTTACTGCTCAAGGCTGGCATTCTACCACTTGAGCCGTACCTCCACGTCTGCTTTTTACTGGTTAAGAGATAAATGGGCTCTGGCTGGCTTTGAATCGCAGCCTCCTTATTGGTATGAGCAACTGGTGCCCAGCTCAAATGAAATTTTTAAAGACTTAAACATTCTGTGAGGATAGACAAGGGAAGCCAGTGAGCTGGCGGCTCACAGACCACTGACCATCCCTGGCTTGGCTGCGATTCTCAGCACATGCTCTGCATTGTGGGAAGACTAAACTGCAATGCTGGTGACTCAGCTCACTCCATGGAGGAGAGGGGAGTGGCATGCAATGCACACTGGCTAGATACAAACCTCTAATGTGTAAGTCCCCCTCCAACTTCCTGTAGTGGACAAGAGGAACTAGGAAAGACTAAGGCTCTTAGTTCACTTTGCATCCCCTGAATCAATGGGGAAAGCTCTCTCCTTTGAGCATTTCCAAGGTGTGCTGGAGCACTGCTCCCTCTGGAGGAGTCCTCTTGTCAGTAGTGCCCACCTGCAGCTAAAAGCCCAGACCATCTTCAGGTAACAGGAGTTCTATGTTGGTCAGTTTAAATTAGTAGCCAAAGATCACCAGGCATATGAGGAAAAGCAATGGCAAGAGGAAACTAAGTAGCCAGAAGAATACCAGTGGGAAATGCAGAAGTTTCCAGAGAGAAGTGTATTTTGAGAAGAACTCATACACTGAGATCCAGGAAGAACCATAGGCACTAAGCAAGGACAGAGGACATAAGTTTTACGTTGAAAGGGCTCATGGGATGCAGCAGGGAGCCCCAGCATTTCCATACACAGTGACAGCCTATCAGACAGATCAAACCTCAGTAACCCTTAGTGCAAAATCATGTGCAACCAAGGATTCCCTGCCCAGAATGAGTGTTTTAAATATCAGAGCTTACATTCTCTTCGAATTAAAAGAGTGAGGCCGGGAGTTTGGCCTAGTGGTTAAAGTGCTTGCCTAGCATGCATGAAGACCCGGGTTCGATTCCTCGGTACCACATATAGAAAAAAGCTGGAAGTGGTGCTGAGGCTCAAGTGGTAGAGCTCTAGCCTTGAGAAAGTCCAAGGACAGTGTTTAGGTCCTGAGCTCAAGCCCAGGACTGGTTAAAAAAAAAAAAAGAAAGAATTAAAAGAGTGAATTATATATTTGCCATTGCAGAAATTCAACATTTAATCTTTCATTGAACACTTTCATTTGTGTGTGGGGGGGTGTCTTTTTTATCTCATATCTGCCAAAAAGTTTTTTTGTGGGGAACATGAGAAGAGATAAAAAACAATAAGAAGTTGATGGGTTCCCTCCATGCATAAACTACAGAGTGGCTGTGGCCAGTATTAACTAGACAGTTCCCCTTACTCTCTGTAGTCTGAAACATCCCATACATTGCACATAGAACATTGCACATTATTTCTCCTGTGTTGTGATGAGTAATAGCAAATTTATCTTACCTCAGGACTGGAATGACATTTAAAGCCTCATTTGACTGCTATGTGACAATACTTTGGGGGTGAAGTAGTAGGGCAAAGGTAAAAGGAGAGACCAGTTTGGCTATTGCTGCAAAATTTCAGGCAAAAAAGTAGCCGGGTGGTACAGGTGATGCTGGTGGGAAGAGGTCACATGTTGAGTACACCATGAAGGAGTTCCTGACTGACTAGATAAGCAAAAGAAGAGTCAGAGTTTTAGTGTAAGCTGTAGAAAAGAGGAACAAGTGGATTAGGAGATGGATTTTTACTGTTACATTCCAGAAATCTATTTGACTAAGAAAACATCAGTTACGCCAGGCACTAGTGGCTTGTCCCTGTATTCCTAGTTACTCAGGAGGCTGAGATCTGAGGATCACAGGTCAATGCCAGCCCAGGCAGAAAAGCCCATTATTTTCAATCAACCAGCAAAAATCCAGAAGTGGAGCTGTGGCTTAAGTGGTAGAGCACCAGCCTTGAACCAAAAAGCTCAGGGATAGTAACTAGATCCAAGTTCAAGTCCCAGACTGGTACTTGAATTTGTTCCCCCGAAGATATTTCTCTTTGATTGACAGTTATGTATATGTATCTGCAAAAAAAGTTTTGAAATGGAAATTGAATTTGGGGGTAGTCAGTATGTAAATTTATTTCAAGACACAAGATCTAAGTGCAGTCACTTGGGGGAGACTAGACAAAGAAATCTGAGAACTGGGACCCTAAGACTCTGTAAACCTCAACGGTCAGGAGATGAGGAGGAGGCCTCAAAGAAGAAGACCAAGGAAGAGGAGGCAGTGTGTAGTACTAGAGGAAGACCAAGCGAGAGGATACCCTGAAGACTGGGGACAGTGGCATCAGAGGAAAGGTCACTGGCCCACTTTTATGCTCCAAGACACCAAATAGAATGAGCATTGCAGGTTCACTGTAGGCTTGGGCAATATGGGTGTTGATGCTTTGCAGGAAAGGGTCAGTTATATATATATATATATTTTTTTTTTTCCAGACAGAGACTAAGCCGTTAGGACAGAAGTGTTTAAATTGTTTTGTCTTAGCTATTTAAAGGCAGACCTATAACATCTTTCTTTTGGCTTAGGGAGTCTTGCAGAAAATTGCCAAGGTATGGACAGAGATTAAGAGATTTGGCATCTACACTTGAAAGGATGATGCAGGATGTGGAATCCTCTTAACCTTTTTTTTTTTTTTTTTTTGCCTGTACTGAAAAATTTGAGTCAGATTTCTTGCATTTGATAAAATTGCCCTCATGTGGTTTTGGGATATTTTAAAGCTGAAGAGAACCTTACCTATGGCAGAAATGTCAATGACACATCTGTGCATGAATCTTCCTTCTTGCCCCCATAGGTATGGTGTGAATATGCGTTGCTTGGCAGCTCGGGTCAACTATAAAACATTGATTATCATCTGCGCACTCTTCACATTAGTCACAGTACTTCTGTGGAACAGGTGTTCCAGTGACAATGCAACTTCGTTTCCACGGCGCTTGAGTAATGGCTTCCGGGTGGATGGACTAGAAAAGAAAGCAGTGGCATCTGAGAGTGACCGACGTGTGAACCATGGTGGCAGACAACAATCGGAGGAGGCATTCCTGCAGGAGCAGCAGAAAGCTCCCCCTGTGGCGGGGGGCTTCGATGGCAGTGTGGGCAGCAAGGTGTTAGGGCTCAAATATGAAGAAATTGACTGCCTCATCAATGATGAGCACACGATTAAAGGGAGACGCGAGGGGAATGAAGTCTTTCTTCCATTCACCTGGGTGGAGAAATACTTTGATGTTTATGGAAAGGTGGTTCAGCATGATGGCTATGACCGGTTTGAATTCTCTCACAGCTATTCCAAAGTCTATGCACAGAGAGCCCCCTACCACCCGGATGGTGTGTTCATGTCCTTTGAAGGCTACAATGTGGAAGTCCGAGACAGAGTCAAGTGTATCAGTGGAGTTGAAGGTTGGTGTCTGCCTGGTTGTTGAGTACACAGCTATGGGCTGAAGCCCCTCCATTGCTCTGTCTTGGCAAAAAGGAACCCACTTAGGTCTGAGCTGAGAGGAACTTTGTGATTTAAGGGCTACAGGAAGAACACATAGCATTCTTCCATTAACCTCTTTCAGAGTCTTACCAGTTTTAGGTCAAGGCAGAGCACCTACAGAAATTTTGCTTTTATATATGCAGTTCTGGGGCCAGGAATCTAGCTCAGTTGATAAATATTTGCCAGCAGTTGCTGAACATGAGCAAGGTCCTGGATTTAATCCCTAGTATGTGAGGGGAAAATATGTATATATATGCACTTATAATTTATACATGATATAATTTTTATCTGGTGAGAAGTTGGGAGAAAGAATGCATCCACTGGACCAGCCATCCCCTCGCCACCCCCCTCCGTGCTGCCATCCCTGGAAGGAAAGTTCAAGTCTAAAGGACATAATTCCTAGGCCCCATTCCGCTTAACCAACTGCCTGTCAGGCACACACACTGCCTTTCATTGCCTTTAAAACTGTGGGACCCTGGAGTGCCGATGGGAATAATTGGTCTGTTATGGTCTGTTATGCTTTTCCAATGTAGCAGTGACTAAGTAAGGCAAATTGAATTTTACTCTGAAGTGCATCATTTAAATAAGAAGGAATGTAATGTGAATAGAGATTGTTTGGCTTAAGTTTTATTGTATTTCATCTTCAATATTTTAATATAAACTTGATTTTATTATATGTTAAAATATGTATATATGGAGAGCTGAGGGTATAGTTCAAGTGGTAGTGTCTGCATGGAAAGTGCAAGGCCCTGAACTCAAACCCCTATAGCAACTAAACAAAACAGGTATCGAAACAGCTTTTCACCTGAGGTGTGTATGTGCTCCCCTGGTGACTCAGAGTCCTCGGTGAGATCTGCGTCTTGTGTTGGGAAGTCAGGGGTCTTCACATGCTGAACTGGTGTTGGAGTCTGTGTGTCCTTGTGCCAGGGGATTTCCTTTACCCGCATTATTTGCATTGTATATACATTTGAGTAATGTTTTAGAAGGGGGGAAAGGGATAACCTCACCTATATTATATTCTCACTACTTCAAGATAATGACTACTCTATTTGTGTCTTCATGGAAAGTTTTGCAGTTAGACACTCTGGTAGCTAGAAGCAGAAATGATGTACATAAACAGTCCTGAAAAGGTTTAGAGTGTTACATAGCTGTCTGTCATGTAATGAGAGTGAATATACTTGTATCTGCTTAACTTATAGCATTTAGGAGAGCAGCATACTAAGAAAGCTTCCAGGTTGCCATAGTTCTGAGTCAGGCAGGTACATGGCCATAACCTTGAGGTGTGCAGGCACATAGTGAGAAACATGTGCCAGTGATTGTGTGTCCTTCCTGTTTTACAGGTGTGCCCTTGTCTACCCAATGGGGACCCCAAGGCTACTTTTACCCCATCCAGATTGCACAGTATGGGCTGAGCCATTACAGCAAGAACCTGACCGAGAAGCCTCCTCATGTAGAGGTATATGAAACAGCCGAAGACGAGGACAGAAATGGCAAACCCAATGCCTGGGCAGTGCCTAAAGGCTGCTTTATGGCCAGTGTGGCTGACAAGTCTAGATTCACCAATGTGAAACAGTTTATTGCCCCAGGTAAGCTGTGTGCTCTCAGTGCTGCTTACGTCTCTGTTGACATTCCCTTAACATTTTCAAATCATTCTTAAAAACATATTAGCAGACTGTTTATGTTGCACAAGTAAGTAATTACTAGTGGTGTCATCCACGTGAAATCCCTACAGATGGAAGGGCTAGAGGAAAAGCAACAAGGTTATAAAGAGAAGTGTATGTTGTATGGAGAACTGAGGGCCACACTCTTCGAGCGGGCTTCCTGGGTTCTGCAGCCCACAGGAATGGAGTCCCTGGGCTTTGGTTTGGGTTTCCTTTGCTTTGTGGTGCTGGGGCTCAAACCCTGGGCTCTGTGCATGCTAGGCAAATACTCCACCAGTGAGCTGTACCCCAACCTCTGTCATTTGTTGTAATGTTATACTGTAATATAGTTCTAATTTTTGAGTTACTCCACTCTAATGTGGAAGGAACTTACAGAAAGAGCCATCCTTTCCTTTATGTATTTTTTGCCAGTTGCTTTTAATTTTTTCAACAGCAGTAGTATTACCAATGAGGCCTACTCCCACATTAAATTTTGTTAATATACTAAATTCTCTCAAACTTCATATAAAACCATTTTCATTAATAAAATCACTTAAAAATCAAATTAACTTTATGCATCATCTCCCCTTTTACTGACAGTCTCATTAATTAGGATATAATGTATTTTTCTGTGCTGATCAATATCTGCAAGAATTAATGAGTCCATTATTTAAAGAGAGAATGAAATCATTGTAGTTAGCACATCAGAATTAATTTGCTCTACAGAGATGTTGTCAAGATCAGAACCCATTCCCCTTCCACCATTCTTGCAGTTGGTAAATTCCAAAGAGAGGAAAGGTTATAAGTCCTCTTCTGTGTTCCCACCTCATCCTTTATTGATGACGGGAATTCAGACCTTGAAAGCCACAGCACAAACTTCTTTCTAGATGGCGTTAAGTCATGGGGTGGTGAGAGCTGATGCAGTGCAGGATGAGCTTGACGCTTCATTCTGAGAATAGAACTTTATTCCATAGCATTCTGTGAGAGTCTAAGACATAGAGAATCTTTTTTTTTTTTTTTTTTTTTTTTTTTTTTTTTTTTGGCCAGTCCTGGGCTTGAGCTCAGGGCCTTAGCATTGTCCTTGGACTTTCTCAAGTTTAGAGCTCTACCACTTGAGCCTCAGCACCACTTCCGGCTTTTTTTTTCTATGTATTTGGTACCAAGGAATTGAACCCGGGTCTTAGTGCATGCTAGGCAAGCACTCTACCACTAGGCCAACCTCCCGGCCATAGAGAATCTTTTCTTAGTATAGAAGGCACAGGGAGCATGGGGTGTTTTAAGAAGCTATTGCAGCATGAAATTATTATATGAAGTCAAAGAACTTTCAGTTTTGCATGCCCCCAAGGAGCTGTGTAAATGAGGATAGAAAACAGCTGTTGCATCCTGAGCTCCTGGAGTGCCTGCGAGGTTTTCCAGAGCTGTCATGTAAACAGTCCTAGTTACTTCCACATCCTACATGCAGGCTTCCTTGGACTCCATTCCATGGCCCATAGCTGAAGGTAAAAAAACCTTCTTACAGTGGAGAACTGTCAGTCATAACCACACCGCCATGCGACACGGGCTCATTGTTGATATCTTTGTTCCTGGTGAGGCGTAGATGTTTGGGGATTCAGAGATGCCCATACTTGCTCATGCTCCTGGCACAACTTCTACAGTGACTGTTCTACCACACGAAGCTGCAGAGTCTGCCGTACTGGACTCTGGTGTGCTCACCCTCCATACTGACTGCTGGGAGCACAGTCCCAAGTCCCTGTTTCTAATCCGGGTTCTTCGGGAGTGCCCTGGCTGAGATCAGGACTTAGAGCAGTAGCCCTTGCCATAAGGGTGTTGTTTCCAGGACTGCTTTCCTGTCTCCTAGTCTTTGAATGTGGGTCCAGGAAACCTGGAGTCTACTCTGTCACCAGTAGGCTCTTGGCCTTGGGAAGGCCTGTGTCCTTTGGCTTCTACTGTAGATGCCATAATTCCTACTTTGCTCTCTTAGATAATTTTAGGGGTCAAATGAGATAATCAGTCCATGCACTGTTTTGGAAACAGAAGCTGTGTAACGATCAAGATCCTCAAGTTTGTAATATTTAAAAATTTGTGCTCCTTTTTTTTATTCTTGTTGCAGTTTGGGATCCTGGGTCTTTGAACTCAAGGCCTACCTCACGCTTGTTATGCAAGCATTCTGAGCCATGCTCCAACCCTTTTTCCTTTCGTTTTTCAGGTAGGGTCTCATGCTTTGTTCAAGGATGGCCTTGGACCCAGCTTGCCTCCTCTCCCTCCTGAGCAGCTGATATGAGAGACATGTATCACTGTATCCTGCCGCGTTTGGTTTTAAGATGCACATTTCTTTCCTTAGCAGATGAGATGATCAGAGCTCAGAGTCCTCCTCCATCACTGCTATAGCTGTCCAAGAGAAATTCCAACTTTTACTTTGAGGATAAAATAGCTTTTACTACTTTCATAGCATGTGCTAATTAGTGCTACAAAGTGTTATCATTTATCACTGTGTTCTGAGCCATTGTCTTTTTTTTAATCCTCAAAATTACCCTGCAAAGAAATATATTTGTTTAATATGTGAAGAGACTGAGACTCACCAGCTGTTTTGCCTTTTTGTAGCTAATGGTGTTCATTCAGTCTAGTTTTAAACTTCAAGCCCTATGCTTTTCTTTTCCCCTTTCTCTTTTGTACATGAGCCCACTGGCTAACTTCCAGAAATTTCATTCACAAACTTCCTAAGTACAAGTACTGCAGAGGCAGGCTTTTTATCCAGGCCTTGGTGTGCACAAACATAACTCTGGGAATTGGAGTTTTAAGTGAGATAGCACTTGGAATGGAGTAACATTAAATGCTAGATAGCAGTTGGAAATACCTTCTTTCTGGAACCTGTCTTGTTTCTAGTGCTATGAGCTTTGCATTTATTCTTATAGGAAGGTGGCAGGGTCATCAGTGATTGGTTGGCTTCTATTAGCACTAGAAAAGGTGTGTGTGTGTGTGTGTGTGTGTGTGTGTGTGTGTGTGTGTGTGTGTGTGTGTGTGTGTGTGTGTGTGTGTGTGTGTGTGTGTGTGCCAGTACTAGGGCTTGAACTCGGGGCCTGGGTGCTGTCCCTTTGATTTTTCAGTCAAGGCCAGTGCTGTTACCATTCAAGCCACCCCTCCACTTCTGGCTTTTTGGTAGTTATTTGGAGATAGGAGTCTTAATGAACTTTCCTGCCTAGGCTGGCTTTGAACCATGATCCTCACATCTCTTGAGGATCAGAGGTCTTTCTCCTGAAAGATCTCTTAAATAGCTAGAATTCTAATTGTCATCTGGCTTAGAATAGAAATTTTAATCAGTAGTAGTTTAGTCACTTTCTCTGAATCCTTTTCTGTGTGTCAGTACTTTACTTGTGGTTAACTTAGTGAAATAAAAATGTTTATGAATCTGATAACACAGAATTCTCAGGTGTTAATTTTGCATGGTCCATATTTGTCAAGGACACACTGCAGCTAGACCTCAAGTCTGGAAGCACTTCCCCCTCACCAGTCCTGTTGGTATGTTCTCTTTAGAAGCCAGTGACGGTGTGTCCTTGCAGCTGGGAAACACAAAAGACTTTATTATTTCATTTGACCTCAAGTTCCTGACGAATGGGAGCATATCTGTGGTTCTAGAGACCACCGAGAAGGGCCAGCTCTTCACTGTCCATTACGTCTCAAATACCCAACTCATTGCTTTTAAAGAAAAGGACATCTACTATGGCATCGGGCCCAGAACTTCGTGGAGCACAGTCACCAGAGACTTAGTCACCGACCTCAGGAAAGGAGTGGGGCTCTCCAACACAAAAGCTGTCAAGCCAACCAAAATAATGCCCAGAAAGGTTGTGCGGTTGATTGCAAAGGGGAAGGGCTTTCTGGACAACATCACCATCTCCACCACCGCCCACATGGCTGCCTTCTTTGCCGCCAGTGACTGGCTGGTAAGGAACCAGGACGAGAAGGGTGGGTGGCCCATCATGGTGACCCGGAAGCTAGGGGAAGGGTTCAAGTCTTTAGAGCCCGGGTGGTACTCTGCGATGGCGCAGGGGCAAGCCATCTCTACACTTGTTAGGGCCTATCTGTTAACAAAAGACCAGGTATTCCTCAGTTCAGCTTTACGGGCTACCGCCCCTTACAAGTTCCCATCAGAGCAGCGTGGCGTCAAAGCCGTGTTCATGAACAAACATGACTGGTATGAGGAATACCCAACCTCACCTAGCTCCTTTGTCTTAAATGGCTTTATGTACTCCTTAATTGGGCTGTATGACCTGAAGGAGACTGCAGGGGACACGCTTGGGAAAGAAGCAGCGACCTTGTACCAGCGTGGGATGGAGTCCCTGAAGGCCATGCTGCCCCTGTACGACACAGGCTCAGGGACCATCTACGACCTGCGGCACTTCATGCTGGGCGTCGCACCCAACCTGGCCCGCTGGGATTACCACACCACCCACATCAACCAGCTGCAGCTGCTCAGCACCGTGGACGACGCCCCCGTCTTCAGGGAGTTCGCCCGGAGGTGGAAGAGCTACCTCAAAGGTGGCAGGGCAAAGCACAATTAACGCCAACAACCAAACCATGGTCAGCCTTGGAACCAGAAGCCACAGGCCGTGCATCAGGCCTGGGGAGCCCTGCTCCAGGCCTGAGACAGTTGTGCGTGCTCCGCAGTAGGCAGGTGGCATTTAGAGCAGGAATGCTTGGGATGCCTTGCTCATCACGGGCTGCAGAGGATGAATAACGGTGAGCAGCCCTGGTGAGCTGCTGGCTCATCCGTACTCCATGCGGAGCACTTTTCAGATGTGATTATTTATATTTATATTGGAAGCAGACGTTTAAAAAATTATGTGCTGTAATACAGTCAGTGTGTACTTGTATCCTGGATAGTGGACTGTGCTCAACTTTTTAAAAGCTATTTCTTTTCTCTAGACTCATTTCTGAGAGGTGAATGGGCATTTGCTGCATTTGTTCAATTTGATACATATGGAGACTATTTTGCATTATGGTTTTCTCGATGTGTGTAAATTAAACACACCCAGTCTTTAGGCTTCACAGTATGTAAAGCACAACTAAAATGAAACTTATTGACCGCACAAGAAGTCATAGAAATGCTCTGTTTATGAAACTTGATCTACAATCAGTGAAAGTATGATAATCAACCTGTCCCTCCCGCCACCCATTTGATGATTTTTGGTTTTTGTGGGTTGTTTTTTTTTTTTTTTTGTATTTTGCCTTCTCTTTGAGAGTTTTGTCTATTCTGGGGACATGATGTAGAATATTGACTACAAACCTACATTCGGGAAGGATCTAGAGATTTCAGGCCTACCATCGTGTTCTATTTTGACCCCTCTCCGCACACTGAATAAAGGCCTGGTGAAATGTTACATACATCCCAGTTCCACCGGGGTTCCTCCCCCGCACGGAGCCACTGGGGCTCTGTCACTGTACCTTGAAATCTTAGTTTGAATTATTCCAGCTGTTCGGAAGAGATGCTGCTGTTCCTGTCTGGTAAGGTCTTTGCTGAGCCCCAGACAGATTTCCCATAGGATTTCAGGCACCTAGTAATGTGTAATGTTCAGCCTGGAAACACGAACCCCGTACTAACATACAGCTGGGAAACACATGAGCCCCCACATGAGGGCCTGGCCAGACTCAGAAGAACCAGTGCCCTTCCTGCCTCCATGCTGTTGTACAACAGAACGTACATGTCTGCAATACGGACACAGAATACATGTGCCTCAAAGGGGGCAGGATTACGAAAATTCACTCAGCACCGGAAATGATTTTTAAGCTGGCAGTAAAAAAAAAATCTTTGGTTCCCAATTTCTATGACCCCCAACTCTTCACTTTCCCTACGACAGCTGTGGGTGTTATATCTCCCTGTCTGTTCGCCTCTGCAGTTCTCATACTTTCGACATCCCAACATCTAAGTATCAGATATGTCTTGTCTCAGTAATAAAGGCAAGGGCCTCCCCTATTTTTTAGTGCCGACAATTCAGATGAATGCCCTCCTGTTACTTAGCGGGTCCAGACTTGTTTGTGTTTGCATGCTGGTCTTCATAGGAGGAGAGCTGGCGAGAACACTGTGGTCCTACTCTGGGACACACCAGTGCCTTAATCCCACGGTCCTGAGCTGAAGAAGGGAGGGGAGGGGAGGGGGAGGGGAAGGGCTGCTGCTCGTCTAACACTGCCCTCCACATCTCAGTAGCAGCTTGGTTTGTCTTCCATCCCCAGGGGGCATTGTGGGCACTTGAGGACATTTAGAATCATGGAGCCAATTGAAACGCTGAGGTCCCACAGATGTCCCTAAGTCCACCTGTGCAAGGCAGTTACCTATAGGTGAGCAAGGCCTCCAAGGAGAGATGCCACCTGGGACCATCTGCACTTTCCCCTTGACAACTATAGCACTGTCTAGGGTTTTAAACCATGGAAAATGTTTACTTATTTTGAGTTTAGGAAGACTGGGGAGGGTACTTGAAAGTTTAGTTTCAAATTGTCTTTATAGGTGTTGGTTTTGTTCTCTTACCTTTGCTGTTAAATTGGTTGCCACTTGAGTTGCTCAACCAACCAAAAGTTTCCAGATCAAGGTCAAGCCTGACCCTTTTGGAGTTCCTGTATATAAGGCTTCAGCCAAGAAGCGCTAGGGTGTGCCAGGGGTGCAGAGGTGACAGCACAGCCCCTGTGCAGCGGGCATCCTCTTGGCAGCGTGCACTTTTCATGGGAGTTGTGGTCCCAGCATCCTGTCATTTGTCTTTCTCCTCCACTATACATGTGGGCTGTACACCATGTGTGAAATATGCAATAAATGTTTACATGACACCCTTCTCCAAGGGAGGTCCTGTGTAACGCTGTACAGACTTTGCAGTTGAAGCACAATGTGCACATGTTAGTTTTATATGCGGCAAAACTTGATTTTTTTGCAGATGGAAAGGTATTTTGTTTCTATACAAAGTAAATGAATTGTGCTTAATGTAAAGCTGCTTTATAAAATTGTAAAATAAAGTTTCTATCTTAAAAGGAATGTGCCTGGCTATTTCTTTTCCTCTCATTCTAAGACTGAGTCAGCAAGCAGGTTTCTGGCCATTTTGATAGCAAACCTGTTTATGTCAGGCCAAGAGAAGTGAGCGTCTGACACGTAGGGGCAGCTGCTCAATTAGTAGAGTGTCTCACAAGCAGAAGGCCCTGAGTTCAAGTCCCAGCAGGAGGAGAAAGACAAATTCTGCAAGGGACCAGTGAACTATAAAATGCAATGTCATGAAAAATCATCTGCTAAGGATGTCCACTCCACTCCTCCTCAATATAGTTCTGTAATTCCTAGCCTGAATAATAAGGTCAGAAAGAGGGAAAGAAGAAAATAAAATTACCTCTTTGCAGATGACATGATCTATACCTAAAAGACCCAAAAAACTCCATCCCCAAGCTCCAACATAGAAAATTAACCCACAAAAATCCGTAGCCTTTCTGTATGCTAACAGTGTAGAAGCAGAAAGAGAAAACATGAAAACCATAGCCTCAAAAAAGTAAAATGCCTAGGAATCAACCTAAACAAAGACATAAAAGATCTTTATAGCAAAACCTATAAAAATCAGGGAAAACACACCAGGAAATGGGAAGACCTTCCATGTTCGTGAATAGCTGGAATCAATGTGAAAATGGCCATACTGCCAAAAAGGATACACAAGCCCAATGCAATCCCCATCAAAAGCCTAATGACATTCTTTACCAAGATAAAGAAAACAATTCATATGGAACAACAAAAGACCTAGAATACTGAAAGCAATTCTAGGCCAAAAAAAAAAAAAAAAAGGAAAAGCAATGTGGGTGGTATCAATGCCAGACCTCAAACTACTACGCCATAATAAAAGCAGTTTGATTCTGGCACAAAAATAGACCCAAAGATCAATGAAATAGAAGGCCCAGAAATAAAGCCTTACACTTAATATTTGATAACGGGGCCAGAGACAGCAAAAACTAGCCTCTTCAACTGGTTTGGGGAAAACTTGGCATCCATATTCAAGAAACTATAGTGGATCCCTGTTTGTCACCCAGCATGGATACCAATTTAAGGTGCATCAAAGACCTCTACTCACCTGAAACTCTGCAACTCCTGCAGAGAAAGAAGGAGAGACAGAACTTATAGGTATAGAGACCCTCCTCCCTGGAGGGCTTGGGAATGCTTAAATAGAGGCGGCTGGAGTGGGGAGACGGAGCGTGCTCTAGAGCACCATGTATTCTTTGCGCTTCATTGAGTAGAACTTGGCAGAGAGAATCCTCCGAGGAGGAGATAGAGACCCGAGGCGATGAAGCAGTTGTAGCTGACTTGCTCATAAAGGCTGTATATTTTCTGTGGGCCGTTCTCAAAATCTCTCCGTGAATGGGACATCCTCAATTAACACAGCAGAATGGACATTGGAAAATATCCTGAGCATTATGATTACTCCCCAGGCACGGAGGACAATGCTGCAGGCTGCCAGTTTGGGTCTACAGCACAGGAGCGTTGCCATGGCGGGGGGGGGGGGGGGACTCCTGAAGGTGAAGGGAAAGGTAGAGGTGGCGAGGGAGCCCCTGATAAGGTAGAAACTTCTTGAAGAGAGTCCCAGGGGCACAACAGATAGTGGAGATTTGACAAGTGGGACTACATCAAAATAAAATGTTTCTGTACAGCTAAGAACATAGTTATTGAAGTAGAAAGACAGCCAATCAACTGGGAGAGAATGAGGGAACAGAAGACACTGACTCAAGAAACCCCTCCCACATCTAACAAAGCCAACCACTAAATGGACAAGGGAGCTAAGGAGAGACTTCTTAGAAGAAGGAAGAATGGCAAAGAAACACATGAGGACACGCTCATCATCATCCTTGACCATAAAAGAAATGCAAATCAAATTTAAAACAGTTGAGATTTCATCCTGCCCCCAATAAGACTGGCAAACATTGTGAAATGTTGGCAGGGATGTGGGAGGAAAGGAACCCTATTGCACTGTTGGTGGGAATGTAACCTAGTCCAACCACTCTGGACTGCAGTCTGGAAGTTCCTCAAAAAACTGGAATGTAGATCCTCCCTACAACCCAGCCATAAGCACTCCTGTGCATCTACCCTGGGCATCATGAGCCAGGATTTAAAGACACCTGCACATCCATGTTCATTGCTGCACTATTCACAATAGCCAAGATACTGAAACAGCCCAAATGCCCCATAATAGGTGAGTGGATCCAAAACAACATGGTACCTGTACACAATGGCATTTTACACAGCCATGGGAATAAAATACTGTCATTTGCAGGGAAATGGATGGAACGAGAACTAATGTTAAGTGAGGGAAGCCAAACTCAGAGACAAATGGTACATGTTCTTTATGCGGAAATTAGATTTAAACGCACTGAGCTATGACAAATTCTGCAGGAATCTAGATATACACACATTGAAACCAAAAGAGGATATTCTTAGAATCACAAAGGCGCAATGCCTAAAATACCTCTTCATATTTATATAAAATAATATACATAGGGCTGGGAGTTTGGCCTAGTGGTAGAGTGCTTGCCTAGCATGCATGAAGACTCTGGTTCAAGTCCTTGGTACCATATACATAGAAAAAAGCCGGAACTGGTGCTGTGGCTCAAGTGGTAGAGCTCTGGCCTTGAGAAAGTCTAAGGACAGTGTGGAAAAAAATGTACACACAGAAATGAATTCCAAGATATGGAAATGAGACTTATTTTTTTGTAGTGTTTGATGATTCTGTCTTTACCTTGTGTATGGTATATTCAAGCGTACATCTTCAGAAGGGTTGGAGGAGGGTATAGAAGTCTAGGGAAACAGTGAAAAGTGCAGCACTGGAGCTCCCTGGACACTGATGAAAGTGATCCATACAACTCATGAGTGGAGACAGGAAGGAGAGACTGGGAGAGAATGATGGAACAGAAGACACTGACTCACGTGATTGTAAACCCTCTGCACATCATTTCTAGAATAGCAATATAGTAAATTAATTTTTTAAGTCATATGCTAGACACATAGCTGGAACAGGTGTCACAGAAGGCCGAGGCCAGCTAGGATGGTTCCCGCCAGGCCTGCTCATGCTCTCAGGCTCAGCAGTGGTCACTTTTCCAGGCAGCCCCAAGCTCCTGTGTCCTCCAGCCCAGAGCCTCAGGCTCCTGCAGCCCCAAAATGGAGCTCTGAGAGCTCCAAGCAGGACTTTCAGGCGCCACCTGCTGGGCAGAGCACACATGGAGTTGAGGCTGGGGCCAGTTGGCAGAAAGCCTCTGGCTGTCCTCCTACCTGTTCCCAGCACTCTTCCCACTTCTTCTGAGTCCTTCCAGTATCTCAGTATCTCAGTATCTTCCTTCCAGTGCAGATCCTGCTGCAGCTTCCTCCAGGGGCTCTGCAGAGACACAGCTCCTGGAGGCAATGCATGAAGACTTCCTACATCCATGCATCCATCCATACATGCAACTATGCATGCATGTATGCATCCATCCATCCATCCATCCATCTATGGGTCTGTGTCTGTGCTGCATAGCACCCACCACTTGTCTCAACCCGAATCACCAAACTGCTGCCACAGCTCTTGAGGTAAGCCAGCCAGGCCTGCATCCTTACTGCCATATTTCAGATGGGGAGATCAGTGGTTAACAAAGTGTTCCACCCCAGAGCATCGGATTCAGGGAAGACCTGCAGATCCCAGGCCTGCCTCCATCTTAGTAAATGTGGATGCATTGAGTGGACCTTGGCCTGCTCCCTTGTGACTGAGTGGGTGACATCCACTGGATGTCTAGTTTCAGCCTTACATTTTACACAAAATTTAGCTCAAAGTGGATCCCAGCTCCATGTATAAAATGAAAACTTACTCCAGGCTCCTAGAAGATTCATAAGACATTTGTGACCTTGGGTTAAGAAAGGAGGTTTTAGATACCAAAAACACACATCTGAAAAAAAAATCAGATACTAAAAAAAAAAAATGCAAAAAGTTTCCAACAAATGAAACCCAGTCAGTATAGAGGGTGGGAGGAAATAGTTTAAAATCACATATTTGGGGCCAGGGCCAGGAGTGTGGACTACTGGTAGAGTGCTTGTCTAGCATGCATGAAGGTATCACACACACAGAAAAGGCCAGAAGTGGTGCTGTTGCTCAAGTAGTAGAGTGGTCTCTTTAAGAAAGCCCAAGGACAGTGCCCAAGCCCTGAGTTCAGGCCCTAGGATTGTCAAAGCAAAAAACAAACCCATGTACTTGACAAAGGACATACATTCACACTACACAAAGAACTCAAGAATATCCTGACAATAAAATAAAATTTTAAAAACTCAAGAAGAAAAGAAATAACTCATTTTTTTAAATGGGAAAAGCATTTGGACAGATATTCCTCTAAAGAAGAAACAGGATTGCAGTAACACACGAGCAGAAGCTACCCAAGGAAGTCTTGGAACGCATGGATGAGAACACCATCCAAGGCTGAGCAGTTTGACTACTCAAGCCCGATAAATGGCAGTGCTCTGGACAGAGGTACATCATCCATCCCTTAAAAATGGACAAGAGTATCTAGGTGCCAGTAGTTCACGACTATCGCAGCTACTCAGGAAGCAGATACCTGAGGATCTCGGTTCAAAGCCAGCCCAAGCAGGAAAATCTGTACGAGTCTTCAATAAATCAACAAAGAGCTAGAAGTGGAGCTGTGGCTCAAGAGGTAGAGCAACAGCCTTAAGTGAAAAAGCTTAGGGACAGCCCTCAGTCCCTGAGCGTGTGTATCAGCATACACACGCACACACACACACACACAGTGTGCAAAATATATTATCACCCCCCCCCAGAAGTACAGGAGGCCACAGAGGGCCTAGGCGCTGTCCCGGAGCTTTTGTGCTGAAGGCCAGTGCTTCTTACCACTTGAGCCACAGTTCTGCTTCTCGTTTTTCGATGGTTAATTGGAGATAAGAGTTTCAATGACTTTCCTGCCTGGGCTGGCTTTGCACCTCGATCCTAAGATCTCAGCCTCCTGAGTAGCTAGGATGACAGGCATGACATAGCTTTCAAAGCTATGCTTATGTGAGCAGGTGTATTCTAGGGCCTCCCCTGAACCCAGGACTGATTAAATGAGTTATTATGTTGCAGCAAACGTCAAACACTATTAAGAAATTTTAAAAGTACCACCCATCATGCCTGACACAGGTGTTGTTTTCTTTTTTCCTTCAGCTTTTGCACATGCACACATCTCCAGTCGGTAGAATTTGGTACTATGCCAGCACGGTACCCAGGTGCTGTCCTGGGCTATAGTGGCCCCATTAGCTTTCAGTATGCTCTGCTTCTTACTGGTGGCTCCAGAACTGGACTCTTGGCTTCTGTGTCCACTGTTCCATACCAGGCTATAGCCTTGCTCAAAGCACATGTCCTTTTGTGGAGCCATTTCATTGATCCTCAGAGAAGGGTGCTAGCTGGGTGATGATGAATATGTTTGCAGCTCTTGAAGCAGAGCTCGGCATGGGTACGTGGAAACTAGGAAGGAGTCAGGGAAGCCTCTAGGCTCCCCTGGCCATGCCTGTCCTGAAGAAGAGGCTGTCCCAAGTGAATGACCTCCTGTCCATTTACCTGAGCTGACCCCTGCTCAGGCTCGGGCGAAGGAGATGCCCAGAAAGCAGCCAGCAGTATCTGCGATAGCTGTAATTCCGTGAGTGCAGTTGCGGTGGCTACTGGGAAAAATCTACCTGCCATTATGATGCATTAGGAGCTGTGGTGTTCAACTTAGATTCCTGTATGTGTGTTCCAGCAGATGCTAGATCCAACCCAGGGTATTGTGGATGGGGAGGCGGAAGTAGACAGACCTTGGTGCTGTCCATTTGCTCCAAGAATCAAACAGATTGAGGTAGCTAGACTCCCTGCATGTCAGAGTCCCCAGAGAAGCTGCCTGGGCATGGCAGCATACACTTGTAATCCCCACACTTGGGAAGCTGAGGCAGCCCAATCACAGACTCTGCACCAGCCTGGACTACATCTCCAGACCTTGTCTCAAAATTTAAAAAAAAATTAAACTAGAGCATCTTTAAGAAACACTCGAGCCCAGCCCCAGGGACTAACAGCCAACCTTGTGGTATCAGAGACCTTGGTGTGTGTATGGGGTGGGGCGAGTGTTACGTGCTACTCTGGGAGGGGTTAATGTGGTCTCCTGGGGTACTGGTTAGTCTCTAAGAATGGCTGTGAGAAAACAGTGATTCTGACCTCTGAATGGCTCCCTGGCTCCCTGTCTCACCATGACAGCCTCTAGCAAGGCTCCACTCACTGTGACCTCAAAGCCATGCGGCCCCCACTGGAGGTCACATCAGTGGGGCAGCCCAGTCCTCCAGCCTCCAAACCTGTGCTACTGGGGTTTTTGGACTCAAGGCCTCATGCTTGCGTGGCAGGCGCTCTACCACCTGAACCATGCCTCCAGCCCTGTTTTGCTTTAGCTGTTGTTCAGATAGGGTGGTGAGTTTTTACCCTTTGGTCAGCCTCAGACCGTGATCCTCCCACTTAGCTGTGATGGTGGATGTGTACCTCAGCTTTCTGGTGTTTTGTCAGGGCTGGCCTCAAACCTCACCCTTCCAGCCCTCTGCCTGTGGAGTGGCTGGGATTTTAGGTGTGAGCCGCTGTGGGCCAGCAGGCCTCCTCTCATCAACTTCCCTGTTCTTCCCTTACAGCAATGAAAAGTGCGCAGAGAGCATCTTTGGTTAAGTTACAGGGCAACTGGAGGCAAGAGAGAGGAAACAGAGGCCACTATGTGTCACCAGTGCTACAGGTGTGTGTGGGGGGGGAGAGGAGGATGGTGCCCAGAATGTCACTGTCTTGCTGGGCTCTGCGTGGGACCGTGGCCTGCCTGCCTGCTGCCTACTTGTATATATGAAGCATACATGCATGGCTACCACTTTCCCTATAAGGAATACACATGCACAAGTATGTATAGGCATGCATGCAGGTACTCAAATGCATGCACACAGGCAGACACATGGACTTAGAATTGCATGCATACACTGTATGCATACACACACATATACTCACATACATACTCCAGCCACAGAAAAGTGAGTAAGGTGCCAGAGCCACACTCAGGATACCTGAAGAGGGCCAGCAGGGAAAGTGTCAGGGGGCAGAGTAGAGCCCAGAATCCCATCTGTGGCCACTGGACCAGGTGTCTGGACACCCAGATCCATGCCGTTCCCACAGTCTATGAATTCCCCCCAAACAGGGCAAGGCTTGGGAGACCCAGGGCTTTTGTCCAGGGGTGGATCTCCAGCTCCTGGGGCGGTGGTGAGGGGAGGCAGTAGCCTTCCACAACTGGAATTGCTATCTAGGTTGCTTTTTGTCTTCTGGGGGTCCTTCAGGGGGCCGAGGACCAGGCTGAGAGTCATAGTGTCCAGAAGCTAGGGCTGGGGACACCACCCTGAGCAGGGGCTACCAAGGACCCCAGAGCACAGGACTGAATGGGTGACAGAAGGCAATATACTAGGTACCTCTCCCCCCAGCGGGGAGGACTTGGGGTGCTGTTGGGCTTTCATACCAGTTGTTTTTCTGTTCTTTCTGGTTCCACTCAGGCATTATTTTTTTGAGGGGCAGGTGCTGAGTACCTGCAGGCCAGGTGGGCTACTGAGGGTGGGTGGGGGACAGGCCAGGTGGGTTGTAGGGGTGCGGAGTAGAGGGAGAAGGGCCAGGGGTGGGCTGCAGGGGTGCGGGTGGTGGGGGGCGGGAAGGGCCGGGGTGCGGGCCTTGCTGCAGGAACAGGAGGCGGTGGCTGCGGAGGTGCCGCTGGGGTACAAGGCCCCCACCGCCCCCTGCGCTCGGCTCCTCCCCGGGCCGCGCCCCGCCCGGCTCCCCAACGGCCAGGGCGGACCGGGGCGGAACCGGGGCGGGACCGAAGGGAGGCGCGGTCGCCGGCCAGGTGCCCGGGCCCAGGACGCAGCGAGCCGCTCCCGTCCCTGCGCCCCAGGACGAGAGACGCCGACCAGGTGACCGAGGGCGGACCCCGCCTGGACCCCCCGTCCCTCCCCGCAACCGCCCCATGCTCCCTCCGGGTCCCCGCGCCCCGTCCTCTGTCCCCGGTCCCCATGCTCCCTCCTGGTCCCCGCGCCCCGTCCTCGGTCCCCTGTCCCCGTCCCTCCGCCTGGTCCTTGCGCCCCGGGCCCCGCGCCCCATCCAAGTGCCCTGTCCACGCGCCCCGGCCCCGGCCCTGCGCTCAGTCCTGGGAACTTCCCGACTGACACGCAAGGCACCCCCGGGCTGCGGTCCCAGGGGAGAGCCCCCGACCCTTTCAACACAAATGCTTCCATGGGGACAGCACGGCAGGAGTTTGTGTCTCCCGACCCTTGCCAAAGCCCCCAGGAAGGGAGACGAGGCGGAATGGGGACAGAGGTCGTCTGTGTCCCCGGCCTCCATCTACCCCACCCCGCCCCCGCGCATGTCCTCCTCCTTCCCCACCGCGCCCCCCCCCAGAGGAGGGGAGAAGGGTGGGCTGGGACCCCTCAGCTTGCTCTGGCTATAGGGAGGGAAGAAAGGGCATCACCCCCCATCTCTTAAGTTGGGAGGGCTCAGCTCCTCAGGGGAGGGAGGCGGAGAATGGCCCTTCTTCCTTCAGGGACAGAGAAGTAGCGGGGTGAATCTGGGGTCCTAGCAGAGCTGGGCTGGTTAAGGTGGCAGCTGGCAGGGTGGTTCAGAGAGTGAGGTGGGAGGTGCAGAAGACCCCAGGAGAGGACTCGAGGTTAAGTCAGTGCTGGTGCAGAGCTCTCCCAGTGGGCAGTGCTGCTGGAGTTTGTCCAGTGGTGGACTCCACTCAACTCACATTCTCTCAGACCAGAAGGCTTCTTCTGCACTGAGGGTGGTGCCCAGGGTGGGCCATTCTGGGATGGAGGCCATCCTGACGTCCCTAGGATGTTTCTGACCTGGTGTTGCTCACAACGCTGTGTGGAGGTCACAACTCAGGCAATGAATTTGCTTGCCTCAGTTTCCTCTCATGCAAACCAGGAAGCAGAGAATCTGTATTTGTGTGTGTGTGTGTGTGTGTGTGTATGTGTGTTGGTACTAGGGTTTGAACGTAGCACCTGGGTGTTGTCCCTGAGCTTTTTCACTCAAGGCTGATGCTCTACCACTTGAGTCACAGCTCCCTTTTTGGCTTGTGGGTGGGACTTTTGTGCTCAGGCTGTCTTTGAACTGTGATCTACAGATCCCAGCCTCCTGAGTAGCTAGGTTTACAAGTGTGAGCCTCTGCCGCTTGGCTCTATATGATTTTATGAGCGATCCAAAGGAATCTGTGTTCTGAAAGACAAACCTGAGATGATTCTGTGTGTGTGTGTATGTGTGTGTGTTAGAGAGAGGGAGAGAGACAGAGACAGAGACAGACAGACAGAGACGGAGAAGACACCTACCTGGCTTCTTGGTTGGGTTATGATCCCCCCCACTTCAGCAGTTACTGCACTCCTTGATAATTCTCAGAATAGACCTCATTCTGAGCACACAGTAGGTCAACAGAAAGCAATTATTGATCAAAAACCATCTCTAGCTAGGCACCAGTGATTCACACCTACAATCCCAGCTCATCAAGAGGCTGTGATCTGAGGACTGAGATTCAAAGCCTGCTGGGCAAGAAAGTCTATAAGACTGTTATCTCCAATTAATCAGAAAAAAAAAAAAGCTGGAAGTGGAGCTGTGGCTCAAGTGGTAGAGTGCCAGCCTTGAATGAAAAAGCTCAGGGACAGTGCCCAGGCCCTGAACTCAAGCCCTGATATCAGCACATACAAACCATCTCTTCGCCTGAACGGGGCTTTTACACACCCCTCAGTTCCTGTGTAAGGAGAAGGGCACCTTACAGCGTGAAGAGGGCACAGGGCAGGAAGCACACAGTGTTACCAGAGGCAGAAGGGAAACAGTGCAGGAATACAGATGGCTCCGTGGCCCTGCCCTGGAATTGCCTGCCCTGCTTAGGAAGAAATCTTCCAACTTAGCCAGGACTTGAGGGCTCCTATGCTTGTAGGATCTGTTTCCTGGTGAAGGACCCTTGCCAGCTGGGTCAGTGCAGACCCCACAGTGTGGGAGCCTGAGGCCTAGTGGGAGCTGTGTTCTCTGCTTCATCTTCCATAGCCTTTCTTGTAGCTGAAATACGTGTGTGTGTGTGTGTGTGTGTGTGTGTGTGTGTGTGTGTGTGTGTGAGTGTGTGTGAGTGTTGGTCCTGAGGCTTGAACACACGCCCTGGGCTCTGTCCCTAAGCTCTGTAACTCAAGGCTTGTGTTCTACCACTTAGAGCCACAGCTCCACTTCCAGTTTTCTGGTGGTTCGTCGGAGGTAAGAGTCACACAGACTTACCTGCTGGAGCTGGCCTCAAACCCCTGTCCTCAAATCTCAGCCTCCTAAATAGCTAAGATTACAGGTGTGAACCACTGGCACCCGGCTTTCTGATCTAGTTTAATTATGGCTTGTCACCTGTCCTCCATGTTAGGCAGTGCGGTGTGTAGGCAGGGCTTTCTGAGTGTGGTAGATGTTTAGTTAATAGGTATGGGGTAAATAGACCCGTCCACTCCACCCTTCCTCACTATCCAGACTGTGAGAAGGAGCAAGGAGAGAGGATGACTGGTGGAGGCAGAGCTGTTGCCAATCCTGGCTGGACTCAAGTGAATCAGAGCCTGGTCCATACCCCCTGCTCTGTATGGCTAGAAAGGGATGAGGGGCTACCTGGCCTTGAGCCTTCAGACCATCTGTCTCCAGAAAGCCAGCTCTTGGGCCAAGCATATGGCTGTCCCAGAGGGCATTAGGGGAGTCTTAGGGGACTTCCCTGCCACGGGCCCCAAGCTGCTTTATTCATGGCATTTATGGTTTGCCAAAAATGAGGGTAGAAGTGTACTTGCTGAGTCTCAGAGTTGCAAGAGGGTACTCTAGAAGTTGGGCCTTGAAGGATGGGTAGGAGTTTTCAAAGTGTGCTTGGAAAAGTTGGGGAAGGAGTCAGGGCAGGTGAGGCGATAATAGTTTTACCTAAAGATCTGACCAGGGGTGGGTGCCTCTTCCTGTGTGTGTGAGATCATTATAGTGCTTCCAGTTGCATCTCTCAACCCTACCCCAGCCCTGTATGGGTGTACTTCTGGAACAAGGGAGGCCATGACCTGAGCCATGGGTGGGGTTGGCGCATTCCTATGCCTGCCCTCCTTATCACAGCCACCATCCCTTAGGGCTCAACTGGGTGGCTGGGCCCCAGCTGTGGAAAAATACCCACGTGAGTCAGTGCTCCTTAGTACTAGGTAACACCAGTGGCCAGGACCTGGGCCACTGCCGGAGGCTCCGTGGGGGCTCCTCAGGAGCCAGGGTGGCTCTGGACACTGATGAGGTGAAGCAGCATGGTAGCAAGGCATCTGCAGAGGAGAGAGAAAATCACAGATGTGGGAGGATCTCTCAAGGTGGGACCCGAAGTTTAGCTCCCTCTCCCCTCTCAGTTTCTCCTCTAGGCCAGGTTTTATCAGGGAGAGTTCTCTCTGCCTCCTTACCTTGATGCAAGCCCAGTACCATTCCATGCTCCTGATAGAGTGAACCCTAAGTCCCGGGAGGGGACATTTTGTCTAAATAACCATCACCCCTCTGGAGATAAGAGTCTCATGGACTTTCCTGTCCTGGCCTGCTCTGGATCTCCAGAACAAATCCAGTGTCCCTGCCCAGCATGGGACTTCATCTCTACATGCTCCTTGTTCCCTGTCCTGGGAGTGGGGGACACAGGAAGTGAATCAGCTTAGAGACATGGCAAGCTGCGTCTTCTGTTTATTCTTAACTGTGCATACACCGAACTCCTTCCTGCCTGTTGCTTCATGGCTGGGTGTGGGGGTGGCTGAAGAATTTTAGAGAGAAGTCACTGTTCTAAGCCTAAGTTGGAATATTCCAGAAGGACCCGTTTGGAGAATTCATTCTTAGTTCTAGTGGAGGATATTATTGTGCTGGCCCTTGGGCTGGGTGCATGCTGGGGGGGAGGAGGGGCACAGAAGGGTGGCAGGTGACACACCCAGTGACTTCATGTGGGGAAGGCAGGTGCCCTCTGGTATTTGGCCATTTTGTTATGGTAGTAAAACACATAAAACATAAAATTTAGCCTTCAAACAGGTTTTCACACCGCAACTCATTGTTGTGAAACACACTTCTGCAACTACTGCCACGAAGTCCCTAAGCTGGGCCTGGTACCACAAACTCAAAGTTCCTGTCAATCACCAGGGCAGCCCTGCTAACCAGCCCTGTGCTCTGGCTCTGAGCTGGGCTCTATCTCTGAATTGACTTTGTCTCTGAACTTGAATCTGTCTTTGACCTTGTCGTCATCTCTGAACTTGAATCCATCTCTGACCTTGACACTGTTTCCAAACTTGACGCTGTTTCTGAGCTCGGCTCTGTCTCTGAACTTGACTGTGTCTTGAGCTTGACTCTGAACTCAGATGCCCTGTATCAGTATCATTTATGAGCAGAGACTTGCATGCATTTACTCACGCCCTAAAACCAAGCTTATGGAATTTGGCCAAAGGCTTCACAGTTAAACTTTGAATGGCAACAGGGTGTGGCAGGGAATTGTAGATGTATGTCATAGGACGTGGTGGCCCAAGATGGCATTTCCATCTCACTGTGACATCTTACAGCAATTGATTCTGTTGTAGACCTGTTCTTCATTTGCAGGGGGTTTGGGGGTTTACTGGGGTTCCTGGCTTTATACACTTAGAAGCCATTAGTCATGCCTCCTCCCTTAAAGTGGCAGTTAAAAATGTCACCAGACATTGTCCCTTGGGAGAACTATTCCTCATTGAGATCCATTGCTGTGGCGTGGGGTGGGGGAGGGGGGCACAGCTTTGTGGAGAAAATGACATCCATCTGAACAGATGAGAGGGATGTGGGTGCAGAGGTGCTGGGCAGCTTCTGATCCCTGATCAGGAAGCCACATCGCATGCCTGGGACAACCAGCAGGTCACTGGGACATCTTCAGGCAAGCTGGTAGGCCTGCAGGCTCCAGGCCTTATCCCTGGGCACAAGATCAGAGCAGCAGCTGCCCTTGGTTGCACACCTCCTGGGTGCTTATTGAAGTCTACTGTGCACCAAGCACTGGCACACAGTGCAGACACACCAAAGAGGTGGCTGCTCAGGGACCTCAGAGGAAAGCTAGGGAACTAAACGGAATTTGAAGGCAGCACCACTTGTTTTACAGAGGGGGGAAAGTGAGGCTCAGAAAGTTCTTGCATCCAGAGGGAGCTGATTGCAGAGTGCAGGGTGGGAAAAGTCTAAGTCCTTCAGGCTCCATGTGTGTATGGAGGGGCGATCTTCCACAGGGTCCCTCAAATGGTCCTGTCTACCAGACCCTGCCCCTTGGGCTAAGCCCCGCCCCTGCCCAAGGCCCCACCTACTAGCCCCCAGGCCCACTCCGATCACAGGCCCTGCTCCTCCCCCCTCCTCTTCCTTCTGCCAGTTCTACCTCCCAGCTCCTTGCCCCCACATCTTTCCTATTGGCCTGTATGGTGCAATCTTTGGGTAATGATTACTTGAAATGGCTAACCCACTAGTTTATTGGTTGATGATCACTGCAGGTCACAGTCACCCCCTCCCACCCATTCAGGCCCAAAAGATGAAGCTCAGTTAATGATCACCAAGGAAAACTGTTGGATGCAAATAGAGGAGGCCCGCTGGGAAGATGATTTCCCTGGATCTTCACTCTGGAACATCCACCCAAATCAGAATACACATGAGGATACTGCTTCCTGTACACCCACCTCCACTGAACCCCCCCACACACACCTGTCTGTTTAGACGTAAGGCCAGCTGGCCACCCTGGCTACTACCTGCCTGTGGGCCCCCAGCTCTGAGTCCCAGCTCCCCCAGGAGACATTATGCCCTCTCTGCCAAAAACAGCCCTCCACTCTGCCCCCTCCTCAGCCTTCCCCTACCCTGTCTGTCCTTTCTGAACCCCTCAAAGACTTTGGGTAGGTCTTCTTTGGAGAGATGGGGGGGGTGGGGAGGGGGAGGGGGGAGTGGGGAGTTGAACAGTTTTGGGGGTTTGAACGTACTTCCCTCTAGATGGGGTTACAAGAAAGCCCCATGTTTGCACTTCCTGGGTTGACAGACACAGAGGATAAGAGGACAACCACAGCCACCTCCACCTCGTGCTCATTGTGGGCCACCTGCAGTGTTGAGGAAATAGATGGAAGCAGGGAAAAAGTAACCTCTGAATTGGCTGGCCTGCTGCTGGCTACTTATTGCAAAGAACTTTGGCCAACACTTAAGGGGCAGGGGATAGCTTTGTCTGTTCATAAATACAAGCGGTGGTGAAATGTAACAGTTTGATGTGGTTGGTAATACAAGATTTGCCCAGCCCTGCAATCTGCTTTCCTTGACTGACATTATCCCGACACTGTTGCGTTCCACACTGGTAACTGCAGGTCTGCCCTTCCACATTGGTTACTGCAGGTCTGTAACATTTTTACCAGCCAAGTTACATAGAGGAAGATCACTTCCCCAGCTGGGCTTGGGTCCTTTCCTGCTTTTCTCTGCCACCTGCTCTGTCCAGATGTGTAGTGCTTGCCTAGCTGTAAATATTTACATCAGCTGGATGATTGACCTCCTCCCCACCCCTAAAAAAGATTTAATTCCTTCACTGACCCCTAATGCCATAGCAAACTGGTGCAAGCTAGTGGCTAGTCCTGAAAGGGTTTAGAGCTGGTGGGAAATTATCCCTTTCTAGGAAGATTTGGTTTTGTGGGGGTGGGTGGGGGGATTGGGAAAAGGAGAAACAATACTGAGATTTGAATTCAGTCTTGTCCTTGCTCTGTACTGTGCTGCCTTACCTTTCATCTGGCTGGCTCCTAAGCCCTGTCCACAATTCCTGAAGCCAACTTTCACCTTCAAAGACCGAGGCCCATTCCCCACCCCTCAATTCTGCCCATGCAAAACATGGGAATCCTGAGTCTCTCCTCTCCCTGCCCCCTTGGTTTTGTTTTGCCCCATCTGTCCTTCATCCTGGAGTCTTCTGTCCTGTGATTTTTATCTCTCAGGGGAGAGTTATATGTAAGGAGTCTCATGGACATTCCTGCTTAGACTGGCTTCAAATCGTGATCCTCAGATCTTAGTTTCCTGAGTAGCCTTGGGTCAAGTACTCCTTTGTCATGAAGATGGGAGATGCCTAGAGGGGATGGGTTTTGGGGAAGGGGAAGTGCCCCTTTCACTGGGCACTGTCCTTTAGCTTTTCCACTCAAGGTTGCTGCTCTGCCACTTGAACCACAGTTCTGCATCTAGCTTTTTTGGCTTTTTGGTGATAAGTCTTATCACCAAAGTCTGGCTAGGATCCTCAGATCTTAGCCTCCTGAGTAGCTAGGATTACAGGCATGAGCCACTGGTGCCAGATTCGAGTCTCTTACATAAAATGTTGTCTCACAGGAATCTAATCTATCCAAAGGGCCACCCTTGAAACACTCAGAGACTGAAGTAAGATCAAGCTAGTGTGACCATTCCTGCACACCAAGCTGCTGGCTGTGGGCCGTGCTCCAGATAGAAAGCGGGTGTGCGTGACTTACACGGCACTTCTGAGGCAAGGCAGAGACTAGGGTCCAGAGTGTGAAGGAGCAGAGCCCAGAGCACTGATCTGTGAGCCGTGCAGCAGTGGGGGACCATGCAGGGGAGAGCAAGCCAGTAAGTGGCCTTCCTGGAAGAGATGGAGTGTGCCGGGTCTGAAAGGCAGCAGAGACTGAATGGGAGGAGGACCTGTGGCTTGGAATAGGGCCCAAAGCCTAGATGAGGTGAAGTGATACCGGGGAGAGGTTGTGGGTGGCTGTGCTTCTCCAGCCCACAGTGACTTGCTGGGTGAGGAGATTTCTCTAGGGAAGGGCCAGGCTACCAGCTTGTTGAACCGGCTTCTCCATCTTGCAGAGACCAGGCCCTGCCCAGCCTGCTTGGCCAGGTTCCAAAGCTGGCAGCAAGAAGGGGCTCATGCAGAGGAGAATGCCTTGCATCCATGGATGGGCACGCCTGACTAGGGAACCTGCAGCCAACCCTGCTTCCTCCTGCCAGGGACTCCAGGGTGCCCAGGGCGCCTGGGTGTGGCTTTACTCTGGCTGATGGTGCTTGCACACAACACTGAGCATTTGATGCAAGCGGTGGCCGTCTTCGGTGACATCTATGTGTCACACACATACCTCCATGGACTTCAGGTTAGGGACCCTCAGTACTGCAGCCCCCAGTGCCTCCCCTGGACGGGGTCTGTGTGGTCCCGAAGCCACACTGGCATACCTCATGCTATTACAAGCTGTTACCTTGAGGCATTTTGTGTCACATTTAGGAGTTAATTATGTTCAATCTGATCTCTCACGGAACTTTCCCAGCCCTGGCAGGTATTCATGCCAAAGACAAACAGGTAGACTTACTCCCTCCAAGCTGCAAACTGTCCCAAGTCCAAGTCCTGTGGTTCTCCCTCCTGCCACACTTCTGAAAAGCCTTCTCCAAACACCACCTATCCAGGGTGCTCATGAGGGTAAAAATGGATCAGGAGAGGCTTGGGGACAACTGGTCACCTTGGATCCTCAGCTCTCTTAGCCATATGGTAACAAAGCCAATAGGCGACTTGTGACATGTTGGACGTGTTGTTGTTGCTGTTGATGGTGGTGGTGGTGGTGGTGGTGGTGTGTGTGTGTGTGTGTGTGTGTGTGTGTGTGTGTGTTGGTATTGGGGCTTGAACTTAGGGTCTTAAGCTCTCATTTAGCTTTTTCTCTGGAGGCTGGTGCTCTACCACTTGAGCCATGTCTCTACTTCTGGCTTTTTGGTGGCAAATAGAAAGTTTCACAGACTTTCCTGCATGGGCTGGCTTCTGTCATCACTAAGTCTCTGCCTCCTGAGTAGCTGAGATTACAGATGTGGGCCTGGCACACATTTTCATACTTATTTTTTCACTGTGGCCAGTAAGCAGAAAGCCTTTGATCTTTTTTTTTTCTTCCCAGTCCTGGGCTTGAGCTCAGGGCCTGAGCACTGTCCTTGGACTTTCTCAAGGCTAGAACTCTACCACTTGAGCCTCAGCACCACTTCCGGCTTTTTTCTATGTATGTGGTACCGAGGAATCGAACCCGGGTCTTCATGCATGCTAGGCAAGCACTCTACCACTAGGCCAAACTCCCGGCCCTTTGATCTTCATACAGTCACATTACAAGATTTACATAATAGGCAGAACAAATACCCCAAAGTGATGCTCATCTTTATGCCCCATTCTGGTTACAGTGTGTTCTGCTGTTTCCCCTGCCATTCTATTTTTAAACACTAGTCATGGCTCAGTGAATTAGCTTTGCGATGGTGAGACAGATTGTGAGCTGCAGTTTGGACAACACTGAGAAAAGCCCTGGTCACGGTACGGGGGCTGCCTGAAGGTGTTTGGAATTGTGTCAAGACAGGCTTCTGACCCTGGCTGCAACCAGACTGACAGCCATTTGGCTAAGGCGTAGAGTCCACTTCCTTCAGCTCACTGCCTGTCTTTTTTCCCCCCTCTGGTGGGCTCAGGCCTTGGTTTGGCAGAGTAGGGCTGCTAGTCTTTCTGGTTCTATGGCAGGGTGGTGTCCCATGGTTGCCTAGCAACCTTGTTTAATGTTCACTTTGCCAGGCCCTGGCTGAGTGACCTTGTTCAGGTCCTTTTCTATCTGGAACATTCATCTCCAAGATAGGAGGAAGGGGAGGGGGTAACTACTCTGTGCGGTTCAGTGTAGATGTTATTTTTTTTCATGGAAAGTTGGGAAAAGTTCTTGTATTAAAACAGCTGTAAGTTGGGCATTGGTGGTTCACACCTGTCACCCAAGCTATTCCTGAGGCTGAGCTCTAAAGATGGATTGTGGTTCAAAGCCAGCTGGGGCAAAAAAAGATCTGAGCTGGTTTTCAAGTTGCAATCCTCAGATCCCAGCCTCCTGAGTCGCTAGGATGACAGAGGCGTGAGCCACCGGCATAAGGGTGTGAGCCCCGTACTCCTTCACGTCATGTAGCTTTCAGCAAAATCCCTGAGGATTTTGAAGGAGAAAAGAATACAGTTAAAGTGGTCACCATGCTAGGGAAAGTCGCTCCTGCCGGTGTTCTTGGGGTGAAGGTCTGCCATCTGGAACGTTCTATGGTGGGTTGAGAAGAACTGCCATCTTCTGCCATCCCTAGCAAGCCCATGTCTGAGACTGGATGCAGCAGGTGTTGGCAGAGGCTGACCTGATGTCTTCATGTTGACCCTTCCAGGGAACCCAGGATGCCCAAGCCCTGAGGAGGTCTGGTGAGAGGCAGGGGCCGTCCCCCACCGGCCTGGCCCACCGGGCATCAAGATGTTGAGCCTGAAGCTCCCCAGGCTCTTTAGCATGGAGCAGGTGCCGCAGGTAAGTGCTCAGTTCCTGCTGGTGACTTCTGGGGTGTGTCCAGGGCTTGGTGTGCCATGGGGAGGTGGCGCTGTGGATAGCTTGTGTGCTCTTCACAGATCCTTTCTTCCTGATGAGCCTCCTCTCCCCGGTGCTCTTGTGGAAACCGGTGCCTCTTGTTCGTGCTTCACGAAGCCTGCAAAAGGAAGCCATCCTGGCGCTCTTGAGATTGCCCTTTCCCAAGGCAAAATCTTTAGCTGGTTCACAGATTCAGACTGCTAAGAGGAGGCTGACAGCCATTGCCAGGGCAGAGAGGTTTGTGGGATGAAGCAGACCCCTTCAACCACCTCAACATGGCTTTGCTGAAAAGCCTCACTGGAGGCCTCCCATCCTGGATCAGGTGACAGGAAGGTAGCCAGCAGTCCCTTTGCACCACCTTCTGTGCACTAGTCCTAGGATGCCATCCTGGGGTATAAGGGCCCCAGGGTCTGCTTCCCTTGGCCCGAGGGGATATCCTGGGTATGTGTGTGGTAACAAGCTGGGTTCCCATTTCATTGCAAAGAACAGGTCACTGCGCCAGCCAGCTTCCTGTTCGTTTCCTTCCTTTGGGCTGAGGCAGAGTCCTGTTTTCAAGGTGAGAGTTGTGCCAGGAGGTGACCATACCTCTCCTCAGCTCTTTACCAAGCACTTATGATTCCCCATCAGGCAAACAGTTCACTAAACTCAGCATCAGAGCCAGGCGCTGGTGGCTTCCTTCTGTAATCCTAGCTACTAAGGAGGCTGAGATCTGGGGAAATCACAGTTCAGGCAGAAAAGTCCATAAGACTATCATCTACTAATAACCACCAAAAAGCCAGAAGTAGTAAAGGAAGTATGAGTCAAGCGGTACCAGCCATGAGGAAGAAAGAGAAAGAAAGGGAAAAAAAAGCAAGAAAGAAGGAAAGAAAGAAAGGAAGGAAGGAAGGAAGAAAAGAAGCTAAGATATATTGGCAGACCCCTAAAAGCCCTAGCCTCAACCTACAGTGAGGTTCTTGCAGAAGGTGGCCTGGGAGAGAAGGGAACCACTTAAAGTTGGTTAGGCCCTCCTCCCTGATGCGGTTTAGGCTGAGATCTGAGCTCATTGCTGGGGACACAGGTTCAGGAGTCACACACACACACACACACACACACACACGCACACACACACACACACACACACACACACACAGACATCGGTAGTTTCTTAGGGTGATTGGTAGTGCCCAGTCAATGGAATTCTAAACATTGGAGCTGGCAGTGCCCGCACAGGCTGTGGGCTGCCCTAGACTGCATCCTTTCTGCCTGCACTCATAAATGATGGGACAGCAGTGTCACACCGTCCTGGTGACTTTGATAGCTTAAATATGTCATTTCACATTACATGGTGCAGCCAATGCAGGTGGTGAAAAGGGGAGGATTCAGGCAGGTGAAAGTCCTGCCATTTTCTAGCCACACCACATGATCCAAAGACCACCACAGAACGGGGAGAGGAACAGCTGTTTTGGCTTGGGATCCCCAGAAACAGACTCAGCTCTAAAGATTTGCGTGCAGAAAGTTAACCCAGGCGCATTTTCAGACACACACCTGTGAGTAAGCGAGGGGAATGCATAGAACAGATGGAGATGTATCACAGGAGAGCTGGCACAGTGACTGGCATTTCTGACCTGTCCTGAATGAGAAAAGGGCAGGGGGGTGGGGAAGGAAACAACAAAACAAGCAAAGCTCTTGATTGCATATAGCTATACTCTGCAAAATACCAAAGATAAGTGAATTTCACTGTGACATTCATATCTGGGTGTCATGTGGATAAGGGATATTTGAAAGAGCCATGAAGCAAAAACAGACATAATTCGTAATTTATTACATTTATGCCATAAAGTTTATTTTTATGGCTTTTGTTTCCCCAATCTTAGAGTCCCGGTGTTGTAATCAACATTATTTGTATTTTGTGGACAGTGATGTCAAGTTAGACCACTGCTGATGAGTCAGTCAAGTTCTTAGATAGGAAATTAAGAAATTAATTCAATTAAGAGGAAACTCTGGCTTAGTTTCTGGTCCATCTTGTTGAGGTGGAACAGTAAGAATTCCCAAAAGCATCATTAAATCCACACTTAGAATCAGAAATGAATAAACAAATGTAACAAACTTTACCAGCCAAATTCAACTGTTACCATGAGACTGCAGCAAGCAAAGATAATTATATGAGCAAAAGCAAAGGAAAAAAAAGTTAAATATTTTTATTTCATGTGCTCCTATCTCATATGGTTGGCTATACATTTTCAGGGCAATATCTGAGTTACTACAGTACTTACTTGTTTTGCTTAGGAAAAAATGGAATCATATATTAAGAGGATTGAAATTTAAGGTCAACCTGGGCAGAAAAGTTAGCAAGTTGCCATGTCAATCAATAAACCAGGCATAGCAGTACATTTCTATCTTCCCATCTATACAGGAAGGATGGGTAGAATGTTTCTTATCTACCCCTCCGCAAAAAGCAAAAACCCCTTTTGAAAAATGACCTCACACAAAAAGGGTTGAGGCATAGCTAAAGTACAGGAGGCCCCTGTCTAGCAAGTGTGAGGCCTTGAGTTCAAATCTTCAGTACTACCTCCCTTGCACATAATGTGTATATTTTAAAGAAACCTGAAAATAGCAGGATTTTTACTATTTGAATAATAGGAATGATAACACAATATACAATGAACCTCATGAAAAAAATCTCTACAGAAATATTGATGTCAAGATTATTCATACATAAATCTCTCTTTCTTAATCCATAGGTGTTTTTCTCCCCCACCCCATTATCTTAAATTTCATTTTATTGGTATGTTATTTTTATTGCCTATTACATATGTGGCTCCTTTAGTTTAGAAAAATCAAATTCATATGTACAATAATGAATGCTCTTTTTTAATCCCTTTGAAAATGAAATATCCAAACCTAGATTTCATTTTGTAGGATTTTCGCCAACATCATCTTTTATTTTTATTCTTATTTTTTTGTTGGCTGTGGGGCTTGAATTCAGGGTCTGGGAGCTGTCCTTGAGCTCTATGACTTTGAGCTACAGTGCTACTTCCGGGTTTTGAGTGATTAATTGGAAATAAAAATCTCATGGGGACTTTTCTGCCCCTGGCTGGCTTTGAACTGGGATCTTCAGATCTCAGCCTCTCCAGTAGCTAGGATTACAGACATGAGCCATTGGCACCCAGCTGCCAACAACATTTTTAAAAAATTATTTTTTTTTTGCCAGTCCTGGGCTTGAGCTCAGGGCCTGAGCACTGTCCTTGGACTTTCTCCAGGCTAGAGCTCTACCACTTGAGCCTCAACACCACTTCCAGCTTTTTTCTATGTACGGGGTACCGAGGAATCAAACCCGGGTCTTTGTGCATGCTGGACAAGCACTCTACCACTAGGCCAAACTCCCAGTCCAGCCAACAACATTTTTTAACAATAAAATCGTGTTGCTATCCGTGTCTCTATCGGCACTGAGGTTTATCTTCTGCTTCACTGATTTTTAGCTAGCCACTGTAGCCACTGTGAATCTTGTCTGAACTGGAACCAAATGCTTAGCAGCTCTCTTTTGGTGTTCCCATTGGGTGTCAAGAGCAATTTGAGGTCAAGTGAAATGGGCAATTCTGCAAGATGTCTCATCTTCGGGAAGAATTGAAGAGTGAGATGTGCACTTTGGAATTGTTTGAAAGAAAGCCATCAATTCTAGTCAGCCATCTATATACCCTGTACTTCCACTCCGAGCAATAGGATTGCATTTGGAATGTTGTTTTTATGACGTTTGCTTCTTTCCTTTTCGTGCTTTGCTAAAATCTATTCATCGACTGGGATGTATTCTTTCCTCTCTGTTCCTGTTTTATTAATTTTTTTCAGTGAGTAGGATGCACTTAAGAGCATCTTTCAAAGTGCTGGCTTAGTAGTCATGAATTCTTTAGCTTCGGTTTATCATAGAATGCTTTTGAAAAAAATGTACTGTAGGGGCCGGGAGTTTGGCCTAGTGGTTAAAGTGCTTGCCTAGCATGCATGAAGACCCGGGTTCGATTCCTCGGTACCACATACATAGAAAAAAGCCAGAAGTGGTGCTGAGGCTCAAGTGGTAGAGCTCTAGCCTTGAGAAAGTCCAAGGACAGTGCTCAGGCCCTGAGCTCAAGCCCAGGACTGGCAAAAAAAAAAATGTACTGTATTGTTATTCTGGAGGTGATGTACAGAGGTTAGATTTGTATGAGTCAGGTAATAAGTACATTGCCTTTCATACAGGGTCACCGTTCTCTCATTCTCTCCCAGTCCCTCCCTCTCATCTTCACCCATGAGTTGTATAGCTCCCTTTCATCCATGTCCAATGCTGCACTCTTCACCCTTTTCCCTGGAGTTCTGTGCCCTTCTCCCCCCACCCCTGAAGATATACACATGAATACACTGCACATAAGGTAAAGAATAATCATCAGAAAGAGAAAACATATCAGAGAGAACATTCGCTGTTTATCTCTCTGCTCCTTGGCTTACTTCACTTAACATGATTTGTTCTAGTTCCATCCATTTCCCTGCAAATGACATTATTTTATTCTAATGGCTATGTAAAATTCCGTTGTCTATAAGTACCACATTTTCTAGATCTGCTCATCCATTGTGAGGCATCCGAGCTGTTTCATATCTTGGCTATTGTAATTCAGCAACGAATGTAGATTTGCAAATGTCCTTATCAGTCCTGGTTCATGAAGTTCGGGGTAGATGCCTGGGAGTGGTAGCTGGGTGTGGGGAAGGTCTATGTTTAGTTTTTTTTGAGGAACCTCTGGACTGCTTTCCAGAGTGGTTGTACTAACTCACATTGCCACCAGCAGTGCAGTAGGGTTCCTTTATCCCCACATTCTTGCCAGCATGTGTTGTTGACTTGAAAATGTTGGCCCATCTAACTGGGGTGAGATGGAATCTCAAAATTGTTTTGATTTGCATTATGGAATGCTTTTTTTTTTTTTTTCCCAGTCCTGGGCTTGGGCTCAGGGCCTGAGCATTGTCCTTAGACTTTCTCAGGGCTTAGCACTCTACCACTTGAGCCTCAGCACCACTTCCAGCTTTTTTCTGTGTATGTGGTACCAAGGAATCGAACCCCGGTCTTCATGCAAGCTAGGCAAGCACTCTACCACTAGGCCAAACTCCCGGCACTGTGGAATGCTTTTATTTCTCCTTCAATTATGGAAGGGTAGTGTAAAGAGATCTAGGATGCTAATCCTCTTTCAGGACTTGAATTACATCCTTCCATGCCCTCTTTGCAATTAGTGTTTGTGTTGAGAAATCTGCTGTTATTCTAATGGATCTGCTATTGTAAGTTACATGTCTCTTCTCTTTTGCAGCTTTCAATATTGTTTCTTTATTCTGTGTAATTAATGTTTTAGCTGTAATGTGTCTGGGGCATTTGAAGTTCTGTAAGTGTCCTTCACACTAATAACTCTCTCAAGGTTGTGGAATGTTTCTGCTATTACTTTATTGAATGGGTATTCTAAAACTTTAGTTGATATTTCTTCTCCTTCTATATCCACAATTTTTACGTTTGATCTTGCGGTAGCATCTAAGAGACATTCCATTGATACAGTCTGTGTTTTCTCTATGTCTTTTTTTTTAATGTGAATTCTGCCCTTGAATTAGTTTTCCTAACAAAGAATCAAATATCTGGTGGCTTAAAGGAAAGAGGGCAGTGGTATAGCCCTCACCTAGAATGCATGAGATCTTATGCTGATCCTTGTTACACAAGAAAAACACAAATGAACTTATTTTTCTGAATTACAATCTTAATGGAGTCATCCTTGTTCTTGCTTTCTTTTGTTCAGTGTGCGTGTGTGTGTGTGTGTGTGTGTGTGTGTGTGTGTGTGTGTGTGTGCATGCTAGTCCTGGATGCGCTCTCTAAGCTTTTGTGCTCAAGGCTCTACCACTTGAACCACAGCTCTACTCCCAGGTTTTGTTTTTTTGATTTTCAGTGATTCATTGGAGATAAGAATCTCAAAGACATTCCAGTCTGATCTGGCTCTGAACACCAGTCCCCAAGATCTCAGTCTCCTGAGTAGCAGGATTATAGACACGAGCACCAATGGCTTCTTTTGTCCACACAGGCAGAGTGAGGAGCCACAAGGCACACCAGCAAATGGTTCCTAGGCTGGTTTTGCACAACAAAGACCAACATGATCATAGCATAACCGTGATGGAGCACAGTTCCGTCTCATTTTTCTTCACTTCCTATCTTACCTATCCAATCCAATTTTCTCATTTAGGGGTGTTTTGGGGTGGACTGGCAGAGTGGGATGCCAGCGTGGAAAGGTCAGAAGTCAGCAATGTGGCTGTGCCCAGCCTCCTCCTGCCTCAGTCCAGGCTGACAGCATCACAGGCCGGGTCATCAAAGGCCTTTGTGAAGCATCTTGTACATATACCTAGCCCCTGGCCACCTTCTGCAGAGCTCGCCCCCTCTCCCACAGCCCCTGACATCTGGGGCTCGCTGGCTCAGACAGCACCTATGTTATTCAACTGCAAAGGCATCTGAACACCGGGCTGTGGGCCCCAGGGGGCAGAGGGGGCAACATTCATGCCAGGAGTGAATGAGCTGGGAATGCCAAGGCAGGCTGGGCTCCCTCCTCTGGCTGGCTGGAGACAGACTGCCCGGAGGACAGCAGGCTACAAAACCTCCTCTCCAAAGGGAAAGAAAGAGGTGAGGTTGGGGGCGGGGAGGAGGCTCAATCCAGACTCCCCGACCCTCCCAAGACCTTGGGCCACCTGAGGCTCACCCAAATATCCCCCTTGGCATCTCTTTGCAGGTGTTTCATGAGCAGGGCATTCTCTTTGGCTACCGGCATCCACAGAGTTCTGCCACTGCCTGCATGCTCAGCCTTTTCCAAATGAACAATGAGACTCTCAACATCTGGACGCACTTGCTGCCCTTCTGGTAACCTCCTGCCCCTGGCAGGTCCCTCCCCATGTCCTATCCCCAGAGGAGGGTTGGGGAGGGAGCACTGAGGCTCTGTGCTGGGATTAGGGGTCCGGAGGGAAGTCCCTGCATGGATGCTTGGGGCATCTGCCAGGCTGGCAGTTCTGCCCACGGAGGCCATGCTGTGTTCTTTTGTCTACTTGCAGGGCTGGGAATGTGACTTAGTGGTAGAGTGCTTTCCTAGCATGCATGATGCTCTGGGTTCAATTCCTCAGTACCACATTCACAGAAAAAGCTGGATGTGGCATTGTGGCTCAAGTGGTAGAACCCTCCCTGAGCACAGAGAGGCTCAGGGACAGTGCCCAGGCCCTGAGTTCAAGTGAGGGGGGGGGGGACTTGATTGGATAAACCTAAAGGTTCTTCCCCAAGCTGCCTGCTTTTTCCCAGTACGCTGCCACTTGGGTCATGCCATCTTGGCACGTGGCATTTTTGCCAAAGGGAGAACTAGGCATCGACCATGGTGGCAGTGGAGGCAGAGGTGACTGGTGGGGTCTGGGGAGACTGAGGCCTACGTGATGTCCCAGGTTCTTCATGTGGAGGTTTGTGACCACACTGTGGATAACGGACATCCAGAATGACAGCTACTCATGGCCCATGCTCGTGTACATGTGCACCAGCTGCGTGTACCCGCTGGCGTCCAGCTGCGCCCACACTTTCAGTTCCATGTCCAAGAATGCCCGGCACATCTGCTACTTCCTGGACTACGGTGCTGTCAATCTCTTTAGCCTGGGTAGGTGGATCCTGAGCAGCGCCTCTCCCTACCCTGGCTGGGTTTAATGGTAGGCGTACAAGAACTCTGAAACTTCTACAACTGACTCTCACAGGCCAGGGCAAGGTGACCGTGCACTTGGGGCTGGCCTGTCACACCCGGTAGAACAGGGTGTGGGTCTGGGATGAGGGTTGAGGCACCAGCTGGGGACAGTCTTTCTGGGTCTCTGTGGTGCTTGGGCCCAACTCCATTCCTGAAGCCAGTCTTCCTCTCCCAGGCTCAGCTATCGCGTACTCGGCCTACACGTTTCCAGATGGCCTGGTCCGTACCACCTTCCATGATTACTACGTGGCCTTGGCCGTGCTGAACACCGTCCTGAGCACAGGCCTCTCCTGCTACTCCAGGTACTGGGGTGCTGAGCTTGGGCAGGATGGGAGGGAGGAGAGCTGGGTGTGGGCCCCTGTGCACGTGAGGCCTGCAGAAGAGGCAAGCTCAGTGGAAAGCTTCTGGGGGACCCGGGACTCAGTTTCCTCTACTGACAGACATCATGAGTGTCATCTGCTTGGGAAAAAATCCCACATTTGGTTGAACGCTCTGAAATTCTTCTTTTTCAGTGGCACTGGGTTTTGAACTCATTTTACTTGCTAGGCTGGCACTCTACCATGGAGCCATGCTTCTATTCCTGTTTCTAACACTGCTTATTGTAAATACTACACGTGCACCTAGACCATGATCTTCCTATTTGGACCTTCCCTGGGACCACCGGCACATAATCACCACCTCTAGCCTCCCTGGAATCAGAGACTTGGAGATTTTTCTGCCCAGGTTGGTCTGGCACCAGGATCCTTCCAATCTTGGCCTCTTGCACAACTTGGGATGGCAGGACAATGCCACTGTGCGCAGCTTTGGGTTAAGAAAGAGTCTTTAGAACCTTCCTTCTTGGGCTGGCCTTGAACCACCATCCTCCTGTTCTCAGCCTTCCAAGTAGCTAGGATTACAGGTGTAGGTCATTGGTGCCCAGCTTTAATACCTTTTGAGCAAGAGTGTCCTGAACTTTGATTTTATCTTGGCCGGATAAGTCAGCTCGCTGGCCCTACATCTAGCCCAGTCCCCTCATCTTCCTGGAACTTGAATCTGGGGTTCCACATCCACCTCTGAGAAGATGGAACAAGTGCAGGATGCCTGGCATGTGGGCAGGCCCTGCCCCTCTCAATGCTGGATGGGTTGTTCAGACGTCTGCCTCTGCCCCAGGGTCAATGAGCTGAGTCACTGCCTCAACTTCCCACCGTTCAACCCTTTCACCTTGGAAAACGTGGGGCGCGGGTAACAGGTTTTGTGGGACTGAAGAGCAGTTGGAAAATTTCACAAACCTGAAAAACTGGTTTTAGGGAGGAGAGTGAACCAAAAAGAGCTCTGGGAATGCTGGCCCCAACCTGCCTGCATCCATCCAGGGGATACAGAGAGGAGAGGAGAGGTGAGGTTTTCATGAGCATGGATGAAATCCAGGCCTGGGTGGCACATCGCTGGGGATGGTGATGCTTTGACCCTAGGATCGAGCACTACCCTGTCCAATTGGTTCCTAAGGACCGTGAGGCCCTGGTGTCTGGAATTGAGGCTGAGCACTGGTGAGAGAGCAGAGGCAGCATGAGTGTGGGAGAAACATCCCAGAATGCAGTCTGGAATGTTTGCCACCTTCTGTTAAGTCCTGCGAATCACCTGTAAGCCATCAGGGCTGCTGGAGGCCTCCCTGATCGGGCAGGGACAGCAGGTATTTTGGGTTTGGCATGCCTGGTGCATATGGACAAATTCGTTGGGCATCTAGGCCAGGAATCTCCTGCTTGCTTACATTTGGGGGCTTCCACCCCCACCTGACAATCAAAGAGGTTATTTCTGTTTGTGTGTAAGTACCCTGTGGCTGTTTCATTTATCCATCCACCCACCCATCCATTCATCCATCTATCCATCTATCATCATCTATCCACCTATATCCATCAATTATCCATCCATTATCTATCTCCACGTACCCACCCATCCATCTATTAATCATTTATCCATCCACCTCCATCCATAAATTATCCATTCATTATCTACTTCCATCCATTTATCCATCCATCATCTACCTCTATCCATCCATCAGTCATTCATACAACATCTACCTCCGTTCATCCATCCACCCATCATCCATCCATCCTTCCACCCATCTAACCTTCAATATACTCATCCATCTTCTACCTCATTCCATCCATCCATCCATCCATCATTCATCATCTACTTTCATCTATTTATCCATCTGCCATCTATCCATCATCTACCTCTATCCATCCATCAGTCAGTCATCTATCATCACACACTCACCCCTTATCTAGCACCCATTCATTATCTACCCATCATCTACCTCCATTCATTTCCCCATCCATCATCCACCCCTCAACTACCTCATCCCATCCATCATCCACCCATCATCTACTTCCATCCAGCCATCAGTTATCCACCCATACATCAATCATCCATCATCTAGCCAGCCACCAACTCACCCTGTGTCCAGCATCCATCCATCCACCCATCCACCCATGCACCCCATCCAGCATTCCTCACAAGCTCCAGGTACCAAATGAAGGGTGGGAATTAAGAGTTAGTTGCTACCCTGGCCCTCAGAATCCAGAGCCCTTTCCTTGATGGTATGGCAAGACACAGGTGAATGGAATCAAGTAATACCAATGCACTATAACTCCTGCTTAAACTCACGAGGACCTGGAAAGTGGTCTCAGGAGGAGAGGGGAGGTACGGCATGCACTGGAGAGGCCTCTGGGTTGAGTGAGCAGTCTGGACAAAAGGGACCATACCTGCACATGAGATGCTCTGAAGAAGCCAGAAGTGCTGAAAAAGGTGGGAGGCAGCTGGAGAGGGGCCTGAATGAAGGGTGGGCTGGGGAGTGGAGCACCTTGTGGTCTTCGGTGATCCACCCTTGCCCCAAGAAGAGAATTCCCTGGGGTGTGATTCTGCCCCGTAGATGCTCCAGGCTCCAGACGTGTCATGTCTCTGAGGGAGGGGCTGTTCCATGCTGTGACTTGAGAGTGGAGTCCAGAAGGTTCATGTCCTCTCTGTGTGGTGGATGACTAAAGCCCTGGCCTCTTTGCATCTGCCCACTGTCCCAAAGCCCAGCAAAGGTTTCCTCACTCCCTTAGCTGTGTTACTGGGGTCATGCTGGCTATTGGCACAGGTCATCCATCTGGCACCTTGGTTGTTTTGACCAAGTTGCTGAGTAAAATATCCTGGCCATGGTTGTCAGGAGAAAGAGTCACCTTCATCCAGGTAGAGGGAGAACTCCCTGGGAGAGTCATGTCAGAAGGTGTGAGCTGGCGCAGACCCAGCTGGAGGCCAGGGTGAGAGTGGAGGCGCAACTGCATGGTTCTTAAATATTTGATTTGGAGGAGCCTGGGCCACCAGATAATAAAATGCCACCAGGGCCATGGGCTGGCATGTAGAAATGCAAGGACACCACCCCACATCACAAAACACACATGTGCGCGCACACATACACACACACACACACACACACACTCTAATAGGTGGAAATACAAGGATAGTGCCACACACACAATCACAAAACACACATGTATGCACAGAGACACACCTGTGCACCTTCAGTAAGAATGCCTTTCCCAAATTGCTTGTAGTTTCTGTCAGTAGATCCAGAACCCCTTTTCTAATCCAACCAGCTTGTTACAGATTTATCAAATGAACTTGCTGATAAGGGGCTTCTCTCCAAGTCTAGTGTTTCCTCGCCCTGGCTCTGGCAGAGGGCTTCTAGCTCCCTTTAGCCTCTCTGGGCCTTAGTACACTGCCGCCGCCTGGTATTTCCGCCCCTGGCCCCTGGCTCTTGGACTCTCTGGCTGTGGCGACATCTTGTGGCTGGATGCTGAAGTGTGAAGTATGCCCCAGTTGTGGCAGCTCTTCTGCTTTTATTTTTATTTTTTTTATTTTATTATTTTTTTGTACCTCTGTTGTCTGTTTTGCCTCAGTTGCCCTCTCTCTCCTGTTCTGCTTTTCTCTCCTTCTTTCCTCTCCCATGTAGACTCGGCTTCGCAGCTGGGAAGGCTGGTCTCTTTTCCCCTGGGGAAGCACTTTATCAGGCTGGGCGACATGTTGTCTGCATTGCAGAAAGCCTGTGCTTTGGAAGAGCCAGGTCTCTTCGTGTGCAAGTGGCCACCAGGACAGCACATATGAGTGAGCTTCTGTCCCTGGAAATGGCAGGTGGTATCTGTGCATGGGGGCTTCTGCAGGTGATGGTGTCAATCAGATTAGGAGAGTGGAGGCAGGTGTCCTGGGGCAGAGGCAGGTCCTGTTCCTACCTAGCTGTGAGGTTTGCAGCGAGGTGCCAGTGATGCCACATGTACTGTCTTCAAAGCTGCCTTTACTAGCTGGGCTATTCCCAGGGCCAAACTCTCCTGGGCTTTGGGTCATCAATGCCTGGCAAGGAAGGACAGCCACCAGGCTGCACATTCGAGGATGCCAAAGTGACCTGCTTGGTCCTGTGGGTGTGGGGGGGAAAGACAGAGGTGGGATCCGAACCCACATTTTCCTTCCTGTAAAATCCAGAACCACATTTCCTTGCCTGTATCTGGATGTATGGTTTCATTAGGGCCATGGTCCTGGTGGGGGCAGGATGAGTAGAGGATCTGCAACTTCCCTCCCCCCCCCCACCACCCTGCCACGCTTAGCCTTGCTCTGGCTATACCCAGACCCCATCCATTTGTCCTGACTGACAGATGGAGAGGGAAAATGCAGCAGCTGTGTTCACAGCCACCTCCCCTCCCCAGTGGCCTTCTCTTCATAGTGGCTTCACCTCCCCAGCACCTTCCCATTCCAGGAACCAGGTCCTCCTGCAGGCTGGCTTTGCCAGGTGACTGGGCAGACCACTTTAGTTTGGACACTGGTCCTCAGACATGCATCTGGATTATTTGGCAGGGTGGAGGAGGGAGGGTACCTGAACACGGCCAGATCCAACTTCTGCTCTTCAGAAAGGTTGTCCATCTATCCAGATGTCAGTCTTGGCTAGCTTCTTTGCCTGAGGGTTGCAGGCCAAGGCAGGTGCACAGTTAGGTGCCTGTCCCGGCGCATAATTAAATTGAGCAACCTGGCCCCAGGGTAAGCGGTCTCTGAGTTGGAGCAGTAGATGGGGTTTGCAGGAGAGACTTGGACTGGATGTGGTGGCGCACAGCTATAATCCCAGCACTCAGGAAGTACAGGCAGGGAGAGCTGGAAGTCAAGGCCAGCATGGGCTACATAGTGAGACCGTCAGGAAGGAAGGAAAGAAAACACATCATGCCCCCATGCTTCTGGTGTACTGTCCCTGCCACATGGGGAGGCGTCTGACAGTTCTACTAGGCACATGAGCTTGCCCTCCATGCTGCCTGGCTCCTATACCCTCAGCTGCTGCCCCCTCCAGCCCCAGGATGGTACCACAGTGGCCTGTGTGGAAGCCCCTGCTTCTTTGCACGAAGCAACCTGGCTTTTCAGTGCTGGCTTCCTGGGCCCCTGGGTGGGGGTGTGGATGGAGAAGTGAGAAGAAAGGCCCTATAGGTTTCCTTATTTCCCCAGCTGGCATCTCTGCATGGACATGATTAGTGGCCCCTTCTCTGGGGAGCATGCTCCCTGGGGTCTGTGCTCCCTCCCTTCATCTCCTCAAAGGCTCCTTGCAGCAGCTCAGGCAATGTCTTCTTAACGTGGTCTGGGTGATGTTTCTTCTCCTGGTTCTCCACGCATCTCCTGACCAGCAAGTCTGGCCATTTCCACGGGGCAGGGGAGTGGACGAGGCTGGCTAGGGAGGCTGCTAGCTGCAGGAGGTTGTGAGAACGTGCTTGTCCTCTATTGTTCCCAGTGTGTGTATGTGTATATGTGTGTACACCTTCATGCATGCCTGTGTGTACACGTGCATGCGCATGGAACTTCCTACAAATCTCTTCACTTCTGTTTCTCCCACCATCAGGTTCCTTGAGATCCAGAAGCCCCGGCTCTGCAAGCTGCTTCGCATCCTGGCCTTTGCGTTTCCCTACACCTGGGACTCCCTTCCCATCCTCTACCGGGTAAGGACAAGGACTGGGCTTGGAGGATGGTGCTGGGCACATGGGAGTCAGACCCAGGTGCTGTGCGATGGCACCAGCAGGATATATAGTGTTGACACAGCAGGACCGCCATACCCACCACAGGGCTGTGAGAACTGCCTGCAGTGACAAGTCTGCCCTGTGCATCCCCCATCAGCACTGAGGATATATGACAGTCAAAGGGCCTCATGCCTGGACTCCTAGCTACTCAGGAGGCGGAGATGTGTGTGTGTGTGTGTGTGTGTGTGTGTGTGTGTGTGTGTGTGTGTGTGTGCGTGCGCCAGTACTGGAGCTAGAACTCAGTTTTCAATCAAGCTTGGTGCTCTACCATGTAAGGCACACAGCTCCACTTTTGTTTTTTTTGATCCTTAATTGGAGGTGAGTCTCCCAGACTTTCCTGCCTTGGGCTCTGAGCATCCCAACCTCCAGATCGTGCATGGAGTTTATGCCCATGGGCTGAGAAGTATGGGTAGTGCATGTTCAGGGTGGGGGAGCTTCCTCCCCGCCCCTCCCTTCTCTCAAGTCCTGTTTCTTCCCACCCCGGCAGCTCTTGCTGTTCCCAGGGAAGAGCGCCCAGAACGAAGCTGTCTTGTACCACCAGAAGCACATGCTCATGACTCTCCTGGCCTCTTTCTTCTATTCTGCACATCTGCCTGAGCGCCTGGCCCCCGGTCGCTTTGACTACATCGGTGAGGCGGGGTGGCAGGGTGTGTGTGTGGTGGGGGATTCCTAGCAAAAGGGCTCCTGGTGGAGGAGGGGCTACAGCTGGGGGAGGGGCTGGCTGCCCAGTACTTGTGGTGGCCCACTGAGCGCTGCATGGGAGGACGGGTTTTGTTGGCAGAGGCCAGGAGGTGCTCCTGGTGCACCTAGGGAAGGGAGGAGGGGGAGCCAGTGGGCCGAGGACCCTGGAGCACTCTGATGCTCCCTAGGTTAGAACCCCAGTAACTGTTATGCTAAAGGCCATCTTCTTGGTCACATTCTGCCATACTGGGGCTAGGGCTTCAGCAAGCCTGGCCCTGTAATCCTTGCTACTTAGGAGGCTGGGAAGGGGCGGACCATGGTTCAAGCCAGCAGGGGTGACAAAGTCTGAGAGAATCCCTCTCACCCTAGACTCAGTACCTATAGGACATCTAACATGGGAAGGGAGTCACTGGTAAAGTGCACACCTGGGCAGGAACTGAGACCCTCTCTCAAAGTAGCCAGTGAAAAAGCAGGACTAGAGGTATAGCTCTGTGCTAGAGTGCCAGTTTAGCAAGCACGAGGCTCTGCGTTCAAATCCCAGTATTTAAATAGGAATTATAGTATGGCCTATAAAGTGTGTGGCCTCTTTACCCTATGTCTGATCACCCCCCAGTATGGTCCCTGGTCCTGGACCTTGGGCTTTTCTCCTAGCCACAAAACCCACAACCCCTGTCTGCCCCAATCCCCTGTGAACAAGGAAGGGGGGAGCTGAGTCCAACATGTCACGTGACGTGTTGAACATGTCAATATGGACATGAAAGTCATTTAATATCTGGAAACTAATACTTCACGAATGTTAAGTGTAATGTAAATGTTTAGTAACTACACTTCACTGCTTGCAATTTAAGAAAACTGGCAGTTTGTTAAATGAGTCTCTTCCCTCTATGTCTTTGCCTGTCCTAATCATTTTATTTGAACTGGACCTGGGGCTTGAACTCATACTCTTTGCTTATATCTTTTCTTCTTCTCAAGACTGGCACTCTACCATTTGAGCCACACCTCCACTTCTAGCTCTTTTTGTTTGCTCGTTCATTGGCGATGAGTCTCACAAATTTGTCTGTCTGAGATAGTTCTGATCCATGGGATCTCAGCCTCCTGAGTAACTAGGATCCCAAGGGGGTACACTGAGCTCCCTTCCTTTTGACTGGTGACATCTGCAAGGCCTTCTCTGTCTTCGATGCAGGGCACAGTCACCAGCTGTTTCATGTGTGTGCGATCCTGGCCACACACATGCAGATGGAAGCCATCCTGCTGGACAAGACCCTAAGGAAGGAGTGGCTCCTGGCCTCCTTCAGGCCCCTCTCCTTCCCCCAGATCGCTGGAGCTCTGCTACTGTGCATCATCCTCTGCCTCAGCAGCATAATTTATTTCTCAGTTGCTCTGTATCGGAATCCTGAGCCAGAATTACATACAAAAGAAACATGATTCAGCCGGATGTGGTCTGTGGCGTGTGCCAGTGTTAAGCGGCAACTCCCCAGCCCACCAAAAACTGTCTTACACACGTGGTCCTCGAGACTGGTGCCTTGGTACTTTTGAGTTCATGTGCACTGATTCTGTACATGCGGTTTTAAAGGGGAACCTGGGCTCAGATCATCTTGGACAGACGGATGATTACTGTCTCAATCAGGGTTAAGTTGATCTGAATTGGTTATAGGATTCTCCCCTTGTGATTTTTATATCACTCTTTAAAAGTAGAAATGGAAGCTGGGCACCGGTGGCTCACGCCTGTAATCCTAGCCACTCAGGAGGCTTAGATTTCTGAGAACTGAGGTTCAAAGCCAACCTGGGCATGAACATCCATGAGATGCTTATCTCCAATTAACCACCAGAAAACCAGAAGTGGTGCTGTGGCCCCAAGCGGTTCAAGCCTCACGACCCACTCACCCCTGAAAAAAAAATACAAATGGAATTCATATAGCAGAGTTTTTCCTGAGATCTTTCATAGGTACCTGAACTCAGGTCTCAGGTCACCAGGAGGACCTAAGAAAGCACAGGTGGGTCTCAGGGAGCCTGGGAGAAAGTCCACATTCCCTAGGGCCTCCTGCCCTAGGGAAGGGAAAGAGCAGGGCAGGCCTCTGCTCAGAGTCACTCGGTTTTCAAAGTGCCCCTCCTGTGTGTCTTATGGATTTTTAGATAGTCAGTGCTCTTTCGTGTAGTCCTAGGGGCTCAGGAAATTGAGATCTAAGGATGACAGTTCAAAATGAACCAGGGTAGGAAAGTCCATTCTCCAATTAACCACCAAAAAGCCGGAAGTGGAGCTGTAGTTCACATAGTAGTCAGCCTTGAATGAAAAAGCCAGGGAAAAGTGGGAGGCTCAGAGTTCAAGCTCCAGTCTCACCAGAATGATAGACCTGGAAGGAAGAAAGGAAGTGATGGAGGGAGTGAGTGGGGAAGAAAAAAAGAGGAAGGTAGGAGGGGGGAACAAAGGAAGGAAGAATAGTGCTGCTATTACGATTTAAACTCTTCCGTCACAGGCTAGTTGAGTATTAGCCAGATTTCCTCACCATAACCCCTTGTGGTACACACTGTCTGACGTGTTCCTCTGGCACCCACTAATGCCCAGTTTTCCTCAACTGAGAAACAATAGTGAAGATTATTATCCTGCAGTTGTCTTGTTGTGCCCATTATAATGCCAATATATCCCTTCACTGATGGGAAACAGCCTTGGGCTTGGCATGCCGGGGGACACTGGCCCGTGCATTTTAGTGCGTGGCACACAGGCTATGGTCCTTGAAGGAAACAGGACGTGGGTCAGAACAAACCTGGAATGGTCTGTCTTGTTGGGACCAGCCTTCTGGCTGGACGGATGCAAAGTCACGGCTAATAAATTGGGTGGCTGAATGAATCCATGGCGGCTTGGAGGAGAGGCTAAGTGTAGGAAGAAGGTGACAGTAACAAGGTCCTGAGGCCAGCAGGTGCTGGTCCCACTGGAGGGTTAGGAATCCGGCTACTTGCTCCTGGCAGTGTTTAGCCCTAGAAGAAGACACGGGGATGATTCAACAGCTGAAGAGTTCTGGAATTTTCCTGAAATTCCTTCCTGAGTGATTGTGGAAGGGCAGCCCTGGGTCCCTTTGTAACATGTCTGCTTTAATGCAGACAGGTGTGTTTCTGGCCAGACATGGTCACTCCATGGCCTCATGTCAGTCAGTGGGTCTCTCTGCAAGTTTACTTTTGCTTCTTCCCAAGCACAGAGCAAAAGTATCTCAAAGATCATTTTCAGCTTAAAATGTGCTCACATACAGAGGCTCAAACTGGTGGTACATAACACCCGATGGCAGAGAGGGATGGTGGGATGGGGGGTTACTGGAGTTTGAATTTTTATCAGAGGCCCCAGGATTTTTTTTTTCTAAGACAAGAGCTCCACATGTAGCCTAGGCTAGCCTCAAACTCATAATCCCCCAGCCTCAGGGTGGAATGTTACTCAGCAAAGAAAAGAGACATTGTGGAAAAGACTTGGAGGGTCAGAGAAAGCAGTTGTCAAAGCCTGGAAGGAGGGAAGTGACTCTGGAAGGAGGGGAGGTGACTGGTAATATAGGAGCCATACAAGGGAATATTTTTTTTTCCATGGTAGAAATATTTGTGAGCTGGGCACTGGTGGCTCATGCCTGTAACCCTCACTAAGGAGGCTGAGATCTGAGGATTGAGGATCAGACAAGGTAGGAAAGTTCATGAGAATCTTATTTCCAGTTAACTACCAGAAAATCAGAAGTAGATCACTAGCATGAGCAAATAATAAAAGCTCAGGGACAGCACCCAGGCCCTGAGTTCAAGTCCCATCATCAACAAAAACCAAACATCCTTTCAGTTCTCAAGTGATAAGAGCACAATAAAAATGAGCATATATATGTATCTGTATTGACACACATGAACATATGAATGTATGTCTGCTTGGAATATGGAGTACATTTTTTTCTTCCACTAGATGGGGTTCAGCTTTCATTCTTGAAGGTCCTGAGGTAGAATTCTTTACTAATTGCTTTCTGTGTCCCATAATTTCAGACTAAAAGAAGGGTCCTGAAACCATCTCTGCAGATCAGTAAGCCTCCAAATGGAATCTAGGGACCTTTGGTGTCTGCAAATATTCTTCCAAAGTGTTCCATGGGCTGGGTCAAAATGCAGGACACACAACTTTGTCAGACTTCCTTTCCTTTCTTCCTCCTCCCTCCCACTGTCTTTTTTTCCCCCCACTGAAATAATTGAATCAAAAATTTTAAATACCTGACATTTGTGTGTGTGTGTGTGTGTGTTTTGTCATGGGGGTGTCGGGAGCCATATTTTAAAAAATTGAGTCAAAAATTTAATATACCACATTTGTTCTGGGGGGGAGGAAGGAGGAAGGCTATGAATAATTCGAATAAAAACACGTCAAAAGTGAGAGAAGAAAATGTCGAATCCTTTCAAAGGTCGAATCTTTTCCAAGTTCTACTCCTGGCCAAGTGTCTTCCTTCCTGAAGTCTGGTCTCTAATTCCACAGAGAACTGCAATAGAGAACAGCCATTATGCCAGGAGCTGGCGCCTCCCTGGTCTACGGCTGAGATCTGAGGATCCAGCCTGGGCAGGAAAAGCCCCTGGCACTGTTACCTCCAACAAACTACCCAGGAAAGATGAAAGTGGTGCTCGAGCAAAAGAGGCCCCGAGTTCAAGGCCCACGGCCGAGACAATAAAAAAGGTCATCCTCGGGAATGGGAGGGGGGCCAGGGATGACCGAGGCCTAAGCTACTCAGGCTGAGCACAGCCCACGAACAGACTCCAGAGCCAGAACACCGCTTCCAGGGAGCGTCCAGCGACGTTCGCAGGGCTCGGTGCCCCCGTCGGGGCTGGTCCGGCGCTGGGATTCCGGGTCTCCGCTCCCCTATCTGCCATCACTCCCGTCGCTGCGGTTTCCTCCCTGCGGTTTCCCCAGATCTCCCGTTAGCCCCGCCCCCTGCTGTCGCCTAGGAGACCAGGGCCCTTTCCGGCCCCGCCCGCACCTCCTCGAAGGCCCCGCCCCTCCCAGAGAGCGGGCGCGCCGATTGGTCCGTTTGAAATGCGCCGGGCGGGCGCTCACCTGGGCTTGCAGCGTCGCCGCCAGGCTTTTCCGGAGCCGGGCGTCTCAGCCACAGTCCCTGGTATCGCGGCGTCGCGGTCTTTCCTCAGCCCTCCGGGCCCGGCCTTGGCGTCCCGCGAGCGTGTTGGGCCCGCCTTGAGCTTGCTGCCATGAAGCCAGCGTGAGTACCTGGCGGGGGGCCCCGGAGGGGGCGGGGTCGGGCTGGCCGGAGGACCCAGGCCGGCGGGGGGCCCTGGAGGACTCTGGGGTCGCACGAGAGTCCAGGCCGGCGAGGGGCTCCGGAGCCCGGGGGGACTCGGGGAGCCCCAGGCTGGCGGGGTCCGGAGGTGGCCGGGGCGGGGGGGCTGGGTGTCCCTCAGCGTCTCAAGTCGGAAACTTGGCGCGGGTTCGACCCCCGGCCTCGCGGGTCGGGAAACGTGGTCGCCCGGGTCCCGCCGCCCGCTCTCGCGGGGTGCCATCGCCCAGGGGCGCGGTTTGGGGTCCGGTCCCTGGCTCCCCACTGAGCTCCGCGGGCCGGCCCTGCCTGGGTCCGGCGCCTCCCGCCGGCTCCCCGCACGCGGCCCCAGCTCGGCCACCGCCCAGGGAGCCGCGGCCCATGCCCATTGGCTTCTGTTTCCTCTAGGAAACAAGTATGTGAACAATGTACTGTCCAAGTCAATAACTGTACCCCATCTACACGCTTAGGCAACCTATAGATACAAGTAGGAAAGGAAAACGGTGAACTAAGTGTCTTTTTCATTTGCCTCTATTTACAGGAGCCTGGCACTGACAGTTTGCACCCACATTTCTTTTGGGGTGAAACATAATAGTTTTGAGCATTGGATGATCTCATACAGTACACACAAAGCCACTCATTTTACTTAGTTATGTAGCTTTGGGGATGGTACCCAGGTCTTGTGCATGCTGGGCAAGTGCTGTCAAAATGAACATCCAGCCCTTAGACAAATCTCGATGGAAGATGTCACTCACATGTATGTGTGTGTGTGTGCGTGTCTGTAATTCATTGAGATGGTGGGTCTGGCTTAGTAAAGATGTGACAGACACAGTGTGTGTGCCCGTGTAGTTATATGTAGCTCAGATTTATACTGACTAAAATTGTTGCTCATGGAATTGTACAAACTAAGGTGGGCACCTGGGGCTTATACCTGTAATCTTAGCTGGAGGGTGTGATCTGAGGATTGCAATTCAAAACCAACCCAGGGAGGAAAGCCTTTGAGTCTTACCTCCACCTAACTACCAAAAAGCTGGGAGTGTTGGTATGACTCGGTTGCTAGAGCTCAAGCTTCAAGTGAAAAAGCCAAACAAGAGTCCTAAAGGCTCTGAGTTCAAGCTTCAGTAGGAGAACAAAACAGAAAACATGAACAAGCTATTTATAATCTAGGACTAATAAATTCACTAGGTACATTTAATACCAAAACTATATTCTAAACCAAACTTTAATTACATTTGGATGCCATGTTCTTCTAAACAGTTTATTTACTGTTATTCATGTTGTTTATAGTGCAGTGTTTTAGACCTGCTAAAGAGATATAAATAATTCCTAAGAAGGTTGACTGTATAAACTATCTTGAGGCTTTGCATGTTACTGTTGAACTGGAATGTTTTTTTTATTTATAACCAGGAGAGCTAAAACACCCCGGAAACCTCTAGTGAAAAAAGGATCCCAAACTAACCTGAAAGACCCAGTTGGGGTAAGGTCTCCCGGGGGTTTATCTTTCCTAAGTTCTTTTCTGCCTAAAGTACGTGCTTGCTTTGTTTATGTATGTATGCATGGTGCTGCTGGGGTTTGAACCTAGCCTCACACTTGATAGGCGCTCTCACCTAACCACACCTCCAGCCCTGTGTGCTTGGAAGGGCAGGAAGAAGAGATTGGAAGAAACTGGAGTCTAAGTACACATAGCTGGTTGAGTTTCCTCAGTTAAGTTATGAAAAGATTGTTGGAAATTCGCTTTCACTATAGGATTCATTAGGCCTGTAAAAGCTAATTTGATTGTAAAAGCTTTTAGTTGTTGACTGTAAACCTGTAACCAATTATAATTTGAGAGAGTAGAGTCCAGAATCTTCAGCTGGGGTCATGTCTCTCTGGACAAGGAGATTGTTTGCTTGGTTACATGTTCTCTCCCACCTGTGTGTGGAGCTTGAGGATGTTTCTCCGGGAGAGTACTCAAACTAGCATTTGTTAAGTCTGATATATAAGAGTGCAGTTCAGCTTATGCCTCCTCATAATTGCAAGTCCTTCACTTATTTCAGACGTGGGAACTTCCTTTTCAGTTGAAAGATAGCTGAGCGGATCTACTTCCCTCTGCACACCAACACCAGGGTTGTGTCTTTAGTACACCTGAGGTGTCCTGTGCTCTGTGAATGACAAATAGAAGAGGGTTAGTTTGTTTGGAGAAGGCATTGTGAGTGCCCCATTGCCCCCACTGCACACAACAGCTGCTTCTGCTGTGAGGCAGAAGTGGAGTCACCAGGTGCTATGCACAGAAGGCTTTTCTCAAATCTCCACTCCCTTTATTTACTTCTTTTATAGTAAGTGGCAGGTTTGGGCAGTAGTGTTGTAGTTGGCATCCAATACCAAAGAATTGTGAGAGGTTTTATTTAATTGTTAAAGGATGCTTTTATTATTTGTGCATGATAAAATTGTGGAGAGAAGTGTTGCCATTTGTCACTTTGATTATGGAAATGGATTTTATTCAATCTTTCCCTCATCCTTAATGTCTTCCATAAGTTTTGAGTGGCCCTTTTGCTGCCGGTGACTTGTTTCTATAGCTTTCTTAAGTAGAAAAACTGAATGTGTGTTGAATGAATGAGTGAGTGAGAGAGTGATGGACATAAGTGTAGCCAGGCAAATGCCAGCTTCCCTCAAGTACCTTTCTGGGTTTTGTAGGTGTACTGCAGGGTGCGCCCGCTGAGCTTCCCTGACCATGAGTGCTGCATAGAAGTGATCAACAATACCACTGTGCAGCTTCATACCCCCGAGGGCTACAGACTCATCCGAAGCGGAGACTACAAGGAGGTATTTCATCCTTACTTGGACCAGCTTATTTCTGCTTGGCCTGTGGCCTTGATGGCTTTCCGCGTGGAGTTTCGCAGACTTCATGACACAGGCCAGCCACCACGTCTGAGGCAGGGTTGGGTTCTGCCTTGTGTGTTCTAGAGCTGGAGGTTGCTTTCCAGGCAGTTCTTAACGCTGTGTCTTTTTCAGAGCCGATGTTAGAAGCAGTTTGATGTGAATAATGTGATGTCCTGTGTTGTTTCATACGCGTAGAGATTGGAGTAACATTTGATAGGAGGCATTGTGTATTGACTTTGGAAGTTTTTTGTTTTAATTTTCTGTTTTTGAGACAGGGTCCTGCTATGTAGCCCACGCCGGCCTGAAACTCACTATCCAGCTCAGGTTGATATCCAGATTGGGATTTCCTTGCCTCAGCCTCTCAAGTACCTAGGCTGTTGCCACTGTACCTGGAATGTGTGTTTTGTATTTAGCAAAATACTGAGCAAACTGAATAAACAGTTGAGTTCAGACTCGCCCACATCTGTAATCTTGGTACTTGGGAGGTTCAAGGCCAGCCTAGATACATAAACAGTAGCAACAAAAATGTGTGTGTGTGTGTGTGTGTATGTGTAGAATTCACTATAAGCATTGTAATATACATTACCCTAACCTAGTGGCTAAAGGTCAGAGGAGAGTTTAAACGATGATTTGTTAAGACAGTGCCTTTATGGACCTTGCATCTTCATCAGGACAAGTAGGCCTCATACCTAGTGAGGTGAAGGTCAGGAATGCTGAAGAGAACCCGACCTGGGAGTGGGGAGGGAAGAAGACTAATTGAGGCTGCCACGCATCTTTTCTACCTTTCTGTTTGTTTGTTTTGCTGGTGCTAGGGTTTAAACTCCAGAGTCTTGTGCTTGCTCCTCTGCTGCTCTATCACGTGAGCTTTGCTTGTACCCTGGCTTTTTGCTGGCTATTTTGGAGATAGCTTTGAGACCATGAGCTTCTGGATCTCAGCCTCCTCAGTACCTTGGATTACAGGCATGAGCCACTGGTACCTCTGAGGTGACTGTCCTACAGACCACAGCCTGTGGCTCCCTTGATGCTTTCCCATTGTTCTCCTCATCTCAGCAGCATTGCCTTCCTGAAGCTTTCTTGCCTGCCTACCCCTGCAACCTTCCTGCCCCACACCTGGCTTTTCCCCCAGCCTGTGAACACTGAGCCAGTCTATGGCTGGGATTCTTTCCCTTGGCTTCAAGTGTTGATTATCTTTGTCCCTCCATTTTTTGGCATTCCCCCTACCCCCCAAATAATATCCTTTTACCTTTTCAACTGGTGATAGCATCATCCTTATGCAAGTGCTCTGGCCAGACCTGGAATCTGTTTTCCACTGGCTCTTCTCATATCCAGGTCATTTGTAGATACTGTCAGGTCACCTCTAAAGTTTTTATCTGGAAGCATTCCTTTCCTATCTCTCTAGCTAGTGCTTCTATACTCTGTTGGGAAGAAGCAGGTGATTATTTTTGGTGTTCAGCCATGGATACAGTGCAGCCTGTGCTGGATGGAGCCAACCATGACATTAGATAACAGAGAATAGCTTGCTAATCTGATCATATGACTGTAGGTAACAGAATGGCTTTCTGATCTGATCAGTGAGATGAGTCTGCTAATACAGGTTGCGCTGTGGCAGCAATGCTTTAAATGTCTAAGAGGATGGTAAACTAGCAGCTCTTTGACAATGCCATCAGTACTGAGCCTGAGCCTGCTTGGACCTGGTCTTTGATCATTTCTACACAGCTGCCAGAATAATCTTGTCAAATATAAATGAGACCTTATCCTTTGCCTGTCCCAAACCTTTCAAGGCACAAGTCCTTAAGTGAGCAAATTCCTGTTCAACCTGTCTTCTGTTTATCTCCACCCTCTTTTAGTACTATCCATATATATATATATATATATATTCAAATCCTGTGTTTTTTTGTTTTTTGTTTTTTTTTCACTCACTGCTACTGTACTAGATGAGCCAGGCCTCCAGTTCTGGCTTTTTTTTTGTTTTTTTGTGGGTCATGGGGATTGAACTCGGCCTGGGCACTGTTCCTGAGCTCTTCAGCTCATGGCTGCTGCCCTACCCATGGGTCTGGGCGTTGTCCCTGAGCTCTTCAGCTCAAGGCTATCATCCTACCATTGAGCCAGGCCCCACTTCCCATTTTCTAGGGGTTAATTGGAGATAAGAGTCTCAGGTCCTTTTGTGCCAGGCCGGCTTTGAACCTTGATCCTCAGATCTCAGCCTCCTGAGTAGCTAGGATTATAGGCCTGAGGCACCGCTCCTGGCCTGGATTTTTTTTTTTTTTTTTTTGCTGGTTAACTGGAGATAAGTCTCATGACTTTGCTGCCGGGTCTGACTTAAAACCATCAGCACCCAGCTCTCATTCAATCTTCTAAGATCCTTTGGATATACCAGAACTCTGGGACTAATCTTTCCTTTGGATCTTAGCTTGGACTGCTCCTTACCCTTGGGTTTCAGCTTAACCTATCACATCCTCTGAGGTCCAGCCTACTCACCTGGCTAGTCTTCTGCACCATGCACTAGACCACCTCCTTTGTAGATCTGACCCGTTTACAGTTATATGGGAAATGCATCCCTGGGTACTTTGTCCCATGTGAACATCACAGGAGGTACTTAGGCAAACCTCTGTGTGCTGCAGAACTATGGCCTTGTGCTTCTGTACTGAATACTGTAGGCGTTTATAGCTCAATGGTCAGTGTCTGTATCACATGTATCTAAACAGTAAAGTCTTCAGATACTTGAGTGCATGGCACTTCCTTGTGACTTCACTAGCTGCTAGGCCTTTTCAGGTTTCATTATTGTATGTTGGTGTGTATACATGATGTCATTGAAAAGCTGTTTGAGGTGCACCAGCTGTACTTTTCAATGGACTGATCGTGAAGCAATGTTCTAGGAAGGCTTTATGGATCTCTGAAGATGTAGAATTGTTTCTTTTTATTTTGCTTTTGTGTGTGTTTGTGTGTGTGTGTGTGTGTGAGAGAGAGAGAGAGAGAGAGAGAGAGAGAGAGAGAGAGTGTGTGTGTGTGTGTGTGTGTGTGAGAGAGAGAGAGAGAGAGAGAGAGAGAGAGAGAGAGAGAGAGAGAGAGAGAGAGAATGAACTTGGAGCCTAGGTGCTGTCCCTTAGCCTTTTCACTCAAGGCTAGTACTGTAGCAATTGGGTCACAGCTTCACTTATTTATGTGTGTGCGTGTGCGTGCGTGTGCGTGTGTGTGCGTGCGTGTGCGTGCGTGTGCGTGTGTGTGTGTGTGTGTGTGTGTGTTTTCTGGTTATTTGGAGATGTTTCATGGACTTTCCTACCTCGGCTGACTTCAAACTGCAATCCTCAGATCTGAGCCTTATGAGTAGCTAGGATTATAGGTGTGAGCTACATGAGCGAGGTAAACTACTGCTACCCAGCTAGACTTGTTGACTTAACACATTAAAAAGGTTTCAAGAATGTGCAAATAAGTATGTATAAATAAGAAATTTGGTGGGAATGACCATGTCACTGTCTCTTGGCAGAAGGTACTGTTTATAATCGAGAGAGCATCACACTGGAAATGGCTTTGCCACTTAATCAGTCTAGGGGCTCAGTCTAAAGGCTGAGTTGGAAGTTCTCTAACTTGAGGACTGTGAAGCCATCTCTACCTGGCATCCTCCTGAGATGATTTGTGTGGTTGTGAAATAGACTGGAAATGTCCACAGAGGGAATCCGGTTTCTCATCGATGAAAGGAACAGTCAGTCGGACCTCCAGTTCCACACCTCCACCCCGACCACTGCTTCCAAGTTGAAAGAGCTTCATGTTTTCTTCTTTGTGTGTGGACATGTGACATGTTCTTGCACAAACACTGTAGTGATAAACAGTGCTCCTTGCTAGACACAGGAAATCCACAGATTCAGTACAATACTCATTTAAACAAATCCTCTCTCTCCCTCTCTCCCTACTTCCCTCTTTTCCTCTTCTCCCTCTCCCCAGACTCAGTACTCATTTAAGCAGGTATTTGGCACTCATACCACCCAGAAGGAGCTTTTCGATGTCGTGGCAAGTCCCTTGGTGGATGACCTCATTCATGGCAAGAATGGTAGGATTCCTATGCCTTGAGAATGCATAAAGATGTGCATTTGTGCTCTCAGGGCAGAATGTCCCTCTGGGTTGTTTGTCATAGAATCCCTGTGGGAGGGGCATTATCAGTGCTATTAATTATCGCTTGCCATAGGTCTGCTTTTCACCTACGGTGTGACGGGAAGTGGAAAAACTCACACCATGATTGGCTCTCCGGGGGAAGGAGGGCTGCTTCCTCGCTGTTTGAACATGATCTTCAATAGCATAGGGTCATTCCAAGCCAAACGATATGTAAGTAGGACTTCTCACTGCAGATACCTGTGACTCCGGGGCGGTGGGTAGAGGGGCTGTCAGGGAAGAGTCCGTGCAGTGGAGGCATCTCAAAGCTGAAATGTGTTCACTTGTTCTGGGCATAGGCATGGTGGCACATACCTGTAATCCCAGTGTTTGGGAGACAGGACTTAAGTTCCAGCCAGCCTAGGCTATACATGACCCTGCCTCGAAAAAGAAAGAAAACATTGTAATGTTTTTCTTTGAAAAAAAAAAATGTAAATATGTTTATTGCCAAGTTATATTCTAAAACAAAACCAAAACATTGGTGTGACCTTGTCCTCCCCTTAGGTTTTCAAGTCTAATGATAGGAACAGCATGGACATACAGTGTGAGGTGGATGCCTTGCTGGAGCGACAAAAAAGGGAAGCTGTGCCCATTCCAAAGACTCCCTCTAGCAAGTAAGTGAGCTGTATGTGCAGGGCAGAGGCCCAAGGGGACAAAGACCACCTGTGGTTTCCCTGGGCCTGGAGAATAGAGACGGCCGAGACTCGCTGGCCTGAAGGTGAATGGTGGGTCAAGGTTGAGAACTCCTGTTAGTGACACGCTCAGACCTCCTTTCTGAAGGCAGGGAGGGTGTGAGGCCTGTGCTGTCCACCTAGGAGGACTAAGGGCAGTGGTGGCCAATGGCCATGATGCGTCTGCATCCAGTTGCTTTGTGTATCTCTGCTTAACAGCAGGTTGTCTGTGTCAGGTGTTTGTTTCCTTGGGACTGCTTTTCATAGTGACTCAACAATACATAAAGTCAGACTTCTTTTTGGTTTTGTTTTTTAGACGGCAAGTGGACCCAGAGTTTGCAGATATGATAAATGTTCAAGAATTCTGTAAAGCTGAAGAAGTTGATGAAGACAGTGTCTATGGTGCCTTTGTCTCTTACTTTGAGATATACAATAATTACATATATGATCTACTAGAAGAGGCACCGTTTGATCCCATAAAGCCCAAGTAAGTAGAGAAGAGCCTCTTGTTAGCTATTAGCCCTGGAGGATCTCTTCACTCAGCCTTTGATTACTTTTCACCAGCCATAGTGGTGATTTGCTTTCAGAATGCCATGAGGCCACTTGTGTATCATGTAATTAGTGTTCAGTGAGGGCTTTTACTATTAACTAATTATAACTGGACTGGAAAACCAGCAGGTTAAGGCTTATAAATAAGATGAGTAGTTTGAATATTCATCTTACAGAGGAAATTATATGTGTGTGTATGTGTTGTATATATGTTTACGTAGCCCAAGCTGTCTTTGAGCTTTGAATCCTCCTACCTCAGCTTCTTGAGTTCTGGGAGTATAAGGGTGCCTGGCTGAGAGGTTATTGAAAATTCTTGGCTCTGAGCTGTGCTTTGAGAAGAACTTGAATTTAATTGTATAAGAAGCTATACCGGTTGGTGTGGCCTAGTGCTGCCTTTTTAGAAACAGATGGTGTTGGGAGATTTGCAGCCTCTTATCTATATGTCTGAGTGGTTGCTAAAGCTGTTATTTGTACAAGTAGCGCTCTGATCACCTATCACTAACTCAGGAAGTTATACCATGCTGTCATTATGCCAGCGTTTGTGCTCCTTCTGTTTCCTTGGGTTGTGTACCTAGACTAGAGACTGATTACCACCAGATATTAAAAATCCATCAGCTAGCCTTGGTGCTAGAGCTGATTCTGGGATCTTATGTTTGATGCTTAGTATGTTGTCCTTGAGTGTTTCTTGCTGTCTTCATTAGGGCCTCTCAGGATGTTTTATAAACTTAACTCTTGTGTTGATGTCTGATAGAACATTGGAAAAACAGCTGGATTTGGAATGGTTAGATGGAGATTGATGTTTGTGTATCTATATACTTATATGAAAAGTATGTGGACCCCAGTGAGGCTGGACTTGATAAAAGTGTTTCTGTGATTTTTGGACACATCTCTATGGATCTTTACTCAGAGTCCTTGAATTTGCCAAGGATTGGTAAAATAATGACAAAGTTGCTAAGCAAACTAAATGTGAAAGTATTAATTTTAGAAGTTTATGTGAAGGAAGGCTGTTCTTTTTTGCTTTTGCTCTACTTAGCCATTTTTCATATGGGAACTAGTATTTTTTTTTTTTTTTTTTTTTTTTTTTTTTGCCAGTCCTGGGCTTGAGCTCAGGACCTGAGCACTGTCCTTGGACTTTCTCAAGGCTAGAGCTCTACCACTTGAGCCTCAGTACCACTTCCGGGTTTTTTCTATGTATGTGGTAACGAGGAATCGAACCCGGGTCTTCATGCATGCTAGGCAAGCACTTTAACCACTAGGCCAAACTCCCGGCCCTGGAACTAGTATTTTTTTTTCCCTCTTTTTGAAACAGTTTTTCTGTGAAGCCCAGGCTTGCCTGATACTCTTGATCATCCCCTGCCTTTGTTCTTGGGTGTTGAGATTATAGGCATGTGCTACCATCCTCAGCTTCAAATGACAACTTAAAAGGACTTTAAGGGACTTATTTCTGGTGTCACTTGTCTATTTGCCCCTGAAATATTGGTATTAAAAAGAGATCTTGGGAATGTGGCCTAGTGGTAGAGTGCTTGCTTAACATCTATGAAGCCTGGGTTTGATTCCTTAGTACCACATAAATAGAAAAGGCTGGAAGTGCGCTGTGGCTCAAGTGGTAGAGCAAAAGAAGCTCAGGGACAGTGTCCAGGCCCTGAGTTCAAGCCTCAGGACTGGCCAATAACAAACAAAAAGGGATTTTATGTCCCATTTTATTAACTTTTTTCCTTTGTTCTAAACTTTCAGTTGTGTTGAATCACAATTCCATGAGTACCCAGTTTTCTAAACTTCTGTGTGGTCATTCATTGCTACCGATCATTTTGATGTTTTTCTAAGTCCCAAGTGTATGGTTTTAAAATTAGATTGTTTTCAAAGGATCCTGTCTTAGTTTAACTTAGTTATTTTATTATATATATATATATATATTTTTTTTTTTTTTTTTTTTGCCAGTCCTGGGGCTTGAACTCAGGGTCCAGACACTGTCCCTGATCTTTTTTGCTCAAGGCTAGCATTCTACCACTTGAGTCACAGTAGCACCTCCAGCTTTTTCTATTTATGTGTTATTGAGGAATTGATCCTACGGCTTCATGCATTCTAGGCAAGCACTCTATCATTAAGCCACATTCCCTGCCCTGTGGTGGTTTTAAATGCAGTGAACTAGGGTTTAATGCAATGAACCAGGGTGCTGGGGGCTCATGCCTGTATCCTAGCTACTAAGGGAGGATAAACACTGAGAAACCAAGGTTCAAAGCCTGCCCAGGCAGATAAATCTGAGAGCCTCCTGTCTCCAGTTAATCAGCAAAATGGTGGAAGCAGAGGTGTGACTCAAGTGCTGTAGCACCAACCTTGCTCAAAGAAGCTAAGGAAAAATATGGAATATGGAAGAATATTGTCCCAGTACTGGCACAATAAAGGGTTGGGTGCACGGGTACAATGGAGACATTTTGCCGCTTGGTGTTAGTACGAAGAGGTGGCTGTGAGCAGTAATGTCACCTTACTCCTTCACCAGGTGGAACAGTTGCAGTACCCCCGCGAAGAACACAGATTTTGTGTATGTTGGGAAAGGGGTGGCATCTGTGGCATGTTGTGCATAGCTACCTCTAACCCTTACTTGCTTCTGGAAACATCTATCACTGACTGTTAGTGATGATGGTGACTGCTTAGTCTCTACTCTCACCAGTTACAAGAATGTGGGAGCAGGCAGCTTCCTTACCCAGCAGCATTCACTCGCCTTGAAGACTAAAACTCCTGACTGTTTTTGTGCTACTGCTGGGACGCTCAGAGTAGTTCTGCGGGCAGACTTTGAAGCATGAGGAAAATGCTAAACTGTGATGATGAATCTGTGTGTGTGCACTGTTACTAATACTTTTGGTCTCTGTTTGTTTAGTGTATTTCATGTGCTTCTTTATGGCAGATAAGAACGAAGCTTTTCAAACCATTAGTCCCCAGTGCACAGTTATGTGCTTAATCTTGATTGTATCCCTGCAAGCTTGGCCAAGTAGACAGTACTCTGGGTTCTTTATGGAAACTTATTCTCCATTAAAGAATGGGTGCTAGTTTTCCTGGCACTTTGGACCTCCTCTGAAGTATCTCACAATGTCGGGAACTAATCTATTTTCTTGCCTATAGACTTCCACAGTCTAAAATGCTTCGGGAAGACAAGAACCATAACATGTACGTTGCAGGATGTACAGAAGTAGAAGTGAAGTCTACAGAGGAGGCTTTTGAAGTTTTCTGGAGAGGTCAGACACAGAGTTGGAATTGAGAACCATAAAATGATGGGTTTGACTATAAAAATGCAGAGCCAATGCTGGGCACGGTAGCTCACACCTGTAATCCTAGGTACTCAGGAAGCTGAGATCTGAGGATTGCAGTTCAAAGCAAGCCCAGGCATTTAAGTCCATGCGATTCATCTCCAGTTAACCACCAGAAAACAGAAGTGGTGCTGTAGCTCCAGGGGTAGAGTAGTAACCTTGAGCTGAAGAGCTCAAGGACAGTGCCCAGGCCGAGTTTAAGATCTACGATCAACCAAAAGGAAAAAAAAAAAAAAAAGCAGAGCTGGTTGCTGTAATTTGATTTATTTATTTATTTAATATATTTTTTTATTGTAATTAATAGAAGGGTTACATGATATTTGCCAGATAAATGGTGCCTTAATTCCCACACAATGATACCCTTTTACATGTCATGGTCCCCATTTCCCTTCCCCCCTCCCCCACCCCTCATCTTGTTTTCCCCCGTTCCCTATCCAATTTCAGATAACCAAATACAAATATATCCGATATATCAGGTAACAAAGTGAGATAATGTAACAGTATGAAATAACCAAGGGACAGTAGAAGTGATGAGAGATAACATAGTACCTGTAATTTGATTTATTATTGGAAAGCATGTGTGATGATAATTAGTGGCTTTCCTGACATCATAGGGCAGAAAAAGAGACGTATCGCTAATACTCACTTAAACCGGGAATCCAGCCGTTCCCACAGCGTGTTCAACATCAAACTTGTCCAGGCCCCGTTGGATGCAGATGGAGACAATGTCTTACAGGTAAATGGTAGTGTGGGGCGCTTCTTTAGTTCCACCTCAGGCCTTAATTTTTAGAGCTAAATGTTGCAATAAAGATAGCTCTAGAATGAATACATACCTGATGAAGACACAGTTAAAAATTTTTTATTAGAATAGTTTAGGGTAACTGCCTGTTTAGTCTGTGATGCTGAAATTAAAAAAAAAAAAAACTCTTAAAATAAGAGTGTGTGAGCCATTGTTTCATCTGTGCTGACTTGTATGTGGAAATTTATGAATGGGTTTTAAATATCAGCAGTTGGCTTTCCCAAGTGGACACAGTTCAGATAGTGCCACTGTTGGAAATTGGTCACCTGTTGACAGGGGTCACAGGAGCCCTACAAGTTAATCAGTACTCACGGCTGATCCTGTCCTTTTGTGGTGCACATGACAGTTACCCACAGCAGTTGACCTAATAGCTGTAGCCATTAACCTATAATATATTCAGAGTGAATAGTGAAACTGGCATTGTGCAGGTTTGTGGGTGGCAAGAGGGACATGGTTCTGAAGACTGACAAAACTCGATTTTGACTCGTTGTGAGGTTGTAAGAATGAAAGGAAGCTGCTCTGCTCTTGATAAATGCTGGTCAGAGACAGATGACTAGAAGTTAGCTTTCCATATACACTTGATTTTTTTGATCACATCTTTCTTTACTTACTTGCTTATTTGCTTATTGGTACTAAGGGTTTGACTTTTTTTTTTTTTTTTTTTTGCCAGTCCTGGAGCTTTAACTCTGGGTCTGAATGATATCCCTGAGCTTTTGTGCTCAAGGCTAGTACTTCTCCACTTGAGCCACAGCTCTACTTCTCACTTTTTTTTTTTTATGACTAGAGAAAAGAGTCTCACAGACTTCACTGTCTGTGCTGATTTCAAACTGTGATTCTCAGTTCTCAGCCTGCTTAGTAGCTAGGATTATAGGCATGAGCCACCAGTGTGTGCTGGATTTGAATTTTCTTTTAGTATTTTGATACCATTTAGGCACTTTGACTTTCATGTTCTGTAATAATTAGAGTGTCTAAAATTATTAGCTATACCTTCCTTCCTTCCTTTTTTTTTTTTTTTGTCAGCCCTGGAGCTGATCTTAGAGCCTGGTCATGGTCCTTGAGCTTTCTCAAGGCTAGCATTCTACCACTTGAGCAACAGCACCACTTATGGCTTTCTCTGTATATATGATGGGAATTGAGCCAGTGCTAAGTAAGTGCTGTACTACTGAGTTACATCCTCAGCCCCAATTTAAAGCCTTGAATCTACTCTAGATTCAGCTTTTTATTTAGTATATTTACTAAGTTCCTACTGAATGGTTGCTGTAGGGAGCTGGAGACAAAGTGTAGCTAAAGTCTTGCTTCTCAGGAAGTACATAGTCTAATGTCTGGGCTATGGAGGAATATATGTATATTACATATGTGTATAAACATGTAGGTATGTACACACACATATATATGTATCATATATATATGCACATCCATGTTTTTATTTTCTTTCTGAGACTTGAACTTGCAGTCCTATTTATCATATGCTTTCAGCAAGCTCTTAATTATCTTCTGCTCCTCCTGTGCATTTTATATTGTGCAGATATTATATTCATGAATATGTAATCACTTGTTAGTAACTTTTTTGGTTTGTTTGATTTTTAAAATATTTTCACTGTGTAGTCCAGGCTGTCCTCAGCCTTCTAAGTGCTGGGATTCTGGACATGTGACATGATGCCCAGCTGTTAATTTGATTTTACTTAGGAATATGATAAACCAGTTAATAACTTAATTTGGATTATTGGCTTTATCCCTTTTAGGAGAAAGAACAAATCACTGTAAGTCATTTCTCCCTGGTAGAGACTGGGATTACAGACATTTGCCATCATGTCCCCCTGTTAATTTGTTAATTTTACCTAAGAACATGGTAAACCAGTTATAATTTATTTTAGGCTATTGGTTTTGTCCCTTTCAGGAGAAAGAACAAATCACTATAAGCCAGTTATCCCTGGTAGATCTTGCTGGAAGTGAAAGAACTAACCGGACCAAAGCAGAAGGGAACAGATTACGAGAAGCAGGTGAGTATTCATTTATTACAAGTTGTTTTTTTTTTTTTTTAACTTGCACAGCTAGTTGTATGCTTACAATTTAGTGACTTAAGAATACTTGTTTTTTTGTTAGTTTAGCTAAATATCAATCCAGCACAAGTAAAGAGCCTTGACTATTAAACTTAGCCTCTTATCCCCTAAATCATAGAGTTGGTAGGCCACTGATGGAAGCAGGGTGGATTAGGTGACCTTATGCCCCTTCCTAATCTTAAGGGCCTGATTAATCCATCAGATTTGTGTTGGCTCTGAAATTTGAAGAGGACACTAGATCAGTCAGAAATAGCAAGTACACTGCCTGAGAAACCCTTGTTAAGAGTAAAGGGGACAGTGTTCAGTGAGTACCGTGCTGCATTTGTTTACCCTTTGTCCCTCCATTTCTGTGCTTCCCCTTACATTCCCAAAGACATACAAATGAACAAACAAGACAAAAAGAAAACCCGAAACAAAAACCCCTCTTGGTTCCATTTCTTGGAGTTCATTTTGATAAATACTGTTTTCTATGATCAGATGCACTTAGGTATTGTGCCTTTGTGTTCCTTCCCTAAAAGTGTCCTCCTTTGGTCTCACTGTATGTGAATGTCTAGTTTATTCTGTCCTTAGTGTGTTGTTTTTTTTTTTTTAATGAGAGGGAACATGTACCATTAGTCTCTCGTAAGCTTGGCTTACCTCACTTAACATGATTTGTTCTAGGTCCATCCTCTAATAAACATTTTTTTAAATAAGATTTTGGGGAAATTTTGGGGGTCTTCAAGTGCAGTGTTATATGCTAGAGAATTCCTACTAGAGCCCCTGAAGGATGGTCACTGAAGCCATGTATAGGGAATGTTATGGAAAAGATGCCTGCCTGGGCATGGTCAGAGCTTTACCGCCAGCCAGGAAAACCTGTGTGTGACTTCCAGGTTATGTGAGGTGTTTTTGTTTTTGTTTTTTTTGTTTATGTGTCATGGGGCTTGAACTCTGGGCCTGGGCGCTGTCCCTGAGCTCTTTAGCTCAAGGCTATTGCCCTACCCTTGAGCCAAGCCCCACTTCCCATTTTCTAGAGGTTAACTGGAGATAAGAGTCTCAGGTCCTTTTGTGCCTGGGCTAGCTTTGAACCTTGATCCTCAGATCTCAGCCTCCTGAGCAGCTAGGATTATAGGAGTAAGCCATCGCACCTATCCGTATGTGAGGTTTTAAAGCTGAGCTTTTACAGGCTCACAGAGTACGCCTCATTGCTACATTGTTTTCAGTGCCTCTGTGTGCTTCATGTCAGGTAACATAAACCAGTCCCTGATGACATTAAGGACGTGTATAGAAGTCCTGAGGGAGAACCAGATGTATGGGACTAACAAGGTATGCAGCCCCCATTGCTACCTCTGTGCAGTTGTGTTTTTGTTTCTGCCCTGTGTGCTCAGATTTTGAATATGTTTTAGATGGTTCCGTATCGAGATTCAAAGTTAACCCATCTGTTCAAGAACTACTTCGATGGGGAAGGAAAAGTGCGAATGATTGTGTGTGTCAACCCAAAAGCTGAAGATTATGAAGAAAGCTTGGTAATTTTAATTTATTTTGTCCTATAGAGTTGAATTTCTGTAGGGATAATGGCTAGAGTCAGGTGCCAGTGGCTATGTCTATAATTAATAGCTACTTAGGAAGCTGAGGTGTGAAGATTGAAGCCAACCCAGGCAAAAAAATTTGCAGGATTCCATCTCCAATTAACCAACAACAACAACAAAAAGCCAGCAATGGAGGCATGGCTCAAGTAGTACAATGCCAGTTATACACAAAAGAGCTGCAGGAAAGCACCAAGCCTTGAGTTTAAGCCCCGCATTATCAGCACAAAAATCAAAAAGCTATTTTGTTATTTGAATATAATCAATTGGTGAGCATTTTATGAATTGGTATAGTAGAAGTAAACAGTCTCATTGCTAATTTGGTTAACTTCAAAAGGACTTCAGATAATTATTTTTACTAAATAATGAATTATAAAATTAATAAAATGCTTAAAAAGGAACAAAAATAAGAATAATATAATCATTTGTATTTTAGCAAGTTATGAGATTTGCAGAAGTAACACAAGAAGTTGAAGTAGCCAGGCCCGCAGAGAAGGTGATCTGTGGCTTAACACCTGGGAGGCGATATAGAAACCAGGCTCGAGGAGGCCCAACGGGAGAAGGTAGGATTGGCATTGCATGGCTGGCTGCCCATTTCTCTCCATCTCTAAGCACATCCTTTTGTAGATGAGAATTGTCTACATTTCCTTTCCTTAAGCATTAAATGCAAAATTTTGATTTTGCACTTTGAATTTTGTTTTAAGATTCTGTGAGATTTCTTTAGTTGCAGACTGTACCTCTAGTTTTAAAGGAAGGAGGGTCGTGACAGCAGAAATTCCATGGTTGATCATTCACAGTCATCAGAGTATATCAAAATTGTTTAAGCTGCTGGTCTCTTGTATAACTTGGGCTTTCTGTTATTCCATATAGAGATATTAGTTGCTGACGTGGTCTTACAGAGCTTTCCACCTTTGCCATCGTGTGAGATTTTGGATATCAATGATGAGCAGACCCTCCCAAGGCTGATTGAAGCCTTAGAAAAGCGACATGACCTGCGACAGATGATGATTGATGAGTTTAACAAGCAATGTAAGGCCAAAACTTGACCTCTTTTTAACTTTAAGAAAGAATTTGTAGTGGTTGGGCCGGGCTCGTGGCCTAGTGGTAGAGTGCTTACTTAGCATGCATGAAGTCCTCAGTTTGATTCCTCAGTACCACATACACAAAAAAAGCCAGAAGTGCTGCTGTGGCTCAAGCAGTAGAGAGCTTACCTTGATAAATCCCAAGGACAGTATACAGGCCCTAGGACTGGCCAAAGAAAAAAAGAATTTGTAGTGGATCTCTAAGAAGAGTGATTATGTGTCTGTATTTCATAATACTCAAGCATTGTTGAGTTAGAATGGAAAATTGTCTTTTCCCGTGGCTCTTTTTCTAAATTCTAGGACATTGGGTTGGGTTGTCCACACGCTTTGTTCTTTATTATTAACAATGATGGAGTCGGTGGTATGAATAGTTCTTGTTTCTGTTGCAGAAGGCTGGTGTGGTTGCTGGGAGTTAGGAGGTGATGCTTGAGGCTCCTGGGAAATAGTGGACAGCCTGGTGGCATTTTGTGCCTGACTCGGCTGTTCCACGGGCTTCACATCTGCTCCTGTTGATCAAAGATCTGGTGCTTTCTGTTCTCAAATATTTAAATACTGGAAGACTAAGCATTGTTTTTGTTTTCCATTATTAAGCTTCTAGAATGTTCCTTGTAGATTTGAAAATCTAAGTTTTGATTTTCCTTTCTTTCTCTCCCCCTTTTTTCCTTCCTTCTTTCCTTCCTTCCTTCCTTCTTTTTTTTTTCCTTTCTTTTTGTTGTCACTCCTGGGGCTTGAACGAAGGGTCTGGGTGTGCTGTCCTTGAACTTTTTTTGCTCAAGGCTGTGCTTTACCACAGTTCCACTTCCAGCTTTTTGCTGGTTAATTAGAGATAGAGTCTCATGCATTTTCCTATCTAGGCTGTTTTTTTGTTTTTGTTTTTGTTTTTTGGTGGTCTTGGGAACCCAACCCCAAACTCCTGATTTCTTTCCAAACTTATTTTCTCCCCATCCACTGATTGTCACAGGGTCTTTCGGAGTAACTTTTCTCAGTATCTTCTCATGAAAGTTGTTTTCATCTTTTTTTTTTTTCCCCAACATAGTAATATGGCCTGCCTGTATGCTTTTATTTTAGCTAATACTTTCAAAGCTTTGTTACAAGAGTTTGACAATGCTGTTTCAAATAAAGAAAACTACATCCAAGGAAAACTAAATGAGAAAGAAAAGCTGATCTCAGGACAGAAACTTGAAATAGAACGGCTGGAAAAGAAAAACAAAACTTTAGAATATAAGGTTTGTTTTGGCAATTTTACATCTGTGGTATGTTAATCATTTCTCCGTTGTCTCAGATAGATGTCTGCTCCTTGCACTTGTTGTCATCTGGTTAGTTACTGTTTTTACCTCACCCACGAGTGTCAGTAAAAAGCAATTGGAGAAAGGGGACCTAGCCTGTCATTTCATGAGTTACAGCTTAACAATTGGAAGAGACTGTTCTCAGGCCCAAATAAGTGGGCTTGATCAAATCGACTATAATGTCCCTCTCCCCTGCCTTCTTTTTTGAGACAGGATCTCAGACTGGCCTTGAATTTAAGATCTTCCTGCTTTTAGTCTCCTGAATGGGGTCATTGAAAAGTTTGTGCAGCCAAGCCCAGGTTATGAAGTGGGCTTTCTAGAAGAGTTTTGAGTTTAGCTTTGGTGATATGGCTTAGTACATCGAATGTAACTGGTATTGAGTCAGTGCTAATTAGATCCAATTTGGTCTTATAAATCATGCTAGAAGACTACAAATCTAGCAGCTGGGTGCAGGTCCCTTATGCTTGCAATCATAGTTACTTAAGAGGCTGAGATCTAAGGATAAAGGTTTGAAGCCAGTTTGGGCATGGAGGTCTGTGAGATTCTTACCCCCAATTAACCAGCAAAAAGCCAGAACTACAGGTGAGGCTACAGCCTGGTAACTCCTCCCCTCACCGGTGGATTAGGTGCTGTTTTGGGGGAGCACTACAGCACTGTTGTCTCATTTCAAGTTTGTCAGAGCTGTGGGGCAAGTGCAATTACTAGTGTGAAGCTTGCCCCAACCAGTATATTTTCTCCTTTCTGAAGAATTAGTTTTAGGTTTTCAGCATTAAGGTAAAAGGAATTTTCACATAAAATCAATTGTTATTATTTTTTTAATTTTAGAGAAGAGCTTATTTAATTCTCTCTTTGGAGAAGGGAACAGGTGTTTAGATGAAATCTTGGAGGAAAAGTGTTTTTCTTTGGTCTTTCCACAAATGTGCTTTTGTGAGCAAATTCATAATTGCATGTCAGTTGTTACTTTTTTAATGAAATCTCTGATTGGACAAAGGAGCTTCCATTCAGGGTGTTCATTTATGCATCTTGAACTGTATCACCCTTACATTCTCCCCCCTCTTCTGGCCTCATTCATCCCCTCAAGCTGCCTGATTCCATTTTCACATGTGTACATTGGTGACTGCATTTGCCTGCCCTTGCCCTCTCCATTTATCTGCCCTCCTTCCTGCATACTAGTTACTGAGCACAGTGCTCTCCCTTTGCAGATTGAGATTCTGGAGAAAACAACCACAATCTATGAAGAAGACAAGCGCACTCTTCAACAGGAACTGGAAGCCCAGAATCAGAAACTCCAGCGGCAGTTCTCCGACAAGCGCAGATTGGAAGCCCGCTTGCAAGGCATGGTGACAGAAACATCGATGAAGTGGCAGAAGGAATGTGTGAGTGTCTTGTCTCCCCTGCTCTCCTCAGAGCAACCAGCCTTAGATAGGCTGAGCTCTGATACTGCGGTGGTGGAAAAGCGTTGTCTTGTGGAAACCAAGACAACTGTGAACTGTTTTGTGTGACTACAGGAGCGTCGGGTGGCAGCCACCCAGTTGGAGATGCAGAATAAACTCTGGGTCAAGGATGAGAAACTGAAACAGCTAAAAGCGATCGTGACTGAACCCAAACCGGAGAAGCCAGAGAGACCCTCCCGGGAACGGGACCGAGAAAAGGTTACCCAAAGATCAGTGTCTCCCGCGCCCGTGCCGGTAAGTAGTAGTTTAGTACTAGGGAGAATCTCTGCGGGTTAGGAGAATGTTTATTTTCTTGGGTGATAGTGGGTTAGAGCTCAGGGCCTTGCACTTTCTAGACAAGCATTCTGCCACCTGAGCTAGATTCCCAACCCTTTAGATGATCATTTCTGAGAACTTTTTTTTTTAATATTTATTATATTTTTTAAACTTAGGTTTCAAACCAGTATAGACAAGACCTTTAGCACAAAAACTTGGTAACTTAGTACAAATAACTATAATGTAAAATCTTCATGTGCTAGGATTGTAGAAAAGTAATGCATTGTTCTGTCAGTGTTCCAGTCTTACTCATTATTAATTTTTCTCCAATTTTTCTAGCTTTCTAGTAACTATCTTGCTCAGATTCACAACGGCCAGCAGCTCATGAGCCAGCCACAGCTCCATAGGCGCTCTAACTCTTGCAGCAGCATTTCCGTAGCTTCCTGCGTTTCGGAATGGGAGCAGAAAGTTCCTTCATACAACACACCTGGCCATGTGACATCTATTGCAAGGCGTAGGCAGCAGGAGCCAGGACAAAGTAAAAGTTGTATCGTGTCAGACAGAAGGCGAGGGATGTGCTGGACTGAAGGCAGGGAGGTGGTTCCCACCCTGAGAGATGAGCTAGAAGTAGAAGAGGACCACTGCTGCAGGGTCGGTGCATTGTAGTAATAGACTTCCATCTGCTTTGCCTTCTGTAACTTGGTTCCAAACATTCAATGGAAAGATGTGAACGAGGTCTTCACTTTCCTGTTGATGGGAAAGACTGAGTCACCTTGGAATTGAGGCCTAGTCTTCATCCGAAACATGTAACCTTACCTCAGAAGGAATACACCCCCGAGCAGACTGCCTGGCAGCTGCAGAGCCACCATCTGAGCGGGGCCCATCCTAGTGGAGGCGCCTGGCTTTTCCTCCTTGGTGTTAGGAATAGAGCCTTGGGCCTTACACATGCTTTGCCATGTGACTATACCCAAACCCAAATAGCCTGTCTAAGGCTACACCTTCCTTTTTTTTTTTTTTCTTTTCTGGTTTCCCTTCCTCAGATTTAGTTTAAAAATTTTTTTTTTCTTACTGCTTTTGAAGGAAAACTATTTATATATATATATATATATTTTTTTTTTTTTTTGCCAGTCCTGGGCTTGAGCTCAGGGCCTGAGCGCTGTCCTTGGACTTTCTCAAGGCTAGAGCTCTACCACTTGAGCCTCAGCACCACTTCTGGCTTTTTTCTATGTATGTGGTACCAAGGAATCGAACCAGGGTCTTCTTGCATGCTAGGCAAGCACTTTAACCACTAGGCCAAACTCCTGGCCCAGGAAAACTGTTTTTAAAAAGCTTTTCTCAGACTTTGATTTTGGAAAGTTTCAACCCCTCTTACCTAGATTTACCAATTGGTACTTTCCCCTGGGTCTTTTAAAGTCAGACTTTGTGACCTTTTCCCTCTACAAGTAAGGTTATTGTCCTGTGGGATCACAATCTTGATCATGTCCAAAGAAGTTGTTAGCTGAGCAAAAGCCTCTTGAGTTCTCCAGCCATCCCAACTATGGCTTTTCTCCCTTTCAGTCTGTGATACTATCAAGAGCAATGTGTTACATGTGGTAATTATGTCTTGATTTCTTTGGCATTGACTGTTCTGAAGAGTCTAGGCCCCTTGTTTAAAACTACTGATAATAGGGCCAGGAGTTTGGCCTAGTGGTAGAGTGCTTGCCTAACATGCACAAAGACCCAGGTTCAATTCCTCGGTACCACATACATAGAAAAAAAAAAAAAAAAAACATGCCAGAAGTGGTGCTGAGGCTCAAGTGGTAGAGCTGTAGAGCTCTAGCCTTGAGAAAGCCCAAGGACAGTGCTCAGGCCCTAAGCTCAAGCCCAGGACTGACAAAAAAAACAAAACAAAACAAAAAAACCTACTGATAATATTTATGTCTAATAAGTTGCTTTTAGTTCTAAGACCTTTATCTGAAGCTACAAGGGCTTTGCTTCATCCAAAGACACTTAAATTTGCTTCCATATTTTTTTAAGATTAAGCTTTCCATTGAATAAGTCACCAAGTAACATCAAACATTTTATCCTAGTGAAATCTTAACATAGTTCTTTCAGAACTGTTATTGTAAGCAAATGAATCTTATGGTAAACAATGGCTGAAAATTCTCTTTTCTAGTTGAAGCTGAAGCTGTAGTGCAGTGCTCATTTAGGCATCCTGCATTCATCCCTGATTACTGAGGGATAGTGATGAATCCCTGTGCATTGAAGTGGACAACGATGCTAAGGCTTACCTTCTTACTCTGCAGATTTGCCTTAAGCCTTTTAGGGAGCAAATCATGGTGAATGGTCTTTCTATCAACTCTAGTCAATCCCCTTATTCGATGAAGGATTAGACTGAAAACAGTTCAAGGTCTGTTTATCCCTGGGCAGTACTAATGACACACCCAAGTTGGCCTTGGGTTATTTAAGAGGATTCACTAGAGCTATTGTAATTTCTCCTTTGCAATCAAAGTCTCTTTAGAAGTGCAGCAGAAAAGTTACCATAAGGTCAGTATTTGCATCCATGTCCATCCCACAAAAATTGTCATATGGATTAAATTTTAGAACTTCAGGAAGAAAATGTTTTAAGTATCAAAATTATGAATGCTAGGAGCCCTGTCAGCTTTCCAAAGCTGGACCCTAAAAGCCAGCCTTGTTCCATACCAGTGAGACCAAGACTGCGAGTTTCTGCTTGCCTTGAAATGCAGAGTCTTTAATGCCAAATTATACTGAGAAAGTTTTTAAAGATCTGAGCTATCACTAGTGCTTCATTTGTCCCCATGTCACTTTAGAGGGAAAGTGATTTAGCTCTTTAGATGTTCTGTTGTGATCTTAATATTTGACCAATGGCAAACTTTTTTAGTTTTGCTCAGTTTTATCAATGAGCTGTTTATTAAGTTGATTCAAACTTCATTACAAGTAATCCTATATCTTAGGCTGAATGTTTAAAATTTAATTTTATATGGCATTTGACTAGAAACAACCAGTTTGTTCTTTTTATTGTCTAATAGACACTGGTTTGGCACTATATTCTTGATTGGATTCTTGGAACCTTTAAAAAAAATGTATGGAGAAAATAATTGTCATACTTTGAATATTTGTTATATTTGAACTTTCCATAAAGTTGTGTTGAGATTTAGAAATCTGAAATTGCTCAGAACTTTACATTGCTTTAATCATGTTATACATGAATGTTCTTTAGTATTTTTGTATTGTATCATTTTAACAGCTGTTACAATTTATTTATTGTCTGTCATTGAATAAGGAGTGTTTTTTGTGTGTGTTGGATGCCTAGGACATTTTAGTGCTGTAGCAGAATTGTTATCTACAGATTACCTCACAAAAGCAGGATTTCTTGTAGAGTTCTGATTAGGAACAGGTGAATGATTGGTCCTGAGCCATCACCTATAAAGAGGGAGAACTGGCTAGAACCTTTGCTTCCTTCCTTTTTTAAAAGGAAGTTCCGGGCAGGATACCAAGTTCCGGGCAGGATACAGGACATTTGAGCTGGTGTTTCTAAAGATGTTTGTTCTGGCTCATTAGGAAGAGAATATGTTATGTCAGTAGCATCTAGCTTTGTCTTGGTATTGTTAAGTGCTACTGTAGCCAAACCTGCTGCACTTCTAATAATCCTTAAATTAATTCTGGCTTGTTTCTTAATTCCTTCTCCAACCTGATCAGACTGCTCCACCAATCCGTGTCCGACACAGACGATCTCGCTCTGCAGGGGACAGATGGGTAGATCATAAGCCTGCCTCTAATGTGCAGACTGAGACAGTCATGCAGCCACATGTCCCCCACGCCATCACAGTGTCTGTTGCCAATGAAAAGGCTCTGGCTAAGTGTGAGAAGTACATGCTCACCCACCAGGAACTAGCCTCCGATGGGGAGATTGAGACTAAGCTAATTAAGGTAAAAGCACATTTGCACAGGACCAAGAAGTATACTAGAAATCAACTTGACAGGAAATCATTGACCTGAAACATTAAAAAAAAAAAAAAATCAATCTGGGTTCTGGTGGCTCACACCTCTAAATACTAAGGAGGCTGAGATCTGAGGATCATGGTTCAAAGCCTGGCAGAAAAGTCTGTGACTCCAGTGTCCAGTAAACTATGTGGAAAAAGCTGGAAGTGGTGCTATACCTCAAGTGGTAGAGCATTAGGCTTGAGCACGAAGAGGCTTGGTGACAGTGCCCAGGCCCTGAATTTAAGCCCCATGACTGGCAAAAAATAAACAACAAAGAATCACTGTTTTTTCATATAGGCTCTTGCATATGTATTTATTTATTTTCCCTAGCCCAGCTGAACTTCCATCTTCCTTCCTTATGCATCTTGAGTACCTGGGATGAGAGGTGCACTCCACCATGACCAGTTTTATTTTTCTTTGAGATGGGGTCTCACCGACTTTCTGCTTGCCAGGCCTTAAACCATGATTCCCTAGATCTCTGTTTTCCAAGTAGCTGTGATTATAGGCATATACCTCCATGGCTATTCTTGGTGTAACGTTTTTCTTCATGAATCTGATAAATTGGGACTAAATCTGTTTTAATAGGCCTAGATTCTCTTAAAGTTCATGATTCATAATGGAACTTTAATTATGGTGTATTTAGCTTCAACTTCTACTTTAAATCCAGCTGGGTGTTGTGGCACATGGTTTATAATCCCAGCCCTGGGGAGGCTGAAGTAGGAAGATCAAGATTATGAGGCTCAAGCCCAGCTTCAGTTACATAGTAAAGACTGTTTCAAAAACCAAGGACAACTACCCATCTGTCTCCTAATTGTCTGGCCTCCTGCTTATAAAAATAAAATTCCCAAAAGACAAAAGGAAGGAAACTAGAAACTCTTGGGTATGATGGCTTATATTTGCCATCCTAGTGCTTGGAAGGCTGAGGCAGGAGGAGCACCAAGTTAAGGGCAGCCTTAGCTTCATAGCCAAACCCTGATTTTTATTTTTTTTAAAGCACGTAGAAATTGCTGGAGTTTTGTTTTTCTTTTTAAATCCACAATACAGTTTCCTGTTTAAATTGCAAGCAGACCGGGAATGACCACACTCCCATCAGCGAAGTAGTATTGGTTTAGTGAGAGACAGGACTGTGTTCACATTTGCCAAGTGTTTTGAGTTGTACAGACTCAGCAATCCAAGCACTGTTTGGTTTTGGGGTGGAAGTTGCATGAAGGAGGTCAATATTGAGAGGAATTTAAAATGTGTCTATTATGTGGATGGGTCAGTTTGTAATGGTGAGTTTTTCTCTTGGCTTTAGGGTGATGTTTTTAAAACACGAGGTGGTGGGCAATCGGTGCAGTTTACGGATATTGAGACTTTAAAACAAGAATTACCAAATGGGTGAGTGACCCTCTCAAACATCTGCAAGACTGTTGCCTTTTTAGCTGCTTGCCTGAGGAACCGAATATGCCGTGCAGTCCATCTTCTTTCCCAAAGGGTGCACATGGTTTCCCTACACTAACGTTTTCATTGTTCTTAGATGCAAAAGTAATCCTTGCATCGTGTTTCCCCTTTTGCAGTAGTCGAAAACGAAGATCGGCCACAGTAGCACCTGCCCAACCAGATGGTACAGAGTCTGAATGGACCGATGTAGAAACAAGGGTATGGGTTAAATTAAATAAATACTTGCTTGCTGGAAATTAGGCATGTTATGCTTTAAATGCTGCAGCTGTAGCTCTTCCTGTTTTCAGAAGATGCTAAGGCAGGGCTCATATGGCCAGGGCAACCTGGAGCCCTTGTGTTCATGTGGTCTGAGTACAGTGTTCAGTTTATAGCCTTTTTACTTTCCCTGTAGTAGAACAGGGCTCAAGAATGACAAGAATGCAATTGGATGGGAATCTCAGGGCAGTTCTCCAGCTGTTGCCTTCTGACCGGTATCCCCGAGGAGATTCTAGGGAAAGAAGAAGGGGTGCAGGTCAGGAGTTCCTCAAAAACTTCCTTACTTAAAAGGGAAGTTACCTGGACAACCCTCTCTCCCAGTGCTGTGGCCTATACCAGAAATAAACCGAGTGTTGGACTGGTGGTTTGCTGAATTAGAGAGCAATGCTGGCTTGCTTTTTTTTTTTTTTTTTTGGTGTGGAGCCTGCCTGAAGTGTCTGTGGACTATTGGGCGAGCTGGCCATTCTCTTTCTTCTAGTGCTCTGTGGCTGTGGAGATGAGAGCAGGGTCACAGCTGGGACCCGGATACCAGCACCATGCACAGCCCAAGTGAGTACTGCAGCTGCTTGCTGCTGCTGTGTGTGTGTGTGACATGCACCCCCTCCCCCACCTCCCCTCTCCAGAGTACAGGAAATCTCAGTTGAGGGCTGATGAAAGCCATCAGGACTGCAGAAGGGAGCTGATTGATGCCTGGTGGCTATGTTCTGAATCTGCATAGTGAAGCTCTCTGAGGCTGAGCTGAGGGCAGCTGGTCGGGTAGGCTGAGGTTGCTAGCTGTCCCCAGCAGCTTTGTCTGTCTCATTCTTCTTGAGTGGCCCATTAGGGTTCTTGATATACGAGCAAGCGTTCACAAATAAAGTGGGAAGGGGAGCTGTGGCTCAAGTGGCAAAGCACCAGGCTTGAGTGGAAAAAGGTCCCAATATTGGCACCAAAACAAAACTGACACCACAAATAGGCTGAAGAACACTATATAACCTCCATGCAAATAAAGTGGATGCCAGAATGGAGTCATACCTCTTCCTTTTCTACTAAACCCATACTGGAATCTGACCTGTTCTTTCCCCACATTTTAGTAAAACCCCTTGGCTTTAATTCCTTAGGCCACTTGGAAGAATGGTTTCAATAGGATAAAGATGAAGTCCTTAAGTTCTGTAATAATTCTTTGCTTTCTCTGAAGAACCATGCATCAGGACTGGGTCACTCAACTTTACATGCTGCTTTTTATCATTTTAGGCGCAAGAAGCCATGACCTGACAGTCCCTGAAGCAACAGAGCAGTTTTGTTGGCGTTGGTGATTTCCGTAGAGTCACAGCATCTTGTACAGCACTCACCTTGTGCAAAGTGACAGACCTCAGCTGAGTCACACACTGGCCTAGAACAAAGCTTTCCCCAGGACTCCAAAGATATCTAGGACTCAACCTTCGTGTATTATATGCCTTGCCATATTTAATATTATCCCAGAGGAAGTCACTCCTCCTTTTTTGCTGTGTCAGAATTCTTTTTTTATAATACTGAATTTTTGTATATTTCTTGTATACCATATAAACTAACTCAACCAAGTGTTTGTCTTGGGTAATTAAGGGAAAATATATCTAGCTCACATTTTTTTTTTAAATTGTAACTTTTCCAGCTCTGGTTTTATAAACAAAATAAACGCAGCTATTGATTAGCTGCAAGAATGCACTTTAGACATTTTCACAATGCAAAATTTCAAAATAAAGAGGTCGGTGACCAATGATGAAATGCTTTAGGAAGTGTTGGGGTTTCTTTTTAGAATTTTGTGCATATCCTTTGGGACTTTTAGCTACGCCAATACAATTAAAAATCATTAGACCTAGTTTGTGCGGTGGCCCCTCCGTCCTAGACCCCCAGGTATGAATGAAGAGAAACATTATGTGGGTGATAAGCGCTTTTATCTTAAATGAGACATTGTAGCCCGGATACAATCTGGCACTTGGGCCGCGGATCCCCGGCGGCCCGTGGGCCTCTTCCCAGCGCGCGGGGCTGTGGCTGGAGCGGCAGAGCGCCAGCCTGGAGCACAAAAGCTCAAGGCCTGGCCCTGAGCTCCGATCCCCGACCTCAGCCTCCTGGGTAGGTCAGACGGTTTGTTTTTCAAAGAGAACGGGCTTCAACTCCACGAGTTGTCCCGCGTCCCCCTGCCTCGTTCTCCACCCCGATGCCCTCGCGCCTCCGTTTTCCCACGGAGGTTTGTTTGGTCCGCGCGTAGGGCCGCAAGGTGCCGGGTGTTTCGCCGCGACCACAAGGGAGGCGCAGCACTTCAGAGTCCGTCCTGAGGTTTCCCCACCCCAACTACTTCCGGCGTGTGAGTCCGCCAACAAACGCTTCCGGTGGACGGCGCCGGCCCTGTGCAGGCAGTTCCGGGCTCGGTCTGGCGTCCCTGGATCGTTCCCTCCCGCATTTACCTAGGCGAGACATCGGGGCCTCCCTTTTGGAGGCCACGCCAATGCCCGGGCCTGACTCGGTGATCGCCTGGTAACCGCGCGGCGTTCGTCCTAAGGTCCTCCGAGCATCCCCGCCGAGCCGCGAAACCTCTTCCCGGAAATACGTTAACATCCGGGCCTCCGGAGCCTAAGTCCCACCCACCCGAGCGCCGGGAAGCCGCCCGAGCTGCGAGGCGCGCTAGAGCGCAGGCGCCTCCGGTCGTTCCTAACTCCGCCTCTTCCGCCCGACGCGGGGTCCGATTGGTCCGTGTGTTGTATAAGAGGCTCCGCGCAGGCGCGGGTCGCCCTTTCCTCAGCTGCCGCCAAGGTGCTCGGTTCTTCCGAGGAAGCTAAGGCCGCGTTGGGGTGAGGCCCTCACTTCCTCCGGCGACTAGCACCGCGCCCGGCAGTCCGCGCCATGGCTTCCGTCTCCGAACTCGCCTGTATCTACTCAGCGCTCATCCTGCACGACGACGAGGTCACCGTCACGGTGAGTGCGGGCGGGGAGGCCACGTGCGGGCCTAGGGTGTGGGGAGGCGGCGGGCGCGGACGCCTGCTTCGCTTGGCAACCTTTGTCCCTGGTCGGCTAGGCCCAGAGGAAGGCGCGCGAGCCCGGGACCCCTTTTCCCGGAACCCTAACGTGAAGTAGACACCCGAGCTGGCAGGACGGGCCACGCTCCACGGCCGTGGGCCTGGCCTGGGTGGGTGACTGCACCCTGTGGCTGTTGGGAGGCCTCCGTGTTGGGAGCACTAACCTTGCCCTCTGCTGGGTCGGCCGCAGGAGGATAAGATCAACGCCCTCATCAAGGCAGCCGGGGTCAATGTGGAGCCTTTCTGGCCGGGCCTGTTCGCCAAGGTAAGGTGGCTGAGGGCGACTAGTTTGGGTGGGGGGTGTGACTGCTCTCCGCTGCGTTCTGCCTGTCTCGTGGTTAGGCCGAGATACTGGTGTTTGGTTTGGGGGATGATTCTGTCCCCGTGAACAGCGGGATTCAAATCATGTCAGGTTATGAGAGCATTTTCCTTTTTCTTTTTTGCCCTTCCTGGGGCTTGAACTCAGGGCTTAAGTCCAAGGCTAGCGGTTCTACCACTTGAGCCATAGCACCACTTCTGGGCTTTTCTAGGTATGTGATACCGAGGAATCGAATCCGGGTCTTTTTGTGCATGCTAAGCAAGCATTCCACCTCTAGGCCAAACTCCCGGCCCCAAGAGAACGCCTGTTGTAACCAAACCTCTCTCCCGTTGTGGCATTAATGGCTCTGAGGGTTGAATTTAGTGGCCCTTTATTGGCTGTTCGATGTTTGCTAAATGAAAAGCTAGTAAAGGGAAGTATCTGCCCAGGAGTTCACACTGGCCATGGTAACATCTAACTTGATGCTGGGGCCTGTAACTTTGTTTTTCTCATTTGTGATGGGAAAGTGGCTGTGTACCTGTTCTCAATGGTTAAGCACTGAAGTGTTAGGATATGATCCCTGGGTCAGAGAGGAAGAGGCACTTGTGTTTTGGGGGGAGTTCTGTACAAGACAGCACCCAGATGGGCTGCATTTTCACCTTTGGCCCCTGTGTTGCAGGCCCTGGCTAACGTCAACATCGGAAGCCTCATCTGCAATGTAGGGGCTGGGGGTCCTGCTCCAGCCGCGGGTGCTGCTCCAGCCGGAGGACCTGCCCCAGCTGCTGCTGCCGCCCCTGCTGAGGAGAAGAAAGTGGAGGCAAAGAAGGAAGAATCAGAGGAGTCTGATGATGACATGGGCTTTGGTCTTTTTGACTAAACCTCTTTGCAACTTATTCAATAAAAGCTGGACTCTTCTTGCTGCTGTTCTGGCCGTAGTTTGGGAGTGTGCTGTGCAAAGCTGGTGATACCCAGTGCTTATATTGTTTGTCAGAACATGGGCTGTGTTTACTTTTGAAGGTCACCAGGGTGAAAGTCCTCAAGTCTGACCTAGTAAGTTCCTTCTGTGCATCACAAGACTCAGTCTGCTGTGTGCCTTTATGCTTTCGGTGTTTATCTGTACAGTCTTGTGTAATGTAGATCGAAGCTTTAGGAAGCTTGGTGTTGAAGGCTGGGTGCAGCTGAAATTCAAATAACAGGTTTAGAGTGCCAGGGTCCCTCATGGGAACTTAACGATAAGCTGGGGTTACTATGAATATTTGACCAGACAATTGGCTTTGAGCAGGCTTCCAATCCTGGCCTGCTTTTTTTTTTTTTTTTTTTTTTTTTTTTTTTTTGCCAGTTCTGGCTAGGGCTCTACCACTTAAGCCACAACATTACTTCTGGCTTTTTAAAAAAACATGTGGAGTGTTTTCCTCTACTGCAGTTGGATGAGCGGGTAACATGTGCTGTGCAGCAGCCCAGACCCAGCCCTTTTCCTGCTTCCAGTCAACCTCATTTCTCAGTCACACTCTCAGGAGGCTGAGATTTGGGGTCTCCGTTCAAAGCTATCCTGCGTCTGGAAGTTGCTGAGACACCTTAACCACCCAGAAAGCAGGAGGTGGTGTTAGAGAGCCCTAGACATTATCCAGTCCCTGAACTGGCACCAAAGTGAAAAATGGATAGTTGAGCAGTCTTGGTCAGAAAGAGGTCTGACAAACTACAAAAGCTGCCTTTGTTTCCCAGCACAGTGTAGCTATAATTCTCTAGGCGCCATTTGGGTTGAAGACTGATCTTAACTACAATGTCTGGGCCAGAATAGGAAGCCAGGATGCTGTTGATTGCACCTTTGCTATCTGCAGCCTTGACCCTCCTTAGACAACATGTCTATGAGCAATTGAGCAAGTCTGCAGCAGAAGGAAACAAGTGGGCTCATTCCTGTAATTCAAGTTACTTAGGCTGAGATGGGGTTCTTGGTTCAAAGCTAGGCTGGGCAGGAAAATCAGGCTTACAGTTGGCAGAACAAAGCGGGGCAGTGGGTTGAGGGAGCTGGAGTTAACCCTTGACTGGAAAAGCCAGGCAAAAGCACAAAGTTGCCAGTACCAACAAAATGTTGAGAGAATAAGCCTTTGCCAGGACAGTGGCTTGCTGCTGCCTCACAGTGGCCAACCATGGGAATGGCTACAAAGATGCCTCTTGCCCACTGGGCCTGATCCTAGTCAGGGAGTCAGCCCGGCCCTGGGGAGGAAAGGCCTGTGTACCTACCTGTGACCAGCCAGCAGGAAGTCAAGTGTTTAACACGTCTGGCTTCCTCTCATGTACCTCACACACTTGACTTTCCATGCCCAAGTTCACTTCTGGTTTAGGTTGAGAGCTGGAGTCATTGTGCGCTGTCCCCTGAGCTTTCCAGGGTGCCCAGGGAGGTGAGCTCTTCCACTTAATCAAAATATGGGGAGGTGCTGTAAGTCTGCACTAGCTCTGGGACTTAGTTGCTCAGATTTCGTTTTTGTGCTACTAGGGGTTTGAACTCTTGTTTTTGCTAGGCTGGGCCAGGACTACTGTGCCACACCTTCAATCAGTTTGCTGTCACTGGACCTGCCGTCATAGGGCTTTTGTTTTTGGTGGTCATGGGGGTTGAACCCAGAATCTCGTGGCTCCAGCCCGTTTTACTAAAGTTATTTTTTTCTGGCCCAGGCTAGTTTGGACTATGATTCTCCTACTTGGGTTTATGCATAGGTGGGGTGACACTATGATTTTTATTGGTTGAGATGGGGGACATTTGAACTTAATTGATCTGGCTGACCTAGAATCAAGACCCTTCTCATCTCCGCTTCCCTTGTAGCTAAGACTACAGGAACAGTGATTGCTGGGTTCTCCTTTGTGCCTGGTGAAGTCTCTAAGAAGGGACTTAGGGGTGGGAGGGTGGGCAGGGAAAATACATCTGGGAAGAGAAACCTGGCTCTGCTGCATGCCGCACTCAAGCTGTGCCCTGGCCCTCTGACCCCAGCTGCCTCACCTACTCTTGGCATTCAGGGCTCCAAGATGGCGCCAGCCCAGACCTGGCCTCCCTCTGTGCCCTGGACGGTGGAGTCACCTTCCTGCCCAGCTGCCAAAGCGGCTCCAGTTCTGTTTATACTCTCAAGCACAGCCTCCTTCTGTTTACTCAGCAAAGATTCTCCTAAGACAGGCTAAGCACACGGTTTACTCTGCTAACAAACCATGGCATTTACGGGAGACCCGTGTTGACATTCGCTGAGAAATGTTAGCACAGATATGGAGCCAGCCTGGAGCGTGGGCCGGGCCTGGCCCAGGGCCGTCTGGACAGTGCTGTTCTTAGGGCTTTGGTTACCATCCCCTTGAGAGGTGAAAACAATCACATGTGCACCATGAGAAAGCCCAGTCACAGGATTTGATAACAGGGTGCGGTTGCTAGGGGACTTTAGAGGGTGTACTGACCACATTGGGTGCCAGCCAAGTCACAAGCTGCCTTCCACACGCAGGGCCTGCGGGCTGTGGGTTCAAGTACAGCTGGGTCTGATGTGGCTGTGATTGTGAACAAGCCCTCCTCCCTGTGGCTTGAAGTTCCTCATCTCTAGGACGGGTCTCAGGAGCCTGTTCCTGCCAAACCCCAGGAGCATCTGTAGAGATGGGGCGCCACAATTCACCTGTAATCCTAGCTACTCAGGAGGCTGAGACCTGGAGGATTGGGTACAGAAGACTACAAGGCCCTTTCTCCAATTAACTAGCAGAGAAGCCAGACTAGAGATGGGGACCAAGTAAACCAAGGGCAAGGCTCACTACTTTCAAATCTCTCTTGTTTTATCAGTGACCTGACCTCCCCTGCCTCACTCTGACATTCAGTGCTATGTCTAGAGTCTACCGTCTTGGACAACCAGACCCTAGCACCTGCCTGGCTTGGCTCCCTCACCCCTTCTCATCCCCTCCTTGTCCAGCAGGTGCGTATGCAGGAAGCATCTTTCAGCCAGGACTTGTCTTGCGCATTTGGCTTGTCTTTGTTGCCTGGAAACTGTTGACATCTGAGGCATTTTTGCCTTGGCTGGGTAATGAAATGTTGACAACTTCTCTGTCAACAGCACAGGGCCCTTCACCTTGGCGGGAGGATAGGAAGTGCTTACTTGCCTGCAGGTATTTGCTTTCTTTAGGGGAGCTGAGTCTGCTTCTAGAGCGAGGCCCAGGGAACCCCCCACCCCCACCCTTCAGCCTTCAGGGGGCTCTCCTGCCCCTGGGGCCTCCCACCCTCCATCCTTTCCCACAACATCCTCGCTGCCTGCCCTGTCCAGAGCCTTCTCTGGTCAACAACAAACAGCCTGGGCAATCAGTGGCAGTGAAACCCAAGCTCTAAGATGGGCAGGTGAGAAGTTCTCTGGGCCAGCAGGGGGCAGCAGAACACCATGCTTTGGAGCAGGATGGGGCTCCATCCCAGCAGCATCTGTTTGGCACCTGGGGGCTTAGGGCTGGGGGCTTGAGGCTTTGCCACCTCCTTCTCTTCTTCCTCCTCCTCCTCCTTTCAGGGTGTCTGGGGTGCTGTCATCCACATCAGTGCCTGCTACAGGCTGCCCAGCCGGAGCTGACATATGTGACTTGGTGTGAACTGCCAGGCTCCCTTGAGCCTCAGTTTCCCTGTTTCCTACTAGGTTGTAAGGCCTGGGCCCTGGGGGCTGTGGCCCACAGTCCCCAAGTTCCCCTTCTCTGATCTGAGGTGTGGGGCCTCTTCCAGATACAAACACAGATTTCTATCTGCTTGGCCCGTATAAAGCACGGAGCAGGGGTGGTGGTGGTGGTGGTGGTCAGGGAGGATGGAGCCTAGGGCAAGCTGGTGATTTCCACTCTCCACAGCACTGCAGGAGAGGCGCGTGGGCAGCAGGGGGCGCTGTTCCACAGGCAGAGAGATGCTTCTCCCAGCAAAGCCTGGCCTGCAGGAGGCCGGTGGAGGCTCCTGGGCCAGAGGGCCTTCCCACAGTGGGGGTGGTGTGCACATGATGAGTGTGGACTTTGGAGTGTGTGAACACCTGTTCAGATGTCCTCGGCTGGGCCGTTCACTTCAAGGCTTGGAGCCCTGTGCCTGAGCTGTCAGGAAGCCCCTAGCCCTGTTAGGTCACAGAGGGCCCCACCTGCAAAGTGGCCCTGGTGTCACTGAGTGCTGCTCTGGGGTCTCTATGGACAGAGACTGTTGGCCAGAGGCCATCTGCTGGCTGGACCTGAGGTTGTTTGAGCATGGGAGGCAGTGTGGTGCTATGGTCTGATCTGAGCCTGTGGAGAATATTTCCCCTGGACTCTCCTCCCAGAGAGGGGACGAGGCCTGGGCCTTGTTTTCAGAGTCATGCTGCCACCGTCATTTGGCAGTGTGCTTGGCTCTAGACCAGGATCTCAGGCAGATGCCTGAAGGGTGAGGGGAATGAGGAGGAGAGAGGGGTCTGCAGGATCCCCTGGGGTTCAGGGTATTTTGACCCACAGGCATTTTCCCAGAGGCCTCTCTGCCTCTCCCCTGCCCATAGGCCTTCTGTCTCCTCTGTCAACTCCATGGGACCTGGCACAGCGTTGCCCTGTGGGTTTGGAGTCAGATCTGAAACAAACTGCTTTTCTCAGGGAGATAGGCACCCCGGAACCCACTAATCTCCTCCTCCAGAAGCATCAAGTTACTATTTGTGGTCTTAATCTCCCCCTGGCAGGCCATGCTGGAAAAAGTGTCCAGGGGAAACTGGATCGTTCTAGGCAGAGCTGGAGCTGTCCCTGTCCACTCCCTCCTGCTGTGGTGGGGTGTGCCAGGCTCAGGGAAGACTCCCCCCATCCTGCCCAGCTCAGGGGCTAGGCAGTGCTAGGCTCTGAGGCCTTTAGCATGGATCCCACTCCCAGCCCTCTGCACGGAGGCCTGGCCTTGCACATGCCCATTGGGGCACTTACCTGAAGCTGGCGTGTGGCCATGTCTTCCCATAGTTCTGGTCTCAGTTATTGACAGACCAGTGGTGAGTCAGGACCCCTACTCACTAGAAATAGGTTGGGATCAGCCCAGGAGCTCTGAACTTGACTAGCCTCTTGGCTCTGTGCATCTGTACGGGAGTGACTGCAGGTGATGGGGAAGGATTCTTCTTTGGGGGGGCAGGGACAGTACTGCACATTCAATTTCAGGGCACCTGGAGCCTATTAGGCAGATGCTCTACTGCTGAACCATGTCTCTAGCCCCCCTTTTTCTGTAGTAACCTTTGAGATAAGGTGTTGATTTTTTGCCCCAGCAAAACTGAAGATTTCTCCACAGTTTCAGAGGCGATGGCGGGGGTGAGTGAGGGCCAGGCCCCTCGGAGCTGAGACACAGGAGATCAGGGCAGAGAGAGGCTCGCATTCTCTGATGGGCATGGGGAATGCAGACGGAGGCTCTCTGGCTCCTCAGCCTGACTCCCCAACAAAGGCCCTGCCCCTGTCAGCCAACTTGGCTGGGTTTGTGGTTAAACAAAGGTAGGGGGTTCTGGGCCCCACAGGGAGAGCTTTGGACAGCTTGCAGGAGTCACTGCCATGAAAGAGAAAAGGCTCTGTTGATGATCTGAAGAGCATAAGAGCTCTCGGGAACTCTGCCTGGGCTGGCCTTAAACCATGCTCCTCCCTGCCTCCCATGGAAGGATTATAGATGTGAGCCACCAGCGCCTAGCAATTCACACCGCGATTCATGTTTTTTGCCTGATGAGGGAAGTGAAAAAAGAAGACTTAAAAATGTCACCCGCGTGGATGCAGCCAGTGCCGGCACTTGTCATTTGCCTTTGGAACTTGAAAGGCACTTTGGCAGGGAGTTGGGATTCTTAGGCTTTAGCGTTCGTTTGGTCAGAGAGACACCCCAGGAGTAGATCTTTTGCAGGCCTAACATTCTGTGGTTCACTTATCTGCAAAGAGAGAGAGAGGGGGCGGAAAAAAAGCCATTTATAACTTTTCTAGTCTGGCCCCCGAATGTGGGTGGCAGAGGTTCAGGAATGTGTTTGCTTGGAGCTGATTGCCTTCAGAACAAGGCCTCGCTGTCTGTCTTGTGACTCTCAGGAACCTGGGGCTGGGGGGTGGGGTGGGGGCCGGGAGCCTGGCTCCCAGCAGCTGCAGTGCTCTGGGAATCTCGCCAGAACTCGGGGTCAAGCATGTGGATTTATGCTCTAGGCCGGTGAGCTGGGGTCTGGAGAAGGTTGTTTTCCTGCCCTGTGCCTCCATTGTCTGTTTGCAAGTGGGGGCTCTCTTGGGTTTAATGCGAGGATGCTTCCAGCTCTGGCTGCACAGGAGTCACTGCAAGATGTGTCTGGATGTGTGCAAGCCTTCCTTTGTCTTGGAGGCTGTGTGACCCACCAGAGGGCTTCAGGGCTCATGGCTTCCTCTGTGTGATTAGATTTACTTGAGTGACCTCACTTGAGGATTTGTATCAGGGCCAGGCTCAGTGCCTCACACCTGTAATCCTAGCTGCTCAAGAGGCTGAGAGGCAAGGGGTCAAATTCCAGGCTAGATTGGGCCAAAAAGTTCTTGAGGCTCTGACTCAACCAATAACTGGATGAGATGGTGTGGGCCTGCTGCTGCCTCGGCCATGTGGAAAAGGTAGACAGGATGATTTCCGTCCTGGCTGGCTGGCCCTCAGGATAAAGTGGGACTTGATTAAAAATCAAAGTAGCCAGGTGCCCAGTGACTCATGCCTATAATCCCAGCTACTCAGGAGGCTGATATCTGAGGATCATGGTTCAAAACCAGCCTGGGCAGGAAAGTCTGTAACATCCTTTTCTCCAAATAACCACGAAAAAGCCAGAAATAGAACTGTGGTTCCAGTGGTAGAGCATCTGCCTTGAGTGAAAAAGCTAAGGTCCTGCTCTAGGCCCTAAATTCACACACAGACACAGACACACACACGGACACACACACACGGACACACACACACGAAACATTCCCATCCACAGTATCTGTCTCTCTCCTTCCCTCTCTCCACTCCCTTCCTCCCTCTCTCCCTCCACCCCCCCCCCCTTTTGGTCAGTCCTGGGGCTTAAATATCCCTGAGCTTTTTTGCTTAAGGCTAGCGCTCTACCAATTGAGCCACAATACCACTTCTGGTTTCGTTTCATGGAGGATAAGAATCTCATAGTCTTTCCTGTCCAGTTCTGGCTTTGAATCATGATCTCAGATCTCAGCTTCCTGAGTCACTGGGATCACAGGTGTGAGCCACTGGCACTTGGCTCACAACTTCTTTCTATTTAAATCTGTCGCTTCCTCTTGTTCTTTCTTAGTCACACTTGCCAGAACACTGGTTGTGGTTCTAGAGAACCTGAAAAAAATTCCCTTTAATTTCCTTGCATTCTGTGTAATTAATTTATGCCCTATTACTTTTAATAGTGAAATAAATCACACACACAAACATGGGTACACTCATAATATACACATCAGGAATAATAATAATAATAAACCACGTCTCTACCCATGGCTGGGTTTAGAGCCTTCAGAGCCAGGACATTGGAAGTCCCAAGCTTACCTCTGACCTCTGACCTCTTACCTCAGCCCAGAGAAATCCCTAATCACAGAAGATTTTTTACCTGTGGGAATGTATTTGTTTTGCAATATACTATTTACCTTACCCTTTTGGGGGTGACAGTAGTGGGCTTTGGGGTTAATAGTAAGGCTCCATACATATTAGGCAGATATACTGCCAGAGTCATGCCCAAAGCTCACAGTATAATGTTTTGCTATTTTTCTCTTGTTTTTTGGCGTGTGTGTGTGTGTGTGTGTGTGTGTGTGTGTGTGTGTGTGTGCGCGCGAGCACATCAGCCCTGGGTTTGAACTCATCGCCTCGGGGCTGTCCCTTAGCTTTTCACTCAAGGCTGGTGATGTTCTACCATCTGAGCTGCACCTCCACTTCTGGTTTCTTAGGAGTTTATTGGTGATAAAGAGACTCACGGACTCAGATCTCGACCTCCTGAGTGGCTGGGATTTCAGGCGTGAGGCCCTGGTGCGGCCTGTAATGCCATAACGCTATTTTAAAGGGAGGAAGTGAGCACAGGGAAGGAGTCAGAGCTGGGAGGCACTCATGGCCTGGACCATCACGCAGCCAGGCCTGGCGGGGCCTGGCGGGACTGGCTCGAAGCACTCCTCTTCCCCAGACCAATCAACAGCCAGGGTCACTTTCTGTTATGGGTGGTGAAGAACTGGTACAGGATGCCAGCCATCTCCAGGCTTCCACAAGGAAGGGAGGGGTGGGGCGGGGAGAGGAGGGAAGGGAAGAAGAGGGAGGGGAAGAGGTGGGGAGGGAGGAAGGAAATGAAGGAGAGGAAGAGAAGGGAAGGGGGCATCCTGTAATCCTGGGAATCAGGAGGTGGTTTTCATCACTGTCGAAGGTTCCGGTCAGCCAGGTTGCTATTATGTTTTGAGCAATAAACAAAAGACTGCTTTTAATTACTTCTGTGAAACTGCTGGGCCCCTGCACGATTAAATATTCATTCTGTAGAATGAGGCATTTTCTTTGTATATAGATCCATATTAAATTTAGCTGGCAACCCGCTGACCGAACAGCATAAATAAATTTCTTGTAATGAGCTGCAGTTTTTCCTGCCTGCTCTGTCTCATCTCAGCCTCTCGGTTCCGTCCCTGTTGCTGGCACCTTCTATTTCTGTCACTTCTTGCTTTTAGGAAGTGGAGCTGAAACTCACAGGGCCTACAATCAACTATCATTAACGCACAATTCGGTGGTTCAGCGTGTTCATATTCTGCGTTAGCAGCCATCTCTCTCTATAGTGTGAAATCTAGCCCGTGATCCCACCCAGGCCCTCCTGCTCCTCCTGGCACCTGGCAATTGTGTTTTCTGACTCTAAGGATGTGATTTCTGCATTTCTAGACGCATCTGACTTCTTTCACTTAGTGTGTGATGTGTGTGTGTGTGTGTGTGTGATGGTGGATGTGTGGATGTGAGTGATGGTGTGTGTGTATGCATTTATATGTGTACTTGTGTGGATATGTGTGTGATAGGTGTGTGTGTGTGTGTGCACGCAGTTGCCCGCGCATGCATGTGCTATTCCCAGGGTTTGAACTCAGGGCCTGGGTACTGTTTCTGAGCTTTTTTGCTCAAGGCTAGCCTTCTATCATTTGGGCCACAACTCTACTTACAGCTTCTTGCTGGTTCACTGGAGATAAGAGACAGAATTTCCTGTCCAGGCTGGCTTCAAACCATGATCCTCAGATCTCAGCCTCCGGAGTGGCGAGGGTGACAGGTGTGAGCCACTGGTGCCCAGCAGAGTCTCACTTCCCTAAGGACCTTGTTCTTCAATGGCAGTCAGCATTTTAGGCAGCTGGACCAGACATGGAGACCCTCGCCGCTGTCTAGATCTTGGCTTCTGGAACCACACACACTCTTGCCTGCTCAGCCTCTGACTTGACTTCGTGTATCCCCACAGGGAGGCCTGCAGGAAAGGAGCTGAGGAAGAGCCAATTCCAAAAGAGAGCCTGTCCCACTGTGCTCTTCTCCAGGCGCAGAATGCTGCAGGCATGGCGGTTCCCTGGACCCCACCACTGCACCGTGGGGCTGGCTCACTGGCCCTGGGGCTTTGCAAGAAGCAAGCCCCTTCCCAGGCACTGGGATCCTGCTGGAAGTTGTTGCAGGGGTGGGATGGGGTGGTGGGGGGGGATTGCTGGTAAAATTGTGGTCCTTGAGGTTCCCAGAGACTTGGCCTGTGTGGCCCCAGCACCCCTTCCCCGATCATTCAGAGTCTAAAAGCTGGGATGGTGCAGTGGTGAGCAAACCCTCAGCACTTTGCAAGGGGTGTGATGGAGGGAAACTGAGTCACGCTGAACACAGGGGACGTTTCCTATGGAAAAGAAAGGATGTCATCACCAAGGATGTTTGTGGGACCAGTTAGATGCGGAGTCCACTGGGCAAAGGAGAAGTAGGGGTCCCTGGAACCTCTGGAATGGCAGAAGGCCGTCCAGCTTCTGAGAACAGGCGAGGCCTGGCAGCCGGAGGCCAGAGCAGCGCTGTATGGCACTCACTGCCCCTCAGGGCCAGTCTGGATGAGCTGTGGTCTCTACTCTGCCAGACTTGGTGCTGCTCCGTCTAAAGTCGGTTTTCCTGGAGAAGGCTGTGGGGACAGTGGGTTCCACACAGCCGGGGATGAAGAGGACTTGTTCTGAGATGTGTCCACCCGCTCACATGTGGCTGTGGGTCTCCAGACGCCCCACCGGGGCCCTGCACAGCCTTGGGGCAGAGCTCCCCAACCAGCCTGGGAGCCCAGAGGGGCCATTTGTATCTTAATAAGGAAGCCATGGCACCATAGCCTCTGGAGCAACCTGGACTGACTTTTCTCAAATGACAGAAAAGTCTGGGCCTGTAATGGATGGGGCAGGGGACCAGAGAGCCCTGTGTCCCCCCCAAACCAACAGGTACCTTCAAGTGTCACAATCCACAGAGGAGCCTGCCGCTGATGAGGTACCCTTGTTTTCTGCTCACCTCCTCCCCTGCTGTCTCCTCCTCTGGGCCCCAGCTCCTCCCGTCTCCATCCCCGAGGACTGACTGTGTTGTCAGGATGAGGCTGCTGCGCTTCTCCTCCATTCGTCCGTTTTAATTGGAAAGTTATTGTGATGGGAACTCTCTTTGGTATTATTTGCAGCTTGCCATTATTAGAACTCCATCGCCTTGTGTTCCCAGCAAATTAAAACTTGCTGTGGAGGCAATGAGATCACTGCTCGCGAGAAGTCAGGCGTGGACCGCTGCTGAGCAGGGCTGGGTGCCACCTCCCAGGGGTGCTGACAGGGGGCTGGGGTGCCCCTTCATTCGGACAACCAGGGTAGGGGTGCCCCTCCCCCGTGTCGACTGGATGTTGGGGTGTCCCGCCCACATGCTGACAATAGGGAGCTGTTTGGAGGCTGGGGATTTGTGACACCATGTGTGGGAAGGAGAGGGAAAGTGTGAAGCCCTCCTGGCACCTGCCCCTTTTCTGTTCCCAGCATGCATGTGGACAAGCCCCCTCCCTCTTGGTTCCCACCCAGACGAGTGATCCTAGAAGGTTCACTCGTGGTTGACAGCATGGAAAGCAGTTAATAAGACATGGGGTCTCCTGTATCACCCCAGGGGCCAACTTTCCCACGTATCCAATTATTAGAAAAACTTTTTCTTTCCCCTTCAGTAGTGGGGATTGGGTCTTGCTAGGCAAGAGCTCTAACGATTGAGCCATATCAACCTTTACAAACATGAATTTATTTTATTTTATATTTTTTCCCTGGCTGGCCTTGAACCCGGATCCTCCTGGGATTAGGTGACTGGTGTGTACTTCACCATTAGCCGGAGTCAAGAGTCTCTCAGATTTGTCTGCCCAGGCTGGCTTTGAACTATGACTCTCATATCTCGTAAACCATTGGCACCCAGCATGTCAGGATCCTGTCTTGTATTGTTTTTAAGCCACCACCATGCTCAGGATGTTGAGGCTATGGCAAGAAATCCCTCCTGCCCCTCTCCTCAGAGGAAGATTCTCCCAGAAAACCCCAGCAATCTTTCTCTAATGTATATTGGCCAGCACCGAGTCACATGCTTTGCTCTAGACCAATCACAGATAAAAGGAGCAGAATTTCATGACTAGATTAAACCGATCATGAATCTTCCTCTGGGCAATTTTCTGCACAAGCAAAATGAGTTATTTTAGTAGCACAGAGAACAGTACACATGGGTTGCAATGCAAATTGGAAACTGAGGCGCAGGGCTGGAGTCCTATGTAGACCCCCAGATGTCAGATGGAGTGTTTCCAGGTGCTTGTTGACCTGACTTGCATCTCAGAGGGAGAAGGGCAGGCAGATGTCCAGTGTCCAGCCTGAGCCTGGTTCTGGCCTGCCCACCGGCTGGACTGCCTTCCTCAGAGGCCATGGCTGGGTGCAGTGGCACAGGCCCATTACCAGTTCTACAAATGGAATAAAATAGCTGCTCGGTTACAAATTAATAACAGATTTGTTTGTCGCGAAGCAGCCATTGTTTCATAACATTAGTTAGGCTGAGAATAATTACCTTCATATAAAATTCCCCCTTAAAAATTACTCTGATAAATCCAAACCAATTAAGGCGGGGGAGTGGTTTGGCCTGGTGTTTTGTTTGGGTCTCTGCAGTGGCATCGTGGGTAGAAGTTCAGTTCCCAAACCCGTCGGGTCACCCCGAGTCTACAAGGAGCCCAATGGCTCACCCGAAATGCCCCTTCTCTGAGGCCAGGCTTCCAGAGCCCAGCACTGATCCTTCGGCTGAACTCAGAATTGCATCTCTACATCCAGACCCTGGCCAGCTCACTCCACATCCTCTGTGTTTCTAAACTGCCAGCCTGAAGATGTCTAGGGAACCCTCCTCCTCCTCCTCCTCCTCCTCCTCCTCCTCTTCTTTCTCTTCTTCTTTTTCTTCTTCTTCTTCTTCTTCTTCTTCTTCTTCTTCTTCTTCTTCTTCTTCCTCCTCCTTCTCCTCCTCCTCCTCCTCCTCCTCTTCTTTCTCTTCTTCTTCCTCCTCCTCCTCTCCTTCTTCTTCTTCTTCTTCTTCTTCTTCTTCTTCTTCTTCTTCTTCTTCCTCCTCCTCCTCCTCCTCCTCCTCCTCCTCCTCCTCCTCCTCCTCCTCCTTCTCCTCCTTCTTCTTCTTCAGAACTAGGTTTGAACTCAGGGCCTTGTGCTTGCTAGACACACTCTCTACCACTACGTCCACAGCCTTGATGCCTTTCCTTATTTTTCACCTACCATCTCATACTTTTTGCCCAGGTCCAGCCTTGGATCATGATCCTCCTATTTATACTGCTTATAGCGGGGATGACAGGCATGAACTGCCATGCCCGGCTTGTTTGTTGAGAGGGGGGTCTCACTAGCCTTTTGCCTGGGTTGTTGCCCTTGACCTGTGAGCCTCCTGACTCTGCCGACTGAGTAACTGGGATTATGGGTGTGTACCTCTGTGCCCAGGCTCAAATCTTGATCCTGTTGTTCCACGATCCTGTAAATCTGGCCCATGGTAATTTGTCAAAGATGAGAGGCATATTGTGTGTGTGTGTGTGTGTGTGTGGAGGGGGGTAGAGGTGTCAGCAGGTTGAGGTCTTAAACCAGTGCCCCAGGGCATGCTGGGTATCCTTACACCTATGACTTCCAGTTATTCCTCCACGAAACAGGAAGCAACACACTCCCTCTGTGAGGATCCAGGAAGTCACGGTGAGTGCTCACAAGTCCCAGAGCCCCACTGAGGCCTGGCTACCACTGCCTCCATGCTGGCCTCTCCTGGCCTGACCACTTGGCCCCAGTGCCTCCAGCTCTGCCTCCCTGTTGGGATCACCATCTTGCCAGGACAGCTCCTTGCTCATCTCTGGTTTCTCAGGCCTAGTCAGCGTCCTCTTGCCCACCACAAGCTCCAGCCTCAGCAGGAGAGAGGGTGGCCATAGATAGGCTTTGGGCCCTGCGTGCTTCACTAGGGACCTGCTTGTGACCTCAGGCCCTTGCTTCTCATCGTATCCGGGCAAGTAGAATCAGCTGCCTGAATGGGATGAGCCTTGAGGTCAGTGGTCCTGGCCCCTCACTTGCAGGTAGGAAGTTCAGACACGAGGCTGTTGGGTGGCAGCTCGAGTCTGGCTCTTCCCTCTTGGCTGGAATGTTCTGTGTTCCCTCAGTGGCTTGGCCAGCCTATTGGTCAGTGCTGGGAGCCTGGATTTCAGCCCCAGGGACACGATGATCCCAGTGGACTAGCTCAACTTCCTTGCACAACTTACGGACACGTGGTCCCGAAATGGCCCTGCAAGAGGCCTGTGGGAGGAAGGATTGCTGCATGAGGCCACAAGCCAAGGACTGTGGCTGGGCCACAGAGGAGCGAGGGCAGTTGCTCAGGTGACAAAGACCGCTGCCCTTGTCTCTATCCATCTGTCTGGTGTGCAGGACCTGGGGTGTTCACACTGAAGCACTGGGGCAGGGGTATAGGCTCCTGTCCCTGTCCTGTAGCCCCGAAGCTCTGCCTGGCTGGGTGGCCTGGTCCCCATTTGTGGGTGAGATTATTAGCATCTACTGAGGAGTTAGGGCTCCGCCAGGGTCCTGCTTCCTCTGCAGAGAGGAGACCTCCCTCTTGCTTCCATTCCCCCTGACTTCCAGGGCTCAGATTCCCAAAGGCCTGGCTGTCCTCAACCAGAGAAGCACAGAAACTTGAAAGTCCTGGCTGCTTCTGCCCTCCCCAGACCCCCCCATGCAGGCCCCGCCCCTCTGCACCCCTTGGCCCCCCTCCCGAGCCCCCTCTGAAGGGGGGACCTCCAAGCTTTAATGAGCTGAGAGCTTTTACGGGAGCCCAGGCAAACCAATTAAGTTTGCTTAAAAATATTGTATTCATTAGCATGAAAATAAAGCCGAACTTTTTAGAGATAATTGCATCTTTTAAAAACGTGGCCGTCTTTGTCTGGGCTTGTCTCATAAATATGGATGCTGCATAATCTTTTTTGGAACCCTGGCCGGCAATCACGGGCGGCGCTGCACAAATGCATCCCGGGTGTTAATATTCTGACAAGGGCCCAGCTCCCCAGGCAGGCAGAGCCCGCAGCCCCCAGGCACCCGCTACCCCCAGCTGGGGCCTCGGGAAGGAGGATGTGAATGTGGGGTTCTCAGGCTCTGCTCAGAGAGTGGAGTGCCAAGCGGGGTAGAGGTCACAGGAGTGACAAGGAGCAGTAAAGCCAGCGCTGACGGATGCTCCATGCTTCCCAGACCACCAGCATACACCAGCCTCGTGACTAGCTAGGGTTACAGGTGTGAGCCTGAGCTCCTGCTCCTCCCTCCTGTCCTGCTCCTTGGTGGTTTTAGCTTGCGATGGAATGGGGTGGGCACTCAGAAAATGCAATCTTCTCTAAGTCCTTCCTCTGTTGAGGCTTTGGCTAGTCTTGCTGACCACTGCTGGTGGGTGGAAGCAAAATGGAAGATTAATCCATGCTAGGCCATCTGATCAAAGCTAGCCCTTGCAAAACCAAAGAAGATGTAGAAACAATGCCTGTCCCCTTGTAGTCATGCATGGCCGGGGTTCTTGCATCAAGAATGGCCTCACAGTGGCCCTGACCTGCAGGCAAGGCTCCCACAGGGCCTGTAGAGAAGATGCAAGTTCAGTGTTCTCCCCTATCCTGGGCTGCTTGCAGAGCTAGGCCTGTGCTGTGGCCCGGGAGGAGAGCGAAGGCTCTTCTTGGCCAAGTTTCACTGCATTTTCCGTCAGTAGGTGTCAACTGTGAACTAGTCGGAGATGCTAAAATAACAGCTTAAAAACATGGGAACCGAAATGGAAGTGTAATTTTCGTGTGCCTTGCCAGGCCCTCCTAAGTCTGTTTCTTACGGAGCTATAACACTTAGGGCTAAATCACTGGAGCTGCCGGCGATGGCAGTTTAGCAACGTGGGCTGTGAAAGGAGAAGGCGGGGAGTTGGGGGGTGTGGGGAGAATTCCAAAGGCAGAAAATGAGAAACAAAAGGAAATGGAGGAAAAAGGCACATTGTGTCTTCTTCCCTCTGACTGTGGTTCATTCTGCTGGCTAGGAAATGGTTTGTTAGGTCAAAAAGGCTGCCTGCAGGAAATAATTGGCTAAGACTGGGCCCCCTGGATGGGACATGGGCAAATTGGCCGGTGGTGGGGGGGGGGGAGCGGGGGTTGGTACCTCTGCACCCATACAGACCAATGAACACAAATTCAGAAGAAGAAACAGCCTTGTATGACTGGGTTTGGTGGTTCACGCCTGTAATCCCAGCTACTTGGGAGACGGAGATAAGAAGGATGAAGGTTCAAGGCTAGCTTGGGAAGAAAGCTATGGAGAGGCTCCCTTCATCTTGACACATAAGCCAGGGGAGTTGTCTAAAGCCTATGACCTCAGTTCTATGGGAAGTTGAAATAGGAGGACGAAAGTTCAATGCTGGCCCAGGCAAACATTTGAAATCCTACTTGAAAAAACAAAGAAAGGATAAGAGAGCTGGGAGGGTGTGGCTCAAGTTGCTGAGAAGAATCAAAGATGATGAGCTGAGAGGACTGGAGGGAGGAGTAGGAGCTAGAAGAGTACAAGTGGAGGAGGAAAGGGATCGAGGCACCCATCCTCAGTATATTCCTTCAGTCCTGTGTTACATGGATCCATTGAAAAGAGCCGCCTGAACGCATCAGAGGCCACAACTGCTGTTCAGGTCATAGGGAGAATGGTACGAGACGGGTGTCGACGAGAATGCCAAAGCCATCAAGTACCGCAAGGGCGAGTTGGTGCCAAGTTCACCGGCATCGACATAGCTCCAGATGCACCTGTGGAGCTGCTGCTGCTGTGTGACGATGACAGGAAGAGAGGTGGCTGGAATGGCTGCAGTCTGGAGGAGCACACAGACACCGTGGGAGAAGACACCGCGGTTGACCTGGCAAATTGAACAACGACAGCCCAGAACCTACAAGAAGAATTTGTCTGGGGAAAACGAGTGGCACATGTAAGTTCTCGAAAATGCCCGTGGGGAGAAAAAGGGAACCAAATTCTCAGATGAAAAAAGGTCACCCAGCAGCAAAGATGAGGCTGAAGGTAAATCTGCAGATCGTATCGCCATGACGGTGCCACCACACGCACGTTTGGGGATCTAACTGGAAAGTTCCTTCAACGAATCCTAAAGATCTTCTAAAGGATCTTCGTCATTGGTTTTGCCATGATCATTGAGCCTCTCCCAAGAACTTGGATACGTGGGACAGGAGAAAGTCGCTGGCACAAGAGGGCGTTGACTGGCTAGCTACTAAACGACTAAACACGGACGGGGTACTGTGTGAAGTCAGCACTCTGGCAGTGAGTAGAAGAACAGCGGGGCCAGAACTAACCCATGCTATGGATACATACCTAGTGTCTAGAGACCAACTAATAGAAATGCTCAACTGCAGTGCAAATCTAACTTCAGGAAAGAAAAGGGATGTTTTCATGTTCTTGTCTTATGAGAGCTCAGCAGAAAGCCTGACAATGGTGTCTATTTTGTATTTTTATCTTTTGCTAATAAAAATGTGATACAAACAAAAAAAAAAGGCGCTAGGCATTGGTGGCTCATGCCTGTAATCCTAGCTACTCGGGAGGCTGGGATCTGAGGATCAAGATTCCAAGCCAGCCCGGGCAAGAAGGTCTGTAAGATTCTTCTTACCACTTCCAACCAGAAGTGGAGCTATGGTTCAACGTGGTAGAGTGCTAGCATGAAGCCACACAGCTCAGGGACAGTGCCCTGGCCTTGAGTTCAAGCCCCACAACTCACAAAATAAATGAACAACCCATTCATCCATCTTCAGCAATTCCATTAACCACCCTACCTACCATCCACCCCCACCTACCCCACCTACCCAATCAGCTAACCAAACCACCAACCAGACCACCCCATCCTGCCACCAGAGCCGGCAAGAAGAACCAACAACAAAATCAGCTACCCACGGGGAGCTTCCACAAGACCCCAAATCTAGTAGGTTGGGTGGCTATAACCCAGAAAAGCCATGTCACCCCATTCCTCGCCCCCTGCTCCCTCAGGCCTCCTCTCATGGCAGGCATAGCCTTTACATGGTGACGGGGTGTGACTCAGAGCAGGCACCATCCAGGCCAGTGTGTGAGTGTCTGGAAGCTGTGTGGACCTCAGGGGGTCATCCTTGGGCACTGGCCAGAGGCCTCTGCCACCCCATCAATGGCAGGCAGCCACCCATATCAAGCTCCAGACTTAGAACAGAAGCCCGTATTCCACCCCCCTACACGTCACTCCTCCTTCCTCTCCCACCCCCCCCAAAAAAAGCCCACGGCTGTGAGGACAGATGGCCCTGTGACATGTCCCGTGTGATGTTGATTGAGCGACAGGGAGAGGCGCCGAGAGTCTCGTGGCTGTAAAAATAGACACGCATTAGAAATGCACGAAGTCAGACCCCTCCTCTGGCCACGCCAGACGCGATGCTAAACCCATCTCCACGCGTTTGCTCTCTAACCACCTGTGAGGCAGTGGTGTGGAACTTGACATTTAAAGGCTCCGGAGGAAATAGAAGGCAGCTCAGAGAGTTCTTTTTTAAGTCGGTCTGGTTATTTCTGAACGGGACAAGCCAACGCAGCAGGAGATCAGATTGGCCTCAGTTTTGAGGCAGAGCGTCTGAGGGAGCCAGCCACTCTCCTGCCACTGGGGCCTCTAGAATTACTTGTCCAGTTTCTGCTTGGCTACCTTGAATGACAGGATGCTTTCTACCTTGTTTTTCTGGAGATGTCTCCTTGCTGAGTGATGCTGGGTACTTAGCCCTTGTCCTGGATGCTGTTTGTGGCCATTTTGAGATTTCTAGATGGCACTTAGCTATTCATTTGATTCCTGCTAAGTGCCAGGCCCCGCACACCAAATTGCAGAATCTGAAAATAGAAGATGGAGCTTGCAAAAGCCAGCGAGCACACACGAAGTCTTGGGATTCTCATGTACTGGTGGGGACTGAGTATGGCAGGGCTCACTGGGAGATGATTAAACTTGACATTGTGGGATGACACTTTTCCAGTCAAAAGCAACAATGAGTGTGTGTGTGTGTGTGTGTGTGTGCGTGTGCGTGTGTGCGTGTGCGTGTGTACCAGTCCTGGGACTTGAACTCATGGCTGAGTGGTAGAGTCACCACCTAGCACATTGGAGTTCAAACCTGAGTATCACCAGAAATATATTCATACATTCATACAAACATACATCTATACATGGAAAAAGAAAGAAAGAAAAGATACCCGGGGACTAGGAATGAAGAGTGTGTTTCATGTCCACACTGCCCATCCTTCCTGCTTTCCTTCTCTTGTTTGTTGTGAGAGCAAGGCTGTATATTGGTAGTTACTCTTCTATCTATGGCCAACTGCACCTTCCCTGGGCTCTTGCTTGGGGATGAGCACTGTCAGGAGGAGTCCATGGGAATGGGGGGCTCTGAGAGGGATGGGAAGGGGCGGTGATGCCCCTGTAGTGGTCAGAAGGCAGTGAAGGTTTCTGAGGGGAGGGGTGAAGGGTGGGTTTGCAGATGTGGACTGTATTATACTTAAGGAGAAGAGCTATAAATTGGACCCCTGCATACTCTGATTATCTTCCAGCTTCCTGGGGACCCCTGGTGTGGCTCAGGGAAGAATGGGTATCAGGAGCAGACACTAGAGGAGGGGGCTGGGGTAGGACTGTGTGGGTGGCACGGCACACTGGATGCTGTCCAGATGGTGAGCAGCTCCATGCCCAGGGCTATCTGCTGGGGTGGCCTCAAGCAGCTTTCACCTCCACACATTTTTCTGAGTGAGATGTTCATTGGCCATTCATTTCTACTCTCTGGGGAAGAGAAAATAAGAACACAGGACTTTTCCTGCCTTCCAGCAGTGGCCGCTGCACAGAATCACCTCCTACAGTCCACGTTTGATGGGCCAACTATGGCCAGGTGGTTTATGTAAATAAAGTTTTATTGACATGCTTTTTATGCTCCACTTGTGTTCTATCCATTGTTGTCTGGCTGTTCTGGTGCTTACAAGGTCAGAGTTGGGTTATTGAGACTGAAATGGTGTGATGCGGAAAAGTATTTACAGTTGCAGTAAAAGCTTGTTGACTTCTGACTAGAATAGGCCGGTGGAGGGCAGGGATTGGCTAATGTTCAGTCTTCAACTTGACTGGCTCTTCTTCACGCTTTGATCGGCTCCTATTCATACTTCATTTTGATTGGCTCTTCATGCTTCAGTTTGGTTGGTTTTTCACACTTCAGTTTGATTGACGTTTCTTAAAACTCGAATCTGATTGGCTCTTGTTGCGTACTTTAGTCCCTGAGGCACAGTCCTGTATGGAAGATGGGCTTTTATAAATGCTTAATTAGGGAAGGAACTGCCCAGGCCTAAGAGAATGAGAGGTATCCAGGGGAAAGCAGTTAAATTAGTTAAGAGCTGGAGCTGATTTCAAGGACTTTAAAAGCAGTCATTTACATATGCAGAGTTGATAAGCTAATTACACAACAATCTTGTCCTAAGCTGGAGAGCAGACCCCTAAGGCCTTGTTAGATAACACCTTGTTAACCCAGTCCAGGGAAACAGGCTATTTTTTTTTTTTGCTTGTTTATTTTGTTTTGTGCCAGTCCAGAGGCTTGAATGCAGGGAGGGGGTACTGTCCCAAGCTAGTGTGCTCAAGGCTAGCTCTCTACCACTTAACCCACAGCTCCACTTCTGGCTTTTTGGTGGTTAATTGGAAATAAGAGTGTCATGAACTTTTCTTCCAGGGGATGGTTTTGAACTGATCTCAGCCTCTTGTGTAGCTAGGATTACAGGCACGAGCCACTGGCACTTGGCTGATTTTGTTTAGTCAGAACCAGACTCTAAACAGACGTTTCTGCTGAAAAGAAAATGACTAGTGACGGGCTCTGTGAGCAAGATTTTCCTTTCCAAGTTATGGAGCGGGTTGAGGTCAGCTCTATCCTGCCACCCCTGCCTCCGGCACCCACAAAGACTGTCAGGGTCCTGGGAAATGACCCAGACGTGGAAATTCCAAACATCAACAAATTGATTCAGAAAACTCACATTCCTTGCCACTGACCAAAACTAATATGGTAAGGTCAGAGGTTCCCAGCAGAGTCCAGATCTATAAGCCTGGACAGTATGTGCTGGCCACAGAGAGCATTCTTACCTCCCGTGGACTAAGCCTGCGTGCACTAGCTACGGACTATACTCCGTATTTCCTCATATGGAGATCAGGCCCAAGGAGGTACAGCAGAGCTTTGGGCTGAGTGAAGCCCGGGTCTCTTGGCTCTGATTCTGGGATTCTTTCTACTCTACTAGCTTTTGTCTGTGGATAGCACAGAGGTCAGACAAGACAGCTTGACCTTGACCGCTGGGCTTCATACTCTCCTGTACAGTGCTCAGATTCTCCTCTTCCAGGCATGGGGACTTATACTCAGAAACTCTCCTTGCTGCCTCTCAGAAAAGAAAAGAAAAGGACAAAAAATAACCCCAGAACCTAAGATCCCAGTTGGATTTATGAAGAATGAAATCTTTCCCCCAGGCCCCCCGCCCCCGTCTCTATGAAAAGATGTTATTAAATTCTGCGCCTGGTCCTGACCTGGATTTAAAGATTTGCAAGAAGACAAATTCCAAACAGATGCCCATTACAGCCCTGACAGCAGCAGCTTAAAAATAACATTTACATTCTGCCGGAGTCTGCGTCTCTGTTTCCCACTCGGGTCCTCGCCCGCCTCCAAGGGGATCGATACCTGGGCTGAGGTTACACGGAGGTGGCCACATTCTTCTAAGCTGTTTGCTTAGCGCTTGGTTTGTTCTGCTAACAGCCTGGCCACTTCTTCCAACAGGCCTGTTTGCCCAGCATTAGGCCTGTTTGCCCAAACACCTAGCCCAATCCGAGGGGGCTCAGCTTTCTAAACAGTTGGTCCCTGAGTCTGTCAATCAATAACGCCAATTGGGTTCCTGATACGGATGGAGAGTGTGGCCAAATCTAATATTTGCCTAAACTCAGTTTCTTCCCCCCTCCCCATACCTGACTGTCCCCAGCTGGACAAGGGGGACATTCGCCAGATGCATGGGCTGCTGGGGAGACAGGATGTCAGCAGCTAGGGAGTGGATTCTGGGAAGGAGGTCACAGAAGCCAGCATGATACCCCTCTTGTGAGAGCTAATTTACTGAGATGCCTCGCCATATCTGCTCATCTGCCTGGTGTCATTATAACTGGTGGACACGGGCTCAGAGCTCAGAGTCGGGGCGGGAGCTTGGTTCCAGGGGGGGTTGGGCCCAGAGTCACAGGTAACCAGAGGGGTTGTTAGAGTGTCAGCAAGTCCAGTAAGATCCACAGAGAGCCGGAGAGAGAGGTTCTCTCAAAAGAGGGCATGGTTAACAGCAGGCCTTTGCTTCAGGGTGATGAGTGTGTTTTGGAACTCGGTCGAAGTGTCATTTGCACCCTGAGCTGTTCACTGTAGAATGGTTCATTTTCCATTCTTTAAATTCACCTTAAAAACAGGTGAAGCTGGGCGCTGGTGGCTCACGCCTCTCATCCTAGTTGTTCAGGAGGCTGAGATCTGAGGATCGCTGTTTGAAGCCAGCTCAGGCAGATAAATCCTTGAGTCTCCTACCTCTACTTAACCACCAAAAAGCTGAAGTGGAGCTGTGGCTCAAGTGGTAGAGTCAACACAAAAGCTCAGAGAGCCCCTAGGCCCCGAGTTCAAGCCCCAGGACTAGCATCAAAAAGGAAAAAAAAAAAGAAGTGAATTTGGTGAACTGGGGAATTGTGTCTGAGAGGCTCTTATGCTTAAGTCAGGGCTTGGCCCAGAATCGGAGCTTAATAACTGTTTATTGAAAGAACAAGCTAACATTTGCACGGTCAACAAAGCCCTTTGTTATACATTAGCTCATTTTATCCTTAAAAGACTCTCCGCAGTGGTTGGTGGTCCTCAGCTTGCTCACCCCACGAAGGGGAAACAAGCCTTCCAGCCTGTGGCCTGCAGAAGGCCCCAGGACACCCGGCCCCACGTGGCGGGGGGTAGGTGGGTGCGTGTGGACTGCTGCAGTCTGCCTGCCTACAGTGTCCAGTGTCCATGAGGAGGAGGAGGGGTCTCACACATTCTCTCACCCCTTCTTTTAGGGACAAGAACTATTTGAACCACTCTTTCCTAGCACAGTGCTCTTGAACTCCTGGCTGACCTGTTCACTGGTATATCAGGGACTTTGGATTATACTTTCACCCAGTATAATTCCTCAGTATCGCTGGGGAGGGCTCACCTCGTCTCTCTACTGTTCCTCAGAAAGGACAAGTGACATGCTCACACTCATGCAGCTTGTAAGATGAGAGCTCGGAGCTGGTACCCGTGCCTTATGCCCGCTATTCTAAGCTGTTCAGGAAGGCTGAGCTCTGAGGGTGGAGCTTTGAAGCCAGCCTAGGGAAGGAAAAGGTCTGAAGGATCTTAGCTTCAACCAACCATCAAAAGGCCAGAAGCAGAGGTACAGTGGAGTGCCAGCTGTGAGCGGAACAGCTAAGGAACAGTACACAGAGTCCTGAGTTCAAACTCTAGCTCCAGGGTGCAAACACACTCATAGATGTGAGCCATTCTGCTCAGGCCCCCGCTGCTAATTCTGGGCGTTCAGATCATTTCCAAGCCCATGACGACAGCCTTACAATGGGTTTCTAAAGAGGAAAGCATGTGAGATCATTTCCCAAGCGCACTCACTGGCGTGTCTTCTGTGCACGGAGCGCTGAGTGGAGACGGGGTCAGTGCATTGTAGGAGGTGCCCAGATGGCCCCAAAGTGGGAGCTACTGACTGGACGCGGGATGGGCACGGAGATGCTGTAGGGAGGGGCTGATGCAGCAGGCTGGTGTGGTCTGTGTTCATCCTTAGCTGGATCAGCCTCCAGTTGTTCCCGCTGCTTGTTTATGAATGGCAGCTCCCCACAGGCCTGCTGCGTGCAACATTTTACTACGGCTAATAATGGACTCGTGTGTTTTAAAGTAATAAAAGGACATTATTTTAAAATTATTATTTTTTAATGTGGACTTTGCAGCCCCTCTCTGATAGGTCTGAATTAGTGAATTTTAAGTGCATGTAAAAGGCAATCAAATTGCCATTACTGGGAAGATGGGGCATCTCGCTTGCTCCCTCGCTTGCTCAGACTCAGGGCTCCTCACAGGGTCACCTAGGGGACCGGCTCCTCTCAGCCGGAGGACGGCCTGGCTCTGGGCTGGATCCCATTACTCCAGAAGCAGGGGGACCAGCTTCAAGGAGAGGACTGTTTTTCTCACATGGATCCTGAGGCTTGAACTCAGCAACCAGCCTGTAATGGGTGCCAGCTCCCTCAGTCTGATGTGTTCTGATCAGAACTCTGAACTCTACAAAGCCCACACCTCCCCGCTCCTCCAGATCGTTTGAAAGAGGGAGATGAGGGCACCCCTGGCATGGCTGGGCACGGGGGGTCTCCCTCCACCACAGGACCATGCCCCGCCCATGGCACAGGAATGGCACACAGCAGAGGGCACCAGAGGTCTGTCCCAGTCCCCTGTCTTGGTGGCATCTGGTGGGTGCTGGCATGGATGGTGGCAGGTGCACTGTGGGAGGGTAGCCCTAAGTGAGGAGCTCCTGGTGCTTCTTAGCGTCCCCACACTGGCTGGCAAGTGATTGTACAAGGAAAGTGAGTCCCAGGATCTGAGAGAGCGTGGGGTACCAGGAGCCTGAGGACCCCAGTACAGCTTCCAAAGGGCAGGTCTCACAAGAGAGTGCCTCTTCCCCCTCCTTTCCTCCCTCCCTCCCTCTCTCCCTCCCTCCCTCCTTCTCTCCCCTCCTCCCTCCTTCTCCCCTACCCCCTGCCCCGGGCTCTGCCTTCAGTTTTCTGATGTCAGGCTGAGTCTGGGAGGACCAGACAGGACACTGTGCCAGCTTGAGTGGGCAGATAGCATGGTGAGTCCTATGCATAAGCACCCAGCCCAAGTGGACACAGACATGGTGGGGGTACTGTGCACAAGCACTCAGCCAGAGTGGGCAGAGAGAGTGGTGTGGCTTTAGGTTGTCCTAAAGGCTCCCTGTCTGCCTGGCTTCTAATTCCACCATGACACTCCTGCCTGTTTACTGCCCCACGTCCATCCCCTTTATAATGTACTCTTGGGGGGCTGAGGGGGGAAGGTAGAATTTGGGGTGCAGGATGCAGAGGCTGAGGTGGGCCGGGGTGCAGGACATATCAGCTTCTTTCCTGGAGTGTTGGCTTGTGGCTCAGAGTTTATGCCTCTCCTGTCAAGGTCAGGTCAAGGTCAGGCTAAGTCTAACTCGGATCCCTACTTGGGCCCAAGTCAAGTTCTATCAGAAATCACATCTACACAGAGGCCTTGGCGGGTTCCTGGCCTTCCCCTCTGCCTGAAGGGAGCTGCCAGCCCCTAGCCAAAGGTGCCAGGGTCACCCGAGTGCCAGGCCTGGCCTAGGTTCCTGTCTCTGGCAGTGGGTAGCTGTGGACTCTGAGCCCTTGGGCAGGGCTGGGTTTCTGAGCCTGACCCAGGCTCCCCTTACAGCTAATGGCATCCATGAGCCCCAGAGTGGGGGCTGTGGAGGAGGAACAGCCTTTCCTCACCCCGGCCCGGCCTCCCCGAGGCCTTGTCAATATTTCATGGGGTCTCAGAGCGAGGTTCACTTTACAGCAGAGGCTCTGAAAGATGAGATGCCCTGGGAGGGTCGGGTGAGGCTGGGCTTAGCTCTCTGGGCTAGTCAGCCTCTTACAGGGCTGTCCCCACCCGAAGTCCTCCTCTGCCCCTCTGGGCTAGACCCCACATCCCCCACCCCCACCCCCAGCCTTCAAGTACAGCCTAGCTCCTGACTTAACACCCTGATCGGAATTCCCTGTGCTTCCTTCTCACACCTTTCCTGGGCAGAGATTATTGGTCCTTCCTGCAGCCCATCACCCATCCTCCCTCCCTCCCTCCCTCCCTCCCTCCCTCCTGCAGGGAAGTAGATGCTAAAAGACCATACACAGCTAGGAGTTGGCTGGTAAGCCTTCAGGAAGATAGGAAAAGGAGCTGCTTGATATGTGCTTGTTTGCTGTTTGCAACCCTCACTTCTCTGGCCTAGAGCACAGATGTGATGAATGAACACCAGCATGGATTGAGGGGGGGTCTGTGTGTTTGGGTGGGGGCCACGGGGGGTTACCACCCTAGTCCTGGCCGGAAACTCACTAGTATCCATCACGGAAGTCAGATTCCCGGGACCACTGGCAAAACCCACATCCGCTCCTTCCCATAGCTCTTCTCCCTGTCTGGGGTGGATGGATGAGCAGCGGTTCTGTATTGCGGTCTCGGGACAGCGTGCTTCTTGAAGGCAGGGACCTCACCTGCCTGGTTTATGCCTGCTGCCGGCCTGTGCTTGCACAGGCCCTGCCATGGTGCTCTGTTTCGCCTCTTCTCATCTGGATGGGGCCGCTCGGGGTGTGGATGAAACACCCCCAGTCCAGGACCAGACCAGCGAGGTCCTCCAGCTCACAGCCCATGGGTTCCAGCCAGTGGTCCTTCTGGCCATGCTAGAGAGTGGCCCTTTGACCCTGGCCTTTAGGGGACACTTAAACCCAAATGACAGCAGCACTTCCGTTTCCCATGGTGGGAGGGGGTCCTCAGAGAAGGTTTCCCAAGGGAAAATTGCCCACTCTGTGTGTGTGTGTGTGTGTGTGTGTGTGTGTGTGTGTGTGTGTGTGTGGCGGTGGGGGGAGGTGGGGTAGGAGAAGCAGCTATTGCTGGTGGACCTGGTCCAGACAACTGTGGCCTGTCCAGTCTTGCTGTACCATGGTTGGTGGGGGGGGGTGGTCTTGGTTAGAACCTCCTGGACCTTGATTTGGCTCCACAGCTGGTTTTTGCGCCCCCAGCCCGTCTTCCGGGCCCTGCCTCTGGGTGACTTCCACCCTCAGCACCTAGAAGTGGGTGGGGGTCGTGGTTCCTCCCGGGGTCTTGTATTAATGGCACAGTCCGCATAAAAACAGACCCTGGCTCAGCTAGAGACTGGGGTGTGCCTTCTCCCAGCAGCTCCTCACGCAGGCAGAGGGTGTTTCTGGGGTCTTCATTACTGAGTTCAGTGATGGGGCTTCTTCTCCGGGAAACGGCAGCATTGCACCCACCCATGCCCTGTTGCCAGTGTGGATTCAGATCCCAGGGGAATCTGGGTACAAGGTCTGGCCCAATCACCCCAAGCCAGGGGTGATCCCTCATTTCCACAGACCCTCTTCCCAGGGTTACCTCAACCTCCCTCAGCTGGCCCTGGGTGTGTTTGCTCAGCAAGGAGAGCAGGAGGCCTTAGCTGGGAAGCAGCCAGTCCATCTGTCCTCACAGGAGCATCCCACAGACGGGGTGCAGGGACGGGGTGCCTCAGGGGCGGGGGGGGGGGGGCGGGGCGGGGAGCAGCTTCCTGCTCTACTGCATTACCACAGGCTGTTGTAACGCTGCTCAAATAATATTGAGAATAACCCCAGGCTCCAGCGCAGTGTTAGGCTGTGCAGTGTCAATATTGGCTGAGCAAACACAGAGAAGAAGGAGTTGCTATTTGTGTAGCTATGAGTGCTTGTGTGCAGGAGGCTCAGAGGGCCCCTGGAAGGGCAGATGGGAGGTGGGGGTTGAGGGGCCAGGAATATGTATGTGCATGTGTGCCTTTGTGCACATGTGTGTAGACGTACATGCATGTCACTGTGTGTCTGTGCAGGCGCGCGTATGGTGGGTGTGTGCATGTCTTTTGGTGTATATATGTGTTGTGGGCATGTATCATTTGTGTGCACCTGGACATGTCTTCGGAATGGCTCCTGTTTGCATGGCATGAAATTCAGGCTGTCAGGTCACCCCGTTACTGTGTTCTAGATCTTACCTCCTGACCCCAGCCTTGCCTGTAGAACCTCTGCCTGGGGTCTCTGAATCCTCATGCCGTTCACTGGGGCTCTGCTGTTGGCTCAGGAGCACTGTCCCCTCCTCCCCCCAAACAAGTGAGGTACCCACATTTAGTGTGTGTGTGTGGGGGGGTCTCAGGGCCTTCTGGGAGGAAGCAGATGAAATCTTTCTGAAGCTTTCTCCTCACGATCCTCCTCCGTGACTCACTGCCTCCCCACGGTTTCTCTGTGATCACTGCCATCTTCAGTATGGGGACACTGGGGTTCAGGGACCTAATGTGCTGGGGTCACCCAACTGGGTCGGGGTGGAGCCAGCACTTGGACATGGGGATGTTGCCAACAGACAGGATAGGTATTTGATTGTGGCGCCCAGGCTCCTCCATGCTTTCCAGACTCTGTCAAGACCTGCCTCTTGTGTGTTTAGCTACCTTGAGGGCCACAGGTCCCCAGCTCTGGGTGACGTGCTTGTTCTGCATCCCGGTGAAATGTAGCACCTAGGCCTGGCATCTTTCCAAAGGAAGCCTGGGCCTTGTGCCCATCGCCTCTGGTGCCCTGAACGTTACACCTGCGGCTCTCACCCCAGCATCACTTTCACTCCGGATACAGCTGTGGCCCCGTGGGGGCTCCATGGAGCTCTGGGGTCATCTAAAACCACCGGCTCCCTTTCACGTGGACCGCTGGTGACTCCGGAGGCTGCTCAGGTGATGAGTGATGAAGTATCCCCTGCCAGGCCTGTGCCTCTTCTGTAGCTGATGTGGGCTGACATTCCAGGACTGACTTCTCTCCGTGGCCGTGTACTGACCATTCTGGGCTCTGTGTTTGTGAATCTCACATTTCCAAATCAATGGTGCATCCATGTGTGAGTGGTGTGGCAGGAATATGCCACTTCTCTTCTGCTTTGTCCAGAGGGCCTGGCACAAAGGTTTGCAAACTGTAGGTTCTCTGGCAAGAACTTTAATTGCCTGACTGTGAAACAAAGGGTTCCAAACCTGCAACATCACCTTTCTGAATACCGCCACCAGCAGCAGCAAGCTAACTCTGGGCACCAAATACCCTATGTGGCCCATACTTGTCACATGGCTTCTTCTGGTAGTAATGTGGGGGGCAGCAGGGTGGCACCCAAGAAAGATCACGTGCTCTGAAGCCAAAAGATTAAGTCTGGATCCCGGCTTCAGCACATGGCTGTGTTGTGAATGGATGGGTGGATGGATGGATAAAGGAATGACTGGACAGGCTGGATACATGAGTGAATGAAGGAAGGGATGAAAGGATAACTAAGTGAACGACTGGATGGATGAATGATGAATGGGGGATATATTCATCCACTACTCATTGGCTCATCCATTGATTTATGAGTGGAAGGCCTGGAGGACTAACTGCATGAATGAATGAGTATGTAGCTGAATGAATGGATGAATGGAGGGCTAGATGAATGAAGGAAAGAATAAATTGATAGATGGACTGATGAAGGGATGGGTGAGTGAATAAATGAGTGGACAGATAAATGATAGATGGATGAATGAATGGGTGGGCGGATGGATGAATGGGTGGATGGGAAGATGGATCAATGAATGAGTGGATGGATGGATGGATGGATAGGTGGATAGATGAATAGATGGAAAAGTGGATGGATGGATGAGTGGATAAATGGACAGATGACAGCATATGAGCCCCACAATATGTCTTTCAGTTCCCACTTTGCCTGTCCTGTGCAACATTGCTGGAATTCTCTCTTCCCCGGAGACAATCTTCCTGTGGGTAGGAGTCTGGACACCCTCCCTTTCACCATGAGCCTGATTGGCCCCCGTGCACCGGGGTGTCTCCACTGAGACATTTCTCCAAACCAGCAGCTCAAAGGCTCCATGCTTCCTCCCTTCTGGAATCTTCCCTGACTCTTCCTGAGGGTATCTCCATGCCAGCTGTCTGGTGGAAGGCGCTGTTTGCTTTTCCAGCCTCAAGGTTTTTTTTTTCTTTTTTAAATCATTTTCTCCAGGAAAATATTTGTCTTCCCATTACTTTAATCATGGCTCTCGGGTCGGTGGGGAGGTCTTGGAGGAGAATTTGTTCTGTGCTTTATTTGCTGTGCTAGGAGAACAAACAGGCTTGTTTGATTTGCCTGTGTTTTCCCAGTAGGTGGACCCCGTGTAGCAAACACTGAGCAGACCTGGTTCCTGACCTTTCACCCAGAGTCCCCGGCGGAACATTGAAAAGAGCTTTACCCCAGGCTGGGATGGGATGGGACAGACTGCCCTGGAGCAGATGCTCTCACGCTGGGCAGCTCAACTGTAGAAAGGGGTGGACATGGTAGACTGTGGTAGCTTCAAGGTGGACCTTCAAGGGGGGGGGAGATGCTGACACTTCAGAGGAGGGAGAGGACTTCTAGGCCCATGCAGGCTTGGCCCCTCCCCTCTCCCAGCTGAATGAGACCCAACTGGCCACATGACTGAGCTTAGCAATGGCTTTTCTCCCTTCCCCACTCCTGGCACTCATCTCCAGAGCCCCGGTCAGGGGGTGGGCCTGCAGGGTCTCCTTGCTCTCTGACCTTAGGGAGGCCTGGCGGGGGGGGGGGTGCAGAGACCACCGCCTCTCATTCCTGTTTAGCACCAAAGGAAGTGGAACGCTAAAGACAGAACCCTCGTCGTGCGTGGCTGGGGCTGTCTGTGGGATGCTTTTTTTTTTTTTTTCTGGGACTCTGAAACAGTGCTCCTTTGGGGGTTGGTGCTTCTGCCCCCACACTGGGGGCCCGTTCTGAGACAGATGGTCCTCGGGGGGGCTGTTCTCACACAAGAGCAAGAAGGATCCGTTTGGAGCATTCTGGGTCGGGTGCCAGGGGAAGCAGCTTGCCAGCCCTTATTCTGGGGCTGTGGGTGGATGGGTGGCTTTGAGAGCTCAGCTTTTCCAAGAATGTGTTTTCCCTTCCATGCTCAGGAGCCGAGGCACTCTCCTCTCTGCTCTTTTGGGGCTGGCAGGAAGAAGTGTGAGAGTTGCTTTGCCTCTGCCTCGCTGCTCAGGCCAAGCAGAGTGGGGGGAGGGCGGGGTACGGGTTGGGGGAGTTGCGTTTGGCACGAGCCTGGGTGCCCTTCCTACCTAAAGGGTAAAATCACGGTGATCGTGCCCCCCTCCCCCATTCAAGAACTAGCCTAGGTCCTGCAAGGCTGCAGGATCAAGTCCCAGGCTTGAGTTGCAGGCTCAAGGTCCCTTCAAAGTGAAGGCCACTGACTCTTCTGGGCCCTGGATGCCCATCCGCCTGCCCACACAGCACATGCACAGCTCTGTGGCTGTGCCATGTGGGCTCCTGATTTCAACTTCCCACCCCAGGCCTCCTCTGCTCCTTCAACCCATGGGCCCCTGTGGCCACCAAGGGGGTCCCCTGTGTCCTCTTGCAGGAGTGCAAGAAGATAAGAAAGCTATGAGCCTTCACCCTGAGGCCCAGACCACCCGCGCAGACCTTGCTTTAAACCCCAGTTCCTTCTTTCTTTTCTGGAAAATTCAGGTGCTCATTTCAAACGCCCCTGTGTGTCACGGTTTCTATCTCGGAGCCAGGCTGTGGCCACTGTCAGAGTCAAGGAATTCCAGCAAAGTCTTGCGGGTAGAGTCAGGAGTGGCCTACAGTGGGCCTGATACGTAAGGTTTCAGGTCTGACCGCGGTGCACGCTTCAAATTCTCCACACAGGCATTAACGTCCCAAACCTTTGCCTCTTCTCTCTCCCATCAGCCCTCCGGTCCCCTCATCTCCATCCCTGCCAGTCCATCTCCATTCCCCCATCCTGCTGTTTCTCCCTGCTGTGCAAGAGCAGTAACTTCTGTTTTGTGAAAGCACTCCTGGAAACACCGTTCCAGGAGATTCCGACTTAACTTCTCCTGCTTTGTTTTTGTCTTGTTTTGAGACAAGCTCTTGCTACAAGGCCCAACCCTCCTTGCACAATTCAGATCTTTCCACCTCAGCTGGAAGGCTGGAACCGCAGGCGTGTGTGCACCCCTGCACTTGTCTCCCTAAGGGATCTGGAGAGTGATTCTAACGCAGGAGATCTGCACAGAGAAATCGGAGATCTGCACAGAGAAATCACCAGCACAAGTCCTTGAACCCATTCGGTTCTGACATCTGTGGACTGTTTATCTTCTGACTGAGGAAATGGAAAAGTTGACAAATAGTTTAACCCAACAAGTGTCAGGTTTCGTATTCCTCACCCTGCTGCGAATGTGTTTACAGAACACCAATCTGCCAACATCTCCCACCCCCCCCCCCATCTCTCCAGGACACTAGCACAAAAGATAGACAAATATTTATATTCCACAAACTCAATATGGTTTTCATAGTTCCCCCTCTCCACCACCATATTTAGCTGACTTCAAGTGAATGACAATAGCCCTTCCGTGCGGTTATGAGAGTTTGCCATTAATTTTCACTTGAAATTAGATCCAGCTGGTAGAGATGTCTGCACTGAATTCTCAGTCCTAATAATTTGCTTTCTCCCAAACACGGGCCGTGTTCCGCTAGCCGGCTGCACACACCAGCTCCTCAGGAGCATTTGTCTCCATTATGTGTGAAAGAGCACTAGGTCCAGGGTATCTGAGGCTGGGGAGCTGAGTGGAGGCCACGGGAGGGGGCAGGCTTGGCACCCCAGCCATTCTTGGTGGTGGAGATACTGGCAGGAGCAGGAGACTACTGTCTCCTGAGCACAGGAAGAAACTTTTTTTTCTGATATTGATTAGCAATGTCTGCCCTGGTCTCTGGGAAGGGTGGGGGTGGGGTGGCTGCATCGAGGCCAAGTATTTGCCATGCTTGGGTTGGATGAGCCTCAGAGAAGGTCTATTATTATTATTATTAATTATTTGGCTTAGGCAGGTGTGATGCCACTTGAGCCTTGTCCCAAGCTCTGAGGAGGTCCTGCTCTTTTTTGGGCCGGGAAAAGCCTCCCATGGTGACCTTTCCGTTTAGGCCTCCGGTGTAGCAGGATTACAGGGACAACCCACGACGCCAGGCTCCCCCAGCTTTGCTTGTTTGATTGTTTTCTTTTGCCCAGACTGACCTTGAGCCACGATCCTCTCTGTCTTTCCCGTCTGTCGCTAAGATTACAGGCATGAATCACCACCATGCCTGGCTCTTAGGATTATTGTTGTAATAAAGAAGAGTTGGGAAGTGATGATGTAGCTTCCTTGGGAGCTAGGAGGGCTGAGGCAGGGCCTCTGTACAGCCGAGTCTCACCACCAGGTAGGTTCTGAACCTGAGGGCAGGGTGGGCTCGCGGGTGAGGGGATGCGGGCAGCCCCCTCTCCCCACACTCACGCCCTGTGTGTTTCTTCTAAGTATGTCATGCAGATACTGGGCTCCAGCATGGCTTTTCCTGCACCACATGGTGTAGGTACACCGGGCTCAAGCATAACCAGAGGGGTTAAGAAAGTCGTGCCACATGAACACAACGCGTTCCCACACATGGAAGGGTGGGCTCTGCCTGGAGACTGGAAAGAAATAGGCCCAGCACACATAGAAGCATCGTAGATTCTCATCGAGTCAATTGTATGGTCCACCAAAGTGGATGGAATGTTTTTTTGTTGTTGTTGTTGTTTTGCCAGTCCTGGGCTTGAGCTCAGGGCCTGAGCACTGTCCTTGGATTTTCTCAAGGCTAGAGCTCTACCACTTGAGCCTCAGCATCGCTTCCGGCTTTTTTTTCTATGTATGTGGTACCGAGGAATCGAACCCAGGTCTTCGTGCATGCTAGGCAAGCACTTTACCACTAGGCCAAACTCCTGGCCCTGGATAGAATGTTTTTGGGAGTATTTGTTGTGCTGATACTGGGGCTTGAACCCAGGGCCTGGACAATGTCTCTGACTTTTTATTTTGCCAGTCTTGGGGGCTATCCTTGGGCTTTCTCAAGGTTAGCACCCTACCACTGGAACCACAGCACTACATCTGGCTTTTTCTGGGCTTTGTGCATGCTAGGCAAGAACGTTACCACTAAGCCACACTGCCAGTTCCCCTCCCCGCCTTTTTTTTTCCCCTCAAGGCTGGTGCTCTACCACTTGAGCCACAACTTGCACTTCTGGCTGTGTGTGTGTGTGTGTGATTCATTAGAGGTAAGAGTCTCACAGACTTGTCTGCCTGGGTTGGTTTTGAACCTTGATCTCAGCCTCCTGAATAGTTGGGATTATAGGTATGAGCCACCAGTACCTAGCTACCTTTTAAAATTATTTGTTTATTTTAATAATTTGATAAATATTTTCAGATTTAAAAGGGTCTTAACCTAAGTACTTTAAGGTATTGGCATAGCTCCACAGTTCTATTCAAGGACTGTGCACCTGCTTCTGTGGGAACCACAGCCACACACACCGACAGCTAGGTGTAACCAGATGCCTGAATGGAGGCATCCTGGTTTCCTCAGCTATCAAGGCCTCTGAGGTCACTGTGCTGTCCACGCCCTGGCCACCTGACAGCAAATGCTTTAGGCATGCCGTGCTCTGCTCTGTTCAGATGGCATCGGCTGTGAAATCTGTATTAGAAACTTATTTTTTCCCAAAATAGAGTAAATGTGAATTATGCGGGGAGAAAACTGACAAGTACATGTACACTGTGAGATAGATGTCTTTGCTTATGTGCTGTGTGACAGATCCTCTTGTTCACTCTGCGAAGATGGCATCAGGAGGAAGGATTGTGTGTGTGTGTGTGTGTGTGTGTGTGTGTGTGTGTGTGTGTGTGTTGTCCTGGGGCTTGAACCCAGTGCCTGGGGATTGTTCATATTGGTGGTTAATTAGAAAGAAGCATCTCATAGACTGTCTTGCCCGGGCTGGCTTTGAACTGTAATCCTCAGATCACAGCCTCCTGTGTAGTTAGGATGATAGGTGTTGCCACTGGTGTCTTACTGCTTTAGTAACAAAACCAAGGAGTTAGACAAAACGCACGTGGAAGCAACTCTAGGCTGGCATTGTTTTGTGTGTGCTGGTCCTGGGGATTGAACCCAGGACCTGAGTACTGTCCCTGAGCTTTTATACTCAGAGCTAACTTTCTACCACTTGAGCCACAGCTCCTTGTCCAGCTTTTTGGTGTTTAATTGGAGATCAGGCTTTCCTGCTTGGCTGGGCTATACCACCTCCAGACATCTCTCTCTTGCCCTTCCCTACTTGACTGTTTCATGAGTACATCCAGTTAAACGGAGATTTTCATTGCACACCAAAAGTACTTGCAAGCTTGGGGCCAGGTGCCCTATGGGGTCTCTGCTTTGCAGTGTTCCGCTTGGCGGTGCCTTCCACAGGCCTCTACCATGAGGGTAGCTTGGGCTAGCCTCCCCCATCCCAGCCCTCCCCTAGACAATGTTTCAGGGAGTCTGAGTCCTGCTATGTGTGAATTAGGTGTGAGTTTTCCATTTCCTCTGCCCAGCTCTGCCGTCTTTCAGAGTGTGTTTCGGCAGGTGCTAAAGTTCCACGGGGCACCCACTCTTTCCTCCCTGGAAGGCACATGCCCGCCCACCGCCCTCTGATTGGTCAGTTTCCTCCTCAACCAGTGTGCTCTGCATCCCTCAAGCCCAGGTTCAGACGGGGCCAGATGGGTGTAGCACAACGGGTGATGGGTATGACATCTGGTCCCCAGCTCACACACAGACACAAGCTGGCTCTCCATGGGCTTCCCGAGGCCACAGGTCAAGGTTCAAGGGCACCAATTAGGTCTGGGCAGACCGCAGTTTGCCATGATCTCTTGGATAAAAACAGAGACCTTTCTTCTATACCCCCACAGGAGCAGGTGTGAAGAGTCACCTCAAACCACAGCACAATTCACCTCTCTAGCTGATTCTCAAGAACTGTGTGGGGCTTGCATGCAGAAACCCACAAACCTTAAACCTTGAATCCATGTCAAGAAGTGGCACCTACCCTTGCCCGGGACAAAGGAGCAGTGAGTGGTGCTATGTTTCCCCACGTTGATGTACAAAACTAGAGGAGAAAAAGGTTCTAAATTAGCATCTCAATGGAAACAAATGGGTATTTGACGAAATAACTCTTTAATGTAGCTGGAAGAACAAGTTAAAAATAGCTAAGAAATTTCTGAAAGAACTCGACAGGATGTCCTTTAACAAATCTTACTGTGTGTGTTTTAGAGACACAGCATTTAAACGGCAAGGCTCACTGAGAGCCAGAAGCCCCTGAGTGACTGCTCCTCCTCCGCTAGCGCTCTCTCTCTCTCTCTCTCTCTCTCTCTCTCTCTCTCTCTCTCTCTCTCTCTCTCTCTCTCTCTCTCTCTCCCTCTCTCTCTTTCTCATCTAAGACAGGGACTTGAACTGAATATCTGAAACTTCAGATTGCTTGGCTTTGAGACAAGCTTGTTGTGGCTGTCAAAGAGATGGAAGGAAAGCTGTAAACCAACAGGAAAGACTTTTTTTTTTTTGCCAGTCCTGGGCTTGAGCTCAGGGCCTGAGCACTGTCCTTGGACTTTCTCAAGGCTAGAGCTCTACCACTTGAGCCTCAGCACCACTTCTGGCTTTTTTGTATGTATGTGGAATTGAACCCGGGTCTTCGTGCATGCTAGGCAAGCACTTTAACCACTAGGCCAAATTCCCGGCCCAGGAAAGACTTTTGTTAGCAAAAAAAATAAATAAATAAAACTGAGAAGATGGCTTTTAGATCCTTTCCTCCTTCTCACGTAAATCACAGATAAATCACACATTAGGTACAAGAAATCACCCAGGATCCACGAAAGCAGCTATTTAAATGACTTTTGAGTGAACGAAGCCCACCTCCACTTAAGAAAGCAACCAAAATGATCACATTTATCCGTGTAGGACATAGATATATGAACTTACAAAAACTGAAAGGTGGAAGTGGCTCAAGGAGTAGGGCGGTAGCCGTGAACTAAAGAGCTCAGGGACAAAGCCCAGACCCAGAGTTCAAGCCCCACAATCAACAACAACAACAACAAAAATTGAAAGGTAAGTGACAATTTGGGGAAAATATTTGCAACTAGAAATGGCAAAAGGCGAATAGCTTTAATCCATGAAGGGCTCTTGGAGAGTTTAAAGATAAAAATTATGACCCCAGCAGGGTGCGGTGGCTCACACCTGTAATCCTAACAACTCGGGAGGCTGAGATCTGAGGATTGTGGTTCAAAGCCAGCCTGGGCACTAAAAAGTCCGTAAGACTCTTATCTCCAATTAATCACCAGAAAACCGGAAGTGGCGCTGTGGCTCAAGGGGCAGGGTGGTAGTCTTAAACTGAAGAACTCAAGGACAACGCCCAGGTCCAGAGTTCAAGTCCCACAACTGACAAAAAAAAAATTATGATCACAGCAAAAACACTGGCAAAGGTCATTCACAAGAAAAGATGGAGGGTTGTGAGCAGATGAGAAAAAATTCAGTGGTATCATGTGTCAAAGAAGTGCAGAATAACTGTAATAGTGTATCAGTTCATAGAAGGAGGAAGAGGAAGAGGAGGAGGGAGAGGACCAAAAGGAAGAGAAGGAAAAAGAGGAGGAAGAGAGAGGGAGAGGAGGAGGAAGAGGAGGAGGAAGAGGAGGAGGGAGAGGAGGAGGGAGAGAAGGTAATGGTCGGACATTAGGCCTAGTGGTAGAGTGTTTGTCTAGTGTCCGTGAAGACCTGGGTTCGATTCCTTGGTACCACATATATAGAAAAACCCAGAAGTGATGCCACGGCTCAAATGGTAGAGCGCCAGCTTTGAGAAAGCCCAAAGACAGTGCCCAGGCCCTGAGTTCAAGCCCGAGGACTGCTGAAAAATAAAAGAAGGCAATGGCTGCATGAATCTCTCAAGCCATACCCTTTTCCCAATTTGCCAGGTCAGGTAGGGCTCGTGGATAGACCAAAGAACAAAGAACCATTTTGTTCAAATCCAAATCCCCACTGCCCCAAATAGGCTCTGGCCTCTGGTGTGGCCTCCATACCTATGGACTGAATGATGAATCCTCTGCTCCTCCCTGTGTTGGCCCTGGATTGGCCGAGGAAAGTGACAGGGGGAGGGGAAGGTGGTACATCGGACAGAGTCCACCACCTCCTTGCCTGCTCTGACAGCCAGTGCAGACTAGATCTGCAGCTCTTGCTATGTGAGTGCTGAATGAGCCAGGATGACGTCCCAGAAGCTTGGGCCAGATCCATGTGATTCCCAAATCCTTTTCTTGGAGCTGAACTCTCCAAGTTTCTCTCCCTTACCTTTCACCACTTCTGCTGTGTGTGCATGGTGTGTGGGGGTAGGGGGAGAAATCTGGGCTCTGCCCCTAAATCATGTCCCGGATCTGAGTGTTGTTTTGGGAACAAGCCATCAGCACGGTGACAGAGCTCGCCGTCCATCACAACACTGCAACCCCCCCGACACCCAGCGCTGGGGTGTAATCAGAGCGATGGTGTTCTGATCTACGAGTTCATCATCTCCTGGCTGGCACCTTGACATATTACCTTAGCTTGCTATCAGCAGGGCGGCCCCTTAATGTATTTCTGTAATCCATCACCCATGGCTGGTGGCCCAGGAGGCCCGCTGACACCAGCCAGCTAGAGCTCTTTCTGTGAGTCTCCCTGAGTTCCTGGTCTCTTAAAAATTCATGTTTGGGAGTTCATGAGCACCTTAGAGAGAGGACTGAGAGGAAGGCAGGCATTAGAGAGACAGGGCAATGGAAAGGGCCAGAAGAGAGAGGTCAGAAGAGAGACAAAGAGGAGAAAAGGGAAGGTAAACTGGAGACAGAGAGGGGAAACAAAGAGCAGAGAGAAGAGATGGAAAGGAAGAAAGGAAGGAAGGAAGCCAGGTACCAGCAACTCATGCCTGTAATTCCAGCTACCCCGGAGGCTGAGATCTGAGGTTCACACATCCCAGGGCATGGGGTAGCTGTGGAAAGTTCTCCTTCCATAGAGAAGCAAAAGGACTTTGTGCCAGCCAGGTGCTTCCCCTCCTACCTCCATGACTGCAAAGGCTGCCTGAGTGGGATTGGAAAGAGATGAAGAGCTGGGACATGGCATCTCCGTGGCCCTGAGCAGTCACTCATGCAGGTCCCTGGGCATACTTGTCATGGCCCACTGCCCTCGCTGGACTTGTGTGTGAACCGCAGACTGGCTGGACCCCAGAAGTGTTCACCAGCGCAGGCACTCAGAGGGGCTAAAGGACGCATGGAGGGCTTGTACAGGCCCTGTGAGGCCTCTAATTGGGTCTAGGGACTCCTGTGGTCTCAGGCTGATCCTGAGTCTGGCAGCTCTCTCCTGGAGACCCGGCATTCACCCCTGCACAACGCACCCCAGGATGGCCCTCCCCAGGGACCCCTCCTGGCTAGCTAGGGTTTGCTTATCTTTTTCTTCATTAAATCTTAATGGTCTCGCTTCTCTCTCCGTGTCCCTGGACTCAGCCTTTGAGACTGTGGAGACCAAGGAACTGATCCTGGTGATGCAGTTTCCACACCAGACCCCAAGTCTGTCTGCTCAGGTGCCATCTTTACTCAGACAGCCAAACAGCTGGCACCCTTCATTCACAGGGTCTCAAACCATGGTCACTGCACCAACCTGTCTCTCCTTTGGCTTCCTCCTGGCATCGAAAGGATTCCAATACCTCGTTTCTTAGCATGAGATGATTTGGAAGAATGAGGTTGCAGGTGGAAGTGTGAGCTGAGCACTCTGAAGAACTTGGAGGGCTCTGCTCAATGCATCTGTAGTTTGTGCCATGTTTTCTTTTTAAAAACTGGTCATGGGGTGTGACTTCAGGGCCTGGGCACTGTCCCTGAGCTCTCTTGCTCAAGGTTAGCATTCTACCACTTTGAGCCATAGCTGTACCACCCGTTTTTGAGTGATTCATTGGAAATTAGAGTCTCACAGGGACTTGTCTGCCTGGGCTGGCTTCGAACCATAACCCTCAAGATCTTAGCATCCTGAGGAATCTAGGGTGATAGATGTGAGCTCCTGGCACTTGGTGATTTGTTCTCTCTTTACTACAGAGTAATATTCCATAGTGCCAATACCTCCTAGTTTGTTTAGCCACTCATGGCTGCAGGACATCTGGGCTATTTCCAGTTTGGGGTTAACGCACATCAAGCTGGTATAAACATTTCTCACACAGGTTTCATGTGTGCATGCGTATGAAAATAAGTTTCCATGTTTCTGGGATCAATGCCCAGGATTTGCAATTGCTGGATTTTGTGATAAATCCATGTTTAATTTGAAAAGAGCTGCCAAACCATTTTCCACTGTGGCTGTACCATTCTACATTACCTCCAGTAAAGGTAAACCAAGGCAGCTTCTCTGCATGCCTACCAGCATTGATGTTGTTCAGTATATTTTGGCCACTCTGATATGTGCATAAGTGACATCTCATTGTGGTTTTAATTTGTGCTCCTCTAATGGCTAGAGATGTCGAACAATTTTCATGGGCTTATTTGCCTGTTGAAGTTCCCTCCCCACCCCCAAGCTGGGCAGGGGGTGGGGGTTCTTCTTATGTAGTTAGCCCAGCCTGGACTTGAACTCAGAATCCTCCTGCCTTAGGCTTCCTGAATGCTGGGAATTATAGGCATGAATCACCATCCTTGGCCTGAGAGATTTTGTACACTACAAGTCCTTCGTTGGCTATATTAAGTATTTTCTACCACTTTTGTGTCCTGTCTGTGTCATTCTTCTCGTGAGGTCTTTTGTAGAACAACAAAAAAATTAGATCGATACATTTTGATAAAGTCTGATTTGTCATATTCCCATTTGTGTATTATGCCTTACGTTCCAAGTCTAAGAACTCTTTACCTAGTCTTAGATCTCAGTGAGTTTTCCTCTCTTTTGCTTTAAATCTAAGAAATACTAATACTCAGGCAAAGACTCACTTGTACAGGTGCACACACCCGTTCCCCATTGTAGCTCTTCAGCTTAAGACGAGCACTCTACTACTTTGAGCCACAGTAACACTTCTGGTTTTCTGGTGGTTCACTGGAGATAAGAGTCTCATGGACTTTTGTGCCCGGGCTGGCTTTGAACTGTGATCCTCAGGTCTTAGCTTCCTAAAGTAGCTAGGATAACAGCTGTGAACCACAAGTGCCTGGCTAGTACTTTGCTGCCTTTAATGTATGAATTTTAGAATAACTGTGTATAGCTTTCCTGAGATTTTAATGGGGATTGTGTTAATACTGTATATCAATTTGGAGAAACTGGAAATTGTCCTGCGCTGTCTTTATCTATGACATAGCATGTCTCTATTCATGAACATAGTATGCCTCTCCATTTATTCTGGTACTGGATGCCCTTTGTCAGCCGAGACTCTATAAACATTTTAGTATATAACTTTTACCTGTGTGTTATTAGCTTGCTGGGGAAGTGTGTGTGTGTGTGTGTGTGTGTGTGTGTGTGTGTGTGTGTGTATTTGCACACATACCTGCCTGAAGAGGAGAACAGACTGTGTCCCCTTCCTGTCTTTCTCTCTCTGCTTTCTGGCTACCATGAGGTGAACAATTTTTTCTAACACCTGCCCCTCCCCCCCAAAAGCAACAATGGAACAAAATCTCTACCAAAGCCTTTGCCAAAGCAAGGCTTTTTCTCCATGTTAGTTGATTTATTGCATTTGTTATAGTAATGACCAACACGGATAGTATCCTAAGAGTCTTCTTTTTCTTTCTTAGCAATTAATTGTAATGGCATTTTATTTTCAGTATTGGTATTTGTATGTCTGTTGCTAGTATAGATAGATAGATAGATAGATAGATAGATGGATAGATAGATAGATAACCTAGATTTCTATATAGAAATAGGGCAGACTTTTATATGTGTATCTTATATTCTGTGATGAAAGAGCATGGTTTTACGTGAACAAAGATTTTGTCTGTTGTTTCTTTGTGTGTGCTTGTGTGTGTGTGTGTGTGTGTGTGTGCCATTCTTGAGATTTCATATGTATACAGTCATGTTTTCTGCATAGGGAGAGAGCCATGTTTTTATTTCCTTTCCTTGACATTTTACACTGGCTAAACTTTCTAGTACTGTGCTGATAAGAGAGAATCTCGCTTGTTCTTGAGCTCAGAAAACACCCCAGTCTTCCACCAGTAGGTGGAATGATAAATATTTTCCGAGATTTTTTTTAAGTAAAGCCAACAACATTGTCCCTCTACTCCTATTATTTCTGAAAATGTTTACCGTTATTGTCTTCCACCACTGTCTGATTATCTGCACCATCACCTTCTCTGGTTATCTTCAAGTGGTTTCTTCCTGCACAGAACACAAACAGGTGCTGTGTGTGGCTGTGTGTGGCTGGCATTCCTGAGGACAGCGGGGCAGCTGCCATCCTCTCTGGAGGTGGGGATTGTCACAGCATCTCTGATGGCTGATCTGTGTCAGGAGTTTGGTTCCTGGATGGAAGGTGGATGGCAGACCCTTGGCCCCTTTGGGAAGGGTGCGGGGGTACCCAGTCCGGGAGGCCCACTTCAGCAGGTGTTTGGGGCTTCGGGCAGTCAGGGAGGTGGTGTGGTCCAGTGAGGAAGGCTTCTTCGGCCACCTGTTTGTTTGTCAGAGCCTCAGTTTCCATATCAGTAAGATGGGGCGAATCCACATCCCGTGCAGAGCACGGACAAGCATGCAGCCTGGTGCCTGGCCCATCTTTACCTGTGCTGTTCTAAACATCCTGATTTAACTGGCTGAGCTCCAGGGCCTCAGTTCCCCAACCATGAAATGGGGGTTTGTGTGAAACAAACCCAAGGGGCCCCGTAGAGTTGCTATTTTGAAACAGGAGAAGTTAGACGCTTTATCAGTGTTTATTGATTGAATGATTGATTGTAGCTAAGCACTTAACCCTAACAACCTGAAGTACAGATCTGGGCACACAGAAGAGGCTTACAAAAAATGCCCTTGGACTTGAAACAAATGTACGAAGAGTGTGAAGGTGTGTGTGTGTGTGTGTGTGTGTGTGTGTGTGTGTGTGTGTGTAGGGGGCGTTAAAGGCCCTTTTCAACGCTGACCAGACAGGGGGTACCTGGAGCTGAGCCGATGAAATTTTCACCAGACTTCCAAACATATTCAGAATCAGGGAATTAGAGACAATGGGGAGACTGCCAAAAAGAATTTATCTTGGAAGTGGAGCTTGGGGAATAGCACTAATATTTCCGGAAATTGAAACTCCAACCATGAAATTGCCTATCATTTATCACACACGGTCCCTCGAAGGGGAAACGGAAAGGCATTTAGTCTTATTGCCTTTTAAACACATGATTGCTGAGCCCAGCCCATCTCTGGCTGTGGTTTTCAGAGACGAGGACTGGGAAAGGGTGGTCTGTCTAGGGGCGTCCCTCTCAGCTGCTGTTGGGGTCTGAGACACATGCACGAGGGGCCTGGGCCAGGCCTGGCAGCTAGGTGTAGTGTCAGTTACAGCCTGCATTTGTACAAACCTGCAAAACCTACGATTTCCTCCAGCCCCTTCTTTTTTTGGCCAGTCCTGGGACTTGAACTCATGGGCCTGAGCTCTGCTCCTGAGCTTCTTTTGCTCAAGGCTAGTGCTCTGCCACTCAAGCCACAGCACCAGCTTTTTCTGAGTAGTCCACTGGAGATAAGAGTCTCCAGACTTCCCTGCCTGAGCCGGCTTGGAACCAGGATCCTCAGATTTCGGCCTCCACAGTAGCTAGGATGGCAGGCGCGAGCCCCTTCTTGATGACTTCCAAAATTTTCCTGAGGATGCTCAGGTCCAGGCTTTCCTTTGGAAGGCTCCCCTGGCCTTGACTTTTCCTCGGCCTTGACGATAGTTAATTGTCGTTTTCTCTCTTCCAGGCCTCTGCATAATGTCCCTCGGGTTTGTCAATGCCATAGAGGGTGCCAACCTTGCCTTCCTTTTGAAGGCTGAGTAATATTCTACAGCGGCTGTGCCACATTTTCTCATCCATCCATCTGTGGACACTTGCTTGCTTTCACCCCTGGGCCATTGCAAATGCTCCTGCTTGAATCTCTGCTTTCAGCTTTTCCAGTCTCTAGGACTACATGGAAACAGCTTTATTGCTTGCAAAAATAAGAAGCTAATATATCTACCCTTTACTTAGTAGAACAGAGTGCCTGGCCAGGTTCGAGGGGTCATACTGGAATCGGGATGATGACACTGTCCCTTAGAATATGGCCAAGTGTCCCGTTATGCATTCCTCTACATACAGTCATCCAACTTGACAATCCTTCAGCTTTGTGACGCTGTGAAAGAGGACCCAGGGAACCACCCTGTGTTCGACTCTCAGCTCCGTGTCCAACAAATTAGGCATGACTTCCCCACATCCAGCTAGTCAATAGTCCCTAACCATGGGTGTGGTGAGTACAGGTTTGGGGTGCATGCCTAGACTGTAGTTAAGGGGGAAGTGGCTGGGCCACATTTGTGGCAGGAGAGGAGAGGCTATAGTGGTGTCTGGTCAGGCATGGGGCTGGCTCATCAAGCTCAAGACTTATGGTCGCCGGCATTTGCCAGGCGATCACGCCAGCTGGTGAGGGAGGTAAAGGGCTTGCTGTGGGCTGCTGCCCTCTGCCAGTCTGTCCAAGTCTGGCAGGTTAGAAATGAGCCCATTTGGAGGGCGGCTGAGCTCTGGAAACTCCGCCATGCGTGGCAGGTGCAGGTAATTGTGGCATGTGGATAATTGTGACATAGGAGGAAGACGTAGAGGCCCCAGCCCAGGGCTGTCTGTGGACAAGGCCTTGGAGGGCTGGGTGACATGGGTTCTGGTGATTTCACCTTCTTGTAACAGAAGAAAGCTCAGGGTACCAGCTCAAGTGGGTGAGGATGTTGACTTTTCTTTAAATGAAACCATTTCCGAGTCTGAGTCCTTGAGTCTGGTGGGGCACCGGTTTCCATGGAGACACCCACTGGCCTGGCCCCCAGTAGAGCCTTCAGCGAGTTCCTGAGACGGTCAGCCTTCTGTGTCTGTTCCTGTGGGAAGGCTGGGGCTGGAAAGTGCTGGCCTCCTTACTTCTCTAGGCCAGCTGGGTCTGCTTCCCTAGGCTTCCAGACTCTGCCAGGCCAGAAATGTGGCTCCTCCCCATCTCACTGGCTCTGCTGGCGCTGCTGGCTCTCTGCGGCTTCCCAGGGCCACAGTTCCAGAGCTTAGGAGCTGAGGCTGTGGAGTTGCTTCTGGACGGGCTCATTCGGGGGGGGGGTGGCCTCCAGGCCTCAGTTCCCCCCTGAACACAGGCACCTTCTCCAGCAACACACCCAACACACCCAGGAGGACTCGGTGATGACACGGCTGTCCTGACCTACTGTGCGCAGGCACACACTGGGAGTTGCAACCGCGTATTATTTTGCATCCTTACGCTCTCCCTGCCAGGAATGGTACTGACTGTCTATGTTACAGATGAAAACAAAACAAGACAAAAAAGAAAACACTGAAGCCTGAAGGAGGGTAGGTGACTTGCCTAAGCACTCACAGCTTGGGCAAGGCAGAGCTGGGATTTGAACCCAGAACTCAAACGACTTGGAAGCTTGCAGCATGTGCTGTATGGCCCATCTCTGGCTGGGCCTGGCTCGCTGGGGCTCCCTGTAGCTTCTCCTTCTCAACGTTAGGGCATCTGCCACTATGGGCAGGTTCCCCCCACTTTGGCTTAAGGTAGGCAGTGCCCGCTGCCACCGTCTCCAGGCTGTGCTAGGATGAATACTGATGCTGATTAGCTAAATCATAACATTGCTCATGCCATGCATACTTGATAAGCCAACTGGTGCCAGGCTGCCATGAGTAGCTGGGCTGCCACCCCCCCTTATCCGTATCTCACCCCCCCCCCACCGCACTCCGTCCCTAGGCAGCTTTCTGCCTTATCCGGCACATCAAGCCCTAAGACAATGAATATAGATTGACCTTACTAGAACAGGCGGCTGCCAGTGCCAGGCGCAGCCAGGCATACTTTGCACAAATTAAAGGTGTCAGCGTGTAATTTACGGTTCAGGGCGGCAAGGGGGCGGTGGGGCGGGGAGGCAGGGAGGCAGGGAGGCAGAGAGGGAGGCAAGGTGGTCCCTGGTTCTAATGACAGGAGGTGCCTCGGAGGTGTCATTTTCATCCTGTTCTGCTCATTTTCTCTATTCATTGCTTAAGGCTGAGAGGGGGAGCCCCCCCCAAACAATCCCGTCCCCACCATGCTCTGTGCGCCTGTGTGTGTAGGTTTTCAGCTAAATTACTGGTTTTACCTGAAGAGCGTGAAGTTGGTGGGCTAATTTACGGCTCGGCAGATGAAAGCCGCTGTGTGGGAAGCTTCTTCCCCCCGCCCCCCCCAGCCCTCCCCTCCTCCCTCCCCCAGCACGCGACATCATTTTCCTAACACATCCCAGATCAGCGTGACATCTCCAGTTGGGCTTGTGATGAACGTGGTCGCTGCCTCTCCCTCCCCTCTCCCTGCTCCGGTGTGGAGAACAGATTAGACGTTAAGTAATAGATCTCGGGTTTCCTGCCATCCCGCAGACACACACAGCATGCAGGGTGACACGGAGTAAGTTGTACATCACAAACAACAGCCCTCTGCCCTTCACCGCCCGGAATTAATTTCCCATTTGCTAAATTCTCTGTTCTGCAATTCCACCTCTTCTTCCAGGCATGTAGGGCCTGCAAAGACAGAGGGAGAGAATCACAGGTGAGAATGGGAAAAGGACAGCTCGTTTAATCCCTGCCGTTTCCAGAGGAGGAAACTGAGGCTGGAGAGGAGAGGGTGACTTCCTGCTGTCACTTGGCATATTCGGGAGGGAAGGGGTCTTGGATGGATGGGTCCTGCCTCAGAAGGTAGACAAGCTGCCCCAGGGGATGTTTGAGTGCCTGAGTAGGTGATTATTCCCTGCTTGCTTGAAGCCCCTGCAATATGCCATGCAAAGCTCTCTCTGCCACCCCTGCCCTGTCTGCATGCCACACAGAGACTTCTAGGGGTGTCTGAGGCCTCTGGATGCCCCCCAGTCCTGGTCAGCATGGGCACAGGCTGGTGGCTGCTACCAGGCATGCAGTTGTGTGCTTTGTGGCCTCTCCGTGTACTAGGCATGCGGTCAGAGTGCCACCCACTCTCTGCTCCTGGCCCCACTGTCCACAAACATCTTGGCAGCTTTGCCTCCAGGCCAGGAAGGACCCAGAGGCCTCTGCGGGTGACTAGGTTCTGAACAAGCCTGCTGTTAAGAGTGGCACTGGGCCTTGTGAATTTCACACGACAGATTTCTTCTTTCTTGCTCCCTGGCCTTCTTGTTTTTTCCTCAATGACCATGGAGCCGACAAGCACGTCAGATTCTGAGAGGGTCTTGAGAATACGAAGCCCCTGGAGCCCCTGAGGAGATGGCAGCAGAGAAGAGCAGAGTGTCAGGGTCTCTAAACATGACAGAATAGCTCACCATGCAGACCAGTGAATCACCGTCAGTCTCCACGCATGCGTGTGCCCGTGTGTATTTATTCTATGCACGTATATTATGAAGACGTATAAATAGGGAAATTCCAAAAATGAGGTTTTTTAAAATGTAAACAGCAGAGCTCTGCAGTCTGGCCTGTTGCTTTTGCTCTGCTCTCTTCTCCTCTGTTGATTCCGTGTGTGTGTGTGTGTGTGTGTGTGTGTGTGTGTGTGTGTGTCCCAGGGCAGGCCTCTGCAGGCCTGGGGTGTGGGGGGAGTTGTTGCTGCACCATCTCCATGGTGATTATCAGCATGATGAGTCCTGTCCTTTCTCCGTCACATTAAGGAAACACAACTCTAAACACCATGGACTGGATACCCACTTTCCATGGCTTCTCCATGGTCACCAGAGACGCCAGGTCACGGCAGAACACACACCTGCGGCTAGGATGACAGGGTCTTTCACCCAATCCAACCCCATCCCCCCACCCCCGCCTGTGGGGCTGTGGTTGGCTGCATATGGAAGCTGGCTAAGGGAGGGCTGGATGGAAGGGAGGGGAGCCGGGGTCTCCCAAGATGGGGCTAAGGAACCGGTCAGGTTTCAGCTTTCTCGGTGCTCCTTTGGAAAGAATGGAAGTGTCAACTTGGGTTCACAGACTCCAACCCAGCTTTCCTCCACGAGGCGGGTGTATGAATTATACAGTGCCGGAGCAGCCGGCAGCAGGCCGTGCAGGCGTGCAGGGCTCTGTGAGGGCCCCCTAGCTATTCTTGGGGGGATTTGCAAGTCAAAAACATGGCCTGTGGAGATCTGATGTGGGCTGGACTGGGAGAAGGATTTGGGCTGGGCCAGCACGGTTTTGTGTCAGGAATGCAGTGTACAGTGCTTGGTTTGGCTTTGTTTCTCATTTTAGTGGCTTTCTGTTGTTGTTGTTGGTTAGGTGGCTTGAACTCCGTGCCTGGGTGTTGTCCCTGAGCTCTCCAGCTCAAGGCTACCACCCTACCCCTTGAACCACAGTGCCACTTCTGAGTGAGTTTTTTGTTGTTGTTGTTGTTGTTTGTTTTGGTTTGATTTGGTTTTGGTGATGGTGCTAATGGTTTCATGGGCCTGGTTGTCCCGGCTTCACACCCCATCATGGCTCTTGTCAGCTCATGGGTCTCAGATGGTGCAGAAAGACATTCCTGGCTGTGCAATGGGAGGACTCCAGTGGCAAGCCGATAAAAGCTGCTCTCTGGTCATTTACTTATTTATTATTTATTTATTTTTGTTAGTCATTAGGGCTTGAACTCTGGGCCTGGGCGCTATCCCTGAGCTCTTTTTGCTCAAGGTGAGTGCTCTGCTACTTGAGCCACAGTGCCATTTCCAGCTTTTTTCCTGTGAATTGGAGATGAGTCTTGGAGACTTTCCTGTCTCGGCTGGCTCTGAACTGTGATCCTCACATCTCCTGAGTAGCTAAGGTGACGGGTGGGAGCCACCAGCACCTGGCTGAGTTACTAACATGGGATTTGCCTATTTTCTAGGCATCTCTCAATCCAGCCAAGCTGACAACCAGGACCACCTGTCCAACAAACCATTGCTCCAAATTGGATCTAGTCCAGACATCCCTCCGCAGAAGCGACAAATTGTCATATATTTCTCTGGAATACTAATTTGCAATAAGAAGAACAAATTATAGACACATGCAAGGATAAGGATGAATCTTGAGGATATCACACCGGGGGAGGAAACAGGCACACAAGAGCACTGTGTGTATGAATTTGTAAGAAGACTTATTCATTCCCGCCTACCTAAGAGTAGGACAGGAGGTAGATCTGCTTGGGAAATGGTGGCAGGGTCTCACCAAGAGCCACGGGAGACTTCTGTAGAACCATGTGTTTGCTCTCTCTGTCATTTTGTGGATTCACTCACTGTAAAACAATTTGTTGTGCGCCTATGATTTATGCATTTTTAATAAATCTGGTATTTTGACGAAAATTCTATTTTTCAAAATGTACAAAAATACCTGGGCACTGGTGGAACACACCTGTAATCCTAGCTACTCAAGAGGCTGAGGTCTGAGGTTCACGGTTCTAAGCCAGCCCAGGAAGGAAAATTCATGAGAATCTTATCTCGAACAAACTACTCAGAAAAAGCTGGAGCGGTGCTGTGACTCAAGTGGTACAGTGCTAGCTTTGAGAAAAAAAAGAATTTCAGGGACAGCACCCAGGCCCAGAGTTCAAGCCCCAGGACTGGCAAAAGAAAATGTTTACAAAAACAAAAACTCCACCCTTCTTCCAGAGAAACATGTCTATCACCCCAGGATCCTCCATGCCTCCCAATCCCCCCCCCCCAAAAAAAAAAACACCCTGCAAAAACTTTCAATACTCTGCTTTTTATTTCCTAGTTGCGGTTCAAGCCACAGCTTGCACAATGCACTCTGGTACCCAGACCTTTTCCATCGGAACAGTGGTTGGTTCAAGGGCCTTTGACACAGGACAGGGCTCAGCCAACCAGAATGAATCCCTGAGGCTTTATGGACACTTTGCTGGGCCATCATGGGGCTGGAGGGGCCTGTCCCTATGGGACTCTGATCACACTTTGGCAGTCCCCTGCTCCTCCTCTGCCCTCTTCTCCACGGTCTGTATCTCATCTCCATAGCATGGCAGTTTGGTTCTTTAGATAATTTGCACTCCACACTCAATCCACTGGCAGAGCTTTCTCCCTACTGGTGCTCTTGGGTGATAGGACACCAGCTATGTCCTTCTCTTCTCCTTCAAATCGGCTTACATGGGGTGCCTGGGTCCTGGTAGGAGGGGTTAGGGTTCACTGGGCCCCAGTTTTGTGCATTGGCTCTCACGGAATAAGGGGTCAAGAGTCAGATGGGAGTGACCACAGGAGATGCCCCTCCAAAAGACTCTTCTTACTGGCAAAGGTGAATTCTAAACTGTATAGAAAATAAAATGGTACATTTTTTTGAGTCACCACAAGTGTCACTATTATCACAGATGACACTAATTTTTAAGAGGAAACTACAACAAAAAGAAAACATGTCACATTTCTGTTTTGTACATATGCTGATCTAATGGGAGGTTTATACCAGATGCCAACTTCAAATAAGGACACCTAAATATTTCATTGTGTGCATGGGTGTGTGCATTTCTGCTTACTCAGTATGTGTCGGCGTAGGCTCAGACCTTGCTTGGTACTGGAGAGCCTGAGGAAGAGAGAGTGGAGAAAAGCAGGAAGAGGGATGGGTGGTTGTTGTATCATGTCCTGGATGGCTGATGCTTCCTCTGTAATCAGGCTGGCCCTCGAGCCTCCAGGGAGAGGCTGAGCATGGGACCACAATTGGAGCAAGTTTCCAGAGTAGCACTTCACTAACCTTCCAGAACCTTCCAAAAGGGACTTGAGTTCTTACTCACCTCCCTCCTCCCAACCCCCCACTGGGCTGCCATGTCCACAAACTGCCAAACATGAAAACATTACAGCAGAAACAGCAGCCATTACCAGACTCTCTTGCAGCTAGAATTCAGAGAGCAAATTCACGTCTCATTAAGATTTGGAAGCAGAAAGAAGGTCGAAACCACCTTCCTGGCTTTTTTTTTTATTGTTTGGTTTTTTTTACTCTCTGGGGTCAAACATGAGTAGGAGTGGGGGAGGGGGCATGTCACCCTGTGTTTCAGCATCCATACCCTGTAGTTTCAAATCTCTAGGCTACAGCTAAGGGGCAGAAAGCAGGGACCTGCCTTCTCGGTTGTGTTTGAGGTACAGCAATCATGGTGGGTTAAAGAAGCTTTGGAGACTGAGACAAGAGCTTGATGCCCAGTCTTCCTTTCAACGGTTTTTGCTGATTGGTTGAAAAAGCAAAGTCTCCATATTGAATCTCTTTCTGTTGAAAATAGCTGTGCCATCTCTGTTTTCTGCTGATAGGAAATAGGGCCTTACAGATGGAACGGAAGGCTGTCAGAACCACTTGATCTGATGCACCGGACTTGAAGCTGAGAGCTCACAAGCAAAAGAGCCACAGAGGAGTCAGAGCGGCTCCAGGCTGTGAGCACCTTCTCCTCACTATGGAGCTGGGCCAGCTGGGGTTCTTAGGATCAGGATGACAGATTCTACTTCTCTGGGCCCCACTGAGTTCCAGTCTCTGAGTCTGGGTAGGACATTGCCCAGGAACAGAATTTTAGAGGGCGATGACTCTTTGGGTCATGTAAATTTAGGGCTAACCAACCATGGAAATTAAGCTCTTTCTTCACTCCCACACTCTGGGGGCTTGCTTGCCTGTCCTAATCTTGGCTGTGCTCTAAAGCCTGGCCTGAATGGATCTGATGAGCTGCAATTCCCAGTGCAGAGGCTTATCTACTGTTTCAGTTCCAGCTTTGGTTGGAGCAATATCCTATAAGAGTTTTCTCTGGAGGGTTTTCAAGCCTTCCTTGCACCCTACAGTCCTGGAGTGGGGCTGCCATTTTCCAAACCCCACTGAATTGCTTGTCTGTGTCAACCTTAGGACAGAAGCTCAGTGTGGTCTCCTGTGTGGGGCGTGATATGTGGCTCGCCACCCAAGTGGATGCTTTGCTGGTGACTCCTGCCTGCTCCAAGCCTTCCCTGATGTGCTACCCTGCTGCAGACAAGGCCACTGGAGCCATTCTCCATCTTCTCCACAGCCAGGATTACCTGCCTGGATCACTCCTAAGTGTGTGCTGTGTGTATCAAGAGGCAGACATGGAGAGCACTTCCGCTGGGCTCAGCTGAGCTGGCAGACCTGCTGCACCCAGTGCAACTCTCTGCTGGGCACAAGTCATCAACCCTCCATGAGAATCAGGAAGGCTGGTGAGAGAGGGCTGAGTGGCCTCTGGGTCTCACTACAGTTCTCCACATGGTACAGCCTGCTCTCTCAGCCGACAACAGAGCAATGGATGACTTTTCCTGCCAAGTGGTTTTATGGGGACCGAGACCCTGGCTCGGTTTAGGCAAGCCCCAATGAAAGTGGCACTTGTCACTGTCATCCTGCTCATTCTCTCCTCAGTGGCTCAGCAGTGCCCACCTCCACTCGGGCTCCCCTCTCCTCTTTAATAGCCTGTCAATAATCTAAGTTTATCTCCCCGCGTGAAAATTGGCCAATTTTCATGGCACCCCCCTCACCACCCCGTCTCTGGATGTGCTCTAATCTAATTAGACTAATTTCAATTTCCTGGATTTAATTACTTTTAATTCAATTAATTTAGAATGCAGTACACAAGGTGATTAATTAGGAACTCGGGAGGTGAGCTGAAGTGTGTCACTGTTTAAATATTGTTGTGGCCGGTTGGCACTTTTTATATAGAAGGCCCCGGGAGGGGCAGAACTCAGAGAAGCAGAGTTGGGGACAGGGACTCAAACCCAGGCCAACTGGCCCCAGGCTCAGCACTGTACTTGGCAAAGGGCAAGAGAGGCAAAGAAGAGGTGGCCATTGACTCTAGGGCCAGCAAGTTGGAAGGCAGGAATGGAGTATGGGAAATTAAGACAAGCCTTGTCTTTCAAGGTCCCTAGCCCCCGCTCTCTAAGCTGTGGGGTCATTTGTGGCAGGCAAAGAGAAGAGCCGGTATGGACTCTGCTTGCTGGCCCCTGGTCTGGAGAAGGAGAAAAACACATCATGTGAAGGAGTAAGTCAGTAGATAGATCTCAGCGAAAGACTCATCTGAGCTCCCAGCTGAACCAGGGTCTTCATCAGTCTGGTCCCCATCACGGGATGACAATGGTGTTTGCTTGCTTGCTCTTCTCTTTCTGGAATGCTCTTTTCTGCCTGCGAATTCTGAAATCAGGGAAAGTCTTCCCTGCCAGCCCTGGCTCTGTCTTCAGGTGGGCCAGGGGCTTGCTGAGTTTGCCCCCTTCTCACAATCACACAGACTGCCTCTGCTCATCTTTCCTGCCACCCCATCACTGTCACTGACAGGACAGGTGAGGGGGGACCCCAGGCCCATCACAGGTCAGATCCTCACTCAGGCTACCAAGCGAAGGTAAAGATGGCAGGACAGTGCAGTTCCCGTGTTCTGTCATTGAGGGCCACAGGCTTGTGTGACGTGTGACGCTGCATGAGTCAGTTTTGTGACACTACCGCCAAACACCGTGGAGCAAATGCAGAGAGACAAGAGCCCCACTGGCTTGGCCTCTGATGAGGGCAGCGATGGCAGCACTCACAGTAGGATTGTGTGTGTGGTAGAGCTGACGTCGGCGCACAGGAAGCCAGAGCTGATGTCAGCACACCGGAAGTCAGAGCTGACGTCAGAGCACAGGAAGTCAGAGCTGACGTCGGCACACAGGAAGTTAGTGCTTACGTCCTTTCTGAGGACAGTTCCTCAACAATCTCCCTCTGGGGTACACAGTGGCCGTGGTGGAGTGTTGTCACTTGTCTGGTCCTTGACACACTGTACGCGTGGCCGTGTAACCACGCAGGCCTCCTCTATGCACTTCATGCTGTCAGTCTGAGCCTTTCAGGGTTCTGGGGATGGGGAGATAGGCAGAAAGCAGTGAAAATCAGGGCAGCCAAGGTCTCCTAGATCTATGGGGCTCCTCTTCTCGCTCGATGCCTTCATTTCACAAAGGTGAGGGGAGCCCGGGGCCCTGAGATTTTTCAGGCTGGATTCCATTTTGATGAAGACCGCCACTGGCCTCAAGAGATGAACTCATCCGCCCCCTTGAAAGCCGATCTGAGTGAGAATCGGGTTAGAAAACTCCACCTCCCCATTCCTCACACCTCAGCAGATTAGGGGGAGGCTTGACGCTGACTTATAGGGATTTGTGGGAATGTGCGTTCGCTGGCTTTTAAACACTCACTCACTCGGTGATGTTGGCAACTCTGAGCCTATAAATTGTTGCTGGTATGTCTCAGCCTTTCCTTGCCAGCAACGCTAGCCTACAACACCTTTTCCGTGCAGTAGCCTGTGAAAATATTGAAGCCAGGCCCAGAAAAACACCAGCACAGAAAGGGGAAACTTCCATGCTTGCTAGTTATTTCCAGACAACCCTTGCCAAATCTTAATTTTTTTTTCCTAGTTTACAAGTAAGGGATTCTGACCATCTGTCTGCTGTCAACCGATGTTTGTTTGGATGAAGATTTTATTTTATTTTTTTTTTCTACTCTCGATCTAGCACTCCTGTTCTTACCAGGAGTTTATTGGACTTCAGAAATGTCAGCTTTTTTTTTCCTGCATGCATTTTGTAAGCAGCTTATGATTTTGTATTTAATCAAAATTGAGCAGTCGGCGTCTGTGATCAGTCTGAAGCAGGAGTTAACAATGAATTGGAAACTGGAAGCACGCTGGCACCTTGGCTTATGCCTGCAAGGAACAAGTTTGCACCCAAAGGCACCAGAATGGGTAGGTAGCAGGCTGGGAAAACAAAATCCCCTTCAGCTCCAACTGTGTGCTGTTCTCTGATGGCTTCAGTTGGCATTTGCCAAAAGTCATACCACCTAACAAATGCCCATCGCTATTATTATTATTATTATTATTATTATTATTATTTATTATGTCATTAAAAAGGCCTTTCACTTCCCATGCTTCAGGGTGGGCTGGCTGTGGGCTGACCTCAGGTAACCTTGAACTGAGGCTACCTGGGCTGTCTCCTCAAGCCTTTCATCTCCATTGGCTTTCACAGGGAGTGAAGACAGGGAAGGAAGCCATTGCAGTGCATCAGGCACTTGCCAAATTCTGCCTGGCACATTCAATAGAATCCTGTTAGTCAAAGAGAATGGCACAACCAGACTGAACCAAGAAGAGTTTCTTTGTCCATACAGAGTGCTGTAACAAAATGCCACTGTCTGAGTACCATTGTCTGGGTACCACTGTCTGTCTGGGTTCTGCTGTCTGAATACTGCCCTCTGGATATCACTGTCTAGGTACCACTGTCTGGGTACCACTGTCTGTCTGGGTACTCCTGTCTGGGTACCACTGTCTGGGTATTACTGTCTGGATACTACTGTCTGGGTAGCTTCTACAATGGTATAATTTTCTGTACAGTTCTGGAGGCTGTCAAGTCCAAGCTTGAAGGACAGACAGACATGATATCTGGATGGGGCCTCTTTCCTGGCCTTCCAGGGGTGGGAGCTTGAGGCAGCTTTGGGGCCTCTTTAGTAAGGGCACAGATTCTCTTCAGAGGGCTTGGCCCTGGTGGCTCAATTACCTTCCAGAATGCCTCCATCTGCAGTCTCCCCGGTGGTCAATGAACAGAAGACTCAGGAAGGAGGAACCTAGCAAGAGTCTATACATGGACACTGACTCCTTCCCTTTGCAGTCAAAGGAATCCCCTGGGTGCTGGGAATAAGGAAGGATGAAGTCCTGAGCCATCTGTCCAGGCGAGGCCCAGAATATCCTAGGAGTAACCAGAGGGAGAACCCCCCCCCCCCGTGCTCATTTCCGGAGCCTCCAGTAGATAGCAGCCATACTAGTGCTGTGCCTCAGAGGGGCTCAAGGCCACTACTTGTCATTTTCAGAGCTGTTTTCCTCTAGGAATTGACCAAGAAAAGCCTTTGACACCCAGCTTCCTCTCTTGTGCTGCAGGGAAGAGCTGCCAGGCTTGTTGTCCATGCATAGCCCATCTGGATCCCAGAGGAGCTGGGGGCTTCAGGAAATGAATCCTCCAGCCTCTGACCTGCCTCCCACCACCCCCCCAAGAGGTCAGTCGTGGACAATTGGATAATATCTCAAAGCTTCAGAATTGTGGACTCTGATGTCTGGCGGGGAACCCTGACTTCTCGGCTCTATTTCTGTTACCTTCTGCTCCCAGCTGGATCATGGAAAATGCCAGGAGCAGCAGGCACTGAGGGTCAAATGAGTGAGGAAGGAGGGCAGTGGCTGGAATGGACACCAGGAGGAGGGCCAGCTCCCAGTTTCTGAGGGTGAACTTCAGATCACAGAGCTCTCTCATCACGCCCCCCCCCACCTCGGGCCTCCCTGCCTTCAGTCTTCATTCAGCCCCCTCCCTTTCTTACCTGGGGCTACTTTGGCTCTGGTCCTTACCTACTACCAGCCTCCATTCCCCGGGACTTTCCTGGTCTGCCTCTCCATACAGACCCTGGCAGTGGGGTCTGACCTGACAAGCTAGCTAACCAGGTTAGGATTTCCACTGTGGCTGTTTACCTCTGGGTGCTCAGTAAACCTCTCTGTGCCTCAGATTCCTGCTCTGTAAAATGAGGTCACGGTGTGTGGTTGCTGTAAAAGTACCACACAGTTATACCCGAGGGGACAACCTGGTCCTGGAGATTCAGTGACTCTCCTTCCCCCATCTGTCTGCCTGTGCCTCACCTCCCTCCTCCCGTCTGAATCGCCACAGTGCTTTCCTTCCTCGTCAATAATTTAACATGGATGCTTTATTAATCAGAGGCTTCTTAATGGGCTGGTGTTGATCTGGAGAAGAGCAATTCCTCCCTGGCTACTGGGATTGGAAGGGGGGTACTGCTTCCTCCTCCCCACTCATCCCCTGGCCCCTGTCCAGGAAGGTACTGCCCCCCCCCCACCAATCTGTGGTACCTGGCTGTGTCCATGGAGCTCAGAGCGATTTGTACCTCGAGGAGAGTCTGTGATAAAACGAAAGGCCTGCCTTGGGTGTGGGGCAGTGTTAGAGTCCCTGAGAGGGAGGACAGGTGATGCCCCCCCCTTCTGGGTGAGGCTGGGATTCCCAGGGCTGCACTTGACCCAGGTGTACCCCCACCCCACCCCTGACCATGTGACCTTGAGAAGTCCTTTCCCAGCTCTAAGCTCCCAAATTTCCTCAGCCAAGGACTTAGGGATTGGGTGGAGTGGAGTCTGGGACTTGCTCCATCTTGCTCCAGGGTAGAGTCTGCAGGGGCTCTGTGGTCCCCCCTCCCCCCTCCCCTGGGATTCTAGGGCCTGTGGGGATGTGGGGGTGGGGGGACATGGCCCAAGGCCCTGGGAGGTGACTGTGCTGATGTCCCTGGAGGTGTGAGGGGAGGAGGATGAGAGACAGTCACCCACAGGGCCTGAGACCAACACAGGGTGCGAAGACCTCAGGGGCTCCAGATGCAGACAGGATGTGGGGTGGCTGCTCACAGCACAAGTGAAAAGCTGCTACATTTTAGGTGACAGGAAGCTGAAGATGAATCACCTGTGAGGTGGGGCTGGGCTGCTGTCACCGAGGGCTGGGGATTGGGGGGGGAGGTTTGCCGAACCAGGGTTGGAGTGAGGTGGAGAAAGGGTGCAGATCCAGGGGCATGGCGGGGTGCAGAATGAAGAGGAGGTGACCTCCCTCTCAGCTTGAGACCTGAAAGCAAGTTTTAGAAGGGCTCATTGCCGGTCTGTGGTCTGCTGTCTTCTCCTTTGAGGCCAGCACAGCAGGGTGAGACCTTCCGGAAGTTTGAACTCACTTGTCATTCTGCAGGTGTTGCACAGAGGTGTTACTGGGCTCTGAAGTTTTATTACTGTCACCTGAGCAGAGCCTGTGTGGGGTCTCTGGTTGTGGTCATGAAGCATTCTTCCAAGAATCAGCCAGGCGACCAGGCTTCTCCCACAGGGGTGAGCAGGACAGCGAACCCCTTGATGTCCTCATCTCCAGCAAAGCAGATGTCCCATCTCTCTCTGGTCCTTCCCGTCTCGATTATGTCGCCGGGCTTCATGTCTGTTTCTTCTTCTTGCCTCGAGAAAGTCCAAGGACAGTGCTCAGGCCCTGAGCTCAAGCCCAGGACTGGCAAAAAAAAAAATGTAGGGGGGGGGGGGACATGGATACCCCAAGAATACCCAGAATACAGGAATTCATGCTGGAAGTCTGGAGGTTTTGTTTTATTTATTTATTTAGCCAGTCCTGGGCTTGGGCTCAGGGCCTGAGCACTGTCCTTGGACTTTCTCAAGGCTAGAGCTCTACCACTTGAGCCTCAGCACCACTTCTGGCTTTTTGCTATGTATGTGGTACCAAGGAATAGAACCTGGGTCTCTGTGCATGCTAGGCAAGCACTCTACCACTAGGCCAAACTCCTGGCCCTGACTCTGGACATTTTATTCTATTATCATTATTATTATTATTGCTGTCCTGAAGCTGGGACTCAGGGCCTGCGCGCCAATCCCTGAGCTTCTTTGCTCAAGGCCAGCACTCTACTACTCGAGCCGTAGCACCACTCCTAACCCCTTGCTGGTTAATTGGAAATAAGTCTCATGGACTTTCCTGCCCAGGCTCCTCGGCCTCCTGAGTAGCTGGGGTTACAGGCATGAGCCACTGGAGCCAGGTTGCTCTGGAGTTCTTCACTGTGGAGAAGACAGTGCAGTCTGGGATCCAGCATTGAGTGACACCTTTCTCCTCTGTCACCACTCAGACAGATGGCACTTCCTATCTGGTAGCACCTCACATCGGTTCCCACATCCTCGCAGCACCAGACTCACAGACACGAGTGCACAGCTGTGGACGCTTGCCAAGAACACATCCTCGAGTCTGCTTAAGGAGGAAAGGCCCAGAAAACATTCTGAGAGGAAAAAGGAGACAAGACCTCAATTCTGTCCAGCCCTCAAGGGAGAAGGCCTGACCTGGCAGCGGCAGGATGGACCGGTTGACTTTTAAACCCCTTCCAACCCTGCAAGCTTTCTGTACAATCCACACTTTCTGAAAGATTCCATCACTAAGAAAATGAAGGACTTAGACAATAAGTGAGGCGGGCTTAGCGAGCAAGTGGGCATGGCTACACAGAGGGGATTCTCCTGCAATCCATGATCAATGTTTCCAGCCCCTGCAAGGCTGACATATGGTGGTGAAATGGCCACCAAGGTGGGACAGTCTTATTGGTCAATTTACCTGTCAATCACAGAGGGCTGAGCTGGCAGTAGGGACAGACCAATGTCATCATGATGACACCAGTGCTTCATTGTGCCCTCCTCTATATCTGAGCTGCCCCTTAGTTCTCTTTGTCATCAGTGACCACACCTCACCAAGCCCCATGGGGACTGGAGGGTGGAAATCTGCTCTCATCCACCTTATAGACCTACAGAGAAGTTTGCAGAGATTTCTCTGAGGAGAATACTGCCCTAACATGCATTCCCAGCAACACACACACACACACACACACACACACACACACACTTGCACATATGTATACATGCACACACACTGAGAGTGCTTTGGTGACCCAGTCAGAGTCCTGGGTGGAAATTTTGGGGAACCAATGAAAGTGAAGGTTTCTGTTCCTATTAAGAATGCAGGTGGCTTTGAGTAACAACAGCACAGACAGCCCCAGTGGCTTCATTAGGAAAAAGAAAATGGCACCTGTGGCTCACTTTTGTCATTCTGACTTAGAAAACTGAAGGATCACGATTTGAGGCCATAAGGAAAAAGATAGATAGATAGATAGATAGGCAGACAGAGAGAGAGAGAAAGAGAGAGAGAGAGCGAGAGAGAGAAAGAGAGAGAGAGAGAGAGAGAGAGAGAGAGAGAGAGAGAGAGAGAGAGAGAGAGAGAGAGAGAGCACAAAGAAGAACTCAATAATCTAACAGGTTTTATTCAGACTGAAAGCCTGGGAGCAACCAAATCTCGGCAGCCTGGCTGAGGAGGAAATGGTTTATTCCCTCGCAACTAGTGTTGGGCAGGAAAATTGAAATGAGTGTGTGTGGGGGATCAAATGGACATGGCCTTGGTCTCAGGCTTTCTTCCAGAGCCGCGGGGTGCCTTTGCTCTGGAGCAAGGGGAAGTGAGATGATTCAGCAGCCAGGACAGTTCTAAGACATAGGGGAGGGGGGCGGGAGGGGGAGGGGGGAGGGCGGGCAGGGGAGCCGGGAGGGTGAAGCTTTCCGGTTACTTTCCATTAGAGGCCAGCCTGGTAGAAAAGACCCCATGTATCTCCAAAAGTAACTATCAAAAACAACCAACCAAACAAACAAAAACCAAAAGGCTGGGAGTGGCTCGAGTGGTAAACCACCAACCTTAGCCAATGCAAGGCCAAATCCCAGCATCACCAACAGGAAACTGAGCTGTGCAGTGAGATGACAGACGCGAGGAGGAAGTGGCTTTGTGAGGATGGTGCTGTGAAGAGCCAGCGCCTCTGTTCACCCCCCCTCATCCTCACACGTGGGAGCCCTGTAAACCAGCCCCAGAGGCCGCCCCCTCCAGCTTACCAATGAGGCTGGGGAGGGGGAGAGGAGGGAGAAAGAAGGGAGTGTGAGTGGTTTCTAAGAGGCATGGAGGCTGAGGAGTCCTTCTCAACTTGGGGCCATTGAGCATGTGGGGACAAGGGGGGCTTGGATGGACAGTGATGGTGGCAGGGCCATTGCAGCTCTATACCAAGACGAACTCTGAATCCACCAGGACCTTTTAATCCCAGCCTGGGAGGCAGGCCAAAGGCAAGAGGGGCAGGCATGTGGTTGCAGGTATGGAGGCCAGGTGGATAGAGGCTGGCCAGCCTCTCTCCCTCTTCTTATTTGTCACCCTCATGAGTCATTGTGTCTGTGCTGGTCCGTGCCCCATGATGTCTAACCACAGACTTCCGTTTGACTCCCGGCACCAGGGAGAAAACAAAACCACAGCAGTTTTCATTGCCAGAAAAAGACAAAACCCATTCGTTTGTTTAATAAGCTCAGACAGAGAGCTTGCTTCCAGACCCTGGAGTCTTTCTTGGTGAAACAGCAAATCCCCAGACTATGCAGGGAGATGCCCTGGTCAGCCACTTTGAGGTTGTGAGGTTGGCAAGAGGAAACTGAGTTACTGATCAGAGGGGTCCAGACAGATTCACCCCTGGTGGGAATCCAGGCCTGGCATGGTTTCTGTCTCCATTGGATCTACTGCTTGAACCACAGCACCACTTCTGGTTTTGCTGGTGGTTCACTGGAGAGAAGAGTCTCATGGACTTTCCTGTCTGGTCTGGCTTTGAACCGTGATCCTCAGATCTCAGCTTCCTGATTAGCTGTGATGACAGGCCTGAGCCACCAGCACCCTATGTTCAAAAACTGCTTTTTGTTATTGTGGTTATTTTGTAAAGAAAGACACCTTGGTATCCCTGTCCTCAACCAAGCTTTATCCCCATGCTGGAGCTGTAGTTTCTGGTCCTTGTAGAGGACCGGAAGGGAAGAAAAGGCAGTGGATCCTGGGTGGTGGGGGGGGGGGTACCCATCCCCTGGGAGATGGGGTCATCTGTCTAAAGTGACAGCCACATGGTAGCAAAGCCAGGCCCCAGAGCAGGCCTCCACCACCTGGTGCCCTCAACTCCGCTGCTGCCATTCAGGTTTCTCCCTTAAAAGCATAGACAGTTGACCAGGGCTCAGGTGCTGTGGTGTGGAGGAGGGGCCGTTCAGGCTTCTGGAAGGTGTCTCTTCCCATCCCCATGCTACCATACCTTTGCCAGCTGGGCCAGGGGCCTCTGAAGGCCTTGAGAACAAAAGAAGGTAGAGGCAGAGGAATCCACAACACTTGGGAAAGCTCTATGTGGAACTGGGTCCCTAAGGTGCAAAAGGGGGAGGGACACAGCTGTGGTCCCCAAGGAGCAAATGTGGGCCCCCACCCTAGAGAGAGGCATAGTGGTCAGGCCCAGGGCTGCTGGTCTCTGATACCTCAGCGTCTCTGACGGATGACAGATGCTGCCGCACCTCAGTTTCCCTTCTGGGTAATAGGAATCTAGACAGGGTGGGGGGTTGTGGTGCTATCTGCCCGTACAGCATCAGCGCATGCTGCCTGAGTTTTAATGACTGCTTTCTCTGCCTCACCACACTGGGCAAGGCCCCAGTCCCGTCTCTGGTGGCTATTTGTGGGATTTAGGTGGATAATTACCAGGCACCCGAGATGCTTACCATCTTGGCTTCTGGCTGCTCCCTGTGGGATCTCATCTGATCTCTTTCCTCATCTGAAACTACCAGGGCCAAGACCTCACTGTGCAGCTGAGATCCATCAGCCACCCCTGCAGCCTGGGGCAGGGGTGGCGGGGGGAGGAATACAGGGTCCAGGAAGGGTCCAAGGCCCTGCCCTCCAGTTAGGTGGACAGGGGCCATCCAACAGTGTGCCCCCCAGTGCAGCCTTCCAGGGCCAGTTCTAGACACGCCTCCAGTTGTGGGTCCTTGGCATCCCTGTGCCTCAGTTTCCTTCTGCATCACATAAGGATACTGAAAACAGCACTTTCCCTGTAAAATGTTTATGAGAATGGAACTATGTTCCAGCACCGACCGATAGTATTGTTGGGCAAAAGGGTCACTGAGGCTGCTTGTTTCTGTAAAATTATCTCTGCAAACACGAACGCTGATGGCTATAGAAACTTCTGTTGTGTAGCCAATATCATTTTTTTTTTACTCAACCCCTTGTTATCCGGCACTTAGGCTGTTTCCAATTTTCCACTCTTCTAAATGTCGTTGCAGTTGACATCTTGTATAGAAATTGTTGTATATCTCTCTGATCGCTTCCTTAGAAGAGCTCCCCCGGTATTGTTGGTCTTAAGCACAAAGTCCTGTCCTCCAGACTTTCAAAAGAGGCCCCTTTGAAATGAAATCACAGCCCATTTTTCCATCAGAGAAAACAACACATGGGACGTGTTAGCCCAAGTTGCAGCTTAGGAGCGAGGTAGAAATGGGTTCAAGATGGGGTTGGATGTGTCAGGCTGTCTGACACAGAGCCGGTGGTAAAAAATCCCCGCCCCAGCCTCTTTCCTAGAGGAGAGGCAGGGTCAGGATCCTCAGAGACCCACGGACGTCTCTCTTTGAGGCAATTTCAACCAGCTTTGATGTTGCTGTGTTGGAGCAATTGCCCTGACAGCTCAATTAAATGAGGCTGGAATGGCTGCCCTGCCGTGGGACTCCTCCAGCCAGTAGGGGGCGGTGTCGCCTGTTCCTGTGAATGGTAGAGCCTTGGATGTCTGGGTCATGAGGACTAAATGTGGCCTTAAAACTTGGGTTTACATTTCATACTTCCCCTCCCCACCCCATTTTTCCTTCCACTTTTTATACTTGGCCTCCTTACCACAGATTCTCACTTTGTTCCAGAGGCACTGGAGAAGGAGGATGCTAGCGCAGGCTTCTCTTGGGTCAGACATTAAGATGTTTTTTGAGATTCCTATCCACTCTGGGAGCTGCTCAGAAACTCAGGGCCTCAGACCCCTGAATCAGAGGCTTCCTTGAAGATGGATTTTGTGTGTTCCTTTGAAGTTTTCATGTCAGGATCCAGTAAGGCAGACTGTAGCCCTGGCTGGATCATCGACTGTGCTGAGCTGGGGGAGCTGGAGGAGGTGGGATGTGAAGCCCAGAGCTATCTAGATGTGGCCTGAAAGTCCAGCCCCGGGGGGAGGGGGAGGGGAAGGGAGCAGATTCAACCACGGCTTTGCCTGCGCAGGGATTTCTCTACCACTGGTTTCTCTGGCTTCCACCCGTCTTGCCCACTGGTTCCTCCAGCCCACATTTCACAGATTACCTAATAATGGGCAGGCCATATGCATAATTTATTTCTGTGAGTAATTGATCACATTAGGATCTGCCTGAGCAGCACCAGGAAGAGAAGAGAGAAGAGACATCCATAACCCAGGACAGAAACCGAGCTGCAGTCAGCTAATTAGATGTCTCCTAGGCCCAGGCCTCTCTTTCAATGTAATGGGTTCTCTTCTGTGGGTTGACCACACCCTCCCCGGCCAGCCTCTACCACTAGTTAGCCTTGGCAATGGTGAGGGCTAATGAAAAGGGCTTGACTGGAAAGCCTGGCTTCTAGATGAGCAATCTCAGGCACATCGACCCCAGGCCTCTGTTTCACTAACTGTAAGTTGCAGAGAGAGCACAAGGGAGTTCCAGACAAGGCTGACATCAGGATGTTTGAGGAAAGGTGTTCCACAATCCTATCTTGGCATGTGTGTGTGGTGGGGGGGGGGTGTGCGTGACTGTGTATGTATGTATGTGTATGTGTGCACATGCACACATCAGCGCTACAGCTTGGACTCAGGGCCTGGGTGCTGTCCCTGAGCTTTTTCACTCAAGGCTGGTGTTCTACCACCTGAGCCATAGCTCTACTTCTGGCTTTTTGGTGGTTCATTGGAGATAAGTATCTGGACTTTCCTCCCCAGCCTGGCTTTGAACTTGATCCTCAGGTTAGTAGGAGCAAGGAGGCAGGGGATATCTATGTAACAAGCATCGCACAGAGCTGGCTCAGCTGGCCCAGCAGGCAGCAAGCTACCCGGGGGCGCCTGCCTAGGTTACTAGTGAGGTGTTTTCATGATCCTCTCATCTGTCCTGTGGGGTATTGGGGAGGTGGAGTTGGGGAGACAAGAACTGCATCTCCCCTTCCTGGTTCTCTGGCTAATCCATTATCTAATAGCAATTCCACCACCAGCACCAGTCGGGATCCAGACAGCAGTGGGTGACCAGGGCTCTGGGCACAAGTCCCCATTCCCCTTGGGATTCTGGTGCAGTCCTTTGGGTAGTTCAGAATGGCGTGTGGCTCCAGACTACCAACGTTATGCTGAAGGCTTCCAGCTGGGCAGGCTTAATTTCACTGTCTCCTCATCCATCTCACCCACCTCAAGGGTAGGGCAGAGATTTCCCCAAACTGGTCCCGAATTCCATAGGGCCCAGGGTCTCCCACGAGCCACTGACAGCTCCCTCCCTCCTCCATACACACAACAACCAGTGTACCTAGTCCTGAAGAGGGACACAAAGCCTCCAGGCCTGTGGAGTCTCACAGATGGAATTTCCAATGTATAACATGACTATAGGAGAAACAAAGGCAGGCTTGGAGGGGGGTAAGGAGAGGGGGGTTTATACACATTCACACAGTCCTCTGAAACAGCTCTAGACTACAGCAGCTCTGAGACTTGGCAGGCTGTGGATCTGATGGCCCTAAGAACTGGAGAATTCTCTGGGGTGGGAGCTAATTAGGGTGCAATTTTTTTTTCAATTACGGAACATTGAGTGAGCCACTCCCCAGGTCCCTCAACCCATCTCTCAATGGATAACACTCCATTTGTCTATTTTCCTTTATTTCTTAATCATTTGATGATATGACAGCAATTATTTGTCATTTGGAAGGAGAATTGTCACAGAGCTATTGTTTTGCTCCTGAAAACCTCAGGTTCCTCTTCCGTGGTGATGGTAGAGCTGGCTCCCCCCACCCCCCAACCTCCCCTTACCACACCACTAGGGCTGCAGTGAGGACAGGAAAGCATTAGCTGGTGACAGTGACGTGGGACATGGCTTGTGCCAATGGTGAGGGCACAGGCAAGAGCAGGCTGGGTTGAAAAGAGCCGTACAGCCCAGAGGTCCAGGTCTGCCCATGTCTTTGAGACTGGTTGACGTTGGCTTTGGGGAAAGCAGCCATTTCTCTTGAGCTAATAAGCCAGCTTCAGAATCAAGGATGCAAAGCAGAAGTGAGCATAAAAAAAAAAAAAAGGAACAAGGGAGAAAAAAAAGGCAAAGAGGGAAAAAAAGCAGTGTGCCACCAGGAATGGGAAAACTTAAATGACTTTGTTTAAATGTCAGGGTGCTCTCAAAACCCTGTTCTCCTATGTGTGCGAGTTAATTAAATGGAAAAATGTCAAATTAGTTGCTTAAAATATTAATGGCAGGAATTATCCCAGATTCCAGAGCAGGCAGAGTGGAGAGAACCAGCCTCAGAGCTTAACCCTTTTGTCCATCGCCCTTCTCTTGGCGAAACATGGCTGTCTCTCAAGAGCGACACTTGTCTGTCTGTCTGAGCGTCCTTCTGCCCTCCTACCTTATCTGTCTATCTGCTTTTCATCCCTGAGAAACCTCCAGGAGCACTAATGGATTACAGAGTAATTTTCCCCTAGGGATGCAGGACTCACTGCTGGCCTCTGTTTACCCTAGAATACCCACTTTGTCTGGGGAAATTTGAGGTCCCTGGAAAGATCGGATAATTACATATGTGTTTGCCCTGGCATCTAGGTAATTTTTTTCTTTTTCTCCTTTTGGTTTTTGGAGAGTACTTTGGTTTGAAGAGAGCTCATTCAAAGGCAAAATGGGAACCGCCCCAAGAGTGCACGCATGCGCACACACACACACACACACACACACACACACACACACACACGCACACACACACACTCCCCTTCCAGCTTTTGGGTGATTACCTGGAGTTGAGAGTCTCTGGGGCCCAGAGCCCAGAGTGAAGAACACAAGGCACAGAGCACAGAGTTCAGATGTCAGATCCCAGATCCCCAAGTCCAGAGCCCGGAGTGCAGAACATAGAACTCAGCCCAGAGCTCAAGGCCTGGAGCCCATTCTCTCCTGGCCCAAGGGTGTGTTTGGACTCCCTGGGTCACAGGAGGCAGCTGCTCACCTTGAACCCCAGGACACTCACTTTGGGGAGCAACAGAAAAAAGGGGGAAGGGGAGGTGACATGGGGATTTCGAGCAAAGTCAGAACCTCTCAATCTCAGGGGATTTCTGCTGGGATGAAGATGGTGTTCCCCTGTTTTCCTGGGGATTGCTCCTGGAAGCAAGGAGCCCTCCCCCCCACACACCCCACGTTCCTAGACCTGGGAAGTCAGACGCTTGGGAAGCAACCCAAGGCTCCAGGCAGGCAGCACCTGGGCCTGGCATTTCATGCTGACCCAGGGAGACACTGAAAGACTTGCTCATCTGCAGGGTACCCCAAGGCCCCTCCCCTTCCTTCCTTCCCTCCCTCCAGTGGGGGAGGGATGGCCATTCTGAAGGAATGTGACTTATTTGACACATATAATTAGCCTATTTCCATGTAACACCTTTTAACCCAGAGCCATTACAGCCTCATAAAAGGAAACAATACTGCCATAAATCCCCGGATCCATAAAAAGGAGAGCACTGGGCTGGAAATATTTTCTCTGAAGGATCTAGAGAACTTGAGGAATGGGTGCCCCAGAGAGGAGACTGGCCTGCCACTGACTAGCTCGCCAGATCACTCTGTCAGCGGATCTTCAGACCACAGTCAAGCACAGTCCAAGCAGGTCGATGACACAAGGACATAAGACCCCAGGACACTGGACAGGAAGGTGGGAGTTCAGAGAGGCAAGCCAGTGCAAGAGCCTGGGGAAGGGGCAACTTCTGAAAGGCACCAACCAGTTCCTTCCCACGGGCTACAGCAGGACTGGCAGTGGTCTCTGCCCATCTCATCCTTGTGCTTGAATGGAGTTTGTACAGTGTAACTAATCCTGACCAAACCCTGAGCTGTCTTCCTAGCTCACTCTAGAACTTTCTATGGATTCTCTGACTTTGCAATGCCTCTTATCTGTCAATGGAAGACATCCAGCCTGAAAGATTGGCTGTCTGGTAATGACTGAGCTGGGTTCGAATCCTGGTCTGGAGGGTTAGAGGTCCCCCCATCTGCTCAGGCTAAAATATCTTCCATGGAGTTGTAGGGAAGACACACGCCTCATCCCATCGTGGTTAGAGGTGGGAACTGGCTTTTTCAGGTGGGGCTTGTGTTCTGGGGAGTTCTCCTCATCTCTGAGGTAGAGAATCCACCCCAGACCTGAAATCAAGAAATGAATTCCCTCACCACTTCCATGACTCAGGCCTCTGACATCACACAGGGGTGAATCTGGGAGGCAGAGGCAGCTGGCTCTGCCCAGACTTGTAGAGGAATTCTGAGCCCAGAGCAGACAGAAGTGGCGAAACCCAGAGGGGTCTTGTCGCCCGGGGCACCTGAGCTGCAGGGGTGGCTGGAGCCTGGCCGGCACACTGACGCTTTTCTGGGTGTCTGGGAGTGGAAGAAATAGGAATGTGGGTCCTCTTGGCACAGCTCACGAGAGGAAGATTTCTCTGAGAGCCCAGGAGCTCCCCAGGGCCAGAGACTGTCCAGCAGAGGCCTCCCTGGAGGGGGGCTCCAGAGCGGAGTCCTTGGCTATCTGTGCCAGTTTGGCATCCACATATGGTGACAGTAACTCAGCCCTGAGTGCAGGTGCACCACGCTCCTGATTGTCAACAGAGGAGAAAGTGGTTGGAATCGTACATCTTGATTTATTGGGTGTGTGAGTGATCTCTTCGCAGTTCCTTCTGCAGCTTGAGGCAAGCCCAGCCTGGATTTGGTTTCTCCTCCCTGTGTGTGTGTGTGTGTGTGTGTGTGTGTGTGTGTATGCCCATGCTCACGTCTGTGTGTGTGTGTGCATGCATGCATTGTGTGGCTGTGTGTACAATGCCCCTATGTGCGTGTGAACACGTGCATGTCTTAGTGACCTGCTTTTCCATAGTCCCTTTTTCCATGGTCTGTCTGAAGCGTCCAGGGCCTTCTCTTACCTGATGTCCTGCTGAGCTGACCTGGGTCTCTGGGCCCCGAGGTTGCTGAGCTGAGGGAGTACCCCCAGGCCACAGCTGCCCCTGGAAAAATCAAATCACGATTCAAATCACAGAAAATCAAACAACTTCTCTTCCTTTTAAGTTGGCTTCCCACTGACTCAGTGACTGATATGAGGTCTGTTTGAGAATCTGGGATAGGTCCATACCTGATTTCACAGCAAACCATCTTGTTATTTTCTCTAAGGATCTCTCGGTCTTCTTAGAGGCAGTCGTCTTCCTTCCTAGCCTGTCTGCCATAGGAAATGTTTGTAATCACTGACAGCCCCTGGTCTGGGGGACAGTGGTTCTCTAGAAGGGGGAAACCTGGACTGGGAACAACAGTGTCGCTTTGCCCAGCCTCAGTTTCCCAGCTCTGTCTGGGGACTGTCCTTCCTTGATTGGTCAATGTTATGATGAGAGCTGTTGCAGCTGACCAGATCGGGGTCACCTGGATTTTGTGCAGGCCAGCAACCAGCCTACTTCAAGTCTACAGAAGGGAGGCTGGGAGGGGAACAGACTGCAGGACCCAGAATATGTGTTGCATGCACCCCATGTATGAGACATAGGCACACACGCGTATGACATGCTGTTTGCACATCCATGTCATGTGTGCGCAGAGAGTGGTCCTTGGCCAGCGTTGGTGCTCAGTGGTACAGGGGATGGGTACTGAGATGGGGCCATACCCATTGAGCACGCTTATGGGCTGAGACTGTTGTCGGTAGCATGTCTAGCCCAGCTTCCTGGTTCCCCCATCCACAGGAAGTTCAGGTTAACCACATCCGGCTGGCAGATAACAATTGCCAACACCAGCTCTCCACTCATGGCCCAGCTCAGCCCTGGGGCTCAAAAGTGGACCTCACTCTCTGACCATCTATGATTGTCAGAGTCAGAAAGGCCCAGTTCTAAGCTTCTTCCTTTAAAACCATCTGAGACTCTGGAGGAGGAGCTGGGGGTCCCAGGGATTCAGTGAGAGTTTAAGCTTGGGAGCCAACTTGAACTCCTCAGTCCTCCTGGTTAAAGGCACAGAATCAAAGAGTGACCCTGCCTGCCACCTGGGGTGCTCAGGCCTGGTGCCTGTCCCCGTTAGACTTGGTAAATTCAGGAAGAACCCCCAGGGCCTAAAGCTGAGCTGTGTGGTGGAATACGATCATCAGGTGCACAGAAACTGCTGGACACAACAGAGCACTTCCCAGTCTAGAACTACATACATTTGTGATCGTTTCCACTTGGACAATAACACTTCTCCCCTTCCCCCACCTCCATAAAATACCAACATGGAAGGTCAACCATGGCTTTTGTGTCTAACCTTGGCAGATATCTCAGAAAACTGTTCAGCAACAGAGTTCCTGAAAGCGCTTTACCCTGCTCAGCAGGCGGGAAAGCAGCTCTTAGGTTGTAGCTCCCATGCTTTGTTGAATGAGGCACAGATCGACTGGACTTAGTCAAGGTCACAGGTTCAGGTTGAGAACAAGTACATGCCATAGGCACACAAAGACACCTGGGAAACGGGAGCGGCCAGGGCCACAGGCTTCCAAGGGTTTCATGTATGCAGGGATGGAGTTCCTGAGGGCTCTATTGCATTGGTTGGTTGCAGGTACAGAGGAATTAATGCCCTGTATTAAGCTGGCAAATGCCAGCACCCTCTCTGTGTGTCATTGTACCAAGAACTGTCTGTGTGACTCTCCAAGGTAAGCAGAGATTTTCACACAAGAGCGAGGACCAGGTGTCTGTCTCAAGGACAGATGCAGCCTGTGATGTATGTGTGTCTACAGGGGTGTGGAACAAAGCGGTAGTGTTTATTATGATGTGTACATTATGTCAAGCCCTAGAGACAATGCTGTTGCTTTATGACTATTTGAGGGCTGTGTGTACCCCACTTCTTATCTCCTCCCCCCCCACCCCGGTGGAGAAGCTGAATCCTTCATCTCCTTTGTGTCCATCAGGTCCTTCTACAAATAGCCTGGGCAGAAATAATTGGTGGAGTGCATGAGGCTGAACCCCCAAATCCCAGTGCCCACTTCCTGCGCCCTTGCACAGCCTCCTGCCTGGGACTCACTGGGCGTCGGCGTGGAGGAGAAACCTTTAACCACACGGGGAAATTAAGAGGCCGTTAGCCCTCCTGGGAGCCCTCCTGAGGCAGAGCTGTGGCTGAGCTAACTCGTGGGGCCCCAAACTGTCTCTGGATTCATCTCAGGGGAGCCGCTCATCCCCTTCCCATCCCATCCTGCTCTAGGACGGTCATTCTGGAAGGCGACATGGCCAGATGAACAAGGGGCAGCAACCTCCCTCTGAGTGAGGCTGGGCAACCCCGGGCCATGAACTCCAGGCAGGGCCTTCTTCCAGCAGGCATTTAGGGGAGACCTCTATTGCACTCAATAGTGGGTGAAACCTCCAATCTCCCCATTCCCATGTTCTCTTAGCTTGCGTCTAGGTAATTGAGTATTAAAGCCTATTTGCTACCGAGTGTGAGATAGGTACTAGGAAAACTGAGCTAAAGACACCCCTCCCCACCATTCTGGTGTGGCCGGTGGTTATTAAGAGATGTCACTGTATGTTCCCTAGAGATCACATGTCCTGTTTACTTGGATCACTGCGGATTGGTTAAAGCCAGGGAAAGCACCTGGCACATAGTAGGTACTAAACAAATGCATGCATGAATGAATGCGTGAATGAATGATGCCAATGGCAGGTGCCATATTGAATGCAGTCATTTCACATGCAGGGCCTATTGAACCCCATCTGAGGGTTTGTAATACCCTTCAGGTCCTGGGAGGGATCTTTGCAGAACTAAACGCAGCTCAGAACCAGAATCAGATAAAGGAGGCAGAAAACTCATGAGACACCTCCCCCATCTCCTCATCTCAACCGATAAGAAGCTTGGTGTCTTGGTGTACGCCTGCCATCCCAGCTATGGAGGGATTAGTAGGAGGATTGAGGTCCAGGTCCACAGTGGGGGGGGGGTTGGGGGGGCGAGGAGAGAAGCAAGACCCTATTCAAAAAATAAGGAGAAGGGTTAGAGGCAAGATTCACGTGACAGAACTCTGCCTGTAAAGCAAAGAGCCCTCGAGTCAAACTCCAGAACTGCCAGAGTAAGACGGATAGAAAGACAGACAGACAGACAGACAGACAGACAGACAGACACACACACACACACACACACACACACACACACACACACACACACACACGAAAGGGAAGGAGCGAGAGAGGGAGAGGGAGGCATCTGATGCCATCCTGATCTTTTACTATGTTTTATTTTTATTCCTTTCTGGAGGCTTTTAATGCCTTGCCTTTATCTGCAGTATTCTGAAATTGTACAATAGTTTGCTTTCATTTGGGTCTCCGTGTCCTCTGCTGGGTTGAGCATGGCGTACTCAGACAAATGCACCCATGAGTGAACTCAGTTCTAGGGACTGAGTGGTGGGGAGCAAGACTTGGAGGGAGGAGCACAGATCTGGGCGAAGGAGGCATGTTTTCTGGATGTTCTGGACAGGCCCTTCCCCAGCTCGGGCCCGGAGCATCCCTTCTGAATTGCCAAATAGCTGTGAAGTTCAAATAACAGATCCCGACTGACACATGAAAAGAAGCACATGTAACCACTTACTGGCCAATTAATATCGGGGTGAGAGGGAAGCCAGGGGTGGAGGAGGGCTTGGGGTTGAGCTGTGGGAAGAATGATGGCAGTGCTTCCGGGCCTGCGGCTGAAAAGGGCTATTATGTGTCACCAGGAAACTTAAGAAAGGGGAAAAACAACCCCCATCAAAGTCCCTTTTGTCAAGTTCTACTGGATTAATAGATGACAGACTTTGCACTTGGTGCTTTTCTGTGAGGCAGAGGACTGGGCAGGAGTTGAGTGGGGTGGGGGGAGGGGGGTGCTGCTGGCTTGCTGAGACTTTTTTCTATTCATTCAGCAGCTCAGCTGTGGAACCCAGCTCTTGGGGAGCCTGGCAGTCTGAAACCATGCATGGGGTGGCCGGGAAGGTGGAGAGGAGAGGCCTGGGCTTTCCTGGTGCAGACAGCTACGTGTTCTCATCTCCCACTATCTCCACCCTGCTCAGGCATCTCCCTATGGTCCCTTCACTCCTCTGACCCCCAGTGCCCATGCAGTTCCAGCAGACCTGAGGGAAGTCACCCTTCAAAGCCAGCTTCAAGTCCCTGCCTCCCAGCTCTCAGCACTGACCTGGATCACATGGGTCACTGTGCCTCCCATCAACTCCTCTCCATCCATCAAAGCCCAATGCCCCTGGGAACCTACTCCAAGCACCTTCCTTCCCTGCCTTCTGACATCAAGAAGAGCCCCTGACCGTGCCTGTAAGTAACACAGCCTAGTTCTCACTGCATCCAAGTTGTCTTGCTGGGTTGTGGGGTCTTTCTCCTAGTTCTGAAAAGACGGGACAGTCTTTGAATTGCAGATGACACACCATTTAGCCCCAGGGGAGCTTTGCTACAAAGAATGCTTACCTTTCATTCCCACCCCCATGCTCCACCCCAGTGGTCTGATTTGCTGGCCTCTGGGTATTTCTCCATTTGCTTTTGTTGACTTGGGTCTCTATCCCAAACTTGTGGTTTTGGACTCTAAAAGCTTTGTGCTATTGACATTCTGGGCTGCAGGTCTTTAAGACAGGAGTCCAGGTAGAGTCACCTGCCCTCAATAAGGACTTCCAATCCCTCCTCTCAAAATGTGGCTTCTCTGTTTCTCACAATAGAATTTCCCTATAAGACTTAACTTCCTACCAGGGGATCACCTGTTCTTAAGTCACTATCACAAGAGCCCTTTGCCACCTGGCTTCCTGTTATGCCTACACGGCCCCTGATGTTGACTCAATGGGGATAAGAGATGGTAGTGGCAGACCTACTAAGAATCATACCTGCTGGTTGTCATGGTAATTCTCACTGTTGGCATGTCACTTCTCACCAGCAGGCTATGGTGAGGGAGCTGGGATATCCCTCTTGATGTTCTGTGAGAGGAGTGAGAGGGTAGCTTCTAGTCTACTGCCAGAAATTGGCCAAAGTGGTCAGTCATCCAGCTGCAAAGAAATGGCCGGTCTGGACAGTAGTTGGTGGGGCCTGACTGGAGGCCAGATGCCAGAGCCTGGTCTCTGAGAGGGGCCACTGTGAAATAACCAGTGCTTCATATCGTTCCGTTGGTATTAATTTGTCAACTCAACAACGAGCAACCCAATAAGGAGATCACCCCGAAAGATGTCTTCCTTTGGATTTAAAGGCCCAACTATTTCTGAGAAATCCAGTTTAGTTCTTAGAAAAGAATTTTTTTTTTTTCAGGCAACTCAAAGCCAAGTCCAGGGTGAGGGATTGGGAATGGGAGTGGCAGCTGGCCCAAGGAGACTGAGGGAGAGAGAGGCCACAGGCAAGGGCAGATAGAAGAGCCCAGGCCTGGTGCTGGGATCTGGGCTCCAGCCTGGGTGGTGAGTTTGCCTCCAGGATTTGGCAAAGGTGGGCTTCCTCCTTGCCTTCCACTGTAGCCCAAGGGCTGGGAATAGGTGAACCCGCCATGGCTCTTTGTGGCTGTACTGGGCAGAGTCAGCGGTGGCAGAGTTTTGCCATGGAATGGCTCTGAACAGAACATTCTAGACTCCACTCAGTCTTGGCTCCTTTATCCTTTCATTGAGGAGATGCTACTCTGATTCCTAATAACCAGTTAGGGCTGCAGATTATGAACTCACATTTATTTAATAATATGATTTTTTTTCTTTTTATCCCCCCTCAAAACATGGGTTTAGTGGGAGAGAACGGAAAATGATATGGGAATTTCATGCTGGGGTGGGCAGAGGGCAGCTTCCCTCCTCTCTCCCATTTACTGCACAGAAAACACATTCTAACTTTGCTGTTTTACACTGGGATTATATGGCCCAGGGCTGGCCAATCAGAGGGCCCCAAGTCTGCAGCCATCGTGATTGGTTGGAGTATGAGCCTATATGTCAAGCAGGACCAATCAGATTGCTCCAAAAAGTCAGAGTGAGCAGCCCTTTGGAAAAGTCCCTTTCCTGCTGGGTTTGCTCCATTGATGGGAGCTGGGAAGAGTGTGGGGGTTGACTGCCACTACAGAGAAAGATCTAGAAAGAGGAGTCTGTCAACAATAAATCCAATCATCTGGGAGAGCCAAGATGAAGCCATCCTACTTCATCTGACAACTGATTTTTTTTTAACTTAATTTGAGTTGGGTTTCTGCCATTGTAAGCAAAAAGAATCTTAACCAGTTCTGACAGTTACTTAAAAATTTCGGCATATGATTTTGTCCTGAGCCTCCTGGGAGCCAAAGCAAAAAAGGAGAGAGAGAGAGAGAGAAAGAGAGAGAGAGAGAGAGAGAGAGAGAGAGAGAGAGAGAGAGAGAGAGAGAGAGAGAGAGTGAGAGAGAACACCACATCACATCGCAAAGCTCCCAAGGGCTCCAAAGCAAATGCCTTTTCTCAGGCTCTTGGGTCTTCTCTGTGATCCTCCTCCCATCTTCTCAGAGCCACAGCTTCTAGAGCTGATTCAGTGATGACGCAGATGCCATCTTCCTGTGGCTGGCTGCCTCTGGGATGCAACATAAACAAAAGCCCAGAGACAGAAAAGGAGCCTCCATCAGCATTCGAGGGACGAGATCTCCTGGGGTTTCAGCCAGAAAGACAGACGCACCAAGAAGCTTTGCCCAGCATCCAGTTCTCATGGTTCACGTGCCCTTACCCCCAGGCATAGCTCCTGCCCTGAAGTTTGACTCTAAGCCACTGTTTCTTTGGTTGGTGTTTTCCTTCTAAGGGACCACGAAGCCATATTATACTCGATGTTAAATAAACAAACGTTTGAATCTGTGTTTTATTGGTTCCATACCATCTGCCATCTGGTTTGGGGAGAAAAAGGAAAAACTGTGGTTTTGTTGGTTTTCTGTATGTGTGTGTGCGTGGTTGTTGTTGTTGTTGTTATTTTTTTTCTTTAGCTTTGCTTCCCGCCCCCCGTGAAAATTCTCTAAGGTTGAGCATTGGCAGAAGTAGGGACTGTTCAAAGCCACCTAGTTTCCCCACGTCTTAAGCACTCAGTTAAACGTTGCAGGCGGGTCTGGATCCCCATCTGCTAGGCAACCTGTTGTGTGAAAATGCAAGCTATACATATGCAGAGCTCCAGGCCTGGCTCCCAAGATCTGAGGAATGGTTAGAGATGGCTCTTTAGAATTGGCAAGCTGTTCCCAAGGCGAAGGTGAAGATGGCAGGAGACTGAGGAAAGCGGGGCTGTGGGAAAGGATGGCTCTGCCTCTGCGGAGACTCAAAGGAAAAAGCATGGCTCAAGTCTCCTTAGAAGCTTCAATCTGGGAAAACATTACCATGGCTGGGAGAGGAAGGGTCTCCTACCGTCTCAGGGTCTACACAGCTGTTTGGGGAAGATGCTGGTGTTTGAAAAGTAGAGATTATTCCCCAGGTTTCCAGGTTCTTACTTACTTATTTTTTTCTTTTCTTTTTGCCGGTCGTAGGGATTGAACTCTGGGCCTGGATGTTGTCCCCCGAGCTCTTCAGCTCAAGGCTACCGCCCTACCCCTGGAGCCACAACACCACTTCTGGCTTTCTAGTGGTTAATTGGAGACAAGAGTCTCCAATTAAAGCCAGCCCGGGTTGGCTTTGAACCTCAATCCTCAGATCTCAGCCTCCTGAGTAGCTAGGATTGCAGGTATGAGCCACTGCACCGGGCCAGGCTTCCATTTTTATAACTTTTAAACTGGCTTTCAGCTACCTCCTTGATTGAACAAGATGGAATTGGGCAAGGGTCCTGAACAGGACTACCACACAGGGCCAGAGAGCTATGAAGACGAATGAGGCTTCTTAGGTTGGGGACAGGGGAGAGTGGGAGGAAGAAGTACCACAGCCCTGGCTAAAAGTGGGGGAGGGGGGTAGCTTTCATGACAGTAGCTCCATGTGGTCAGATTTCCCACGTTTTCAAAGAAAATGTCTGGGTGTGTGGCCCCTCGTGAGGGAGCTGCTAATTTTCATAATGACTCTTCCCTTTTCTGTCTGTTGTTTTCAAGATGAAGGGAGAAAGAAGACAGCATCTCTGGAAGATTTTTCTTGGCACAGGAAAGTTTCTCCATGGGATGTATTTTTCTCTGAGTTGATCCAGCAATTGGGAACAGGTAACAGTCACCAGGTCACCAGCTGTGTGCTCAGATAGTACACAAAGGAGAGGCTGGAGGTTAAACTGCTGGTTCAAACCCCAGAGGGGCTCTCGATCAGAGCCACGCATGGGTGGAATGAAGAAGCAATGCGTGTGTGGTGACCACAGAGAGAAGGAAGATGATTCATCTTTCTAGATGCGTGCCATTATATGGCTCATGAACTGTGTGTGGCTGTGATTTTATTCAGTATTCAAACTGACCAAAAAACAAAAAGGAAAACAATGAAAGGCTCGCTTCTGCTGATGGGTAAACAGACATAAGAAGTAGCCATTTTGGACCTTGGCCTCTTTCTTTGGTCCCTCCGAGGGATCACAACTACAACTTCTTTCCTGGACAACTCAACAGAACATTGTGGAAAACATTTCTCCTCTTTCAAGAGTCTCTCCAGCGGCTGTCCAGGTGACAGGAGTCCCTGGGGAGACGGCAGACAGGTTGGGAGACGACGGCTGTGATTGTTGTGTGTGTCCAAGACCAGCCAGACCTACACTGAGCGGCAGAAGAGGCGCTGGGAGCTTTCTTACAGCGGGCAGGGGCTCCAGGCCTTGCTTTGCACAGAGTTCCACCCTCTTCTCCTCCGCCTCCCTGCTCCTCCAACCACAGATCCATTCATGACCAAATCAAAGCGCTGTCTGCACTCTCAGCCCAAAGGCAGTAGCTGGCTGCTGACTTGTTCTTTGCAAAATGTCAGACCGCGGCAGCGACAGGAAGAGCACTGAAGAGACAGCAGTGGCTCTGACTCACAAAGAGCCAATGATGATGAAAGGAGGCTGGCAGTGCCACTGCGTGGGTAGCAGAGTCGTCCTGACACTTTGGAGGTGGGGGCCGCTGCACATAGCCTCTTTGCAGAATAAAAACATGTGGTTGGATGACGCATGGGTAGCGTTAGGAGCAGAGACGAGAGAGCTGAATCCCAGGCTTGAGCCCCTCCCTGGGTCAGTCCAGCTCAGATGATCAGTAAGCCAAGATTCATCCATCCATCTTTCTGGATCGGGCTCTACTTTCTAGTGAATAAATCTCACCTGGTCAGTGAGACTTCCACCCCATGGTGGATGAGGAAATCACTAATTCCACTCACTCTCATGGTGTGCCTGTCTATAAGAAACCCACCACATACAGCATATCTATTACACTGGTAAAACACACACACACACACACACACACACACACACACACACGGGCAGCTGCATTCATTATTGATATATAGAAGAGCAACCTTTCCTATCTGGCTTTACACTCTGTTATTTGCTGAACTCCTTTATTGGTTGTAACAGTTGTGTGTAAAGTTCTGGAACTATAGAGCATTTTACTTTCCCCTTTCCAATGTGAAAACCTTCAATTCTCTTCTCCTCTTCTTTACCATCTAATTGCTGTACAAAGCACTTCCAGTACTCTATTGAATCGCGGTGACAACAATGGACGGCCTCACCTTATTTCTGATCTCATAGGGAAAAAAAATTTCAGTTTTCCACCACTGTGATGTTTGTTGCAGACCTTTTCATATTTGGCCTTTTTTATGTTAAGGAATTTGACTTGTATCTCTAGTCTGTTAAGCCTTAGCAGGAAATGGTGTTGAATTTTTTTTTAAAAAAAATGATTTCCCAGCATTCTGGCTATGCAGTCTCTTTTATTAGTTGATATTCATGTGTGAATCCTCCTTACATTACAGAAGGAAATCCTGTTCTGTCTTGGTATGCAGTCCTCTTGATAGGTTTCTGCCCCTGGTACCAGAGGTTCACACCTGTAATCTCACAGTGATTCAAAGTCAAATTGGATGGAAAGGCCCACAGCAGTCTATCTCCAATGAACTAGCAAAAATCCTAGAATAGAGACATGGTTCAAGTGGTAGAGCACCAGCCATAAAGAGTAACACAAGGCTCTGTATTCTAGCCACAGTGCCAGCGCTTTGTGCGCGCGCTCTCTCTCTCTCTCTCTCTCTCTCTCTCTCTCTCTCTCTCTCTCTCTCTCTCTCTCTCTCTCTCTCTCTCTCTCTCTCTCTCTCCACCCCCCCTTAGTTTGGTTTGTTAGTTATTTGTTGAGAATTTTGAGAATTTTTACATTCAATGTCTAAGGTTTTTTTTAATTAAAGAACATTTTTTTTGTCAGTCCTGGGCAATGTCCTTGAACTTTCTCAAGGCTAGCACTTGAGCCACAGCACCACTTCTGGCTTTTTCTGGGTATATGGTACCAAGTAATTGAACCCAGAGCTTTGTGCATGCTAGGCAAGCACTCTACCACTAGGCCAAACTCCCAGCCCTTTTTTGTTTATTTTTTTTTGCTGTTGTTGTTGTTGTCCTTGTCTGGCTTTGATAGATAATGTTGGCCTCATAGACAAATTGAAAATAGATATTTCCTCCTCTTCAATATTTTGGAAAGCTTTGTGAAGAATTATGAGTAGTTCTTTTGATGATATTTGGTGCAATGTTTTTATTACCGATTCACTATCTTTGCTTGTTATAAGTCGGTTTGGCTTATCTGGGTTCTCTGACTTGTTTGTGTACAATTTTCCACATTGCCATTTTATTTCTGTAGAATGAAGCCTTTCTGTCATTTCTGACTTTAGTAACTCTCATTTTCTCAATCTATCAATTTTGTTGATCGTTTTGAAGAACCAGCTTTGGGTTTTGATGATTTTTCTCTGATGTGTTTGTATTTTCTTTCATTTATCTCCATTCTAATCTTCATAATTTCCTTCCTTCTGCTTGCTTTGGGTTCAGTTTGTTCATCTTTCCTAGTGACTTAAGTGTAAAACTGGGTTGTTGGTTTGAAATATTTCATATTTTATGTGAGTGTGTGTGTGTGTGCATTCGTACCAGTACTGGGGCTTGAACTCAGGGCCTGTGCTTTTGCCTAGCTTTTCCATTCAACTCTGGAGGAGCTCTACCACACTTCTACTTCTGGTCATTTTCTGGTTATCTAGAGATAAGAATCTTTCTGATTTGTCTGTTGAGGTTGACTTTGACGTGGATCCTCAGATCTCAGCCTCCTTTGTAGCACGTTTCTAGATATGAACCACTGGCCTTCAAAAAAAAATCTTTTTGAATGTAAACACAGCTACCATTTTCTCCTTATTACTGCTTTTGCCACCCTCAAAAATTCCCAGTGTGTTGCACTTTGCTTGCACACATATCTCTACATATCTTCAGATTCCTCCTACGTGTAATCTATTGGGTTTTTGAGAGAATGTTGTTTAACCTCCATGGAATTGTGAGCGTTTTTGTTTTCTATGGTTACTGGTGTCTGAATTCATCTCATTAGACTCAGCGAAGATGCTCAGTATTTTAACCTTAGATCCTTAGCATCTACTCGTGATCCGTGGCCTAACATACTCCCTGTCCTAGAAACAGCCTGTAGCTTTTAAAAATTTGCCATCTTGGACTTGCCATCCTCCTATGTGCTTTGCACAGTAGCTGGGATTACACTCATGTGCCACCATCACCCCAGTTTTTTTCTTGCTGACATAGGTTCTTGTGAATCTGTTTGGAACCATAATCCTTCCAAACTCACTTTCCTTCATAGCTGGGATGGCAGTTCTGAGCCACAAACCCCCTCTCCCTACCATAGCTCTCTTAATCATGTTCCAAAAACTTCTCTGCAGCATTATAGGTCAACTAGTAATTTAAGATCAGTAATTATAGGTCAACTAGTTATTTGTAACTATATCATGATATACATATATGTATATATATATATATAAATAATCAGGAACTTGAACACAAATGAATGGTTCAGTTAGTTAGATCTGGAGAATAAAAAAATCCCCAGATGCCAAGTGGCTAGGTGGTTGGAGGTCAGGTCTGATGACTGGAACTTACTTCTAATAGGCTTCCGGGGAGAAGGAGATTGATGAGGAGAAGCCTACCCTACAGAATGAACGCTCACAGTTGGCACATGTCCTCCCCCCACCACACACACACACCGTGTTCCTCTGGCCTGGTGAGCCACCTTGCAGGAAGCACCCTCCTGGCCATGGGAAGCTTCTGTCCTACCTCAGACAGCTGCTAATGGCATCATGTGACAGCTATGCACTGGTCCCCTGGCAAAGACCCCAGCTGGTGTGTCTGAGGGCGCAGGTCAGACTCCTGGGCTCCGGCTGCAGCAGGTGTGCATGCCTCTCTAGGCCAGCCCAGACTCTGGCAGCCTTCTCGCCCTCCAGACACTTCTCACCTCTGCGGTGGCGGCTGGCGGCTGGCCTTGCTTCCCCATTATAGCAAGTCCCATCTTGGGTTTCATGTCACTGGGATCACTGACACCAGGCTGCAGTTGAAAGCCTGGCGCCAGGGTTGTCCCCCGCCACACCCCCATGTGTGGCTGCAGCCCCCCAAGTCTGCAATGCCCATTATGTGCCATGGTTTGTGGCAACAACAAATTGTTGTTGCCCCGGCTACAGGGTGATTCCAGAAAGAGACACACAGGGCAGGCTTGGCAATCGAAGGCTGTGGAAGCCCAGCTCCTATCTCTTCTTCTCTTCTTTGCCACAATCTGTGTGGGACACTGGTATTACACAAAGTCAGGGGTCCCAACACCCAGATCTGGCCTGTGCAGAATGTTCTGGATGGTAAAGTGCTCCCTGAGGGGTCCTGATAAGTCCGGCAGACTTTAAACCGCAGCTGGCGTTAATCATTGCTGTTGAGAGGCTTCTTTCTCACCACCCCTACCCCCACCATCAGTTTCTCACAGATGAGATTGCTCCTTCCAGAGAGGGAGGAGGCTGATTTGGGGTGGGGGGGCTCCTCAGGTGTGAATTACCCACACAAGAAGCTGAGCTCTCTGCTTAGGGATGGCCAGAATCCATGAGCAAGACTCTGGCTCTTCCTGCTTTAACTGAGAACCAATTGAGTGATGGCTGCAGGGGCCATTCTGATGGAGATGAAGATGCCAGCTGCATTCTGATAGGTGCTGCTCCAGGTGGGGGGAGGGACTTGCAAGTCAGCCAATCCATTCTCCCACCAGAGAACCAGAGGTCTCAGCCTTGGCATTTGGACCAAGGAAGGTGGTGTAACCAGTGGCTCAGGGCCTTCACCCAGACCTGTTGTTCCTGGCAAGTAGTTGTCCTTCCCCACAAGCTTCAGTTACCTGTCAAACCCACCCTCTCTACATGAGAGGGGAGAACCATCAGGTATCTGTTCTCACATATTGCTTGTTAGGTTGATGCTTATACTAATTAATTCTTCTATCTAACCATCCATTCAACCATGCATCCATCCATCCATGCATTTCATTCACACAGTCATTCACCCTTGCATTAATTTACTCATTCACTCGCTCATTTCGTACCCGTTCATTTTCTAATTCAACCATCCATCCATCCATCCATCCATCCATCTGACCACAGCCATTATCAGATACAAGCTGTGTTGGGAGAAAGGAAACGTGGATCTCATGACATTCCAGCCCCTTGTCTCCTGGTGAGGAAGCAGTGCTCAGAACAATGGAGGCCCCACGCTTAGAAATAGGGGCACTCTCTACCCCTGTAGCCACCCCGACTGTCCCTTCCACTTTTCTCCATCCATATCACTCCTGTTAGTTTTCAGAGGCCGGCTCCCATCCATTTCCCCTAAATAATGGCCATGTTAAGTATGCCAACCACCCCAAGCCTTTTTATCGGTGGCTTATCTTAGACCTTGTCTCTCTCCTGCGTATTCACAAGGCTGTTTGTCATCTCATGGACAATCCACCCCCACCCCACCTCATGACCGCCCAGCTAGCAGACAGAGCTGGCGAGGGAAGATGACAGAGTGGCCGTGATCTCATTTTCCCCTTTTGCTGACATGTTCCTAATTTGGCTTCGCGGGGATTTTCTTGGGTGTCGGTGATGCTATTGGAGCAGGGCGGCTAGGGGCAGAATGTCCAGGCCCAAGGGGAGTGGTGCATGGGAAGGGCTTGGCAAGCCCTTTCTCAGACCCCAGCAGGGGTCTGGAATGTTCTGGCCTACTTTGGAGTCTTAGAGGAAGATGCCAGGGGGAAATGTGGTGTAAATGTGGTTCATGGGGAGACCATGGGCAGAGTCTCCCCAGGAGACTTGGAGAAGCCTAGGAAAGGAGGGGCTGGATAGTCACAAGGGGACACAGGTTCAGAAGGCCCAAGGGTGGCATTCCTCCATGTGACTACACTGAAGATCCGTACCTCACTTTCCTCATATGTGAAAGGGTGACTCAGATTCCATCATAGGGTCTGGTTGAGTCTCATGTGTTGTTTCTCTCCCTCCCTTCCTTTCTCCCTCCCTCCCTCCCTCCCTCCCTCCCTCCCTCCCTCCCTCCCTCCCTCCCTCCTTCCTTCCTTCCTTCCTTCCTTCCTTCCTTCCTGCCTGCCTGCCTGCCTGCCTGCCTGCCTGCCTTCCTGCCTGCCTTCCTGCCTTCTTTTCTTTCTTGTGTGCCAGTACCAGAACTTGAACTCAGGACCTGGGTAGTATTTTGTGTGTGTGTGTGTACATGCGTGGCACATATGCGTGAGCTTTTTTTTTTAAAGCATTTTTGCTCAAAGATGGTACCCTACTATTTGAACCACAGCCCTACTTCCAGCTTTTTGATGGCTAATTGGCAATAAGAGCCTCACAGACTCTGTCCAGGCTGGATTTGAACTATGACCTTTAGACCTCAGCCTCCTAAGTCGTTAGGTTTACAGGCATGAGCCACCAGGTGTTTTCTTTGCAAGAGTGAATTATCTCTGTGTCAGATAATGGGAATGTTTTCTGTTAGAAACATTATATTTCCTAGCTGTTCTTTATAAAACAATAAAAATCAAAGCATGCTGAGATGCTGGCATGTAGCTGCCCGCACCGAGCCAGAGCTGTCTTCACCTTGGCTGTAATGTTTGGCTGCACTGAGCCCTCGGCCTTGGCCCCAGCATGGCCTTGACCACACACTTCTTGGGACCCTGAATGTCTGTGGACAGGGGACGGGTGTTCAGTGGAAGCCAAGAGGCTCAGATTCCTGCCCAGCTCACCCTGTGACCCCGGGCTGACCGTCTCTCCCTCGGCCATCATTTGCTCATCTATGAATTCTCCTTCTCTATTAAAAGAGAGACCTGGTGAAATGTGTCAAGCTGCCATGTTCTCTCACTCGATGACTCTTGATGGTGTCATTCGCCAGAGCTAAATGGAACCATGAGTTAAATGTTGTGGAATTTGGCTGCCCTGGCTCCCTGCAAAACTCACTGCAGAGTGTGAAATCTGAGGAAGAAGGGGAGAGAGGGACAGAGAGACGAGGGATAGACAGAGGGGGGAAAGAGGGAAGAGGGGAGGAGGAAGAGAGGAAAGAGGAGGAAGAAAGAGGAGGAGAGAAAGGGGGAAAGAGAGTGGAGGTAGGGAAAGCACATGGGGGTGGAGTTTAGGGGGTCTTCAACTCTTCATAATTGGGGTTCACTGTACCTCTGGTCAGATCTCCTTCCCTTCTCTTCCCCCTCCCCCCAACCCCCACCCTGCTACACTGCCTCAGGCTGACCAGCTCAGCCTGTCGCTGGCTCTCTCCATCCTCCCTCTGCCTTTTCCTCTACACCCCCAGGAGAGCCGTCCAAGTTCTTGCTCTTTCTTGCTGTTGATTTGTTTTTCTGGTTCATTTAGTCTATTTTTTTTGTTACCCGCTTCCAAAGAGGTTTCTTGAGTCAAATAGTATACTCTTAGTTTGCAAGTCTTCTGTCTCTCACTCTTCTCCCTTCTTATTTCTCCTGGTTATTTTATTTGGGAATGAAATAAGTATTCACACCCCAGGACTTCCCACACAGTGCACATGAGAATACACACAACCCAGATTCAGACACAGATATACACACACACATAGACACAGGATATAGGCTGTAACACACACAAAACATAGGCTATAGGCTACAACACATGTATAACCTGGTCTATTGTACACATGTAAACACACAAGCCAGAATGTAACATACACACACACACACACACACACACACACACACACACACACACAGTTCAGACTAGAACACACGCATGTACCAGGCTTACTCTTACTCTGTCTCTCTGTCTCTCTCTCTGTCTGTCTCTTTGTCTGTCTGTCTGTCTGTCTGTCTGTCTCTCTCTCTCTCTCTCTCTCTCAAACACACACACACCTTTAGCCCAAGCTTGATAGGGGTTGAGAACTTTTTTTTTTTTTTGGCCAGTCCTAGGGTTTGAACTCAGAGCCTGGGCACTGTCCCTGAGCTTCTTTTTTTTCAAGGCTAGAGCTCTACCACTTGAGCCCCTTGAGTCACAGCACCACTTTCAGCTTTTTCTGTGTATGCAGTACTGAGGAATTAAACCCAGGGCTTCATGTGTGCGAGTCGAGCACTCTACCACTGAGGCAACTTCCTAGCCTGAGAAGCATTTCTTTTTTTTTTTTTTCTGCCAGTCCTGCCTTGAACCCAGGGCCTGAGCCCTGTCCTTAGGCTTTCTCTCTACTCTACCACTTGAGCCACAGCACCATTTCTGGCTTTTTCTATGACATATGTGGTACCGAGGAATCGAACCTGGGTCTTCGTGCATGCTAGGCAAGCACTCTACCACTAGGCCAAACTCCCGGCCCCGAGAAGCATTTCTCATATAAGTGTTTGTGTCCCAAGAACGGGGCAGCTGACCCAGCCCCTCTTCTGACAGTGACCCTGGCAGATAGCAGTGCCTGTAGCAGTCAGGCTCAGGTAGATCAAGGCTGCTCTGGTGGCTTTGGTGAGATTGACTGGCCCCAGAAGAATACAATTTCCATCCCTCCAGGGCCTCAGTTTACCACGGCCCACACACCCACAGCTTCCACAGTCTCATCTAAATCTGTGGGCTGGGATTTGGTGGGGATAACAGGTGGCTTTCTTCAGACTCAGAAGCAGTTTGGGGAGTGCCCCCTGCTCCTCACCCTTCTGAAGGGCTTTAGACTGGTGTGTATGTTGGGGGGAGGGCTAGCCAGCTTTCCATCCACAGACATTTCAGAGAACACAATCAGTTCTAGCTCCTGTACACTCACAATCACCTGTGGAGTAGCATTGGTGGCTGGCCCTGCTCCCTCACGTTCCAGTTCCCTCTGCCGTGTCCCCAGATCTCACTCTGTTCCTGACACTGTCCAGAGAGGTCTGGCACCCACCTTCGCGAATAAAGACCCCAACAATAGCCAGGCACCAGTGGCTCACATCTATAATTCTAGCTACTCAGGAGGCTGAGACATAAGGATCTCAGTTCAAAGCCAACCTGGACAGGAAAATCTGTGAGACTTTTATCTCCAATGAACCACCAAAAAACCAGAAGTGGCACTGTGGCTCAAAGTGGTAAAGTGCTAGCCTTGAGTGAAAGAGCTCAGGGACAGTGCCCAGGCCCAGAGTTCAAACCCCATGACTGACCAAAAAAAAAATCCCATCAGCCCTGTGAAAGTCAGTCCATGAACACACAGACATGGCTTCCTCGGTGGATGGCCAGACCTCCTGGGGGAGGGGGCATTTGTGACTTGGCCTGAGGCCGGGCAGCTGGGAACTTCTGACCCTGCCTCCTACACATGGAGAAATGTGTCAGAGGGTTTGTTGCTATGTTAAGAGTCTCCAGACTCCTCCTGTAAGTTTAGACCATAGCAAAACCCTACAAGTGTCCAGGGTTGGGCAAGAGACCATGGCATCCGTGGTGAGCTGTTGACTCAGACATCAGATTGGATATTTGCTGGGGCCCGGGCCCCCTGTCCTGGATACCTGCCCTCGGCTGGCCTACCTTGGACGGAGCCCATTGCTCTGGATCGATTCAGGGAAGAAGTGCTGGACACAGTGAATGCTGAACTCGGGCTGTGCGTGATAGGGAGAGGCCTTGATGGAGCATGCAGGCTCTGCAGAGCACGCCCAGTCTGCCTCCAGCCCACCCCAAAGTCTCCATGCTCCAAGCGCTCGTTCCCTCGTCTGCAGGACAGGAAGCAATGCCAGAGGTCCCGGGAACCTGTTATGGGGTAGGGGTCAGTTGCAAGTGTGTGTGACACTTGAACATATGATCGGAAGGATGACTGTTGGGATTGGGGGGAGGAGGATTATGGGGTCGGGGGGCTAACTTTGGCCTCAGGGATACAAACCTGCAGATGTGGTTGCCGGCAGGCTAAAGCATGTCCTCCCCAGACCCCAGGCCCAGGAGTGTTTCACTGTGTCTACCAGGCACACCTGGAGGGATGAGCAGAGTGAGGGGTGTGTGGGATCTCAGGGTATCTCCACGTTGAGACTCAGGGACTGCCTTGGCTAGGAGAAGAGGACAGGATGGGGCAGTCTCTTAATGGCCAAGAGAAAAGAAACATTCTCCATTTTTAAGATTTTGTTGGTGGTGGTGGTCATGGCGTTTGAACTCTGGGTCTGGTTGCTATCCCTGAGCTCTTCAGCTCATGGCTACTGCCCTACCCCTTGAGTCACAGCCCCATTTCCCGTTTCCTAGTGGAGATAGGAGCCGAGAACACCCACGCTCATTCCAGGCCTTCCTTCCCAGCCTTGGCACAGAGCGCTGAGCTCCCGGGCAGTATGAAAGCTGGGTCTTTGGGCTTCACGCCACGCCTTGCCTGGCATTCCCTTGGCCAAGGACCAGGTCACCACCCTCCATACCAGCCACTCTGGGTGTCTGCCAACACACCACATTCTACCCACCAGCACAAACACCCCAAGGACAGAGGCCCTGCTCCTCTTCAACAGCTCATGAGAAGAGGCCGAGGTATCCTCCCACTGTTTGATTGGAGGGCACAAGATGGAGCTGCCCTCCTGCCTTCTTCCCTGAGCCTGGGCAAAGGCGGTGTGCCAGGTCAGATGGACTCCCTGTCTGTGGAGGAAATGTGAATGGCTGCAACCCTGGGTTGAACCTCTTCTAGGCCTAAGGGAGAGGCCACCCCTGAAGGTTGAAGGCTAGGTACACCCTATCTTCAGCCATGAGCATTTGGCTAAGTCTGTCTTTGCTCCTTATCCTCCTGGTGCTCCCAGGAGAGCCAGCCTTGCTCTGGGTGCCAGCTGGAAACATGTCTGGGGCACCTGCTGGATCCCCTTTGGAAATTCTTTCCATTGGAGCATCAACCGGAAGCAACGCTGAACTCACACATGGAGCCAGACGACCGGTGACGTTGCCAGAGGAAGAATCTGGTTTTGTGGTTAGCCTGAAAGTTCACCTGGCAAATTGCTTCTGGGAAGAGGACTGAGCTCCACCTTTGAGAGAATGAGGTCAGGTTGGCCAGTGAGTGCTGGGGAGTGCCCATTATGGCAGAGGTGGAAGCTTCTGGAAGGATAGAAGACCAGCAGGAACATGTAGCACAGAGAGAAGAGATATAGGAACCCAGCTTGGGAAATATAAGCACAGGGAAGAGTGAAGACCCATAGCACAGATCAGCTCCCTGCAGCCTTGTTCTGTTTTTCCCCTGATGGTTAATAGTTCTTGAGCTCTGTGGGCCTCTGTTTCCCACTTATAGAATGGGTCTTCAGTGGAGGAGCAGGCCGTGCCCCTCTTCTAAGCCTTCCGTGGGGGTGGGGGGCACACACAGGATAGGAGGCCCAGATAGGAGAGTGAGAGCAGAACACATTCTTAGCAAAATGTCTGAACTTTTGTGGTTTGCTTTGTTCTCCCCCCCCCCCCCCCCGTCACTCTCTGAAGAGAACGGAGTGCAGACTTGATCATGCGGAGAAGGGTGCATGCAGAATCCCATGGGGAGTGAGACTAATCCCTCTGAGCCTCAGTTTCCCCTGAGTACTAAGCATCCGTATTCGCTAGGTAGAATAGAGCAAGCCCCAGCATTCCTTTGAATCTACCCGGATGTGGAAATCCAGAGTGCGAACACGATTTTGGTTCCAGGTGATTCATAGAGACCCAAGGCATGGTCTCTTGGCACCGTTTAAAGAACCTGGTGAAACAAGAACTGAAGCTTCAGCGTTCCCCAGCAACTTTCTCCTCCCCTCAAAAGGCACAGAAACCAGCCGCCTCCATTAAATAATTGCAAAATAACATGGACACCCATGGCTCTTCCTATTGCACGCATTCATTAGCTAGCAAAAACTCAGTAAAGCATTTCTGATCATTGCTCATTTCTCCCCCACACTCCACTTGTTCCCCCCAAATCAAAAGACACCCCCAAGTTTCTAAGCATGTGGCAAAAAAAACCCTCCCCAAGTTCTCCCCATACTGTCTTTTGGAAGACATAAAGAGGGCCAATTTTGACTCCTATTTATTTATCTTTTCCTATAGCTCCACTGAGAAGGGAAGGACAAAATGAGGGATTTCTGACAGACACGTCTTTGAAACATTCCTTCGCCTCTCTGCTCTTCTCCTCTTTGAGAGCAAATGGGCTTCCGTGATGCCTCCCCCAGATCACAGGAAACGAGAGATTTATGCCTTCCATTCGTCCCATTCAGCAGTGATTCGGGCTTTGTGCGGGAGACTGGGAACAGGTTTGATTTCACATAGAAAAGCTCCCCGCTCAGGGCGATTCTCCAGGTGTGGCAGACACAAAGGCCTTGATGTTCCAGTGATTTCCCATTGAAATTGGGGGGGGGGGCATCAATCACACAGCTGTTGAGGTCTCTTCTGCCTCTGTGCTTGGCCTCGTTTCTTTTGAACACCGCCTCCAGAAGGACAGGCCCATGAGATTCTCCCCTGGCTGGCAGAGGAGGCCTCGAGAGAGGGGTCTCAGATGCTTCCCCAGGACCAGGGTATCCTAGGAACTGAGCCTCTTGGCACTGATGAGGTTCTGACACCAAATCCAAGCTTGGCCTTCAGTGCCTGAGGACATCAGATCCAGGAGAGAAGGGTTCTCCCCACCCCTACTCTAGAGAATATGAAAACTGCCCAGGCTCACTGGAAGGAGATCCAGCATTCTGTTGGTGTTTAAGAAGAGGCACATGAGCCACGTGTTGACAGACTCCCACCTGTTATCCCAGCTACTCGGGAGGCTGAGAGGTGAGGATCACAGTTCAAAGTCAGCCCAGAGAAGGAAAGTCTGTGAGGCTCTTATCTCCACTAAGCTACCAAAAAGAAAAAAACAACAACAACCAGAAGTGGAGCTGTGGCTCAAGTGACAGAGTGATATAGCCTTGAACAAAAAAGAAGCTCAAGGACAGCATCTAGGCCTTGAGTTCAAATCCCAGGACTGCACCCCCAAAAAGGAATGATTACGAACTCTGGGCTCTTTCCTGAAGCACTAACTTGGCTAGAGAAAGGTTCAGTTTTGAAGGCAGATAAATCAAAGCCTTCACATCACCAGTCCTGCAAGTGAGTGTGGAAATGTGGAAGGGGGAGTGATGGGGGGGGGGGGGCTCTGGGTGAGGAGGAAATGGCGAGTGTGCAATATCCCAGACCCCCAAACACATCTGGACCCACCAAGAAAATCACGCCCATGCTTTGCATGGATGCTGCTTTGGAAATGTTCTTTATTATTAATAATAATTAATAAATAAATGGTTCAGAGAGTTCTAATTTTCTCTCGCTATCAAAAATTAGCATATTTCTTTTCCATTCTCCTAAATTGCTACCTTTTGGATAATGTGTATATAATTACAGAACACTCCCTGACTCTACCCAAACTCCGTTCTTTGTGAGGCAGCCTGCTTTTGCATGCCCACTGTCGGATGCTGGTGAGATCTGTGAAAGAACTGTTATGATGAATGCCATTAGATGAGGTGGAAGATTCCATTTTGCCTGCCTCCCCCCCCCGCCTCTTTTTTTTCTTTCCTTTGCTTCCCCCATTTCAGCAGAGCTACGAGAGACAGGGAGAAGAAATCGTGGCCTGATTTGTGGACTCTGTGGTACCAAAAGGCACAGTTATCTGCATTCTGCTCCCCAAACTTAATAATAAAAAAAAAAAACCACAGCAAACTTGAGGCTACATTGTTCTACTCAATCACTGGCGTGGTCTCAGATTTCTCCCGCTTAATTGCTGCGGGCAGGGAGCTTTACCCACGGCTCAGTGTAGCCAAGCATGTATGGAGTTTAATGAATCATACAAACGCCTCAACTCCGAGCAATTAGGTAGATCTAGCTGTTAGTTAGTGAGGCATAAAATAAATTTAATCTCTCTTCTAAAAAATCAATTATACTGCTGTAATGGATAATTCAATTTGGGTCACGCTACATAAATTTTCTGTTTTTAGTATGTTTTTAAGCTGATTGTTATTAGATCTTGCAAGCTGTGTGCACACGTGTGAGTGTACATGTGTGTGCGTGTGCATGTGTGTGTGTATGTGTGTGTGTGTGTGTTGGTGTGTAGTCTGGCAGGTGGGAGGCTCTGAGGAAGTCCTAGTGTGCTAAGGAAAGAGTAATGTGAAGGTTTTCTGGCCCATTGGCTCAACCGGTCTTTTTGAAACATCTTCTGTGGGAATTGTGTATACTATGTTCATGGAAGGTGAAGAGGGAAAAAAAAAATGTGCCCAATAAATGTCTGTCCTCAAGGAGCTTACCATCGAATGCAGAAGATTAATTAGGAAATAATCTGTGAAACTGGAGAGGGAGGACAGACACAACTAAGGAGAATGGGTTTGGACCTGTAGTGTGTGGCCAAAGCAAACGGTGCTCTAACTGAGCCTCTGCCTTCTCCTGGGTGTGTGATCTGGAGCTTCCAGCGATGTCTCCACCTGGCTGGAGAGGATAGGGTCCAATCTGGGTCCTCTCGATTCCCTATAAGCAGGGACTATGTCTCTCCTCCGCTCCTAGTCCTGGGTCCACAGTGGAGAGATTCCTCTGGTGTAGAGGAGAGAGTCCTCTGATGTAGATATGGCTGAAGGGTTGGCAGTGACAGGCAGTGAGCTGGGTTCATTACCAGCTATGCCTGGCTCTCCAGTCAGTCTTGGGTGAGGGAGGGAGGTGATACTCAGTCAGACTGTGTAAAGCCACAGGACGGGAAAGACAATGGGCTGAAGACTTGAACTCAGGTCCCCTCCCTCCTCCCTCTTCATGGGAGCCTGGAATTCACAGCCAAGAGCTTTAGATGAGCTTTGGGGCTTAGAAACTTCCTCTCTCAGAAGTCTCCAGAAAACTCTGCACCCCACCCCCATCCCCTACCCCCGCCTGCCCATTTGATTTTGTTAATGAAATTCTTAGGAAAAATTACACCCCGTTACACTTCCCTGCTAATCTCCTGGCTGCAGCCCTGGTCCCCAACATTATTAAAATAGTTAAGACTCCATCCCAGCTGTCTTCTTCTAATTTTCTTGCTTCCAGGGGCTTCTTAGCTAAGCGGAGGAGCAGGCTAACCTATGACAGCACCCCCTTCATTTCCGGGTGAAGCCAGGCTTCGAATCCACAGCTCTCTCCCCAGATGCCTAGGACCACACGGACCTGGGCCGAGCAGCGAGGCGGGGCAGGGTTGCAGGGAGGGGGCTGGCGAGTATTAAGAAGTGGGGTTCTCCAACTGGGTACTGCAGTCTGCTCAGAGGCCCCAGCCCCACTCTCCCCCTCCAGGCCTGCTGACTGCTTCTGGCTCTTTCTCTCTCTGCAAGTGCTCTTTGTGACTTGAGCACACTTGCTGCTGGCTGCATTGGAAAAATGGGGATTCTGGGGGTACATCTGGTGTTACTGTCTAATAAGCCATGAGCCTGTGGGTCATTAAAAAAAAACTCTGAAGTACTGTGAGCGAGGTCTCTTCCACAAAATGATTCCCATCACAAAATAAGCCTTTAATTAGCTGAATATCTCACCCAGCTGAAGCAATGTTCGCAGGCAAAAACCCAGTGATGTTAATTATGAAATGAATTTGCGCATGCATGATTTATGGGCCTTTGACTTTAAAGAGAGAAAAAAAAAATCGGCTGCCTGCTTTATTTATGTTCGCTGCCCTCTGAAAGAATTCACCAGAGAGATGCTGTGGACCGTTCCAGTGTTTCTTAGAAGCTTAGCGTCTCTTTCAGTGACTTTTATGCTTTGCTTACATCAATCAGCTAAATATTTATTGAATTCTCGATTGCCAGCACAGAGCCAGGGGGCTGGGAGCACTGGGGGGGGGGGGGAGAGAAGTGGGGATTCCGAATCAGTCACAGCCCTGCTGTTCTGTTCAGATAAGTTATGTGCACCGCAGGGCTCTTGAAAACACAAGCCTACCCTCCTCGTTTTGCAAACGAGGAAACTGAGGCCAGCCAAGGGATTAAACCCAGCTCCAGCTGCCCCCAGAACAGCACAGGAGTCTGATTGAGTTTGATATCTCAGCTGGTGCTTTCATTAAACTCCAGTCAACAGTGAAAACCCTTTGCTGGGCACCGAGCCAACAAGAAGGTGTGTGATGGGCACAGAGATGCCAGAAGGGGTTGCTGAAAATGTGGGGTGGGGAGAGGGAGGCCCTGAGTGCAGAGGAAGGGTTGTGGGACAAAGACAGGGACAGAGAATCAGAGACAGATACAGAGGGTCGCCATTGAGGGGGCTGCTGGTGTTAATGCTCCATTCTTAAGACCCTGCTAACCAGCACTGCTAACCCGCTGTGCAGTTTAGAAGCCAGTGGGGGCCAAGGCAGATGTGAGAATGTCAGAGACGCTGGTTGAAGGCCGAGGGGCCAACTTCCACAGCAATTGTTCAAAGAACCAGGAAGAGCCTCGGGACAGCCTGGGCTTTCCTCTCCCTAGAACGGGAGTCAGAGGACTGCCCACACGAGTCCCCAGGCTCTGCAATGTTCTAGGTGCTGCATGTAGCAGGCGCTCAGTACACTGATGAGATAACTGAGCCTCTGAACATATCAGTCACCAATGCCACCTCTGCCTGGAAGCTCTTCACACTCATCTCAGGCCTTGGGTCCCTCCTGCCTACCTGCCTGGCCTTTGCCCGGGTCACCTCCCAGTTCCACCAGGCCCCCAGCTCCCCCAGAAGTTCTGGGTCATACTGGAGAGTAAAAAACTCGGGCAACAGCACTCATGCCTGTAATCCTAGCTACTCAGGAGGCTGAGATCTGAAGATCACAGTTCAAAGCCAGCTTGGTCAGGAAGGTCTGTGAAACTTATTTCTAATTAGCCAGTTTAAAAAAAAAATTAAAAAGCTGGAAATGGAGCTGTGGCTCAAGTGGTAGGGTACTAGCTTTGAGCAAAAAAATACTCAGACAGCACCCAGGCTCTGAATCCAAACCTCAGGACTCTCTCTCTCTCTCTCTCTCTCTCTCTCTCTCTCTCTCTCTCTCTCTCTCTCTCTCTCACACACACACACACACACACACACACACACACACACACACACACACACACACCCCAGAGGCTTAAAACAATTAGGAGCTCCTAATACTCCCGACACGTATTTTCTAACTATGACTTCATGAGGCACAACCACATGGAAGGTAAATGCTGTGATCCCACTTTACAGATGGAGAAACTGAGGCCCAGAGGCACTGGGCTTTGTTGGCTGGGGGTCACAAAGCCAGGCTGTGTGCAGCCTGTGTCCCTGGGGAGCCTCCAGCCCTGTCTCCACCCCTGCCCTCCCCTGGTAGAAACGAGGCCCCAGGGCTTCCTCTTGAGGGCTCAGGCTCCCTGAAGCAGGCCTTCTAGAAACTAATTTTTCTTCTCTCTTCCTGGGAGACCAGAGTTTCCCACCATGGAGATGCTATGATTTGGGAGCCTGGTTTAATATTCATGAATCAGCCAGGCATGAGTGATTAGTTGACTCCTGTTGGCGATGGAGGAATAATTGAATAAGGTATTTACATAACAAGTTAATGCTGCTGCCTACGGGGGGGGGAGGGAAGGGGGGGTTTCCAAGGCCTTTCCTCATTGCCCCCCCTTCCTGTGCCTTTCCCAGCCTCAAAGGCCAAGAAAGTGGAAATAGTGTGACTTTGTACCCCTCAGACAGATATTGGGGCTGTCCCCTGAAATATGAATATGTTTTTGAGGGAGGAAATAGAGCTCTCAGGGAGGTGATCGCGGCCTGTGCTGGAGACTGCATCTCTAAACCAAAGCACAAACTCTCACAGAGAGGCAGAAAATGCTGAGTTGGTTAGTTGTTTTATTTTCGTGCCAGTACTGGTGCTTGAACTCTGGGCCTGGGTGTTGTCCCTGAGCTCTTCAGCTCAAGGCTACCGCTCTGCGCCTTGAACCACAGCACCACTTCTGGTTTTCTGATGGTTCGTTGGAGATAAGAGTCTCACGAACTTTCCTGCCTAGGCTGGCTTTGAACCAGAGTCCCCCAGATCTCAGCCTCCGGAGTAGCTAAGATGACAAGTGTGAACCACCTCCAGAGTTTGATGGTTCTAGGTAAGAGTCTCAGACTCTCCCATCCAGGCTGGCTTTGAACTGTGACCCTCAGATCTCAGCCTCTTGAGTAGCTAGGATGATAGGTAGGTTTTTGACCTGGCATACAAATATTGTGTTCCTTGGGTGCCTTCAATCCCATCTCTGGGCTTCTCTGCAGGGCTTCGGGTGAGACCCATGGTGGACAAGGGTTGTATTTGGCAAGGGGATTGAGCACGAGGGGAGAAGCGGTCATTCTCTCAGACACTGCAGAGCAGAGCAAAGTCCTCACTCCCACGCCTCTCCAAGAGCAGCCTCGGGGTTACCCCTGGTCAGCCCTCAGTTGGGGTTCTGCAACTCAGGGTTATTAGCTCATAATCACCTTATTCATGGCTGGCTGGGAGAGGTGCAGTGCGTCTGACCCCCCTCCCCCCTCCCCCTGCACAAGAGGAACCCCAGCCTGGAGTTTCTGGCTGCAGTTCAAAGGCTCAGCAGCCTCTCTCTGCAGATAAACCACCATGCGAGGCTGAGGGGGGGGGAGGGTCTCAGGGGCGCAGGAAACATCAACTGATGTGCTGCCAGCATAAGGCGTTCCAGCCAGCCTTCTCCACACGTGGGGCCTGATGGACGGTGGGTGGGGCCTGGTGGACGGTGGCCTGCAAAGGTCAGAAGAGTCTGGTTTTCCCTGGGAGCTATATATAATCAGGCCATTGATGGGATTTCTCTGAGTCTTCCTTGGAGGGGTCCTGGGAGGATCAAGTGAGGGGAGAGGGGTTCCCTAGGGGAACCCAGAGTTGAAAAGGAGCCTGGGAGGCATTTCAGGTTTGCCTGGGCTGTGGGGTAGCTGAGAAACAGATTCTTCTTGTCAGACCAAGCCCTGGAGCTCAGTGAACCAAAAAGGTAGGCAGTCCCGGGCTGGGGAGCGCTGGCCAGAGCTGACTGTATACTTGCTGCATGGAAATCTTGGGAAGATGAGGTTCGGGTTCCTCTGCCACCCCTCCTCTGCACCTGCTGGATGCTGGGTCCTAAAATGGGCAGGTGAAGGGGAGCCCCCAGAGCTGGATCCCTGTCACCTCTCCCTCCCTCGACTTCTGCTACCTTCCTCCTGACGTGGCCGGATGAGGAGACCAAAGCTCAAAGGAGACCGGGCACTCGTGCCACCCCACTCTCCAAGTCCCCTGCTCTTTCTCTTTCCTCGCCTTCCCTCCCAACTGCCGAACCCCAAACTGTCACTTCTACCTCCCCCCCTGGCTTCCCTTTCCCGAAATGGATATCATTATTAATATTATTTGCCTTAATTAACACGTTGGCTGAATGACAGAAAACATGCAAACGGGTCTTGCCAAGGAAACTCTGATTAAAAGTGCAGGCTGTTTAATTAGATGGAGATTTCTTCATTAGTTTTCCCATTTTAGATGTGCATGTCTCCCCTCCCCTGATCTCTCCCACCCACTTTCCTGAAAGGCCCTGATGGCAGGGCCGGCCTGCCAGGAAGGCTTCTCAGAGGAGCAGATGCTCTCTCCCCACTCCTGGCCTTGGGGCTCACTGTGAAAAGAACTTTCCTGAGATGGATGCTCCTGTCTGAGGCCTGGTTAAGGGTGGGGGCTTCTGAGTTTCTAAAGATGTCTTCAAAAGAAAAAAAATCCTCGTTAAGAAGCAAGCAAAGCAAATACAGAACCCTGGCCTTCTCATTCAGACACCAAAGGCAGCGAAGTGCTGGTTTCATAGCAACAAGAAGAGCTTGGGTAGCATTGTCACACATCCATCACATGGTCGCTATAGCAACCCACAAAGGAAGTTATCACCACTTTGCAGATGAGAAAATGGAGGCTCAGAGGAGCCAGGAGCCAAGACCCCCAAAATCCAGCACATCCAGCTCCCACGCGGATTCCCTTTCAATGTTGTTTGAAGCCTCTCACCTTTCCTTCATTTTGTTTCTGACCCTTGTCCCCTAGTCATGGCAGCGTTGTGTCTCAGGGACAGCTGGAGCTCAGGGGTCCTGACTCCTTCAGCGACTTCTTCGGTCTCTTCAGGGACTATGTCTGGATGCAGGGGGCTGGAGATGGAGCGACTCTGGCACACAGTGATGACTGAGACAAGGACTAAGGAGATGGAATTCTCTTTTGCTGTGGCTCCAGGCAGAGCCCAATGCAACCCTCTGGCTCTGCAAGTGAAAATGGCTACTAGAGTTGCAGCTGTAGCTTACTTAGTGGTGGTCAGGGGCAGACAGGGCCCCTGCCAGTGTGTGGCTCCACTGCCCTGTCGCTTTGTCTGCTTCTTGTCTCAAGAATCAGGCAAATGAAATCTGAGACAATGGAGGAGCGTTCTGGTCAAGGCATCTGGACTCTGCTCTCCCAGTCCCTGTGTGATTTCATTGTGGCTCTGGCTCTAGAGTCTAGAGGGTTTTGATACCCAAGTCTGTTCTGATTGGTCATCCCCTATGCAAACAAAGGGTAGCACCACTGGTCAATCAGAGAAGACAGGAACCTGTGGAACTATCATAGGTCTGCAGATTGGAAGCTGTAGTTTCCAAGCAGGTTGGAGGGAGGTGGGACATTCTGTTCTCATTTTGAATCAGTCTAGCATTTTGTGTCAACTCATCAAGCCATCATTGCCTCTCTCCATGGGCCCCAAATAATCTACCAAGCCTTTTAGCTTTGAGGCTGTGTGTGTGTGTGTGTGTGTGTGTGCGCGCGCGCGCGCGCGCTGCCCCAGAGGTCACTTTTGCTTAGGACTAGGGCTCTACCACTTGAGCCACAGCCCCAGTTTTGGCTTTTTGCTGGTTAATTAGACATAAGAGTCTCACAGACTTTCTTTCCCAGGCTGGTTTTGAACCACGCGATCCTCAGTTCTCAGCCTTCTGAGTAGCTAGGATTATAGGTGGGAGCCACCAGTGCTAGGCCTAGTTTTTAGTTTGTTTATTTTGTTCTTTTTTTTATAACTAAACACACCCTTTCCCTAGTAAGGTTGAGGATGAGGACGGAGCAGGGCAGGTTTGCTTTTGAAGGGAGTGGTGCCAGATTGTTCCAGTGTCTACGCCCTGGAGCCAGGTGCATTATCTCTGCTTTTTATAGATGAAGGAGCTGAGGCAGAGAGGGGGGGGGAGGGGGAGGGGGAGAGGGAGAGGGAGAGGGAGAGGGAGGGAGAGGGAGGGAGAGGGAGGGAGATTGGGAAACCAGGACACTATTGCGTGGTTAGGATGTGGCTCGTGGGAACAGGAGCTGGTGACTGGGAGAGCACTGAGGCCACTGTGGCTTATGAAAGGCTGCCCCTCCCTCACACAGGCACGGGCCCAACCCTCCCTGGGGCGCTTTGCCTCCCCCCACACCCCTCCCTGTTGGCCAATTTCACCAGAAGCCTGATCAGAGGCACAGACGGCTTGGTCAGACAGCTTGGGTGCATAGCTCTGTCTCCATGGCTGCCAGCCCTCCCTCGGCCAGGTGGCTTTTATTACTGAACTTGGAAAACTTTTACGGAGGCGCCAACAACCGACTCTTTATTCTGTTGTTAATAGCGTGTCTCTTATTAGCAAGTATCTTTTCCCCTTCTTAATAACCTTTGCATTTCCAAGCCGCATTTATAATTAAGTCATTAATCCCTTTACTGGAATTTCTTGTTTTTTGTTGTTGTTCTTTTTTTTTTTTTTTTCTGGAAGCAGCAAAGCAGAGTTCCTGTCTGGCTTGTGTGAATAGAAGCACAGATTCTCTCCATAGACTGTTAGCACTGTAATTACTGGATCCTGACCCGAGCAGCAAAGCGCTGATAAGCTCAGACTTGGGGACTGAGCTATCTTGGAGGAGGCTCAAAGCCTGTTTCAGGCTTCTCCTGGCCTACTGTGATTTTCCTGAGAAGCAATTAGCCTGGAGGGTGCCTGTGCCCGTGCACTGGTGGCTGGGGAGGGGAGGAACAGGAATATCCATACAGCAGGGCTGTCCCTGCCTTCAGCAGAGGCATTGGGTTCCAGGCTATATGATGGGATACTTGGAAGAACTTTGCCAGGCCTCTGTGCCAGGTGGAAGTGTGTCCCCAACTAAAGCCAATGTCAAAATCCTAACCACTACCACCACCGACCACCCTGCTCCCACAAACACTGACTGCATTTAGACACATTCTTCATAGACACACTGAAAGCCAAAAGGTCATTAAGTGGGCCCTCATCTACTAAGGATGGGGGTGGTGAGCCCATCCTGGGGCTTGAACTCAGAGCTTGAACTCAGATGCTATCGTTGGGCTTTTGTGGACAAAGCTGATATTCTACCACTTGAGCCACAGCTCTGCTTCCAGCTTCTGCTGGTTAATTGCAAAGAAGAACGTTTCTGCCCAGAGCTCGCTTGGAACCACTATCCTTAGCTCTCAGCCTCCTGAGCAGCGTCTGGCTTGAGTCTGTTCTTGTAAACAGAGAAAATGGGCTGTGGCCTGTGGTTACAGCTGGAGCCACAGTGAACTCTCAGAGCTTCCTTCCAGCCCCAGTGTGTTCTGGGTACCCCATGGATCCACCTTGGAAGATCTTCTAAGGCCCTGGGTAAGAAACACAAGCTCAGGAACCCATGGGCCCTAGCAGAGTCCTCTGTGTGGGACTGCCAGGTCAGCAGAAGATCTGAACAGTAGGTGGACATTTGATGACAAGCAGACATATCTCCTTTCTGTTGTACCTTGACCGGGCACTTCTCTGGTCCCCTCAACTCTGAATTGATTTCTTCATCTTTCAGGTAAAAGCTGGCAGCATGACTCAGGATCTGCCACTCTATCTGCCTCCTGTTTGCCCTCCAGGGCCATTCTAGACCCTTCTTTCCCTCTCAGCCAAGCCTCTCACTACAAATTCCTCCACCCTTTGGTGTGCATTTGTGTCCATCCATCCAATAAATATTTGTTCCACACCTGTCCTGTGTGAGCCTTTGCTCACCAGTCCCTCTGTCCAGCAGGAAGACAGAAGTCAACATCGTCCACGAATGCACCTCTGGTTATCCATCCGCTGGAAAATGCTGGGAAGGGAAAAGCCGGCAGAATGGAGCACACAGAACTACAGACCAAGGGAGCTGGGAGCCGGGGAGACAGACAGCCAGGCAGAGAGACCCAAGTGAAATGAAGCCACCTGCACCCAGCTGGTTAGGAAACTTTTAAGACAAAGAATGCCAAATGCCCAAGGCTCATGCTGATAATCCTAGACATTCAAGAGGCTGAGATAAGGAGGATCGAGGTTTGAAGCCAAGCTGGTAGAAAAGTACTTGAAACTCTATTTCCAAAGCCAGGCTGTAGGCGTGGCATAGCTCACATGGAAGAAAACCAGCCAAGAAAGCAAGCAGAGCAAGTGCAAGGACCTGAGGTCAAGCCCCAGTACTGATGCACGCCTTCACACGTGAGTGTGTGTTTTATGCGCGCGCGCGCGCACACACACACACACACACACACACACACACACACACACATGCATGCATGATTCTTTTCTTTCCACACTCGGGATAAGCATCATCACAGGCCGCTGTGAGAGCTGGGGCCAGGGATCTTCCTCCAGGCCTGCGGGTTAGTCTGGGCAGAGGATACACACGCATTGAGGCAAAGTTTTGCCCTGCAGAACTCTTGAGTACAAGAAAGGCTGGGAGAGGCGATCTTACCAGAATGTGTCCTGTGCCCAGCTCTGCCCAGCAAGGCGCTTCCTGCCACAGCCTGGCACCTGAGGTCAGGCAAAGCTTCTGCCAAGGACTTGCCTGCATACAGAGGCTCAGAGGACCACAAGAGGCCCGTGGTGGCTGCAGCCTGCGGCTCTGCCTTCACGTGCAAATTTGGAGGAGATGGAATTCAGGGCTTGTTCTTTCCTCTAAAAAGTAATCGATGTATTGTCACTTGAAAGAAGGATGATTAAATTTCCAATGACTCTGCTGGCCAGAGAGATGGCAATCTCTGGATCCAGGCGGCCTGGAGACGTGGCAGGGACACAAGAACTGCCACTGTTTGTCATGTTTCAGACTGGCTTGCAATGGAGTAGGGCATTTCCAAACACACTGAGGATGGCACACGTGGTGCCAAGGGTGGAACTTTCCAGAACATGGAAATTATCAGCATGGCTGTGATGACTGATAACTCAGGGAGGGAACTCACACCACCACTGCCCCTGTCTCCCCCGTGAGGAGTGGAGATAGGCTGAGTGGAGGAAGAACCAGAGGCCTTCCGGGGGGAGCAGCTGTGCCACGTTATTGAACGCTTTAATAAAGCGCAGGGCTGTGGCTTCAGCTTGGATTTGTGGTGGCTTTGATCAAATCCAGCTCCATGTGTCGGGGCTGGCTTCTCCGGGGTTGTAGGGGTAGAGGGGGGTCCCCACAATTTGGGGGAGGGCCAGGCCTGGCCCTGCATCCGATTTCAAAGCTTTCCCAGGACACTGCGGCTCTTGAAGGTAGAACTCAGTCTCTGTCATGCAGGATCATCAGACTTAGACTGGAAGCAGGTGTGTGTGTGTGTGTGTGTGTGTGTGTGTGTGTGTGTGTGTGTGTGTGTGTGCGAGTGCGCATGCATGCCTGGCCAAAACCTAAGGATGGGTGTGAACTGAGAGATGATGTGTGATCAGATCCACATGAACGTGGAAACCAGAATGGAAAGTGAGCATCGAACCACCACCATTGTTCAGTGGACATACTCAGCATCATTAGACTTCAGATTCCCACAATGCCTGCAGCCTCATCTGTCAGAGCCCTGCAGTGGCCTCAGCATATGGCAGGGGCTCTGGGAATGCCCCATGGTGGAGTGGATATTTATAACATAATAACATAACTCCAAAGGATGGGCAGATGACTGTGGACAGACAACAAGAAGCATATGAAAAATGTATGCGTCTATCCAGTCGTGTCCCAACTGATTTTTGTGGGTCTGATGTGGTTTGTAGCCCCTGAGAAGGAACCTTCCGAGTGCTGATTGGATATTTGTGGGCCTCTTCTCTTCCCTTGCGTGAATGGAGATGGTTCATGCATAGATGGCACCTTTAGAAGTGCAGATATGAGTCGGGTATGGGTGGCTCACACCTGTTATCCTAGCTATTCAGGAGACTGAGATCTGAGAATCACGGTTCAAAGCCAGCCTGGGCAGGAAAGTCCATGAGACACTTCTCTCCAGTGAACCACCAGAAAACTGGAAATGGAACTGTGGATTAAGCATAAAAGTCTGTCCTCGGGGACAACATCCAGACCCTGAGTTCAAGCCCTGTGGCCAACAAAAATTATTACCTCTTTTCAGAAGTGCAGATCTGGAGGCTGTGTCTCTGAGGAGGACACTAAATACAGGCAGAGAAGGAAGCCAGGACAGGCAGCTGCTGGGGAGGACACTGGCTTGGGGATTGTCCTTTGGTTACAAACCACAGAAAAGATCAGTGGGGTCACATGGAGTTTTGCCTTGAGTGGAGGGATGCGGGAGAAAATGAAGGAATCAGGCCAGGTGGTCCTGGCTGTCCAGGCTGAGGGAACTTGACAGGGAGAGTAGGGATCCTGGAAGGGGACTGGTGGTCTCTGCTGGATTCCTGTCAACTGATGGCCCCCTCCCAGAGCGTGCTGCAGAGGGAGAGGCCTGTGGGTGCTCGCTGAGTCTCCATCCTCCATTGGAAGGTGACTGGGCACGGGAAGAGCCTTCCCCTTATGCGATATGCTTGTCCACAACAGCTCCAGCCAGCAGGGAGCCACCACCCCAAGCCTATCTCATCCCCATGCCAAACACACTTGACTGTGCTGTCTGGAGCATACTTGATCATCCTAAACAACCTGAAAATCCCTCTCCTCTCCTATTGACGGCTGAACCAGCTGTCAGGCTTTCTCACAGGCTTTGCTTCCTAATATAAACATGACTCTGATTTCCTAACTCGCATTGGGGAATTCCTTCTAGACGCCCTATGTTTATTTATGAAGCTAGTTTGAAACTAGAGCGCACACACGGTGGTAACTTCTGCAGGGAGGGGGGAGTTGTTGAAGTCAGCCCCAAGCCAGGGTGTCGCCCAGGGGCCACCAGGCCTGGACAAACATCGGGTGTTACTTTACAAAGATCTTTGTGTCACCAGTCATCTTCTCTTTTGGTTGTCTCATTTTGCTTTGGCTGCCAGGAAGCTCAGAGGTAAATTGAATGGTGGAGCTTGGTTTCCTAATTCTCTAAAGGGCTTGGGAAACCTCTTTGGGGCTGTGGCTGCTTGGTGTCTTGTTTACTATGACAGACTGCCTTAAATACATAGAGGAAGCGGATACTCACGTTATGAGCAAAACAACAACAAGGAGTTGTGAGTCTTTCCTCCACTTTTCATTGAAGAGCAGGCATCCCGAATATCTGATGAGATGAAAGACTCACCTCCTGGCAGAGGGCTGCCGAGACAACCCCAGCCATGTTGAGAGTAGAAACATTCTTGCTGGCACTGACCTCAGTCCTCTAGAAGCTCTCAGGACTCCTACGACTACTGCTCAGCCTCCTTCTCCTGGCCTCACATTCCTGAAGCCTCCTCCCCTCCTCTCCCCTCCTACCCTCTGTAGATCCCAGAGGACCTTTTGATAGTGGATATGGGGGTGGGGGGAGAAGGTGAATGGTCCCCAACAAAGCAGTTGTAGGTGTTCAGATAACTTCTCAGGAGGTGTGTGTGTGTGTGTGTGTGTATCACAAAATCATAAAATATTGACAAGTTATAAATAAGACATGCAGAGTCCATGAATAATAGAATACAAATTATCAAATATATACCATATATATTACATATTACATATATATTACATTTTTAAAAATATATCGTAGGCTGACCTTGAATTCTCAACTCTCCTGCCTCAGCGTCCCCACTGGTGGGATTACAGGTGTGTAAAACCTTAGAAGAGTTGTTTTTTTTTTTTTTTTAAGAAAACTGAATTGCATTACATACAAGTCATTGAGAATTATTTGCCAATGTAATTTCCTTCTAGGTTAGGCGTCACTCACAGCTCTGTGATTGACACCCACTGGGCCCAGGGGACAGGGTCACAATTCCAGCACAATTCCACCTCCAGGATGCTGATTATGCTAAAGGTGGGTTGTTGCCCTGCCCCAGTGTTGGGCACACACATATGCATGCACACGTGCACAAATACATACGCACCAGCACACGCATGCACACATGGACACACATACATGTGCCACATGACAATGACAAGTTGGTGTGGTGACGCACAAACTTCTCCAGCTGGACGGCTGAAAGGAGATGGCATGAAGGTCTGAAGACCTCCCTTCTAGCTCTGGTAGCCTGTCGTATGGACACAAAACTCACAGCCAGCGAAGAAATGCCTGCCATCCTCAACACCGTGTTCCCGAGATGGAGCGTGCGTGCACTTGTGAGGTCAGCTCGCGCGGGAGGCATGGTTTCCTCTCCACCAGGTAAATTGCTGGGATCCAGAGTGAGAGCCTGGGGCAGTTCTAAATGCTAGACATGTCGGGACAGAGCCAGGATGGAGCCAGGATGGAGCTGGACGAGCCGGGTCAGAGCTTCTTCTCACAGGCAACAACCCCTCACCACCACCGCCAGGCAGCCGGCCGGTGCTGTTCAAAGAGCCGTAGCTTGATCCTTTATCCATCGCAACTCTGCCCTCGGCGTTGAGACTCCCCATGAGGGGTTCCTGGGTCCAAAAGGAGGGAAAATGGTGTCACGTGATACCTTACTAAAGCAGATTTCACAAAGGGGGAAAAATTCCAAGTTCAAAGGCACCCAGTTCTTGCTTTCACCCCTCCTTTCCCTGAGGGCCTTGTTAGCATCCGGCCTCCTTCTCCTGCCCAGTCCTTTTGCAGAGTTGAATCCACACAGACAGGAGCCCAGCAGCGTGTGGGAACAGGAGGACTGCTGTCCTGGACTTCAGGTGCTCTAGGGCCAGAGACTACTTCAAGACCAGCGATAACAGCCATTTGCCTGAGGACGCCAAAGGTTGGAGACAGCATGGTCAAGGGCTCGAGGTTCTCCTCATGAGGTCTGAGATTAAACCCCTCAGCCTAACCCCATCTGTACCCGCAAAACAAAGGCCCTGAGCCTGGGCCAGCTAGGCACCCAGGGCAACAGCCAGCCCTTCCCCAGCTCTGGCCCTGGCTGGAACCCTGTCCCTATCTGTCATCCTCTCCCCATTCTAGATGAGTCCTACAAGTCCTGGACTCACAGGATTGCCAGCCTCCATCTGCACTTGAGGGATGCAGGGCAGACTCGAGTATCACTTAATGTACCCATGCGTGCCTAGGAACTTATAAACTGCAGGAACACAGAGCTTCCGGTGGAAGGCTGGAATTTTTCAGAATCTTCTAGAATCTCCTGACTCTCCCTATCCACTCCCACCTTCCACCTCAGTTCCTCTAAGACCTAGGAAGGTTCTTGCTTCCCAGCAGGCCTTGAGATGCCCCCTGAGCTTAATACTCCCATAGCAGAGCCAGCATTGGGTTGTGCATTAGCTGTTGAATGGGCCCTGCAGGCCATCCCAACAACCCCCCCCCCACCACGCACTCCACCTCCCACCCACCTGAACCAACATTTGGAAAGCAGCCTCTTCTTGAGACCCCCACGGCAATCTGCCCAGGCTGCCACCTGCAGCCAGGGCCCCCCTCGCTCCCCAGGGCTATACCTGCAGAAGGGCGATAACGGATTCTCCAGCCACAGCAAAGACACAGTCCAAAGATCCAGAATATTTAGCTGTGTTTACCCATCATAATCAGCCTCTCAAAGACACATCTCCCCGCTGCACTGGAGGCCTGGATTATGCTACCTCCTATGTGGGGGCCCCCGGGGGCAAACAGTACTGATTAATATTTCACAACACAGGGTTTGTTAGGGTTTTTTTTCCCCCCCTCCTTTCTTTACATTGTTGCCTTTCTCTTTTTATTCCTTTCCCCCTCCTCCTCCTGAGCCCCTGAGAGTCTGATAGAGAGACACGGAATATTTTACTGTCTCTTGTGTCTGCCTGCTCCAGTAATCAGTGGACTCAATCGCGCTTGCAGTGTTTTTATGAATTAATAACAGGCACTTTGGAGGGCTAGCAGGGGAGGCAGGAAACGCAATCCATGGAAGCTTAATGAGCGCCATGGGGAACAGCTACCTCGCTGACTCCACCCTTGCCAAACCAGGCTCTCAATCATTCTTTCTCATCTTACCAGCTTCCGGCCCTGCCTCGACAGCTTGCACAGGCTCTGGAGTAGCCCTCTATCACTGGATGGATGGGATGGGATGGATAGATGGAGGGATGGATGGAGGGAGGGATGGATGGATGGATGGATGAGTTGGGTGGATGGATGGATAGATAGATAGATGGGTGATAGATGAATGATGGACAGATGGACGATGGATGAATAGATGATGTATGGATGATGGATAAATGGATGAATAAACGACTGACCTTCAAATGGAGGGTCAGTTGGTGAGGTAGAGACTCAAGGAGACCCCAGTTGGGGTGAGTAGACAGGAATAGGACAGGGTAGCGTGGCTGGAGGGAGACTTAGGCCTTAGGGTTCTTTGTGAAGGAATGCACAGAATGGCAAGGTCTTGTCTTCCATGTACAGCTAACTATGTGTGAGGGCTGCTAGGACTGTGGTAAACTACAAATCCAAATTTAAAACCTCCTGTCTGCCCCAGGACCACCCTTGGGTGGAATTGTTCCCCAACTTTCACCTGCTGAGGGATGAGCCTGTGTCTCACTTTGCTCTTCCAAATGTGGCCCCTCCACTTGTAATTATTGGGACTCCCCCACCCCCGTCTACCCCTCATGTTCCTCACACACGAGGACACCACCATACCTCCTCATCCCCGCCCTATCTCCTCATCCCCGCCCTCCCCGAAGTGTTTCAGCCGAAATGTCGTAAAGATCTAAAAGCCTGTGGCACCCCAGGGGAAGCATGCCTAGTGATGAAATGTCTTCAAGGGCCTCGACAGCAATATTTCCAGGGAGGAGGGCGCCTTCCTGTCATTGTTCAAATTCCATCATGCCGTAATAACTGGAATTTGTACACTGCCTACATTTTATGCTATGTGGTTATTCCATCTCCTTTACATACCTGGCAGATGATAGGAGAACAAGACAGATTTTCAGATCTCTATTCTGGAGGGGCCCCTTGAGCTCACAGAGTGGCAAAGGCATTGGTCATGGTCCGCATTGACCCCCAGGTCTCTTCTCCCAACCTCTGGACAGTCACAGTTCCATGTACAAACACACAGTTGGTTTTGTTGTGACATGATCCCACCTGAAAGGCACAGGACAGATGCTGAACCTGACCAGCAACACTTCACCTAGGCACTAGCCCTAAATGGGGAGGAGGCAGAGGGAATGATAGAGCCCCAGGCCCTGTCTTGATGACTAGCACATCTGGGCTTTGGGTCTTTAATTCTTTGAGGTGGCAGCGATGTCTTCTTACATTACAGTCTCCATCAAGCAGCGTGTCCACAGTTTTTCCTTAAAGAAAGCAACAATGGCCAGATCCTGGTAATCCCAGCTAGTGAGAAGGCTGAGATCTGAGGATCATGACTCAAAGTCAGCCAGGACAGAGAAATCCAAGAAACTCTTGTCTCTGAGTGACAATGTCTCTTCTATTAAAGAGGTGTTCTTCCCCCCTACCTCCCACCGAGGATTCCTGCTGCAAAACCTAACTTCCAGAAAACATGGAACCCTCTCTTTCAACAACACATGTAAACAAGCTTTCCTCAAATTGGATTTAAGGTGGCTTGGAGCTTCCCTCTGCTCTTGCTTAGAAGCAACACTTACCTTCCCTGTCCTGTGCCCGAGGCTCATAGCCTCCCAGATGATTTGAAGCTAATCTGTTAAACCACTTTGCATTTAGAAGGATTTGGCCAATATTAGAATACTATGTGACTCCTTTCTGGGAAAGATATACCTTTCCACCCTCATTGATGCCCCAAATCCAGCATTTCTTGTGCGTGTGTGTGTGTGTGTGTGTGTGTGTGTGTGTGTGTGTGTGTGTCCATGTACACAGAGTGCTAGTTCGAAATGGCCTGGTGTAGAGAGTCCCTAGTAAGGGGGCAGGAAGTCCCGCCTACTACCTACCTTCCTCAGATTATTAGCACTGGGAAGGCTCTGAGACTTCCCATAGGTGCCAAGTGCTTTATATTTAATTAAAACAGCACTTCCCAAATTCTGTGAGATTCAGTCTCTGTATAGTGCCTTGGCCTAACACACCGCGGGGAAATGTCAGCCACCAATGGCTGGAGGATTCAGCTTGCTGTGAGTGAGCCAGGACTTCCTCTACTCAAGTCCAGTTGCACTGTCCACAGGAGTGGGGCTGAGGAGGTTGGAGGGGGGGTGGATGGAGGCCCTCTGGTGTTTCTGGATTTTTCTTGGGACCTCACCTGTGAGCTAGAAGGCATCCCTGCTGAATTTTCATGGAGGAGGGGAGGATGGCAGTCCAGATCTAGGCCCTGTCTCCCTGGATTCCATGTCCTGGATTCTGTGTCTCTCTGGATCCATCTGTCTGGGTGTGAGTGAGCCTGGCCTTTCTCCAGCCCTTGGGACTCAGGATGACATGTAAGTCTCCTCCTGTCTGCTGCCAGATGCCATCTTGGAGTCAGAGCCTGGCCTGGTGTCCTGGCTTGATCATTCCCGGTTCTTGGCTGGAGGGGTGGGTGAGGGTGCAGCCCTCAGCCCTGGAAGCCCGTCCTTGGTCATCTCCCTCTGCTGAGCCACACCTCTTAGCAAATCTGCAGTGACACAGGCCTCGCCTGACTGTGGGAACCCAGGGGAGATGTCGTCCTCTGATCTCCAGTTGGAGCAGTATTTGGTGTCTCTGTTCTCAGGCAGGAAGCTCGTACACTTCGAACAGCAACTCCCAGGTGCCATGTTCATGAGACAGTCCCATGAGCCTTAAACGTGAACTTGGCTTCCTGGGGTTGAAATGGAAGACATAGATTGTGGGCGTCACAGGGTGCAGACATTAAAATCAGGCATTAAAATGCAACACCTCTACCTCCAGAAAAAAAAAAAAAAAAGTGTGTGGGGAGGGGGGCGTGGATCCGAAATCACATATACATATTTACAACAAAATTTCCTCTGGGGAGAGATAGCGGCTGTTTGACAGGATGTATTTTGTGGTACACATATCAGCTCTTCAACTTGTCTGCTTGTCTACTCTTTCCTCTCCAAAGCAAAACACAGGAGAGAATCTACTCAGGCCAACTCCCTCCCCTTCTCCCACTTTCCAGGAGCTTAGAGCCTGTTCCAGCTGTACCCAGCTGTGTAAAGCAGAGAGGGAGGCCCTGTGGAAAAAGGTTCTAGCACTAGTAGGACAAGGATTTATAACAGGGGATGGGGTGAAAAAAAATGAGGAGTGACGCAAGTACCCAAGGAGAGAGGGGGTGTCTGCCCTTGGCTCTTAAAGGAATGAGTAAAGCTAAGGTGGAGCCCACAGAAAACTGGAACCATCTTTAGTCTACCTCAGGGAGAGAGAAGAGTGATTGCCTCGGCTGCACACCGAGGCTCTGTAGAAATCTTCATAGAAGGCATTAGTGGCTGCCCTGCTCCAGATGAGACCCTTGCCCGGCTGGTGAGAGGCACTGGGGTTGGGCCCGGGAGGCAGGAAACCCTGACCCTCTGTCTCAACTGGAAGATAGAGACTCTGGGCTCTGCCCTCAGGTCTGGCTAGGAATGTCAGTCCTGCTTCTTATCCCTCAGCCCTCCTGCCCGTCCATCCCAAACCCCTTTCTGCCACATTGTTGAGGAATATGCCCCCCTCACGTTCTCCAGCACCCCTTTAAAAATTAAATGTGTGTTGGAGGTGGGGCAGCCTAGAACAGATAAGAGGAAATTGCCTGCCTCTGGCATCTCGGGAATGACTCATCCTGGTTGAAAGGTTAGTTGAAGGTTATTATAGGAAAATTGTTATTCATACATTTTTTTCTCCCACTGTGCAGCCGGATCACCTAAAAGATTAAATTCACAGAGAGCATAATGACCCATCAGGGCAGACAATGGTAGGGGCGTGGGGTGGCGGGGGGAAGATAACACACAGAGACTTCTGTGAATAATTCATGCTCAGTGCTGTGGCAATGGCAGATTACATGCAGGTTTTCATTAGGAAGGAGAGAAACCAACTGTGCTGTTTCTCAGTCCTGTGGGCAGCTCTGGGCCAGCTTGGGGGCCCCCTGGTATCACAGCAAGCATTGCTGTTCATCACCAGGTGGGTGTATGGGTGGGTGAAATTCCCAGAAGTGAACAGGGCCTGGAGAAGATGCTGAGAATAATTCACCTTGCAGAGCTCTGAGGCGCTTGTAGATGAGCTAGTGAGAGCTATACAGGGGTTCCTGAGGTCCCAGGTCCCAGATGAGGGGCTAGGAACACCTGCCAGCAAGGAATGCTGAAGGCAAATGAGCCTCTTTCCACCATCTTCAGACTGGAAAAATGGAGACATTGGCTTGGGCTCTGGGCAGCCTCAGTTCTGTGACTCGGGCTTTTGTCACTTCCATCTTCTCCTGAGCAGAATGATGGGAGGTTCTCAGATGGGGGTGTCTGAAGGGGTGAGAGCTGGACTGTGGCTTATTTGAAGGGTTTGACTAAATAGGGCTCACTCCTCCTCACCCTCTTTGGACAGCCCTCTTAATGTTTGTTTGTTGGTTTGGTTTTGTGTAGGTACTGAACTCAGGGCCTGTGTACTGTCTGACTTTTGTTTGGTTTCTCTGAATGCTAGGACTCTACCATAGCTCTACTTCTGGCTTTGGGGTGCTTAACCAGAGAGAAAAGTCTCAAGGACTTTTCTGACCAGGCCTGGCATTGAACTGCTATCCTTAGATCTCAGCTTCCTGAGTAGCTAGGATTTCAGGGGTGAACCATCGGTGCCTGACAACACTGGCTCATTTTTAATTTTCCTAGTGCTCTATTTGCCTGGCCTCAGAACCAGATGTTGGGATCACTAGTGACAACCTCCCCCCCTCACCATGCATATGACCCATCACTGTGCCAGGAGAGAATCTGGAGATTCCACTTTACATGTGGACCTAGTTTTAGGGCTTGTCTGCCATGTCAAGTGGGGAAGGGGGAAGCAGTGCGAGCCCCAAGAGGCCAGTGAAGCCTTTATTAGGGTCCAGACAGGGAGGGAGAGGCTTTGTGACCAGTTCCTAGCATCAGAAACCCTGCTTTCTTTCAGGCTCTGTTAGACAGCCCTGTGCCCTAAACATTACTCTCCTTTTGAGTTAAGTCCAGCAGATGTCTGCCTCTATAAGCAAGGAATTCCTTCGGGTTTCGCTAAGTTCTAAAGTTTCCCCTGTCCTGCTTTCCTAGTCCTTTCTCTTCTTCTCAATCAAAGGTGAGATTGCTGACCGGGTATCCTGGACAGAGCCTGGAATGTAGGTCAGCGATGTCATAGTAAATCAGCCAAAAGGGAAAGCTAGTTCTACAAGACACCCAGTCCCCTGCTGGCATGGGACAGGGGTCAATCCAGGCTGTGGAGTGCCACCAAGCCAGTCAGCGGAGGCGGCTGCGTTTTATGCCCACAGACATATCCCAGCATGGGTTGGATCAAAGCAGCTTTGCCACACCGCTTACCACTAAAGAGGCTGTGTGAGCCATCCAGGGCCCCCAGGCAGGAATGGTCCTCTATCGCCAGGCACCATGCCAGAAGGCTGGTATAGGGGTGAAAGCACCCAGTAGGAATCAGGAGAGGGTTGTGGGGTAGAAATCAATCAAATGACCCGCAAAAGCCCGATCACCACTGCCCAGATCGGTGTCAGCCTGCAGCCACCACACACAATCACTCTTCTAGCTCATTATTGTGCTTTAACTCTGTCCCCACAGATAATTGCCTGTGGGTGCACCGGTGTGCCCCACCACAGAGTGTAACACTGCCAGGCTGCCCTGCCCTTGTGTTTTTCTGTCAGAGCTAATAAACACAGGCCAGAGACATCCACCTGCTTGCTGGTGATTGGCCAGGGCTACCATCAACCTTGAACTTCGGTCTCCTGATTTTTCCATGTGAAATGGTTAGAACCACTGAGGGTGCTGGTTGAGCTACAGCAGCACAAGCACACATGGTATGATGTACACCATACAACCAACCTTCCTTCTTTCCTTCCTTCCTTCCTTCCTTCCTTCCTTCCTTCCTTCCTTCCTTCCTTCCTTCTTTTCTTCCTCCCTTCCCCTCTCTCTACCCCTCTTCTTGCCAGTACTCAGGCTTAGGAGCTGTCCCTTAGCTTTTTTTTGCTCAAGGCCCACTTAGCACTGCCTCCTCGGGGAACTTTTACCACTGGACTTCCAGATCATTCTGGAAACACAAATGCTTATATAAGAAACACTTCTCAGGGCAGGGAGTTTGGCCTAGTGGTAGAGTGCTTGCCTAGCATGCACGAAGACCAGGGTTCCATTTCTCAGTACCACATACATAGAAAAAGGCAGAAATGGTGTTGTAGCTCAAGATGTAGAGCTCTAGCCTTGAGAAAGCCCAAGGACAGTACTCAGGCCCTGAGTTCATGCCCCAGGACTGGCAAAAAAAAAATCCCAAAGCCCTTGCAATCCCAGGGGAAGCCTTTTGCAGTGTCCTCTGAGGTGAAGGTTTTAGCCAGGATTTGTTTTCAGCCTTAATGAGGTTGAAGTAGCAAGAACTGAAAAATGGAACTATTTCCTGTCACACCCCGCACCCCCAGTACAGAACATGGGGGTTGGTTAAAGAATCAAGATGTCAGCCCCTATCTGTAGCTTTTCTTCTTTTCTGAACTAGGCTGTTATGTAGTCAGGTCAGCTCAGCATCCAATCCTTAGATCATAGTTCCCTATGGGTGAGATGGCATTGTCTAATTGCTCAGTCTTCCAGTGTAGGGGTATAGGCAGGGAATAACAATGCATCACACTACACCGGCTATGGCCTCAGACTCTGGCTCAGTTTGTCCAGATGAGATGTCTAGAGATGAGGATATTTAATGAGCTCCAAAGGTTCTGAGCTACCTAGAACATTGCTTTCTAGAACTCTAGCTACCCATTAGGTATGGGGTCAGGGTTGCCTGGTTGGAAGAGGGTCTGTTTAGACTCTCTTCTCCACTGTGTCGTCCAGAAACCTCTCGTGTCTCCTTGCCCAGTATAGCTGTTTCCATGTCCCAAGCACAGAATGTACCATGTGCCACATTGAGGTGCCGCCCAATAGCTTCCGGTATGTTTTGGGGTACCACCGGGGCTGACCCCATGGATGGGCATTGGAGGGGTGCTATATTGGGAAGCGGGGACTGTGGCTTGGGGCTTCCTGGAAGAGGTCAGTGGACACAACAATGGAACAGCAGCAGGTCTGGGACCCTCTGGGGACACGGGTTCGCAGGAACACCAGCTGGGGCTCACTCACAATCCAGAGGCTCATGGTCTTGCATCAGCAGATGAGGTCCATGTACAGCAGGGTCCTGGGTCCTCCTGTCACTGTGATCTCATTCGTCTCCTGGGAAACTCTGCATCATGGGCTGGTGGAAAGCCTGGTGGGGAGAGAAGCTGTCAACCATCCAGTCTCCTGGCTATGCCCGGACACCCACCAGGCATCCTGATGTTGGCATCTGACCCTCAGCCTCTACCCTTCCTCAGCAGCCCATCTCCCCACCACTGGGATGTTTCCACGCACAGCTTCCCTGCACATGGAGGCCATGTTCCACCTACTGCCTCCTTCATGCAACCCACTGCCCCCTCCACAGACTCAGCTGCATCCACACCCCCTTCCACTGCTCCACTGCCCTCCTCCACCTGCCCCCCACACCCTCCATGCCCCCCACCCCCTCCTACATTCCATTGCTACCTTTTGGGACCCCACTGCTCCCCCCCAATTCCTCCTGCACACCCCACCACCCATTCTACTTGTACAGCCTGAGCCCTGGGCTCCATCCCTCTCCTTGTCTCCTGTCCCACAGCCAGCGTTCAGCAAGCCTGGACATTCTGACTCGAGATGCATCCAGATTCTGTTCATGCTCCTGGCTTCTGGCTATCTGGTCCTTGCTCTCTATTTCATGGTAGCGGAGCACCCAGTCTCTTCTGCTCATCACCCCACAGTGCTTTTCCTCGCCATGCAGTCACCCCCAGCCTGGCAAGGCCTAACGTACCCTGCTCTGTCCTGCAGTTCCATCCCCAGAAGCCACACCAGCGCTTCCTAACTCTTGATTAGAGACAAACACAATGGCTCCTTCATCTCTACTGGCTCCCCCTATCCAGAAAGCTCTTTACCCCCCCATCTTCTAGATGTCCAGCTTTCACTGGTCTAGAAGGCCACTCTGAGCGCTCCGGCCCTACACACTCAGCCCACTTATTCCCACCTCTACTTTTCATTTTCCCTTAGCTCTTACTGGCTTTCAACCCATGATCACCTTTATTTTTTTTATTATAATTATTGTCTCTCTGGATGTACAGGTTTAGCCAGGGCATGAACCTCTTGAGTCTGGAATGCCATGCAGGTAATGCACGGGTAATTGCTCAATAAATGTGGAATCATGTATAGGTAAGCACTCAATCAATGTGTTAAATGTTGGTGCATGCATACATTTCCAAGATGATGGCACAACATCTGCCATGCTTGAAGTAAAACACTCTTAGTTTGAGGGTGAAAGAGATCCTTTGAAAGAACCAGGATGGGGCTTGTGAGAGATCCTGATGTCCTGAGTGCTGGATAGACACATGGACTAACGACAGAAACAAATCCCCTTTCATAACAAACATCTTCTTCGCGTACAGATAATCATTCCATCCATAACAAAGATTTAATCCTCTCATTTCACAGTGGAGGCCCCAAGTGACATGTTGGACTAGGACGTGACTGTGCCTGGTATCCCCTCCCTTTCCCCAAGTACCTCTGTGTGGCCCAGAGGAGACAGAGAGAGAAACACCAGCTGAGCAGTGAGAGCTAGGTTATCTCTTCCCAGAAGCACTCAGGCTGGAAGGATTCACAGAAGGAGGTCACTTCAAGAGATGCCATGGCACATTCTTCTTGGCACCCAGTTCTCCCTTGGGCTTGAAAACTTTCTGTGAGTCCATGTAGGACTCATCTTCCAGGGGCTCCATCCTGAGCCCCGCTTTCTCCTCTTCTTCTTTCCTCTAAAATAGGGTCCATGCTTCACACACGAGTGGGCCTGCTCCACTTCCATTTTCCCTTTTTTCAGGAGGGTGATAAGATCAATAGCGATCTAAAAAGCAATTCTGGCATTATCTTCCGAACAACAGAACTAGAGGCCAGCGGGCTTCGTGTTGACAAGACAGACCACATGGAGGCCACAGGCGAGCCAGCAGAAAGGATTGGCTGTGTCCAGCTCATGTCAGCCAGCCAGATGTAAGACAGCAAGAAAGATTATTCATCTTAACCTAGGGTTTTCTTTTGTTGTTGTTCTATTTGAGTGTGCAATTCAGACCTCACCAGAGTTGTTTTGTCTATTTTTGTGGACATGGGTCCATTTCCTTCCTTAGGCCTCATAACTCTCTGGTCGGTATCCTAGTGCAGTAGACACAACTGGAAATTCTTGTGTAGTTACAGAATGGACCCCCTGGCTCTGCCTTTTGGTACATCTGAGTGTCGGATTGCTGGAGCTCTCCTGACTTGGAGAAGTGACACGGATGTTGGCATTGTGTCTCAGTGTTGAAAAGACTCCACGAAAGACATGTGGCTTGTTCTTAGATCAGTGTAGTTGGAGCTGATCTTGAGCGATGTACCAGCCACTCTCGCTCGAGGACCTGAGGCCCTAAGATGGCATTCTCAGAGGGTTGATGGCAGCCTGAGGGTGGGCAGGGGAGGTTGTCACCCACAAAGCCCATCACACAGCCATCGTGTACTGTCCCTGAACTGTTTGGAGTGGTCGAGGCAGAGGCTTGTGGCCATTGTGTAATCTGTAGAAATCTTTCCAGAAGTCATCCTAAATCCATCCACCTGCAGAATTCTCTACCCCTCTTAGAAGCTTGTGCCCCCCACCCCTCTCCCATTCAGTCCCAGAAGAAATGGATCCACAAGGCCAACCACAGCGTGAGTGAGGGTCGCTTCAGCTTCTGTGATGACTTAGGGGCCTGCTTACATTCTGCCTCTTGTTAATCCAGAAGAGCAGAGATTTTTATATGTGGGCGGAAGGTCTCTGCTATCTACTGGGGACCAGTAGCACTGTGGGTACAAGGCTTGGGAAACTGATGACCCAGTGACAGGCCAGAGGGCAGGCAGGGCCACCAGGCTTGTTCTCAAGGGGTTGGGGCACCCCCAAATCCCTCACTTACCCTCTCCTTTTGCTCATTACCCCAGTGCTCCCAGATCCAGAGCTACAGGGGGCCTGCGTCATCTCAGCCCGCGAATCTATGCCTCATTTAATTTAATTTTAATTTCATTTAGCCTGGCTTCCACACTAAAAATACCACCAAATCCTTAAGATAAAAGCCTGCACCTTCTGACTTGTTCAACCTTTGCAAAGCAGGAACGCTTGGCTAATGACCAGAGACAAGGCACCCTCCGCCTGGCTGCTCCCAGCCTGCCTGAGGCTCTTGGGGAATAAATAGATTAGTTTCTCCCCCTCCCCCCCATTATTGTGTGACCAAGGCTGCAAAGGTGCCACCTCCTTCCTCCAGCAGAGCCATCCTCTCTGGAGTTAGCTGGGCCCCCTATCTTCCCAGGATTCCATGTATCTACCAACACATCCTTCCATCATTTGTCAGTCCATCTGTTGCTGCTCCGACTCCAATTCTATCCATGCAGCCACCTTCTCTCCCCTATCTCCCCCCACACCTCACAGCCACCCAGCCCACTCTGGGCCCAAACCCTCTGGGAGATGACACACGTCTGGTGCTAAACTTTCCACTCCCTCCCTCATCATCATCATCATCATCATCATCATCATCATCATCATCATCTCCAGAGGTAGGAAATAATCCAATTTCTCTTTGCTTCACCCATGCACCGACTCCACTGAACTCTCTCTCCAAACTGCTGGGAACCAACCCTCTCTTATGCCCCCTCCACCAGCAGAGGCCCAAGTCCACATTCTGCTTTCCTGGTGTTTTACATCAGCCCTTTCTCCCAGAGATATTATGCCCATATGCATTTATTTATTTATTCCAAGTCCTGGGACTTGAACTCAGGGCGTGGGTGTTGTCCCTGAATTCTTCAGCTCAAGGTTAGTGCTCTACCACGTTGAACCACAGCTCCACTTCTAGTTTTCTGGTGGGTCATTGGAGATGAGAATCTCATGGACTTTCCTGCCTGGGATGGCTTTGAACCACGATCCTCAGGTCTTCCCCTCTTGAGTAGCTGGCTGGTGCCTGGCGCCTGGCTTCGACCGGGTTTTTGAGAGGGGATGATGTGTCAAAGAAATAAGACACAGAAAGGGGTGGGTGTGGGTGGGATGTAAAGACAGGAAGAACTTCAGAGCATGTTCAAAAAGGGTGCTGGATATAGCGGGCCATGCTTGCACAATCCCACCCGTGGGAGGCAGGGGCAGGAGGATCTCAAGCGTGAGGTCAGCCTGCACTATCTAGGCCTTGTTTCCACAAAAAAGCAGAAAAAAAGACACCAAAAGGCTTTATGATGGAGGAAACCAGGCCCAGTGTGTGTCTGGGATTCAGCTGCACATCTGAGGTTTTGCCACCACACACACACACACACACACACACACACACACACACACACACACACACAGAGGAGGAGAGAAAGCAAAGGCTCTCAGGAGTAGAGTGGACTTGTCCTTACTCAGAGCAGAGTGAGGTGATGGCTTTACTGACCCCACTGATGCATCTGATGGAGGCACCTCAGCTGGGGCCTGCAGGCTGCAGCTTGCACCACACCCCAGGGGGCTGAGACTCTGGACACACAGGCCAGGGTCTTGAGGAAGGCCCCTTCCTCAGCGTATGATGCAGGAGCCCTCGACCCTGCACCCCTTCCGTTTGTAGACTGTGTTTATTTACTTCTCCACTCAAGGTTTTGTTCCTGAGAACCTGGCAGGTGACAAATGTCATGTAATGCTTAGTGCTGGGGCATCAGTGCTGATACTGTGCAGATCCTGGCATGCTGAGTCTTTGTGTCTCCTTCCATAAGGTGGAAATTTCTGTACTTACCTCTCACCTATGCGGGCTGGGTTCCCAGACACCTTTGCTTCTTTGTGGGAATAGCTGTGCCCTGTCTGTTTGCTATGGGCTGTGTGCGTGTGTTGCAAGCATGCACTGCTATGGCCTGCATGAGTGTTATACCCATGCTATCTGCTATGACTTGCATGTGTGCTACAAGCGTGCACTGCCTGTTGTGGCCGGCATGCATATTGCATGGCATGCATGCATTTAGGGGTCGGGATGAGCATTTTTCCCACCATCACCTTGAAGAGTTTCTGCCATGTTGGCTTCTCGCAGAGGCCTGAAAGGGGTGTGTATGCACTGCGTTTGCAAATAACCTGAATTACACACACACAAAAAATCGTTTTGCTGTTCCCAGACCACCTAGCAGCAGCTGTGGTGAGAGTCACTTGGGTGGGAAATGGTGTTGATGAAATCACTCTCAGCGGGGCTCAGCCCTGTTGCACTCCTCTGCTCCTCTGCTGCTCCTCTGCAGCTCCTCTGCTGCTGGCTTATCCCCACCTCCCTCCTCACCCCTCCTTCTCCTCCCCTTCCCCCTCCCCTTCTTCCCTTCAGACTCACACACACTAACACATGCCCACATGTGTGCTAACACGCTCACAACCGGTAAACAGACCGATGTTAGTACTGGCTCCATCGACTCTATCCAAGGGTCACTCGAAGCTGGGAACCAGCCTCTGACCCCGTCCCGCGTGCCGCGCTGGCTGACAGCTTCTGACACCCAGATCTTTCTCTCAACCCCCATAGGTTGTAGGCCTTGAGTTCCAGATCTGTCGTGTGTGCTTAGCCCTCAGCGTGATGGACCAGCTGGGTGACTCTGGAAAACTCGCTGATCCTCTCTGGGCTTCCGTTCTGCCCCGTGTGGAATGGAGAGGCAGAACCATGAGGGATGCACCATCTAATGAACACTCTGGGGCCCGCCAAGCCTGTGAGAACACCAGGAGGATCCAGCAGAGCATCGAATCTCCTGTCCGCTGGTGATTCCACCAACCGAATCTTTTATTTCTGGTTTCAGAGGCTGAACTTACAAAACAGAGAGAACTGAGCGGCTGAGACCGCCTCATTTCAGACAGGAGGAAACTTGAGGCCCTGATCCAGGAAGAACTGCAGATTCCCAAGAGGCCTGGATCCCTTGTCTGTGACTGTGGAGGCGACGAAGCCCCACAGCCCCCTCAAGGCCCTGGGGGCCCATCCAGCCCCAGAGGCCCCTGAGAGCCGCCTGCCGTTACCAGGCAACCAACCCCGTTGCCCAGGACCCCATTAGCAAGGCAGCTGTCTTGGCACCAGCCAAGGCTGATTTAGAAAAGGGTTGCCTGGCAGGCAGGTAGGAGTGGAGGGGCTGGTTCCCGTCCACAGACACTGCCCTTCCATTTGCATGTCTTTAAGCCGGTGGCCGGTCAGCAGGGACACGGAGCCAAGTGTGGGGTGGGGAAGCGGGAGGGGGGGGAGCATGCTGGGCTTTCATTTGCATTCTAGACACCTGCTCTGGGCTTGGGAGGTGGAAAGAGAGAAGAGTGGATTAGAAGGAGAGAGAGAGAGTTGTCTTTTTTTTTTAGAGAATTATGGGGTGTTGGGGCAGTCCGAGGAGGTGACCCCAACTCTTCTCTCTTCCCTTCCAGTGTGAAGGGCTAGAAAATTTGGGGAGAAGACGAGTCATTTCTAACAACCTCAGGTTTAACTGGAGCCCTACCACCTGTGTCTGTCTCACTCTGTCTCTGCCTGTCTGCCCCCACCACACACACACACACACACACACACACACACACACGCCCTTATTTTCCCATACTCCCTTTCCGGGTCTCCTGTGGGGGGTAGAGGGGTTCCTGATTGACAGTCTGCTAAATGCAGGCGGTTTCCTGTGATAGAGATTTTCTACGAGCACTCAACTCCCGACCTTTAAGAGCTCGGGGAAGCAAATGATTTCCAGTCACTTGGGCCTGAGTGAAAGGTGTGTGAATTGATCGACTGCAGGATTCAGGCCTCCTGGGGTCTCAATGCTGTGTCATTAAAATCTTACAATCGAGTTACCCTAATGCATTAGGGCCACAGCCTCCACCGAGGCAATTAGTAAACAGACTCAAGAGTGGCACAGGGTAAGAAAGAGGCTTTCTCCAAGGGCGGCCACAGTCATGGGAGCTGAGAGTGAGAGAGGCCTGGGGCTGTGTCCAGCCTTGCTGTAAGGGGCTTTCTTAACCCTATCACTTGTGCTATCACTGGCTCTGGAGTTCCTTCTCCCTGAGCCTTTTTTTTTTTTAATAGTCCAGAGGTCTTTATTATTATTTTTTTTATTTTTGCATCTCTTAGGCCTTGAATTCATAGGGAACGGGCTCCAATAGCTCAAGCTTCTTCCCTTTGGTTCTCACAAAGTGTGCTTCTCTGAGTGGGGCAGGCTGGCGCTTCAGTTGAACCCAGGTTCCTTTCTCTTTGGCTTCCTTCTTTTCCTGGTCATTTTCCTTCACCTGTTTCAGGAAGCTACCTCGGTTCTTAGAGGGCTTCATATGCTCAATATACACATTAATTCTCTTGGCAAGGATCTTGCCCTTAACTTGCTTGTTCACAACAGCATGCTGGGTAACATTGTAGACCCTTCCAGTTTTGCCATGATAACATTTATGGGGCATTCCTTTTTGAGCAGTACCCATTCCCTTGATGTCTACAATATCACCCTTCTTGTAGATTCTCGTGCACATGGCCAAAGGAACCAACTCCATGCTTCCTGAAGGGCCTAGAGAGCATGTACCTGGTACCTCTCCTCTTTTCCTTTGTGTCCATAATTTTGGCAAATTACTGGAAGATGGTTTTTATCTTACAAACAAGTCCACCCCTCTGGCCACAAGGGTCTTGGGTCCTCTGGTGACATTTTAGGCCTGTGAGACACCTGACCTCAGGCTGAGCCAATCAGAATCTTCCCTGAGATCTTGAGCTGGGCGTGGCAGATGGCAGCCTTGCTCCGGCTCTGGTGCCCTCCCTGCAGGAGTCAGATGATCATTTCTATTGCTTGCCATCAAAATCCTGCCATTGTGGTAGGACCTGAGGTCTCTGAGATTCAATCGCCTGAGTCTTGGGAGTTGACCCAAGTGCGATTGTACAGATTAGAGAGACCAGCTACAGCAGTCCCTCTGTGTCAGGGCCTAGAACTCGAGCTCTGAGGAGGGCGGGATGTCTGCTTCTCTTTCCCAGCCTGGTGCTGCCAACCTCAATGGCCTGCTGGTCCTTATCCTCTGCCTAGAGCTGACCAGTGAACCAAGGGAATAGAGCAGGACTCCAGGACACAAAAATCACCATGGCTGCCTCTCAGAGTAGGTCAGCCCTGCCCCATGTGATGGGCCATGGCACCCCACACAGGATTCTTCTCTCATACTACACTTCCCCTTCCCTATTCCAGAGACTTCTGAGCACAGGTTTCCATCTGGAGTGGGAATCCTTCTCCCACTCCAGGGGTGGGGGGCGTTCTCCTAAGCTCCTCTCTCCTGTGCTTCTCGCTCACATTGCAAATTGACTGTCTGCATAAACCCTACGCAACTCAGAACTCCAGGTTGGCACTGTCTTATTTCTCAATTTCTTCTTCTTGTTTTTTTTTATTATTATTATTGAATGAACATGTTTTATGTTAGCCGTTCAAGCTTGGTGAAGGCTGTTCCCCTGCGATTCGTTTTTCAGCTCCTCCCTCTTGTTGAGAATCATTCTCCCCTACCCTCCCCATAACTGAGAAATGAGGGAGAGGAAAAGGGAGGAGCATCAAGAAGAGGAAGGAGGGAGGGGGATAAACAAATGTGCATGTAAATTATCTCATACATTAGCAGGCAAGGTTGTATCTAGGGGCCATGGGTGCTAGAGTAGAAACACAGACCCACACATGAGCTAGTGATCTCTCTCTCTCTCTCTCTCTCTCTCTCTCTCTCTCTCTCTCTCTCTCTCTCTCTCTCTCTCACACACACACACACACACACACACACACACACATACACACCCTGCCCACTCAGGCCTCTCACACATGAAAAAACAAAAGCCAAAAGCCCTTCCATCTCCACAAGCCCATAGACTCTCAAAGGGAAATTTTTTTCAGAACCTCAGTATTGCCAAGGAGGGAATAAAAGACCCTAGATAGATACATCAGACATTTTTTTTTGTTTGCTTATGTTACATTACTGGGGTTTGAACTCAGGGCCTACACACTTGCTAGGCAGAGACTTAACTGCTGAGCCATGCTTCTAGCCCAAATTACTTTAACTATAATTGGCTTTTTCCCAACTTGCATGCTTGTTCTCTATCCCATAATTATTATTTAATATTACCATAGTTTCTTGCAGGAAATGCTCAAATAGATTCACATCTTGCATTTTCCTTGGCTTAGCTTGGTCCTAATACAATCCTTCAGTGGCTCGTTTTGCTTTGTTTTGTTTTGTTGGGTTTTTTGGTGGTTTTTTTTTTTTTTTTTTTTTTTTTTTTTTTTTTTTTTTGGTTAGGGAACTTGAACTCAAGGCCTGGGCATTGTTCCTAAGCCCTTATGCTCATGGCTAACTCTCTACCACTTTGAGCCACAGCTCCACTTCCAGTTTTCTAGTGGTCAATTGGAGATAAATGTCTCACAGACTTTCTTGCCCCAGATGGCTTTGAACTATGATCCTCAGATCTCAGCCTCCCGAGCAACTAGGATTACAGGCGTGAGCCACCAGGGGCCCTCTTACTCTTTCAAAAAGGGTCTACGAATGGGAGACTCAGCTGTCGGTGGACTGCCTTGATTTCTCCTTTATTGGAATCCCTTTAGGGCAGTTTGGGGGTCCTCTCACTTAGTGAAAACTGTTACTCCATCTTTTCACTTGCAGTTACTGCTGAAAGTTTGGATTGCTATTCTAAAAGAACGACTTGTCTTCTCTGTTATCCTCAAGATCTTTACCTTTGGTGTTTGTTGGTTTCAATACAAAACTGACTTCAACTAAATTATCATAATCTTCATCATCATCATCATCATCATCATCATGTGGGGGGAATGGATGTGTCACCAACTAACTGGTGTGTGTGTGTGTGTGTGTATATCAGAATGTGTGTGACAACAGCTGCCTGCTGTGTGTGTGGGAATGTGTGTGACCACAGCTGCCCGGTGCTAGCTGGAGAACACTGGCAACCAGCGGTTACCACTGCAGAGCTCTGGTTACAGGACCAGGGGCTCCCCAGTGCTAATCCCACAAGTTGACCACCAAAACACCACTCAGCATCACCAGAGCCTGCAAGGCGGAGTGCTCTAGACCTCACTTGAGGTGGGAAGGCCCAGAAGGCGGTGGAAATGCGTGTGTAAGGTCACACTGGGCTCCCTACCCCTGTGGGCACACCAGGCAAGGTGGGTTCATGTGCCAGGCGCAGTCAGAGGCCTGGATGGGATGTCAGGTGGCCGCCTCCGTGTGGAAATACATAACCCACTCTCTTCGTGTGTGCATGGTATAATTTTAGAAGAATGAAGCTTCCATCACCTCCCAAAATACTCCCCTTCAAAATCTCCTTCCTGGACAAATTCACCACTTCAACATTTTTTCTTTAGCTAATACTTTCCTCCTGGTTCAAATGCAGGGGTGAGGCTCAGTCTCCCCCGGAGGGTGGGCTAGGGGAGGAGGGCCTAGGGGCCACAGTGGAATTCAGTCTTGGCTGCCTTCACGAATAGGCTTGAGGCTGGGCCTGTCCTTGAGATAGCAGAGGCGAAAGTATTTTGGGAGGTAGCAAATTTAGCTGGTGGCTGCTTTGCAAATCATCCAGATACGCTGGCATTTCTGATGTGAAAAAATCTGTCTCAGGAGGAGCCTGGGAAAGCTGTAGAACCCCGGGGGATGTGACATTTTAAATACTGTCACCAAAGATCACCCAACCCTGACAATCCCTATCAGTGGTCAAAGCTCAGCTTTTTGACCAGTGGCACAAAACATTGAATGCCCCCCTCTCCTACCCCACCCCTGCCTTGGGCCCAGGTGAAAACCTGGTTCACTGTTACAGCGCTCTGAGAAATTCAGGTCTCTTTTCATGTGACAGATGAGGAAACAGGGTCGCTTACCTAAATCACCCTGAAGTAGAGGCAGGCTTGAGCCCCACATTTTCCAGACTCCAGATCCCATTGTAATTAATTTTTCAAATTTTAATTTGCATTTTAAACAAGGTCTTACAGAGTTATAATTTAAACTGTCAAATGGTCTTACAAGGGGTTTTTTTTTTGGTGGAAATCTCCACTGTCCCTGCCTTCTTTAGCCCCGATCTCTCAAAAGCATGAGGTGATCAATTTCTGTTCTTTAGCTATTTATTTCTCAGACTTAACTTCATATTTCTAAGTCGGGTGGTTATACTTCTGGCTCTTAAGCTAAAAAATGTCTAGATGTAATCTGAAATGTGTGTGTGTGTGTGTGTGTGTGTGTGTGTGTGTGTGTGTGTGTGTGTGTGTGTGTGAGCCCTGGGGCTTGAACTCAGGACCTGGAGGCTGTCTCTGAGCTTTTGCTTTGCTGAAGGCTAGTTCTTTACCACTTGAGCCATGCCTCCTCTTTCAACTTTTTTGTGTGCCAGTCCTTGGACTTGAAATCTGGGCCAGGGCACTGTCCCTGAGCTGCTTTTGCTCAACACTAGTGGGCTTAAGCCACAGGGCCACTTCTAGCTCTTTTGGTGGTTTATGGGAGATAAGATTTGTCTCGCAGATTAGGAATGAGCCTCTGACACCACGCTTTCAAATTTCCTTTTATGAAAGGTAAGGATTTGATCATTTTACCCCCATTCTCTCTTTCACACACACATACACCCTCACACATACACACCCTCACACATACACACGTATATACACTGTCACACATACACACACACACACATCTGTGTTCCTCCCCTGCACATCACAACCTTATCTGGTCACATTCCTCTCCAGGCACAGGAGTTCAAATACCCCAAATCTCTGGCTGCCCACTCCTTTTGCACAGTGTCCTGTTCTTGTTGGACAGAGGAGAAGCCTTGGCTTAGCTCTCTGGGTTGTTTTCATTTCTGCTCTTGGCCTGCATCTCCTACCCACCTCACCTCTGCCTGAAGCTCTTCCATCTACCTGTCTTTGAAAGGAGAGATTTCCTGAAGCATCTGCTCTGCCCCCCTCAGTCTTGGCTCCCCACACTCTGGCTGACAAGTTGTTAAAACAAGTGAGGGAAGTTCTTAGTGTGTGGATGTCACTGGAGAATGTTGAAACAGAGGCCAGCAGTCCTGCAGGAATCCCACCTGCCTGTGTCTCTCAGGCCTCTTTATGTGTATAATAATAATAATAATAATAAATTCTCCAATCTCTGCATGGGGGAGGGACTAAGGAAAGGGTGTCTCTGAGCCTGAAAGCTGATGGTGGGGGAGAGGGAACATCACTCAAATCTGAACTCAATCCCCAGGGGACAAAGTGCAGGGCAAGGGCAGGGGGGTGGGGGGGTTGGAACCTTCAAGAATGATGCATCGTTTCCTTTGGGACCCCACTGGGGTTCAAAGAGTGGGGAGCCACAGGGAGTGAGAGGCAGAGCTGGGGCCGGGTTTGAGAGAGGAACAAAGGAGGGGATACCACTGGGCCCCCTGTGTCTACACTGACATAGAGCTCCCATGACTGCTCCCGAAACCCCTCCTGCACTCATCCCCAAAGTAGTGCTCCTGGATGTGGCCAGGCAGGCAGGAGGCCGAGGGCACACGTGAGCCACGGCGGCGAGCCACGGCGGCAAGCCACGGTGCCTCAGTGCCTCGTAAACAAGTTTGGTGCTTGCCTGTCCTCGTGAATCACCACACAGCCTAATCTTTTATTGCAACATCCGGCAATAATTGCTGGCGAAATGCCACTTGCCTTTTTCTCATTTTAACAAAACATTTATGCATGAAAGATTTAATGCCAGGTACCAAGCATATCATTGTAAATTTACCACTAATTAAGCCTAATTAAAATAATTAAATGGCTGTGGAGTCACCGTGTGAATTGAAATCGCTTCTGCTCGGCGTAGGCTGTCTCTCACTAACCAGCCCCCCACCCCCGTTTCAGAGACAAATACATAGCTCTCCCTCCATGCTGTCTCCCCCCGCCTCCCGCACTGCCCATCCCCAAGCAGTGCACTTGCACAGCCATGGAGATTTGATAATTAAGATAATACCGTGATTCCACGGTGCCATTTTTTCAATTTCGGGACCTCGGGAGATTTTCCTTTATCTCGGTGAAGTATAGACAATTTGACAAATCTGTTGCTCAGAGCCCTGGCTGCCATTTGCATATTCATTACTCATTGGATTTTTAATCAAAGTAGCTGATGGACCCTTGCACCACAAATAACTCGGTCATGAATAATTGATCCACACTTGCGGGCGGGGGTCCGTGCAGCCTCCCGGCGCCCCGAGGCCCGCGTGGCTCACCAGGGCCAGCCGGCACATGGCAGCTCCAGATGTTGGAGCGTCCATATGTGCTCAGCTCATCAAAACCAGCCATAGCCCACACCCGGGGGGCTCAGCCACCCCCAGACAGGCCATCTGGAGCTGGAGGGGAAAACAAACCTGGGTGAACTGTGAGGAGGCCATGAGGGGTGCACAGGAGGCATGGGGAAAACCCAAATTCGGGGTGACTGCAGTCACAGGGAGGCCGGCCCAGAGAGGCCTTGATCTCAGGCCCCCATCGGTACATACAGCCCCCCATCACCTCCCCTAGACCCTGCAGGAGCAGCCAGGTACAATTCCATATCACTGCTAGGGCCTCATACCTGCTGCATCACCTACTCTTTGCGCTCTCTCCCCCCCCCCCCCCCTCTCTCTCTCTCTCTGTGTCTATGTGCCACTACTGTACTGGTACTTGGACCTGAGTGCTATCCTATCCCTGCGCTTTTCTCCTCAAGGTTAGTGCTCTACCACTTGAGCCACAGCTCACTTCTGGTTTTAGTGGTTCATAAGAGTTTCACAGACTTAACTGCCCAGGCCGGCTTCAAACCATGATACTCCGATCTCAGCCTCAACTCACATTTTCGAGTAGCTCCTCTGGACAGTACCCATGTATACCAAGTGGCAAGAAAGCAGGAAACCAAGTGGAGTTCAAGCTCCACCACCAACAAATAAAACCAACAGACCAGTCAGGAAGAACTGAAACTGCTCCCAAGCTAAGGCTTCAGGAGAGGGGGCTGGCTCAGGGAGGAGGTATGAACCTCAGCTTTCTCTGGTGCCCTGCAATCTCCCCCCTCCTGTGGCATATGAACCATTACCAGGACTCCCTCTTCTCACCATTGACAGATGGGCACCTAGAGGCCATGCAAGGTCAAGACGGACTTCCCCGGGGTGCACAGACAGGAGGTGGCAGGACTGGGATTGAAATTCAAGTGTGTCTGCTTACATATCTCCATCCTGACCTTCCAAGACTGTACAGTAGATTTGTTCCTCTCAGGGTGTCTACAAATGCCTCCGCTGCCTTCCGGAAGGCCAGAGATGGGTGAGGCCTGGGCTGTTTGGCTGTAGGCATGGGGACCTCCTGGGTGTCCCCATGTGAGGACACGCGCTCTCATTTTAAATCATCTAAGCGCCAAGGGTTGGCTGGGCACAGCAATTACTGCCTATTGACCTGAATCAATCTTTGGGCCACTGGGACTTTGTTTCTAGGTTCATTAAAATGGCAGCTGTTGACCCCGGCTCAACAACCCCACTCATCTCTGTGGGCCGAGGCCATGACCCAGGCTCCCTGGACATGGAGACTCTGCTCTGATGAGTTACTAAAAGACTCAGCCCTCAGGAAACGGAGTCTGAGGCCAGCCTGGACTATGGGTTGAGATGCTGCTTCAAGTAAAAGGGACTGTGCCCCTAAATTCATCCTCCCTCCCTCCCCCCCCTCCCTCCCTCCCTCCCTCCCTCCCTCCCTCTCCTTCCCTCTCTATCCCTCTCTGCTCTGTCTCCATCTCTCTATACGGTGATTTATCTCCCTCTCTGGGACTGAGACCCCAGTGTGCTCCGAGGACAGGGAAGCTCATTGGTTTCCAGTCCTTCCCTCCCTCTCCTTGCTGCTGGCCAGTGGTGCTGGGAGCGGGGCAGCCTTAGCTTGTAATGCCCGGATGAGGAGGGTTCTTCCCGACGGCAGAGTGGCACAATTTGCTGCCTACGACTGACCACCAGCCTCTGTGTGCCCCAGTGTGCCGTCCTGTTCACACACACGGCGACCTCAGCGTGTCTTGGTTTATTTTATTTCATTTTGGCATAGCCACACATGTGCACGACGTAGCTGCTCAGAATTACCCTCTGTCCCCGCCCTCTTCCCTCCTCCAACCATCCCAGGCAGCTTGGGTGGTCCATTTTCACAGGTGGACAGAAAGAATTTAGGCCTGGGAGAGGAGGGGATGGTGACATCATCAGCAGTGGCCTGGGAGAATGGGGGAATGATGACATCATCAGTAGTGGCCTAGGAGAGGATTAGGTGATGACATCATCAGCAGTGGCCTGGGGGATGGGATGATGACATCACCAGTAGTGGCCTGGGTGAGGCTGGGTCAGAACTCCCTCTGCACAGGCTGAGTCTTGGTCTAATGTCACCACCTCTGAAGTTTCAAGAGCCGAAATTTGTCTTGTGGGCGCTCACCTTCTAAAGCACAGGCTGGCCTGTAACTTCTCAGCTGCGCCATCACCAGAACAATGTGGATTGCAAGAGGAAGAAGATGAAGTTGCCAGTTCCCTCCCCACCTGATCTGACTCATCCCAGAGGTCATGGCAAGGATGGTTCCTGATGTGGGAGTCTCCCACGTGGCCTGCCTAGAGTGTCAGGACATACCTCAGGCATCTGAGGGAGGAATCAAAACCAAGGATTCAAGATGGGAAATGAAACAGAGCCAAAGAATTGGGCTCAGACATTAAAATCAATCCGTTCTGAAATATCAAAGAATAAAGAAGGAAGAAGCAGCTCCAGCCAGTGCCTGTAATCCCAGCTATTCAGGAGACTTAGACCCAGAAGATCATGGTTCCAAACCAGCCCAGGGCAGAAAAGTCCGTAAGAATCTATCTCCAGCCAGGCACAGTGGCTCATGCCTGTAATCCTAGCTATTCAGGAGGCTGAGATCTGAGGATCAAGGTTCAAAGCCAGCTCGGGCACAAAAGAACCCGAGACTCTTATCTCCAATTAACCTCTAAAAATGGGAAGTGGAGGTAGGGCAGTAGCCTTGAGCTGCAGAACTCAGGGACAACGCCCAGGCCCAGGAGTAGGATGGTAGCCGAAGAGCTCAGGGACAGGTCAAGCCCCATGACTACACACACACACACACACACACACACAAAAGAATCTAGAATCTATCTCTAATTAACCAGCAAAACGTAGGGCTGGAGGCACGGCTCAAGTAGTAGAGCCCTAGCCTTAAGTAAATGAAAGCCAAGGGAGAGTTCAAGACACTAAAACCTCCAGCAACACTACGAAGTTTAGAAAACTGATGTGGGAGGGATGTGGGAATGTCTCCAAATCTTTTTAAAGAGACAAGGATGAGTGAGGATGTAGCAATTTTCAAGTGGCCTTTGATGGTGACAGTCAGCAGGAACAAGAGAAGGGTGGCAACAGAAGCCACAGGAGGGAGGTCAGAGAGACCATCTGGGGAGAAGTCTAATGCCCAGGAGCGTTTAGAGAGCCCCCGTGGTGGGAGAAGCCATGAATGTGTTCTTGCTGATTGCAGGCGAGGTGGGATAATAAGCCGAACTGGCAGTGCATCAAAATCTCTAGTCCAAGGGCCAGTGGGTGGGGCGTGGTGGGAGGGGACAGCAATATGGACTGGCACAAGCAGAGCCTGAGGCTCAGCCTGGAAGGGCGAGCCAGCTGGTAGAGGCGAAGCCTGGGAGCAGAGTCTGTGTTGAAGCTGAGCCTTGCCAGGCTTGCAGTCAGCAAAGGTGGAAGGAACGCACGGACCATCTGCAGCTGTCTTAGGGTCCTGACCGTCTTCACAGACTACTATGCAGATGCTTTAAAAATAAAAACAAGGGCTGGGAGTTTGGCCTAGTGGTTAAAGTGCTTGCCTAGCATGCATGAAGACCCGGGTTCGATTCCTCGGTACCACATACATAGAAAAAAGCCAGAAGTGGTGCTGAGGCTCAAGTGGTAGAGCTCTAGCCTTGAGAAAATCCAAGGACAGTGCTCAGGCCCTAAGCTCAAGCCCAGGACTGGCAAAAAAAAATAAATAAATAAAATAAAATAAAATAAAAACAAGGCCACCATGCAGAACGGCACCTGGGATGGACTATTTGAAGTGACCTCTAGATGATAGGCCACAGAGCCGTCATGTGGCAGCAATTTCAAATGGTCTCTTCCAATGGATACTGCAGTCCCTTTCCTGATGTGTTCTCTGTGGCTGGAACTGGGCTAGAACTAGAGAGTTAAGTTTATGTCTACTATAACAATACACGTCCATGAGGGGGACAGGGAGGGAGAGAACAAGGGATGGATGGAGGGAAGAAGAGAAGGAGGGAGAGAAAAAGGAAGGGAGGGGGAAAGGAAGGGAAGGAGGGAGGGAGGGTCCAGAAGGCCTTTGAGTCCAGATGTGGCCATCCCTTCATAGGTGATTCTTGGCAGACCCACTATAGAGCTGGACCTTCTGGCCTTGCATTCCTGGAGCTACCTCCCCCTTCCTCCTCTTCCTCCTCCTCTTCTTCTTCCTCCTCCTCCTCTTCTTCCCTCTCCTCCTCGTTCTTTTTTCTGTGCTAGTCCTAGAGCTTGAGCTCAGGTCTTCGACATCATCCCTTAGCTTTTTTACCCGAAGTCAGTACTCTACCACTTGAGCCACTTCCATCTTTCTTGCTGGTTAATTGGGAGATTAGAGTCTCACAGATTTGTTCACCGGGCTGGCCTCAAACCTCATTCCTCCTGAGTAGCTAGGATTACAGGCGTGATTCACCAGTGCCTGGATCCTGCTACTTCTAACATTATTTTTTTCTCCTTTTCCTTCACCCAGAAGTCAATACTTCCTTATTCCAGCACCTGCACCCCATCTCTTGCTATAGAAAGGGGGACACTGCACCAGAATAAGGAAATCAGCAATAACATTTGTATGTCTTAAATGCTTCAAATGGATTAAGCATTTGGTTTTGGATTTTTTTTCCCTCCCATTTTGCATTTTGGAACCCTTCTGCACATGGAGCGGTTTGTCTTTCTGTTTGCTCATTTAAAAACAAATATTTGCCTGCCACGCAAATACTGTCTCTTAGGATGTGCTATTAATAGGATAATTAGACAGCCGGTAATGAAAAGGATTGCTGGTAATTATGGCAAGATTTGTTTTGGCATTTGAAAAGCAGCGAAGGAGGCTGGAGTGCTAAAATCTACCTTAGAGTTAATTAGAACAATTAGAACTCACCTGAAAAAAAAAAAAAGTAGCCCAGCAAATAGCACTCCACCTTATTTTCAAAGAGTCCCAGGCCATGTGGGCAGCTACCAACAGGCTGTGAACAGGCCAAGGACTTGAGTCTGGCCCGCCTCAGTTTCTTTTTTTCCTTCCTCTACCTCTTGAGCATCTCAAGCAGCAATTCCTGGGTCTGAGGTGGACCATTCATGAGCTTCTATCCACCCTACATCTGGTTGGTCTAGGCTTATATCATCCTCATAGACAAGGTCAGAGATCACTGGTGGGGTCAGAGGTCATGAGAGCCTAGAGCTAAAAAATGATTCAGTGAGGAGTAGATTTCTGATTCCTCTTGGGGTTTCCCTGTCTGTGCTAAGTGCTGGTCTTGCTGAGCCACTTTTTTTTTTCCTTTGTCAGTTATGGGGCTCGAACTTAGGACCTGGGTGCTATCCCCAAGTTCTTTTGATTCATGGCTAGCTCTCTACCACTTTAAGCCACTGCTCCACTTGCTGTTTCCTGATGGTTAACTGAAGATGAGTCTCTCAGACTTTCCTGACATAGATGGCTTTGAACTGCGACCCTCAGATCTCAGCTTCCTAAATAACCAGGATGACAGGAGTGAGTCACCAGCACCCAGATGAGTCACTCTTTACTAAAGCAAAGCCTGGAGAGGCCCCCACACATACACACACAATTTGTCACGTCGGGTCCATCACCAATGACTTGATGAGTAGGAGCTGGCCAAAAGTACCTGCCTGGCCAGCACTCCTGGGTACGTGTGAGGGCAGTCTTTTCCTTTTCAGTGGTCATTTCTTCCTGTGGCTCTTTCCAAGCTGGGTTTTCCTGGCAGGGAAACACACACACACACACACACACACACACACACACACACACACACACGACTCATGGAAAAGAAGAATAAGAGGAGAGTTAAGGAATCTGAGGGGAATAAGAGTGGGAGGAAGCAGCATGGTGGTTTGCAATCATAGCAACTTGGGAGGATGAGACAAAGGAGATTAATGGTTCAAGACCAGGCTGGGATTGAAACACAGTGTCCCAGAGACCTTTTCTCAATGAATGGCTAAGTACAGCAATCCACAGAAGAGATGGGGAAAGAGATGAGGAAAGTTGAGATAGGCAGGATTAAGGTTCCAAGCCAGCAGGACAGAAAAAGTTCAGAAGCCTACATCCCAGCTACAATGGGAAGGCTGTAAGCAGGAGGATCAAGGTCCAGGTACATGCTCAGTCAAGCTGAGAGATAGGTGCCAAAAAGAGCATCAGAGGTATGAGTCCCTAAGTTCAAACCCCAGAACCACCATGAAAAGGAGGGAGGGAGAGGGAGAAAGAAAGAAGGAGAAGAAGGGAGGTGGAGAGGAGAAAGAGGGAGGGAGAGGAAGGGATGGGGAATGAGAGATGGGGAGAAGGAGAGAGAGGGAGGGAGAAGGGAAGGAGAAATGGCAAAAGCTCTACAATTTATGGTAAGTTATTCAACATCTAAAGTCTTAAAGTACTCATCCCCCCAAAAATACTAATAACGAAACCAGATAGACCAGAGGCAGAGAGTTCAGTCAGATGCCCCCGTGCCCTGGCACTTTTCCCAGGATGGTCCCATGAGAACAGCGTTGCTACAGAGGGTGCACCAGACTTAGAAATTCACCCCTTGCCAGGACCCCCAAGCCCAGAGCTACACCTGACCCAACCCCACAAAGTCACGTTTCATACCATCATCCCAAGATGGCCACTCTTTCAGTCTTGTTGGGGCTGAAGGCTTCCTGTCTGCATGGGTACTTAACAAAGCCAAGCCAGGGCCTCACCTGTGCCTTACGCTGCGGCTGCAGGCCAGACATTGGCCTAGTCAACCAGTCCCAGCCTGTGTCTCTGTCCGTGGTTCTGAAATGGTTTTTGTACTCACTCCCACCACCCAGGTATGCATTCAATAATTATTCAATTTTATGCATCTGTTATTATATAGCCCTGGCTATATAACAGAGCATCTCCAAATGTCATCTAATCCTGTCAGCTACCAAGACCATTTTGGCTTGCACCCAATCTGGGTGCCTCAGTTTCCCTCCCTGCCGTGTGTATCACCTCAACTTTTTTTTTTTTTTTGGCCAGTTCTGGGGCTTGAACTCAGGGCCTGAGCTCTGTCCCTGGGCTTTCTCGAGGTTAGCGCTCTACCATTTGAGCCACAGCACCACTTCTGGCTTTTTCTGTGTATGTGGTACCAAGGAATCCAACCCAGATCTTCATGCATGTTGCCACGTGCACATGTGTCTCCGTGTTTGTGTGTGTGTGTGTGTGTGTGTACCTATGTCTCCCAGTGTGTAGACATCCTGGTGTCTCTGTGTGTGCATGTACCTGTCGCTCACTCTCTGAGTACACGGAGTGCAGCGGGTGGGTGGGGGTTGATGATGATAGATGGATGGGAACTGCCTGTATCTGCAAACAGCAGACATGGTAATGAGAACTTACATCCATCCATGGCGGGTCTGGTAGCGGGTGTCTCACAGAGCCATTGATCTGCCGCCCTCCCATTACCCTCCCTCCCAGAGCCCAGGCCTCCCCCTTGCTCCCCCACCCAGAGCCGAGGCCTCCATTTCCATCTTCACCCAGAGCTGCCTCCCCAGGGCTCAGTGTGCTATCCAGTCTCATTGTTGATGCAGATCTCTATCTGCCCTGGGCTTTGAACTGACATTTAAATTACTCTGCAAACAACCAATCAATATTTATGGATTCCTGGACCCTCCATTTGCCAAACCCATGTCCTGAGTTTCTTTCAGGCTGATGGGCAGGGAAGTCAAGGTCAAGACTTGGCTGGATCTGCCTCTCAGCAGAGGTTCTGAGTTAGAACAGAGCCTCGTGCCCCCAGATTGTGTAGCTGGAGCCAGGTGGGTCCCTTGTGAACACTCAGTTTCCTCCACATACACTTTCGGTATGTGCCAGGCACCATGCTAGGCTTGTAAGCAATCAAATTTGACCTTTGTCCTTCAAGGGTTCCCCTGGGGCTCCAAAAGGAACCCCAAAATGGGCCAGGGGGAAGACAATGGAGGGAAGAAATAATGATAAGAAGTACAATTCCTAGAGGGCTTCCTGGAAGAGGAGGGCATTCTAACTGGGGAACACAGGTCTGGAGGGGGCCAATAGGATTTAATAGAAGAAAAATGTCATAGAAAGTCAAACTGAAGGCTGGAAGGTCCCAGGAAAGAAAATTCAAGCCTGTGATTCCTTCATCAGGCAAGAGGCTCTGTCAGTGTCTCAGTGTCCCACAGCCCTCTGGGAGTAGGAAAAACATGAAATAATGCCCCTGGTTTACAGCCCCAGGGGATGGGGCAGAAGAGACAAGATACACACTCAGCTCTCTCAGAGATAAACACAAGCCACTCCCAGCTTTTTCTATGTGTGTGGTACCGAGGAATTGAACCTGGGTCTTCATGCATACTAGGCAAGCACTCTACCACTAGGCCAAACTCCCGGCCCTCCCCCTCCTTCTTTTCCCCTCCTTTTCCCTGCTCTCTCCCTCCCTTCCCTTCCCCCTTCCCTCCTTCCCTCCCTCCCTCCCTCCCTCCTTCCTGCCTCTCTTGGAAGGGAGCTGGGGAAGGGGCCAGATGGTCTCCCCTGACCTGCTATTTATCATCCCGGCACAAGCTTATTCGGTTTAATGCTTTTCGGCAATTCATTTAAGGGCTCTGTTTGTTTCTGCTGATGAGGACTGTTAATTTGCACAGCGGTCTCATTAGGCCTAAAACGCCAATTAATTCCTTTTGTTCTCATTAAATGGCTGATTCCTAAACATTTGAGGACTACAGTGGCCGCCCAGGCCCTGTCGCCATTGGGCCAGCTGTGCAGGGCTGGGAAGGCCTGGGAGGGGGCTTCCTCACCAGCTTGCATGCCCCCCTGCAACCCAGCTCTGGAAGCCCATGGGTTCTGTGGCACTCACCCGCGTGGGTCGGAGCCAAGCTGACTCAAGGCAGCAGGTGGCACACAGCAGAACACCCTACATCCAAATACCCATGCCATCCCAGGGACTCTGGAGGTAGCTGGGACTGGCCTTCCTCTCCATCCATGCCAGGCAGCCTCTGTGGGGGCAGCAGGCATGGCACCTTGGTCTCGTGGCCACGTGTTCTTGATCCACTCTTTGACTGTAGGACATCTACAGGGAAAAAAAAAATCTTTGTCGATTCCATGTTTTATTCTGGAATCCAGGAGCATGGCAAACTTCTACTCCTCCTTGGGACTCAGTTCAAAGGCCATCAACTCCAGGAACTCCCCCTACCCCTTCCTCTGCTGGGTAATTCGGGGGCTGTCTGCCCAGCATGTCCCTACTTTTTTGGAGATGGCATTTCCACGTACCCACGGCTGAGATTATGGGAAGAGGGGGACCAGCTACCTAGCTGCCTAGGTGATGGCTTGATTTCTCCTCACCTGAATTCCTCCTCCCACAGAGCCAGTCCTTCAGGGCCTCCCAAATACCTCACAGCGGGACAACTGCAGTGCAAATTAGCTGCTATCGATTTGCAATTAGAAGAATCCATTAAGAAAAATATTACGACAGTTTCCAACCCTTGCCATTAAAAAAAAAAAATCTCTTCTGTGCTGGAAGTTGCTGTGTGGCTGGGTGGCTCCTGTCCATCATCAGTGCTAGACACACTGGCCAGCACTGAGAACAGAACCCCAGAAGACCTGGGCAGAGATGGGCCCAGGTCCCAGAGACCGGGCTGGCTGCAGGCCTAGGAAACGTGATCGTGAAGGTTCTTCAATTTGCTAAGGCCTGGCCCCAACCCCTGAGGAAATATGTTCTTAGTATTTCCAAGCTTGCCTGAATTATTGCACAGACGCTACCAAATATCACGGCACAGACCCCATGTCCCTGCCATTAAGACAAGGCAAGCCAGGCTCTGAAATCCCGCTCTTTTCCAAACTGTGTGACCTCAGGCTAGCCATCTGATGGACCTCCCTGGACCACCACTTCCTAATATCCATTATGATGAATGAAATGTGGGCAGGGTCATCTACAGGACAGAAGAGATTGTCTCCAACACACCCAGGGTGGTGCTACTCAGGTGGGTGCAGAGTCAGGCCCACTGTTGGCTCTGGGCTGCGCACCGAGAGAGAGCCAGGATGACATTGAATACAGCCAATTAGGACAATTTCCCATAAAAATTTAATTCTCCAATAAAATGGCAGGGCACGATGAAATAGGTGAGGCAGTTTCAAACTGTAAATTAATGATCTATAGTTGCGGCCACCATAATAATAATGGCTTACCCATTACAGCATGGGAAGGAGGAATCTGGGTGAGGGCTCAGTGCTGAGGCCTGTGTCCTGTAAGCCACAGGGACCCTGTGACCCACACTCGTGAGGACTCCTGAAGTCTAGGCCTTTGCACAATCACAGAGCAAAAGGAACGGAGGCATCCCTGGGAGTTCCAGGATCAGAGGATCCTTATACCGAAGTGGGATCCAGCCTTCCTGGCCCTGGAATCTGCAGGGAAACAAGACTCCGCCCCTAGAAACTCCACCCCACAATGGCTCCGCCCTCTCAAGGCCCCACCCACCTTAAAGACCTCCCTCTGCAGGCTCCACCCCCTCTTGGCTCCACCCTCTTGAGACTCCGCCCCTTCGAGGCTCCTCCCTCTAAAAAACTAGCTGAAATGTATGCAGTGGCTGAAGCCAGGCAATCAGGTTCAAACCCTACATTGCACTGGCTGTGTGTCCTTGAGACACCGCCTCAACGTCCCTGTGCTTCTGCATCACCATCTGTAAAATGAGGCTGGCAATAACAGCACCTGCCCCAGAGTTTTTCTTGTGGTCTAAGCAAATGAAAGCACTGGGCAAGTGCTAGTAATACAGAAAAGAAGAGGGAAAGCCCCTGTGGGCACAGGCCTCAGTGGCAATTGGCCCTTAGAAATGTTTCAGCCCTGAAAGTACCCAGTGTGGGGAGGGCATACAGCAGGGGCTCAATAAGTGCCCAGATCCTGAACACCCAAGTTTCCAAATTACCATCCCTTAACTTCCAGTCTGCTTCTGTCTCTGTCTGTCTGTTTATCCATCTGTCTGTCTTTCTCTCTCCCGGCTGAATTAAGAGCCTGGTCCTTTCTGAGCAAGAGCTCTCCCACTTCAGCCAGTCCCTTTTTGTTTTTACTTTATGCTGGGACCAGCCTGGACAGCAGTCTTCCTAGTTGTGTGGGTTTCCTTCTGTCACTGGGATGACAGGTGTGTGCCACTGTAACCAGCCACTGATTGAGATGGAACCCTCGGAGCCTTTATGCCCAGGCTAAGTAGCTAGGATTACAGGCTTGAGCCACCATGCCAGGCTGGTGTGTGTGTGTGTGTGTGTGTGTGTGTGTGTGTGTGTGTGTGTGTGTTAATCCACAATTTCATTAGAAGCAAATTGAATGCTCTCAACAATGCCAATATGTCTCCCAGAGAAAATAAAACTGGCTTTTCCTTCTGTAGCTTTTCAAATGGACAGCTTGCCCAATGGTCGACTCGCATCTCCTGGGGTAGTACTCTCTCACTTCCCCTGCCGCCCTTGCATTTCTCCCCCCCCCCACCACTCCTGGGGTTTCCCCTCATGTACCCCTTGCTGGGTAGGGGGACTGTGATCTCACTTCCTGTCTCTCTCCTCACCCTTGCATGGTGACGCCTCCTCCCTCCCCTTCTCAATCAGTCCCTCCCAATAGCTCTTCCTTCCTAGGAATCAAGCCTCCCCCCCACCCCGCACCTTCCCTGGCCCTTCAGCCTGCAGCACCCAGTTCCCCCTCTCTGAGGGTGTCTTCCTGCACTGCTTCACTGGGGGCTTTCTCCCCAGACTCCCCAACTCCACAGAGAACCTCGCTTTGGGCCCTGAATGGCTCTCCCAGTGTCCCATCATCTACATGAGTAAAGGGGGGGCAGCAGTGTGACACTGCTCCATGCTTCCTCCCCCGAGGGCCCCCCCCATACCCCAGGGCATTCCATGTGGTCCTGTGCTGTAGAGTCCGGGGAATCCAGTGATGCTGGCTCTGTTCTCAGCCTGAGAAATGTTCCAGGGCCTGATGTTCCAGTCTGAGTAACTAGGTGTGGCACAGAATGTCAGCAGCTAATTACTCCTAACCATTATTAATAGGCCTGCACTAATTATCTCTTGCACAGAGGCAAGGTTTTACAGATGAGAGATAGAAGTGGGGGGTGGGGGGTAGGGCTAGCCCAAGGATGCCTGCTGATGAGTGAGTCTTCAGGCTGAGCTGGCATGGGGAGCTGGGGGAGGACGAGAGGGGAGCGTGTCAGGGCACGGGGTCTCTCCAGAGCTTGCCCCCGCCCCGTCTTGCCTCTCCCTCTCCCCCTTTTGCAGAATGCAATCTCCTGCAACCTCTTATTAAAAGTATTCGGAAGATGATAAAGGTGTCACTAAAGATTTGCTCATTTTCTAAACTGTCGTTAAAAGAAAAAATTTATGGTCAGGGGAAATCTGAGTAGGAGAGGAAGGGAAGATGATTTAAAATCTATCCCTTCATAAATTAAGGCCGACGCTGAGAAAGGGAAATTGCTAGAAAGTCCTTGCTTTTGCCACTCTTGCTGGCCAGCGTTCTCAGGGGTGCCAGGCCCACAGTGAGCTCCTAGCCCACTCTTAGGGGGCACCCCTCAGCCACCACACAGCTCCTCCTACAGGTCCCCTAGCTGGTACCCCACCAGGATCGTTTCCTACCCCCAAGGGTAGAGCCCTGCCTTCAGCTGCAGCCTGATTTTCCTCTTCAGGACAGGAAGAAGGTCGTTTCCCTAAGATTACGATGAATGGACAAAGAAAACAGAGATGATCAGGCTGGTGGCTCACGCCTATAACCCCAGCTACTCAGGAGGCTGAGATCTGAGGATCAAGGTTCAAGGCCAATCCTCTTATTTCCAATTAGTGGGCCAAAAAGCTGGACGTGGAGCTGTGACTTGAGCAGTGGAGGACCCAGCCTTGAGCAAAAAGAAACTTTTAGGGACAGTGCCCAGGCCTTTAGTTCAATCCCCAGGACCAGCACGTAAAGAGGGGTGGCAGGGCAGAATTCAAGTCCTCATGGACACTAGAGGAATGCCAGTATCCTTGAATTGCACCTCACAGAGCTCTGTCCCTTAGTGCAGAGATCAGGCCGTCAGTGCAAGCATAGCCCACACCTTGTGTCACCTCCCACAGGACTGTGTAAACCTGGGCAGAACCCTGAGCCTTGTCTGGGATCCCTGAGAGCATCAGTGTGGCTCAGAGTTCTGCTCAGAGCCGTCCTGACTTCCTGTCTCCATCACCCTTGTGGTCACCTCCGTTTCAGAGACACAGGCAGTACAGAGGGAGCTGCCAGAGTCCAGCCCTCACCCCACCAACCACCACGACTTGCCCCATCCTTGTGCTGGCTTGCGGGGGGGCCAGTCCTGAAGACGCTGGAGGGGGCTACACCATGAATGTGGGGGAACCCTGAATCCGCTGACAGACCCTCTCTTGCTCATCCTGGACAAGCAGTTGCTTCACTCCCTCCTCCCCATTGGAAGAGTTTTGCTTTGGCCCAGAGGAGGACAGAGCAAGAGGCCTTGGAAAAGCGAAGAGGGCGTGCCTGGCCTGAGGCAGGATGGGCATAGAGGCCAGTAGGTGCAGAGCACTGGAAGGAGAAGGGAGAGAGCCCGCATAGAGCCTTCCTGATTGCAGAGGTGTGTGTGTGTGTGTGTGTGTGTGTGTGTGTGTGTGTGTGTGTGTGTGTGTGTTGGGGGGGGGACAGGATGGACAGAGGGGATGGCAAACTTAGTACCTAAACACTATATCATCATACAGGAGAGATCTAGAAGGTTCCTTGGACCTGGTCATGATGGGCTGGCTTCTTGGAGGAAGAGACTGATGTGGGCAAGTAGATGAGGGGGTGGGAGGGAGACAGAGGGATGCAGAACCTGTGGGAGGGGTTATGAATTCACAGCTGAGCCCACAGAGGTGACCCAGGCCTGGTGGGGAGCTCCCAGACCCCCAGGAAGTCACTTTGTGGCTGGTTTACAGGCTTTGCCTTGGCCTGTGTGTGGAGGAAAAGGAAGGAGAGTGGATGGGTCCTGGGTAGTGCCCCTCTGTGGCCAGTTTGCCCTCCTTTAGAGCCTCTCTAAGTCTCTGTCCCTTCCTCTTTCTCTTCTGTGTCCCCACTTCTGGAGTGGGGGCTGCTCTGTGTGTGACCTTGTCTCTCTGTGACCCCCCTAACCTCCCCCAGGTTCCAGTAGCAGCAGACAGAGGCTTCAACTCCTGGCTTGTAGGGCTTTGGTGAAGCCAGACAGAGCTCCTGGGGGCTCAGCCTGGGGCACTGGGCTCTGCTTTAATCTGGGGGTGGCCTGACTGGGCTCCTTTAACCTCCATGTCTTTGATCTTTATCTTCCTTTGAACCTGAGTTGTTAAAAGCCCACTGCCTTCAGATGTTCTGAACTCCCAGGGCTGGGGATCCTGGCCCAGAGCCTGGCTGTTACCCCAAAGATCAGAAGCCTGAACTCCAGGGAGAGCCAGCAGCTCCTGCTGTCTGCCAGCCAAGCAAGAATCTGCTCATGGCTCTCCATGGGATGGGTGGGGCTAGAGGCTATGGGGCAATTCCCAGGCCAGCCGCTGCCCCACCACTCCCTGGGGGCAAGAAGAAGACTCGCTTGACCTCACCTCCCCCTTTCCATCTCATGACATCCAGATGCAATAATACATTCAAAACAGGTGGAGAGTAACTTAGTAGAAAGTCCTCAAAGCACCCCACTTTTGCCAGGTACCCAGGGCTTATGCCTGTAATCCCAGCTACTCAGGATGCTGAGACCTAAGGATCATGGTTCCAAGCCAGACTGGGCAGGAAAGTCCCCGAGAAACTCATCTCCAATGAATCACCAGAAAACAGGAAGTGGAGCTATGGGCTCAAGTGGTAGAGCACCAGCCAGGAGCACAAAAGTTCAGAGGCAGCACCCAGGCCCTGAGTTCAAGCCCCACACCCAACAACCAAAACTCGTTCTCCATTGTCTAAGCTCACTCCCAGGGGAGGCTCAGACCCCACAGAACTGAGGGAACACCCACAGCAAGCTCACCAACCCCTGCTATACACCCCACCTTTGGTTCATGCAGGGGGAAGAGGGGTGGCTTTGCCCCAATACCTGAGACTTCTGGTCAGGGCAAGAGTCCTGGGCCACTCTGGTGACCTAGCTGTGCTGGCCAAGGTTGAGAGCTGGACCACAGGCCCTGGTCTTCTGAATCCCAGGCTGGGCCCCCATGGGAACAGCTTTGGAATCTGGGCAGCTTTGGCGAGGCCTGGTGAGGGCTCCCTCCTCCAAGGGGGTCTGCAAAGCCCCCTTCCGCAGAATCTGGCCACCTGGCTCCGTGCACAAAATGTAGCAGGAGTTTGGCTCAAGTTTGCCACCTCTCTGGGCAGTCAGAGTCAAGGGTTTGTAAGAAAAGCTGGAGGGAGACCAAGAATGTACTAGAAGCTGTCTCTTATCTTCCCTGGAACATAATGGCCTGTGGTTAAAGGGATTGGGGTGTGGGTTGCTCTCCCTCCCCAGCTTACCCCCCCCCCCACCGCCAGCATCTTCAGTCGCGTTTAATTTGGCACTTTTGATTTCCCTGGTAATTTAGAGACCCACGGTGCAATCTCGAGTCTTCCCTCCCCCCTGTCTCTCCCCTCCTCACCATCACCACCACCACAGGGACTGGGTGTTGTTTTGACTTTTATGTGCTACAATAAAAACTTTCATTGTAGCAAAATGTTTGCTCGTCAAAATTAGCTCGGTTAATTCCAAAGAATTATTTCATCTCTGCTCCAAAGGCACCAGGGACCTTTTACAAGGCGAGTTGGCCACCCGCCAGCCGTCTCCAGGACGACTCTTCCTTCCCCAGTGCTCCTCTCCCTGGAAATCACCCCGAAGGAGGGGGAGACCAGCTCTGGCTTCTTGGTGGGAGGGGGGCTCTCAGAATGTATCCTACCCTCAGCCAAAGGGAAGTCACAGCCGGCAACCTGTGTGCTTGTTTTTCAAAACAAGCAAAAGAGAGCTGGGAGCGGGGGTGCCTGCCTGTATTACAGGAGGCTACTCAGGAGGCTGAAATCTGAGGCCAGCTTAGGTAGACAAATCCAATGAATGAGGAGACAAAAAAAGCCAGAACCAGTGTCATGGCTCTGGTGGTAGGGCACCAGCCTCGAGTGAAAAAGCCAAAGCAAGACTGCTAGGCTCTGAGTTGAAGCCCCAGAACCAGCAACACACACACACACACACACACACACACACACACACACACACACACACACACACACACACAGAATGCTCTTGAGCTGAGCCACTTGCTGCCTTCTGGTCCCCAGATATCTGAGAAGGCCTAGAACTGAAGATCAGAATGGGCACAGACAGGGTTGGGTCAAATCTCACATCAGCACCAACCTCAGATTTCTCCCCTGTGACACCGCCAGACTAGGGGTGGTGATTCTGGGGACATGTGAGCCGGGAAAAGGTTGGGGTACACTCCTCCACTCTCCCCCAGCCACCCGGAAAATGGACTTCGATCTTAGAAAAGGGAACACTCATTCAAAGTGAAGGCTGAAGGCGCTGGAGAGCCTGCATCTGGGGGATGTCTGAGAACACTCCAGAAAATAATCATTGTTTTCCCGACAAGCGGCTCTGAGAGCACTTGAGCTGGCTCGTAGAGAAAGGCTCCACTCCCAGAGGAGAAGCCTCTGGCACCCGCTCTGGGGGAGTTCTTAGACAGGGGACTCAAACCTCTGCTCATTCAGACACAGAGAGGGAGAGGCACAGGCTGACTGGGCCCTGCCTGCAAAGCCTGGTTTAGAACCCAGTGCTGTGCATTGCTTTACAAATGTCAGGGACAGAAGAGTCACAAAAGAAGAGAAAAGGAGGCCAGGAGATGATGACTCATGCCTGAAATCCTAGCAACTCAGGAGGCTGAGATCAGAGGAGTGTGGATCAAAGCCAGTCTGGGCAGAAAGTCAGCAAGACACTTATCTCCAATTAACCAGTAAAAAGCCTGCAGGCGATCTGTGACTCAAATGGTAGAGCACTAGCCTTGAGTAAAATAGCTCAGCACCCAGGCCCTGAGTTCTAGTCCCAGAACCAATGCCTGCGTGCACGCATGCATGTACACACACACACACACGAGTCTGAAAGAATATTCTGAAGATATATAGGGCAGATTTCAGTAGCTCTCCTTCCTTTTCTTCCTGCGTGTCTGAATTTCCCCAGTATTCCACATGTTCTTGAATTCATTGTGTCATTTTGAAGATGGTAATTTAGTGAAAAACAAGGTCATTGCCCACGGTGGGGGGTGGAAGGAGGTTGAAGACTGGATTCCAGCTGGGGGGAGGGAGAGGGCAGGCAGGCAGAGAGCTTGCAGTATGCGGACAACAAGAGGATGGGGACCCCCCCACCCCCAACACTGCGAGGAGGAGCCGGCTGGGCAGCCCAGCAGGCTGGCTTGCTCCGGCTGTGCCGCCGCTCAGACAAAGCGGACACACAATCATTCATTATAACTCAATTACAGTGATTAAAGCTGGTGGCATGCAGAGGCTGAAGGGGATGTTGCCAAAAAATTTATACTCCGTGTCACCAGCGGGAGATAACAGCTGACAGGCGCCGCCTCCCCTGCCATCTGCTTCCGAGGCTGCCCAGGGCCCCCCTGCCGCACAAATGGTGGCCTAAGTGACAGCTAATGGGCCAGGCCAAGATTTGAACCCCTGTGCTTGGTGGCAGGAAAGGGGAGCGCTCGGAGCTGGTGGATGGGATTCCCCACATCTGGAATGGGACTGAGGGAAGGCACAGAGGAGGAAAGTGGGGCCTGAGCTGAGGGAGACTTAAGAAATATCTGTGGATTGTAGAGTTGCAAAAGAAGGGTGGACAGGTGGAGACAGAAAGGCTGCTTGTGAGGACGGGGTGGACAGGAGGATCCAGTCATGTCCTGAGGTGTGTGAGCCTGGCTCTGGCTCCTGGTCAGGCAAGGCTGCTGGCCCATGCTGGGTCCCAGAGCTGCTGAGGTCGGGGAGGTGGGGGAGGGAGGCAGGGATCTGAGATCAGAGGAGGAAGGCATGGCCTTCTCACCTCCACTTTATAGCTTAGCCCACCTGAGCATGGAATGAACCAGTTGGGGGACACAGGGAGGTGGAGCAGAAATCAGGAGACCCAGGCTGGAGCAGTCCACCCTGCCACAGGCATGCACTCTGGAATTCCCCATGAACAACTGAAAGAGGAAGCTGTACAGGGGTGAGGTCGTGCAGGGGACAGGCCCAGTGCAGAGCAGAGGCTAAGCAGGGGTGAGGTCCAGTGGGTATGAAGAGCCCAAAGCCCTGGGGTCAGTGTTAAGTTTGATCCTAGCCTGGGTGCTGGGTGCTAAGTGCTCTCAGTGTGCTAAGTGCTAGGGAGACACAGGGAGTTAACCTCAGACTATCAGGTTCCTTGAGATGTGTTCCAAACCCCAGGGATCCACAGAGCCAGAGCAGTGTTTTCTGTGGTTCTCATCAGACCTTCCCCTGAGTCCCCCATCTCTCTCTCTCTGTCAGCAAAAGAAGAACTTGAGGCTCAGCTGGCGGCAACTGCTTCCGTGGGTTTGACCAGAGGGCATCTCAGTTAAGCTAAGTGCTACCAGCTTTTCATTTAGGAGCAGATAGAAAGTTTCCTTTTAAATATTTATATTTTCTGTCTACAGGAGAGTTATTTAAAAAAAAAAAGAAAACCACTAAGCAAAACCATTGACGGATGGATGGTGGGTTCTAGACCAGAACCGATGCCATTAGAGGTTGATTTGCAAGTGACTGCAATCCCTGACTTCTGTGGTGTTGGGGGGGGGGGGCAGCTCAGGGCTCTGAGGCCCCAATACCTGTGCCTGAAGAAGTGGCAGGAGTAGGCCCTAGGCAATAAGGACACAGGTTTCTCTGTGTGGGGTGGGCAGTGGGTTCTCCTCCCCTGTCCTCTGCCTGTCTGTTGACCTATATCCCCTGGTCACCAAGAGCAGCTCAGCACTGAGGATCTCCAAAGGCGTGGGCCTGTCTGGGAGGACAGTAGTCAGGGCTGCAGGGGGGTCATGAGCTCAGGAAAGTAGGTGTGCTTCTCAGTGCTCAACTCTAGTCATCTTCCAACACCCAGCTTGGCTGGGGGCTGGCAGAGCCATCCTGGAGCTTCTCCTTCTCACTCTTCTGCTCCTCCTCACCTGATCACCTGCTTCTCCTCCTGAGAGTGCCACTGCCACTTACTGCAAAGTGCACTGCCGTGTGGTTATTGAAACAAGTGCATCCTATGGGGGTTCGAAGCATTTATCTCCTGCCCTGTCCCCCAACTGCTGTCAGAATTAGCAAATTAATGCATGAGTGAGTAGGTTGTGAGAAATAGCTCTGGATGTTGGAGTGTCACGTGGGAATAAGGACACCAACTTGAAAGGAACTCGGCAAGGCAAAATTGCCTTCTTCAGGAAGGTTGTGCCATAGTCTAAAATGCTGGCACACCAGCACACAGAGCAGGCAGTCTGCTTCCCCCATTTATCCTTACTGCAGCAAGCCCCACCCATCTAGCCCGATTGGCTGAGTTCAGGCTCACACTCTGCGCACGACTGGCCTGTTTCAATAGGGTAAAACGTATTGACATAGGCTATCTCTAATGCAGGAGGCCCTGCCCCTCTGCCCGGATTGGCTGAGTTCAGGTTCACGACCTGCTCAAGATTGGCTCATTTGAATAAGGGCTTGAAACCAGTTTAAGACAACACTGTACATTTCTAAAACTCTTCCTTATCCCCAAAGCAGCTCTTTCCCTTAGCAAGAGCCAAGCCACCAGACCAAAGCAGGAAGTTTTAAGCAACACACTTGGATAGAAAAGAGATTTCCTGACAGGTGGACAGGCTTGGCTTAATGTTCTGTTTTTCAGATTCTTTTCATTTTACCTTGCTATTTAAGGAACGGAAACTTCATTGAAAGCATCATCTTTTGAGACTCAGTCACGTGTGGTGTGGCAGGTGTTCCGTCAGGAAGCCGTAAAAGAGGTGGGCAGTGAAGTCAGGGCTGAGTCTCTGCCCTCAGGAAGGTCCCAGTTAAGGGGAGCCAGGCAACCAACAGACAGCAGGTAGAGGACTTGAAATTCACCTTCGTCTAAATGGAACCCACTCAATAAAATCTGCTTTGATGAAGATTAGATCAGTGAGATTAAATAGGCAGAACGTGCATTCCAAATTTGAAGTCTCAGCAGTCCTTAGGATATGAATATAAATGCAACCCAATGGTACACACACACATACACCTTAGTTGTACTGCTAGCAAGGACAATTCCATTAGCCCCTAGCACCCAGATTAGAGTCTCTAAGTCCTTTCCCAGATTAAAAGGATCTAGAATTCATAGGCAAAATGGCTGACGGAGGTCCTGACAGAGAGCTCCAGGGTGATCTTTCAACAGAAAGCAATGATGCTAGCAAAGTTACCTGGGGGCATTTCCAAAGATTTGAGGGTCCTCCATCAGCGATGAGAAAAAACTCTCAACTGACCCAGGTGGGACCTGTTTAAATCTGCACGTTCATAATTATGTCTTAAAGGAAGTCTTGCTGGTCCATTGCAAAGGGAACTCATTGTTTTGAATGCTAGTGAATATAGCATATAATAAATAATTCAAGCAGATATTGTGCCCTCCACACCCAGGCCACTTCAAGGCCACCAGGGCTGAGGGCAGAGCATCTCCTCCAGGCAGGTTGATGGAAAAGAAAAAGCACAGACATCAATCAGCCTCTTGTTTTGTTGTCCTAATGAGTTCAGCCACTGGCCAAACTCCAGTGTTGTCTGTCTCTGGCTCTAATTTGCCTTTTTAGTCTTTATTCCCTCCTGAGTCACTCTCTTCTGCAGTTACCCTGAATTCCAGAAATGGCCAGAGTGACAGATAAACATCTTTATGACACAACAAATCCCTCCGGGAACCAGAGTGCATCCTGGGAAGCAGACTGATTAGTATTTTGGATTGGGTGGCCTCACCCTATCCACTCTGACCCCTGATATCTGGGGCTTTGCAATAAAGCCCTTGGTAATAAACACTAGCAGGCCAGCTAGGAGAAAGCACACTTTCTGAGGGAAAATCACTAGCAGCAAGTGAGTGAGACTCCAGATCTAAAGGCTGAACAATCTGGAATGACTTTAATTCCAGGGGAGTTTTCTTAGATTTGGGCCATCATCGGCTACTATTTACCAATATTTAGTGTGGCAAAAAAAGAAGCAGCTGGGCCCAGGTGGCTCATGCCTACAATCCTAGCTACTCAGGAAGCTGAGATCTAAGGATCATGGTTCAAAGCCAGTCCAGGCAGGAAAGTCTATGAGACTCTTAGCTTGAATCAACTACCAGAAAACTGGAAGTGATGCGGTGGCTCAAGGTGGTAGAATCCAGAATCGTAGCCCTGAGCAAAAGCACTCAGGGACAGCTACTAGGTCTGCTCTGAGGTCATGTCCCATGACCAACGAGAGAGAGAGAGAGAGAGAGAGAGAGAGAGAGAGAGAGAGAGAGAGAGAGAGAGAGAGAGAGAGAGAGAGAGAAAATTGAGAATATATAGTCTTTTAGATTGAGCCCCCTGCAGGTTTGTCTCCAATACCATACATTGGAACTTATTATTTCTTGGCTGTTTGATATCTTCCAGGTTCTTCTGTGCTTTAGAGGGGGAATTTTGAAATTATGCAGGAACCAGGGCACCAAATAGTAAAACATGCGAGGTATGGTGAAAGTCAGGGTGTCTGGGAATGGTCCATTAGAATGCGTCTAACAACGGGAGATGCGGAATGTGTAATTATATTAGGAAGTCCTGTGGTGAAGGTTCTAGATGACGGATCTAATTCATAGCTAACACACGTGTGATGAGGAAAAACACATAACATGGTGTGATAATTCAGCATAGCCTACAAGGAGAGTGGCCCCCAAATCGGTCGTTGGAATCGTTTTCTTTTGCTTTGCAATAGGAAGTTTTGTGTCAAAAAGCAGGGAAATGGGCTGAGGTGCTTGATGATCTTTCCAGTATGGCATTAATCATTTAGTAATGATTAAAAGCCTCTCCTGCATCTGAGGATTGTATGTGGCCAGCACAAACAGAAAAGTCCAAGAAACCACATTACCCCAGGAAAGACCAGTGCAGTCCTGCATACCTGTAACCCCAGCAATGCTACAGGAGGGCTAAACTGGGCTCAGGCGTACGCCTGGGTGGGATTTGAGACCCTAAGCTAAAAACAACCAGCAAGACACCAGGGCTAGAGGCCTGGCTCAAGCAAGCATGAAGCCCAGTACTTCATAAAAAGTCCTTTCCTGCCTTCATTTTATTTTGGGACCAATTGGCCAGACCTAGTTTGAGGACTGTTTCTCCCCAACCCCACAGCCATTGAGTTGGGCTAATGATTTAAGAAATCTGCATAATGATGATGGGTGACCTCTAATAGACAAAAGGAGAAACATTTAATATCGTGTGCTTCCCAATGAATCAAGGGTGGATTCTTGCCAGCCCGGCAGACCAAGCCTGGATCTAATCAAGCTCCAGGATCTAACTACAATTTAGCAATCAGTTGAATTCAGGCTATGTGCTATGTGGAGCTCTAAAGATGTATAATTTGGTTTCTTCAATAAATAAATGTGGTGTGTGTGTGTGTGTGTGTGTGTGTGTGTGTGTGAGAGAGAGAGAGAGAGAGAGAGAGAGAGAGAGAGAGAGCAAGACAGACAGACAGACAAAAGAAAAGAGAAAGAAAAGACTATGAGAATATATCAGCTTTTTTCTTTTTTCTTTTTTTGTCAGTCTTGGGTCTTGAATTCAGGGCCTGGGCACTGTTCTTGGACATTTTTTGCTCAAGGCTAGTGCTCTGCCACTTGAGCCATAGTGCCACTTCTGGCTTTTTCTATATATGTGGTACCAGGGAACTAACCCAAGGCTTTGTGCATGCTAGGCGAGCATGCTGCTCCCGGTCCAATGTATCAGCTTTATTGCTCTATACATCTTATTGGATTCGAATTCAAATACTTTAAATTATGGGGATAATAGGGAAAGTTAGAAAACTTAAGACTATAGATTGGATATTTGAGGATATTAGAAATTAGTGTTTGGTGCTTTCACAGTGTTAGGGTTGTATTTTCGAGATAAGAGTTTACCTTTTTTTTTTTCTTTGTCAGTCATGGGATTTGAACTCTGGGCCTGGGTGTCGTCCCTGAGCTCTTCAGCTCAAGGCTACTGCCCTATCCCTTGAGCCACAGCGCCACTTCCAGTTCTCTAGTGGTTAATTGGAGAGAAGAGTCTCACGGACTTTAGTGCTAGGCTGGCTTTGAACCGCGATCCTCGGATCTCAGCCTCCTGAGACAAGGGTGACATGGTGTGAGCTACCGTGCCCAGCTACTTTACCTTTTCGGTCATCCTGAAGTTTTAACTAATCCTATGGTGAAACATCTAAAATTTTCCAGCCAGCATGCATCATGATAGCTGAAAAGAGCTGGGCAAGAGGAGATAGTACAATACCCTCTCCCTGGACTGACAAGGAGTGAAGGTGGCTGCCAGGCACAAACCTGTTTGCCTTCTGCTTAGCAATTTTCACAATGAAAAGCTAAACACACTTAAACCATTTTATTTCAGTGGGGCCTCAGTCTCTTGCAGCCCAACCTCAACCTCACAGCACACGGGATGGGTCACTCAGCCTTCCAGCTTCTCATTTGGTTGTTATTAGGGACAATTAAATGTACAGAGTTTCCTGTCATTTTCTACACACACACACACACACACACACACACACACACAATTTTGACCAAATTCAACCTTCCCTTCCCTCTGCTCCTTCCTTCCTTCCTTCCCTTCTTACCCTCCTGCCTGCCTGCCTCCTTCTCCTCCTTCCCTATTTCCCTCCTCCCTTCCTTCCCTGTCTCTATGACTTAGTCTCTGTCTGGATGTTGTCCCTAAGCTCTTTTTTTTTTGCCAGCCCTAGGCTTGAGCTCAGGGCTTGAGCACTGTCCTTGGAATTTCTCAAGGCTAGAGCTCTACCACTTGAGCCTCAGCACCACTTCTGGCTTTTTTTTTTTTTTCCTATGTGTGGTACCGAGGAATCGAACCGGGGCCTTCGTGCATGCTAGGCAAGCACTCTACCACTAGGCCAAACTCCTGGCCCCTCCCTAAGCTCTTTTTGTTCAAGGCTAGCACTCTACCTCTTAATTGAAGTTAAGAGTTTCATAGACTTTCCTGCCTGGACTAAATTTGAACCAGAATCTTTAGATCTCAGCCCCCCTGAGAAGCTGAAATCACAGACTGAATCATGAGCGTTTGGCCCATGTCTCACTATCATTTCTTTTTTGGTCTAGATTCTGCATTTGAGCCCAAACATGTGTCACTATGTCATTTAATAGAACCATCTTCAGTTCCATTTATTTTCTTCTGAATGACATTTCGTTCTTTATTCCTAAATATTCTATTGCGTGAATGCATTGCATTCTTCGTAATCCAGCCATTGGTTTGAGGGTGTTGAGGCTGATTCCACGTGGGTCTCCATCCTGCATTGACTCCCATTCTTTTGGATGTGCGTCCAAGCGTGACCTGCCCAGCTCTACACAGGAATCCACCATGGATACCTCATCCACATTCCCACCAGCAGCCTGAGGGCCTTCCCGACCTGTCCTGCCGGCGGCATCTGCTGTTCTGTTGATGCCCATTCCCCAGCCCGGTCCAGGTCTGATTGGCTAAAGATGGAGGAATATTTTCTCCTCCAGTTATTGGCCTTTTATAGTTCTCCAAAGAACTCGTTGGGCTCATTGGCCCATTTCTTCATTAGGTTCTTGGTTCTTGTGTGTGTGTGTGTGTGTGTGTGTTTTCCTTTTGGAGCTCTTTGTGTATTTTGCATATTAATCCTCTGCATGATGAATAGCTGGCAAAGGTTTTGCTCCCATTCTGTGGGGTGTGTCTTTCCTTGGATGCACAGAAGGCTGTTTGATTCTGTGCCATCCCATTTGCCATTTGCTCTCATTTCCTGAGCAACTGCATCCCATTTGCAGGGGTTGGGAGATCCAGGACTGGACCTGGGGGGGGAAGGGGGGAGGTCCTGGGATGTGGCATGACCCAGGTGACACTGTGGGCTGGGTGATGCTGTGGTTGATGGAGCTTTGTTCTCTGACACTGGCTTGTCACTTCCCAACTCCTTTTTGTCATGAAAAATCCCAATAGAGTAGTGACTCCTGATCAGGGGACAGATTTCCCAGGCCAGCGCTGATGGCTCACACACGCTGAGATCTTAAGATCATGGGTCAAAGCCAGCCTGGGCAGGAATCCATAAAATTCTTATTTATAATAACAGCACCCCTCTTTCCTAACCCCCCCCCAAAATGCCAGAAGTAGAGCTGTGGTAGAATGCTAGCCTTGAGTGAAAAAGCTCAGGGACAGTGCCCAAGCTTTGAGTTCAAGTCCCAGGACTAGTACAAAGAGGGGGTTTGAGGGAGGGAGAGAGAAAGTGGGGGTGGGTGTCGGCAGCTCATACCTGTAATCCTAGCTACTCAGGAGCTTGAGATCTGAGGACTGGACTGTGGTTTAAAGCTACCTGAGACAGAAAAGTAACCATGAAACTTTCTTTTTTTTTTTTTTTTTTTTTGTGGGTTGTGGAGCTTGAACTCTGGTCCTGGGCATTGTCGCTGAGCTCTTCAGCTCAAGGCTACCGCCCTACCTCTGGAGCCACAGCACCACTTCTGGTTTTCTGGTGGTTAATTGGAGATAAGTCTCATGAACGAGCTAGAAGTAGGGCTGTGCTAGCCTTGAGCAAAAGGAGCCCAGGGATAGCACCCAGGTACAGAGTTGAAGCCTGAGGATGGGCAAAAGAGGAGAAAAAAGCACTCCCCCACCCCCACACAGGGTGGTCAGCATTTCGAACCTTTTGATGCTCCCAGTCAGAGGGGAAGAAGGGGAGCAGGGGGGCCCGGGGAAGGACCATGGCTAGCAGTGGTCAGGGGAAAGCACTTGTGCCAGGGAGCTGGCGAGTTTAGATGAGCCAGTGAGACCCTATACTTCCTGTGTGGTGCCCCTCAACCCCACCTGTGTGCAGGAATCCTGGCCTCTCAACCTCTCTGAAATGGGAGAGGCTGCAGCCTTAGGAACACAGACACATATCCCCTCCACCTGCTGTGGACATGGGGGACACAACCCCATATGTGCATTCATCCCTCCTCTCAACACGCCCCTCCTGCCCATTGAGAGCCCCCAGTTTCAACAATCACTGCCCTAATGGGCTACTCCAGCCCTGGAACAAACACCCTAGTCCCGGGCAGAGAATGGGAAGGTCAGAGAGGCTATGGCTTCAGGCAGCCACCGCTTCCCCCACAGCCAGCCAAGATTGGTCCCCTTACCAGCTTAGAGGACTCTCCAAGCCAGCTGCTGCTCAAAACCAGCACGAAGGCCTTGCTCAATTCTCATGTTTCCTGCCAGGGCAACGGCAGGCAGCTGCTTGTGATGACTGGTAAAGATAATGAATGGGGGGTGGGGGGAATCACAACGGGCAAAAAGCATCAGTCTGGGAGCCAGCCCCACATTTCTGTGACCCTCCATTTCCCCTGCCCTCACCCCTGAATGTCGGAGAAGAGCAGTGCATGCAGGTTTGCAAGCTCCAGAAGGATGCACTGAAAACTCCATTAGCACTTTTTCAGAGTCTTGCATATGCCGTTTCCCCTCTGGCACTGGTATGACCCATCTGTGTACGAGGACCCCAAGTGCACCCCCCAGCTTTACGGTGCCGGGGAAGCCTTCTTGAAGCCTTCCCTGCCCTGCTCTCCCCTCTGCAGCCCTGTACCAGGAAGCCCGGGCAGGGCTGTGAGGACAACATGGGGGTGGGGGTGGGGGATAAGACACATGGGGGAGGCAGAGAGAGGAAGGCAATCAAAACACAACAACCAAACCAACCTTTTAAATAGCAACTTTTAAAAATATAAAAACAGCTCATTACAACGACTTTTTTTTTTTTTTTTTTGTCTTTTCAGGAATCATGTTCTTCTACCCTCGCCCTTCCTTCTGGATTACAGCCTTCATAAGACATCCAGGGCCAGAGCCCGGTGATCACAATGCCCCATGCCTTCCTTTGAAAGGCACGGGTGCAGGGCCAGCTCCAGTCTCCACCAAGTCTTGGTCTCTGCCTGCCTGGCATAGCGGCTCTGCCTGAGAGCACCACAGGCAGGTTTCCCAGAAGCCCTTTCTTCTTTCTAGCCAGACCAAACCCCCATTATAAAACAATCCATAAAAATGCGGTATAAAAATTCTCTTCCATATGCTACATCTGTAGAGACCCCCTCCAACGGGATGCACACAGCTAACTTTAGCTTCTCTCTTAAAAGAAGAAAACAAAACAACAAAACCAGACCCAAACACAAACCAACGAAATCCCCAACACCTCACATTTGGTGTCACAAAGTGGTAGTGGCATCTGCTGTCACCTGCCAGGGACCATGAGATGAAGGATACAGGAGTCCAGGCTGTGTTCCCCTAAATCCTAGTCCCATGAATCACCCCAGGAGTTGAGGGGTGAGGGAGAGGAAGGAGGGGCTTATCTTGAAGATCCACAACTCTGGAGGGTTTCTTTCTCCTCCTTGAGGGACAGGAAGGCAGGCAAGGAGAGAAGACATTTTGTAAAAGGACATCACTTCTAATTCTTTTTTTTTATTATTATTCAAAAAAAGAAAGAAAAAAAAAAAACAAAAACTAAAAACAAAACAACGAAACAAGAAAGCACCCGCACCAGTTGCAGTTTTCTCTGGCAGCTCCCTGAGCTGAGTTACTAGAAGTTTCTCTCTCTCTCTCTCTCTCCTGTGGTCCTTTTTCAGGCTGCCCTGCTAGAACTGTCTTTCTTACCACAATGACTGGATGTGCACCAAAGAGAAATATGGACCCAGGACAGAGAGGAGGGGGACAGAAAAAAGGGGGGGGGGAGAGGACAGAGAGACAGACAGAGCAAGATAGAGGCCTGGGAAAGCTCAAAGTGCACACAGCACACAGATGCAAACAAAAAGTCCAGTTGTGCCTGTATGTGTAGGTCAGACCTGCCCTTCTCAACACAGCCAGTCTCAGTCATCAGGCATGCTTAGATGTCAGTGACATCATGGCAGGCTCTGCAGCCCAGGACTTTTCTTCCTCGGCCTATTGCTCTCTGGCCCCAACTACCTTTCCAATATAGGAAATTCTGTTTATAAGAGAGAGAGGGAGGGGGGCGGGGGAGAGTAGGGAGAGAGAAGGGAAGAGAAGAAAAGCCACCATGAGAGTGGGCTACAAATACAGCAGGCAACGGAGGCACAAGGTTCCGGTGAGGCCCCCCCCCTTCCTTGGCCACCGGCACTAAAGAGTCTGTTATTTACATTTTCACAAACCTGTGCTCTGTACAATGGGGAACAAGACTCTCCCCTCCCTCCCTTCCCCACACAGCACTATGGTCAGCTCCAGTGTCCTGGACTCAAGGCTGGAGGGGACAGGTCAGTAGAAAGGGGAGGAAGAGACAGAGATGCATGAGGGTATCTGTGGGAAACTGGAGCCAAGGTCTCCAAAATAAATCTATTTGTAGCATCAGCCAGCACTGTGAAGGGGGAGAGGAGAAAAATCCTGCAGCCAGGCCCCAGGCCCATGCGGGGTGTACATGCCCTCTGCCTGCTGGCGCACCCCAAACGTGCTGCTCACGGCATCCTCAGTCCCTGCCAGAGCCACGGTAGTATCTCCCAGAGTCAGAGTCCTCGTTCAGTAGATGACCTCATAAACCGTGGCCTTCTTGTCACCAGAGCCTGTTACAATGTATTTGTCATCCGCCGAAATGTCACAGCTCAACACAGAGGAGGATTCTTTCGACTGTTGGAGGGAGGCAGATTAAGAGGAGGAATTCATTCTCTGCAGCCCATGCCAGGCCCAGTTTACAAATAAGTTGGTGCAATTCTGAGCTATAGAAGCATCACGTGCCCCATGTCAGCCTGGAAACCCAGGGCCAGGGCCCTGGGCTCAGAAAGGGACATGTGTGACACACAGGACACCAGACATGGCAGACATGTGTGAGTGTGCATATGTGTGCCCATGTCTGAGAAGGGGCAATCCTGTACGCCCCCATTTACCCATGTCCGAAGCCACGCCCCCTCCCACTCCTCCTCACCCTGAACCACCAATCAGAACAGGCACTCTGGCAGTGAAGCCTCTCTGAGCACTCAGCTGCCACAACCACCTTCCACAGGGCCCAGTGCCATTGTGTGACCTTGCTCCCTTGGTCCAGGTGAGGCTCTCAGGGGTCAGAGGCCATCAGCAAAATACATATCAGGCTATAATCCCTCTCCTCCGCGCCGCCCCCCCAACCCCAGACCTCTCAGGATGACCCATTTTGGGTCTCCATAATGTAGTCTGGGAAAGGGTCGGGGCAGCCCAGGGGCTGCATCCTGAAGAGCAGGGAGTGGGTAGGATACAGGGTGGCAGGTGGATGGGGTGTGGACCCACCTGGAAGATGCTGGCCCCGTACGGCGTCCGCCAGGCGTTGAGGAGGTTGTCTTTCCCAGTGCTCACAAACCATTTGCCTGCAGGTAGAGCAGAGCAAGCTTAGGCCTGAGACCCTGGCCTTCTACAGCAGGACGGGCCCCAGACTCGGGATGGGAAAAGATAATATCTACAGTTAACAATCCTAGCAGGAGAGTGGGTGTTGTGCTCATGCGCCTGGCAAGGTCTCCACGGGGCTTTGAGGGTCCCCAGCTGTGGGTGGAAGGATGGATGGCTGCCAATCACTCCTGATCCCTTCCTACCCTGCTATCAGGAGCCCTACCCAACCCCCCCCAGCCAGGTCCCCGCGGCCAGGCTCACCACAGCAGGCAAACTTTAGGGACAGCACACAGCTCTCGTGCAGGTGCAGCTGGTACTTGTCTGGCTTGGTGTGGTGCAGCACCTCCACATTACTGCTCTCCATCCCCACGGCCAGCCACTCTCCGGTGGGGCAGTACCCCAGAGAGAAGATCTGTGGGCACACAGATGGCTCAGTTTCCTGGCTCAGTTGGGGCCCGGAGCTCAGCTGGCCAGGCTCAGGGCCCATCATCCAGCTGCCCTGTGGTTCAGAGAACCCCAGGCCATCCCACCATGAGGAAGCCCCAAACAGATGGAATGCCCCACTTCCAGGCATTGGAGCTTCTACCAGGAGGCCTTTCCAGAAGGGCGGTGTGGGGCGGGGCGGGGCGTGCGTGGGTCTCCTAGGGCGCGTACCTGGGAGGTGAAGTCGTGCTGCTGCAGCTGCCGACCCTCTCGCAGATCCCAGGAGCGCACGGTGTTGTCCAGGCCTCCAGTCCACAGCTTGGTACCATCGTGGGAGATGTCTATACAGCTGGCCCCATCTGTGTGGCCCTGGAACTGCCTACAGGGCCATGAGGGAGGAAGCATTGAGCCCCAGCCAGGGAACCGTGTCACCCCCTCCACTGCCAGGCCAGCATCTGTGCTCTGGAGGCCCCATACCTCTCCTGTTCTAGCCTCCTTCCTCCTAGCCTCCTGGAGACATCCCCCAATCTCTGCCTCCACAAAGCCATCTTGGGCCGATCTGAGCCCTGGGCCTGGCCAGGCAGGGCCAGGGTCCTGGGAAAGTGCCAGGCTGCCAGGACAAGGCAGGACCTCCTTTTCCCCGCCCCTCACCTGACCAGCGTCTGGTTGTGCAGGTCCCAGACAGCAATGTTGCCGTCGCTACAGCAGGAGAAGCAGACTTTGGCGTCAGGGCTGATGGCCAGGGCATAGCAGGCGGGAGCGGAGGAGGTCAGCTCGGCCTTGATGCGGGGCGTGGGCGATGCCAGGTCCCAGATGGTGAGCGTGCTGGCCTCTCCGCCCACAATGAGCGTGCGCCCGTCCGGCAGCAGCTTGCACGAGCGGATGTAGTTGTCCCTGTTCTAGAGGGAGATGAGCAGAATCAAACACAGCCAACTCAGGGTTGTGCCAGGCCCCAAGGGTCTAGGAGGCCTGCTCTACTCTGCTTGTAGCTGGAGATGGGGCAGGGGATGGTGTGTGTGTGGGGGGGAGGCTTACCAGGCAGTCGAGCTGGGAGATGGGGCTCTTGCTGCCTGGCTGGCTGATATCCCAGATCTTCACACAGCCCTTGCCCCCCGTGTAGACGTGCCGGGTGGGGTTGCTAATGGTCACTGCACACACCACCTCCCCGTGGCTCAGCGTGTTGATCTGCCGGGCGTGTCTGGGGATGCCAGGGCCTGCCAGGGCGTCGTGGGGGAAGGGCACGGGCTGGATCTGCCCGTCGGCGCTCACGTGGAAAGAGTAGGCCCTGAAAAGGGGAGGAAGGTCACCCCTGCCATCCAGCACCAGTACACACCAGCCGGAACAGCTGCCCTGGCCCCCAGCCCTCCCCATGGAACTCCGGCAGATCCTGGAGGCCCAGGGCTCCAAGAAACGTGACATCCCCGCCTTGAATTCCACTCCGTTTTATACATATAAACCATATGTGTGTTATACTATACACAAATAACACATAGAAGTATATATACTTATAATGTGTAATAAATATAGAGAAGTTATATATAATAAACATATAGAGAGAAACGTTACATGCATATACATATATAAAACCTTGTTTCAAACCAGCCAATAAGCCCCACAGGCAGGTTGGAATGCCAATTTCCTGTCATCTGTAGTCCCTATACATGCTAGCCCAGGAAAAGCCCCAGCTAAGTGCCAGCCCTTGCATGGCTTGCCAGTGGGTGAGGCAGAGCAGACAGCAGTCAAGGTGGGGGACAGTGTAATGTGGGGTGGGGGTGGGGCTTGAACACATGAAGTCAAGATTCTCCACAACCATCTGAGTACCCCCTGTGTGCTCAACCTTTTCCCTCTGCAAGCTCTGGGCCCTGGGGGCAAGGAAGGGCTATGACCAGCACAGTCACTGGGTACCCCTTCTTCCCACAGCCAATGAATGGGGACTCAACACCCCCCCATCCCCAGGAACTGATCACCCCCCTCAAGAGCCAGGCATTATCCCAAGGGATGGAGCCCATGGTGGAGAGAAAGGGGGGAGACCTCCCCTCTGCTGCCCCACAAACAACAAAGTAGGCTTACGGTTTCCCTCCGGGAATAGTGGCGAGGCTGGAAGGCAGGCCTGTGGCCCGCATGGGGGGATGAGGGTCAAAACCAACCTGTAAAGAAAGGGAAGGGGCCCGCAGTAAGCCCCCACATAGCTTATCCTGTCCCCAAGTAGTCACCATCCCCTGATGTCACTGTCTCCTGGGCCTACTGCACAGCTCAGCTTCTCCACAGCAGAGCTGGAATAGGCCAAGCGCCCTGCTCTAAACAGCACAGGGAATAGGTGGGGCCAGTCCAGACCCCCAGCTCTGACTTAGTATCCGCCCAGATCCATAAGGCAGAGCTAGCCTAGCCCTGCTTCCCCTAGAGTCCACTGGCGAGGAGTGGGGACTCGCCTCCACATAGAAAGTTCAGAGAGGCCCTCAAAGGGCCTCCCGTCAACCCTCACCTCTGACTTTTGTCCATCCAGTTACTGACCCATCTGCCTACAGCATGGCAGTCCCCCTGGGCCAGGCGGGAGGGGCGCAGAGAGGCTGCCTTGCACGTGTGGCCGAGAAACCAGCAAGTAGATACAGGAGGATGAGGGGCACGCCCTGCCCACACTAAAATCTGGGCCTTTTTGGCCAATTCTGGCCTCTGATAAATCTCCCAGAAGGCTATCAGTGTGGTCCTTACCCCAAGGACCCCATCTAACCCCGCCAAGCTCAGAACTCCCCAGCCAGCCTCCCCCAACCCCCACCCCCTCCAAAAAAAGGAGCCAAAAGGTCTACGTACAGCTCCAAAGCTCACCATTGGTGACCGGCCGTAGGCGGCGGCAGCTGCGGCGGCCGCACTCATCTGGGGCGGGATGCTGTGAAGGCTGGCGTAAGCACTGGGGCTGGTGAGGGAGCCGTTCATCTCGTGGTGGCTCATCATGGCGAAGGGGGCGGCGTAGGACCCGGTGATGGAGATGGGGGCGCGGAGGGCAGAGGCTGGAGGGGGAGGGAGGCATCAGTGGGAGGGCTGCCTCTGCATCTTGTACCCTAAGGCTGCCACCGACCCCCACCCCTCCCAAATGGGGGTCCCCGCTTATGGAGCCCAGGACAAGGAGCAGAGTGGGGGCAATCCCAGCCATGCCGTGCCTACCCATTATACCTATGGGGTCCATGCCTGGGGGTTTACCGGGCATAGCCCGGAGCCCAGGGGTCGTGCTGGTGCCTGGCGTGGGGGCATCGTTCCTTGGTGTTGGAGTATTGGACTTGAGCCCGGGAGTGGAGGACTTGTCGTTCTGCAGAGGGGAGCAATAGGGATCATTTCTTCCAAGGTACCCACAGCCTCATTCTTTCTTCCTCCCCTTCCCTCTCCCCCACCTCTCCCTCCCTCCCTCCCTCCACACCTCCCCTCTCCCTCCCCCACCTACATGACCAAGTTCTTTGGTCTTGGAGGATGGCGTGCTGCTGGAAGAGGCCACTGAGGCAGGGCTGGCAGGGGCATCCTTCTTCAGGCCCCGAGCCTTGTCCAGACCGTTCTCGGGAGGGGAGTGTGCAGGGCTGACCCGGGGCGTGGCTGGGTCCTGAAAACACAGTCGTGCAGAGTAATTCAGGAAAGCCCAGGGCAGGTTGGAATCCCCTCTGTCCCAGAAACAGGGAGGGAGAGGGGATGGATAGCGGAGTAGAGCTTGAATGACAGTCTGGGGGTGGGGGGAGCAAGGGTTGGGGACAGTGACCCATCCAAGCTCAAACACAATGAAAGACTAACAGGCCGGGCCTCACTTAGGCAACTCCTGCCCCACTGAGTGGACCCCAGAGCACAGGAGGGCAGTGGATTCTAAGACTGGGAGACACCTGTACGGAGCTTCTCCAGGCACAAGCACTTGGCCACCACGTGCTCGGTTCCTCCTGACCCACCAGATACCCCAGGAGGCAGCAGGGAGAGCACCACCCAGGCCAACCCAACCTACAGCAGCGAGCACCCAGGCTGCCCTACCTCATTCGAGACATCCACCACCAGATCGTCACTCTTGTCCCCATCGCTGTCCTGCAACCAAGAGAGTGGCCAGTGGGCCAGTGAGATCCTGACCTTTCCCTCCCAGCTGCTTCCAGACCAGTCTCCTGGGGTCTAGAACTTTCTCTGTCTCCATGCTCACTGGGCAGTCCCACAGACACCCGCCCTACCATTACACCCCAACATCTCACCCGTTGTGTCTCTATGGTCTACTGGGACAAGGCCCCTGGGTGCAGCTGTCACCCTAGCTCAGCTTGACCATGTCTTGCTAGGGTCCCCCTCCCCATACTAGAAACCTGGCTGTGGCTGAGTGGAGTAGGGGGTCTCGTGTAGTCAAATGTCAGCCACGAGAGAGAAAGTGACGGGACAGCACCCAGGCCCTTCCTGAGTTCAAGCCCCAAGTGTGTGTGAGCATTCACACCTAAGTATTTCACATGCACCACGAGCACATTCAGCTCACACCTCTCATCCTAGCTACTGGGGAGGCGACGATCTGAGGATCAAGGATTAAAGCCGTTCAAGGTGGGAAAGTCAGTGAGACTCTTATATCCAACAAACCACCCCAAAACTAGAAGTGGAGCTGTGGCTTGATCAAGTGGTAGCGCCTTAGCCATTGGCAAAAAAGAAAACAAAAAAAAAAAAAACCCTCAGGAATAGTACTCAGGTCCTAAGTTCAAGCCCCAGGACCAATACCACGGCTAAGATGCTGACATCTGGGACAGCCTATGGGAGTGCCTGATTTAGAGCTGGCTGGGATTGTGGGAGCCTTAAAGAAGATCCCCAGACTTGACAGGCCAGAACACCCCGGTCCCCAACTCCACAGCGGGTGTGAACTCCCAGGGGCCCAGCCCATTGGTATTTCAGTGGCTGCCCCCTCTCCCCGTCCCAGGGAGCTCAGGCCACAGCTCAGCCACACTTTGGGCCCCCACCCCACCCAGCCCACCCAGGTGGCCCAGGCCAGACATACGTATCGGCTCAGGCTATCCTTCTCCTCGGCTTTCCTCTTCTTGGCTTCCATACTGTAGTCCGCAGAGCCCCGGTGTTTCTCGCTTGCCCGGAGACTTTCTGAGGGCGACACTGAGTTATTCTGCAAGCAAACAAGAGGATGTGGGGGGTCAAAACCTCAAGAGTTGACATGGCGAACTCATGCAGGTAGCATGAAAACACAGAGCAAGGAGATGAGTTCTCTCTTCTGGGACTTGCAGCCTGGCTGGGGAACCCAGCCTGGGTCCTGATGGGAGGGGAGGTTCAGGAGATGGGGCGCAGGTTTTGCCAGCGAGCACTCTCCTTCTGTAGCAAGAACACTGCCATGGAATAACCATGAAGGACTGGTTGTTTCACGGCCCCTGAGGGCACTGCGGGCAGCTATGACCTGAGGGAGGAGTTTGTCTATGCTCTAAGTAGGGATGTGGGAGTTCAAATCTCTTAAATGAAAGATGAGTCTGAGCCCAGGGTCTCAAGCGGTGCAAAAATAAAGAGACCAATAATGGGCACCAGCTGCTTCCAACAAGGCCCTAAGTGCCCATCCTGCTTCCCCACGATGCCATCAGAACCTCTGCCTCCCGGGGAAGACTGAGGGTGAAGGAAGGGAAGCCAGCTGATGCAAACCAGGGCCTCTGGGGGGCTGCCTAGGGCAGGACAAGCCCCATAGGCCCAGCGGCCATGAGGATTCAGAGCCCCACAGGCCTGGCTGGGGGGGGAGAGGTAGGAAGGAGGAGGAGACAGGGGACATTGACCCAATGGCAGAGGCCAGAGTGTATGCAGGGGAACTGGGTGGATTTTGACTATCACCAAGCAGAGGGCTGTGAGCTCCACCAGTGGCCCTTAGGCTCTGATTGGATCCTCCTCTCTAGAGGCCCTTCAGCACCCCAGCACTCTCCATTCCTGGGACCACCTGCCTTGGGAATGGGCCTGGCGCCCCACAAGAGGCGGAATGGACTGAGCAATGGTCCTTATCCACCATGTGAGCTTTGAGTCTAGCTACAGGGATGGAAAAGGCTAGCGGGTCCCCAGCACTAGCAGAGCAGAGATACATGGCGGGGGGTGGGGGGAGGGTGTCACAGGGGACAGAAATAACCATTCAGAAGAGGACAGAGCCAAAGGCAAAGTCACTGCTCCCTCTCCTCCATTTTATCACAGGCCAGCACTGGCCCAGGGGCAGGTAGATTGGAGAAGGAATGTGTTGTACAGCAGATGGGTGGTGTTTAGGGGGAGCTGGTGATGGTGCAGGAGCCAGCCACAAAACTGAATTTCCTTTCTTAAGCCCGTTTCTGGGCAGCCCTTCCCTGTCAAGTTTCTGCCTTGCAGCAAAATTAAAATGGCAGAGTTATCAAGCCTTGAAGAAAAGATGGAGGTAATGGGACTGCAGCTCAATCTTGCCCACAGCCGGGCATATGAGAGATAGAGAGAGAGAGAGAGAGAGAGAAAGAAGGGGGGTGGGGAGGGAAGGGTGGTGCACAGCCGCAATTCAATTAGCTGTTGCAAGCACCCGCAGAAAAATCACCATCATTTCATTTCATTTCCTCCGATGGGGGGTGGCCACCTCGTGCTAAGCAGAAATGCTTCCAGCCCCCGGGCTGCCTGCCCCTCACAGGCAAGGAGGGGAGGATGGGGAGAAGGGAGGGGAGGGAAAAGTGGGGGGGGGGGGCCGCGTGCAGCAGCTCTGCGGTGGGAGCACAGTAAGCTCTTTCTTCTCATGCAGTCAGGCTGAAAACCCTCCCTGCTACCAGAGAGCCGTGTCAGGCATTTAGCGGCATCGATCCAGCCCGCCTCTGGCTGGCAGGCGGCCAAAAAACTAAGTATTTTTTATTGCTTGGGCTACACAAGGAAATATGAATGAAGCCACCTCTAATTGGACTCCAGACTCACCCCTCTGGGACGGCTTCCAGCCCATCCACCCGTCTCCCTCCCGCTCTGTCCTTCCTGCTTCTCCACTCATCTGTTGACAACCTGATTTCCAAAGGCCGATTATTCTAGTCTACACCAGCCAACATCACCATCGCCACACCCCCCTCCCCCTCCCTTCCCCCCTCCCAGCCTTCAGCTCCTGTCCCAAGTGCCCCAGCCCTGCCCCCAGACTGGTCAGATTCATTCCTAATTCATCCTTGAGCAGCAACCCCCTTGTGCCCCTCTGCCGTGCCCTGCACGGAAGTCGGTGGCTTAGCTCTTGAGAAGCCCTTGGGCTTCTAAGCTTTCACCAGTGGTGGCGGCGGGGGGGGGGGGGGGGGGGGGGGGAGGGGGCTCAGAGCCAAAAACAAACTGAAATGAGGATGCTGTAAAAGACCCAGAGACTTATAGGGGTTCAAATGCCCACTCACTTGTGGAGTCTTGTTTTTATTTTTCTCTTTTTTTTTTTTTTTTGCCAGTCCTGGGCTTGAGCTCAGGGCCTGATCACTGTCCTTGGACTTTCTCAAGGCTAGAGCTCTACCACTTGAGCCTCAGCACCACTTCTAGCTTTTTTCTATATATGTGGTACCGAGGAATCGAACCCGGGTCTTCATGCATGCTAGGCAAGCACTTTAACCACTAGGCCAAACTCCCGGCCCTATTTTTCTCTTTTTTTGGGGGGTGGCTTTTAAACAAAGCTAACTGGGCAGGGCTAATTCCCACAGTATGCATACAAGAAACAGAGAGGCCAAGAGTGGGAGCCTTCTCGTAAAGCTGGGGCCAAAACTAAGCCTGAAGGTCCAAGACAGACACACTGCTATCCAGACAAACTTCCTCTCTAATGACTGTTCTTTACTACCGAGCCATGCCTGGGTCCAAATGGAGACCGGGATTTCTGAACACATAGGCTGGGTGAGGAGTCACAGCAATCCTGCTGCTAATGGGGAGGTTTGAAACCTCAGCCTGGGAGAAGGGAGGGCAGATAGGATGAAGGCTGCTGTCTGGGATGGTTAGTTAACTGGCCTTCCAAGTCCCACATAACACGGAGGTAATAAGCAAAGCCATCCTAACAGATTAGATGGCCCCAGACACAAGGACGGCAATGAGGAATAACAGCTCTGCTAATCGCTGGAGGATTTTCTCATCCAGGCTCTGCCGCGCTGGTGCAGAACCACCTTGGAGCCACAGTGCGATCAGAAAGATTTACAACAAATCTCAGAGCTTGGCCGACACATTCGCAGCCTGGCTCTTTCATGCCTGCTTGCTAGCACTTTCTTAAGCCAAGTAAAAAGCTCACAACAGGAAGAAGCCCCGGGCCTTTGAAGGAAAAGGCACTGGGATCAGAAAGCAGGCATCTACCACACAGGGTGGAGAAAAGCTTTGCCAGGGGTGGGGGCACCTGGGGTCCTTTAACTCTGGCTCAGTCCTGTGATGCCACAAAGCCCTTTGGAAGAGGCAGGTCTGATTAGCTGCTCATTTCCTATGACATGAAATCTGGGACGATTTAGCCAAGCCTGGAGGGAAAAAGCACTTCCACAATGGAGTGCCAAGCTCAACCAACAGGTGATGGTAGGCCCAGTTTTATGACCGTAATCAACCCCCTCCCACCAGACCCAACAGAGAAACTGGGTCTGAGAAGGCCCAGCAAATAACACAATGCTCAGCTTCAACCCACAGGACAGAACAGAGCGCACCCCCCCACCCCCTGACCTGGACTAAGGTCAACTATACAACCCATAGACTGGTGCCGGCCCACAGCTCAGAGCAAGACCAGGCCCCACTCCCAAGCCCACCCCACAGAACCCAGAATCACACACTCACCGCACTCGAGTCTCTCTCTTTGGGGAAAGAAGTATAGACAGCAGCAAGGTCCGTGTGATTCCCCAGAGAAAAAGAAGAACAACAACAGCGGTCAGTTCAGCGCAGCTGGTTTTGTGATTCGTCACAATGTCAACGGGTCAGAAGGCCTGGCTCACAATGTCTGTGCCACCATTAGGTGACAATGGCTCTGTGTGGGATATTAAATACTCCAGCTCCAGCACAGCCCCCATGCCAGTGCCCAGAGTGGAAACTAGGAGTTAAGAAGAACATTATTTGGGCCAGGCACAGTAGCTCACGCTTGTAATCCTAGCTACTCAGGAGACTGAGATCTGAGGATCTCGGTTCAAAGCCAGCCTGGGCACTAAAAAGTCCATGAGACTCTTATCTCCAATTAATCACCAGAAAATCAGAAGTGGCGCTGTGGCTCAAGGGTAGGGTGTTAGTCTTGAACTGAAGAGCTCAGGAACAATACCCAGGATTCAAGCCATAACCAAAAAAAGAACATTGTGGGGTAGATTGTGTGTGTGTGTGTGTGTGTGTGTGAGTGTGTGTGTGTGTGTGTTTTAATTACCACCATTCTATTTCATTGCCCAGAAGCCAAAACCTCTGTTTAGCGACACAGGAGCCCACACCCTATGGATCTGCTGAATACAGACCAACCGACCATGGGACACAAAGCTTGACCTCCAGCTCCTTCCAGGACAGGCAGATGCTTGCTCAGAGTCCACCAGTGAGCCAAGTCCTCTCTTCTAGATACAGACCCTTCTTCCCGCCCCTCAGCCTGCAGTGTCCTGGGCCCCATGGGAAGGCTGGCTGGGTGACGGAGTGACTCATCTTCACCATCACTCCCAGCCAGCACGCAGGAGGCACCGCAAACTATAGACAGTCACTGCCAACTCGCCTGATGACGGTCTGTGTGCCCTGCCTGTGCTGGTGAGAATGACACATTTAGAAAAACCAGGTCTTCTGGGATGAGTAGGGGCACTTTGTAGGGGGCAGGGCATAAGCACTGTCTTGACTCTCCCCACTGTGTGTGTGTGCGTGTGTGTGTGTGTATGCACATGCATGTGTACAGGTCCTAGGGCTTGAACTCAGGACCTGGGCCCTTGTCCCTAAGCTTCTTTTGCTCAAGGCTGGTGCTCTACCACTTGAGCCACAGCTCTACTTTCAGCTTTTTGGTGATTCATTCAAATGCTCCAGACTTCCCTGCCTGGGCTGGCTTTGAACTATGATCCTCAAGATCAATGGATGGCTCCCAATCTCTAGTTAACCTCTGGCAGGAGGATGCACTCTGTTCCCATGGTACACAGGTAGTACCTGCCCCACACCTGCTCCCCCAGCCCCAGGCCAGCCCACCCAACCCGAGCCGAGCCACACCTCTGTGCTCCAGGTCATGATGGCTCTTCTCATCCTTCACAGCCAGGTGGGCCTGGCTGCCCAGAGCACCGAGGGCCAGCAACCCGGCACTGCCTCCTGTCACAGGGGGGATCCCAGGAGGCTGGAGACCTGACGGATGGGGTGGCAGCTGAACCGGTGGGCCATGCGTGGCATGGGACAGGTGCTGGGCCTGGAGCTGCTGCTGCTGTGGTGAAGGTGATGGTGAGAACAGAGGTGGCGACAGACAGGGCCATCAATGCCCTATCCCCTCCCTCCCCTCCCCTTCCCTCCCCTCCAGGGAGGAGGCAGCGGGGAAAACACACCCCCAAACCTTACCCTCAGCTCAGTCCACAGGCATGACTTACTCAAAGGCCAGGCAGGAGCAGACTGAACTTCAGACACAGGATCCCACCCTACCCACCTCCAGCCAGTCCAGAACTGCGCTATCCACAGTGCATGCCCTTAGACACCCACCATCACAGCAGCTGGGGGCCCCTCTTTAACTTCTAGGCCAGGCATACAGGCCTTCCACTCCCCCCCACAAAAGTAACCTTGTAACCTTGGGGGGAGGGGTTACATTACCCCAACCCCAGGACTGGCTTAAAAGAGCTGGGATCGAGAGAGCTATGAGTAGGAAAATGCCAGAAGCAAGATGAGCCAGTCAACAGAAAACAGGGCCATCAGGAAAAACAGACCCATCAGGACTGGATAGGGCAGGGCCTGAGCCCCAGCTTTAGACCTTACAGGCCAGGTGGCCTTGGGCTGGTGCATCTCAGTACCCTCTGAGTCTCAGTCGCTGATAGTAGAGTAAGACAAACGAGTGCTGGAAGGGAAAGGGAAATGGCCACTTACTCTCACAGGAGGGTGGCAACCACAGGTTCCCAGCTGTTCTAACAATCTGACATCTCTTCCCCCAAACCACCAGGATCAGGATGTCCCAGAATGCCCCAGTGATGGCAAGGCCTGTGCCTGTTCCTAGCCAGTTCAAGAGAAGGCATCTAAGACTCAACAGATGCCTGCCTGCTTTGGGTACAGATGAATGACTCAGCCAAAGAAGCGATGGGGTCCGGATTCAAATGTGACAACTCCCACCTGAAGTGGAGGTATTCCTAAGAAGCAATCCAGGCAAGAGGAGCTGGCAGGGTGACAGCAAAGACCCCAGCATGATGAGGGACCCCCCTCCCCCTAGCAAGTCAACCATGACATGTCTGTCAATTCTGACAACAGGACTTGAGGAGAACTGTGGTGTTTGGTCAAGGGTCAAGTTCCTCTCCACTGAACTGTGTAAACTACTAAACTGGCTCCACTTCCAAGTCTACTAAGCCACAGCAGCTCTAGGAGCTGGCATTGTAAGAGCCCAAGGTACCCTGCAGCTTTCTGGCCAAGGAGCCCAGTGGGGGCTTATTTGCAATTTCTCCTCTCTTCATTCAAGGCTAACACTCTACCACTTGAACCATAGCTTACTTCTGGCTTTGCTGGTTTATTCGAGATAAGACTCTCATGGACTTTCCTGCCCTGGCTGACTTTAACTACGATCATCAGATCCCAGCCTCCTGAGTAGCTAGGGGTAAACCACAAGCACCATAACCCTCCAGCCTCACCCTACAAGATTCCAATGCCTCTGCCTGGGTTTTCCTATATGAGAAGGGACATGTTTCAAATGCCATATCCATACAGACGGGCTCGTTAGCCAAGCTGCTGGTCAACTTGATTTTAAGTGAAATGTTCAGGAGAAATCCAGCTGTCCTTTGGAGTCGGGACCTGTTGAGTATTTCTTGTTGTGGTTGGACCGTATGACTCTTCCAGATTCCGGGAGCAGTCACAGTCTCTCTCAGTCTCCCACGGGTCCCATTCTACTTCTAAAGCCATTGCTGGGAAGAGTTCCTGAATGCTGCGGCTGGCAACAGTTTAGTAAAATCCCCAGAGACGAAAGTATACAGTCCAGTGTCACAATGGAGAGCCGGAAAGATGGTGAGGAAGACATAGAAGGAGGAGAGCAAGATGGCACCCAAGACGTAGCTCTGCTGGCACCAGATGAGGTGAACACCTCCCATAAATAATTCAGGGTCTCCATACCGAGTTCATGGCCCAATGGTACCCAAGGGAGACCATTCTAGAGGAGACAGTGTACCCTCCACTGCCAACTCCCTGGTTAGACGGTGGGCCTGTAATTTCTAAGAGTGCTAACAGCTCAGATGCTGGAGGAGCAAGATAGCTGGAGGTGGGTCTTCCAGCTCTAGCCTTTATCCACCATGAGTCCCCGAGAGGTCAGCGGACCTCTCCAGGAGACTGGCGCTCCTGTCATCCGGCCATCCCAGGGTCACATGGCGAGCCACGAATGCTCCATAAAACCATTCAGGCAGGCTTGACAACTTGTGAATTCCAGAAAGATGGGGGCCCTGATCTTATCCGTGCCAGTGGCTCTCACGATCCTGGCATGTTTCCTGAATCTGTTTTCTGGATGAACAAGCAAAAGGTATAAATGGAGAGTATAGAAAATAAATCCAGAGAGCTCTGTGCAAAGGTGCCTGGTGATTGCTGGTCTCTGAGGCTGGAGCAGAGGAGGGTAGACAGGACGCATCAGTGAAGGAGGGAGCCTGGCTCTGCCCCCACCCAGACACGAGCCAGCAGTAGAATCCAGGTAGAAGCAGCTACAGTAGCTGCTCAACAAACAATGGCTCCCAAGACCTTTGCGTTAGCATCGCAAACATGTGGATCTTCCATCACCAAATGAAGTGTCTCTCTCCTGCCTTGCTCTGCCGGGTCACGCTGAAATGACTGGTGATCATCACTGCTCCAGGTCTGGGAGGGAGGCAGGCAGACAGACCCGGTACAGCCATGTTCCCACTGTTTTTCTGCCCGCCACACATCCAGCTGTTTTGAAGGCATGAGGGACTTGAACCCAATGGGAAGGTGACAGGTTTCTGTGGCACCACCATCAAACAATCTGAAGCCAGCTGTCTCCAGCTTCCCCGGATTTCTCCCAGGACGGGCCCTTCTCCATCCATATCCCAAAAGATGTCAACCAGGCTCCCTCACCCCCAAAACTGGTGGGGGTGGCGGGGAGGATGCAGGGTGCCCTTTGGCTGCTTCTTCCTGAGCTCTTCATGTCAGAACATAAACACATCCCCGATGGGTCCCCTGGGGTGCACGTGGTCCTTTGTCCTCCACGCCAGGGCCCCAGAGATGACGCATCCACTCACAAGAGGCGGCAGAGAGTACGCTTCGTTCTTGAAGCTCCAGATGGTTTATTCAGGATAACCACGAACCCCTGGCCCCGAGCTCCCAAAAGCAGCAGCAAAGACACAGAATTCAGGACAAACATATCCTCCCTCAGGGATGGAGCCAGCCCAGGGCTCCAATTATTCTCTTTCACACAGCTCAGCGGTCCCCAGGGCTCCACACACAACTAAACTTTTTCCGGGCTTAATAATAGCTTTTGAAGCTCACAACCACCCGTGTTATCTCCATGCAGAGATGGAGAACGGGTTCCCAGGGCTGGAAGAAGGGAGCCGGAACCAGTGCCAGAACCAGACCTCAGCACCATCTATCTGTACTCAGTGATACGTCATCATTCTCCTCTTCCTCTCTTTCTTCCCACCCCACAGAAAAAGACCAATCCAATGGCCTTCCACCACCTCAATAATCCCAAACCCTAATCAGGCTCTTCTGGTGCAGTAAGGGGGTGCCATGTGTCTACATGCGGGTGCTGGCAGCTAGTGGGGCCAGGCAAGGCATGCTACTATATCCTGAAATGCACAGGACAGAAAAGAGCTGGCCCCAAACCTAGAGTGTCACAGGTGAAGAACCGTGACTAGACGAGGTCTGGAGATACTCAGCATCACAGTAGAATGGTCTCCCCTCTCCAGCACCAAACCTCTCCTCGTAGCCCAGCACCAGTGGCTCAGGCTCTACGGGAGGTGAGATCTGACGATCACCACTCAAAGCTGGCCCAGGCAGGAAAGCCCATGAGACTCTTAGTTACAATAGGTCAGCAACCATTACAGAAGTGGAGCTGTGGTACAAGAGGTGGAGTGCAAGCTTTGAGCAAACAAAAAGGCTTGGGGCAAGCACGGAAACCCTGGGTTCAAGCCTTAGGACCAGCACAAAAAATGAACAAATAAAACTCAACTTTCTTGGACTGGGAGTTTGGCCTAGTGGTAGAGTGCTTGCCTAGCATACACAAAGACCCAGGTTTGATTCCTCGGTACCACATACAGAGAAATGGTGCTGTGGCTCAAGTGGTAGAGCTCTAGCCTTGAGAAAGCCCAAGGACAGTGCCCAGGCCCTGAGTTCAAGGCCCAGGACTGGCCAAAAAAAAAAAGAACTCAACTTTCTTATGCTCCCACCCCACAGGGTAGGCAAGGTCCCCTATCCCCACCCCACCAGGACTCAGGATGGCTTGGTTCTGCCCCTCATGGCAGCCCCAACAGCGCCCCCAGGAAACACCTGTGACCACTGGGTCCTCCCAGTGGGACAGAGGGAGGAATCCCAGTGTCCTTAGACCCTTTCTGCAGAGTGAGGTCTGGAGATGAAGTCCCATGGCTAGGACTCACATCTGAGCCCTGGTTTATGAGCAGGAGGCAGACTTCAGGTCCTCCTTCCATGGAGCAGACCTTGACCTTACTATCCAGCCCACAGAAAAAGATCTGGAGCCCCATGCCCAGCCCATGGAACAGAGCTCTGAGTGTGTCCACAGGCTCCTTTGGGCAGTCGTAAAATGGGTCCTTCCTACTTCACTCAGTTTAGGGATGAAAGATGGACAGACTATATAGGCCAACATCACAGAAAAAAAAATGTTATATAAACAACCAATACTCTTTGCTTCGCAGGAATACAACAGGCCTACCTAAATCCCAAAGTTGGCCAGGTACGGTAGCACTTCTATAAGCCCTGCACTGGGAAGGCTGTGAGTCACAAGTTCAAGGACAGCCTGAGCTACACAGTGAGACCCTGTCACAGCCAAACAAACACAGAGGGGCAGGGATGAGTCAGCTGGTGAGGCAGCCATGGGCCCTGCAGGGCGCCGTGTGTTCTGTACATGGCTGGGATGAGACTTTCAGAAATCTGGGTGATGTCTAGGGCCCCCCCCAACACACCCTTGAATTCATAGGAATAGGTAAGAAAGCTGCAACCCACAACTCCGCAGCACAGCACACACACATGGTGAAACAGAGACAGCTCTGATCTGGGCAGCCAAAGAAGGGCAGACCACTAGAGGGAGGGAACAGGAGGCCCAGAGAGGTCAGGAGGCCAGAGGAGGGCCAGCCAGCCTGGGTTGGGGCGACCCAGCACCCCCACACTTCAATGGCCCAGGACAGGGACAATAAATGAGGGTTAAGAGATGGACTCCACTCATGCCTGGCATCTGGGAGACCCACCAAATAGATACAGGGCCCCAGGATGCTTAGGGCGATGGGCAAGTGAGGGGTGCCATTCTTTGAGGCCAGCCAAAGTCAAGGTCTATCTCTGCTTCGGGCCCGTGAGAGGAATTCAAGGGCTATACACACGGTGAATGGCAGACTGGGGATTCCACGTACCCCAATGATGGCATTCAGCTCCGTCATGGTGACCTGCTTGGCGCGTTCCACTGCCTGAGCCACCTGCTGCTGATGCTGGGGGAAACAGGGCCATGTCAGACACAGCCACAGGGCAGGGTGGGGGCGGGGCGGGGCAAGGGCGGGGGCAGGGGGGAGGGGGGAAAAGACCATGAAGAAAAGGCTCCTTACCTCCTGTGATAGGAAAGGCATGATCTGGGCTAAAATGGTGTTCAGTCTCTTTGCAATCTCTGTCTGCAGAGGGGAAAGAAAACAGAAAAAAAAAAGACCATGTGAGGCTGGTATAGTTAATAGATAACACGCCCAGTCACAAGTTCAAGGGTAAGCTGAGGGGCCTAGAAGCCCCGCCCTTCTCCAGTGTGGCTCTCCAACACTTCCCCTTTCAATTCAGATCATCCATGGATGGGATCCCCTTCCCCCAGCACCCCATTAAATCCGGGCTACCCCGTACCCCAGAAAAGCAAGACAGAAAGACAGTTTGGTAAAGCGACAGGGCTCCATTGGATAGAGACAGCAGAGTCGCCTGGAACAAGCCTCACTGGAGTAATTCAGGCCTCCCTCTCAGCCTCTCGTGTTCACTCATCCCTCCCATACATGTGCCATCTGGCCTGCAAGGGGCAACATGGGGTCTTGAAGCCCCCCCCCACTCACCCAGCACACATAGGGAGCCCTCCTAGATGTCCAGAATAAACTGCTTTGGGGGAAAACTTCATTGTTTCTCAGAGCTCTCTGGAAATCAGTCTTCCAATCTCACTGGAGTCCTGAGCACCCGGGCAGTGTCCCAGAGCTGACATCAAAGCTGCCCTCAGCACACAGCTATCTTTCCCAGACAAAACCATGACAATGGACAGAAGGTCCTGAAGCAATCTGTGGTGAGTGTACACCCAAATGATCCCGGATGGGAAATCCAGCCGTGAGACACTGTCATCAAATTGGCCTGGGCCTCTGGGGAAAATTCTCATGGCCAGCTTCCCCCTCTCCCCCCTCCAGGAAAGATGACACTTCTGCATTGGAGAGCAGAAAAGAAGGAAGGGAGGGAAGGTAGAAGGAAATAGGAAGAGAGAGATAGAGAGGGAGGGTAGGAGAGAGGATGAGAGCAGGCTGGGCACTGGTAAATTACACCTGTAATCCTATCTACTCAGGAGGATGAGATCTGAGGATCTGCTCGAAGCCAGCTCATGTAGGAAAACCAGAGAGACTTTTATCTCCAATAAACTACTCAGAAAAAGCCACAAGTGGTGCTGTGGCTCAAGTAGTAGAGTGCCAGCCTCGTACAAAAAAGAGCTCAAGGGGACGGGGAGTTTGGCCTAGTGGTAGAGCTTGCCTAGCATGCATGAAGACCTGGGTTCGATTCCTCGGTACCACATACATAGGAAAAAGCTGGAAGTGATGCTGAAGCTCAAGTGGTAGAGCCTTGAGAAAGTCCAACCAAGGACAGTGCTCAGGCCCTGAGCTCAAGCCCAGGACCGGCAAAAATAAATAAATAAATAATAATAGCTTAGGGATAGTGTCCAAACCCTGACTAAGTTCAAGCCCCAGGACCAGCACAAGGAGAGAAACAAGAGACAGACAGCGAGGGAGCAGGCCTTGAACTGAAGAACCTGAAGGGCTTTTCTCATCACCCTGTGTCCCATGGCTGTGGCCCACGGTGACCAGGCTCTCCAACCTGGAGGGGCCCGCTCAGGAAATGCCTGTCTTTTTTTGTTGTTGTTTATTTGTTTTTAAACAGGTGATCAGATCCTCTAGGTAGACAACTTCCATGGGGACGGGTGGGGGGACCTAGCTGACTACAACTGAGATGAGGGGGTGCTCATTAACAGTGAGGGGGTGCATCTGGGCCAGACTACCTGCAGTCACCTCTCCAGGGGGCTACTGGGCCTAAGGGAGAGGAGGCAAGCTCTAGGTCTATCCCGGCATGCTCAGGTCTACTTCCTCTAGGCGAAAGATCAAAGGTCAGGGTGTCTGTTTCCTTTAGTCAACAGGTCAAGGTATCAACTCATAGAAGGAAACAAGGGGGAGCTGACTACCCCCTGCCCTACAGGGGTGTCTGGCAAGGCAGTGAGAAGGAGGAAAGGGGATTTGCCCAGGCACACCCAGTGCAAGGATGGGTACCCAGGCCACAGCTCAATGGCTCAGAAGCTCTTAGATTCCTGCTCAGCCAAGAGCAGGTCCTGACTCAGACCCTGCCAATGGCCTATAGAAGAACACCACAGACAGGAACCACCAGATAGCTGGGAGGTGGCCTGAGCGCCACCTCTCCTGGGCTGAACACAGGTGGGGGTGCCTGATGCTCAAGATGGCTCAGGTAGGGGAACCAGGGTTACACTTCATCCTTATAATAACCAGAGCTTCCTGGCCTGAGGTCCTGAGCAGAGAGAGGGATGGATATAGCAAAAGCATGCTCACTCCACCTGTAATTCTGTGATGTTCAACATTTCTTTCTTGATCTCCCACAAAACACAGGAACTGACCCTTACCCATTGGTACTGAGCCCCAGAAGTGGGGCTCTAATCACTCTGAAAGCCCAAAAAGGAAGGAGGTGGCAGACAAAACATACTTGTGTACCTAGAAGATGGCCAAAGAGAGCTACTCTTGAACAAGATTGGTAACGCATGCCTGTAATCCCAGCTACTCCATCCAAAGCCTGGGATCTGAGGACCGCCAATCCTTAAGACTCATAACAGCCTAAAAACTCCTACTCCCCCACTCAGAGAAAACACCCATTACAATCTCCATGTCTCAGGTGGGGAAACTGAGGCTCAGCAACTCATTAAGCAACTTCATCCGATGATTCCCAGCCAACTTGAGGGTTTTGAGGGAGAGCTCAGAGAAATATTTTTTGAAAGACAAATGATCGCTGAGGTTAACGATTGACAGCACTTCTGATTAGACCAGTTGTCCAAATAGCATTTGATCCAACTCAAACAGCCTCTGAGCATCAGCTCCAAACAGGAAGGAAGGGCAAAAAAAAAAAAAAAAAAGCCTTATAGTCTAAAGCCACACACAAGACCTGGTTTCTGCTCCCAGCTCAGCCACTATCTGGATGGGTGGCAAGGACAGCCATAGGCAAATCACTTACCTCCTGTGGGCTTCAAAATGCATGCAAAAGGCAAGAGGCCAGTAATGTATTCAGTTCACACCCCTGCTCTAGAACAGACTGCCCCATTCCTGGATTGCTTGTTGACTTGTGCTGAGAAACATTTCAACTTCGCTACCAACTCCCTCCATTCAGCTCCATAAAACAGGCCATGGCATGAATTGAAAAGAACCACAGGGACAGACACCAGTGACTCATGCCTGACATCACAGCTACACAGGAAGGCTGAGATCTGAAGATCCCAGTTCAAAGCCAGTCTGGGGCAGAAAAGTCCATGTGATTGTCACTCAAGTACCAGCAAAAAAGTTAGCAATGGAAGTAACAGCTTGAGCAGGAGAGCCCCAGTCTTGAGCCAGGGCTAAGGTCCTACATTCTCAGCATAGATCATGCCTGTCTGTCCAGCAACCAAGTTGCACCTAACTTCCCACCTCTCCAGGCAAGAGTAGTAATGCCATGTTTGTCACCCCCACACTCACGGAAGCCCATCTTCTCTTAGCTAGAAGCACTTCCATGTCAGGCTGGGGGCAAGCCACGCCCCTTGCTAAGGGCTCCTGCCTCTAAGGAAGGATGAAAGAGGAAGAAGCCACAGGGCACAGATGGTTCCCATCCCAGCTAGGTCTAACATGCCAGGAAAATAGGCTCGGGGCTCTGTGACTCAAGATACACCTCTGGAATCCTGTGTTGTCTGGGGTGGTTGTCTTAGAATTTGGATTTTTACCTGGTTCCCTGACAACTCCAGTGTGTGTAGAGGAAGTATGTCTGCTGCATTTGGGGGGCAGGGGGGGGTCACTGGGATTTAAACTCAGGGCCTGCTCCATTGGCACTCTACTACTTGAGCCAAGCCTCCAGCTCTGCTTTTTGCTGGATATTGTGGAGGTGGAATGACCAAGGTTTTTTGCCCATGGCTGGCTTTGAACTGCAATCGTCCAGATCTTGGTAGCCTCCTGGGTAGCTAGGATTACAGGTGTGACCACTGGCAGCTAGAGAATCTGCTTCATTGTGAACTAAAACCAGAGATGCGGGAGGGGTTGGGGTTCAGGGGTTTTATAATGAGCTCCCTTCCTGCCATGTTCCCAGACACTACCGCCAACCAGGCACCAAATGCCTGGAAGATTCCAGAAAAATGTTGTCTGGGGTCATTTTAACTCAAAGTGATTCCAGTGTTCTTTCCTGGGCAATTCTAAACAGCCTGTCAGTGATCAAGTATGATGAGCTAGGGTGAGGGTGAGGGATTCTCAGGCCCCATCCACCATGGCAGGGCAGACAAAACTCCAGCTATGGAGGGGGTGGGTTTCAGGGCTGGATGAGGGGTCATCCTCCAGCATTGACCTATTGATCAGATTGCAGACAACTGCCACATCATTATTAAAGTTGCATGCCTGCAGAGGAAGGCTTGCTGAATTCTTCATGCCTTAGCCCTCCTGGGACTCGGGATGCCCTGGATGGCACCTTGTGTGCCAACCTTTGTACCTTTTGGTGGGGTCTGCTTCAACCATGGAGAAAGATATGCCCCAGCGAGGAGCCAGGGGGTGAGGACACAGAGCCCTCTGCTCTGGGGGCCCCCTGCAAGATGGCAGAGGCACACCCCATTCTCCAGGAAGGAGCGGGGGGACCAAGCCTGGCTGATACCCACATTTGCTCCCCTACCCACCCACCACTCCGCTGCCAACCACGACACCACCACCACCACAGCCACCGCCGCTGCCACTTCTCTCAGACTCTTAAGACTTTCTCACATTCTCAGTCTCCCATCCACCGGGCTCCCTGTTAACAAGATCCAATAATCTTTAAATATTTGTTCACTTTAATTTCTCGGTTCCCAAACACATTACACTCAGCTTGGCTCCCCCCCACCCCGCCCGCCTCAATTTATGTGTATTGGGGGGGGGGTTCTCATAGAGCTTGCTTGCAGGAAGGGAACAGGGCAAGCTTTTCATAGGACACCTTCCCCTCCCACTGGCCATTCATTCCAGGAGCCCCCTCTCCCCAACCCTCCCACCCTACCCCCTCAGAGAAACCCCTTCCCTCTCTCCCCCACCTTCCTAGACTCCACTGGCCAACTCCTGCCAAGAGGGGGAAAAAAAAATCCTCAATTCATCCCTGAGGGGTTGCCATGGCAACTCCCCCCTCCCAACCTAATCCCCCTTGGAGCATTATGCAAATCTCCCCAGCACGCTAAAGGCTGTGAGAGTCACAGTGCAGTTCTTGAAGGTTGCTCGTTAAATTCTGGGGGTCAGGTCAGGGCTACAAATGAAAGGAGGGAGGGGACATCTAAGGACAGGGTGCTTTGGGAACACTAGGTGAAATCCAGCAGAGAAAACACTGACCCACCCAGCCACCCTCAACTCACAACCACAGAACACATCTCTCTCTCTCTCTCCAGTTAGAAAAGGGAGCTTGCCGCCAGACATCCGTGTAAATCCTAGCTGAGGACTGAGGTTCAAGGCAAGCAAGAACAGGAAAAGTCCCTGCAACTCATTACCAATGAACCACAAAAAAAAAAAATCTGAGAGTAGAGTTGTGGTTCAAAATAGAGCACCAGTCTTGACGGGAACAATGCCTGGGCCCGAGTTCAAGCCCCAGTACACACACACACACACCACACACACGTGCAGAACCAGAGAATGCTTTCCCTAAATAAGGACTGCAGAAGTTGCTGCGTTTCGGAAGCCATGTAGATCAAGGCAGGTTATTTAGAAACCTGTCTCCTGCTATCTTTTCTTCTGGCCCACCTCCTCTCAGAGAACACCTTCAATCCAACCTCTCATTTTATGGATGAAACTTGAGGGTCAGGAGCAGCCGGGGGTCACGTAGCAAAAGAGGAAACCTTGAGATTTGTGGGATGTCAGCATGCCTCTTTCCTCGAGAAGTTGGGCCATGTCATAGGATAAATCCCCTTGGCACAGGCGTATTTGAGATAGCGAGCATCAACTAAGGTCTGCTGTTACAGGGATTGGATAGTAATAGCCATAGACCCTCAGTACTGACAGGCTGTGGTCCCCTAGAGATGCAAGCAGGGGAAAGACATTGAATGCTAAGTGATATACAGAGTTCAGACCCCCCAAAACCACTGGGTATAGCCTTCCATCCACAACTTGAAACTAACAGCCCAGGGGCAGGCCATCTCACAGTCAGAAAACTTCCACAGCATAAATAATCCTTCCATAGAGGGTCTATAAACTCTGTCAGGAAGGGCCAGCAACTAAACACAAAAGCACCTGGGCCCCCAGCGGCCTACGGAGGCCAGCCGGGCCCCTCTACCCGTCTTGCACACCCAAACTGAGAAGACCAATTCCACTCCCAGGTCTCGAGGACACCATGAACTGTTTGCAAGGTCGCATTTGTCAGCCACTTCCTGTAATCCCCCTTGGATTACAGAAAGTGCAAAGTGGATCCCTCACACCTGGCAGGGGAGAGTGTGGGGAGGGACCATACCTCCTGCCAGAGCAGCTGGCTTTTGGGATTCCAGGGCTTCATCCTACCCTTCCCACAGGTTAGCCCTGCTCCCACTGGCCAAGGGGAACCCTCAATGGGGTGCCAGCTTTGGTAAAGCAAAGAGGATCCCTGACTTCTCCAAACCTGGCAGAGACACGACTGACAAAGCCCTGCCTGGCAGGACCTCACTGAGGTCCTGCGCCACCTACCCTCATGGTTTCCAGCTAAGGAGACTGGGCCCAGCGTCCACTTCTTCCTGGAAGCTGACCAGGATAGCACCCATGTGATAACACATACTGACCTGCTCCCCACATCCCATCATGGCCACCCCTGCCTAACCACACAGCCCCACAACCCCAATTCCCACAGCCCAGACCCCTGCCCTCTGGGCTCAATGAGTAACATCTTCTGCAGACAAAGAACTCAAAGTCAGGGCTGCTGAGAACACAGACTCCTCCATCACAGAGCACAGACACTCAGCCAGGAAAGGCTGTACCCCGCAGAGTATCATCTACCTTACAACCGGACGCCAGGGGCTCACACCTATAATCCCAGCTGCTCAGGAGGCTGAGATCTGGGGGTCACGATGTTTCAAAGCCAACCCCAGGAGGAATTAGGGGCAAAGAAGTTTATGAGATGCTTCTCTCTATCAGAAAGCTGGAAGTAGAATTTACTGTAGCTCCAATGATACAGCACCAGCCTGGAGCCCCAAAACCTTAAGATCAACATCCAGGCCCTGAGTTCAAAAGCCAGGACTGGCACATGAACACACATACACGCACACAAATCAGACAGATGGAGGCAGGGGGCAGCCCCAAGCCCCAACCGCTGGGGAATGGAATATCACCTTTGAAAGGCAAGAGAAAGAGACAAAAAAAAAAAAAAAAAAAAAAAAAAAAGCAGCCAAGCAGGAAGAGGAAAGGGAGAAAGGAAGAAAGCCCCTTGCAAGTGTCTGGGAGAACATTTGTTGAAAACAAGATATTGTGCCTTTAAGCATATAAAAACAAGGCCCTTGAGCAGGCCTTCGCTCTGCACACAATTATGGGTGCTTCCAGCCGTCTAGCACCGCTTCAAGTGAGCTCTTAAGCCCGACTGTCAATGGCGTGTTGAAAGCTATTTTACTGGCTGCTATCATTAATAGTGAAGTGGAGAGCCCGGGCGGATGGGAATTAAACCTGGGGGAAGGGCCAGCCAGACCCAGTCATTAGGGAATTACCAGGATGAGACCAGGAGACCAGGCCACTCTGGTGGGATAAAGTTCAAGCCGGCATATTACTACAGAAAGGGGGGGGGGGGACACAGACACCCGCCAGGGTACCCCCCCCTCCCGCCCGTCCCAGCACGCAGCAGATGGACTGAGGCCAGCCCTGGAAAGCCACAAAGAGACAAGGGGCCCTGGCAGGGTGACGTGGTGAGAGGTGGAAGTGAGGACAGAGGCCTCAGAGACAGCTGGGGCTTCAAAATGTCACCACCTCACTCCATCCCTGCCTCAGGCCACTTCAGAGAACATGGTGGCTTCCTCAGCTTTGGAGGGGGTGGGGGATGTCACCAGGGGGGGATCCCTTCTCTGGCCTGGTCCCTCCTTTCTCTAGCCTGATTTCCCTCCTTTTCCAAGTAGGGAGAAGGCAGGTCAAAGGTCACCTCTCTCCATCACCAATGCCCCCAAATCCCAGGAGACTTATTCTACCTATTTGGGTGATTCACCTCTGTCCTCCCAATAACCATTTTGGGGACTGAATCCAAGCCCCCCACACACAACATTTCACTGATGAGGATACTGCAGACCAGCAGTTTGCACTTGCTTGAAACCCCACTTCCTACACAGAACTGGGGCTCAGCCAGCCACTACCTCTGAGTGAGGAACCCAATGTCTATTGAGTCCCTCCCTGTCCCCTTGCCACAGCACCAGCTTCTACCCCTGCCCCCCCCAACTGGAGGAGGAAGAATACAGAGACCATTTCAGCTCCTAGTGACCCGGGATTTTACATAAGGAGACAGGAAAACATTCTTGCATACTAAAAGAGGAATTCATCCCACGGATGTCTTCTTCCTTCCACAATAAGGTGGGGGAAGGGAGAGCGCCTTGGGCACTGGTGGCTCCTGCCTGTAATCCAAGCTACTCAAGAGGCCAAAGTCAGAGGCTTGAGATTCAAAGCTAGTCCGAGGGGCTCCTGTCTCCATTTAACCACCAAAAAGCCAGAAGTGGTGCTGTGGTTCAAGTGGTAGAACACTAGCGTTAAGCCAATGTTCAAGGACAGGGCCCAGGGCCACTGTTCATGCCCCAGGACTGGCCAAAATAAAATAAAGGCCCCAGGAAATTGCCCCCCCTTCCAGAACTCCAGGGAACTGAGAAGAATACCAGCCTACAGCCAAAAAGCAAGAGCATGAGGTCCTAAGTTCAAGCCTCAGTAAGGACATAACAAGTTCAAGTCAGGCTCAAGTTCAAGTCTCAGTTCCAGTACAGAAAAGAAAAAGCATCCAGTGCTCAGCAGCCTTTCCCCACTCTGTCAATTGGAAGGAGTCATCTGCCCCACTGTCAGCATCATCCAGAGGGGCAAATGTCCAGGAAACTAAGAAACCACACCGCGGGAGGCCACCCTCAGCTAAAGGGTCCACTGGTGGCTGAAAGGGGCGGTAGGTGGTCTTGAGGGGGTGGTGGCCTTCCTGCAGGTGGACAGGACAGAACAGATGGCAAGAGCCAGTCCTGGGCTCAGTAGTCTTGAGATGGCCAAAGCAGGTGCTCAGCAAAAGATCATAGGAAGAGCAAACAGGCAGGCAGGCAGGTCAGGGCAAACCAGGGTGGCAGAGAGACTCACAAACAGGCCCAGTCCTGCCAGTATGAGGCCCTGCACCCCCTTCTTCCTTTGGGATATGGCTGAGAACACAGAGGGTTCAGCCATAGGGTTAAACAATCTGACTTTTGTCAAAATCCTGCAGATAACAGAGCTGGAGAGAAGTGGCAGGGATTGAAGTCTGCACAAACCAAGATCTTCAGTGTAAGTTAGGACAGGGCATCTGTAGTCTTGCTAAAAAGAGCCCTGGGGCTGAAAGGCCTTCTATCCATTAGGCAACTTCTCTCCTCCTTTCCCATGCCTCAGTTTCCTCAACTGTAACTTAGGTGTGGAAGTGCGGATAAAAGCCAAAGGGCTCATCAAGCTTCAAGCAAGACCCAGATGCAAAGTGGGGCTGAGTGGTAAGCAGGCAAATGTGAGTATAGCACCGCCCCTAGATCCCTATATCTCAGCATGCTTTGCACACGTCAGTGCTTGCAGCAGAAGGTAAGAGGTCAGCCTCTTCCAGTACTAGTGCCAAAGCACTGCCTAAGTAGCTCTGGTTGTTTTTCTGAACTGGTTCTGTCATCTGGGGAGCCATGGTAGAAGCAGGGCAGAAAATGACAGCAACAGGTCATCTCTTCATCCCCTACCCTGGCCCCCCTGGCTTTAACTGAATCACTTTGGCCTGGAAGGAGAAGCCTGAAAGAGACAGTGACCTCTGCAAGTTCCAGGCCAGGCCTATGATTCTGTAATCTCTGCTGTGCCATAATTAAGGAGGGAGGCAGAAGAGTAGGAGGAGAAACCATTTATTACTCCTCTGGGGCTTAACAGCTTGGAAAAAGGATGGAGGGAGACAGAGACACAGACCATTGAGTATCCATCCTCCTCCAGTGCCTAAGGCACCTCAGTCAATACTTGGGGCTCATTGGGTAGAAAAGCAAGGCCCCCTCCCAGCTAATCAGCATTTCTTTATAACCCCAAGAAACTCAGGACTACCACACTTCTCTAGTATTTAAAAGAAGAAGAAAAAAAAGTACAGGCTGTCCTGTGCCCTGCCCCCACCCTGTGCTCAGAGATGAAGCATCCAGCCTGTTTGTTCCAGGCAGATCTAATCACACCACACGAACAGTCAAGTCTAGAGGGCAGGACACTGCATGAATAATTCAAGCACTCCAGTCACTTGATTGTGCCTGCAGATAAAACACCAAGTCAACCGCTAAACAGGTCAGCTGATAAAACTTGTTTGCTCAGGCCTAACCACCCTCCTCCAGATGCACTCAGGGCCCACACTACAATTAGTGGTGGGGTTTTCTCTAGGCAGAACCTCCTCACACACCTAAGGAGTGGCCAGAGTCATTAGGTCAGGTTTCCTCCACCCCCTCTCTCCTCTCCTCTCCAGTCCCTTCAGCAGGCTCTTCCCGCCCACCCCAGATCACTCAAGGCAGCTGGAAGAAAAAGGCAAGGCTGCTTCAGGAGGCCCAGATTGGGATCTGAGTCCAGGATCTGCCTCCCTGGTGCCTCAGTTTCCCCTGTCCATAAAAAGGACTGGAATCCCCCCCCCCTGCCCCGCCCCGCCCCGCCCAACAACCACTCTTAAGTGGCCAAACCCAGGCATGCTCCTCCTAAGAGGATGTTTTGGACAATGGCCACAAATCCCAGACTCACACAGCTGCTCCATCTCTGGGTACACAGACAGTCCTGCCAACCCAGTCAGGACATTTAACCCTTCAAAGGGCCCAGAGCACAGGCCAGCCAAGGTGGCTTTCTGAGACTAAGAGCTATCCACACCCCCAGACTTGAGAGACCTGGCCCACACAGACCTCAACATGCAAAGACATATTACACCTTCATTACAAAGCTCTTAGAATAACTGCTGCTATAAATTTTAAACCTGGGTGCAATTACCTTCTCTAAACACACCCAATATACTAAGCAGGGGCGGGGGAGAGGAAAGGGAGAGAGGGGAGGGAGGAAGTGGGACCTTGCGTAACACCCCAAGGTCCTTGAAACATGTGGGACACCTCCCCCTCCCCCTTTCAGTTTTCATCTATATTTCTCCCTGTGGCTAGTCAGATCTGGTCAGTTCTGCCCAGCGTGAGGCAGAAACTACTACCATCTAATAATATTCTCCCAGGAGAAACTTTACATCAAAAGCAGTATCTATTTATTATTCCTGGGAACAGAACAGTGGAACTGTGGCCGCCTTCCTGTGTCTTCCGAGGGAACTAATCGGCCGGAAAGTCACAAGCTGGCTTCCCAATAAACTCAGGCCCCTTTCTGGCTGTCCTTCGCCCAAGAGTCAACGGCTGGGGCTCCCCCCACCCCCACTCCGGAGGGACACAAAACTACAGATTCAAAAGGCTCTGTCCAAAGTCACTGGAGCAAACAGGAATCTCTTCTCCTTCCCTGGGGCGGGGGGAAAAGGGTAGGGAGGGGGCCAGGGAGGGTCACCTGCCTGTCTCACCTGCCCTGGGTCCTGCCCTCCTCCTTTTAAAAAGCAAAATTTAAACCTTGTAAATGACTTGTTAATGTAGAGTAGAAAATCCATTCAAGTCACGGTCACCAAAGGCTAGAATGAGTCAACAGCCTTCTGAGATTTCAAGAACACCAATTGTTAAAAAGAACAGCCAGCCTGTGCCATTTATCCCTGCCAAGTCACCGCTAATCATGGCCAAGCCAAATTATAGGCAGCCTCTCCTCAGAACACAAATACACAAACAGGCCTCTCCCACAGCCCAGCCCCCGCACTGAACTGGTTACTGATAGGCACCCAGATAAAGAGTGTTTGTATTTGCTCGGTTTGAGGTAGACTGTTATTACAAGAGTGACAACGGGAGGGAGCTTACATATCCATCAGAGAGCACTACACTAGCTAGCTAAACTGGTTTGACTTCAAGATTTCAAAGCTGAGCTCAACACTCAGCCAGCTCAGTCAGTCTCCAAGGCTTCCTTGGCTAAGCTGTCCTCAAGGCCAAGCCAGGCCAGGGAGCTTCAGCTTCCTTCTGTGAAATGGGGACACCACGACCTTCAATTAGGAAGTGATGAGGAAGCTGTCTCCTAAGTGTGTACAACAAGACACTGGCTAGCTACACTTCACTCTGGCTTTTTATGCTATTAAGCTGCTAGTGACTTCATTCCCTTAGCATTTCAACAGCTCAGCCTGGCTTTTAGTTCCTCCTGAATTTAATCTTATCAAGGCAGGGCATCACATTTTTGTAAAAGAGAGAAAGAAGGGAAGGGGGGGAGAAACTGAGGGACACAGACAGGCAGACACTGAGACAGAGAGGCAGAGATGGAGACACCAAGTCAAAGAGACCCCTCCAGTATTTCCTCTTGAGAATTTTATATTAACACAGATGAAAGCAGCCTGCCACTCTAGATTCTAGTTTGTAAAGCAGATCCCAAGGTACAACTTTCTCTTTGATCTTTTATCCATTACCAAGATCCAAAACCCAGACTTGGCTGCATAAGCTCAAAACCTCAACAGAATCCTAGCAACCAGCAAAACCCTCAACACCTGGGCTGGAACCATTTGATGCCTCAAGAAACCAGAGGAACCGAAAAATCAGAGGGAAACAGAGAGCATCCCCTGGGAAATACATTCCTTCAAGAGAAAAAGCACTTACCTGTTTGTGCATTTCAATGTTCAAGCCATAGGACATTTCATAATACTAAAAGCAAAAGACAAATGCCATAAGCAAACATGGAAATCCACCTGGTTTTTAAAAAAAATCTGTTGGGTTCCCGCCCCCACCCCCTTTCTGGAGAGGTTTTGGGACACATTATTACTTTTACAACACAAAAGTTTTAGGTCAATCCCTGAAAGCAGCCTGTGTGGAGCTGAGTGACGCTTCTTCTAGGGCCAGGGACCCTGTTCACACTGATTTAACCAGGTGGTAGACACAAGAGAGCCCTCTAAACCCCAGTCCTCTAGCACTGTGGAGAGAGGCTAAGTGCCTCCAGGCCCTTTCCAAATAGGAAGATGGTGTGTCAACTGCCCAGAAGTCCTGAGGAGGGGAGGGGCTTTCAGAAAGCCCTAGCAAGGGTCACACCCTGGGGGAAGTAGGACACTTAGGTCCCCACAGGCAAGCTCCCAGGCCTAAGAAAACACTGCCACCAACCCCCCCCCACCATGTCTGGGAGATCCTAACCCCTTGCCAATGGGTCCTACCCCACCCCACCTATGTAGGGCCCCCTGCCTCCTCACCCCCCCCCCAAAAAAAAACACTTCAAAACACAAATCACAGGCTCAGGAAGTAGGGCAGAGACTTGGGCCTGGATATGGGTGCAGGGGGAGCAGAAGGGAGGGGAAGCCAACTGTGGGTGTCCCCACTGACCCAAGTGCCCAGGGGCTGGATTCCGGGGACCTGCACCCTGCCCGCCCTGCCCGCCTTGCCCTCCAGCCTTCTCACCATCACGTAATGGCGCTGCATCTCTGTCTTCTCGTTGGCCAGCTTGTCGTACTCCACTTTGAGGCTGTGAGGGCAGAGGTGGCGCTGAGGCCTGGTCCCCTCTCCAGGGGGACCCCGTTATCCCAACACCAGGGGTGACTTAAACCATGCTAAACTTCCCTGAGTCGGGGGGGGGGGGTTCCACACACACACTGGGGGACCCCCCCATCCCACCCCTCACCTGTGATACTGAGCTTGCAGGAACTGGAACTCGTCTTTGATCCGGTCACAAGACTCGGCCACCGTGAATTTAAATCCGGGCTGCCCGGGTTGATGGGGAGCCTGGAGCCCGGGGAGAAGACAGAGAGAAGGCGGGGACATGAGTCGTGCTGCCCGGTCCAGACTCCCCCACCCCGGAAATGCCACCCCGAAGCCCCGACCCTTCCCGGCAAGTTTCTCCTACCCTCACGGTGAACGTCCGACCCCCCCCCCACTCCCCTCCCCGCCGCGGCCCAGGCTCCAGTTCCCAAGCCCGAGGGAGCGGGGAGGCTCGGGAAGAGGGAGCCGGAGGGGGTGCACCCCACACACACCCCACCAAGGCCGCCCCAGCCCCACGGCGCCCCCCGAGGCGCCCCTTTGTGTGTGCGCGCGCACTGCGCACACGTACACACACGCACACGTACACACACGCGCACATGCGCGCGCACACGCATGCACACAAGGACACGCACACACTAGCACACGCACACCAACAACTACACGCACACATAAACGCGCGGCGCCGTACAGGCACCGAGCAGCCGGAGGAGCGGGGCCGCGGCGCACGGCCCGGCCGGGCTCACCCCGCGGTGCGGTGCTCACCGGATGTCGGCCTTGCGGATACATGGCAGGGAGGGGTCGCGGTTCCGAGGGCGGGGAGGCGCCGGGAGCCCGAGCCGGGGAGGCGCGGGGGAGCGGGGAGCCGAGCCCGAGCAGGGGCCGGCCGGGGAACCGGGAGCTCGGCCCCGGTCCCCCCCAGCCCGCTCTCGCTGGGAAGTCCCACAGCCGGGCGGCCGCCCCAAGTGCAGACAAAGAGCCGCGGAACGGGCGGCAAAGTCGCCGGCTGGCGCCGAGGCCGGCAGCGGACGCGGGCTTTGTGCGCCTAGGGCTCGGCGGGCTGCGGCCGGCCGCCCTCCCCCGGCTGCGTCGACGGCGTCAGGGCCCGGAGCTGCGAGGACATCGTGGGCCCTCCGGCGAGTCCGGCACGGGGTCCCAGGCCGCTCAGGACGCGGAGATCTCCAAAACCGCCCCGGGCATCCGGGGCGCGCGGGTCCGACCCCGGAGGCGGCGGGGCCGGGGGCGGACTCCGAGGCGGCGGCGCGGAGCCGCAGGGGAGCGGGGGTGAGGCCCGGAGCCCGACGCGGACGCCCCGACACCCGCCTCCCCTCGGAGACGAGCGCCTGCGATTCTGGCCGCCGCCAGCCCTTCTTCCCAGGGCCGGGGAACAACTCCGGGCTCAGCGGGTGCAAATCCACCACCCGGGCATCCTAACTCCAAAGCGGGCACGGGAGGCCTCGGCCAACGGAGATCTTCGCTGCTCCCGGCTCGGGTCTCCGACGAGGGACGCCCGGAGCCACCGCCGCGGCTGCCTCGGAGCGAGCAGGGCTGGAGACGGCGGACGGAGGAGACGCGGCCGAGACCCGGAGCTCGGTGGCTTCTTCCTTCTCCTTCCTTGTTCCTTTCCCTTCAGCCTAGCGTTCTTCTTACGCGGCCCGACGAGCCCCCAGCACACACACCAAAAAAAAAAAAAAAAAGTGGCCGGGACTTGCGGATACCACACACAGACAGGCGCGGGGGACGAGCACGAGGTCCGAACTGCCGCGAGAGCAGTTCCAAATAGGGACTAAAAAGTAACAAAATAATGTGGCAGCTTCTCCCGGAGCCGACCAATGGGAGCGCGAGGCGCCCACGTGGGGCCGCGAAGCGCGGCCGCGGATTGGCTGCCGCCGGGCGCGACGTCACAATGCCCTCTTGTGTCTAAAACTATGCATGAAAAGTAGCAATCAGGGCCCTACCCGCTGGTGACTTTAGCAGGGGAGTGAAAAACAGCGCTCCTCAGATCAGGAATTAACCGAAAGACATATAATAAATAGATATATATTATAAGCCTGGACTGCTAGAGGTTTTCTGGTGGTTCTTTTTTTTTTTTTTTGCGTTTCCTCCCCTCCACTTCTTTTCCCACGATCTGCTAGCAAATAATTATTTGGCGGGAGGGAGAAAGAGCAGACAGAGGAATAACAACAAAAGAGGAAAGAAAAAAAAAGACAAGCTGTACAATCCTCAAAACCTGTGGCTGGTAGTAACGTATCAGTTTGTTCTGCCGTGGAGGCGAACCGTTCTCCCTCTAATCTCATTAGGTCCGCAAAGCGGCCCAATTAGGTTACTATAAAACACACAGAATCACTTTGTCACTTTGTTTTCACTTCAGAAGATTTTAGGACCGATAAAAATGGTGGTTCCCAAAAGTTGCCTCCGGCCTTGCTCCGAACTGGGGGTGTGGAGGGGTCCCTTTCTTGGCCCCTTCCATGCCCCCCCCTTCTACCCCTCAGCTTTACTCCTTTGTTCATTTGCCTTTCTTCACCGAAAGCCAAGTAAACAGCGGCTGCCTGAGAGGGGAAGCTGAGGTCTGGCTGGGCGGGCAGCACAGATGGAGGCCCGGCTGCCCGCTCGCCCAGGCTCCGAACGCGGCCGGCTCCCACTCGGGGTTCCTTCCCCGTTGGTGACCGCGACGTCCCAGCCGCAGCCCAGCCGGAAGGGCTCCTGGCTACGCTCCTGGCCCGAGGGACTGTAGACCAGAACGGGGTCAGGGCCTAGCCGACCGCGACCTCGGAGCTCGGAGCTCCGACTGGGTTTACTGGGCCGGCCCCAGGCTGCACCAGCCCCACGCGGGGCGCCCGCCTCCGCGCCCCGGGGACGCAGACGCTCCGGGCCTCCCCACGGGCGCACCGACCCCAGACCCCGGGGCCCGTTTGCCCACAGCGGACAGCGCGGCTCCCCGGCGATTGGGGTCAGATCAGGACACGGACGGCGGGGCGCTGGGGTCCCCGGCCCTCTCCCGCCCCCTCCCCGGGCGGCGCGCGCCCCGGGGCGGCGGCCAGCACGCGCGAGCGGCCGCGCGCCCCGCGATCTGCATTCCCCCCCCCCCCCCCCGCATCAGGAGCCCTAGGTTCGCGTTTGCATCTTAATGAGGAGCCCGAGCTCCGAGGCTCGGACGCGGGGGGTGGGGAGCGGTGCGGGAGGCCCCGCTCGGGCCGCCGGCCCCGGCCGTGTTCCTCCTCTCGTTTATTCCACCGAAATAAAAAACATAAATCGTGTGAGGCGCACACGGTAAAGGGGAAGGAGTGGAGGGGGGGCGTGGAGAGGGAAAAGCCCAGCTCGACAGATGCGAGCATCTGGCCGCGGCATTCATTAGACACAAAATGGCTCCTCTCCGGAGCTTCCTCGTCCCCGCCCCTTTCACCGCCCTCCCCTGACGTCACGGGCGGGCGCACCCGCGTCCCAGACGCCCCGCCCTCTTCTCCCGGCGGTCCCCACGTGGGAAACGCGGGCCACGCCCATGAGGGAGTCCAAAAGACCAATCACAAGCAAGCAGGGGAGCTCCGCGCTCCTGATTGGCGAAGCGGCCGGGAGCTGTCAGTCCCGGGCCGGAGCTGTCAGTCAAAACCACGCGGGGTGGGGGAGCGCTGACAAATGCCGCGGCTTCAGAGCCTCCCGCTTGCAAATAGTGCTTGGAATGGCTGCTTAATTAGCTTTGAATGGCTTTTCCTTCCAGCTCAAACAATCTGTCACTACCATGTGGTAGAAAGGAGCCGTGCATAAAAAAGTAAGCAGAGGCTAAATATCAATTTGATTTTGTGTATCAAAGGAATATTTTATTTTTCTCCCTAGTAATGAAACGTATCAATTTAAATAATAAAAGGTAAAAACACACGCACACACATACATACACACACAAACCTGGGAGCACAAGAAAGAAAAAAGAAAAAGAAAAAAAAAAAAGAGAGAAAGACCAAAAACTTAAACAAAAAAGGAAGGAAAAGAGAAAAAGGAAAGAAAGGAAACGACGAAAGCCCCAACTCCACGGCTTTCCTTCGCAAGTCTGAACTGGGTTCTTGCTCCGGACCCCGTTCTGGGGGAAGCCCGGCGGCGGCGGGGCAGGGGCGGGTGGGGTGAGGACCGGCCTCCGACGGGATCTCTTTGAAGCTGCTAATCAAAGTGCGGGGTGGAGGGGGGAGTTCAGACCCCTTAAACGGGGGGTCCCACAGCAGGTCTCGATTTGGGAGCCGAGGGGAGAGAGCGGGTGTGCGCTCGCCCAGATTTGTTAAACACAATGCCTTCAAGATGCTGGGGAGGCCCCGGGCTCCCCGTTCCTGCCCCTTCTCCCCTCTCCCCTCCCTCCCTCCCGGGGTCCCCAGCTCTCCGGGATGCCTCTGACCCGGTCCCCCGTCCTCCCCTCCGATGGCTCCGGGGAACCCACGATCCGGACGACCCCCCCACCTCCAGATCCCTCGCGGATGCAACCCCACCACCAGCGCCCTGGAGCTCCGGCCCGGGGCCAGCCTCGGCGCCCGCCCCTAGGACGGGGCCTGGTGGGGAAGCTCAGCCGCGGGGCTCCGAGCTGGGCAGTGAGGTCCGGACTGGAATCCAGAGCAACCGGCTCCGCGGCCCACGCACGGGACGTGGCATTCATTCAGTCACTCACTCATTCAGTCGTCCCCAGCCCTCCCTCTTAGGGTGGGAGATCTGCCCACCCCCAGCTCTTCGAGGGGGCGCACTGAGGAACCCCTTAACTCAAAGCTCTCCTGCGCCAACCCCCACCCCTGTGCCAGCCTGCGAATTAAGAAAAAAAAAACAAGGAGAGGGAGGGGGAAAAAAAAAGAATGCATTGTTTTTATGCCCCAGAAAGAGGAAAAGAAAAATTGGGGGAGGGGGGAAAGAAAACAACAACAACAACAACAACAACAAAAAACCCCATGGTACACAACACCCTGTCCACAAAGCGCTTGACAATTATTTTAAAAGGAGGAGGGGAGGGGGAGGAGAGGAGAGAGAGTTCAAACGTCTCTGTCTCCAGTTCTAATTGGAAACGTTTCAACTGTTTATGTTACAAGAAGTGTCAGGGTCATTTGCTACCGGAGAGCTGACTTTTCATTGGCTGCTTAATTGAGTACCTCGGAGTCCACCCCACGTGGGAAAGGAATTCCTGGCACATTTAAAAAAAAAAAGTCACCCGGGTGAGACAGAAAGTCCGGAATGGATTTCCAGAATGGAGGTTTCCCCCCCAAACCCCTCATTTGGGGGTTCAGTATGATGAGTGAGCAGCTTCTGCCAAGAGCTAACCCTTTGGATTCTTCTTAAATAAATAAATAAATGAGGGAGGGAGTGTATGTTTTCCTCCTTTTTCTTGAGAATTAAAGGGTCTCTCTAGGTCTGGTCAGCCACCAGGCTGTGGCTATTTGAGGAACTGACCACAGTGCCTTGGGTGGGGTATAAAACCTTAAACCTCCTTCTTGCCTGGCTTTGATTTTTGTTTTGTGTTTTTTGTTTTTTAAGCTTCGTTCTGGAACTGCCCAAACCCTGAAGAGGAAGAAGAAAGTTCCCTCACCACCTTCCTGTAGTTGATTCTGTCAGGTTGCTCTGATTCTTGGGGGCTTTTGTCTTTATCACTGGTGTAATTTTGCCCCATCTTCCATCCATCACACATCCCAGGCCTTCCTTCACAAGCTCCTTGGCGTGGATCACCCGGAGGGGGAATTAGTATTCGTTTAACAAACTTCCCAAGTGTTCAGACCACTTGGTGGACAAATCGAACACTAAAGTGGGCATCATTTTACCAAAGAGGACCCACATTATCCAGTGACTTGTTCAAGGCCAACGCAGCTTGGGATGAATTAAGCAGAGGTCACTGAGCTTCAGTGTCCCCCGCCCCCCTCCCAGTCCCCATAACAAACACTCCCTGCTGTCTCTGCCAGCCTGGCTTTCCTGAATGTGGACAAGGCTACAGCAGGATAGACCTCCAGAATCTGAGGGGCCCTCAGAGGTCAGAGGGAGCCCCGTTGGAGCTGGCTGGAAGGAGCCAGACTCTTGGAGGTGGAAAGACTACCCTGTGTCTCGCAACCCCTTCCAGCTCTCTGCCTGGCTCCAGCAATGTGAACTTCACCTTTCTTCTGACTTGGCCTTGTCTGTGCTGCAGAGAAAGCCACAGGCCCACCTCAGAGGATTGTTCTGAGGGCCCTGGAGACAGTGCTTAGTGTGTGCTTAGTACAAAGTGGCCCCTTTAAAGTGATCAAAACAGCTATCACAGCTATGGCAGCCAAGATGATGATGATGACGATGATGATGACGATGATGATGATGATGATGATGATGATGGTGGTAGTGGTGGTTATGGATGGTGTTGTCATTCAGCCAGTTGAGTGTTTGGATAGGCACAAGGCCTCCTTCTAGCCACAAACCAGCTGAACACCATCCTTATTCTCTATCTCAATCTAAGGCCAGGTGGGGATGCCCAGCTTGACAAAGTCTCTGAGGTCACTATTGTTCCTCTCTACCCCTCTCTGTAGTGCCCATCCCTTCCCATGGTCCTTAGGAGACCTGGGGGTGGGGAGTGAGAGTCTGGGAAGCTCCCTGCAGAGTGCCACCCTGGATGAGGCTAGGAAGAGAGGGGGAGAGCTTCACCTAGCAGCCAGAGACCCAGCCAGGACACCCCAGAGGATTGGGGACATTCAGTTTGCCTGGTGACCCAACTGGTAGGGGTAAACACTGGCAGCCAGAATATCTGTAATGGTTTGTGACCAGGCACTATCCCCCGCCCCCCGGGCTTTTGGGGGGCAGGGGCAGGTGTTTGTTTACCTGCCAATAGTAGACTGAGGACAGAAGGCCTTCTCTTGAAGCTCCTCCAAAGCCAGGCTGAATAGCAGGCTGGAGTCCAAGGTGCCCCTTGCTGAACTGTATTGACAACAGCCGGGGTTTCCACGCCTCCTGCTGGAATCCGGTAAATATTTATCGAAGTGATTGGGCGTCCTAATTAAGAGATTTGCCCCCAATTCTTTCTTTCCTTTGTAAGGATTCAAAGCGGAGGCTAAGGAGATTAAGAAATAGTTTGCTGGTATTAATGCATCCAACTTCACATCAGAATTAGCCAGAATTAGCCAGGCCAGGCTGTTGGTGGTGATGGGATAGGCAGGGCTGACCTCACCCATCTAGGTATTTGATGTTGTTGTCAGGATAGAAAAGAGAAGAGGAAGGGATTTGCCAGATAACCTGGGCTTCTCACTCCCAAATCTGCTCTCTTCCTACCTTCTTATTAAATACATTTCTAGATGGGGTTCTCTATCTCTGCCCCCCCTCTGTGTGTGTGTGTGTGTGTGTGTGTCTCTGTCTCTGTCTGTCTGTCTCTCTCTCTCTCTCTCTCTCTCTCTCTCTCTCTCTCTCTCTCTCTCTCTCTCTCTCACACACACACACACACACACACACACACACACACACAGCCAGAGTTTGATTGTTTTTCAGTTATGTTCAACATATCAGTGCGTGTCGGCTGCAGCTGATTCTACTCCCTGAGGGGCATTTGGCAATATTTGGAGATATTTCTAGTTGTTACAACTTAGAAATGGGGTACTACGGGTGTTTGCAGCAGGTTATATAGCCAGGGGTGCCTCTAAACATCCTACAAGGCCCAGAAGAGCCCTCCAACAGATGCATCTGCCCCCCAAAACAATGCTGAGACACTGGGGAACTGTGACGCTGTCTGGTCACCTCATCAAACCTTAACAACTTCAGAATGCAGTGCCCGGTGGTTCACACCGGTAACCCTGACTATTCAGGAGTCTGAGATCTGAGGATCAATGTTCAAAGCCAGCCCCGGCAGAAAAGTACATGTGACTCTTATCTCTTATCGACTACCAAAATACTAGAAATGGAAGTGTGGTTCAAGTAGTAGAGCCCTAGCCTTGAGAGAAAATGCTAAGGGACAGCACCCACGCCCTGAATTCAAGGCCCCCCAGAACTGACATGCACTTGCTCCCCCCCCCCCCCACAACCACAACAAACATAGCTGGGTAATTCTCCAGGTCTTGTTACCAATGAGTCCACTGAAATACAAAAAGCAGTCTAGGTAGAGAGGAGAAGAATGCTGGCCTCGGAGTGCTTGGCTTCCAAAGTCCATTCTTTCCTGTTTGCAGTGGCCTTTCTACAAAAAAGGAGCTCAAACTGACAAGGGCAGGGGAGGGAGGGAGGGAGTCTTTCTACACCCAGAGTTCCAGCCATTTTACTCTAAGTTAGCAACTTGGTAGTAAAATCTCTGCAGAGGGCAAGCTCTAGACAACTTGTGTCCTCTCACAGCTCCTACAAGTGGGAAAAACAGGCCTGGGCCCACAAAGGGTCCCGCTCACCCAAGGGAGCCCCAGAGGGCCTCATTCTGATCTCACATGGGAGTTGACACTGAAGAAGGTGGGGTGGGAGGGGTGAGGAGTGGGGGCGGGGTTGGTGGGCCTGATAGGCAGCTCTTTTTTTGTTCCCCTGATTCAGATTAGGAGACTGGGGCTCCCTACTGCAGGACCCAGCCAGAGAGTGATGTGGACTCTGAAAGGTTCGCTTCTATAATAAACCCTGAGGATGAGGAGACACGGAGATGGAGGAAGAAAAGACATCGGAGGGCTTCCACTTTGTTAGAGTATGAGACATAAGACCAATAAATGGTGGCAGATTTTGATACTGGAGCAAATTGCAAAAAATAAATAAATAAAAAGACTCATATGGGAAGCCTGAAGGCCAGACTGACAGCGAATCTACCCACAAAATGTATGGAGACAGGAGCAAGGTGGAACAACGAAACGTGTGTGTGTGTGTGTGTGTGTGTGTGTGTGTGTGTGTGTGTGTGTGTGTGTGATTTTATTTGGGGGCCAGGAATGGGGCTTAAACTCAGGTCCTCACGTTCCATGTAGCTTTTCCACTCAAGGCTGACACTCTGCTACTTGAGTCACATCTCCGTTTTGAATTTTTGGTGGTTACATTGGAAATTAGAATCTCCACTAAGTTTTCTGCCTGGGCTGACTTTGAAAGCTGTGATCCTCAAATCTCAGCCTTCTGAGTAGCTAAGGATTATAGGCCTGAGTCACCAGTTTGGGGCTGCAGAAACCAGGCTTTGACTCCATGTAAACATAGGCAAAAAAGCCAGGCACTGGTAGCTCATGCCTGCAATCCTAGCTACTCAGGAGCCTGAGATCTGAGGATGAGCCAAGGCAGAAAAGACCCCATGAGACTCTTCTCTTTTTTCTTTCTTTCTTTTTTTTATCTCCAACAAAACCAGAAAACTGGAAGTGGAGCTGTAGCTCCAAGCGGTAGAGTACTAGCATCGAGCATAAACGCTCAGAGACAGTCCCTGGGCTCTGTGTTCAAGCCCCAGGATGGATGGATGGAGGTGGATGGAGGCAAAAGACTGAGAAGGTTAGTAGGTGAGGATGCTGAGAAAATGGAACCCGTGGCCTCTGTGGAGATGTGAGAGAACAGGGCAGGTCCTCAAAAGTATTAAAAATAGAATTGCCACGTGATTCGTGGCCTGGCAACACCTTTTCCCCAAGGAGCTGAAAGCAGAATCGCAGAAGAGTTTGGCCACACAGCCACAGTTTATTGAAGTATTATTCAGCAGCAGAAGGAAGCAGCGGATAAAGAAAACACAGCCTGGCATGGTGACTAATGCCTGTAATCCCAGCTACTTGGGATGCAGAGATCAGGAAGATCAGTTTGAAGCAGCCTGGGAAAAAAACCAAAACAAAACAAAATTGCATGACCCCCACCCCTCTCAACCAATAAACAGACTGGGAAGAAAGCTAGATAAACACTCAGAGGCTTCTTTTGTAAGTAAGCCCTGAGCCCTGGAGAATCACCCTCCGGTCCAGGTTTTCTAGCCAGTCTTTGGGGCTGGCAAGAACAACCCCCCCCCCCCCTCCAATGTTTTAATCAGCCTTCTTGTCTGGCCTCTCCTGGTCTTTGCTTTCATTGTCAGAGTCTGTGTCAATAGCTGGAAATCCAGGCGGCAAGCAGAAGTAGACATCTCCCCCCCACACACACCCCCAACCCCATCCAGCAGAAATCCCACAAAGGAGATGGCTCCCTCTGTACATGGAAAACAAACAGGTCTCCAGGCTCCCAGGGACTGAGGGCAGCCAGGGCAAAGGGGGAGCAGAGGGGGGCCCCCAGGGAGGGGCCGCCTGTCAGCTGGCCCAGCCTCCCACTTTCTTCTACCTCTGCTCCTCTTCACTTGCAGGAGTCCTGAGGTCCAGAAGAGGCTGAGCTCCTTCTGCATGGCTTCCCTGAACCTGACTTCCTGCATGCTGACCCCCAGAGCAAATGAGGACCCCACTTTCCCATCCCTACCTTCACCCCTTCCATAGCTCCAAGTATCTACGTCCTGGGCCCCTCATACACCTGGTTCCCTGAACCTGAAGCTCCTCTCTCCGCTACTTGTACTAATGAAATCCCACCTGGTTCTTCCAGATCAAGTAACTTGTTTCTACATCCCCTCCTCTGCCCCCCACCACACACCTCTCCTCTGCTGGCTCTAGGAAGGTGGGGACAGGAATATCACTTCTGATACGCCCTGCTTCCTCTGTAGCTAGAATGAGGTCTGGGTGGGGTTCAGTTTGGGGAGGATTACAGTAGGAAGCTACCAGCCCTGTGCCATTGACCTGACCGCCATGGCAGCAAATCTGGGACTCAGGCACAGTGATTGCTTAACCATGTGGAAACCTATCCCCAGGCCCTGCCCAGCTGGGTCATGCCCCCCCCCCGCCCCTCCCACCCTGCGCACCTGTCCTCTGTGCCCCAGGCCAACTGCATCGCCTCTGTGAGTTTCCAGCCCTCTGGTAGGTGGCCTGGCACCTGCTCAGTGCCAGGAGTTTCAGGGACTGTACAAAAGATCCCGCCTCCCTCCTCTGTGGGTGAGGGGTCAAAGGAGCCCTAGGCAGGTGCAAAGAAAAGCCAGGAGAGAAACAATTGGCTCATAAAAGTAACAAGCTAACCAAAGAAGTAACAATAAGGAAAGTTCTTTTTGCTAAGTGCTTCAGAGAGGCTGGATCTGCTGGGAATTCAGTCCTGAGCTTACCACCCCACCCCACCCATACACACTAATTCCTTCCTGGCCTACCCCTTCCCCTGTCCTCAACCCCTTTCCTGTCCTCCTGGCCCTGGCCCTCTTGCTCAGGTGAGGAAATAGATACACAGAGAACCTGTCCAGGTGTCAGAGCTTTGTGTGTGTGTGTGTGTGTGTGTGTGTGTGTGTGTGTGTGTGTGTGTGTGTGTGTGAGAGAGAGAGAGAGAGAGAGAGAGAGAGAGAGAGAGAGAGAGAGAGAGAGAACGAGTGCTGGGATTGGTGATTGATTGGAGATAAATCTCACCTACTTTCTGGCTTGGGTCTGCTTTGAACCTTGATCCTCAGGTCCTCTGCCTCCTGAGTAGCTGGCATGACAGGATGAACCAGCAGTGCTTGACCTAGGGGTCAACTTCAGATGGGTCTTTCCCAACCCTCCTTCATCTAAAAATGTGGCCAGTTCAATCCCATTGTGTTATTTATTGGCTTGCTAACCTGTCTGAGCTTGACTTTGCCCTAAGGCAAGCACTGGAGACCCAGAGGTGAGGGGAACTGTTCTGGGCTCCCCAAGAACCCTACCAGCACAAGAAGAGGACCAGACAGGATATGGCGGATGCACAGAATATGGCTAGAGGTTCAGGGAATAGGGGACACACATAAGATTGCCTGTGCCAGAACACTGGAAGCCCAGGTGTGTGTGTGTGTGTGTGTGTGTGTGTGTGTGTGTGTGTGTGTGTGTGTATGCTTGAGCACAGGCACGTATGCTCGGATGTGCATTGCATGTGTATGTATGTGGTCATAGGCTTGTACACACATGCGCATGCACGTGCACGAGTGCAGGTGTGTCTCAGCTTCCTCAGCCAGTCAGGGAGCTCTGCTAGCTGGGCTAATCTGGGGCCAGGTTCTTAAGATTGCAGCACCCCAGGAAATTTGCCTTGCTTATCTGTAGCATCCCACTCCCTAGTCACTAACATATGTCTTAGGGGGTCTGACACTTGGGGATCAGTGGAGAGGGTGACCCTCAAGGAACAGCTGGGGAGTCTGGGATAGGGAGGGAATGGAAGTCAGTTTTCAGATAAGATCCCCTAAACTGGGACCTTCTAGCAGTAGGAATGGAAGCAGTAACAGAGTTAGGACTAGAAACAGGGTCCCGAGCCCCTCTGCCTCCCTTGTATGCCTCAGGGTCCCCTGTCCCCAGGGACCAGAACAGTACTCTCAGCCCAGGCCTCTTGGAATCTTCCTGGGCTGGCCTGGCCCAGCAGCGGGGCATAGAACACACACACACACCCCATCTGCCTCCATTACTGCCTGTTACAGACATGTCCCCCACTCCCTGTCTAGAGCCCCAGCACCTTGCTTCCCCTCCTCCCCCCCCAGCCCTGCTAGTGCTAACAAGCTGCTGGAAGGTGGCTTTCATCTTCAAAGCTTCCTCTAGCTGGTAATTAGCCCCCTTCCCTGCCCAGGGTAATGGAGACAAGTGTTCTCAGGCCAGGAAGGTGGAGAAGAACGTTTCTTAGGGGTGCAAAGCTGAGCAAAAGTTGGAGGGGGGAAAATGGAACAGTCCTAGGTTCTAGAATCTTCTCCTCATAGACATCAAGCCCCTGGGCTTCTCCTTTCTTGATAGGATGGCTGAATAAAGGGGCGGGAGCCACTCAGGTCTCTGCCCTCTGTGGGAAGATGGTACAAAGAGAATCCAGAAGCAGAGAGTCCCCAGTGTGTGAGCCCTGCCCCAGACAATCAGCCACCTGAGCTTCAGTGTCCCCTCTGTGGGGGGCAGGGGGGGTGACAAAGCCCCCCTCTGATTATCAGGGATTAAGGAGGTAAGAGGGAGAGTGGAATCCCAGAGGGAGGAGGGGCTGCAGGTGGATTGGATCTGGGAAGGCTGGAAGTGGAAAGACAAGTTGGGATTCTGACGGAAGGGCCTCCAGTACTCCTTTCTCATCCTCACTCCCCCAAGGCTAGGAGTTCTGCCCAGAGAGCTCCATCCATCCATGGCATTTGGTGGCGCTTGGCATCCTCTGCCAGCCGTGATCCGATGGACCGCTCCACCTCTGAGCCACCTGTGGCCACACTGTCTGTCTAGCCTCCTCAATGGGGTCTGAGGCTATAGGCCTGGCTTCAAGGTCTCTCAGACCTGGGTTCAAATCTCCAGCGTTCTATCCTCTTGGACACATGCTGCAGCTGAAGTGAGGAGACTGTCCTCCTGCCTCAAGGTAATTGAGTGAGGTTCCATGAGGGGTGTGTGTGTGTGTGTGTGTGTGTGTGTGTGTGTGTGTGTGTGCAGTGAAGAATTCTGGGCCCCTCCTGGAAACTTCAAAGATAGCCAGAGAGGACTGAGATAGCTACGCCATCTTTGAGAGCCACCCTTTCCATTCTACTACCTTCTGCTTTTCAGAGCCAGGATTCCTTTGTGACCTTCATTTAAACCTCCTTAAGGACACTGAGGAAGTGATTTCATTTTATTTTTTATGTGGCTTCAAGCTGCAGTCTACCTCTGGAGAAGCTAGGGTTACAAGTACGAGCTACCATGCTTGGAAGGGCCTTCCAAGTCAATTTGAATCCATTCTCTCTTCATCTCTGGGCCCACACTCAGGGTCTAAGTCACTGTAGGAGCTCAGTCATTGTTTGTTGAATGAAAAGAAAAAGCCACACTGGCAGGGAATCTAATAAGACCCCCGCCCCAGAAATGCTAAATACGAATAGTCATCACCTTCAAAAGAGCCACAGATTCTGGATATTCCATTCCAGATGCCCAGATGGCAGGCTGGGGACAGTTCCCAGTTTGTCCCATTGAAAGCATTTCCTCCACAAGGTCCAGAGTTCAAAAGCCAGGCTTTTGCCACAAACAATTGGACCAGTGTGAGAGGATGTGGCTGGCAGTTTTCCAAGGCCTCATGGGACATTGAGCAGTTACAGATGCAAATAGAAGGAAAAAGACTTATCCCAGGAGCAAATGTGCTCGCCCAGAAATGGAACCTATGGTTAACAAGGAGGAAAAAAGAAAAAGAAAAAGAGGTTTTCTAGAGTTAGAATAAGGAGGGCCCCCAGGCTTCTGTGGAGAGTTGGATTTCAGATCAAGGTTTCTGCTGATCTTATTCTAGAACCCCTTATTTCTCAGCAGTGGTCTCAAGCCTCCGATCACATTCTAGGAATTTTCCTGACGGGTGAACGGTTGCAGAATGAAGTCCCCTTTCTCATTCGTTGTGGGGACTCATCTCCTGAATCAAACACTGTCCCTGGTAGAGCAGCCAACAGCCATGGGTGCCTCCTCTCAGCTTCACCCCGTCTCCGACATATTCTCTGATTTAGGGGATCCAGAGAGAACAAGAACAGCAGGGAGAGTGACAGGGAGGGAGCACAGCAAAGACAGAGCACTGCAGCTATTCAGGGTTACATCTATGTTCATCCACTGACACTACTAGCTGCTTACACTGGTTCTACCCACGGCAGAACTCTAGCAAGCATGCATGGGTACCAGACCAGCTCTCACCACATCCCAGCAAAGGGAGTTATTCTTGATCCCCATTAAATCCCACATTTCTGGCAATCACTAGCACCCTCATACTTCCGGTTCTCCACCTTCCAGGAGCAAAGTAAAATTTTGCTTCCTGATATCCATGTAGTTGAACAGGGTCATGCAAACAGCTTCAGCCAATGATCGTGCTGGGTGAGAGTGGCCCCCTGAATAGTTCTGGCCAATGAACTCTGAGAGGGAGTGGCCTGTGAACAGTTCTGGCCAATGAACTCTGAGAGGCAGTGGCCTGTGAATAGTTCTGTCCAGTGAACTCTGAGAGGGAGTGGCCTGTGAACAGTTCTGGCCAATGAACTCTGAGAGGCAGTGGCCTGTGAATAGTTCTGTCCAATGAACTCTGAGAGGGAGTGGCCTGTGAACAGTTCTGGCCAATGAACTCTGAGAGGCAGTGGCCTGTGAATAGTTCTGTCCAATGAACTCTGAGAGGGAGTGTCCTGTGAACAGTTCTGTCCAATGAACTCTGAGAGGGAGTGGCCTGTGAACAGTTCTGGCCAATGAACTCTGAGAGGGAGTGGCCTGTGAACAGTTCTGGCCAATGAACTCTGAGAGGCAGTGGCTTGTGAACAATGCTGGTCAATGCTGGTCAATGGTCTGTGAGAGGAGTGATGTCATTCAAGGTGGAGAATTGCTTCTGTCCCTCCATATGGTGACAGGTCAGCAGGCAGTAGGACTGAATAAATGGCATGCTTCTTCCACCTGCTTTTTTGTCCCCTGAGCCTTGTTAGACAAGGAGTACCAGGGACTTGCATTTTGATTATTTTAGGCTATAAGAGTTTGGACCTACTTGTTTCTACTCTGTCTCCTCTCTAACTCTCACACCATTTCACCAGTGAGGAAATTGTGGTTCATGGAGAGGCCTGGGTAACGCTGAGAAGAGTAAGCTGGAGACATTATTCCCTGACTGATTGTTAGGAACAACTGGGCCTTGAGGTTGTTAACTCTAGAAGCAAAAATGAGACTCAGGGGAATCGGCTGGTAACTACATCATCCTCCAGACGTCCATCTAGAAAGAACATCCCTCAGCATGCCTGGTCCAAAGGGCCCTGGCACAGAATCCTCCCAGCAGATCTACCACATGCACCCTGAATAGCCCATCTGTGTCTCCAATAAACTGGTTGCAAGGAGTTCCCAGGAGGGCCAGCTCTTGCTTGGGGTGGGGGGAGGGGTTTGCTGGCTCCCTTGTCTTTTTAAATGACCATAAAATGGCATGGAAATCAACGCCAATGAAAGAGGTTAAAGGGGCCTTAAAAACAAATGAAGCCACCTCCCCCCAACTCACTGTAGGGTAAAAATTTGTCACTTCAGTAAGCATTTTATTGGTAATTACAGAGTTACTTTATTTGCATATCACAGAACTGCCAGGGGCCCTGGGTGGTTTTTTTTTTTTAAATACTTAATGTCATTGAGCATTGTGAAAAGAATAACTCAGCTCAGGGAAAGAGAATTCAACAATTATTCCCTTAAAACTGGAATTTGTTAATAACTTTACAGTAGGTACATTTGTGTTTCCCAGTATAGCCATTAAAGAATACACCTTAAGTGTCAAGGTGATTCAGGTACAGGACCACTCCCCAATCTGGCCTCTACTTGGTTGCCTTTCTCAAAGAACAGTTAACCCCTGGTGCTGGGGTTTTTGGGAAAGGCAGCAACTCCTGAAAGCAAACAGACATGGCAGGCCCCTTATTTTCAGAGCTGGAGAGAAGGAATCTGGGCCCAGAAAGTCCTAGGACCTGGTCTGCAGTCAGGAGACAACCTGAGGTTCTACCTAGAGGTGCATCTTGGGGGCTCTGGGGTGAGCTGGCTAGGTTCCAGGCTGGGCCTTAGGCAGCCAATTGCTGGTTCTGCACAAACCTCGGTGCTCTGATCCAGTGTGTGGAGCACCTGCTGGTGAGGGTGGTGGTAACATGGTATAGCCCGTGCAAATTGGAGCTTGAGACACAGAAAAAGCACAGTTTAACCAGCAGCACCCAGGAATCTCCCAGCAAGCCACGGGAGAGGAGAGGACTTGAATAGAGCCCTGCTGCTTGCCTGCAGGGTGAAGAGAAGCAAGCATGGCTGTCGACTGTGTGTCAACTGGGTAGCATGTTTCATCCACCTAGGCAAAGTAGTGTTGCCGTTATTGTTTTCTGTTATTTTTTTGCACAAATTATCTTTCAGTAGTTGTACAAAAGCATTTAAATTCAACAAATGAGTTTGAGTTCAATTCATCTGGATCATCATCACCCCTTTGTCATTCTTTATCTTTCTCAGCCCCCCAATGCCCTCAAGTTATAGTTATATGGTTCCATGTACTCATCCTCTCTGCCCCTTCCCTTCCCTCCCCTCCCTTCCCTTCCCTCCCCTCCCTTCCCTTCCTCTCCTCTTCTCTTTTGTACTGGTTCTAGGGCTTGAACTCAAGGCTTAGACTCTGTCCCTGAGCGTTTTCACTCAAGACTGGCACTCTTCTACTGCAGCCACAGCTCCACTTCTGGCTGTTTGCTGGTTAATTGGAGATAAGAGTCTCAAGGACTTTGCTGTTCATGATGGCTTCGATCCCCGATCCTTAAACCAGAGTAGCTAGCATTACAGGGAATGAGCCCTTGGTGACGGGCCACATTTTTTTAAAAAAATACTTAAACCATGGAATGAACACAGACCTGCCTTGACAAGGGGCTGAACAACTTCAGACTCGCTCCATCTCAATTTCTGGTGGATACTTCATCGGCAGTGGTTTGGAACATTCAGGCTTTCCATCTCTCCCTCTACTAAGTATTTAATGACCTGGAAACAGACACCGGAGAAGTTGGCACCTCAGTCTGGGTGTTTCTGAGCCCCAATCCCTGGGTGATGGGCTGAGTCCTTCTATTTATCTGACTGCAGGATCTCCTCTGGCGATGCGTTCTGTTCAATTATGTACACTGTTAGTCCGTGGAGAGGAGAGCCAGGACATGTATCTTTTAAAATATCCCCTTCACACCTCTACCAGGAGCCTGACCTGGGCAATGGAGGCTCTGGAAGGAATATTCAAGAAGAGAAAGGACCCGCCCCAGCACAGGGCTTGGCATCAAGGCCCGTGATATTGTGATAGCCGTGTCCAAATGTACACGGCATGGTCTGACGTCACTGGGAGGAAGCTGATCCATGTTCATATTTCTTTTCTCTCTTTCTCTCTCTCTTTTTTCTTTGGTGCTAGTCCTGGACTTGAACTCACCCTACATGCTGTCTCTGAGCTTTTGTGCTCCAAGCTGGGGCTCTACCACTGAGACACAGCGGCACGTCAGGCTTTTTGGTGGATTGGAAATCAGTCTCATGGACTTTCCTGCTCAGGCTGTTTCACACACACACACACACACACACACACACACACACTCACACACATCAGATACTGAGCGGGTCTCATAGTTAGTGTCCTCTACATCTCCCAGGTCTGTCTGTCTATCTATCTATCTACCTACCTATCTATTTTGTGGGGCTTGAACTCTGGGCCTGGGCACTGTCCCTGAGCTCTTCAGCTCAAGGCTACAGCTCTCCCATTGAGCCACAGCCCCACTTCCTATTTTCTAGTGGTTATTGGAGATAAGAGTTGCATGGACCTTAGTGCCCAGGCTGGCTTTGAACCGCAATCCTCAGATCTCAGCCTCGTGAGTAGCTAGGATTATAGGTGTGAGCCACCGAGCCTGGTTCATCTTCCCAGGTCTTTCCAGGAAATTTGAGTCACAGAGGTCCTGCCCCAGGAAAGACAGATACAGAATGTGTCCCTTCACCATTCCTGAGGCCTGTAGCCTCTGTTTCCTGCCAGGACTGGAGGGGTGAGAATGTAGGACCTCCAGCCCATGTACCACCACGGTGAGTTTACGTTGTCTTCTTTGCTTGATGGAGCTTGAACCTGGGGCCTTGAGTTTGCTAACAAGTCCTCCATTGTTAGAGCCTGGCCTCATAGCCAGGAGGTGACAGTTTTAAAAGGTGTCCAGTGCCCAGTGTGTGGATGGTCTGGCCCTTGTTTTGGCCACCTCAGAGGCCTCTGCAGTCAGCAGGGCAGCTCTGAGAGCCCGGGCTCTTCAGGATCTGGCAGTATCTGCTGCTGTGTGCCACACACTGGATGAATTTCAGCTCCACATGAGCCAGACAGGCTCTGCCAGCTTGCAGAGTAAGATCCTGGGGCCCAACTCTCATTGGTTGGTTATGTGTGTACACACATGTATGTATTCATAATTTGGATCTGATTTATTACTAATGAAAAAGCACATACTCTTGGTACTCCCTCTGAGTCTGACTTACTTCATTTAACGTGATTTTTCTGGGGGGGTGGGGAGGTCAGATCCATCCATTTCCCCAGCAAATGATGGACTATCATACTTCCTGATGGAGGAATAGCATTGAATATCATGCTTTCTCTCTTATGTGGAAATTAGATCCAAAATCTAAACATATATGTGAACACACAAAGGGTCGCGTGCACACATCCACAAACACGTGGACTACATCAAGTGTGGTGTACACAGGGGGCAGAGGCCCATGGTGTGAGTCCTTTGAACAACTAGCTTACAGTCTAACAAAATGAACGCCAAGAAGCTGGAACATGTGTGGGGCAGGGGGGGGAGGGGATGGTGTCAGGGGCGGGGGTGGAAGAACTGGAGAGAGGAGGGTGGGTAAATGCAGCCATAACATTAAGCTCCCACGTGTGAAAGTGGACAGGTAATGTGAAGGGAGGGGAGATGGGGAATGATGGAAGAAGTGACATTAATCAAATCACAGTGTCCTCACCAACAGACATGTTAGGTTGAAACTCCATGTATAACTACTTAAAGATAATAATAATGATAACAATAATGTCTCGCTGGTCTCTGAAGAGGTCTCCTCTGGTGAGGGCTGAGCTCAAGGTTGAGTAAGGTGGGGAGGGGGAGGGGAGGCAGGAACAGAGTGCAGATTGTGGGTTGGACTGGGCCGGTGTCCCAGGGACTGCTGTGGTGGTCACCTGAGCTCTACCCAAGTCCCCAAGGCATTGGCTGGTAATCCAGCAAGCATGGAGGCACACAAAGACCAGAGGGATACAACTCAGCAGGGAAGAATGTCTGGAGGATAAGAGAATAAGAGCATAAGAATGTCTCCAGAGTCCATCTTCTCAGAACACCATGCACCGCTGTGCAGTTGACCCTGCCTTCCTGCCCACCTGCCAATGCTGAACTGTCCCTCAGCCAAGATACCCCCTTTCCTTGGGGCTCCCTGAGGGTAGGGCAGACGTGCCTGGCATATGTCTCTTGGGCTGTAGGCTGTGACGTTCTCACTTTTGATGTCATCTATCACCTGCTCCTTCCCTAGACACCTGTTGTACAGTCTCCTGTGTGCAGATGGGGACTGGAGGGCCCAGGCCCAGCTTTCCAGGCTCTGTGGCCCCTGGGCCTGTACAGCTGCAGCTCTGGTCAGCTGTGGGTGGTGGTGTAAGGATGGCTGTGGTTTAAGTAGGAATAAAGCTGTGTCTCCAGCTTAGAAATCAGGAGCCATTTTCTTGGGGGAAAAATGGATCTGAATCCCAAGCTCTAGTTTTGGCGATTTTTAGGATACCTGTCTTCTTCTCACTGTGGCTCGTGTGTGTGTGTGTGTGTGTGTGTGTGTGTGTGTGTGTGTGTGTGTGTAGAGAGAGAGAACACGTGCACGCAAGCTCATGCACATGTGTGCATACTGTACCGGGACTTGGTCTCAGGGTCTAGGTGCTGTCTCTTAACTTTTTTTTTTTTTTTTTTGCCCAGCCTAGGGCTTGAACTCAAGGTCTGTGCACTGTCCTTGGACTTTCTCAAGGCTAGAGCTCTACCACTTGAGCCATAGCACCACTTCTGGCTTTTTCTGTGTATGTGGTACCAAGGAATTGAACCCAGGTCTTCGTGCATGCTAGGTAAGCACTCTACCACTAGGCCAAACTCCTGGCCCCATGTGTCTTTATTATTATTATTGTTGTTGTTGTTGTTCAGAGCTGACAGTCTACCACTTAAGCCACACCCCTACTTCTGCTTTTTGCTGGCTAATTGGAGATGAGTTACTTTTCTGCCTGAGCTGGCTTTGAACCAATAAACCTTCAGATCTCAAGCCTCCTGAATAGCTAGGATTACAGGCATGCGCCACTGGAGCTCAGCTCAAAGTATGATTTTATATAACAGAGTACTGTTTTGTGTTTTCTTCCTGCTGGTAAAAAAGACTAAATAAATGAAACAAATCTTTTGTAGTGTGTGTGTGTGTGTGTGTGTGTGTGTGTGTGTGTGTGTGTGTTCCAGGGCTTGAACTCAGGGTCTAGGCAGTGCTTCTGAGCTGTTGTGTTTAAGGCTAACACCCTAACACTTTGAGCGACAGCTCTAATTCTGCCTTTTTGGTGTTTCATTGGAGATAAGCATCTCACTGACTTCCCTGCCTGGGCGGGCTTCAGATCTCAGCTTCCTGTGGAGGAGTCAGGATCAAGGGGTATGCTCCAAGGACAAGCCAGCCTCTGGGTGATTTTTTTTTTTTTTCCCTGAGCAAAGAATCACAAAGACTCCAATTTGTGAATCTACGGACGGACTCGCCACCCGCCATTATCCAGTGTCATTAGGGAATGGGGAGTGTTCCACATAAGTGAGATTTCCAGATAATTGAACTTTATTCCCGGAAGAGCTAAAGCTTCAAAGAAATTAACCACACTGACAGAAGGCTCAGCAAAGCACACTGCTGCCTGGCTCCCAGAGGCCGGGCATCCAACTGGGTCCCAGCCTGGCACCTGGGCACCATTTTTCCTGACCACATTGGCTTCTGGGCTGGACTGACTGACAGCTGCTCCAGGCTGGTGGCCCTAGGACCTGACTTAACCCTAGAATCAATAAGAGAGATGAGAGAGGGTGGGGGGGGATGCATTCAGGGCCTGGGCATTGTCCCCTGAACTTTTGGGTTCAAGGCTGCTCTACAATTTGAGCCACAGCTGGCTTCAAACCAGTATCCTCAGAACCCAACCTCCAAATAGCTAGGCTTATAAGTGCAAGCCACTGGCACTCAGCACTATTTACTCTTTACAGTGGTCCCTGGCTGGTGGCTATAACTTGGGAAGGGGGGAGAGCCCCCCTCCCCCCAACCCCCTCACCAGCACTTTGCTCCTGCAGCTCAGGCTTCCTTCCTCTCCAGCCAGGCTGGGCTCTCTCACTTGGGCCCAGCATCCTTCTCCTCTCCTGCCCTCCCCTCCCGTCCCCCCTCCTCTTTCTTCTCCTTACCTCTTTTGTGCTGGGATGGGGGGATTGTGAGCCTGAGAATCTATTTATATCAAGCAAGACTCTACTGGGTCTGACAAGCTCTGGGGGGGGAGGGGAGTTAATATTCGAGGAGTTTTCACCAGGGGACTGCTCAGAAAGGACAGTCGTCCATTCCTCCATCAGGATGGGTCTGAGGCCTGGACCATAGCTCAGCTCAGGTCCTCCTTCCTCTGTCCACAACTCCTGATGTGTGTGTGGTGGGGGGATGACCCAGGGATGACCCAGCCTTTCCAGAGGACTGCTGTTCCTTCTTTCTGCCTTGCCCTCTCCCTGCGCTGTGGGTTCCTGGTCAGTACAGGATCCCCTCTCCTACAGGCCTAGCCAGGGAGCAGCGGGCAGTAGTCACGAGGATTCTGTCACCATGGGACAGAATTGAATCTGCTGAACACAGGCCTGGGAGACTTGTGCAAGCGTTTTCCTGGAGCTGGAGGAGGAAGAGGAGGGAGGAGAGGAGCTGGCTCTCTCCTGGGCACCCAGGCCTCCATCCTTGCCAAGTTCAGGGTTTCTTAAGCACTAAGAGGACCCTCTGGGGGATTCCCCAGAAGAATGGTAATCACACAGCACTGTTGGGGGGGGCACCCTTTGTGGGGCAGACTGATCCCCAGATTGTGGTGTGAGCAGAAGCTCTGGATGGAGACTAAGGGAGTGGAGGGGTGGCTCTTGCATGGCAGAGATTATCTGGTTGGCAAGAGGACCGAGCGGGCCCAGGCCTGAAGGAGACTCAGCTCCACCATGTACAAGATGTGCAGGTGGCCAGGAGTAAATGGTTTCACTGCTGTGCGGTGGAGAAGATGGCGCCAGGCCTGGCTCTGGGCTCTGGTGATACCGATGAGGTCGCAGGGCAAAAGTGTTCCGGCAATACCCAGGTAGAGAAAGATGGCTGGCTCAGCTTCCAGTCCAGCAGAGGAAACAAGTTCACAATGGCTGTGACTTGTCCAGGGTGGAGCCCACAATCCCTGTGGCTGACTCAAACATCTTACAACATTTTGTCCACTACCACTCACATGACTCTCTCATGGAATATCTCTTTTTCTTCCAAAGAAAAGCAGAAGAAAAAAATAAAATAGAATAAAATAAGTAAACCGCACTGGCCTCAGAGCAGTGGCTTCCATAGAAAATGACCTTTGTGATGCCATCCGATAAATGTGGCTTGTGGGGATGAAGTATGTGTGGGGAGGGCCTGGGGTTTGAACTCAGGACCTACTCCCTGAGCTATTTTGTTTAAGGCTGACATTCTACCACTTGGGCTACACCTCTGTTTTCAGCGTTTTGCTGGTTAATTTGCCATGGGGGTGGGGGGTCTCATCAACTTTTCTGTCCTGTTGGCTTGGACTCGTGATCATCACATCTCGGCTTTTTATGTAGCTAGGATTACAGGCGGGAGCCATCAAGTGCCTGGCTGTGGTTTGCTCTGGACGCTTCTGTGGCCTGTGTCTTCCTGTCACCAAGCTCCTTCAGATTGCTGGGGAAAGGCTGTTCTGACATTTGATTCGCCACAGACTGACTTGTGAGAGGGGGAGTGAGCCAGTGGCTGCAACCACAGTGCTGAGTGCTTTGCTTGTTAGAGATATCAGCGGGCATAGTGGGGCGGGGGGGAGGGAAATGACATGGGCCCGGCTCCAAGAGGGAGGATAAGCCAGCTGCTGGGAGAAATTAATACGAAGAAAGGAAGCAGCAATAAAGTCGAAGGCAGGGTCCTGTAACACAGCCTGTAGTTGAATCATTTTTGTGGTTGTGTGTGCCCGTCCTGAGGTTTGAACTCAGGGCCTTGCACTCCTACTTAGTTTTTGGCTCCAGGCTGGCACTCTCCCATTTGAACCATATCTCCACTTCCGGCTTTTTGGTGATTAACTGGTGACAAAAGTCTCATGGGCTTCCTTGCCCCCGCCTGGCTTTGAACCAGGATTCTCAGATCCCATCCTTCTGAGTAGCCGGGATTACAGACGTGAGCCACCAGCAACAGACTTGTGATTGAGTTCCTAATCCTGGTATCCAAGGGCTGGTCCCCAAGCTCTCTGGCACTCTCTGAGTCTCACTGAAAAAGGAGTCAGGGTTGTTGGGAAAATGTACGGGTTTTCTCCATATATTATAATTGTGTGTGTGTGTGGTGGGAGGGATGGTTGTTGCAAGTTATTCTCAAAGAATGAATAAGTCCCTGGCCCTTACAGTTTCATTCAAGCATGGAAACTCACATGCTCTGTAAAAGAATATTCGATAGATGAGGAAACAGGCCCAGAGAGGCTATCAGACTTGCCTAAAGACCCAGCAGGCAACAGAACAGCTTACATCTGCATCTAAGGTTGCAGGGACTCAAAAACCTGTGCTCATTCTGTGCTGGGCAGGGCTCCCAGCTCCCATGATCCTAAAGCACAGCCTGGCTGGTTTCTGGAATCTTCTTCCAGGAGTGAACTAGGTGATTTGCCCTCTCCCCATTTTGCCTGCCTGCAGTTGGAATTGGGCCTAAATGTGTGTGCTGCTACCTCCCCCAGGAAGTCTTCCAGCACAGATACGTGTGCACCCATGGAAAGGCACGCACAATGCATGCACACACAAGGAGTTACACTCATTCACATGTGCAAACACACACACGGGCACACATGCACACACACACCAGCTCTGGAGGGGGGGGCAGGGCTTGCCTTGCTCAACACAGACCCTCCCTGCTCCGTATTATTAGCTACATTTAATTGAAGGTGTTTTCAGGGCAGCCTCCACTGGGGCCAGAGCAAATAGAAAATGACACACTGTCAAATTAATGTCCCTAGACCATGATAAATGTCTGGGCTCTGTGAGTAATGCCTCCATTTCTTGCTTTAAGGGAGAAGGATGGGGCTGGGCTCTGTGGGTCTGTCTCTGTACAATGGGGAAAGGTCAGCTCGCCCTGCCCCCCCAGCCCGCTGGGTATCAGGCCTCCGTGGTTTCTGCAATGTTGAGCTCTCTCCCTTCTCCTGTCCCTGGAGGCTGGTTGACATGGCAGAACATCTTGTGTGTCTCTCTGGGCTGAGATAAGACCGAGTCTGCCATCTGCCTGAGCTTGGTACTCCAGAAGCACCCCATTAGCTCCTGTCATTAGCTGGCACTCACCCCTGTTCATCAGCTCCCCACCCAGACCCTTGGTTTAAGCACTGCCACATCTTCATGCCTCTTTCTCCTTCACTGCAGCCTCCCGGGCAGTGCAGGGCCTCAGAGCTCTTGACCAGGGGGACACAGAGGCTGGGATATACAAAGCTGGCTAGGGGCTCTCAGCTCTGTCTAAGATCCAGCCTGACATTGTCCTTTAAAGCTACTTGACTCAGTGGCTCTGGGGTCACCACTCCACCTGCTGTCTGCCTAGATCCCAAAGCTTATCCTGAGTTATAAATCCTAGCGTTGGTCCCATAAGCTGTGTGGCTCTGGGCAGGTTCCTTAGCCTCTCTGAGCATCCCATCTGCAAAATCACCAGGCCCCTCACGGGAGGATCTCAGGAGAAGTCACAGAGAAACTCTTTGATAGGTACTACTAACTGCCTTGGCCCAGCCTGGTTTTCTGCCACAAAACTGAGACTAAAGAGCTATTAGCTGGTGGCAGGAACCAGGGATGGCTCTCTGGAGGAGGTGAATTTTGCTCAGGCTCAAAGGCAGCTGAGTGCTGGATTTCCAAGCTCTCCTGCTGAGGGCATCTCCCGGTCTCCGTGCTTCAGGACAGGTGGCAACCCCATCAGGCTGCCTCTAAAAATACCCTCCCACCTTTTGCTCAGTGTTAGCACTTCTCAGGGCTCCTCCTGGCACTGACCCTGGCCTGGTGGGTTCTGCTCTGGCTTCACCTGGGGCTTCTCAATGTGGCATTAGCTGCCCCAGCCAGCAGACCTAGGGCCTGCTTGGCCATCTGTAGAGAGTTGGCCACAGCTGATGGACCAAGGCCAAGGTGCCCAGGCTGCCATGAGGGAGGGTGGAAGGAAGACCCTCTGTGTGGGATGGGGTCCCCATCACAGCTCCCAGGAGACCCCTGCAGGAAGGTGCCAGAAGAGTCAATGCTGGCCAGTCCAGGTCTCACTGGGCCTTAAGGGGTGGGCAGCAAAGGGTCTGGCCTGGCAAGCAATTGGATCCTTCCTTCCTTCCCTCCCTCCCTCCCTCCCTCCTCCCCTCCCTCCTTCCCTCTTTCCTTCCTTCCTTCCTTCCTTCCTTCCTTCCTTCCTTCCTTCCTTCCTCCCTCCCTCTCTCCCTCCCTCCCTCTATTTTTCTCTATCTTTTCTTCTTTCTTTCTTTCATTTTTTTTCCTTTGAAACTAAGGCTTAAACTCAAGATATGGGCACTGCCTCTGAGCTTTCTTGCTCAAGGCTGGTGCTCTACACTTCAGCTGTGTGTGTGTGTGTGTGTGTGTGTGTGTGTGTGTGTGTGTGTGTGTGTGTTCTTTTGCTGGTTAATTAGATTCCAAGCTGGCTTCAAACCACAATCCTCAGATCTCAGCCTCCTGAGTAGGTAGGATCACAGGTGTGAGTCACCAATGCCTGGACTTTTTGTGTATGTATGTATGTATATATATATATATATATATATATATATATATATATATATATATATAATGTCCTGCTCTGCTATCCAGGCTGGGCCCCAAGTCCTGGATTCCAGCTCTTCCTGGAGTAAGCCAGGACTATAGATGTGTGCCACCCATGACCACCGCCTCAGGGCTCTGCAATGCCTCCCTTGAACTTCACTTTCCCCATTCAAACAAAAGGACACAGCCTAAGTTCTCATTCTGGTGAGCCTCCATCCCACCCGGAGCCTACAGGGGGGCCACTGGACCAAGGGGCTGAGTGGTCTCTAAGAATGAACAGGAACACACTGCCACAAGAGCTACAGCCCTGTCCCCGATGATAACGACCCATGCCCCCGTTTAACTAAGACCCCCGCCCCCGCTGTTAACTTGGACCCCTGCCCGGATTCTGTTGGGGTTGGGAAGAAGCATCACAAGAAGGGACAGGAGCTAGAGGCTTTGGACACAAGGCGTGTGGCAGATTATCCTGGACACAGATCACAGTAGTGGTTTTCTCCACGCGTGGAGTCCATCAGATGGGTCAATGCTGCAGCGTCCTGTGGCAAGTCCCTGGTGTATCACCAGGACTTAGCAAACCGTGGTGGAGGACCACAGGGAACCTTGGGGTCCCTGAGTTGCCCCCTCCCTGCCACGCAGTCCATTGCCCCAGGACGGGGGTGGGCTGTGAGTGAGTCCACTCCCTAAGAACCCAGCCTTGCTGGATCCTGAACCCCAGAAACATCAGGGAAAGGATGAGAAAGTGGAAAGCTACTCATTAGCTGGTGAGCATGCTGGGGAAATCTCTCCCAGCACCCCCAGCCCCCCGGGACAGGGTTGATGAGGGAGCAGTCCCTTGGGGACCAGACCTGGCTCACTCTGCTCTTCCATGATCAAAGTTTCCACCCAGAGTTTCCATTTAGGGTTCTCTGCTTCCTCTGGGGAATGTGGGGGATGGGGGCAGTGGAAACCAGGGGACCTCTGAGGCCAGGGGCCTGGATTCAAGTCCCACGGGTAACAGCTATGAACTGGGGCAAGTGACTAAGCCCCATGGGACCCTGGCTTCTTCATCTGCCCTGAATAGCTGGGATTACACACATGTGCTGTCACATTGGGCCCTGATGTGTGGTTGTCTCCTATCTGAGCCTCAGTTTCCACCTCTGTAAAGTGGGCACTACGACCACCCTCTCTTTTTAGGCCTATTATAAATGAGTGAGAGAATGGGGAAGGTCTGTGAGCAAAGCCTGACACAGAGTCCTGCATCTCTCACCATCCACAGGCTCTGGGATAGTTCACACACTTGAAACATAGAGGGCATTTGAGGAAAAACAAAAGCGGGCCCTGACAGAAATCAGTGTCCAGACTCCCTGTCCACTGCTCTCTACCTACGATGTAAACTGTCACTCTTAAAACTGCAGCAGAAAGGACAGCTGGACATGGGGGCCCAGGTCTGTAACCCCAGCTAGATGGGAGATTTAAGGAGGAAGAGTTCTGTTCTGGTCAGCCCTTGGGAAGATCTGAAAGATCTTACCTGAAAAGTAACTAAAGCAAAAAGGACTGGGGCTGGGGTTCAAATGGCAGAGCACCCACCTGAGAAGCGCAAGGCCCTGAATTCAAACTCTAGTTCTAGCCTTCATAACAATGATCACAGTTCCAAATCAGCCTGGGGGTAGGAAGAAAAAGCAGTTCCTGAAACTCATCTGGACAGAGAAAAGGTTGGGCCTGGCAGCACCCAGTTATCGTCTCAGCCACGTCAGGAAACACAAATGAGAGTATTGTGGTGCAAGCCAGCCTGGGCATAAACATGAAACCTTATCTCACAAACAACTAGAACAAAAGGCCTGGGGATGTGATTGTGGTAAAAGCAACTGACCAGCAAGCTGCAAATCCAGAGTTCAAATCTCAGTAACTTCCCCAAGTAAATATGTAAAGACAGCAGGAGGCTTTCATTTCACAGATGAGGCCGGGGGAGGGGGGGGGACAGGAGAGTAGCCCAACGTCACACAGCAGGGCCACCCTGCTTGGTGGCATTTCCATGGCCAGCGTTCCGTGAGGCCATTCCAGGTTTTCTCAGGCGGCCAGCCAGTGGCCGGTCCTCAAAGCCAGCATGGGAAGAAGGCTCCTGGCTTGTTTGAGTTCAGAAAAGGGGCATTTTCAACTCTCCCACACTCCAAGTGGACACCGGCCAAAGAGCCATCATTGAGCCTTGCGCCCCTGAGGGTTGACACACATTGGGTGAGGGAGGGGTGGCCACTGAGGCAGCTCCCTTTGCAAAGAAAAGAGCTGACATAAACCTTCCCAACGCCCAGCCAAGTGGTCCTCAGGTGTCTGCAGGAGAGGATACTGAGGCGAGTGTGAGCCTCAGGCCTGCCCATTAAGGAACCCATTAATCAGAGTCCTGTTTACAGCTCTCTTCACAGCCACCATGAGTCACTGGCTGGAGTCAGGCCCTGGGCCTTCCTGAAAACCATGGTGACATTTGGTAAAAAAAAAAAAAAAAAAAAAAATAAAAATAAAAATATATATATATATATATATATATATATATATATATAATCAGCGGGGTCTTGGGGGCCATGTGCAATTCGTGCTGATGTGTGAAACACAGTTACTTCCCCCCTTCCCTCTGCCCCAGTGGTGGTGGTGGTGGTGGGGAAACCAGCCACCAGGAAAAGCTGTCAGTGGCTTCATCTCACACATCTGGATGCAGGGACATGGAGCGAAGTCATCTGACATAGTTGTGAGTATTCTGGCCTTGAGCTGAGGTCAGGGCCTCTGGGTTGCCAATGTGACTGCCAATCCCTGCTCCTAGACCCAGGCCCAGAGCCTTTGTGTATGGTTGCACAGGCCCTCAAATAGGGGCTGAAGTCCTGCACTGCAGGTGGTGTGTTGCGGTACTGGTACTGAGTCAGGAAGTGATGCCTTCCCGCTGAGGTTGAGGCTGGTTCCAGCCCTCTCTGTACCCACAGAGCTCCTGTTGCTCATGAGGCAAGAGGGCTCAGGCTGAGTCTTGACAGCTGCCTGGAAGACCACAGGCAAGTCCCTGCCCCTCCTGTTTAAAACACACACACACACACACACACACACAAGAGCCTTGCCAGACATTGGCAGTGGCTCACATCTGTAAATCGAGCTACTCTGGAGGCTGAGATCTGAGGATTGTGGTTCGAAGCCAGCCCACCCAGGAAAATCTGTGATATACTTCTCTCCAATTCACCACCAAAAGGCAGATGTGGAGCTGTGGTGAAGTGGTAGAGTGCTAGCCTTGAGTGAAAAAGCTAAGGGTTAATGTTCAGGCTGTGAATTCAAATCCCAGACAGCGCTAGTGTACACACACACATACACACACTAGTGAAAAGCAGAGCTGGAGGTGTGGTTTAGTGGTAAAGTGCCTATCCAGCAAATGTGAGGTCCTGAGTTCAATTCCCAATATGGAAAAAAAAAAATTCCTTGAATAGAAAGCGTAAGGATGGAATCACTTAGACAGACCAACTTAAAATGTGTACACACCTGATGCTTTTTAACATTTTGCCCATGAGGAATGCTTCCCGGACCCCTCCCTCAGGTTGGCATTTTACCATGGCTGTTGTTTTCACAGGAGACTGACGGGGCATTTTTCGCACCTCCTGAATTCCAGTGACCTTTTGTCCCGAACAATACAGAAACTGGAAACATTCGGAGAAAGAAAACAGGGTAAATGGTGATCTCATGGCCACGTTAACCTTAAAATGGGAACCGAGCAGCCTGCCTCGGTGCCACACCCCCCCACCCTTTCCTGGAAGTGGCTCTAGATGCCAACAGTCTTGAAAGAGCAGCAGAGCAATCACTTGTTCACCACACAACTCCCTTATTGTGGAACAGCAATGCCAGTGAAGGCATTGAGGTGGAAGAGAAAAACAAACCTGTAACGACATCCACCCTTCTCAGCCAACCTGGAGGGGCAACAATGTGGCTTTGGCATGCTACCAGATCTCCAGGCACACCTACTCTGCCAACCCTGCCTCCACTCAGTTTGCCCACTGCTCTCTGAAGGTGATTCGATTGGTAGTCTTGGGCCATGCGTGCAGTGGATATATGTTCACTGACCAGGCCCTGGTATGCAGATGCTAACCCTGAGAAGGGATTTCTCGGGAAAAGACTACCATGAATTCTGGTTCAAATCCAGCCCCGCTGTGGCCCAGTCAAGTAGCTGTGGGCAATTCTATTCCTCAGTTTCTTCACCTGTGGATTGAACATGCAGGGCTCAGTCTGGGAAGGCTGGGGTGACAAAATGCCTTTGGCCTGTACAAGGCCATCCTCGTGGTGAGTCTAAGCCTGGAGGCCAGACCTACCCAGAATCATACGCTAAGTGCCTACCCAGGGCTTTCCTTAATGACTAGAATTCCTTCTTGAAAACTCTGCCACAAAACACAAAGCCATTAAGTGAGAATTCCATTCCATAAATGTTCATGGAAAAAGTCACCCTCGTGCCCAGCTGTTTCCGGGGTGCCCTCCAGGGACAGGGAATGGAAATTATGTCTCAGAGAGCTCCCTGGCAATTCTCAGGCAGGCCCAGGCCTAAACACCCAGCTCTTCCTTCCCATTACTTTGAAGAGCCTCAACCCTCCTCCCCACGCCACTCCCCCCAGGCCTGGAATGTGCTTTGCACTATGGCAGGAGCCCTCCACAGACAGGCTGGGCTGGTGGAGCTGGCTCCACAAGACTGGGCTCTGGGTGGAAGGGCAGTAGCCCCATTGAGGGTTCTGGGGATGAAGCTGGAGCCAAGGCCTCTGTGGCCTGCACGCAGCTCCCAGCAGGGGCTCCTGCAGGTTGATTCAGGACTCCCCCAAGGTAGTAAATCCCAGCCTGTTTGTGTGAATGGAACTGATCACCGAGCCATGCACACCTCATCCATCATATGTCATGTACTAAGGGTGGCACCCGTCTCAGCCTGGCTGACTGGGGTCGGGGGTTGGTTTAGGCAGCTGGAAAGATGGATTCCCTCAAATCCATGACCCTCTCCAGCCTGCCCAGCCCCTACAGGCAGTGAACCCCAAATCCCCCCAGTTTCAGAGGGTATTCAGCAGGTGTCACTCACCACAAAGAGGACAAGAATGTGTCAAGGAAAGGCGTGTGGACGAATGTATATGCACATATATGTATGCATGTATGCACACATAAGAGCACGCAAGCATGCACTTGCACACGTGTTCATGTGCATACGCACATGTGCTTATATATGTAGTTCTGTGCATATGCATACACTTGCACACACACACACATATATTATATTACATGCATTCTAAAGACAGCGTAGTGGCATCTGCCTAAAAAGGAGGACAGGAAAAGGAGCTGGGGCTGAAACTCAGGGCCTGGGCACTGGCCCCCCTTGAGCTTTTTAGCTCAAACCTGGTGCTCTACCACTTGAACCACACCTCCACTTCTGACTTTTTTAGGTACTTAACTGGAGATAAGAGTCTCACTGACTTTCCTGCCCAGGTTGGCTTGAAACTGTGCAATCTTCAGATCTCAGCCTCGTCGGTCGCTAGGACAACAGGCATGAGTCTCTGGTGCTGGAGTCTCTGTATTCTTTATTGCAACTGTTTTTCTGGTTAGTATGAGCTTTGTCAGCTTTGTTTCTCCTTCTGCCAGTGTGGAAGGTTCCAGTTTCCTTCCTGACCACGTCAGCATTTTTTCCTTGCATTTGAGTCTCGTATCCTGTCAGACCATTTGTCTACACCCCCTCCTCCCCCAGCCACCACCCCAGCCTCATATATGGACTGCTAAGTATTTACCTTTGTTTACTGGTAGATTTTTATGGCCTTGCTTTTTTATGTTTAGCTTTTTAATCCGCTGTGATTTATTTTGGCATCGGGTATCATGTGAAAATCTGAATTCATTTAATTTTCTAAATAGCTAACCATTCACCCCAATGATAGTTAATCAGTAACACTCTTCCCATGTGCCTGCAAAGCCACCAGCCTTCGTGGACTTGACTTACCTGTCTTGCTCAATCACACGCATAGCTGTGCTTTTGAGCTATGTCTTCCTGTTTTCAGACGTGTAGTAATTCTCATACCACTGCAGTAACCCTCTTGTGGGCCTCTGACCCTGTGCTTGGCACTTAATTCCCTGTTTTGTACCAAGTGGTACTGAGTTCAAACTCTAGGACCACCACAAAACAAACGAAAAATCCCCAGCAAGACAAAGCAGTCAGGGAGGGGTGGGTCTTTACATTTCCTTTTTCTGTCTCTCTTTTCCTTTTCTTTAAAAGCATGCATGTGCATCTCCTGAAACAAAAATCACTTAGTCGTGCCCTCAGATAGGTTTTGCATTGTCCTTGTCAGCTTTAGGATCCCTGTGTGTCCCTCTGAGGCTCACATAGGGGATGCAGCTGTCTGGAGTTGAACCTTGGACCTGGCTGTGTGCCCTTGGGCAAAGTATTTTCCTCTCTGGTCTATAAAAGAGAGATGGCTGCTGGAATCCAGCCCAGCTCACAGGATTAAAAGAACTACGTGCTTCTCGTTCTTGGATTAGACAGTGCCAGTTTCCTTTGACAAAGTAGGAAGTTGAGGCTCAGAAAGGTTAATCTCTTGCTCAAAGCCACAGCACCCAATGTTCTGACCTCCCCATAACTGAGAACTGTTGGTAGTTCCTCTTGAGAGCTGCCCGCCTTACATATGAAACTGCCATTTGTTCTGTAGGATCTTGTTTTCTCTATTGGCACAACGTCTACCTGTCCTTCAAAGCCCAGGTCAACTATCTCCTTTGCGAAACCTACCTTAAGCCAGGGCAGAAATGCTCCTCCCAGACTTGGGAGAGAGGAGAGACATGTGTACTGAGCTCTGAATGCCGTACCCATTTTACAGGGAGAGAAACTGAGGCCTGGTGTCGGAAAAGGCCTGTTCCCAGTCACAGAGATATACAACCATGGAGCCAGTGCCCAAGCCCTGATTGTTTGAGCTGGCTTCTTCTGTGATCTTGTTTCTCTGACCCCCCCTACCTGGAGCACTTCTAGGGAGTTTTCCACAGCCCTGGGGCTCAACCCAAAGGGAGGTGTGGAAAGAAAACAACCGGCCACAGAGAACTCTTCCGTGTCGCTGGTGTTGGATGCCCAAGCCCTGTCAGGTCACAGGGTGTTCAGGGCCTGATTGCAATGTCAGGCAGACCTGACATAAGGCCTGACTCCTACCACTTATTGGCTAGGAGATAAATTAATCAGTGACAGCATCGGCATCACCTGACCCTTTGTTTTCCCAACTTAGCAACGTGATCGCTGACCAGAACCAGAGCTGCAGCACCACCAGCTTTATGCCAGGCTGTGAATGCCATGTGTGCAAAGAGTATGCCATGGTATTACAGAGGAGGAAACTGAGGCCTGGGCCAGGGGTGTCACAGAGGCCTCCCAGCTGCAGGAGCCTTGTAGGGGACCGGTGGAGATCTAGAGTCCCACACACCACCTCTCGTCCATCAGACTTCACAGAAGCCAAGACAGCGCCCCCACCCTGCCCCAGGGGGCCACAGCCCTGAGGCAGGGTTACCAAATTGGGCAGAGGTACCAGGCCCAGGTTAGGTAGTGCCAGGGCTCAGCCACTGCTGCCTGCGTGGCCTCACAGACAGCTGACCCAGGGTGGGTAACTCTGCTGTAAGGGGCAGTGCCCACCGCTGCCCTCACCACCCAAGGCTGCTGTTCTACCTCTAGGCCACCTGACTCTGCCACCCATTGTCTCCTGTCAGGATCAGCAGTATTACCCTACCTGGCCAGACACACACACACACACACACACACACACACACACACACACACTATAGTCTCTCCCTCCCCCCCCAATCTCTCTGGCTATCTCTGGCTATCCTCCTCCTCCTCCTCCTCCTCCTGATTTTCTCTCCCCCTTATCTGGGCCTCTGTAACAGTACTTAGGGCTCTCTACCTTGTATCCTTAGGAAATAAGTGCTTGTTTTACTCTCTTAAGAGCCAACTACAAACCTCCTTGTTCAAGAAGGTCTCTTGACTTTCCTAAGCCACCCTCAGGTACGGGAAGTGGGGTGACATTCTGAGTCCATTTGGCCGGTGAGGTTCAGGTGGCTGAAGAGCCCCAGGGCACTGCAGGAGTGTGCTGGGGTCGATGTATTGTCTCTCTAGAACAAGCCCTGGGCTCCAGCTGCCTGTTAGCAGGGGTGCAAACACCTTCTTGAAGGTCTGTTGGCATCCAGGTGCCAGTGGCTCACACCTGTCATTGCAGCTACTCAGGAAGCTGAGAACTGAGGATTATGGTTCAAAGCCAGCCTGGGCAGGAAAGTCTGAGAGGCTCTGATCTCTAATTAAGCACCAAAAAGAGCCAGAAGTGGAGCTGTGGCTCAAGTGGTAGAGCCTCAAGCTCAGGGACAGCTCCCACGCTCCAAGTTCAAGCTTCAGAATGGGTACATGCATGCATGTTCACGCACGCGCGCGCACACACACACACACACACACACACACACACACACACTTTGTTGGCTGAATGTATGAGCTAGCCTGGGCTGAACAAAACAAGTCTTTGAGTTGTGTTCAGGCCAGCCTGCATTTGAAAGCCAAGGACCAGTTCACCAATTCAGATAAACCACTTTCCCAGCCAGGTATGGTAGTGGCCACCTGTAATCCCAGCACCAGGCAAGCTGTAGCCGGAGGCTCCAAGCCTGAAGATCCAGAGACTGAGGCCTCAGCCTGGGCTGTGTAGGGAGATGCTGTCTCCATACAAAACACAGACACTTGACAGCCACACTCCAAAACCGCTGCACAGACACCAGGACACATGAGTTCACCACCACAGGAGCAGCAGACCCTGTGCAGGGGCCAGGCAAGGCAGCTGGGCCAAACATCATCTGCTGTCCACCACCTTCAGAGGCTGGAGGCCGGTCAGTGGACCCTGTCCAGAGGCAAGGGATGCTGGGAAAGGCAGGCCATGTGGAGATACCAAGAGTGGTGATGGCTTTCGGTGGGAGCTGGGCCTTTGGTGCGAGTGGGATTTCCACACCAGGGGAGAGACCAGCTCAGTAGGAGAAAAACCCCTCTGCCCAGAAGTAGGTGCTATTTGTGGGCAGGCCCAGGTGTGTTCTGGGCTGTGGAGGGCAGGGCCATCCCCGGGGGTGGCCAGACTGCTCACAGAGGCCCTTCCTCCAGGCAGCCAGGCCCGGCTGGGCCCAGCTGGGCTTTGGGCAGGGTACGGCCGAAACCCCAGTGTGGGTCTGGGAGGCAGAGCCCCACGGGGCTTGTGGGAAGCTGTTTTGATTAAATTTGGGAACATAATTGCAGGGTTTGTGCTGCGGTCTCATTATGGCGTTTTTAATCTTGTTCCCCTCTCCTCCCTCTCCCTCTCCCAGCCCCCTTCACCTCCTTCCACAGCCCAGGCTGCGGCCTCCCAGCAACCGCCAGGACTCTTCCCTCCTCTCCCTCCCAGACTGGGGCCTGGAGGCAGGATGGAGTGGAGGAAGGAGAGAGAAGGGGAGACTATGCCGGCAAGCGCATGTGTGCACATGCGCATATGAACACACATGTGTGTGCATGCGTGTTCACAAGGCTTCACATGGCTTAGTCACTGTGGTTCCCCACAGGCTGGGCTGCCTGGTTCTCTGAGGGACACAAAGGGGAAACTAAAAGAGCCCTCCCTCCCCACCCCCGCCATTTGACTGGGGAAATGAAAGTACCAGCTTAACTGAGATACTGCGTGGATCAGTAGAGAAGAGGCATCTGGGAGGAAGGGAGGAAGAAGGAGGGAAGGAGGGAGGAAAGGAGGGAGGGAGGGAGGACTGGAAGATCAGGTGGAAGCAAAGAGCAAGAGCCAGCTTGTCATTAGTCAGGCTGGACCCTGCTGTGTGCCCCTCAGCTCCACAGTGTCTCCTTGTTTGTGGAGGCTGGCAAGACTGGTGAAGCTGGAGCCTGTCTGGCACCCCCAGGGTCACGCAGGCAGGCCAGCATCATGGCGGTTGAAGGCTCTCTTGGCCTCAGCCCACCTTGGTTCTACCCAGAGTTAAAGTTTACCACAGGCTCAAGTACTGTCATCCAACCCCTAAACCTAAACTCTGCCTATCCAGGTTTAATAATGGCGTTGTGTCTACTGGGCTCTCCCCATTCCCTTACCTGCTGCTCCAGGAGTGTTCTGGAAATGGTGCCTAAAGCACGGGTGGCAAGATCTGTGCACACAGGCATGCACACACATGCATGTACTCACACCCACCCACAGCACACACATGCACAGTGCAACACACACCACACGCTGCATGTGCACACACGTGCAGCACACAAATGGAGGCACATGCACACACACACACACATACACACACGTGTACCCACACTCATTTGCATTCTCTAGAGATGAGGAAAGGCAGGGGACCCACACACACCAGAGGCCTCCTAGAGATGGAACGTTAAGACCAAGAGCCCGAGCAGAGGGAGCAGATGGAGCCAGTGGTGGCGCGTAGGGCACCATGGGAGCAGGTATGGGTGTGCCAGGCCAGGGCAGTGAGGCCTGGGCAGCTGGGGACACCCATGCCAGTTCCCTGCCTCAGGCAAGTGCCCTGAGCCTTGGACCTGTCCTGGGGACAGGGAGACACAGACACACCAGTGACTTTCTAGAACAGGGCTGGTCGGCCAAGGGCCACTAGGTAAATGGGTCGGGCTTTCTGAGCCAGGCTGTTTCTGTCATATAGTTTTCCCAGGATTATTGCCTCATGACTGTGACAAATTAGCACGATCTTGGTGGCTTAAAAAAAAAAAAGAAAGACAGAAATCTATTGTCTCACCACTCTGGAAGTCAGAAGGTGGAAAGCAGTGTCGAGGGGTTGAACTGAGTCACCAGTCCACAGGGCTGTGCCCTCCCCCCACCCCAGGGTCTGGGGGAAGAATCCAGTCCTGGCTGTTTTCTAGATCCTTCTGGCTCCAGGCAGTCCTTGGCTTGTGGTCCCATCACTGCAGCCTTCAACATCAGCACATCCCTTCCCCTCTCCCCCCCTCTGGGACTTCATCTTCTCTGGTTTCAGTGTATTCTCTCCCCCCACCTCCATTCCAGCCAGGTCACTTGTGGGTAACTGTGACGATGCAGGATCATCTCCCCATCAAACACTCCTCCCCGTAACCCCATCTGCATAGACAGTGAAGGCAAGATGAGGTCATAGCCAAGGACGGGAGCCCTCAGGCCAAGGGCGACATTTGTTCCAGTCTATCCACTGGCCTCTGGTCCCTTAGCGGGCTCAGCCTCCCTCCCTGGCTGCACTTCCTCTTGCTTGGGTTAGCTCTCATGGTGTCTTCCGTGGGGTTGTGGGGTTGTTGTTTTGTTGGCAACTCCAGCTCCTTTCATTAGAAATCTCACTACCTCTGCTCCCACATGCTTGGCTTTGGGCTTGAATTCTTTCCTTTGCTCCTGCCCAGAGGAGGGGGCAGGGGAGAGGAACAGGAGGAGCAGAGCCGGGACAGCCACCAAGATCTGTGAATCAGCACGACCCGCCTCGGGGCTCCCCCTCGGATCCCCTCCTCCGCACAAAGGAGGCTTCTCTATCACTGGATTCAAAGTTCAGTGTCTTCTGAACCTGGAAGCAGCCTCTTATCAGATCCTACAAATTGCCGACACAGCCCCCGGAAGGCCCTTTCAGACAGCTGAAAAATCCAATGATAAGAGGCAGGGAATCAAGGGCTGCCTCCTCTGGAGTGGCCTCTGTGCCCTCTGTCACAAAGTGCAGCCAGGCTGGAAGAAGAGGAGGGGACAGCCCGGCCCCAGTGCCTGTGTAACCGCACGTCTCTCCTCTCCCGGTGACTCTGTAATTATTCCTCTGAGCTGTTTGGGCCTTGGTGTTCCAGCCCTGTTCCTTTGGAAACTTATCGAGTAAGGGCTGGATTCTCAGCTGGAAGTGGGCGGGAGAACCATTGTTTTCTCAAGCTGCATGTGTTTGTATTCTGACCTTTATTTCAGTCCCTAGAAATACCTGTACTTAAAAGTCTTGCCTGGTAGGAAGATGGAGTCTCGGGGGCATAAGGGGGTTGGGCCTGTTCTTAGTGATTATTTGAGAGGCTAAGATTTTTGAGGATTGCGGTTCAAGGCCAACTAGTTTAACAAAACCTCATTTCTCCTAAAAGCTGCAGGTTCCTGTCTGTCACATATTATTAGTTAGATCTTGGCTTTATCTCCAAAATAACCCAGCACACAAAAGAAAATTGCAGGTGTGATTCAGCAGCAGACAGCCTGCCTAGCAAGTTGCAAAGCTCTGAGTTCAAATTCCAGTTCTGCTCCCAGAACAATCAGGAGTCGGTCAGCCAGGAGGGTAGATCGGCCTTTGAAAAGGGGGCAGAATTTGGAAATAAGATGGCATGTCTGCCCAGCAGGGGCCAAGAGTGGGGTGGGCATGTGGCAGAAGGGGACACTTGGCAGAGGACATTGGTTCTGGGGCTGTGCTTTGTGGATCACATGTGAAGAGTTTGACCTTCCTTCCCCAAGGTCATGGGTGCTTTGGTGCTTCAGAAGTGCACCCAGGAGGAGGAGGAGGAGGAGGAGGAGGAGGAGGAGGAAGGAATTTTGCTAGGAGGGGAGCCACAGGGCTGGAGCAGGCAGAGAAGGAATGACAGCCATGCAGGCTGGGCCCTTGTCCTGAGGCCACTCTGCAATGGAGAGGGACGGGCATTGATTTTTGTTTTTTGTTTTTTTTTTCTGTTTTATGTCAGTACTGCGGTTTGAGATCAGGGCTTGAGCGCTGTCCCTTAGCTTTATTGCTTAAGGCTAATGCTCTACTCCTTGAACCACAACTCCACTGTCAGCTTTTTGCTGGTTCATTAGAGAAAAGTGGACTTTGCTGCTCAGGCCGACTTCAAACTGTGATCCTCAGATCTCAGCCTCCTGAGCAGCGGGGGCTACAGGTGGGAGCCAGGCTAGAGGCAGCTGCTTTTGAGGTGGCAGCAGCGTTCACCTATGGAGGAGGCCTGGGGCAGAAGTCAGGAATCTAGGCATGAGTCTCTGACAAGTCCCGTCTTTTTCTCTGCCCCAGTATCCCCCTCAGCACAATGGAGTTGGATCTCATTGGGAGTGCCCTCCCCCCACTCCTCAACCCCTGAGGCAAGAGGCCTACAGCATCGCCTGATTTGAGCAGGGACGTCAGAGCCCCACCTGCTGGCCAGGGTTACTCCATGCATAGGCCAGCGGTGACCTCACCTCACCACCAGTTCCTGGAAGGCAGAGATGGGGGTCATGGTTGTTCTTGTGTCCCTGGGCCTCTGTGCCTCGTGGGGTAATACACTCTCACACCCATGCACACTCACACACTCACATAGATTCCCTAGGTTTCCCCTGCCAGCTCGAGCCTGTACCTCCCGCACACACCCCATCATCCCCAGATGCCACCTTCAGCTGCTGGCACAGCCTGGGTTCCCAGAACCAGCTTCAGTCATTCCAGGCAGGGGAGCTTAGTGGTTTCTGCATCTATGCCTCACCGGATCATGTATGTGCATGTGTGTGTAAGAATGTGTGTGCATACACATGCATGCATGTGTGTGGATGTGTGCAGTCATGCATGGCGTGTGTGCCCACACGAGTGCACAGAGATAGCAGGTTCACTGCTTCATATGTGTGTGCACCTGAGTACATGGAAGTGGTTGTTTTCTCTGCTTTGTGTGTATGCATGTGTGTGCACACAAGTCTGTGGAGATAGTGGGTTTCTCTGCTTTACATGTGTCTGTGCATGTATGTGCTTACCCAGAGTTCCAGAGGCCCTAGCCAGCACGTATGGGGCCAGGTGTTTGCACACAACAACTCTTGGTTTTCTTTCTTCTAGAGCATCCCAGGCTGACATGGAATGAGACAATAAAAAAAACTCACACAGAACCAGGCGCTGGTGTCTCACACATGTCATTCTAGCTAATCAGGAGGCTGAAATCTGAGGATCACAGTTCGAAGCCAGCCCAGGCAGAAAAGTTCATGAGACTCTTTTCTTCCATTAACCACCCCCAAATTGGAAGTGGCACTGTGGTTCAAGTGGTAGACTACCACTGAGCACCAAAGCTCAGGGACAGCACCCAGGCCTTGAGTTCAAGCCCTAGAGGTAGGAGGAGGAGGAGGAGGAGAAGGAGGTGGAGGAGGAGGAGGAGGAGATGATAATGACTGCTAGGTGCAGCAGGGCTACACTTCAACACACTTTGGCATGGGCCTCCTTCTTGGCCTTGAAGGGCTGTAGGAATGTCCCCAGTCTGGGGACCTGGTGCCACCCATCTGCTCCTGGGCTTTGCTCAAGCTCATGCTCTGCCCTCACCCAGTATGGCACCCTGAGGACAGGATGGACCATGTGGCGTGATGTTTGTCTTGGCCCTGAGAAGACTGTCTTGTGCCTACTGTACCATCCAACCATCACTCACACTCCATGCCTTGTGCTTGAAGGATCTGCCCTCTTGGCCTTCTATGCCCAAGTGCTCCTCATGCGTGTGCTTTTGCCATGCTCCTGTAGAAGAGGCAGGGGTGGCCACTGAGCCTGGCACACGAGCTGTGTGCTCTGACGGGCAAGCCGCTGCAGAAAGAAGCAGGGCCTGAGCCTGGAGGGGCCATGGCTGAGGTCGCTGGAGGAATCTCAAATCTGCCCTCCAATGCAGAGCAAAGGCTGGTGGGCTGAGCTAGAGGGCAGAGCCATTGACTGAGCAGTGGAGGGCAGCCAAGCCCCAGGGCCTGGCCTAGGATGGCAGCTGGTTGCTGGCACCCCCACATGGATGGATGGAGCCAAACCAGCACCAGGACAGGCCTGCCCTGCTCCCCTTAATGTGGGAACCAGGGTGGTGAGTCACTGGACCGGATACAGCCACAGGGAAAGCTGAGAGGCAGCAATGCATTCCCAGCCAGCGCTGGTGGCCTGGGGACAGCCCGGGGCTGGCTGTCTCTCTTTGATGGGCTGTTGGAGAGTTGGCTGAGCTGAGATGTGACTGCCTACAGTCTGGCTCTTGGGGAATTCAGGGCAGGCACAGCCCTGAAGACAGGAAGTTGGACAAGGAGTCAGGGCTTAAACTTTGGAAAAAAAAACAAGTATGGGCTCTGCTCCGGGACGTGTGAGCCCCATCAAATCTTTCCCTCACCTCCTCCCTGTCCTTTCCTGCCAACTCGGTGATATGGCAAGTTCCAACAGGGTGCCCTGGAAATGCTCTGGCATATAGCTGGACTTCCTGTCAATCAATGTCAGAGCCAACCTCAACCCCGCCCTCCCCCCACAGGAGCCCCTCTCGGGGAGGGGCCCTGGGGTCACCCGGTGACCTGGCCTGGGGCAGTGAGCCCAGGAAGGGCTGTCCCCTCCTGTGGGCACCTGGTGCTCCTGCCCACCTGTCTGGGTGTTGTGTAACCCTGGAAGCAGCTTGGTACAGGGCTGCCACACTGGATACAAGTCCCACTGGGCAGGACTCACCCCCAGCTCAGTCCAGGTGCTCAGTCCAGTGCCAGCCGGCACAAGACACAATTCTGGCTGGGTTCTTTCACCTGTCTTCCAAGCTGCCTGCCCAGGGCAGTCAGTCAGTACCACTGCCCAGGCGGGCAACTTCTAGGCTGTCCAGTGAAGGGCTTCTCCACTGCACCCAAGGGCCCAGTGCACCTGAGGTGATCACATACTCTGGGGAGGGGGGGCAGGGCTCTCGTCCAGGCAATGAGGCCTGGGAGGACTCACACCCCAGGCCAGTGCCTAGAGCCATGGGTGGGGACAGGAGAGAGGACACTGTCCCTTCTCAGAGGCCAAGTCATGTTTTGATGCCCACAGTCCATCCTTAGGTCAGGGGCAGAGACAGAGACACTGGAGACATGCTGGGGACAGGGCTGAGGAAAGGAGTGGATCCCACAGGGAGTGCGTTTTCTGGATGTTGTTGTTTGTGTGTGTGCGTGTGCGTGTGCGTGTGTGTGTGTGTGTGTGTGCCAGTTCTGGGGCTTGAACTCAGGGCCTGGGTGCTGATCCTTTGATTTTTTGTTTGTTTGTTTAAACTCAAGGCTGGTGCTCTACCACTTGAGCCAGAGCTCTACTTCCGGCCTTTTGGTGGTTAGCAGTCTCATGGATTTTCTTGCTCAGGCTGACTCTGAGCTTCGATCTTCAGATTCCAGCCTCCAGAGTAGGTAGGATCCGGGCTTTTCAGGGAGTCCCGAGGCAGGAGGAAGGAGCCGGGAGGCAGGCTGTCAGGGGAGGTGGAAGGCAGGTCCTCTCAGGGGTGTCAGCCCCTCTAGGGAAGAGCTGGGCCTGGTTCTGTGCTGGGAGCCCCCCCCCCCCCGCCCTGCCCAGGGGACCTGGCTTGTAAACAGACTGTCATCGGATTAACACACGATTTAAAGCAGTTAATAGATGTTTGAAACGTTGCAAAGCTAGACAATTATCGGCACAGCCAGGGTGGGGGGAGGTGTTGGAAACGTGCTTCTCAGTTTCTCAGGGACACAGTGTCATCATCCATCCCAGAGGCCTGGATGACTACCAGGGCCCAAAGGAAACCCAAAGGCCTGGAGAGGGGGGAGGAAGGCCAGCCCTCTGCCCCCTGGAGCCAAGGTGCTCCACTGGGCTCTGACTGCTAATAGCACCCCAATGACAGCATCCTGAGAGACCCATGGAGAAAACAGGAGGCCAGAGAGAGGCTCCAGGAAGAGTCACCCGACCTGGATTCTCGAGAGTCAACCTGAAGTCTCATGTTTCCTATCAAACTGTGTGACCCTGGGTAGTGAGCTTGACCTCTGAGTCTCACTTTGATTGTCTCTAAAGAGATTTTTTATTGGCCTTCAGAGTTACCTAAGAAATGATAATAATGAAAGCATTTTGGGAGAACAACAACTGAAAAAAAAAAAGGAATTTATTGAAGTCCTCAATGGCGCCAAGACAGTAGATGAAATATGGGGTTAAAGGCGTGTCCTGTTGAGTCCCAGGCCAGTGTGTGAGTCAGCTTACTCGCTGTGTGACTTTTGGAAGCATACTTGACCTCTCTGAGACTTGATGTTGCTATCTATATAGTGGGAATATTTATGGTATGTCTCCCATGAAGAAATCCACCTAAAGGCAGAGACAAGGAGTTGTGCAAACTACGACTTGCTTGCTGAGAGATGCCACGAAGCCCTGTGGCTTCCGTTCTTCAGAAGGATGGTGGCACTGACACAATCTTGAGTCCAGAGCCTGCTATGAGACAGCATCAATCCCGGAGAGCCTAGCCAGGCTGAGCTCAAGAAAGCCTGAGATGATAGAATATATGAAACCTATCGGGTTTTCCGACTGGAACAGTGTGGTTACAGAAAGTACACACACGCACACACACGCACACGCACACACACACAGGCACACACACGCGCACGCACGCATGCACGCACGCACGCAGCGGCAGTTATGGTTCTGCCGACGTGTGGACAGATAGCTGGCAGCCGGGCTGCACCAACCGTCTATTTATAGGCAGAGATTCTTGTTCTCTCAAGGCAGGCATATGGGCTATAAAGACAGGCGACAGAAAACTGGGGGGGGGGGAGCGGGGGCGGGGTGAGGGGGGGCGAACTTCCCTCCCTCGGAATGAAAAGACACTAAAGGAAGTGGTAATTAGGGCTGGGACTGGCTTATGTAAATCAGGTGCTACTTTCAAAACAGAGATGAGATCTGGTTTTAATAAAGCGTATTGGAACAAATGGCGGAATAATGACTTAATAAATCTAAATACAAATATTTTGTTCCAACTCCAAAATGAACAGCCTGGAGCATCTGCAGAGCCCAGGCCCAGGAGTTTTTTTTGGGGTGGGGGGAGAGGGAGGGCAGGCGGGGGGGGGAGGGCGTTGCTTGAAGTTACTAGATTTCTTAATGTTTCCTCTGCAGGCTCAGGGATTTTTTTTTTTTTAATCTTTAGCTTTCTGCTAAATTACACGGGCTGTCAGTCAACTGTGGGAGATATTTTGAGTTAGAGAGATTTACACAAACACACGGCTCACACTCAGGGAGGCTCTGCACAATATCTTTTACACCGGCCGGGATGTAAATCACAGGTTGTTCCAAGTCTGAATTACAGCTTTTCTGTAAATCAACTGCAGAGAAATTATTCGCCTGTAGGATTCCGGAAGCTGGTGGTTTGTTGTCTTGATGCCTGCCTGCCTTCCCCACCCCTGTCCCCCACTCCCCACCCCACCAGCCTTCACCTCTGCTTCCTCAGACAATGCCAACTCTGGGTTTTTGGCCTTTGGCCTTGGGCTGAGACTGGCAACGTTGGCTCCCACTGGAATTTTGGAGGCTTTCTTTTCAGGCTTCACCATCACATGAGTGAATCTTGCACGCATACTCCCAATATCTTTCTGGGCTCTGTTATGGAGTGGCTGACTACTCAGGAGACAGAAACGGGAGGATTGAGGTTTGGGACCAGTTCAGCAACCCCTCTCCCCCAAATTCATAGGATTCCCTCATCTCAACAAGTTCATCAGGTGTGGTAAAATACATCTGTGGTCCATGCTCATGGAGGCAGCAGTAAGACAAACACACTTCCAGGGCCAGCCCTGGGCCGAGAGAATGAGGCTGTATCTGGGAAAAGAAAAAAAAAAAAAAAAGGTCACTAAAAGCCAAAACAGGATGGAGGTGTTGGCTCAACTGGTAGAGTGCCTGTGTAGCAAGTGCCAGGCCTTGAGCTCAAACACCAGGACCACCAAAACAAACAAACGAAACAAAACTGTGTCTCATCCTGTCCTTCTGGAGAGGAACCCTGGGAGGTGACAGAGGGAGGCAGTTGATGGAAGAGGTGATAGTGGAAGGGACAACTCAGGTGGCAACTTACTTATCAAACACCTTCTGCCTGTCAGACCCAGGGCCCACTGTGTTCTCATCAGACATTACCTGTCTGCTTTCACCCTCCTTCTTCCTTCAGCCACTCAGGAGAGACAGGGCCAAACTTCAGTTCTCATCTCCTGGGATCCAGCCTATGCTGCCTGCCTGCCTGCTTCTAAAGAAGACAATTCTGCATTTGCCTCTTAGTTTACCCTCCAACAGGGAGGCAGAGGCAGTGTGCGCATGTGTGTGTCTGTGTGTGTAAATGTTCTCTGCAGTTTTAGGCCTGACAGAGAATTTCTGCCCTGTGCTTTGCAATGGGGAACAGGCCGGAGGATTGAGGGGGCAGAAAAGGAGTTTTATTGAGTGTGTGGTGGTGGTGGTGGTGGGGAATCATTAGGGATTGAGAACTTTTAGTGCAGATGCATTTCTCAGTCATTTCTGGCTATTGCATTGGACTTGCCCCCCCCATCCCCTTATTTGCACATAGGGAAATTGCAGCACATTAAAAAAAAAGTTTGAGGGGGTTTCCCCAGATCTGGGGGATCTTTCCAAATTCTTCTTCATCTTCTGTCCTCCACTTGAAAGCCCATCGATCAGACTCCTTCAGGCAACTCTATTGTTTGGAATCCTCCTATCTTAAATTCACTGTGAATTAATTCCTTTAGAAACAAGTCACAAGTGCCAACTGTCACAGCAGAGGAGCCACTCAATGGCCTCTATTTTGAGGTGCTATTCAGTGTCTGTCAGCTGGCTGGTTGACAGGGGTGCAGGTGGGGTAGAGCCCAGTAGTCAGACACAAGAGCCCCCCCCATCTCCCCAAACACCCCCCCTAAACCCCTTGGAATCCAAGAAACAAGGTGTTTAAAAGAATATCCCATCACCAAAACTCTCATCTTCCCTCTGATGCATGGACTTTCATAAGTTAAAAGCATCAGAGCTGGGCTCTGGTGGCTCACGTCTGTGATCCTACCTCCTCAGGAGGTTGAAATCTGAGGATCCAGGTTCGAAGCCAGCCCAGGCAGGAAAGTGGGAGACTCTCATCTGCAATGAACCAGCAAAATGCTGGAAATACAGCTGTGGCTCAAGTGGTAGAGAAAGCTATCCTTGAGTGAAAAAGCTCAGGATTGCACGCAGGCCCTGAGTTCAAGCCCCAAGACCAGCACACACACACACACAGCACCAGATGACAAATTATTAAAATTAATATGAGGAATGAGGAGAATGATTATTCACTGAGTTTGGCATTGAGGAAAGCCGGCTGACCTATGCACAGCGGGTTTGGGAAGTATAAATGGGCAGTGTAACAGTTAATTGATGCACACCACCTCTGGATACGTTTGGAGAAGACAGCTGTGATGGCTGCCATTGACCCATGTGCACAAGTTGGACCCTGGGCAGATCCTGAGCTACCATGGCAACCCAGGGTCCCAGTGATTCCTCCTCCCATTCCCTGGGATGGGAGTCCAATATCCGACATTAAGGAAGAAAAGAGGATGTTCCTTCTTCCCTTAACCTCCCTGTTCTGAGTGCAGTTGCTGCTGTCTCCTGGGTCCCATCCAAACCAGACCTTCCTGTTCCTGGCAATTCCTGCCTCCCCCCATAATACTGCCTTTCCTGGCCTTCTTGTCCTTCCTCCCAGAGGCTGGAGGCCGGATGTTCAAGGACACGCTCTCCCACTTGAAGATACTAAAGATGCTCTTAAGACCAGATGCCTGCCTCAAGTGGACCCCGGACATTTCCTGGCTCACTCAGCTTTCCTCCCTCCCCCTCCCTTCCCTGTCTTTTCCTCCCCTCTCCCAACCACGGTGGCATTCAGATGCCAAGAGAGCTGGATTCCCTCTGATTGCAGAGTGAACGAGGACGGGGGAGGGAGAATGGGGAGGGGGCTCAGCAAGTCCTCTGGATCCATCCTTGCGGATGACATCATTTTAGTGGGGATTACAGGGGACTCAGCCTGGGGCCCAGTTGCCGAGTGGAAACAGCATACCCACATAGCTCAGTATTAAGAGCCAGGTTCAGATCAGTGGTTTTCTAAGACCCCCTGAGCCCAGGGAGGAAAGAAGAGGCTGCTCTGAGGCCCCAAAAGACACAGTATTTGCTTAAAGAGCTGAACATGAAAGTGATACAGGACCACAGGCAGGCCGGGCTGAGTGCACAGGACTTGGCTGAGGCCTGGTTCTGAGGGTAGGCACCACTTCTGGCCTGAGCATGGCTGGGGTTCTGTTACACTCCTGCCCTAGCAGCAGGCTGGCATTGCAGCTTGGTGATGGCTGCTTCTGTTTTCTCTGTCTGGCCCAGAGGATGGAGAATGGCCACCATGTGAGCAGGGCTCAACTTGCATGCCATCAAGGCCACAGTGGTGGCTCAGACTCTGCAGGATGGCCAGCAGTAGAACCAAAGGAGGCCCAACCACCTGTGTTAGCGTTCCTCTGTCGTCCAAGATGGGTGAGCTCTATTTTCCCTTTTCGTTTCTTGGTGGTTTGGACTCAGGGTCTCATGGTCACAATGCTACAGCCACTCACTCAACCACGTCTAGGTTTTATTTGAAAATAGGAAATGTGCAGAGAATAGATCGATGCAACCCTCACCCTGGACAACTCAGGGGTCCGCCAAACATGATGGATTCCCCACGGTCTCGCCTGTCCACCCCCCACCCCTGCGTATCCGGTGTCCCTAGCCTGCTCCCCTGAGACTTGGCTGCAATCTGTACTTCCCAGATGGGGCTCATGGATATTTGTTACTCTGGGTTCCCTGGTGATGGATACTCAAGGGGATGGGGCTTTGGTCTTCCAGAGTCCTCAGATGGCTTTGAACCCTGGTCCTCAGATCTCAGCCTCTAGCGGCTGGGGCACATGAGAGTAAATCCTCAAGAATGAATGAGCCCCATCATCCCTGCCCCATTCACCTGGGGCTTGGATGGGCAATTTGGCAATGGTAGTGAGCCCCCCAGAGCTGGTGTGGAGCAGATGAGGTGCAGGCTTTGGTGTCAGGTGCCCACTTTCGAAGCCTCACTTCTGTCTCTAGCAGCTCTGTGGCTTTGGCACATGACTCAATGGCTCTGCAACCTTCCCTCGCCCCCAGCTCTGTAGGGTCTCTGCAGGCCTCTTGGTGCCCCCCCACCCCCCGACCCCAGCACTGGAACTGGCCAGCTGGTTCTGGAAAGAGATAAGCACACCTGGCTGACCCTGAGCCACGGAAGGCAGGCTTTAAACCGCAGGCACACCCCATCCTTCCTTTGGCTACATAGCCAAGTGCCCTAGAATATTCTGGGTTATATTACTTAGCTCAGCCAAAAAGCTGAGAGGACAGGAGGGACTGGATGTTCTTTGAATTGGAAACTTTCGAAAGAAAATTGCTCTGGTTTCTTATCCCCAGGGCCAGGCAGAAGGGGCCCCTCCTTCATTCAAGGACTGGGTTTTGTTTTTGGATGATTCTGGATCCCTTTCTACCGCCAGCAATCTCCTCTCCTCTATTTGACACGCTGCCTTCTCTCCCCAAGGGGAAAGGCTTACAGCAGGCAGGGGTGTCCAGCCGGAGAGCCATCTATTAGGCAGATAAACAGACATCACCCCCCCCCATCTGCCCTAGACACCCCGCTCATGGTGTGATCACTCATTCCACTCACCTAGAGAATAAAATTAGAAATCACGTCAGCTCTCCAGAGTCTTGTTAGATCAATCTGACTTACACAAAACAGGCCAGACAGAGTGTGAGGTTTCCACGAAATGAGGCTACATCCCCAGGGGCCGCCCCGAAGCTACCCAGCATCTCAGAAAACTGCCAGGCCCTCTTTGCATGATTTATCAATTGCACTGGATTCCATTCACAGTAGGCAGGAGGCCTGGCTGGGGACGGAGGGGAGCCCCAGGGGCAATGTATGTGTGTGTGTGGGGGGAATAGAAGGGAAACAGACATTCAGATTCTTGTCTTCTTCTCCTGCCTCTTCCCTCCCTCCCCCTCCCCACCCCCAGCTCTGAGATGAATGAGCAGGGACTATCCTTCTGGGAGCTCCAAGGGGTTTAGTCGTTGGCACTTAAATGTCCTTGTCTACTTCTAGAATGTGTTTCCATGCTGAAATTCCAGATCCATGGGCTTTCTGTGCTGTGAGTGGTGGAAGAGACACAACTAGAGCTTGAACCCTGCTGAGCAAGGCCTGGGCAGGGCTGGCACCAGGTCTGGGCACCCAGGTACCAAGGGACTTAGACCACACAGCTTCTCATCTGCCCAGTGACTGCCACACTAACAGCACGCCCCCTTACATCTGTCTGTCTGAACTAAAATCCTGCTTTATTTATTTAAATTGAGCACAAGAAGTAGGAGCCTGAGCCACAGGCCCAAGCCACTGAGATCACATGTCATCGTGCCAATCGGTGGCCTCCATCTACTCCCTATCACCCATTCCCTCTTCTTCTGGGCCGACTACTGGGGTTGCATGGGTTGTGGGCCTAACTATCTTCCTAGGGCTTCTCAGCTGACCACCCTTCCTAACTACCCAGGCCCTGTCAGACCTCGAATCCAGTCCCTCACCCTCTCCCCACAAGTTGTTTCACCCCAGAAAATAAAGGAACCCTGGGCAGAGGAGTGACTGCCATACCAGTCCCTGCACCCGCCCCCCCTGCTTTCAAGCGCGATGCCGTGGGCGCTGCTCTCTCCCTCTCTCCCTCTCTCCCTCTCTCTCCCTCCCACGGTTTAGTTAATAATAACATATCGTCTTCTCTCTCAGATGCATATCGGCGGTGTGTAATTATTTATGGAGCTACAGATGGATGAGGCCCCGCTTGGACCATTTTCTCAGGCAGCTCTACCTAGCACTTAGCATCCTTCTCTTCATCGTCTAATAACTCTGTCCACTTTAGATCCCAGCCCTTGATTTATTAGGTCATGTGGTCCTTCTCTGTGGCTGGGGCCTGCCTGTCATCAATAGAATGGCATGATGGAAATGCCTCCTCTAGACACCAGATATTAAAAACTAGGCAAATATTACCCGCTTTCACACTCCTTGTCCACACAGCCAGGCCTCGACGATCCTCAGCTTGTCTGAGAGGAGAGAAAAGATTACAGAAGGACGCCAGGGGCCTGAATTCTCACAAAATGGCTCTTTGCAATTTTGTTGCTCGGCTGGTGGACACTTCTGGGAAAAATGCCTAAGAGAGCAGACGTGCATGCATATGCATGAGCACGCACTCACAAACACACCCATGCATACACAACACACACACACACACACACACACACACACGTGTGCACATACAGCAAAGGAATCCATTCAGAGAGACTAGGAAGGGGACAGACGTGGCTCTGTCACCGAGCTGGGAGCTGGAGACACTCGCTTGTCTCTCTCCTCTGAGTGTCCTCATGTGTCACGTGGGGAAAATGGATCCGAGCCCTTTACTGACTGTGACATGGAACGGGAGCTGCAGGGTTGGAAATGAAACCCTTGCTCTCGGACGCCAAGGTCGGTGGTTTTAACTCGTGACCACGCTGCAGTCATCCATGGTAACTGAGAGTACCACGATCCATCTCCTTATCAACAGGCTTATCCCCATCACTGAATTCATAGCTCCAATACATGCTCTTTCATCGCCCAGCATGACATTCCACAAGCCAGGCACTCGTGCCTCACGCCTGTAACCCCAGCTATTCAGGAAGCCGAATAGAAGTCAGCCTCGGCAAGCAAGTCTGTGGGACTCTAATCACCAATGAACTAGCAAAATGCTGGAAGTGGAGCTGTTGCTCAAGTCGTCTAGCACTAACTATCCTTGACCAAAAAAAAAAAGCTCAGGGACTGCACACAGGCCCTGAGTTCAAGCCCTACTGTGTATGTGTGCTCTCTCCCTCCCTCTCTCTCCTCTCTCTCTCTCTCTGTCTCTCTCTCTCTCGCTCTCTTTCTCTTGCACATGCACACACACACACACACACACACACACACACACACACCACCCAGTACCACCATCTCCAAGAACATCTCACCACCATCACCAGCGCAGTGCCAATCTCACTAAAGGTCTGAGCGTCTTCTGCTCATGCCGGGCTTCGGATTTGAACTCAGGCCTGTGTGCGTCCAGAGCAAGCTTTCTATCTACCACGCTGTTGTGTGACGTCAGCACTGGAAGCCAGCGCAGCTGGGATCACTGCCCTGAACCACAGCAGCATCCTGGGCTCGTGCCAAGGTGCCCGCCACAGCAGCAGACTGATATCCAGATCACCGATCTCACGATGCCTAATACGCACAGCTGTTCATCCTCAGACATCACCGTGCCACCAGCCTGGCCACACCGCGGCTGTAGTCAATATCCGGAGAGGACGTCGCCAACCTCACCACCCGGGGACTTGCCAATATCGCCACGGGTATGACATGATACGTCACGTCTCCAGTGACATGCTACCCCTAGATGCACTGTGTCCTCTGCATGAGTTCTAAGACTCGCCGTCTTCTCTCCCCAGACCTGGCCATGAAAAAAAAAAAAAGGTGGGAGATGTGACCATCTGATTGGTGGACAGACAACCAAGACAAATGAGAACGCGAAACATCTCCGTGTCAAGTTAGCTGGGGCAAGGGTGGGACACTGAAGAAATATGCCCTTCCGTGCCTCGCATCCGTGGTCAGGGTGTCCGCTCCATCAAGAGCGGCTCCCGTGTCTCTGGGCTTTGGGGCAGACTAGATTTGTGTCTCTTACATTTGTCCCCTGTCTAAAGTTGCTTCCCCAGCTTTTCTCCTGCCTAGGGTATCAGACCCTGCACTCGGTGACAATAGGAGATGGTGAATGAATGATTTCTTTGCCTGGCTTGCCCGTGGGGAATTGCCAGGACTCACCTGCCCTCTTGGAGATTTGGAGATGTGGTTAAGAATGGGAACTTTTACTCTCTACCCCAGGGCAGCCATGCAGAACAACCATCTCAAGGCGAAGAGATGGATTTTAGGGAGCATGTGGGACCCAGGCCTGTCCAGTTAGAGTTGACACACAAGTCCAGCCAATCAGAGTTGACCCAAGCCTGGCTAATTACAGAGTGTACAGTAGACCATCCCCAATAGTGGACAGACAGGCATTAGGTCTGGTGCAGCATAAAGTGAGGCTGGAATTTCTAGAATCCTTTTTGGCCTCCATACATGGAGTCAGCCTGGACTCAAAGAGACCAGGAACAAGGCTGGATAAGGAGAGGAGAATGAATGAATGAATGAATGAGCAATTCCACTTTAGGCCTACCTATACAGGACCAAATGGATCCAGATTAACATTGTTCTTTCTCTGCGTTTTTTTTTTAATTTTTTAAAATTTTATTTATTTATTTTGCCAGTCTTGGGCTTCAGTTCAGGGCCTGAGCACTGTCCTTGGGCTTTCTCAAGGCCAGAGCTCTACCACTTGAGCCACAGCACCACTTCTGGCTTTTTTCTATGTATGTGGGACTGAGGAATCAAACCTGGGTCTTCGTGCGTGCTAGGTAAGCACTCTACCACTAGGCCAAACTCCCGGCCTCTTTGCATTTTTTAACTTGAGTTCCTGTCACATGAAACCAAAAGAATCTCATTTATACAGAGATGGTCTTTTAAGCTGGCATCTTCAATGGCTTAAAAATTCTCACCTGGGCAGTCCAAGTTTTCTTCTGAAATTCCTGTTTGTTAGGTATTGGCTTTCTAGGATCTAATGCCCCCACCTTGTTTAAAAAGATTTAACATTTTCAGCACCATTTTGAGACATTTTCTAGACTTCACTGTCCGAAACTGATTTATTGCGAAAGGGCCAGGGACACCTGACCAATCTCCGTGCAGTGTTAGTGTTGCTTGTCTACAACTTGAACTTCTGATGCTTTTTCCTACTATAGAATTTTGATATGGAGATGAGTTAAAATCTGAATGCTCAGTCTATATCCCCGGTTGGATTTTATTTATTTATTTTTGCCTTTTTATTTAGCCAAGACTCTTTACAATTTGGGATCCCCCATCTGGTAACTTCAGTCCTGGGGTTCAAGAGATTGCTGTTTGCTCATGGACCCCCCCTCATATGGCAGTCAAGAAATGAAGCCAAGAGATCGCAAGTATTTTTCTTTGCTTCTTCTTCCTTCCCCCCTCTCCCAGAAACACCTAGCCTCTGGCCTCTTGGGCACCAATCTCAGATGGTAGGAAGCCAAGCCAACGCTGCAAGGCTGGAGAGCAGTGGAGAATTCAGAAAAGGCAGCAATGACATAAATATTTCAGTGATTGCCGACCATGGGCCATTAAATTTTCCATGACCTGTTTTATTGTCACTGCTCTGTGGCATTAGTCAATTCCAGCTGAGATGAATACAGGCATTTCAGTCTGCCTGCAGGAGCTTCGCCCGTGGCTCCCCCTTGGAATTCTAGACCGAGCTAGGATAGGCCTAGAAAAGCAGCTCCATATGTTGGCAGGTATGTCGAGCCCCTTTGTGTCTACTCCTGTGCTCCTGCTGAGACACGGATAGGAGGGCATCATTGCTTTCTAAGCATGGGAGGCAGTCAGTCACAAATGGTTTTGTCTACAGACTCTCTCCAGTGGTTAGTAAAAGGGTGGTGTGCTGTGCAAGGTGCCTGACAGCCAGAGGCTTAGAAAATCATCTTTTACTCTGCTTTGCCGGCTTCAAAGTCCTGCAGTGTCTAGACTTCACTGAGCTTCTAGGAATCTATGGGCTATCACAAGATCTCCTTTCCCTCCTATTTTTGTGCTTGAACTCAGGGCCTGTTCCTGAACTTTTTTTTTTTTTTCTCTCTCAAGGCTAGTGCTCTACCACTTGAGCCACTGGTCCACTTTTGGATTTTTGTGAAGAATTGGAGGTAAGAGTCTCATAGACTTCCCTGCTCCGGCTGGCTTTGAAGCACAATTCTCAGATCTTAGCCTCCTGAGAAGCTAGGATGACGGGTGTGAGCCACCAACATCAAGCCCTGGATCATACTCTTGAACATCTATCTAGGCTCAGAGAGGGAGGAGGCCTGGGCCACAGACAGCTGGCTATCAGCAAGGCAGACAGGGGTGGACTTTAGGACTCTCATTTCAGTGCTCTTTCCAGGGCCCAGTTTTAAATAGAGAATGAGCCAGATCATCAGACTTGGGAACAGAGCCAGTGTTTCCCCCACCAACCTACCCACCCGGTGTCCCAGCAGCGCAGGAGGAGAAAATGGGGGGTATGAGATTGACCTAAAGGTTCAGGGCTCAGGAGGTTGTCAACAATCACGTCCTGCTCATTCTGTTGGGTGACAGAAGGGGACACAAAAACAGACCAAGAATCCCTGTTTGGTGGGAAGAATGCAGGAGGTGTAGATGGAGATGCTGCATGACTGACCGCCTGTCAGTTGTGTGCACCTGTCTCTGGTCCTCGGTTTCCCCACAGATGAGGCAGTGGCAGCTCTGAAGGCCTGCGTTTTTCACAAGACTGCACCATCATGGTGATTGTGGACTGCCAAAGCCCTTTGATACTTCTCTCAGTTAACCAGGGTGGCAGCACAAACCTCAATGAACAAACCAAACAGAACAGAGCTAATGATTAAAACATTGAGCACTTATTACCACTCAAGGATCGTTAGCCTTCTCGGACCCTGGTCTCAGCTGTGATTTAGGGTGGACCTCCGAAGAGCGAGGTGATTGGTTATTAACTGGCCTGGGGATGAACAAGTGGAGGGAGACGTTGGCACTACCCAGTTCTGCCAGGGGCCGAGCTCCTGGGCACTGGAGATGTCTAGTTTTGCACTGTGGAAGCCCCACCTAGGGTGCTGAAAGCCTTCTATCATCCTCTTCCTGGAGCTCGGCCACTTCCCAGCAGCCAGGGCGATGCCACGTGCTAAGCTTAGCTTTGTGGACAAGGCCTCAGTCAGGGAGGACATAGGCTAAGGCTGGCATTCCTAGATTCCCGAAAAGCCCCTTTCGGGTCAGGTTGTGATAAATGGAAGCAGGAAGCAGGCCGAGGCATGGAGATTTGAGTGATCTAGCTGGCCTGGCCTTACTCGGCTCTCTCTTATTTGCAACTCTTTGCCCACTCCAGAATGAGCTTGAACAGCAGAGCATCCAAAGGACTATGGGGCTTCCTCATGCCCGCTACTGGTGCCCAGAGCACCCAGCTTCTGTGTTGAGGTCCAAGCTCACTCATGCAGGTGGCATCAGACCCCACAGACCTGGCAGAGTCCCTGCAGGTCTGTGTGTGTGGAGGGGGGCGGGTTAGGGAGGCTCAGGGCAAGGGTGGAGATGAGACTCTTATCGACTTTGCTGCCCCAGCTGGCTTCCAATTGCCATCCTCAGCTCTCAGCCTCCTGAGTGCTGGGATTACGGATGTGAGCCACAGCTCCCCGCTGACTTCCTGCTCCATCTCTCTCACTCATCAGAGTGCTGGTACCTCATTGCTGAAATCCAGGGCTTCTGCCCTAGACTCAGACTGGCAGAAACAGCAGACGAGGGCTTTGGAAAACAATGAGGGGGCTCCCTTGCCCCTATTTACAGACAAGGAAACATGGTGCGAATCTCACGATGGGGTTGGGGGGGGATTTGCTTTCCTTCCCCACAACCTTTGAATTTGAAAAGAATGGGCGAGAGGCAACATAAGACATGTGACTGCAGGAGAAGCAGACCTGAGCTTGAGGTCACGTGACCACCAGAGGAGTACACCCGAGTAGGTGGTCATGTGACCACTGGAGAAGGTACAGGAAAAGCACTATTTGGTGTGTCATGGTCTTTGGCTGGGAAACAAGCAAAGCAAAAACCAGGAAACCTCCCCAAGAATCTAATTTAAAAAAATGAATCAGCTCTGGGAAGACAGCTATGAACAGAATATATAAATGGCTCTCAACCATCCGGAAAGTTCCTCAGCCTCTCTCATAAAAGACATGCAAATGTTAAACTTCAATGAGGGACCCTCTTTCAACCACCAGACTGGAAGAGATCAAAGGGGAGGCAATACTCTGCTGCTGGGGGATGGGGGGCCTCCCATGGGGACAGGAGAGTGGGACCCCCTCCTCCCCGCCCGCCTGTGGAGTCAGCTCTGGGCCACATCTGCCCACACTGCACCCTAGCATGTGCAATCTAGGCCTGACAGCTGAACATGGTGCCGTGCCCGCAGATGGGCGAGCAACACAGCCACACGCACGACCTGAGACAATGCACAGGGATGCCTAGGTCTCATCGACTCTTAGAAGCACAGAGAGCATTGATGGGTATGGAGGCTGGAGTACTGGTGCCTCACACCTGTCACCTGGCTACTCAGGAAGCTGAGATCTGAGGATCATAGCCCCAGCAGGAAATCCAGGAGACTTATCATCACTGAGCCAGCAGAAAAGCTGGAAGTGAAGCTGAAGGTCAAAGTGGCAGAGCGCTAACTTTAGGTGAAAAAGCTCCTGCATAGAACCCAGGCCCTGATCTCAGTCCCCAGAACAAAAGAAAAAAGAAAAAGACTGCAGAGTAGCTCCTGTCTGTTCCTCCAATCAGACCCAACTAAATCAGAAGGGCCAGGGTGGAGGGCTAGAGATGGCACTAGGGACCCCTCTTCAGAATGCCCCAAGTTCAAGGGCTACCCTTCCCTTGTAGAGTGTCTTCCTGGAGGAAAACCAGGCCCAGCAGGTGTGTGGATACCTGTGTCTTTCCAGTCCTTGGGGAAGTAGTTTAGAAATGACACCAGCCCCCATTCCCACTCCCCTGGCCACCCCAGAGCCTCGGGCCTAGCTGGCAAAATAGAATCAGGTCCCCAGGGCACCAGACACACCTGTATAGATGTGTCTGGACCTGCTGTGTCCATGGAGGTGGCAAAGCAGCCTCTGTTCCTGACCTCAGCCTCCCCCAGCCTCTACCCCAGCCCATCCAGCCTGGAGCATGGAAGTGTGTTTCACTCTTGGAGAAGTATAGCCATAAGACTGGACAGCACTAGTGACTTTGGTGGCTCAATCATGAACTCACCACCTCTCCCTAGGAGGGAACTGGGGTGCAAGGCCTACCGAGCACCCACCCATCCTCAAGGACTGGACTTGTTCAGATATGGGTTGACCAAATCAGCAGTGGAGGCTTGAACAGTCAAGAACAGAACGCCAACAGACAGAGCGTAGCAGTAAAAGCAAGAGTCTCGGCCAGAGGCAGCTTCCTGAGTTTCTTCTTATATTTTCTTATGCCAGTCCTGGGACTTGAACTTAGGGCCCGGGAGCTGTCCCTGAGCTTTAATGCTCAAGGCTAGCATTCTACCAATAGAGTCACAGTTCAACTTTGGCCTTTTGCTGGTTAGTTGGAGATAAGAGTCTTACAGCCTCTCCTGCCCAGCTTGGCTTTGAACTGTAATCCTCAGATCTCAGCTTCTTCAGTAGGGAAGAGGACAGGGGTTAGCCACCAGAACCCAGCTTTCTTATATCTTTAAATAAAAAGGTCCCTTTCCACTTCCTATATTTCAAGCACAGTCCTGTCTTCCTGGACTGGCGTGTATAATGGTCATGATTTCCTGTTAGCGTTTTCATTGGTCCCCATTTCAGAGTGTGTATGGGGAGCCTTTCTTGTGCCCAGTGAGCTCCTGGGTCAGAAGAAGAGGCTCTGCTATGGTGGAGAATGAGGACCTACACAGTCACGAGAGAAATGAGGGGCCTGCGCTCACACCAGCCAATGTTAGAGAAGGGCGCAGACCAGTATAAGCCCAGAGGGGTGCAGGCAGCACTTTGGGGTCTGAGCATCTTTGGGGGGATGGTGATTTCAGGGGACTGGAAACAGAAGGAGCCAAGAATCATCTCAATACACAATACAGAGGAAAGGGGACTATAAGTGCCAATAGGACCTCCTGGTACCTAGCTTCTCTTGTCCCAAGAAATCGTAAGGTAAGTTTCCCATACCATCATTGCCCAATTTGGGGCACTTCTAGAGGTTTCTTTCAGTAACCCCTACTTAGCCCCATCACACTCTAGGGAAGAGAAGAACCCAGGCCCAACTCATATGGTTTGCAAAGGGTAAGTGGGGTTGGTGGGGGGAGGGAAGGAAGGGAGGTCAGATAGCTCAGACCACCAAAGTGGGGCTTCAGTACCAGACTTGGAGTAGCCAAGACACGCCTGCCATGGCTTCATAAAGCCCAGCCTGACACAGCAAAATGGCCAAAGGAAAGAATAAAACAGCCATCCATCTATAAGAGTAACAACAAGGGAGAAAAAATACATTTTCATCAGCTCGTCCTCTCACGGCTAAATCCCCACAGCCAGCTCCCGATTCTCAAGATGAGAAAATAAATCAAAATAACTTTACTGCATTTAGCCTCCTTTTGCCAAGCCTCTCCACTCCCAGTTAAAAGGCAACAGGTACCTAGGTGTCTCTCCCAGAAACACAGGAACGGTTTTCACAAAGCAATTATGGAGGCTGGTGGAAGGGAAGGGAAAATGTTTTCCTTCGATTGATGTCTGATTGCCCCCACGCTGTCTGCAATTGGGTTTTCCCCAGCTCAGCTAAGAAGAGCTATTTACAGAGAGCCTGACAGACAGGGGTGACCTGGGCCTGGCAATCCTAAACGTATTATTTTAGCAGGTCTCTGAGGAAAGACTCAGGAGGGGCGCTAGCTTTTTCCGAGTGGAGGGGACAATGGGGCTGCTAAGCGCCCATCCTGCTTGTCAAGACCAATTATCCAGCTCACAGGCAGCCCCCAGATTCCTGGAGAGGCCTGACTCCTGCCTGGCCTCTCCGCCCCCACCCCCAGCCTCTCTTCCTCTTCCTCCCTGCAGGCCTGGCTCCCACATTCTGAGCTGTTCATCACTCGCTGGCCTAGCCAGGACTTTCTCAGTAATCTGCTAGGCCTGGCTTATTGCTAGACTTGAGGCCTAGACTTGAATACAGACCCTGAACCACTCTGCTGGGTGTATATGTGTGTGTGTAGGGGGAGTGGATATCAGCCCCAGGGTAGGCCCTGGGTCAGGCTTAGGTTGGGCCACCAGTCACCCAATAAGGACAGGTAGGGCCTCAGGAGATGAATAAAACTCAGGTGCTGCTTTTGCAGAAAGCTGTCACTTAACGACAGGACAGCAGCTCCCAGGGGAGTCTGAGTTACCTGAATTACCTGGAGGCAGGAAGGCTCCCCGAGGAGCAAGCCCCACCCCACACCAGCCCCCCCTCCAGTGGAGGAAGAGAACCTGGCTTCCGGGTGGCATGGTCCTGAGGTGGGGAGGGAGACTTCCCGTGGGAAGGACAGCACAGAGGAAGTGGGAACACAAGTGAGAGTGAGGCCTGAGGGGAGGAGACCCTGAAACGATTGTAGAGCCACCTGGAAGGGTGGAGCTGGCTGGAAAACCCTGGACCAGATGATGTTGTGGGTGACAGACAGGCCCCTCACTGAGGGGCAGAGGAGCGGGGTGGAGGAGGAGAGCAGGTGTGGGGGTTCAATGGCAGATGCTTGATCCAGAATGGCACACACACACACACACACACACACACACACACACACACCAGGCCTCCTCCCATGTTCAGTGCAGACATCACCAGGTGATTGCCGAGTAGAGTACTACCAGGGCATGCAGGTATGCCCAGTCAACTGCAGAGCACTTACTATAGGCCTCCTCAAGCCACTGCAGAGAACTGGGCCTGATGTACCTGCCCTCTGGCGATGAGGGGGCTTCTCAGACGACTCCTGAGGGCCCTGCACCCCCACTTAAACATCCTTGTTCTGACAGGAGGAGCAGCTGACCTTTCTTGGTGATGGGGTGGCGGGGAGTTACCTTCCTATACCTTCTGTTTTTCTGAGAAGGGGCAGGGACCCAGGGGGGCCCAGAGGCTGAACAGCCTAACCCCTGACTGGGCACCCATAAAGGAGGAAGTGGGACCCCCCCTCCTCTCCCAGGATGCTGGGGTGGGAGAGGGGGGGTCCACAGAGCTCAGTTATCCATCCCCAAGTCTGTCTGAGGGGTTCAGGTTTGGGCCCCTGCCTGGCACCCACACACTTCCTGCCAAGTAGACCTCAGTACCCTCAGCTCCAAGTGTGAAAACCTTAGTTTTCACACTTAGTTTATTGACTTCAGAGAAGTCAATAAAGAACCCAGAGTCCCACCAGCCACAGGAAGCAGAACAGGTAGAAGCACAAAAGTTACTAACAGTGAGCCGGGTATTGATTCACTGACCCAAAGCCCTGTCCCTCTAGCAGGACGTGCTAGAGGGAGAAGTAGAGGCACAGAGCAAGTCTGGGTTCAAATCCTGTGTCTGCAACTCAGTAGCCCAGTAGCAGGGTGGTAATTTGGCATGCCCTCAGACCCCACCCAAGCCAGGTGTCACGGGAAAGCATAGCATGTGATCTGCTGACCCCACTGCACCTTGCTGGCTATAGCACCGTGGGGGAAGTCAGAGGCTTCAGAGGGGGCTGCAGAGACAGTCATCCGAGGGCCGAGGCTGCAGAAGGCCTTACCCACTGGTTTCTTTTCCTGGTGGCTGGTTGTGTGGGCAATGCCAGCTGCAGGGCCCTCTCCCAGGGAACAGCCACAGCTCAGGCCCTGCACAGCCCCCAACCATGAGAGAACAGGCAGATGGACAGACAGACCAGAAGCCACCTTCAGACTGTGGTCAGTCTGTGTCTTGCCCATAAAATCACCAGGGCCCTTCCATCCCCCTTCCTTTAGGCTCGGCAGTACCTGGGTCCCCCTCTCTGTCTTGAAACTCCAAATTCTCCATTGTAATAGCCACACTTCAACAGTGTGCTGGCAGCTTCCACACTGGACAGGATAAGTCTGGAGCATTCTATGGTGTCAGGAAGATCCCTCCCCAGACCTAGGCTCACACCTCCCAGCCTTCTGGCACACTAGGATATCAGCTCAGACACCTGAAAGCACCCAGCATGCACTGCACAGGATAGGGAGGGGAAGGGGGATCTCTCTCTCTCTCTCTCTCTCTCTCTCTCTCTCTTTCTCTCCCCCTTTCTGTCTCTGTCTCTCCTGTCTCTGCCTCTCCCCTGCTTTCCTGGAGAGATATTAATTGCCCCTGCATTTACCTAATTGCCATGGTGATTAGCCAGCCAGTTACACTCCATTTCAAAGGTGTGAATGGCAAATTGCAGGCATAAGGAGGTAATTTTTTGGTACAAAGCTGTGCCCAGGAGAACTTGGCCTCAGCCAGGAGGGTGGGCGGGGGAGGGGGAAAGAACTGTCTAGAGCACAATGTCTATTGTTCACAATTCTCCCATTGGGGGGGAGGCTGGAGGCAGGGGAATTTTCCTGGAATGACTTCTCCTCATCAGCCAGGGCCAGGTCAAGCGCCAGGTGCCAGCTCCAGCAGAGGAGCAAACTGTTCAAAGTGTGAGGAGGACAAGATTTTGACCTGCAGACTTTTCAGGATGAGAGTGTCTCTGTGGGGGACGGGGGTGCTTCCAGGATGCACTCATAGAATGGAAGCTGGATGACTGGGTGCAGAGCATAATGGAGACCGAAGGTTTCACGGTGGGGTTCGGGGTGTAGCCCCTTCAGAGTTCTTCCTCTCAGACTCAGCTGCAGCAGCTCCAGTGAGCCCTCACTCTGGTGTTGCCATCTGTCTTGAAAGCAGGCAGCTTCTGCCAGGCTTAGGACTTATAAGAGGTGGTGAGAGCTGACTCTGTTTAAACTTGGTCCTCAAGCATGCCCTGGGGCCAGGAAGCTGGACTCTGGCCAGGATTTGGCTCTGAGATGAGCAGGGGTTCCTTCTGGGGGGTTCAGGGGTGGGAGCATTGGCATTGAGGTTGTATTGGAAAGGTTAGGGCGCCATTTCTACTCAGGAGGGGAGGCAGTGGTGGGGTTGATTTATTCCCTGTTTCCCTGAACAGCAGTAAGTGAATCCTGTGTGTGTTGGTGACACAGAGGTGACCTTGTCCATGGTGCACTGGGCGTGGTGAGATGGGGGGGTCTTACGGACTTTTTGGCAGGCCTGACCTTTAACTTGGAGCCTCCCAATCTCACCCTCCTGAGTAGCTAGGCTTACAGATATAAGCTACCAGTGTGGGTTGAATGGCTTGGCTTTTCAAGTTCCAATCCTCTGGCTGAGCCTGGAGTACAGGACATGCCCATTGGTTTGTCCAGAGCTGGGGGTGTGGGGGGGTCATATCTCCTCACTCCACTCCCTGCTTGCCTGCACCCAGTCGGGCCACCCCAATTCAAGATCACAGTTTCGAGGCCCCCAGCTCCTGTGAATTACTGGGCCAGAGGGAAGGGGCTAGAAATAGGAGGCTGGCGGGAAGAGGGGGCTGCTTGCTGCTGTCCCCGGCTGGACAGCTGCTCTGGAGATTCAGGTTACATAGCACCAGCTCCCTCCTGACAGATTAACAACTACAGAAAGAAAAAAAGGGGCCGAGGACCCCCCAGGTGGACGGAACACCTCCAACTGGGGAACTTCCACGCTGAGGGGGAGCTTAACTCTCCTGCTCCTCCCAGAGGAGAGACAAGGCCTGCTGTCAGGAAGGAGGAAAGGGGTCACCTGGTTTGCAGTTAATCCCCCCACTTTCTCTTAGCACTTGGAGTCTTCCCTGCTCTCAGACACCCCCACTCACTCCAAGGGTGGCCAGGAGGGGCAGAAGAGGGTGGCAGGGCTGTCATCCTGTTGGCTAATGCAGAATTTCTTAATGAATACAAATGGCCATCTCCTACTCAGTGGAGGGGGGTGGGGGGGAGAGGGCATCAGATTCCTTCACACCTGGCTGCTTGCACAAAGGTTGTCCAGAATGAAATAGGAGCCGAGTGTGTGCTAGCCCCCATGTCATCTCCTACCGGAGAGAATTCAGTCACAGCCCAGCCCCAGGCAGAGGCAGCCACTACCCCGCCTGTGGGGCATGGGAGCTTAGCCTGGAAAAGGACAGTGGAGCCCCAATGCCAGTGTGCCAGGCCTTCAGTGCCCTACCCAGAGATAAATGCCCAGTTAGGGCTCTTGGATCTCTAGACTAAAGAATTTCCTAACTGGGAAATTTTCCAGAAAATAGAGCCTCCTTTTTTCACACAGGAAGCCAATTCATGTGCGCATAGGTGTACATACACATGCATGTGCATGCATGTATATGTATTTTGTGTGCATGGGTGTGTGTGCATACATACGTGTACTCATGTATGCATATATGTACGCACACACGAGCATGTATATGTGCACATCCATGCATGTGTGCAACACATAAACCAGATATTGCTTCTTCAAGTACCAAGAAGCCACTTTTTACAAATTTTAAAGGGCATGGTACCCTTGGGTACTTTCTTTCTCTGATTGGCCTCAGACCCAGAAAAGCTCTGGTTTGTTTATGAACTCGAGACAGATGAGCTTAGTAAGTAGTGAAACCAAGTAATGGGCTATAATCTACTGAGAGCCCTCAGCTGGACTGTTGTTAGGGATTCACTTTGGGGGGCATGGTGGCAGAGACCTTGGGGCAGAGGGGTTTGTGTAGTGAACACAACCACAGATGTCGGTGGGGCCTGTGGGAGGGGAGACTCTGCCCTCAGCATACTGTCTCCGTGTGCCGTCATGTGAATGTGGACAGAATGCAGTGGACAAAGAATTGAAGGAACTCAAAAGGCTGAGCTGTCAGGATTGAAGTTGGAAGCCAGACTGAGCAGGAAAGCTGGTGAGACTGTTTTCTCCAGTGAACCACAAAATCCCAAAGCGGATAGCTCAAGTTGGTAGAGCACTAGCCTGGAGCACAAAAACTCGGGGACAGCACCCAAGCCCTGAGTTTAAGTCCCAATACCAACACACCAACACACACACACACACACACACACACATACACACACACGACAAAAGCATAACTACTAGATATGTGAAAACAGGAGCTGGAACACACATGCACACACACTATTTGCCTGTGTAAGCATACAATACCTGTAGAAGAATTCACACAAAACTAAACATGGTGGTTTTCTGCTGAAAAGGAAATCGACTGTACAGACGATGTGTTTCTTACTTTTAAACGGTGGCACACATGTTAACTATCATGACATTTACGTGTGCGCAGTGACTCAAGCGCGTGACCTTAGCTACTTGGCATGTAGAGATCCAGCAAGTGCAGCTCAAGACTAGCCCAGAACTTAACAATTGATGAGATGCCACCTCAACCAAGGGCTGGGTCTGGGGTGCTGCTGCATCCCCCACCTTTCCTACGTGAACTGAAGGAGTCCAATGTACCACCCAGGGCCATCCTGCAGGAAGTCTCACAGGCTGGGTAGGTATAAAGCTTGGATTCCAGTCTGGGGCCCAGGCTGTTCCCCAGACCAGGCCAGGGCAGACAGCAGTGAGAAGGTCTAAGGATGCTGGGAGTGTCAGTGAGTCCCAGAGTGCACTGCAGGGGGGACCCAAGACCCACCAGGAGCAGAGGGAAGGGAGGCTTGTGCTGAGTTAACCCACTGGGGAAAGAAAAGCACAGACCAGAGAAGCAAGTCCAGGTGGAGACACACAGCAGAGTCTCGAGGCCCCGACTCCCGCCGAGAGCTCTGCCTTTCACCTGGGGAAAATTTCCACAGCATGGCTGTTGCCAAGCCGTTAATGAGAAGGAGACCCGAATTAGCTTTGGAAAATGAGGTTTTTAGCATTGGAAAGTTTTTGACTATTAAGATGAGATATGCAAATGAGTCTATGGGCGAGAAGTTAGCAAGTTAAGCACAAAGCCTGAACCAAGATCTAGTCACTGAAACCCACAGCTCCTCCTGGTGGGGGAGGGAAGGGGAAAGTTGAGGGTGTGTGTGTGGGGGGGACTGGGCTCAGTTTCCTTTTCTGTGAGGCCAGGTCAGCCCATTGCTGAGGTTCCTTTCAAAAGTAATAAGATGATGAGATTTTAGTGACAATTTTCACAGAACAGAGAGGACTGGAGAGAGGCGGGGGACCCCACAAGGGGCAACTCCATGGAGTCCTGCCTTGGAGTGCTGGCTGTCATCTCAGCTGTACCCCCAACACACACTGGAAGCCTGCTTCTCCCATTAGTTTGCATGGCAGCACGGATTAGTAATTAAAGGGCTTTAAAAAAAAAAAAAGACCATTAAAACGAATGCCATCAAAACCAGAACCTCAGGCACAGGCTTATAATTAGGAGGTATCTGGGGACTGAGGGGAAGGGGCTTTCCATCTGACCCCACACCACCCCCAGTCCTGAGCCCAGCACTGGGGCCTGCTGCAAGACTGTCATTTGATTTCTAGTTGCCTTCAATCCTAGAAAACCAGGTTATTGTGGAAGAAGGGAATGGGATTCTGGGGCATTTCAGTTCTGCTTGGCTTTACTCTATGGTTCAGGAATATTTACCAACCACCCTGGCACAGCTCGAGTGGCTCCTACACAAGGCAGACTCACAACACCCATCCTACAGTGCACCAGCTAAGGATGCGAGATCTGGTGTGTGTGTTCTTTTTTTTAAAACTTGATTATATTTTATTTTTGTTGGACAGTTATGGGGTTTGAGTTCAGGGCCTGGGCTCTGTCCCTGAGCTCTTTTGCTCAAGGCTAGCAGTCTTACCACTTTGAGCCACAGCACCATTTTCAGTTTTTGAGTGGTTCATCGGAGATAAGAGATTCATGGAGACTTTTCTGCCTGGGCTGGCTTTGAACTTCGATATTCAGATCTCAGCCTTCTGACTAGCTAGGATCATAGGTATGAGCCACCAACGTCTAGTCTGTGTTTTCTTTATTTCATTTTTTTTTCTCTTGATCGATGGTACAGAGGGTTTTGAAGTTGGGGCCTCATGCTTGCTAGGCTGGCATGATACCTCTGAATTATACTTCCAGTCCTGTTTTTCACATCTTTGTTTCTTTTTGTGTGAATACAGGGACTTGAACCCAGATCCTGAACTCTTTTTTTTTTTTTTTTTTTGCCAGTCCTGGGCTTGAGCTCAGGGCCTGAGCACTGTCCTTGGACTTTCTCAAAGCTAGCACTCTACCACTTGAGCCTCAGCACCACTTCCGGCTTTTTTTCTATGTATGTGGTACCGAGAACTCGAACCCGGGTCTTCGTGCATGCTAGGCAAGCACTCTACCACTAGGCCAAACTCCCGGCGCCACCAGACCCTGAACTCTTGATTGAGGCTGGTACTCTACTGCTCGGGCCACACCTGCGCCTTTTTGATGGGGAATTGGAGATGAGTCTGTGCAGGCTGGCTTGGGGCCTGCATCCTTGGGATCTCAGTCTCCTGAGTAGGAAGGATTACAAGCTTGAGGCTCTTGCTGGTGTTGGTGAATTCAGGTTTTCCTTCCTTCCAGTGCAACCTGAGCAGCTATGCCTTCCTGCTCACTGCCACGATCGGAGCATGCTGCCTCATCCAGCTTGCTTTCCATAGAGACTGATGGGCCTGGAATCACTGCCCTCCCAGTCTTAGCCTCCCAAGTTGGTCATGGGCGTATAAACCACCAGCGCCTGGTGAGATGATACACACAGTGTATCATCACAACAGCGATCGGCAGGCATCGTGAACCAAACTCAGCACCTTTGATGTAGCTGGCCCTAGCCACATATGGACTCCTACAATGTCATTCATGGCTGTGTGACTTTGGGCCGGTCACATTGCCTCTCCGGGCTTCCACTGTCACAGAGAATTGTAGAAGATGAACTCAGCAGCTCCATCCAGCCTTGGTTCAGAATGGGTCTGAGCCCCCTCTGGGATACTTAGAAAACAAAGGCCCCCTGCCCATGACACATCAGACCCCATGGAAGTGTTAGGCTCTCATTATTTCCCCTGGAGACTTCTCTGTCCAAGAGCTAAGAAACCAAGCTGGGGAGCCTATTTTTTTCTTAAATATAAAATATCAGGACCAGAGAGGACAACCTCAGACAGTCCCCGAGGCCTAGTCAGCTATTAAAGATGGAAATTATATATTCATAACACCGGATATTGCTGCTTGCTTATTTATAACGTGCTCCATTTCAAGAATATTTATTCTGTGCTCAGAAGCTTGGTGATTTCCTCTCAATCTACTCATCAGGGCTCGGAGCAAGAGAGGAAAATGGCTCAATCAACCGAACGGCCTTCTATTATCTCAGGTAAGGAAGGGGCAGGCCATTCCTCTCCTGCAGGCTGGGTGCCAGCCAGAGGTGTGCTGCCAGCACAAATGGGCAGCTCTGGGCACAGTCTCCTCCATCAAGGGAAAGGAGAACATGGCCTGAGCCTCCCCCCCGTTGCTCCAGGCCCCTGAGGCCTGGATCCCCAGCATTCTGAATTTCCATCTCAAGGAGAAACATGGAATTATTGAAAGCCGAGTGCTCTGATGCATGTCTGTAATCTTGGCTACTCAGCTGGTAGAAAGCAGGGGCTTGAGCTGGGGAAGGCCTGGAGACAGCCAGACCTGCAGCCTTCCCAAGTCACATGAAGAATGACTTCATGGACACTGAGCCAAAGAAAAAATGTAACACACATTCACAACAACACATGAACACACTCCCCGCATATAGGTGCACACACTCATACGCTTGCTGAAAGTTCACAAGATTGTTGAGGAAAAATAAAGACCACACAAGCCATTTTCATCCTGGAAGAATAGTGCCTGCCCACACCCCGTGCTCTCACTCTCACCTCCAAAGAGGGAGAGCTCTGCTAGGGTCAGTAATGGAAGTGTATGGCATCAAGCCTCAGGAAAGCTTAGGGGCTGAGCTTCCAGAGCATGCTTCATAATCCTGTCTGGGAGGGTACAAGAAGTCAGGCCCCCAGCTACAATGTGGAGCCAGGGAAGGCAGAGACTGCATGGCCAAGACACTGCCTGGTTCCTGGCCCAGTGTCTGGTATGGAGCTCAAGGAGAAAGCAGAGCCACGAGGACCTGGTAGGGTGACCGCACAGGTGAACAGCAGAAAGGGGCCACTGCTCCTCTGGCTGCCATTTACACACACACACACACACACACACACACACACACACACACACACACACTCGGGCAGGGCCCCAGAGCCCTGCACCCACTTCATTATCTGCTCAATCTGCTCTCTGCTCAGGACGGACCTGCTGGGCTGACCCGGAATATTAGCTGGGTTAATTGTCCTTCCAAATGAACAACCAGTTTAATCAAGGACTTAATGCCCTCCGCCATCCAATTATGCCTGCCTCAGGACAGGCAGGCTCCATCACAGCCCAGTGACTTGTATGCAGGGAGAGGAGAGGGAGATAGACTGGCATGTGTGCATGCATGTATGTGCATATGTGCATGTGTGCATGGATGCGTGTGCGTGCGTGTGTGCGTGTGTGTGTGTGTGTGCCATCACTGGCCAGTATTGGGTCACAGCAATTGTTGGCCTGGAGCTTAAGCTAAGAAATAGCATGTGAGCTTCAGCTTTGGCTCTGTGACCTCGCTAAGTGGCTCGGCCTGCACGTGCTCAAGAGGATCTCGTCTACAAGGCTGGACACCAGTAGTCACACCTGTAAGGCTAACTTTTTCAGGAGGCTGAGGTTGGAGGATCCTGGTTTGAAGGCAGCCTTGGCAGGAAAGACGGTGAGATTCTTATCTCGAATCAACCAATGAGAGTCCTGAAGTGGTAACGTACTAGGCTTGAGTGAAAAAGCTCAAGGACAACACCCTGGCCCAGAGTTCAAGCCCTAGTGCTGACAAACACACACACACACACACACACACACGGCATAGGGGAAGGAGAGGTGAGCCAACTTCTCCTCCCCTACCCTATCAGGGAATTTCTCCCCATTAATTAAGAATCTTTGCCCTAGGTTCTTCCCCTGTAACCTCTAACCTTTCTTTGGCCACAAACCTGTCCCTCTCCTAACTCTTCCTCATCTCTGTTTCTTAGAAGGGTGGTTTGTTTTCACGGCCTCCACTTCCTCACCCCTTTTCACTTGTAAACCCAGTGGGGTCTGGGCAGAAGGTTCATGCCACACCCGGGAACTTCCTTCAGCCTGGCCAGCCCTGGTCTGTGGGCCCCCAGCCATGAGTCACCTCTCACCTGATCCATGCCACTTCCCTTCATCTCTCACCTGATCTGAGCCGCTCTGGAGACCACTTCCCCTTCTCTTGCCTCACAGGACATTTCCTGCTGTGGGCTGAGCCTGCGTCGTTTCCTCTTTCTTCCCACCCTCTTGGCTTTGGTTTTCTCCTTCGACAGGCTTATGACCTGGTCCCGCCGGCTCTTTCATCTGTGGCCTTCTGCGCCTTCTCTCCCCTCTTGACACCCTCAGGCTCCTCTCCTGATCCCAGATGGATGGTGAACCCTGATTTAGAATGGCCGCCAATATCTCATACACTCCCCACGTCCCCTGAACAGTACTGCAGTCCTTTGGCTGGGGACCCAGTGCAGGAGTAGAGTGGTGAGTGATGAGTTCAGAGCTTACTTGAGGCCTAGGCAGAATGGAGCTGAAGATGTGAGGGAGTTGTTCAAGTGTGACCAAGATTGGCCGAGTGATTGAGAAGGAAACACAACCTACTCAAAGACTCGGCCAGCTTTTCTTTCCCTTACCTGGGAGTGCTTCATTCTCTCTGCAGTTGATCCTGGCTTTTGGTTTTCCTTACCATGCTTAATGTTACTTTCGTTCATTGAACATTCAAAATGGTCACAAATGTCACAGCCAGGCTTTAGATCAACGCAGTTCAGCCACCAGCAGGGCTCTTCCAGAGCTTTCTGACCTTTACCTTTGGGAATTTGGCCACCATCTCTCTATAGGCTGTGCCCTTGACTCTCCCATCATCATTGTTTTGGAGATTGCCTTTGCTTTGCTAGCTTTCACATCTTTCTTTTTCTTCATTCATTGCCTTCTATTTGGTTGGTATTTGTACCTGAAGTCTGAACTTTGAGAATCTTTTTTTCCTTCTTTTCTCCCTGGAGAACAAGTCTCCGCTGTGTAGCCGGGAGGCTATGAGTTTAGAGAGTTTGAGACACTGCTGATTACATGTGAGCATTCTTCATTTACCCTTCCGTTTCCAGTACCAAGAGTGCCTCACACCCCTCCCCCCTCCAAGTAGAGATTCCATCTCCTACCAAGGCCTTTGCCACCGGGCAAAAAGGGTGGGAGCAGGAGAGGATAGAGACCCAAGTGTTTATCCAAGTCTCAGTCTCTCAGTCCTTAAGAAGGGAGCTACACCTTCTCCCCTGAGGGCTATAGCCCATCCTAAAAGATAGAGCATCTGTAGCTGGATAGAGACTCTGCCTGATTCACCCAGACGAGTGAAATCCCATTCTGTACCTTTCTTCTTTCCCTACTGCCTCCAAGTCTGTCATTTAGTCTTCCCTAACTCTCCCTCAAGAGGCATCCAAGCAGTTGCTGCTATTCAAAGGAAACTTCCCAAGGAACATTATAGTCATTTTTCTCAGGGTCCACATGCTGTGTGCCCAACTAATGAGATACAGATCTGCCAGTGAAGCCTTTTATAGAGCCCCCCTCCTTCCTGTGACTTGATTCACAGCTGTTTGAAGTGGAGGGCTGAGTTTTACAGCCTGGGGTAACCAGGGGGCTTGGGTGTGAGAGGAGGAGGGGGTTAAGGGAGAAGATCTTGGCCCTGGAGGCTGTGTGGGGACCCTGGATTGTTTCTGCCCTTCTTGGATTGATGTCTGTGTTCTCTTTTTTTTCTTTCCTTCTTTTCTTTTGTCTTTTAGACAAAATTATCTGCAGTACACTCTCTGCTGCTAATTCCAGAACATTCTTTTCTAGGGCCTGCATTAGTAGACCCTGCCTCTGGGGAGATTATGAGCTTCCCTCTGCGTCCTTACCCATCCATTGGCAGTGGAGGGCATGGAAGGGACTGTGAAACTTATGGGTAAACTCCAATGCAGATGAATGCCAGCTTCCCTTAGCCACTGCCCATGGCACACTGCTGTAGAGCATAGCTTTGGGTGGGAGAAGATTGTCAGACTCTGACAGTAGCCATCAGGAGGAAGCCAAGATGAATAGGAGCAAGAGGTATACCAGATGTCCAGTGGAGGGAGCAGCTCAAGAACCCCATCTTTCTAGAGGAGTGTTCTGCAGAGGGATGCTAGGGGAGCAGGACGGGGGGATAGGGGGTGACTTGAGTGTGAAGAATGTTAAGAAGCCAGCTGGCTGGTCCAGAAGCTTCTGACCCCAAGGGGTCCCAGGCTGCTTGTTTGTTTCTCTGAACCTCTCAAGGGTTCCTATGTGAGCCAGAGGGGATTCTCAGATGGAATAAGCCCCTGGAATGAGCTTCAGCACTCAGGGAGTTTCTAGAAATGCAGAGTCTCAGGCCTAGCAGCTCTCCCAAGTCAGGACTTTCAGGTCACCAAGGAACCTGGTGATGGAGACCCTCATTAGGAGTTTGACAGCCGTATAGTGGGAACAGGAAATGACTTCGGGATTGGGGGCTTCAGGCCCAGCTTGGCTCAGGAGCTCCTGGGTCATTTTCTAGTCTGGAGAAGGGACATTGAGGCCCCCATATACGATACATAGCTCCAGGAAATGGTGACCACAGGGGTGGCCGCCAGGGCACAGTAAGAAAGAAAGAGCTGGAAGAGCAGAAGCAGGTGTGATCTGAGGATGTGCCCTTGTGGAGATAATCATGAAGTCCTCTCTGGGTCACTCTGCTCTCTGTCACCAAGACAGCACCACACCCTAGAGCTGAGGAGGAAAGGCAAATTTCGGCTCACAGTTTCCCTATACTTCAGGCTGCCATTACTTGACCCTGTTGTTTCTGGGTCTGTGGATCAGGCTGAGTGTCCCAGTGGGGATTTGGTGGGAGAGAGAGAGAGAGAATGAGAGAGCGAGCAAGCAAGCAAGCAAGAGAGGTCACTTTTATAAGAAGACCTCTGCTTCAAAGCCCATTGAGCTATGAGCTCACAGATACATTCATCCCCAGAGGAGGTCAGAGCTCTCCCAGGATCCATCACTTCCAGAGACCGAGCTTCCACACATTTGAAATCCTAACCACCCATGTTCACAAACAGGAAGAGGTTGCCAGGGAAAGTCAGAAAGTTCATGCAGAGGCACCAAGGCAGGAGAGGGGGAGCCCTGGGCTCCAGCTCCTTAATTCATTGCATGACTACATAGCTGGACTCTGTGTCTGAGGCTTCCCCCTCCATACTACCCTGTTTTTACTCTTCCCAAAGCCCAGACACAGCTCTCTCCTGGGCTCCCTGGGGTGTCTCCAGGAGGGCTGCCTGCTAGGAATGGAGGAAATTTCCACAGTATGTCTCAGATTTGTTCCACACTGGATTCCATCCCAGTGAATCCACCACACTGGCCCCAATGCTTGGTTTAATGACCTCGGAGTCCCACTCACGCTGGTCCCTCAATGCCCAGACTAGGTTCACAAACGATGAATAGTGAGACTTCTCCAATAGTTACAGAAACAGAATAGTAGCTACAGGGGATTTTGGGATGAGAGGCCAGGTCTCCAATTCTAGCTCTGCTATTTCTCATGACCTCAAGCCAATTATTCTAAGGTAAATGGTGACTTTCCGTCTACTTCTTGGTAAAATGGAAATAGAATGAAAGCTTGCTTTCTGAGTGGGTTGAGGAGATTAGAGATAGTTGGATAATTGGTTGGGGGAGGGGAAGCCTTTTTTTTTCTGCCAAGGAATACTTATAACATCATTTTCAACCCATATAAAATCTTCAGTGCCACAGAGCACTGGTGCCTGCAATCTCAGCTACTCAGGAGGCTGAGATCTAAGGATCTCAGTTCAAAGCCAGTCCAAGCAGGAAAGTGCATGAGATTTCTATCTCCAGTTAACCAGTAAAAAGCCAGAAAGGAAGGTTTGACCCAAGTGGTGGAGTGCTAGCCTTCAGCATAAAAGCCCAGGGACAGCATCCAGGCCCTGAGTTCAAGCCCCAGAACTGTCATATACACACAAAAGAAAGATCAACACAAACAGATAATAACCTAAGGATAGCCAGTGTAGCATGTCTGTGATATCCTGTGACAAAGGATTTTTTTTTTTTGCCAGTCCTGGGCTTGAGTTCAGGGCCTGAGCACTGTCCTTGGCCTTTCTCAAGGCTAGAGCTCTACCACTTGACCCTCAGCACCACTTCCGGCTTTTTTCTATATATGTGGTACCGAGGAATCGAACCCGGGTCTTCATGCATGCTAGGCAAGCACTTTAACCACTAGGCCAAACTCCCGGCCCCGACAAAGGATTCTGAGGGCCTTGTAAGGCTAGCTGGTCAGAGGTTCTCACTCCTGGATGAGTCCAGCACAATGTTGGGCACACAGTGGGCTTCCAGTCAGGGTAACTGCAATTACCCTCACCATCATCATTGTCATCATCATCACCCTGTCTGCCTGGCACCTTCATCCTGTGATCTGAGCATTCCCGAGTGAGAGCTGACCTCTTAGCTGTACCCGAGGTCTGAGGCAGGCAGCATCAGTTGGAGACACAGAAAGGAAAGCTTATGACTGGCCTTGGAAGGGAACCGGGTCATCTTGGAAAGTGGGAGATTTAGAAGGTGCAACATTTTGTGGCAGAGAGCCACTCTAGGAGGCAGAGACAGACATGGGGAGGGGTATGTACAGGAAAGAGTTAAATCTTACATGGCTTCACACAAGATAAAAATCTCCACCCCCTCAGTGTGATCTACTCAGTGGTTTCTATGTGTGTCTCTGTTGTTTTTAATCTATCCAGTGACCTTTTAACAGCCAAGCAATTCGTATGGGGCCACGCAAAGCGTGTGTATTGAATCTGCTGATGACTCAGAGCTGGAGGGGGAACCGGAAATTCAAGACTCAGAGAATGATCTGGGCCCCAGAGAATTTGAGGATGCAAGGCCAAAGGCAGCCAGATGAGACAGTTACCTCCATCCACCAATCAAAGGTCTGCGGTCTACTTTCCAAAATTCAGTTGCTCCACAGCCAGATGAGGGAGAATTGGCTAGACTATACAATTCACATGCTGAAAAAAAAAAAAAAAAAAGTAAATCTGAGTCTGCCTGGAGTTCAACACCAGCAAGCTGAGGAGGAAGGAAATCTAGAGGGGAAAAAAAAAATCCCAATAAACACTAGGCTGACAGAGGGCAAACCCTGCTCATTTACCATGGAATGATGGGTGCTAAGAACTCAACATGCATCAAGTCCCTGAGCTCATAAAATCCAGACCCTCCCAGCCAAGAGAGCACAGGGCATGGTGAAGGCTCAAGGTCACACAGGCCTGAGCCTGACCTGTCCTCCATCCCATATCTTGTAGGACCCTCTCTTCATACAGGCCAGGCCTTGTGGCTGTTTCCCATGGTGCTTTGCTCTAGCTACCCAGCTCTGGGCCAGCCCCATGAATGGAGATTAAATCTTACTTCTGTTTTTATTACCAGGAGCCTCACTGAGGGGAGAATAAGGGTCACTCATCCTCTAGGGAATCCTGTGACCCTTTGCCATGTGTCTTCCTGACATTCCTGGGTGAAGAATTGTGTCCCACACAGTCTGCTTCTGGGTGCTTCCCAGCCCTCTGTGTCTTTCCACATTGCCACGGTTAACTAGACTTCCAGTATCAGCCAAAACGCATATGGAGGACTTGCTGTGAATGTGCTGGTGGCTCAGTTAAACCTCATAGCAATCTAGGAGGCAAAGTATTATCCTCCTTTCTGTCTGAAGGAAAGAGAGACTGGCTGTCCCATTTGCTCAATACTGAGCAGTCAGGATGTAGAACAGGTATTGGAAGGGGGAAAGGGAGGGAGTTTGTGCTGTGTGTGTGTGTGTGTGTGTGTGTGTGTGTGTGTGTGTGTGTGTGTACATGCATGTGCACTATCTTGTTAGGGACCAGCAGGACTGTGCCTACCTCTCAGCCTTGGTGAGGATTCTGGGTGGGGGACTGAGATGCAGGGCCAGGAACTATTCTGGTGGCAGAAGGGATCTGGGAGCAGAGACAGCCCCTGGAAGTCCAATCACACAGCAGGTGCCACTTAAAGATCGTGTGCAAGCTGAGTGCTAGTGGCTCAGGCCTGACATCCTAGCTACTCAGGAGACTGAGATCTGAGGATGAAGATCTGAATCCAGACCCCAGGAGACTTTAATCTTTAACCACTCAAAAACCACAAGTGGTGCTGTGGTTCAGTGATAGAGTGCTAGCCTTGAACAAAAGAGCTAAGAGCTCAGGGACAGAGCCCAGGCCCTGAGTTCAAGCCCCAAAACCAATGAAAGAAAAAGCACTCGTCTAGGCTTTTCTTAATTCTAGTTAGGATGATATAGACACCACTCACAGAACTGCCCATAGCAGAGGTTTGCCCCAGGCCTGGCATGGATCCCAGTGATAGAAAACTCTATTCTGAGCCTCTTGTCCTTCTCTGCCATCTGAGCATCATCTCTGGTTGGGGCTGGTAAGCTTGTTTTGAACATCAGGTCTCCAGTTTCTCTGGCATGTCAGAGGGGCAGATGTTTTTTATTTGAGAGCAAATCGACACATTAAATTACACTGTGCAAACATGAAAGCAGCCCATGTAAACAGGCTGAGATTCATTGAGTTTTACGGGTCACAAGGATGTTTATGTAGTTTAACAAATGCCTGCCCTGTTGCTGAGACGATCCAAGAAGTATTAATTGAAGAAAGATGAGAGCTCCCCCCACCCCTCCCGGCCTCCAGGTCCCACCCAGCAATCTCCACCCATCTCCACCCTTCAGAACTCTTGCATGGGCTTAGAACAGGCACCAGAAGTTTCCATGCAAGGTGAGGATGGAACATGAGACAGGTCTCATTTGGGGGGATACCAGTCCAATTTATGATCATTTATATATTCCCGAGGCTTGAACATTAGTACTTTTTGATAGGAAACTGAATTTTCTCTAGCTACCACCAGTTTCCACATTCTTTTTGGCAGAGAATAGTCTATCTAGCTCCAGGCCTGGCTAATCAGAGTACTCCAGCCACTCACAGGCCTTGGTGATTGGTTCAGACAGGGGCCTGTGACCAAACTGGCTGCAGAAGCCAGTAGAAATAGGATTTACTTTTGGTGGGGATAAAGAGGCTGAGCCTGAATCTGGAGCGACTGGGTCCCATGTTGGAAAAGGCTGCCCAGACAAGGTAGCCTTTGGAAGGAAGTCAGCCCAGAAAAGGGTAAATTCTGGAGCCCAGCGGGGCAGGTGTGGGGAAAGTCTGCACCTGGCTTCTGGGTTTCATGAGTTTAATACACCTACTGTTTCAGTTCAGCCAGTTTGTGTTGTATATCTGTCATTTGTCTCAAAGCATCTCCTTAACAGAGAGTCCCCTGATTGTTCTATAGAAAGGACTTCAGACTGCACAACTCTCAACTGATGGGTGACGATTCATCTCTGACTGTTTACAGCTTTCCTAGCACCCCCCCTTCCCTTCCCTTCTCTTCCCTTCCCTTCCTTTTCCTTCCTCTTTTCTCCTTCTCCTCTTCATCTCACTTCCTGCCAAGCATTCCTGCCCTAATTTGACCCTGTATATCTCATCTCCTTGTTTCTTACTTGCCTTTCTCTGTTCCTTTCCCTTTCCTTTCACCAAAAGTCACCTTCCCTCTATCATTCCATGCTCTACAGAAACCTGGCCACTCTTCAGAACACATTTCAATAAGAGCCTTTCCATAGATTCCATTCCTCCTGGTCCTTGATCAAATGAATTGGAGATTATAGTAAGGTTTTGTTGCTTCTTGTATGATTATTCTCTTCATCAGTGAGAAATTCCTGGTACCGTGCTAGGCCACTGGAATCCCAGCGTGTTCGTATTGGAAAGAATCATGGATATCATAAAGATGACTGTTCACAGGTAAGGAAACAAGCTAAAGAGGTAAGTTGAGTGGCCTAGGGTCACACACTAGCTTATGCCAAGGTAGAGATAAAATGCCAGCTCAGTGATCACCTAACAATGATCAGTCTAACTGATTTGCTTTCAGGGAGAGGTGAGGAGAGGAGTAAAGGAAAGAAGGAGGAAGGGAAGGAGGGAGTGAGGGAAGGAAGGAGGGAGGAAAAAGAGGGGGAGAGAGGGAGGAAAGGGAAGGGAAATCTATTGGCTCATGGAAGTAGTATGTCTGTCTTTATTTCTGTCTCTCTGTCTGTATGTCTGTCTGTCTCTCCATCTCTCAGACTGATCTCCATTTCACAGGCTTGATGGATATAGAAAGCCCCTGTCAATTCAGTAAAGCCAGAGCTGAGGAAGGAAGGCTTCTGATTGGCCTGGCTCTGGTCATATGACCTTCATGGGTCCAATCACCAAAGGTAGATAAACTGGAGTGTTCTGATTGGCTGACTTTAGAGGGTGTGTCCGGAGAGCAGGCTGAGCATCCTGGCCAGTCCTGGGCAGCATCCTAGAAAGCTTCCCTACAGGAAGGAAGGGCTGTGCTCTCACAAGCTTCATGGTGGCATCTGGGTAGAATGAGTCCAAAGGTATCTTTACAGTGTGTTTTCTGGAGAGGAGGCATGTCCTCACATAGAAAATTTATTAAGGTGCATGCTGGAGCCTCTCTGGCTCTTCATGTCCAGACTCACTCACCCCACGCCTGTGGCTAAGGCAGGATGGAACTTAACTGCCCAGTGTCACTCTGCTGTGCAGGGGCAGGAAGCCAACCAGCGTAACCAACAGGTCTCTGCAGAGAACATAATGACATGTTGCCGACCTCCAGGCCTCGGGCCAGGCCTGCAGCACACGGCTTCCGAGGTTGTGGTCCAGTTCTTGCCAGCTCAACCCTTTTCCGTCTAACTTTAGGAGCGTGCTTGGCTTCAACTAGAGTTCAGTCAAGTACTGAACTCTAGGCGTGGTGGCATGGGTTTTTAAAACAATGACAGCAACACAATCAAAACAAAAGCAGAGATGGAGAGGGCGGGGAGGGGGAGAGGAGAGACGCTTCTCCCAGAGCCATGCCCTTCACACAAATGTCCCTTGACTGTGGTCAACTGGAATTAAATATATCTACTCTGTTCTTAAAGCCAAAAGAAAAAAAAGTTTAAATGACCTTTAGTTACTAATCCCACTTCTTTCCTTTCCATCAATAGCAGGTGGCTTTTTGTTTGTTTGTTTGCTTGCGTGTGTGTGTGTGTGTGTGTGTGTGTGTGTGTGTGTGTGTGACTATTTCTTTAAAAAGCCAGGGTTGGGGCTGGGAGTTTGGCCTCGTGGTAGAGTGCTTACCTAGCATGGACGAAGATCCAGGTTAATTCCTCAGTACCACATACACAGAAAAAGCCAGAAGTGGTGCAATGGCTCAAGTGGTAGAGCGCTAGCCTTGAGAAAACCCAAGGTCAGTGCAAAGGCCCTGAGTTCAAGCTCCAGGACTGGCAAAAGAAAAAAAAAAGGACAGGGTTGGAAGCTAAACTTCCTCACATTACTGGTGATAGTGGCTTGTCAGCTGCCTCCCTGGGGCTTTGTAGCTGTGCTGACATTGGCCCTGGGCAAACACAGGCAGAACAGAGGCCCTGGACCTGCCACCAGCCACTGGGGTTGGGCTGTAGGTCCCAGGGTCTGGCTGAATTCCCACTTAGGTCTTTACTAGCGCTCCACATCTTTACCGAGTAAAAGAGGGTCTGCCTGTCATGAATCATGTCCACATTTGAAGAACACCAAGCCACACACTGGTAGCTCACACTTGCAATCCTAGCTACTCAAGATGTTGAGATCTGAGGATCACAGTTCAAAGCCAACCTGGGTAGTGTTAGGTCCACCAGGGAGAAATGGCCTCTTTCCTTGGCGCTCTCCTTGGGAACCCTAGAAAGAACTCTCCTTGAATGGCATGTCTGGGGGCAGTAGGAGGTTTTCCCGGCTCTGATCTTCCCCATCCTCTGAGGTCACCCCCAATCCACTGTGGCCACAGCCCCTCTTCCTTTCTCCTCAGGCCCCTCTTCCCTTGAATCACATGGGGGTTTCCTTTCTGCCAACCCTTACAGGCAGGAAAATCCACTTATTTCCAATTAACCAGCAAAACACTGGAAGTATAGCTGTGGCTCAAGTGGTAGAGTACCAGCCTTGAACCAAAAAGGCTAAGGATCAGCTCTAGGCCCCAAATTGGGGACCCAGTACAAAATAAACAAAACAAAACAAAACCCACCAGAGCCCTCTACAGAAGAGGGAAGGCCTGGAGCCCTGGCTACCTGCCACCCATCCTTCTCCCTTTGACCCCACTCTGTCTGACCTCTCCTCCTCCTTTCCTTGTCCTGTGGACACTTAAAGTCCCTCTAGTTGCTGATAGAAAGGTGGTGCCAGTGTCTGGGAGAACTCTTAGCTTCTCTTACTAAAAAGCCCCAATTCCTTACTGGGGCCTTGAACTGACTGAAGACAGGAGAAAGTGTGGCGTCTTGGCCTCTGTGCTTGCTCTGTGCCCTGGGCCCTTCTCTCCTGCACAGACTTTATATCTGGGACTAGACAGGAGATCTGACCTCCTGCAGGGAATGCTTCCATGACTCCGGGGACCAGCGTTCCATCAAGGCTGCCAGACACCACTGCTCACTGCAGAGACAGCCCGTGACTGCACCAGAAGGGTGCTGTGGCTGGCATCCGTCCCATCCCCCACAATTTCTTCTCAGATGTGGGTGATGGGGGGATTTTTTTTCTTCTTCTGAAAGCTACCAGGGTGAAAGGGAAAAGAGGAGACTTCCAATAGAGCACATGCAGAGACTCAGAGAAGAGCAGAGGGCAACAGGGCTCGCGTGGGCTTCGGGAGACATCTGGAAATGTTTCTTAAGCATCTTCTTAAGCTTTGCCAGCTGGGGGAAGGCCAGGCCAGACCCCAAGGGTTCCCAGTCTGTTCAGAGTGTTGACTACTGGGAAGTAGTTCAGCTCTGTGACCCATAGGCCCTGGAATGGCAGAGATTTCATATAACTTCCTTAGTTGTACTGCATGCATGCGTGTTGCTACTAGAGTTTGAACTCATCGCCTAGGCACTTTCTCTTAGCCCAAGGCTGGGGCTCTACTGCTAGAGCCACAGTTCCATGCCCAGCTTTTTCCTGATTAATTGGAGATAAGAGTCTCATGACATTCCTGTCTGGCTGGCTTTAAACTGCGATCCTCAGATCTCAGTCTTCAGGAACTGGGATTGCAGGTGGCAGTCACTGCCACCTGGCTTCTTCTGTAAGCGAGTGAATGAAATCCAAGCTCCTCTGACATGACTGGCAAGAACTTAGCTTCTTCCCTTTTGCCACACAGGGCAATTTCAAACATGTGTAATAGAAACATCGTTTAGTAATACAATAAGCAGGCAGGATCTGAAGTTATTTCCCTCCCTCCTTGCTTCTTGTGATGGGAGAAGGTGATAAAAAAATCACCCCGATAGCCCTGGGGTGACACTTGGTTCAAAGAAGACAGAACACAGGCCCTGTGAGAAACACCAAGTGTTGTAACACGCGCAGTGATCACACGGGATGTGGCTCCGTCTCCACCAGGCTGTCTCCCCTTTCCTAGTGTGATTCATATCCAGAGGTACAGAGGAACCAGAACAATGGAAGGAGAGGCAAACAGACAATAGGAGCTGTGGATGGTGCTAGGAAGCCAGAGGACAATGCACACAGATGCCAACACACACACACACACACACACACACACACACACACACCCTACTGTGACTGAACAACTAGGTTTGTTCTTGACAGTCTAACAAGACACACTAAATCAAATGCCTATCAAGAGATCTAGACCAAAGCAGCACAGTTGAATAAGACACATAGCCTGAGGCTCTGCAGTCTGCCACTGGCCAGTCCTGAAGTTCAGACCTCTGGCCAGCTGGAGCCTAGACGGGACTGTTGCTACCTGAGGGCTCATCAGCCTTCCTTGCTTAGTCTTTACACAAGATGGACCGCCATGATATTGCTGCTTCACTGAAGACAATGGACCGTGAGGTTTTGCCAAGTTCAAGTTCAAGTAATGCAGGCGAGGAGCAGGGGAGTCGCGACAAAGGGAAAGGTGCGTTCCAAGCCAAGACCCCTCGAGCTTGCTCAAAAGACAATTCCACTGGCTCTATGGAGGTTGCAAGCACCAAGTTTCTCTGCTGTGGGGAGACAGAGCCCCAACAACTCAGACAAATGTGGCTGACGCCAGAGCAGAGTCAAGGGCCTGGCTGCAACGTCTGGGGCCAGGCCAGTCTTGGAGCTCACTGTGTGTTTATAAGTTTCCTGTGACAATTCCGTTTTGAAGATAGTCTTCATTAAAGGGCAATTATAGGTTAAGTAACTTGTTGGCTCACTGCCTAATGTGAAGAGCTCGCTGTGACAATCAGATAATTCTGAGATTAAGCAAGACAGCAATTGCTACTGAAAGCTACAGCTTAGCAAGAGGATGGAAGACCCTGCCCAACCATGACCTCATCCCAGCTGCCCATTGGGTCGGGAAGTCTGGAGTCTGGGGCCCTGGGAACCCTGGAGTCGGGTGACCTCTTCTGGGAACACAGACCATGGAAGATAGAGTGCTTTCCCTTGGGATGGCAAGATGTTCCTTTTCCTATTAGGCGCCTTTCTTCTGGAAGCTTCTAGGAACTGGGGATCTGCTCTGCCAGTCTATGCACAACAGCCTCACGGTTATCCTCCCTCCTCTCCCTGCCCCTGAATATTTCTAGAGTTCCATGGGATGGGTAGAAAGCTCTCTATTCATTCTCAGAAAAATCTCCACCTGTAATTCACGTGATGCTGGAAGGGAGATTAGTTAACTGACAAGTTTAGTAGCTGCTACCATCAGGCCTGGCTGGATCCAGAAGTATAGACCAGAGCCCTTGCCTCTGCTTCTTTCCTTGTAGGCTACTGTCTTACAGGCTCTTTCTCACTCTGGTGAGAAACCCACAGCCAGAACACTTTCCTAAGGACTCTTTTCAAGGTCCTAGAAGGTCATATGACTAATTGGATTGCGTTTCCTGATTGGACCAGTGAGTGTCATATGACTGTATTCCATTTTTGATTGGATCAGTGGGTGTCATGTGACTGGTGGGGTGGGGACGGTCAGTTCCTGGGGGACAGGACTGTGCCACCTATCCCCTGCCAGGTATGGGGGTTCTGTTAGAGCCCCTGAGGGTGCAGGAGGGGTAAGGTCTAGAGGAAAGGAGGTTGTGTTTACCGAACAGGCTGGAATCTAAACAATGATGTTTCTGGCCTCTGCCATGTGTTTCGTGTCCCTTAGCATTTTTTGTTCAAGACTGGTGCTCTACCATTTGAGCCACAGGTCCACGTCTGTTTTTTGTGTGTGTGTGGGGGGGTGGTTAATTGGAGATAAGAATCTTACAGGCCTATTTTTCTGCCTGGGTTAGTTTTGAACTGTGATCCTCATGTCTCCATCTCCTGAGTAGCTAGGATTACAGGCATGAGCCATCAGAACCTAACTTGCCTGTTTTTGCTTTTTTTTTTTTTTTTTTTTAAATCACTACACAGAAGTCAGCAAGAATGGGCATTCTCCAGCCTGTGAGTTCTCAGGGTATAACTCACTTTAATCTTTTAAGCATTTGACAGTATTTGCTGGAAAGAAGGAGCAACAAGTACATAATTATTGCACTAATTAAGCTGCCAAAAACACAAGCGTGCGGCGAGATCACCTTTGAAACGCCGGAGCCCACAGGAGCCCCAGCATCTGCTGGAAGATTATTAACCACCTAACAGGCAATTAGCAAGCTGTTACTGTTTGAGACTGCTATGTAAATAAATTCTTGGGTTAATTTCTTCCTCTGATAATAAAGAAAACATTATGAAAATTAGCTAAGCGACAATGTAAATGATCTTCACTGTTAATTATATGACAGCAGTTACATATGCAAAGACCCCAGAGCTGATAAGGGCCTGGCTCTCTCTCTCTCTCTCTCTCTCTCTCTCTCTCTCTCTCTCTCTCTCTCTCTCTCTCTCTCTCTCTCTCTCTCTCTCTCTCTTGCTTTCTCTCTCCCCCACCCCACTGTTGCCCACTTCCACCCCCCACCTGGGTGGTGTGGTTGCTTTAGAAAGGAAAGTGTTGACACAGGTAAAGAGGGGGAGCATGGGGACACAGCTGTTTGCTTGTAACTTGTTCAGCGTCATTGTTCCTTGTGCTAAGCAAGAGGTTTGGTGGCTTCCTGTGACCTCCAGCCTGCAGCAGGGGGCAGGAAAGGGGCCAAGAGCGGCTTTGATGGCTTAGTTTTCCAGGGCCAGATGAAAGCATCTGGGCTCCATCCTCACAGCAGGGAATGCCTGGCTACTTGGCATCGTGCATGTGGCAGGAGAAAGGCTGTACTGAGGGGTCTGGGCCTGAGAACACTGAGGTCCCTGAGAAGGGGGCAGGCTGGGCAGGGTCATGGCCTGCTGGAGGTCTGTCATGGAAGCCTTCATTTGCATTTTCCCATCAGTCCTTCTGGAGATTCAGGGTGGGACAAGGGCTCAGGGTCAGAGGGTGATGTTGTCCTAAAGGGGTCCCTCAAGAAGAAGCAAAGCCCTAACAGAGCCATACTACAGGCAAGTGGCTGCATGCTTCCTTTTTTATTTTGCTTGAACTCTAGACCTGGGCTCTCTCCCTGAGCTTCTTTTGCTCAAGGCTAGCACTCTACCACTTGAGCCACAGCACCACGTCTAGCTTTTTCTCTGTCTCTGGTACTGAGGAATCAAACCCAGAGCTTCATATATACTAGACAAGCACTCTACCATGAAGCCACATTCTTAGCGCACTTCCCTTCTTTTTCTCCTTTCCTTTTATTCCTCGTGTGTGTGTGTGTGTGTGTGTGTGTGTGTGTGTGTGTGTGCATGTCAGCCTGGGGCTTGAACTCAGGGGCCTGGGTACTTGTCCTTTAGCCTTCTCGCTCCAAGTTGGCACTCTATCATTTGAGCCACAGCTCTATTTTCAGCTTTTTCTGGTGATTAATTATAGCTAAGAGTGTCACAGATTTTCTGCCTGAGCTGGCTTTGAGCTGTGATCCTCAGGCTTCAACCCTCTGAGTAGTTGAGACTGAGGGCATTCGGTGTCCCTGACTTGTTTTGGTGTAATGGTTTGGGTTAGTGCAATGTCTTCCCGTGCACACCAGCCAAGTACAGGGTTGGGGGGATGGGGGGATTCCTCTCTGTCCCTCCCTCTACCACCCTGGTTGTAAACATTGATTTGGTCAGCGGTTCACAGGGTGATCAGATTTGGGTTTGGCTTGGGGATGAACAAATATGTGCAGTTAGCTCTGGTCTGGGGTGCATGGATGAGAGAGAGGGGGAGAGGGAGAGAGAAAGAAACCCAGCTTTCTGGGACAGAGGCAGAGGGAGGACACAGCTCCCCCGCCAGCCCCCTAGGGGAGTGGGGGGTAGGAGCTGGCCTCATTTAAACCAGGAGCCTGAGCCTCAAACCCCAGCAGGCCACCAGAGGACAGGGTTGTGTGATTGATGTTGAAACAGTGACAGTAAAACAGTTAATAAAAACTCAGCAGACCCACACTGAGGGGTCGGGCTCTGCCTAAATGAGTCCTATTTATCACATAGGACTGGGCGCACGCACATGTAAGTGCGCTTACAGGCGCACGTGCGCACGTGTGTGTGTGTGTGTGTGTGTGTGTGTGTGTGTGTGTGTGTGTGTGTGTGTGTTCATGTTCCAGGATACTGCCAGGATACTACAAGGACCCTTCCCCCATCCTCCCATTAAGCCTCGAGTGACACCTCTCTTTAAATCAGAGTCTCAGAATGCTTACCCCCACCCCCCCACCTTGCCATGGGTCCTGAGGGAAATGCCTGAGATGACAAGAATGGGGTGCCCAGGAATGAACTGCTCAGTTGTTTGTATTCAAGGCCCCAGCTTGCGGGGGTGGGGGGTGTCTCTGTACTGATACCAGCAAAGGTCTAGAAGCCTCTTGATTCCACCCTGACCACTGGGTGAAATGCACACAAAGGCACCTGATGGCTGGAAAGAAGACTACTGCAGTCTTGCTCCCCCCAAAAAAGTGACAACTGGAAATCAGGTACTAGTAGCCTGCGATCTGGAGAATCACATTTCAAAGCTAACATCGGCTGGAAAGTCCAAGAGACTCTAATCTCCAAAACAGCCAAGCTGGGGGAACAGCTCCCGGGCCCTGAGTTCAGACCCTAGGACCCACACATTCACATATACAAGGCCGAGGAGAGAGCGCAGACAAGCCTGGGTAGCTGGCTCTGTCGGGGAAATTACTTCAGCTAGGCATCATTTTTTTTTTCTGTGCCTGTTCAATAAAATAATTATTGATGGTCTCATCCATTTAAGTCACAATCAGAATAGCAGCCAGGATGGAGCGGCCCCGGTCTTCTATCTGCAGAGCGAGAAAACTATTTTCTATCAATTGGCAAATACATTCACATTTAAGTGAAAAATTACACCATCTCGAATCAAATATGCCAGTGGCTTGGAGCCAGCAGAGAGAGGGCTGGGGTCTTAGGTCCTCTCCATTATTCATCCGTAGAGAGTGTGGGAGAGCTGGGAAGCAGAGAAGGCAGCTGGTATCTACTGTGAGCCAGTAATGGCAAGCCCAGCCGAGAGCCAGGCCCAGGTGGGGAGATTCAGACACTGAAACTCTTGAACTGCCTTTCTGACATTTGACCCCCACCCCCACTTTGGCCACCTTGAATTCCCAGCATGCCTGTCATCGGGTGTGCAGGAACCATCACTGAGGCCTCACAAACCACAGGGTAGAGCCCAGGAGCCCCCCAACTTGAAGCACTGAGTGCCTGCTACATGGCATGCAGGCACAACGGAACCGCAGTACCCAGCGGCCATAAGGATGAAATTCTGAGTCTGGCACCAGGTGGGTGAGTGGCCCAGATGCAAAAGACCATTAGTCATAGGTCTAGTGGGAAGCTCCTGTGTCCAGGTAGGCCTCAAACTCTTATCCTCTCTATCCTGGCCATAGATGTAAATTTGTCCGAAACGTACAGATCTCATGGAGAAGGGGAGCAGATACACGGCTACCTGACAGACTGGGGTGGAGTAAACTGAGGCCACACCGGACGTGGCTGCTAACTCCATCCAGGCTGGTTTCTTTCGGGGTGGGGAATATATTTTAAAATCGACGGCAGTCGCTGGGTATCTGTGACTCCTGCCTAGCTGGGTATCTGTCACTAGCTGCACCGGAGGCTGAGATCTGAGGCTCGCCCTCCAAAGCCAGTCCAGGCAGGAAGTCCCGGAGACTCTTTAAAACTACCAAAAGGCCGGAAGTAGAGCTGTGGCTCAAAGAGTCAGTCACCCAGATGAAGCAAGGGCCAAGGCTGGCTATGGTGATTGTGACTGGTGTCCAGTGCAGCAGGGGTGTTGGCACTGGTCCTGGGGACCTGGCCTCCATGAGTTTCTCTTGTTTGCTCCACCAGAAGCAAGCAAGCAAGCAACCCCTCGTGGCCACGGCCTCACACTTCTGGCCTAGATGTCAGGGTATTGGCATTTATCTCAGCTCTTCAACCCAGCAAGTTAGTGAATACATCTGCAAGTGTGGAAGAGCTGTCTCAACCCCCCCACCCCCGTGTGCCTCAGTTTCCTCATGGGTCATCGGAAGAGGACACTGGCACCACATGCACAGGAAACACCCTCTGAGTCGCTGCCATTTGTTTGGCTTTGTTGGTTCTTTGGGCCGAGGACAAAATACTGGGATTTGGTCTCAAGGGAGAGGATGAGGGAGGTTCTTAGGCTTCTTCCAGCCTTAAAAATGAACTCCTGGGACCAGAAGTTTGGCCTAGTGGTAGAGTGCTTGCCTAGCATGCGTGAAGACCCGGGTTCAACTCTTCAGTAGCACATACATAGAAAAATGCTGCAAGTGGTGCTGAGGCTCAAGTGGTAGAGCTCTAGCCTTGAGAAAGTCCAAGGACAGTGCTCAGGCCCTGAGCTCAAGCCCAGGACTGGGGAGAAAAAAAAAAGAACTTCTGCCTCCATGTTTCCTTTCTGCCCAAATGCTATAACACTTGGTCTCGGTGGCACTGGATCTGTCTCTGTGGCACTGGACAGCTGATGCAGACGTAAGTGTTCTGCACTTAGAGGCAGTTTTTTTAAACAGAAGCAGCTGAAAGTGTCTGAAAGCGTGAGGGACTCATTGTCAGCATTGCGGGGCTGGGGGGGACTCTGAGACTGGCAATGCCGGTACCCAGCCAGCAGGGGTAGGCCGGGCAGCCAGCATCCTTCCCTGTGGTCATTTACTCGCAGCTCCCAGCCAGGGCTAAGATGGCACAGGGGTGCCCAGCGATCTCATAGAACCGAGTGGGCGGCACCCTTCCAGCAAATTACCTCTGCGATGAGTTCGGCCATAAAATCACCTTGCAGGCAGATTTTGCTTTTCTTCCCCGCACGCACCATCAATTAGCACTGGAGACCCACAGAGCCCGTTAGGACAAACGGACACAGGGGAGCTCATAAGCCATTGGCCACTCGCCATCTTGTCCTCATCAGTGGTAACAGTGGTGCCATCCATGCTGATTCCAACCAGGCCCTGGCTGGGCTGGGCAGGGCAGAACCTAAGTACCAGTGCCCCTGTCTGCAGCCCCCCTGGTCCCTCTGCTTTCTCCTGATGGGATAGGAGAGAAAGATTGTGTGTGCCTCCGTTTCCTCATCTGGAATGGGGAGGTGTGAGAATGGTCCAGAAGGCTGGGTTGAGTGGGTACAGCAGGGACTTGTGTGGCATTCACTTAAACCCTGCAGCTGGGGGCAGGGAGGGGGAACTAAGCGGGCTGCAAAGCATGCTGGGAGGGTCAAGGGACCTGGGGCCACAGGAAGGGCTACAGGGCTGGGACTCCTGTGGAGTCCTCCCTGAGGCTGTGGTTTTGGAAGTAAGCAGATTAGCCGCTTTCCCCTGCCTGGCCTCAGTTTGCCTATCTATAAAATGGAATAATGGACTTCAGGAGCCCTCAGTCCTCCTGCTATGGTTTAGAATGGACCCACAGTGACCTGTGGCCCATGAGGGGGGGTCCATCGATCCTACCATGCCTCCCACCGGGCCTCCCCGAACCCTGAGAAAGGAAACCATGAGACTACTCACCAGCATGGCACCCAGCTCCCTGTATGTGTCGTTCCTACCATCCTTGGGCCTTGGTTGGCCAAGGGCGCTTTCCTCCACACCCCAGTGGGAAAGAGTCCCCCGGGGCAGGGGGAGGCCTTGGGTCCGCAGTGCCCTGGCCAGTGGATTGGGAGCCAGCTCCCAGTCAGAGCCCAGGAGCCTTGGCTGAGGTTTGCTCCACACGCCAGATTTGCTCCCCCAGTCTTGGTATGGGGACACATTGTCACTGGCCACCCCTGGAACTCTGCCTCAGGACTCCCAGTCCTTCCCCTCTTGCAGACTCATGGCCATGTTTCTTCCTGTATTTATTTTGGGACTTCCTTCTGTTCATTTATTTTTTTCCTGCAGCAAATCCCATCCTCTCATCTTGAGAAATACTCAATCCATTCCCTTCTCCTGTAAAGCTTCCTTTATATTTGACTTCTTTTTTTTTTTTTTTTTTTGCCTGTCCTGGGCCTTGAACTCTGAGCCTAATCACCGTCCCTGAGCTCCTTTTGCTCAAGGCTAGTGCTCTACCCCTTGAGCCACAGTGCCACTTCTGGCTTTTTTTGTGTGTAGTTTGTTGGAGATAAAGAGTCACAGGGACTTTCCTGCCTGGGGTGGTTTCAAATGAGAGCCTCAGATCTCAGCCTCCGGAGATAGAATTACAGGCAGGAGCCACCCGTGACTCAACCCTTGTCCTTTGGCTCCGAGACCAGCAGGGGCCTCCACTGAGCATCAAATCACCCCCATAAACCTCAGAGCGCACACTAAATGTGGCCTGACTTGGGGCTAATAGCAGCTCCCCTGTCCCTCTGGGGCTCCATTCCCTTCCTCTAACCATTTCCAAAGCATCCCTTGTTCCCTCTGTCCTATTTCCTTTCATGTAATGACTCCATACAGGGGCTATGCCCTTGAGAATCTCCCTGGAGGAATATTTGACTAAATGTGCGTTCCTAGGATTTTTGGCCGAGAGCAGCCATTATCAGTGCAGAGGAAGAGCCCAGCTCAGCCCTGCCCGAGCCTCGGTGCCAGACTGCCAGGTAAAGAAAGCCCTTGGGACGTCCTTAGCTGGCATCAGAATGGCTGGGCTTGGGTCTCCACTCTGCCATTTATGAACCCAGTGGCTTTGGATAAATCTTTCAACTTAAACTCTTGGTGTCATGAAGACAAACTACACTGGGGTTTCTATGCATCCTGCTCTGCCTCCGTTTTGTCTGAAGAGTATTTCTAAGGTTGCAGCTCCAGGCCTAGGGCAGAAGGGTGACCCATGCTCTGCCCCCCGCAAACCTGAGCTGCCTGGCACTTGTGCCCATTTGCCCACTACAGCTCAGCTCACACCCATGCCAGGCCTGGCATATTGGCAAATCCTGGCAGGGGCCAGGCTGCGGTCCTAACAGGATCCCCTGAAGAGCTGACCGAGGCTGACATGCAGGCAGAGGATGGCTGCCTGGCCGGTCCCTTCCCCAGACCATGCCCCCACCCCCTGGCTATTGTGGGGCCCCGCCACAAAATAGTTCTGTATCCTGGAGCCACACCAACCCTGGAGAGTCGCAGGGCAACTAGCAGTACATGTTCTGGTCACCTAGAGGCCCAGTGCCCTCTGGGTCGGGGCGGGCGGGGTGGGGCCCTTGGGGCCACTGCTAAGCAGCCTACACTGCTAGTCACGGGCTTTCTGTTGCTCTTCTCATTCATGCAAATAAATAACTAAGGGCCAGGAGTGTGGCCTAGTGGTAGAGTGCTCGTCTAGCATGCACAAAGACCTGGATTTGATTCCTCCGTACCACACACATAGAAAGATCAGGAATGGGGCTGAGGCTCAAGCGGTAGAGCTGTAGCCTTGAGAAAGCGCAAGGACAGCGCTCAGGCCCTGAGCTCAAGCCAGGACTGGCAAAACATAGATAGATAGATAGATAGATAGATAGATAGATAGATAGATAGATAGATGGCGGGCACTGATGGCTCACACCTGTCATCCTAGTTACTCAGGAGGCCGAGATCTAACCAGTTGTGGTTCAAGGCCAGCTTCAGCCGGAAAGTCCATGAGACTCTTATCTCCAATGAACCACCAGAAAACTGGAAGTGGCATTGTGGCTCAGAAGTGGTAAAGCACTAGTCTTGAACACAAAACCTCGGGGACAGGGCCCAGGCCCTGAGTTCAAGTCCCAGGACCAACAGTTAATACCCCAGGGTGTGGCAGCCTCCAGGTGTGATCTCCAAAATGGTGCCTAACTTCCAGAAGCACAGTAGGCCAGAAACATGAGGCCCAGAAGCAGCAGGCTCTGAGGTGATCTTCTGCCCAAAGGCACCACAACCACTGACCACTCTGCAAGAGGGAGGTGCTGCAGCCCAACACACAGAGGGCCCGGCCCTGAAGCCAAATAACCTTTATTGTTATTATGATCTTTTTAATTTATTTATTATTTTAAACAAAAATAGAGTCCCCACTAAGACTGCCAGCTTGGTAGAAGCAGCTCACTCATTTAATTCTTGAGATCAGGAAAAATTGGGAAGGGTTGGGGGAGGGGAGGAGGGAGAGGGGGGACTGAAAAGGACCAGGCTTCATTTTGTCCTTATTTATGACTCAGTGTTTTATGTATATGAAAAGCCGGCCATAATTTGCTTATAAATAATTGACTTCTCCTAGATTAAAATCTCCAGAGGGATGCTCCCGCTCTGTGTATTCACCATGAGAAACTCAGCCCCCAGTGCAAATTAGACCCCTTTCAACCCTGTCTTATCTCAACCCTCCCCCCCCACACATGTTATGAAGAGTGATTCTTTTTCCCTTCATCCCCTGTAATAACCTTCAACTAACCTTTAAACCGGAGTGAATAATTTAAATCTTATTTTCATATCAATGGCGGAGTCAAGCCAAGCAATTATCTTTTATCTGTATACTCTGTCGTCAGAGCAGCGGGCATAATCAAGCTTTCCCCTGCGAGCTAGAGGAGAGAGGGAGGAAGGGGGGGATGGTTAGGATAAGAGATGGTATCTGAAGACATTAATGCAACAATGAATTATTCAGTAATGAGTACGAGATCTGTCATCGCACACACGTGCACACACACCCATGCACATACACACGCGCACACGCACACACACATACACACACACACACACACACACACGTCTGTGTTCCAGGCAAGCTGGAGGAGGGGTGCCAGGGAGGGGGAGCAGGGGCTAAACATGACAAATCGTCAGATCCTGTGTTTAATTAGGACAGGGAGCAGGTGTACCAGGACAGGACAGAGTACCATGTTGTGCACCAAACTACAGGCAGAGGGAAGACTGTTCATTCTGCTGACAGTCTTTTTAGAACAGTTCAGTCTTGGATTTTGCTCAAGGGGAGGGGGAGCAGCTCAGAAAAGAAGGCGATGGGAAGATTCTTTAAAATAAAATAAAATAAAATATTTTTTTTTAAGCAAGGAAAGGTTTGAAATTCCCCACGGTGCTCATTAAAATGCTACCACACGCGTTTCTTTCCTGGCTCTCCCCAGACTGCCTGCGATGGTTTTTTATTAATTCATAAAATATTGCACCCGTGATTGAGGCTGATATTCAGTGGAACTGACAAACAGAAGAGCTGATAAAATATTGTAGCAGCCCCTGTTGGGTCCCGCCAAGTGGAAACCCAGGAAAGAATTCATCTCCAGCTGAGCCCCGGGCAGTCTGGCTGGGCTGGGCAGTGACGGATGCTGTCTGCGGCTGTTCTGCCGCCCCTCTGTCTCCCAGCCAAGACGTCCAGTGCCACCAGCAGACACTTCCCATCTCTGGCTTTGGGCTTATGGGAAATGCTTCCCTGAGATGGAAAGGTCCTTGAACCCTTTGACCAGAGAGGGCTGTGTGGATTCAGAGGGCAACCATCAGCTCCCAGGAGCGCTAGGCTAATGCTGGAAGTGCAGAGGCTGATTGGCAGGTGCCCTGGCTTTGAAACTAGGCTGCCCCTAAGAATGGCCAGTGCCCCTGCCCATTCCCAAACCTCAGCCCTCTGTAGACTGGGCTAAGTGAAGATAGGCAGAATCAAGGATTTCCACTTGCATTTCTTCATTCTTCTTTGCCTTTTTTGTCCACTTGATCTGTTTCTCCTCCAGTGGTTCACATCTGTAATCCTAGCTACTCAGGAGGCAGACTGAGAGCTGAGGATGGTGGTTCAAAGCCAGCCAGGGTAAATAAATCTGTGAGACATTTATCACCAATAAACCAGAGAAAAAAAAAGCAGAAAGTGGAGCTGTGGCTCCACTGGTAGAGGGCCAGCCTTGAGTGGAAAAGGATAATAGAGAATGCAAGGCCCTAAGTTCAAGCCTCAGGAGCAGCACCAAAACAAAAAACATTCAATAACAGAGAGACCCCATTCCTCACCCAGGAGGATACTAGCTAGACTGAAAAGATGACATTTACTTGGAAATGTGCAAGTGCTGAAACCTCAGACTTGGCGAATTCATTGCTCACAGTTTACCTTCCAGGAAAGCTAAGTGAGGGTTCAAAGGTTGAACACAAAGTGACAGCCGAGTCTACCTTGCTTAAAAATTAAAAAAAGAAAAGAAAGAAAGGGAAGGCAGAATAATATAGGGGTGTAACCAAGTCAAATGTGTAATAGCCACACCTTGTCTTCCATGGAAGATTAATTTGGATGCCATTTATTAAATGGAGAGAAGAGAGCTACCATCTTTCTCATGTCCGCTTCTTTTTAATAAGGAGCCAAACATGCAGACGTGAGGATTGAGCCAGGCGATTCTTCTCCAGAATTTCAGCCCTAACTCTGCCTCAACCTCCCAGGCACAGGACCCTAAGGTACAAAGGGACCCTCGGGGAGGGAGGTGAGGTGGTCTTGAAGATGGAGAGGACCAGAAGGCTCAGAGGCTGATAAGGGCGAGGTTTGGAGGTGAGCCTCTGAGCCTGCAGAAGACCTAGCTCTGCAGCCCACAGTGGCACAAGGTGGACTCACCTGAGCTGGTCACCGTGTGCTGGAAGGAATGGCTGCTGTCCATGGTGTCTGGCCCCAGGTCTGTCACCCTATCCTTGATCATCACTTTACAAAATGCACGAGTGTCTCCCATGGGGCCTCCGCTGGCTTCCGGGACCCATAGGTGCTTGGTAGTTGACGCTGCTAAACATTTATAGCTGGGAGAGTGACACAGGATGAAGGACCCTCTTATGGGACAGAGTGGGATGCAGACACCCCCCCAGGGACAATGTAATCTCATCACAGCCCCCCTCTCCACCCTGTGCTACTGTTCACTCTTTTAAACAAGGACAAACTTGGACTCCAAGCACACAGACACCCGCCCAGTCTCCCCGGCCTCCTTTTCCCAAATTTCTTAAAGACCGATCTTCGAGCCAACTTAAATATTGCATTTGGTTGGGAAAGGAGGAACCACAAGCCCAGAATAGAAGTCGAATGATTCCACAAATATTGCTTATTTAAATAACATTTTAAAAATACATCATGTTCAGTGATGAAGAACTACTAAATTATTGAATTCCCCAAAGCATCCTATAGGCTTTCAAGTGGCTCTGGAAAGCTTATGGAAGAATATAATAAATAGTCAAAAAGGAATCCTGGGCACCACAGCTGAATGATGCCAGGCACAGCCTGAATGATGCCAGTCTTCAGACATCTTCATGTAATCTTCCCACTTAAACCAAAGATTAAACAGATGATTAAACAAATAAAGATTAATGAAACAAGGAGAGTAAGCAAATCTGCATGGGTGTCTAAATGCGCAATTTCAGACAGTATTAGAACAAATTATCTAAAACTAATAGCGAATGCTTCAGTTTGGTCCCAACAGCTTTTGTGCTTGGATGTAATCAAAACATTTGTTTAAACTAAGATGGATAGGAGGCGCTGAGATGTCAGTTTTTTTGAAAGGGAAAAACAAAACAAAAGCGATGCCTTTGGTGAGGAGATTGGCATTGCCGACCGGCTGTGCCACTGCAAAAATCTGTGAATGTATGAGACACATCCCTGTCTGCTTTGGAAAACAGACAAGCAAGCTGGAGGAAGACAGAGCTGCTTGAAGTACTTGAGAATCTGAGGGGAGAAGAAAATATCAAAATACTCCTCCAGCACTTTAGAGCACTGTTTAGTCACAGGTCATTGACATGCTAATGATTGCATATGCTCATTTATCCCCGATTTTTTTGGGGGGGGCATCCCAGGACCAGGGCTTGAATTCAGAACCTCACACTCTTCCTTGGCTTTTTACTCTACCACTTAAACCACATTACCACTTCCAACTTTTGCTGGTTAATTGGAGATAAGCATCTCATGGACTTTCCTGCCCTGGGCTGGCTTTGAACCCAGATTCTTAGATCTCAGCTTTTTGAGGAGCTAGAATGACAGGCATAAGTCACCGGGGCCTGACTATTTTGTATTTTCTTGGGAGGCCAATTCTAACTGTTCATTCTCTGCATTTGTTTGGATGGAATAACAAGTGTTTCTTACTAAGGCAGGATTTGTCAATCCCAAATTTTTTTTTATTTGTTAAAATTAGTGGGTTTGGGTTTAGAGTTTGTTTTGTTTTCTATTAGAATAGTTCCTTGTTTTCAACTCTGCTAACAGATATTGGGTTTTTTTCCTTTGTTTGATTCCTTTCTTGAGAAATCTCTTGTCAGTATAAATATGGTCCTTGGACCAGAAGTTTCTAGATCACATGGGTTCCCATTAAAAATGCAGATTCTCAGCTGCATACAGTGGCTCATGGCTATAACCCCAGCTACTCAGGAGGACTGTGCTTTGTATCCAGCCAGAGCAAAAGGTTTGTGAGACTCCCAGCTCAACCAATGAAAGTTGGGCCTATAGCCCCGATGTGGAAATCAATTGGAAATCAACAACTCCCAAGCCCCCCAACTTCCCTCCCAAGCCCCCACCTTCACCATGGATGACCCAGAGGAGCCCTGGACAGGTCAAGTGAGGCCAAGGGCCACAACAGGTCTCTGGAGCTATGGCAGGTGGCAAATTGGTGGTAGACTTGAGGATGAAGTCTGAATCTTTCAACTCAGATTCCAAGGTGATCCCAAAATAGAAAATGCTAGAAAACTTGGGAAGGACAGTCAAGTCCAAAGCAAAACCAAAAAAATGATAGCCTTCTTTTGTAAATAATCTATTCAGAAGTAAGAAAGGCTTCAATGTGGTTAGTTGTTAGCCCCAAGGTAGGGAAGGTTCTAGAACCTTCTCCAGAAGCACCCTGTACCCTTGGTCTGGTTCTGGGTACTGGCTTGAAAAGTCCACCCCTCACACACAGCCCCACTTGTTATTCAGTGGAGGTGCTGTGGTAAGAGGCTTGGATGTCAGACTCTTTCAGACCCCTGCCTCCCGTCAGCCCAGGAGAGGCCAAGGCCTTACTTCTTGTTTTCATGGGGAAGTACTGGCTTCCACCATGACCTGGTAGCATGGAGACGCTCACCCCAGAGCAAGATCTCAAGTGCACACAGCTCAGGGTGAAGACATTCAAGGACAAAACCCTGCCCACCTTTCCTTTATGGCTGGCCAGGTACTCTTCCCACAAAACACCATTGACCCCAACCACACCTCTAGAAATTTCCTTTCATCAGTCTCACTGGGTGGGTGACTTAGGAACCCCTCTCTTGCCCTTTGTTTTTGAACAACCACAAAGCCATCTCCTTACTCACCCAGGTGAGTGATGGAATTCTCAATGGTTTCCACGACAACGAGGCAACACTGACTCCACTGGGCCACAAAAACATTTCCCTTCAAGCCTGGAAGGGATGAAGGGTGAAGCCTTATTTTGTCAACTGAGAAACAAAATCAGGACCTGGACAGTGACCTTCTCAAGGCCACACGCTGAGCCATCCAATGGTGAGTCCAGCACAGAATTAAAGTTCCTTCTCTAAGTCACTCCAGCTCAGTGCAGGCCGCGCCATCCCAGAAGCCCCGCTGGCTGGCCAAGACCTGTGGCAAATTCTTGCCCTTCCATTATCCTCCCGGGTGCTTTCCCCCAACACCACTTTGCCATTATCCATGGGCTGCCCTAAAGCTACTGTCGACTCACTTGCTTATTTATAGACAAGGGGTCTGCGTTCTGTACTCCCTTCTGAGAGCTCTCTCGGCCAGAACCAGTCGCCACACATGTCTGACTCTGAATCATCACAAAGCGTACATCAGTTCTAGCCTACAGAAAAAAAAGAAAGAAAGAAAGAAAGAAAGAAAGAAAGAAAGAAAGAAAGAAAGAAAGAAAGAAAGAGCTAGGTGGTGCTGGCTTACGCCTGCCATCCTAACTACTCAGGAGGCTGAGAGCTGAGGATCATGGCTCAAAGTCAACCTAGGCACTAAACTCCCTGTGACTCTTATCTTCAATTAACCACCAGAAAACCAGAAGTGGTGCTGTGGCCCAAGTGGTAGAGCGCTAGCCTTGAGCCTGAGCTCAAGAACAGCGCCCAGGCACAGAGTTTAGGCTCCACGACCAACAACAACAACAACAAAACAACAACAAAACAAAACAACAAAAAAACAAACAAAAAAAAACGAGGGAGAGTGGGAGGAGGGCAGAAGGAAGGAGGAAAAGAAATAAAGAAGGAAGAGGAAGAGAGGATGGAGGGACGAAAAGAAAAGAGAGGAAGAAGGGAAGGAAAAGGAAGAAAAGAAGAAGAGAAAAGATGGAAGGAAGGAGAAAAAATGAGAGAGAAGAAAGAAGGAAAGAAGAAGAAAGAGAAGAGAGGGAGGAAGGGATTTAGCTTAGTTTCCCCCACATTTCCTGGGTCACTGCTGAGGCAACTTCTATTAAGAATTCTCACTCGTCTGAAACCCCAGAAATAAATCAGGGGCTCCACGGTGCCACATTCCAGGCGGTCTCCCATCACGCACGGGGCAGCTGGCGCTGTGGGCACCAATATTTACAGATCCAGTAGAGCAATGACGCAGGAAGGCGGCTTGGAGCAACAGAGGAGTAGAGTGAGGGCGCTGGGGCTCACAGGATGCTTTGCCCAGTCTTCAGACACCCGGAGGGTGAAGATCCAGCTCCCCCAAGGGAAATGGGGCCGTTACAGCCATCTTGTTGACCCCAGTTCAAGCTGGCTGTTTGAACAGTGTCTCAGGAAATCGCACGCTCCCCCCAGCTTCCATCAGTCTCGTATTCTCACAGTGCCCAGTCTGGAACATGGCATCCTGGCATCTCCTTCATTATTTGCCTTCCAGGAACCTGTGATGTCTCGCTATTACCTGGCATGGTCTATCCTCACTTGTCTCTTTTTTGGGTGAGGAAGGGGGATCGTCGTGGGGTTTGAACTCAGGGCCTGAGCATTATCTCTGAGCTTTTTCTGCTCCAGACTAGTGCTCTACCACTTTGAGCCACAGCGTCACCTCTGGTTTTCTGGTGGTTCATTGAAGATGAGAGTCCCCAGGGAACTTTTCTGCCTGGGCTGGCTTTGAACCATGATCCTCAGATCTCAGTCTTCTGAGTAGCTGGGATTATAGGCATGAACCACTGGCTTCTCTCTTACAACTAACTCGGGGACCACAAAAGATGTCACAACCCCTCACCTGCCCTTCTGATGGCTGACCTTGGTCCTGGAGCAAGGGTCAGACCTAACTATGGGATTTGATCCCTCCCTGGTCACTAGGCAGGACATAAACTTTACTGACAGGGGATTTGCACACAAGCCAAGTGACTGATATTTACTAAACGGTCAGTTCTTCACTTGATTAATTCGCCTCTTCCCAGACAGCTTCAAAGACTGAAGGGAAGGAACATATCTGCTTAAATATGGAAGCGGAGTCGGGCACCTGTCATCCTAGCTACTCAGGAGGCTGAAATCTGAGGATGGAGGTTCAAAGTCGGCCTGGGCAGGAAAGTCGGTAAGATTTGTCAATTAACCATTCCGAAAGCCAGAAGTGATGGCATGGTTCAAGCAGTGGAGTGCCAGCCTTGAGTAGAAAAAGCTAAGTTCAAGCCCCAGGACAAAAATGATTGACTAGATAGATGAATGAATGAATGAGGCACAAAAGAACTTCATTCTGGTTAATACTGCTCTTTGGCCAAGGAGGGCTTGCCCTTTGGCACAATCTACTCCTCAACGCACAGAGAAGGATCTGGAAGGGTGAGGGGTGGCTGGTGAATCCCCCGGCAACAGCCTGTTCGGTGGCTGGCTGCCCTGTTGCTGTGTGTCCCCAGACAGGCCTGACTCTGGTTCTCAGAGCCTCCAGCAGGTCGGCTCAGCTCTGAGCAGTTTGTTTCTGTTCTTTTCCTTTCTTTCTTTCGTTCCCCCACTCCCCCTTTTTTTTTTTGAAAGTCTCATAAATTTCCAAGAAATTTCTCCAGACAACTGTCACGAGGCTGCACCTGCCAAACAAACACAAACAGAGCTCTCCTCCACCAGATTAGTTACTTAATTAAGAAGAGAAAGAGACAAGGCACATAATGTGGAGATAATTACCCAGCGTGCCAAGTCTCGGGATGCGCGTGGCGCGGGGCGGTTGATGCATATTCATCCACGGCTCGAGCTGCCAGGGACAGGTTCCACACACACAGCAATATGTTCAACCAACAAGCCCGGCTCCTTCTCGGATTCCAGAGCCTGCCCACACCAGTCTCCCCGGCCACCTCCCTGTGAAGGAATTTACCAAACAAAGCAAAGGAAGAAATCGGGTTCCCAGCCAGGGTGACCCAAACCCACTGCAGGTAAGGCTGTGGCCATCCCTCTATTCTGAGCCACCCCCCCCTCCTCCACCTCCTGATCCTCCCCGCCCCCCCAAAAAAGAACCTGGTACTTGAGTTTCTTTTCGTTCTAATCTGATTACTCATTTGAGATCATTTCACTGCATCGGATTACAAAGATGGAGTGTTCACTGTGTGAGGCCCATTAAGTACGGTGGACACGGATGACCATAACACGTCTGGTGCCACGAGCTCACAGCCACCTGGCCACAGAGAACGCTGAGACCACAAACCACCCAAGCAACAGATAAGAGAGCTAGGCCTGACCCTACACTGATTCCAGATGCTGGGAACACACGGCAGACCAGGGGAAAGCTCTGCCAGGCGCAGAGGAAGATGGGACAAAGCAGAGACGCACGTGGCTGTGACAGTACTCTTGCATGACACTCCCTCACAGTGCTCCCCACATGCTACTCTCCCACAGTGCTCTCTCGTGGTACTTCCTCATGATACTCTCTCAGGGTACTTCCCGTAGAACTAACTCTTGGTACTCTCTCAGGGTGCCCTGTCATGGTACTCTTGCACAGTACTGTCTTATGGTACTCATGCACGGTATTCTCCCACAGTACTGCCCCATGATACTAGCTCATGGTACTTCCTCACCTTCTCTCTCACAGCGGTACTCCCTCATGGTACTCTGCCACCACACTGGGTGATGGGGCTGAATCACAAGATCACCCAGTGCTGTGTTGCTAGGCCGTGCTGTGTGCGGGGTTAAGTGCATCTCACACACTCTTATAATACTTCCAACTTCCATTGGGATTATTGGATTGGGCGCTGCCCAAAGTCAGGCGTTGTCCTTGGCTAGGAGGGAAAGCTGGCCCCGGAGGGGCCGGGAAGGGAGGTCTGGCCTGATCTGATCTGGGTGAGAGGATCCAGACGGGCAGAATTGGAGACAGAAGTAATGGAGTGCTGGCTGCAGAGGGCGCTGAGGGGTGGACGGGCGGAGGGGGGGTGGGGGGACGGCGCTGGCCAGGTGTGAACAGAGCAGGGGCAGAGCCTGGATGGGAATCTGCACAGCAGAGGGCATGTGTCCTAGGGGTGGAATAGAGTTGTCATCTCCCCAACCCTGTCCCCCCCCCCCACAGCTTGCTGACAGCTGAGGTCACAAACCCAAAGCAGGCCCTCCAGCTGTGTCTGAGCTCACAGCTTGGCTTCTGAAGCCCTGTGTCTGCTCCACAGGTCCCCCGTGCTTGAGGGACAGCTTCAATGACAGGCCATTAAGAGCCCACCCTGGGCCTCCAGCCTTCCAGGTAGAACTGGGCCCTGCCACCCCGCCCCCAGCTTACCTGGACACACTTGTGCCTAGCACCTGGGCAGGCCTTGCTGTCCTCCCTACCACTCACCCGCTGAGACTTCTAATTTAGTCATTCATTGTCAGCAAAATGCAGCAAAAGGCAGGTGGTAAGTCTGGGGGTGGGGCGGGGAGAGGACTTGTGACTTACTAAGCCTGGCCTTTGCTGGGTAGCACAGGCCAAGAGGGGACTGGTGAGGCCAGGCCTCAGGCCCTGGAGCCCTGGGTAGGCCCTGGGTTGGTTCCTTCTGTGCCCCCAGAAGCTCCTTCCCTCCTTCCTACTCCCTCGCACGTTGTTGTGAACTCTCACCGTGCAAAGGGTAGACCCAAGTTGTTCAAGGCAAATCAGTGATTAACGAAACCCCTGTTTCTGGTGGTACAAGAAGCAGAACAACAGCAATGGCCAGAATGGCCTGCCAAGGCCACAGCCTCCAAGCCCTGCCTGCTCCCTAGAGAACGCTAGCGCCCTGTCCTGGGCCTCCCGTCTCTGTCACCCCTTGTGCTCTCACCAGTGGCTCTGTGTGCTGGTCCAGTGGCGTTCTCTGTCTTTCTCTGTGTCTCTGTGTCTCTGTGTCTCTCTGTGTCTCTGTGTCTCTGTCTCTGTCTCTCTCTGTCTCTGTTCTCTCTGTGTCTCTGTCTCTGTCTCTCTCTGTCTCTGTGTCTCTCTGTGTCTCTGTGTCTCTCTGTCTCTGTTTCTCTCTCTGTCTCTGTGTCTCTCTGTCTCTGTTTCTGTCTGTCTCTGTCTCTGTGTCTCTGTGTCTCTGTCTCTGTGTCTGTGTCTCTTTGTCTCTGTGTCTCTGTCTCTCTCTCTCTGTCTCTCTCTCTCTGTCTGTCTCTCTCTCTGGGTCCAGCAGTCTGTGAGACTCTTTTATCTCCAATAAACCAGCAAAATGATGGAAATAGAACTGACTCAAGTGATAGAGTGTTAGACTTGAGCTGAAAAGCTAAGGGGACAGCACCCAGGCCCTGATTCAAGGCCCAGTACTAGCACACCACACACACACACACACACACACACACACACACACACACACCACACACCACACACCCCACACACCCCACATACACACATACACACACCACATACACATACCACACACACACACACACCACACACACACACACACACACCTCACACACTCCACATACACACATACACACACCACATACACATACCACACACACACACACACAACACACACCTCACACACCCCACATACGCACATACACACACCACATACACATACCACACACACACACCTCACACACCCCACATACACACATACACACACCACATACACATACCACACACACACCTCACACACCTCACACACTCCACATACACACACCACATACACATACCACACACACACACACACCACACACACCTCACACACCCCACATACACACATACACACACCACATACACATACCACACACACACCTCACACACCCCACATACACACATACACACACCACATACACATACCACACACACACCTCACACACCTCACACACTCCACATACACACACCACATACACATACCACACACACACACACACCACACACACCTCACACACCCCACATACACACATACACACACCACATACACATACCACACACACACACACACCACACACACACACACACACCTCACACACCCCACATACACACATACACACACCACATACACATACCACACACACACACACCACATACACACATACCACACACACACACCTCACACACACACACACCTCACACACACACACCACATACACACATACACACACCACACACACACCTACCTCACACACACACACACCACATACACACATACACACACCACACACACACACCACATATACACATACACACACCACACACACAGACACACACACACACACACACACACACACTGTGGTCCTTGGCCCAGCAGTTTTCCCTATTCTAGTCCCATCCCAGAGTCAGCAGCCTGAGCCTGCAGTCAGGAGCCTGCAGTCCTTGGGGGTGGGGGTCTCTGGGCCAGCATTCCTCCTCTGACTACCCTGTCCCCCTCCCCCACCCCAGTGTCCCATCCCTGCTCAGAGACAAACTCTGCAAAACCTGTGCAAAGGGCCGGGAGTTTGGCCTAGTGGTTAAAGTGCTTGCCTAGCATGCATGAAGACCCGGGTTCAATTCCTCGGTACCACATACATAGAAAAAAAAAGCCGGAAGTGGTGCTGAGGCTCAAGTGGTAGAGCTCTAGCCTTGAGAAAGTCCAAGGACAGTGCTCAGGCCCTGAGCTCAAGCCCAGGACTGGCAAAAAAAAAAAAAAAAAAAAAACCTGTGCAAAGATGATGCACCATGGAGCTCTTTCCAAGCCCAGTGCATGTGACATGAAGGAGCCACGAGGGCCAGGAAGGGGCCACCACCAGGGCTCAGTTCTTTTGAGTGAATAAAAGAATCTAAAAACCCAGCAGAGGCGAATCCACACCTCCTGTCTCTCTGCTTTCTGTACCCAGCCTTGTCTACAGACAACACCAAGTCCGTACCACGTGGCATTACAAGGAAGGGGGAGAAGGGCCCACGGAGGCCAGATGCGAGTTGGGGAAGGGCAGAGGCTAGCCCCTTTTCTAAGCTAGCCTGGGGAAGCCCGCAGAGGTCCCTGTGCTTCTCATCTTTGGGACCACAGGCTGGGCTAGGACGCAGGAGCAGGTGGAATTTCTGTACTGCAGGAGACGCTCACCTGTCTGGCCTGGAGCTCTGATAAAAGTTTGCGCCTCATTCTCCACATCACCAGCCACATGGCACCCAATGTGGTGGTGGTTTCTGCCATCCAGGAGACCCAGCCTGCACTCCCCGATGCCAGAAGGCAGAGCCGCCTGTGCCAGCCACTGGTCTGGCCCCTCTGTGCTCCCAGCCCCCGGGGCTGTGAACAGAGGTGGCAGCAGGCAGGGCCCCATCCATTGGAAAAGCAATGAAGCTCCCAGCCGTGAACAGGTTTATTGTTGTGAACATAGGAAATAAATGTCTCAAGCACTAATAAAACGCTGCATTTCCTGCCTTTATGTCTCAGAGCCTGGGTTTTCCCAGCACCTGGGCTGTCAGAGCTCTTAGCGCCTTGGAGCTAGCCAAAGCCTGGTTCTTTCCAGGTGGTTTTCTCTCCTCTGTCATTCCTACCTCTTGCCCTGGGGCCTGAGGGCAGAAGTCACTCCAGGGGCAGCTGCGTGAGGGGACACATCCTTCTAAATATGCACTGGACACCTGTAATCCCAGCTACTCAGGAGGCTGAGGTCTGAGCATCATAGTTCCAGAAGGAAAGTCTGAGAGACTCTCATCTCTGATGAACCAGAAAGTTGGATATACAGCTGTGGTTCTCAAGTGCTAGAGTCCTGGCCTGGAGTGGAAAAAAAATCTCAGGCACAATGCCCAGGCCATGAGTTCAGAGTGGAGACTGTGGAGCCCCTGCTGACACGGTTGGTGTAGGGGCCTGGTGGGTAGGTCTAGGACTGGGGATGGGGTCTCCTTGGCTGGGTGTGCCTAGCAGTCAAATGCAGGTGAGGATGGAATCTTCAGGAATCTCTGGCTCTTCACTAGCCTCGGGTCATGTTTTAGTTAGGCTCCAGTTGGCTACTGTATTAAAAACCATCTGAAATCGCCCAGAGGCTTAATACAAAATAACTTATTTCCTATTTCATGAGGGTATGTCGGTGCAATGGACTGCTCACCTCCACAAGGTGATTCTGGGACCCCGGCTCCATGTTGGAGCTCTGCCTCCCTTTTAAGCTTCAGGCTCTTCTGTATTCAGGGTCGATAGGAGAAGAAGGTGAAGCAAAGGCACGGTGGCCGCTGAAGTTATGGTTAGCTCTCCCTTTTTTGCTGAGAATGAGTCACCTGGCCTGTGGTTATTGCAAAGCCACCTGGGAGATGTAGTCCCTGACTGAGCCATCAATGAGACCCAGTCACATGGCTAAGGACAGATGTAAAGCATTCTGGGAATTGTAGTGTTTGAGAAGGTAGGAAGTGAGAATTTCAGGGTTCTGGTCATCTCTGCTCTGGGCTGTCTCTGACTTGTCATAGGGCTGAGCAAGGGTGCCAAGGGCCCAGGGCACCTCCAGCCATCTCCCCACTCCATCCTGGTATCTACCACACCACAAGGGCACCATGACCATGGGAGGAGGTGATAGGGAAGAAAAACAATGGGTGACTCCACACAGGTGATCTTGGCTGCCTTGGTTTCCCCAACTGGAAATAGAGTTGTTAAGGTATCTACCCTGCACTTTAAATGATCCGTCAGTCTTCCAGTACCTTCTCTGTGACAGGTGCAGAGATGGGAGGAGGAGGTGATATTTGCTTCAGAGCCCATGGGTGTGGCTGTGGCACCAGCAGCCATCTCTGTCCTCACAGACGTCCCCTCAGCCCATGGGACAACGGCTGAGGCAGAAGTGTGTGTGTGTGTGTGTGTGTGTGTGTGTGTGTGTACTTGATTTTTACAAACACTCCCATGGAAACAAACCAAACACCTTCCCTGAGTCACAGGTAGAAGAGAGGAAACAAGCAGGCACTTTCTGTTTTGTTTTCAGAGGAGGGAATGAAGATGGGGACGGCTGCGTTGACACTGCAGGGTTTTATATATAGCACCCGCTTGGCACGGCACGTTATTTGGAAGTTGATGCAAATGTCCCAATTCCAAAATGAATTACCCTGCTAAGAATTTTGAGAGAGAGAGAGAGAGAGAGAGAGAGAGAGAGAGAGAGAGAGAGAGAGAGAGAGAGAGAGTGATATCGAGCTCAGATGTCAAAGATCTGGTGGTATAGCTGGGGAGCAGGGGACAGCCTGATTAAAGGCCTGGAAACACAGCCATCTCTCCTCAGTGGTCCCCCAAACTGGAGGGGACATGAGCTGACCAGCCTCACGTGCTCCTATCTCACTGGCTCGTCCATCCCTCAGCCACCACTGGCCCATTCCTTCAGGAAGTCCTCCCGATGGCTCTTCCCAGGCCAGTCCAGCCCTTGGCTCTGCTTGGCTTTGCTCAGCCTGCCTGGTTACATCCGGGCATCGGGCATCCATGCCGCTCTGCTGTCAGCCCAGCCTGCCTGCAGCCCAGCCCGCTGCGGTTCGGGGAGGGAGGTGCAGCAGGCCGCACTCCGTCGTCCTCCTCATTACGATTTTGTCGATATTCCCCACGAAAGGCCATCTCTCCCGACACCTTGGCTTTTTCATTAATGCGTGTGAAGGCGAGTCAAGCCTGATTATCATGAAGACAATTGCTCAAATCCCCCCTGGAGAAGGCTCGGCCAGACTGTGTAGGCGGTTTAATTTCAGAGACCCATTAATTGGCAGAATTCCTTCGGCAGCTGCTCACAGTGTCATTTCGGGACCACTTTGTGAGAAGCAGAGGGGAGGGGAGGGAGGAGGGGAGGGGAGGGAGGGAAGGAGAGAGGGAGGGAGGGAAGGAAGGAAGAAGGCCTCCCTGCAGACCAGCTCTCTGGTCCTCAGAATTCATATTCAATAGGAAGACCTGGCTGGGGCCTTGCATTCAGCCCTCAGCCCAGCACTCAGCATCATTTACCCTCTGTTTCTTCCTCCACGAACCAAGGCCATCCAGCTACAAATTCAGTTCAGTGTCACTACCTCCAGGAAGCCTTTGGGGATTGCTTCTCACAAAATCAGTCTCCTCGTTTTTTTCTGCCTTTGTTTCTTGAATTCTTCTGTTGTTTTCCCAGGGGTCTTAATGTCTTTATCTTCCCACCTCTAGACCACAGAGCCAGCTATTTGAAGGGCTGTGAAAAGGGGGGTTGTACCAATGCCCAGATAGTGGGCATAAAGCTGACCATTCAGTCCACAAACACATGTGGGGCCCTGTACTAAGGGTGAGGCAGGTAGAGCTCATTGGGGGGGGGCAGAAAGAAGGTCCACCATGCTCTCCAGGGATACAGAGGTCCCAAGCTGGGTCTAGAGCAACTTAAGTGACAGCTCAGAGGCTCCCACTAAGTGAACAGGGCTGAACTAGCGGTGTGTGTTCTCATTAATTCCTAGAAGCCAGACAAATGTGGGAACGAACAGGCTTTTGAAAATTACTGGAGCGGAGCATGTATGCACGGTAAGGCATAAATGTTAAGTAGATGCCTCTTCCGCCCAGTACCTACCACCCACACACGAAGCTCTAGAACTTTCCTGGCTCCCCAGGAAGTTCCCAGAGCCCTCCCCCAGCCCCACGGGGGTGGCTCAGCTCTGACTCTTGATCAGAACTTCCTGGGGTCCAGAGTGATTCTCCACACCCGGCTTGTTCTCCACCTGAGCGATGGGCTACCATTGTAAATGAGCTGCCTCTGTTCTCCACCTGAGCGATGGGCTACCATTGTAAATGAGCTGCCTCTTGCAAGCAGTGACTGGCAAGGCCTCCCGGTAACCACGCAGCCACTCCTCTAGTCCGTCTTCTCAGAGGAATCTAGTTTTCTATAAGGTTGCATTCCTCAGTCTTACCTGCAGCCAAGGCCAATGAGGTGCCATGGCAACCTGAAGGCAGGGCACAGCAAGCCAGCCAGGAGGCCCCCTGCCCCTTCTGTCTTGTGCCCAGCGTGTGGATGGGGACCACGAGAGGAGCACACAGAATGGACTTGGTAGAGCCCAGGAATGTGACAGTGTCCGGGAGTCCACAAGCACAGGGTCTTCTTACATCCTCCCCCTGTGCTTTCCTGACAGACTCATCAAGAATCAGAACAAGACGTCGATCTGCCGAAGGGAGGTTGGGAGTGGGGCCGAGAGAAGGAAGAGCAAATCCAATTCCTGGATTTTGGCTTGTCCTGTGACCAGGTGAGCCAGACAGTGTGGCAGGATGGGTTCTTCAGTGTTCAAGGATGTTTACCACACATCAGGGCCACACCTGCGCGGGCACAAGGCCCGCCAGGCCCACACCTGCAGACACACCTGCAGACACGCCTGCAGACCAGACCCACACCCGCAGGCACACCTGGAGACCAGACCCACACCTACAGGCACACCTGCAGGCCAGACCCATACCTGCAGGCACACCTGCAGACCAGACCCACACCTGCAGGCACACCTGCAGACCAGACCCACACCTGCAGACCAGACCCACACCTGCAGGCACACCTGGCACACTGGGCCCACACCTGCAGGCACACCTGCAGACCAGACCCACACCTGCAGGCACACCTGCAGACCAGGCCCACACCTGCAGACCAGGCCCACACCTGCAGGCACACCTGCAGACCAGACCCACACCTGCAGGCACACCTGCAGACCAGGCCCACACCTGCAGGCACACCTGCAGACCAGGCCCACACCTGCAGGCACACCTGCAGACCAGGCCCACACCTGCAGGCACACCTGGCACACTGGGCCCACACCTGCAGGCACACCTGGCACACTGGGCCCACACCTGCAGGCACACCTGCAGACCAGGCCCACATCTGCAGGCACACCTGCAGACCAGGCCCACACCTGCAGGCACACCTGCAGACCAGACCCACACCTGCAGGCACACCTGCAGACCAGACCCACACCTGCAGGCACACCTGCAGACTTGGCTCCGCAGCTTTTGGACTGTCCCACCAGACCGACACCCTGAGCTCGGACCTGCATCGCCCACCCCGCCTAGAGTGAAGAAGGAACTGCGTCCCGTCCCGGGACCAGAGCAAAGTGGCCATAGCCCAGCACAAGCTGCAGTCCCAGCAGGATGGGCCCAAGGCCTGGCGCTCCCACAGGAAACTACATTTCCCAGGCGCCCGCGCGACAACTTCCGGAAGCTTCAGCCAATCGCAGGCCCCTGTAGAGGTGGGTGGGCGGGGCGAGGAATCGGGGCAGCTCCGAGCAGGACTTGCAGCGTGGCGGGCAGGTCGGTCTGGGCCCGTCGGGCCTACCCGGGTTCGCACCTGGAGACTTCTCATTTCATTGCAGCTTCCACCCGACCATTGGCCAGGCCTCGTCCATGCCAAGAGTCCCAGCACTCCCAAACTAGCTACCCTCCCATCAGACTCAACTGGGGCCTCAGTTTCCCCCTGTCACCCCAGTGGGACGGAGTCCTAACACGTGTGAAGCATCGACGGCTCTGGGGCAGGAGCTGGCCGCCTGGGGGTGCGCGGGGACCCGCGGAAGATGGGGATTTCGGTGCTTGGGCGGGAACAGCCAGGCCCGGGAGCAGGGAGGGGGTGGGGGGGGGGAAATGCAGGCCCCAGAGCATGAGGGACCAGGAGGATGGGGCCCAGGAAGACAGAGGACCAATAAAGGTGCCCTCTGCCACCATCATACCATGCTTCTCTTGACTTCTCTTCTAAGACCTCTTCCTCAGGTGTCTGGAGTGGGCACAGCTCGGATGCCTGAACCCCTCACCCAGCCTGCGGGGCCCTCACCCAGTTCATGACAGTTCAAACCCGACCTGGATCAGACAATCAGGCCTCACTGCCAGTCCCTTCTGTGACCTGGGGACCAGCCTGGCGGGAAGCTCTGTGGCTGTGTAAAGGCAGAAGGGCCAGGGCTATCTTAGGAAGAGGCAGGAGATATGTGAGGACCTCCCTCCCCCCTGGGGGGGGATCCCCCACCCCTCCTCCTGTCAGAGCTCAGTGCTGGCTTCCAAGTGCCAGGTGGAGCTTCAGTACAGCTAGTACAGTGAGTACAGCCCGACAACAGATGCTCAACACCTTGCTTCTGGCGGCGGGAATGGCTTTTCACATTGCCTTCCAGGAGACTCACTCCCTCCCCGGGTATACACACTGTGTCAGCCCGTTCCTCAGCTAGGGAAAATAAACAGTGCCATTATCCCTGCCGACGGCTGCACAGTCTATTTATACCACCGAAGACATGGGGGATAAATGGCGTCTCCGTTTCATAATGAAAGGAATATTTCATGTTGCAGAGCTGAGCAACCTGTTTATTGAGCAGAAGAACAACATTTCTACTGTGTTTGGGTAATACGCTGATCTGGAAGTTAGTTCATGTGGGTAGTGGCTGAGCTGTGACTCAGTCATCTCCTCTGAAGCCGGTGTGGGTGGAGGAGTGGGGGGTGCCCAGAGCCTTGTGAAATGAGGGTACCCTTCCATGGGAACTGGCTGCCAGTCTTCACCAAGAGCCTTGGGAGATGGTTGCTAGATGATTGTTTTCAGCTCGCAGGTGGGGAAACAGAGGCATGGCGCCAAGAACTGGGGGAGTTGGGATTTAAAATACAAGCAGACCAGTTCCTGAGTCCGTTCTTAACCACCGTGCCAGAGATGTATTCTCAGACTAAGAAAAGTCTGAAACGCCACAGCAAGAGGCAAGGAAATCTTAAAGCTTGTGAGAGAAGTAAGCCAGCAGGGCAGAGAGGCCAAGAGGGCACTGTCCTTGTTCTGGGGCCCCCAGTCAAAGGCCCTTTCTGTCACTGATTTGGAGGCAGTACTTCCTGCCCAGCTCTGGCTGGTTGTCACAGGCTATAAGCCTGGCCTTCACATGGGCTCCCTGCCAAGAAACGAAGGGCCTTCTCTTGACGCTGACCAGGAGCTGCCTCCATCCCCAGCTGAGAGGGGCACCTGCAGAGACCCCATGGAGAGTGATGTTGGCTTCCACTCATCGAGGTCCCCGTGGTGAGTTTATGGCAGTACTGGCAGGCACTGGCATTGCTCAATGCCACACCCATTGTGGTCATTGCTTGTTGCAGGCATGGTAGCCATGGCTTGAGAGCTCACAGGCTTGGGGGCTGAGCCCCCAACCCTGAGGAATTCCTGGGTACATCTGTACCCAGAAGAGTGTCAGGCTTCTGCCCCACAGGAAGAGAAGGGTATAGGCAGAGGGGCTCTAGGTCTATGGCAGAAGAGATGGGCAAAGCCCCCCCATCCCTACCGTCCACCCCACATCGATGCCACCAGAGCTTCTGGGGCAGAGATCTAAGCTATAAGGTCTGGAAGACATCCCCCGCTCCCGCCCTGAAACGGATTTGAAGAACAGTGTGGTTGGAGAAGGCTGAAAGTACAACATTTTGTCCATTGTGAAACATTTCTTTCCGAATCCTGACATTTGAGAAATCAGAATGTAGTCAGGTGCTGGTGGCTGGTGCCTGCAATGCTGCTAAGGAAAACCTGCCGCTATGAGGACCAGCACAACCTGATATCACCAGAATCTGCTTTCAAGTCATTTTCAAGACACTGGATCTGTTGGGAAAGAAGAGTGGGGCTCCTGTCAGCAGGCACAGAGTTTGGAGCCTGAACTCCCCTGAGCCTGCCTGGGTAATAGACGAGTTCTCCAGCTCTCACAGGGTCACTAAGCGCCTTCCCATCTTCCACCACAATCCTAGCTACTCAGGAGGCCGAGATCTGAGAATCACAGTTCAAAACCAACCCCAGACAGAAAAGTCTGTGAAACTCTTTATCTCCTAATTTGACCAGCAATGTGAAAGAGTGCCAGCTTTGAGAGTAGATGCTCAAAGACAGAACCCAGGCCCCAAGTGCAAGCCCCTGGACTGGCGCGCGCGCACACACACACACACACAGCATTTGACACACAACTGTTAATAAGTTTGAGCTTAGGACTGGTAAGTGGTTTTGATTTTGTTTAAAAATTTTCTCTTACACTTAATTTCTCTTTGGCCATTCTCTCCCACCCATGTCCTTATATCCATACTTAACTAGTTTTCTATTCTGAGATGTATGGGAGAAACTGATTTTTTAAACAATTAAGGAACTTCTCTGCCCATTCTTCAAATCCACCTCTTTTCTGAGCCCCAGTCCTTCTCCAAGGAATAAGAATATTGCACATGGCTGTTACTGGAGGATGGATACTTTGGCATGTCAAGACCACTGCTCAGCATTTGCCATCCACTATGTAACACTTCATAAATGTGTCCCCGGCAGGCCCCAGCTCAACCTGCCCAAACTTCAGCTACTACTCTGCCTGTAAATCTCTGAAATTTGACTCCCCGAATCTGGGGTTGTAAAGAGCATTAGCAAGTCCTCACTTGGAGGGGAAGATAAAGGGATGATGGATGAAAGCACACATGGATGGATAGATGCATAGCCTGGATGGCTAGATGAATGGGTAGATGGATGGAAGAGTAGATGAATGAATGCATGAATGGACGGATGACATGGCATGACATGGTGAGTAGATGGTTGAGTGAATCTGCAAGTGAATGAACAGGTAGATGAATGGATGGACGGATGGATGGATGGTAAGGTGAGTAGATGGTTTGGCAGACTTGTGTATGAACAAACAGATAGATGAATGGAAAAGTGGATAGGTGGGTGGGTGGATGGATGGATAAATTGGTGGACAAATGGACGATGAAATTATTTATTATATGTGTTTACTCATAAGACAACAGGCCCCAACCGAGATCCCTTGTGACCATAGACAGTTTGGGGTCACGAAGTAGCTTTCAAAATGCACAGCCCATTTATTCAATACCGCAAATGGGTCCAAACAACACAACTCCCCCCAAAGCCCGGAAATCCAGATGTGTGTCTGCCTGCTGGCCAAACACACATGATATATTCTTATTAATAAAGCCAGGACCAGGGTCCTCAAATTATCCAGGGAATACAGTTTCCCACCTACCACGGTGGGCTGGGAAGTGATTACTTATTAATAAAGCAGTGGCTAAATCTAATTATATCCCCATCAGATGCAGCTGGTAATAAAACCGGGCGGGGATTCTAGGGCTTGCTGACATCCATGACCTCAAATCAAAGTTTAAACCATCCTTCAGCTACCAATACATTCCCTGCACACCTACCAATTACCAGCAACCCTGGTGCCGCTGTCTGCCAGGGGTCAGAGGTCATCGCATGCTCTAGAAGGCTAGGAGCCGAAATGGGGCTTTAGAAATCTCATTATCCTGTTAACCATACATTTATCTGACAAGATGAAAGAGACTTGGTGACCAAGGTATCATTAAAGATTAATAGAAAGTATAAAAAATTCAGCTACAAGCAGCATCGCTGTTTAGAGCTTGTGATCAGCTCTGACAGGGTTATTAATCAGGGTGCCAAAAGGATTTAGGTCTCCGTTCTTGATATTTTCTATTTTTATTTTCCATTTTGTTTTCCTTTTCCTCTGGGTCAAGTCATCGCCTCCATCCCTTCCGCCCCCAATCTGGGGGTCAAAGGGGATGCCTGCTAATTGGCTCTTCTGGTTTTTGAATCATGACCCATTGGGCCAATTATAAAACTGCCAGGACTCCATGGCGACAGGAAAGTGGCGGAAAGACCGCGGCTGGGCGGGGATGAGGACTCAGCTGCTTCACCAGGCTGCCACCCTTCTCCGTGCCAAGCTTCTTATCGGCAGGGAAATCAATACGTCTTTAATTTAATTCAGCCCTGAAAGGCACATCCAAGGCCCCAAGATGGTTTCTCCTCATTCCTCATTCCACTTCAGTTTTACATGAAAGATTTCCCAGCCCACGCCTACTGCGCCATAGAGGGCAGGATCTGGTTTTTAAGGCTTAGAGATTTTTTTCATTATTATTATTCTTTCTGATACCACCCACTCCTCCTACTCTGAATCCTCCCTCCTTCGCCTCTTTTGATCCTGAATCAATGTCCTCGAGGCTGTCCTGGAAGACGCAGGATCAAAAACCTCTGCCTCCCGCCCTGACAGCCCTATCGGAGGTATGGAGAAATGGGGAAAGGAGGAAGAGGAGAAAGGGGGTGCTCAGAACCTAAGCATGGCCCATGAAGCTATGCAGCCAGCTACACTGGCCCTGTCTCAGGATTAGGAGATGCTTAGACCTGAGTCTGAAGAGGAATCGCTCTGCTGCTGACCAGGGCAGCTGGTAAAGGTGATGGGTTTGGTAAAGCCTGCTGCCTGCCTGGGCTGGACAATTGGGGACCTCTCCCTCCCTGACTGTTTAAAGATCAAAGGGGATCTTTGGATCTCATCTTCCACCTCTGCTTGAGCCTCTCAAGCTAATCTGATCAATCCATTAGAGATCACACAGGGGTAGTTGACCTCGAGTTCTAGAGGCCAAGAACATTTCATTCTCCTGGTCAGCCCCTACTGACCTCTCCCAAAGCTCACAGCCAGGTGTGCAATGCCAGCGTCTTCCCATAAGAGGTGCTGTTCCGTCTCTCACTTCCGTTTGTGAATGAGTCCTGGGTGTTAGTGAATGGAGAAAAGCCAAGGGAAAAATCCAAGGTCCTGGTGGGTGTGGGCGGAGCTATGTATTCAGCCCAAGGAGCCAAGGCAGATGAAGCAGAAAAATCAGAAAAAGGGGCGCCCTGTGCAGAACAAGACCTCCCAGGGCTTTGTGGTCCAGGTCTGGACTTTGTGGGTTCCACAGCAGAGCAGCTGCAGACAGCTGCACACTGGCGGGTGGGGGTGGGGGGGCGCGGCACTTGCAGGGGCTTGAACTGAGGGCCTAGGTGCTGTCCCCGAGTTCTTCAGCTCTAAGGCTAGCATTCCAGTGCTTTGAGCTACAGTCCTGCTTCCAGTTTTCTGGTGGAGATCAGAGTCTCAAGGATTTTCCTGCCCCACTGGCTTTGAACCACGATGCTCTGATGTCAGCCTCTGAAGTAGCTACGGTTGCAGGCGTGGGCCTGTAGCACCTGGCTTCCTCCTTTGCTATATTTTTATTTGATGATGTGGATTAATGGACTTCAAAATTGTAGTGTAATTATCACCCCTAATGATGACCCTGCCAAAGGAAGCTGAGGACTTCTGTTTGTCCCTGAGAACTCAGCCAGATTATTTAAACAGGACTTTGGTTTTTTTGTTTTGTGTGTGTGTGTGTGTGTGTGTGTGTGTGTGTGTGTGTGTGTGTGTGTTTTGTTTTGTTTTTGTCTCTGTGGTTAGGCTTGCTGATTTACAGCTCAGTTTAATTATTCCTATAATGTACAGCTTGGAAGATTTCCCTTTTCCTACTTTTCATTTAATACGATTTAATTTTTTCAAACGTGTAAATCATGTCCAAATTATATGTAAATGACTCAAAACACAAAATCACATTCAACATCCTTCTGGGAGAAATCTTAAATTTCCCTGTCAAATCATCACTCCCCTCTCCACGAGTTTCTGATTCACTCTCCCTGTGTTTTTATATGTGTGCACGTGTGTACTTGCGTATGCACACATATGCATGCACATAGGCCTCTGTGTGGTGTGTGCACGCACACATGAATCTGTGTGTGCATGAACACGCATACCTGTGTACACGCATACATGCTGGCATGAAAAATGGATCAAAGGACATCTGAGCACCTGTGGCACAAGCAACAATAGAGAGCACGTCACAGAGTGTAGCAACCCCATGTAATCTCCCCCCCACTCCCGCCTAGAGAGCTTATACACGCACCACAGGTTCATGGTGCCAACAATTGAGGGATAAATGCTCAAAGCACAGGACAAGCTGGGTACTGGTAGGGCTCACCCCTGTAATCCTAGCTACTCAGGAAACTGAGATCTGAGGATTATGATTCCAAGCCAGACTGGACAGGAAAATCTGTGAGACTCTTAATCTCCAACGAATCACCAAAAAAAGCCAGGAGTGGAGCTGTGGTTCAAGTGGTAGAGCGCCAGTCTAGAGTAAAAAAAAAAAACATTGCAGATGCAAGCTTTTTCAAGTATTTCTCAACTCTGGGGCTGACTTTATAATTACCTCTGCTCCCCACAGACAGAGACCAACTACAGCCCCACGTGACAACATGGAGAACTCTCAAAAACAGTACACAGAACCCGAGAAAGCTGACACGAACCCACTTACCCGTGCAACCTATTTCTGTACAGATTTGCTTCCCCTGTGATGGCAAACAAAGTCAGACCCACCCTTTGGGGATTATTGCCAGGGAAGAAGCCCAAGGGAACCTTCTGGAAGAATAGAGATGTTTTCTGTCTGGATTTGGGTGGTGATGACATGAGTGTAGACATTTGTCAGACTTCTTCTCCCTCTCTGTACTCGAGAGCTGCCTCTTGGATGTATAACCGGCCCTGGTTAAGAAAGCAGAGAATCCAGGAGCTCATATATAAGTAGCCAACAAGAAAAAGATCAGAAGTAGCCTTAGAAACAGGCCGAGACGGGGGAGCCAATGAATAAAGACAAGCCACGTCTGGCTTCAAGTCCAAGCTGAGAAGTATTGGACTACCATACTGAGATTTTTAGTTTTGCCTATCAGGTTAGCCAATGTTAAAAAAAGATTTCTAATTATCAGCCAGATGTGGTGATTATATTGGAAACCGGAGTCACAGATTTTCCTGCCCAGGCTGGCTTTCGAACCTGTGACCCTCAGATCTCCTAAGTAGCACAGATGACAGATGTGAGCCATTGACGCCTGGCTTCACTATTTCTGCTGAATTCAAAGTCTACAAACGGCCACAAGTCAGGTGAGAAGACCATTTGCCAAGCGAGATGATATCAGATGACAGAGACTTCTTTTGAAGCTTTTGGTGGGGGGAGAGGGAGCTTTACAAATGTGGATAAAGAGAGGATTGCTAAGGAGGCCTTACCTTTTGAAGAGATTTTTTTTTAAAGTAGTTTTGGGGGTTCTGGGACTCGAACTCACAGACTTATACACCATAGACAAGTGTGCCACACTGAGTTGTATCCCAAGCCTTCCGGTGATACAATGTCAGCCTGCAGGGCCTGCTTTTTAGCCTGTTCTGTGTTGTTATAGTTCTGGCTGCACTGGCGTGGCCCAAGAGAAGGAGCCAAAACCTGGGGCATCCACTAGGCCTGGCTGGCTGTCCCATCTCTGGGCGAATTGTATTAGGACTAGAAAACCTACCAGCACTGAATTTTCCTCGTGGTCTCATCTCAGTGGCAGGGTCACAAAAACTGGGTGACAGACAGGCCGTGGCATCTGTTCCAGACCTCCAAAATCAACACAGGCAGAAGTCAGGTTTGGGACAGCCAAATCCATGGCACAACATTTTCCAAGACCAGTTGGATCTGGGGTTTGAATTCACCTTATCCTAGAGGGGAAAAAACAACAACAAAAAACCAGAACATCCCAGATGCCAAAACAAGCTGTCCCATGGTGGTAGTGCCCCCTGGCGGCCGCAGGTCCAAACACACAGAGAGAAACTGGGGAAAACACAGGCCCGAAACCAGCCGTGTGCGAGTCACCATCAGCCAGCGGCCAGCAGGGACACCAGGCGGCAATTTCTTAGCCTCTCTGGAGGTCCTAGAGGACCCAGGAAAGCTGCCCTGACCCCCACCTCCTGGAGTCCCTGCTCATAGCCACTCAAAGTGTTCCCTGACATTATCCAATGTCCAAAACCATTGGCGCCTCAGTGTCCTCAACTACGGCAACCACCACCACGCAAGCTATAAATCGGCTGTGGCCCAAATGCTTTCAGGAAATCAAAGATGAAATGGGAAGGAAAAAACAAAATCAAAGACAAACAAAGGCCAAGGAATAAGACAACATCAAGAGTTATTGTCGGTTGGTTAATCCTAAAAGATGAGACAGGTAAGCACCCGCCTTGAGCGAGAAAGCAGAAGGGACAGTTTCTAAGCCCCGAGTTCAAGTCCTAGTACTGACACAATGGAGAGATAAAGAATACTTGACCATTTGAGCCACCGCTCCTCCACTCCTGGCTTTTTGGTGGTTAATTAGAAGAGTCTCATGGACTGTTTATTCTTCCGGGAGCTGGCTTCAAATCACGATCCTCATCGTTCAGCCTCTCGAGGCCGGAAGCGGGGAGGCTTGCCTCCTGTTACACACAGAGTTTTGTTGGTGGTTTGTTTCAGTTGGTTTTGTCCTTGGGTGGGTGATCCTGGAGATGACATTCCAGGGTCTGACTTGCCAGGCAGGCATTCCATCCTTGAGCCACATCCCCCAGCCCCTTAATAAAGTGTTAGTCAAACACAACACTAATCATTTCACCTCTCCTCTACCATGCGTAGCTCGTCTGGCAGCGACAATGAGCCAGACCAGTGGTGATGACCCAGACTGCGCAGCGGGCAGAGGAAAACATTTGCTGATCTTTTCCAGGCGGAGGAGATGATGGTGGTGATGGTTGGGGTGAGGACATGGGCACTGAGGAGGGAGAAGGATGCCCGGCCTGGATTGAGTTGCGCTCTTGCTGCATGCACATCCCTCAGCTGTATTGCCAGCACTGTTTCTCATGCTTACCCCTGCCAGGGAGCTGGGTGCACTCTAGAGAGAAGGAAAACAGGATCCAGAGTGGTTCAATGACTTACTCAAGATTGCCCCAGAGCCTCAGGGAAGAACCAAGTTTTAATTTTCCAGTCTGATTCCAAATACTCTTCCTACCACATCTCACTGCCCTTCAAAGCGCCCCGTATCCCAGGGAGAGGGGGAAGGGCAGGCAGCCCCTCAGCCAGGGACCTGACTACTGTTTGTCACAGCTAGCCACAAGCCTTGGGGCCATGGCAAAAATATTCCAAGCTTCAGGAGCAGCTCTGAGCTGGGCCTGTGTTTGGGGGGTCGGGGGAGAAGACCAGACCCATCAATGGCTTCTCAATTGTCCCATGTTGACTCTACCCCTCTGGCTCTGCCCACACTGCTACGGAGCCATCTCCCCCCACCCCCTTCCACTGCCAAAGGCTAAGGAGTGGGGCCATCTTCACATCTGTGCCAAAACCCGCAGGAGGACTTTGGCAGTCCTGCCCTCTGCTACCCAACTGGCAGGGAGGTTGTCACCTCACTCCACTCGTGCCCCAGTAGGCCCTGGAGCAGAGCCCAGTGGGGTGCCTGCTGCCTTTTCTTATGACTCATTTCTGTCCTCAGCCTTGTGGCTATGGCAAAAAGAGGCCTGGCCAGGCCTGGTCTGCTGCCAGCCGCTGTGCTGTCACCTTGGTTCCTGTGACCAACCTGGGAAATAAATGGGCTGAAATTATGAGACAGGAGGCAGAAGGGTGTGACTTGTGCCTGCTCCTCCAAGTCGGGTGACAGGGTGACCTGCTAGATCTGGCAGGGTAGGGGTCGGGGAGGGGCTATCCTCACCTTAGCTCTGCTACATAGATTAGGCCCAAGTGTTTCCACGCAGAAAATGGACACAAAGGCAGGCAGGCCCCTCCCCAGAGGAGGGCAGGAACCTGAGAGCCCCAGAGTGTGTGTGTATGGGCATCCGTGTACATGCACGTGTGTACATATGCGTGTGCATGTGTGCACAGGTAATATGTATTTGAATTGCATATATATTGTGCATGTGTATGTATTTGTACATGTGTGCGTGCATTTCTGTGTGTATGCATGTGTGAATGTGGGGGTGGGGTGGGGAGAGAGCTATGGTGCTGGGAGAACCCTGGGTTTTGAGGTTCCTAACTTTCTGGTGGCTTTATTAGGGGGGGTCCCCAAGCTGACTCAGGGGCTCAGGTTCATGTCAGGCTGGGCCCAGGTTTTCTAGGTACCGGAGTTGAGCCAGAAATTCTGCCTTTCCGTGCTCCTCCTGGGCAGAACACAGAGCTGGTACATGTGCACATACACGCACACATATGCACACACACATGCATCACATGCCATCACTGCCTGCACTTCAGGCCTCCTGTCCCCTCACCCGCTGATCCTCTGGGGTCTGCAGAAAACTGAGGGGTGTGGATCTTTTGATCTTTCTGGGCCAACAGTAGAGACACCACAGAGCTCCACCACAGGGCTCCGTGAGTTCGGGACCCAGCACACTTCCAGCTGTGTTGATCACCAAGGACCCCCCCCTCCCCAAGCTCCACAAACCCCGGCTCTAATGAGAAGCTGCTGTCAACACTTGGCAGTGGAGTGGATGCCCCTCCCATCAACACCATGCGAGTGTAAATAATTATTAATTATTATGATGACTAATCATCATTATTGTCAGTGATAAACGTGAGAAATGCAACCCAAACACTCCCTGATGCCTGCAGAAAAACATCAGTCCTCCACCCTGGAGATTCACGCTGGAACTCAGACAGACAGACAAACAGACTCAGGGGGAGCTGAAGCTGGATCTGGTCTCACCCAGGCAGGTGACTTCTGAGCCGATATTGCAAACATCAAGAACAGGATCATTTATAAAGAACAGGGGAGTTCAAGGCCACAGTGCTGGTGTGTTGGTGTCTAGTGAGGTCCTGGCTCGGCGTCCAAGAACACGAGCTTTGTGTGTGTCCTCCAGCGGGGACACAGACCCATCCATTCCAGGGGTGGAAGAAGAACAAAAGAAGCGAAGGGCTTGGGGTACACCTGTCATCCTAGCTACTCAGGAGGCTGAGATGTGAGGATCTAGGTTCAAAGCCAACCAGGGCAGAAAAGTCTCCAGGAAACTCTTATCTCCAATGAACCACTCAAAAACTGGAAATGCCACTGTGGCAGCTCAAAGTGGTAGAGCACTTAGCCTTGAGCAAAAGAGCTCAGAGATAGTACCCGGGCCCTGAGTTCAAATCCCACAACCAACCAACAAAGAAAAAAAGACAAGTTACCTGGGCTTCTGATTCCTGGATGCTCTGACCTACAACTTTGCCCCTGCTACGAAAGGAGCTTTCTCTTGGAAAATTCTGGTTGGAATTGGCAAGACAATCCCCAGAGCTCCAGGCCAGCAGCCAACGCAGCATATTCTTGCTCCATTTGGGGACAAAAAGACTTGGATCCCAATCCCAGCCTGCTGTTCAGTGCTGGTAAGACCATAGACAGTGGACCCAGCCACTCGTTCATGACTTATTTCTGTAACTGTTACCTTGCGCGTGCCTGGGCGTGCGTGCGCGCACGCGTGTGTGTGCCTTCTGAGTTTGTTGATGCTGAAGAACAGTCTCCAGCAGAGAGCCTGCAATCTCCCATAAATAACCAGTGTCTCAGCTGGACCAGACCCTGAGTGCCATCTGGTTAGAGGACCTGTGTTATTTGGTCCAAATGTCTTTCTCTCCCAGAAGCCCCCACTTAAGGGTCTTTAGGTCACCTAAATCCTGCCTTTGCCCCTTAAGGTGGCAGCCAGCAAGCCACTTACCCCTTCTGCCAGTCCTTAGTGCAGATGCCAGGGACCCTGGGCTGAGGTTGGCTGCCATGTGGGAAGCGTTATGAGGCCCACATCTCCTTAGCCATCATCAGAGGACTGGGTGACTCTGACCCCGTCCCCCCACCCTCTACCTTGGCTGGCTAGGACCCTTCTCCCCACTTCACAAGTGGGGAAGGGCGGTATGGCACTGCGGCCTCCCCCACCCGCCTACAGCCCTCTGTTTAAAAAAGAAGAAGAAGCTCATTTTAAAATGGCTGCTCTGGTGATAGACGAGATTAATGGATCTTGAAGAGAAGCCAGGATACCAACTGCTCTTGCAGCCATGATGAAAGCTAATAATGTAGAAAATTCTGCCAATTCCTTTAATTCATGAATATTTAAGCCTGTGAAAAATCTGTCAGATTATATCCCCCCCACTTTTCTTTCTTTCTGGTGATTTGCTGCCTAAGTACATTCATGGCCCTTTGCCAGTTGCTCGAGAAACTTCGGGGAGGACAAATTGATCTTCGTTGTTGTTGTTGTTCTTCTTCTTCTTGCTGGATTCCTCCTCCCCTTCTTCCCACCCAGGACAAGCACCAGGTCTTCCAAGAGGCCAAAGGCAATTTGATCTCAGCAGGGTCAGATTCCCTCTCCCAAGCCACAAGCTGGCTGGATTCAAGCTTTCAAACTGTGTGCGGACCCCCCTGTTGCAACAGGTGCAGGGGGTCCAGGGATCTGGGACAGAGGGTGGGGGCCACCAATTGGATGTGCGTTATGTGACATTTCCCTATGAAGAAGTGTCGCCCCAAGTGAGCCCAGAGTGGCACTGCAGCTCAAGCAGTAGAGATCCAGCCTTGTGTGAGTGAGCTCAGGGACAGCACCCAGGCCCTGAGTTCAAGCCCCAGTAGTAGCACACCCCCCCAAAAAAACCAACCAGAAGTGTCACCCCAACTTATAGCATTCCCAGCAGGGGCACTTGTAGAAGCCATGCTTCTCCAGTGGTAGATGGAGAAACGGGACCCCCGTGAGGCAGCTGGGTGCCCACCCCCCCCCAGAACAGCAGCACAACATCTGGACCCTGGTTTGTACCCCAAATCTACAGGCTCTCCTCTTCAGCATGATCTAGGGGAAGGGGTGGCTCTGATGGCCCCAGTGGAAAGACCTCCCTCCCCAAGCAGAGACAAGAGAGACAGACTGATTATCTACTGGGAGGGAGGGAAAAAGGGGAAGAGGGCGGGGGAGGGAGGAGAAGAGAATGAAGGAGGGGATGAGGGACGGGGAAAGAGAGAGGGATGGGTGAGGGAGGAGGGAGGAAGAGAAAAATGGAGGGAGGGAGGGAGAAAGGAGGAGGGAGGGAGGCCAGCTTCACAGACCATTATCATACGGGACTCTCTGGCTGCAAGAAGGAGCCAACTTCTTTTTATAGGCGTTCCAGTTCCTCATTTCGTTCTCCGGGTTATTCTCTAAAGCAAGCCGGCTTCTAGTCAGCTGGCAGAAGAACGAGGCAAATGCTCAGGCTCTGGCCGCCATGGCCCTAGTTCAATGGTCGCTCCAGCTGGTCATGTCCTCACGGGGGCGGCCGGCTGGCCTGGCTCTTCCAGGAGCCCAGGTCAGCCATGGCCTCTGGGGTGAGGGAGTGGCCAGAGAACGTCCAAAGTCAACAAGTCCTTTCTGCTTGTCCTTTGGATTTGGGCAATTACCTCCAATGTGCACCGGCCATGCGCAGCGATGGCTGAAGGATCTCAGAGACTTGGCATCCGGGCCTGGAGCAGGGAGCAGCCACAGCTCCAGCTGGCTCGAGCTGGCCGGCAAATGTCTAGAGGGGCGCGTGCTGGCTGCGTGGACGGCCTGCAGCACCAGGCCCTTCCCTTCACAGTGGGCCGTACCCCAACCACGCAGCCAAAGACTGACTCAGGAAAGAGAAATACATGAGCCCAGCCACATTGTCCACTGCCTGCCCCACCACCTGAAGCTCCACCCAGAATAGGAGAACGAGAAGAGGAGGGAGGACAAGGGAGAATTTTCCTTTCAACCACCAGGCACCAGTCCACCCTTGGTCTCTCTAGAGAGGAAGGGGGAAAAGATCCCAGTCTGGGATCTTGAACTCAGGGACTAAATACTGTCCCTGAGCTTTTGTCACTCAAGGCTAGCGCTGTGCCATTTGAGCCAAAGCTCCGCTTCCAGCTTTCTGGTGGCTCATGGGAAATAAGAGTCTCAGGGACATTCGTGCCCAGGCTGGCTTTGAACTGAGCCCTCAGATCTCAGCCTGCTGAGTAGCTGGGATCACAAACTCAGGCTGTGGTACTCGGCCCAGCCTGATTCTTACGCTGCATCTTGAGCCACAGAGAGCAGGGACACAAAGGAAGGAAAGTCAAAATCTGTGTGCCTCGTAGCCCCCCAGACTCCTGCAGGACCCAGAGCTCCAGACAGGACATGGAGTCTCTGAGGCCAACAAGTGACTCTGGCAGGCCCCAAGGGAGGCCTGTGCCTCCCTCCTGGGCCACTGATGGTATTAGCTTGAGAAGGGAGTCAGCAGTGAGGGGTCAGAGTTGGGGTCAGCAGACAGGGGAACATAGTTACACTGGTTCTCCTTGGCAGAGTTTTCTCGATTTTCCCTATCAGCTTCAGCCAGGAGTGGCCCAGGCCCTTTGCCTGAATAACCAAGCCCCACCACTGTCCCCAGAGCCTGACACCTGTCCTCTGGCCACTTCCACGCTCAGGACACATTGATGTACAACAGCCCAGAGCTGAGGGATGGAGGTGCTGCCGTAATATGCCAGGAAACCCCAACGGCAAATCACACATCATGAAAATGTACTGCTCAGAAAACACAGTGTGTGTGTGTGGGGGGGTGTATGCTGGACTCTACTAACTCATAAATATTGTGTACCCCTCTCCGACCATTACCAGACTCCTGGAAGGAGGCTTAAGCCCCCTTCTCCCTGCTCCAGCTTCTCCTGCACCCCAAGAGAGCTCTTCCCATGAAGAAAGGCCCAGGTCCACACGGGAAGGCCTAGGTCCATGGAGGAAGGCCTAGGTCCACAGGGGAAGGCCTAGGTCCATGGAGGAAGGCCTAGGTCCATGGAGGAAGGCCCAGCTCTTCCTCAAGGAAGAGCTCCCCAGCTGCCTTGGGGACAAGGCCCCAACCCCAGGCAGTGGACTTGTCCCCACCGTGCAGGAACCTCTGTGGCTAAGGATGGGAAATGTTAGCCTGGAGGTTGGAGGCTGGCAGCTGCGGTCCCAGGGTGACCACAGAAGGGGAAGAAACCCAGAGCCCAAACTAGAGAAGGAGGAAGGTGCCGGAGCTCAGCCCACACTGAGCCCACACTGCCCAGCGCTGGGGTGAGTCAGCATGTTCTCTTCTTCCTTTTTCTTTTCTTTTTTTTTTCTCCAGGAGGTGATGGTGGGGCTCGGGTGTGAGAAAGGCTGGAAGTTCCGCAGTGTGGCCTCAGTTGAGGTCAAAGTCAAGGTCAAGGATGGGGGACATAAAGTTCCGTTCTCTATTCACAAGGGTATCAGCATCGTTGAGTGCCCCATTCTTCCTGGATCAGGGCAGACACATGCCCAGACCAGGCACAGCACCTAACCAGAGCACAAGGCCCCGTCCCGAGCCCCATCTTGCATCAGGATACCCCGGTCTGTGGTGGACTCCTGTGATTATGGGTGAGAAGTCCTCTCTGCAGATGGGGTAGCCCTGGAGGGGGATGGGAAGGCATGTCACGAGAGCCCAGGGACCCACCCAGCATCTGAGCACAGCCAGGAGCCTCAGCAACCCGCCTGTCCCCAGGCCAGGGGTCAGAGAAGAGTGTGCCTATTGTGTCTGCTTGTAGTGCTCAACAGGGCTTGAAAGGAACAACATGGAAGCTTCCAGAAGCTCCTCCCCGCCCAGGCTTGGAGCTGTGGCCTGCCCCAGCAAGGCCTGCCCCCATCTGGTGACTCCTCTCTGCACCCTGTTCAGCCCAGGCCTGTGAGCCCTGAGCCTGTCTCACTGGCGACAGGAGCTGGGGTTGCACCCTGGCCCCGCGGGGTCCCCTGGCCACTGCATCCAAGGATGCAGTGTCTCAGAACAGGACTGGGGGTTTGGAAAGGCGTCTTCCAGGGCTGAGGCCGCAGACCCACACAGAAGCACCCCTGCTCCTTCCTCCTCAAGCATCCTCCCCCCATCCTCTCCACCCCTTCCCCAGGACCCTGAGGACAGACATAGCCAGCATCGAACACGCCTGCCCCCTGGTGACCATGACCTTGAACTGCATGATGGCTCAACATGACCATAGGTCTAGAGAGCCAATCCTCATCTCTCCATTCATGGAGCAGGGAACTGTGGATCAGGACACACACACACACACACACACACACACACACACAGTGACACATACAGGACACTCAGACACACGAGACACACATATGGCACATACAGACACACACACAGATTTACAAACAGGACACACAGAGACCGACACACACACAGACACACACACACACACACACACACACCACTTCAGTCCAGGTGACTCTAGGACCCCAGGCCACAGAGGCTAACTTCCCACACAGTCTTGCAGGGCTATGGCAGAGTGTTTGACTTTGCCTGTCCAGGGGTGGCCGATGGAGTCAGGTCAGATGACAGATGCCACACCCACACTCAGGTTTCCTCACTAAAATGCCACCAAGCAGGTTCACCCATGTCCAGGACAAGGCTTCCTCTCTTCTCTGCCCGCAGGGTGTAGGCAGCGGGAGGAACAGGGGCTCCGTACATGTGGTGTCCCCAGGGCCAGGCCTCAGCCAACACCATCTCATTTAATCCTCCTGGCAGCCCAGGGTGTGACAACACTGCCATGCATACCAGCTCCTTACCCAGGAGCAGGGACAGGGAAGTGACAGTCAGGGATGTCACTCCTGCCCCAGCTTGGGGCTCCCCACTCCAGGAAGAGTGGAAGGGAGACTCCATGGAGCATGAGACAGGTCCCCCAAAGAGTCATCTGTGGGGGGCTAGGGTGGGCACCCTGGGGTCCCCATCTGAGTCACCGGCTGAGCATGCGTGAGTCTAATTCTGCAGGTGGACCTCATTCCTGCCCTCTCACCTGCTGGCCTTGGCCCTCAGGGCACTGTGTTGAGTCTTCCATTTTACCCACAGAGGCAAGGCGTGCCCTGGCATAACTAGGGACAGACAGGGGCGGAGGACGTGGTGGAGCAAATGGCTTGGAAGCTTCCATGCTCTGGAGACAGCCTGTGGCCACTATGGATGGACCTTTTGTGGCTGATCACAGAAGTTTGAGAGCCCGGTCATCGTGATCTCTGCCCCCTCCCTTCCACCTGCTCACACTTGGTGTTCTAAGAGGGGCCTACCTCTGTTTCCCCAGAGACTCATCAGCCTTTGATGGACACATGAAGACTGAGACTAAGCCAAGGGATGCGGGGTAGGGGGGGAGGGAACCTCCTTATTTCCCTAAAGCTAGAGAGAGGCTGTGCCTGGAGGGGGGTGTCCGGACCTTACTCTGTGCTGTGTCTCTAAGAAGGAGGGCAGGATGCCAGAAGGATTCTTTCTTCTTCCTCTTCTTCTTCTTCTTCTTCCTTCTTCTTCTTCTTCTTCTTCTTCTTCTTCTTCTTCTTCTTCTTCTTCTTCTTCTTCTTCTTCTTCTTCTTCTTCTTTTCTGAAGACATAATATAAACAAGGCCAGAGATGAGATTAGGTCTCTGTTCCCCCCACCACCACGCCCCACCCCCACCACTAGATTCAAAACAGACAGGAAAAGCAAGGATGGGAATACAGAAATCCACAATGGGAAAACGGAACGCCAGTGGCAGCTTTAATCTCAGCGTCTCAACGGAAGTGTGAAATCATGTCCTTTATGTATAGGATTAAAGGAAAGATAAAGATTAATTTCCCATCTCACCAGGCTGGGGGTTATGCAATGGGACTTCTCACCCTGGGGGGACAGCGAGACCAGTTTTAATGGAGAAGTCTCCCCAACAATGACAAGGTGGGTTGTTTCTGCCACCTCTTTGGGTCCCTCAGAGCTGGGAAGGGAGCTACTGAACCATGGCAAATCAGAGCAGCTGCAACCTGGCCTTTCCGTGAGGCCTTCTTGCCTACCCACTGAGGCTTGGTGGCACATCTCCTCACTTACAGCTAGTCAACGGGGGCTTACCCCATTATTCCAGCTACTTCGGAGGCTGAGAGCTGAGGATTGCAGTTTGAAACCAGCTGGGGCAGGAAAGTCCATCAGACTCGTTCCTCCAATTAACAGGCAAAAAGCCCCAGAAGTGGAGCAGTGCCCCTCTGCCTCTCAAGGGTAAGGACCCAAGTTCAAACTCCAGCATTGCCATAATAAGACCAGGTCTAGTTAGTTCTCTCTTGGGGGCTGGGGACAGCACACAGCCTTCCCCTGATGTGTCAGTCGGCAGATAGTAGCTGCTGAGAGAAACCAACAGCAGCAAAGCCATGTCCTGGTCACCAAAGAGGAGGTGTGTGAATGATCAGCAGTATCTACGATGGATTGGCTATGTCTGCCATGGCTGCAGCATAGGATGGAGGCATGGTGGGTTTTTTTTTTCTTTTACCAACTCTGCAGTGTGGTATTTAAGTTCATAAGGGCCCTGGATCCTGCTTCCTCTCTGCCATCCCAGCCGTCAAAGTTCTGATTGTACATGGCAGTGGAGCCGTCATGCCTGCAGGACTCGGTCCTGCCTCCCCTTCCCCTGGCTCACACATGAAAGTGGTGGCTGCCTCTGTGTGCTTCACTTATTCATTTCTGTATGTATGTACTTTTGTGCCAGTACTAGGGTTTGAGTCCTCAGTGTCCTTCAGCCTTTTTTACTCAAGGCTCACGCTCTACTGCTTTCACCGTAGCTCCACTTCTGGCTTTTGGGTGGTTAATTGGAGATAAGAGTCTCGTGGACTTCCCTGCCCAGGCTGGCTTTGAACCCCAGCCTGTATTGACGGGGTTGCTGTATAAAACAATGTCTGGCTTGTACTTGGTGCTCAGTCAGTGCTAGCATGGGTTCCCTCAGATACCCCCAAACAGCACAACTCACTCGCCATCAGCCAGTGCTGTCCTCTCTTACCTCCTCCCTCACGGAAAAGGGCCCATCCAAACACCTGGCAGAGATGCAGGGTCACCTGGAGCAGGCGAGGCTCTCCTGGAAAACTTCAGCTGCCAATGTGGAAGAAACAGGAAATTCTGTCCACCTCCAAGTTTCTGGGTGGGATGAAGCGGAGCAGGAAGAACACACCCCAGCCCTCTTCCTGGAGAACCTGTGAGGCAGAGACAGTCACCACCCAGGACCTCCTTCCAGTCCATTCCTCTGCCCACAGCACACGTCACACGTGCACACATGCATGCACGCAACACACATACCTAAAACACACACCATGCACAACACACTGTACCTAACATACAATGCACACCCAAGATATGTGCTTGCACATAAAACACATGTGTATATAACACACCACACATACACATCCCATACACCACATACACACAACACATGCAGTGTACAACACGCTGCATACAACACACACCTAAGATATGTACATGCACATAAACACATGTACACACATACACAACACACAGGAAACACACACACCAACACAAGTTGGTACTCCAGAGCTGGGGGAGGCAAGTCTGAGATGCAAGGTTGCAATTCTGAGTGCCTCTCCACACCTCTGCCCTCCCTCCTCCTCTCCTCCCCTCTCTCCTCCTCCTCCCTCCTTCTTCCTCTCCCTTCCCCTCCCTCCCTCCTCTTCCCTTCCCCAGCATCAGCATCAAAGATTCATCAAAGCCAAGCCCAGCCAAGTCTGTGCTTCCTCCACATGAAAAATTCAGTGAGAAATGCAGGCGCTCAGAAGAGAAGGGATGAGGGAGGGCAGAGGCAGGTAGGTGGGGAGGACAGAAGCTGCATCCCAGTGTGGCTCCACTGGGCCTTCCGGGCCCTGCCCAGCTTCCATGCCAGCCTGTGCCATCCTGGGGGCTGGAGACTACCCTGCCTCCAACACTCAGTGGCCATTGAATGGCCTTTCGCTGGGTGCCAGGCCTGGAGCCTGAACTCAGGGCCCCAGGCGCTGTCCCAGAGCTTTGTGGTTCAAGGCTGGCGCTGTACCACTTGAGTCACACTTTCACATCCAGCATCTCGGTGGTTAACATTGGACATAAGAGTCTCCAGGACTTTCCTGCCCAGGCTGGCTTTGAACCATGATCCTCAGACCTCAGCCTCCTGAGTAACTGGGATCACAACTTTCTTATTCTCACAAGTGCCAGACCATGTCTTCCAGGTAACCCCCTGGGATGTGGGTTCTGGTCACCCTAACAGACTCAACAGACAAGAGCCAGCGCCCTGGCAGGTTGCAGCTGGGGAGGGCCACTGAAAACCCAATGGTGTGGCTGGCTGGCCTGGCCCTGAGTTACAGAGCTGCTGGGCTCTGTGACACCCCTACCCTGCCAGGCCTGGGAGCGACAGGGAGGGGCAGGCGGGCAGGTCCTGGCTGGACCGCACAATGGCCAGGCAGCTGGCTCTCCTGCACAAACTTCTGCATGCATGTGGTTCCCTTCAATTAAAAGAGATCAGCTTTCTACAGTAAGCCTAACTTATGTTCAGAAGAGAAGAAAGAAGCTAAGCATGGCTTTTCTCTTTTAACAACAACAGAAAGAGATGGAGGCACAGGGTTCCGAGAGGCAGATGGAAAGAGCAAGAGGAAGAAAACTCCAGGTTGCATGAGCTTCTTTGCATGGAAGGATGAGAACTGACAGCACACACCCCCCCCCCGTCCCCACCCCCATGCTTTATCTAAGAGTTCCTGGGACTCCTGGGTGGGGAAGGGCTGCAGAGACGGAGCAGCATCTCCCTTCCGGTTGGGTCCTGTCTTATTTTGGTGACCAGCACCTCGGCATTCCTGTTGCTTGTCTACATCTCCCTGAAGAGTATGGAGCTTTGCCAGGTGCCAGTGGCTCACAACTGTCATCCTAGTTACTCCAGAGGCTGAGATCTGAGGATCACAGTTCAAAGCCCCTGAGACTCTTACTTCCCATGAGCCACCAGAAAACCAGAAGTGGTGCTGTGGCTCAACGTGGTAGAGCAAAAAAGAGCTCAGGGACAGCACCCAGGGCCTGAGTTCAAGCTCCAGAATCGGCACACACACACACACACACACACACACACACACACACACACACACACACAGAGTCTAGAGTTTCAGACTGCACTGACAGGGTGAGGGAGCCCCTCGATTCTTCCCACCACGGCTGACCCCTGTTTGTTTTTGCTGGGAAGTGCTGGCTGTGGCTGCCAGTGGGGTGCTCAGGGCACAGAAACACAACTTGACCTGAGTGTCCAGAACTTGGAAGAACAGAGCTAACTCTGCCCTGTCCCACCCTTATTCATGCCTCCATCCTTATCCCTCTACCCCCAACCTCCATGGGACTTGGGAAGGCTGTGGCCAGCCATTAAGGCCAGGCTAGAGAGGGAGGGGGCATGGCCAAAAGGCCTGAGTTGAGCATGGCCAGCGAACGATAGTAGGGCGTATCCATAGTGAGATGCGGTGTTGTTGGGTGGGTGTGGCTAATGAAGGCTAGGAGGGGCGTGGCCACGGAGGGATTGGGAGAGGCATGGCCAAAAACACCCATAACAGTACTGTTAATCCAGCTTCTAGCATCCCAGAGGAAAGGGTGGCAGATAATGGGAAATTTGCATTTCAGCTCCCAAATACAAATTAAACCAAAGTTGACATCCAGAGAGAGAGAGAGAGAGAGAGAGAGAGAGCGAAAGAGAGAGACAGAGAGAGAGAGAGCGAAAGAGAAGGAGAGAGAGAGAGAGACAGACAGACAGACAGACAGAGAGATACAGAGAGATACAGAGAGAGAGAGACAGAGACAGAGACAGAGAGCGTGTGATCCACACTCCAGGAAAAGAAGAGGCTAGAGAGAATGAATGGAGCACTATTTTTAAAAGGGTTTAAAAGGCACGAATGCAGACTAATGCAGTTAATGAAGGTTAAAAAAATAATAAGTGACTGCTCAATTAGCATTTTCAACTAGAGGAACAATTTCTGTACCTTTCCTCTTTGCTAAGCCAGGAGGATTCTCTTCTTCAAGAGACAGCCTCGATTATTCTAAAAGGGGGAAGAGATTAAAAATAGATTTATGATAATTGCTCCATCCATAATAGCAACACTTTATTTTCTTGCTCCCCTAACCCATCCCCATCAGACAGGGCACATTCTGCTGCCCCTGATAAATCTCAGCAAAGGCTGGGGGTGAGCTTGGTTTAAAAAAAAAAAAGCCTTAAAAGCCAGGTTTTGGCTTTCTGTTGGATTCTTTTCTTCCTCAAAGTGCTACAGCGTTCTGGGTTTTGAATTCTTCTCCAATTGTTCCATCACAATGGACGCATCAGTTGGATGAGTTATCATCATCATCATCATCGTCATCATCATCATCATCATCATCATCATCATGCCAGTCCTGGAGCTTAAACATAAGCCCTGGGCACTGTCCCTAAGTTTTCTCACTTACAACTGCTGCTCTACTAATTGAACCACAGCTCTACTTCCAACTTTCGCTGGTTAATTGGCGATAAGAATCTCTTCAATTTACCTGCCTGGGGGCTGGCTTTGAACTGCCCTCCTCAGATCTTAGTCTCTGGAGTAGGTAAGATTACAGGCTTGACTCCGGTGCCTGACTTTGAGTTCATGCGGAGACTCTGGCTCCATCTCTGGAATACAGAACAACTCTGGACACATCCTGATCTCTCTTCTCACCCCTCCCCCACCCGCACCCCCCTCAACTCCACCATTTGAGACAGAGCTGAACTGAATCCCATGTCCTCTGCATCACTCTGGCGGTCAGGAATCTGAGTGAGGCCTTTGCCTCTCACTTGGTTTGTTGGTGTTCCTGGGATTTGAACTCAGGGCCTCAAGCATGCCAGGCACAACACCACTTGAGCCTTGGGGGTCCCCCTACTTACACCTCCTCAGAAGCTGGGATTACACAAGTGAGCTGTCACGCCCAACCCCATTACTGGCTTCTTAGTGGCAGGAGGCCCAGAATGACAGCTCAGCTCTTAATAAACAGAGCATGCAGTTTTGACCAATGGCCGCAGTGATATGAAGAAGGTACCTGTGGTTTCTTTGCCGGGATGACTGATTGTCAGTATAAGAAGGCAGGGCATGGGGTTAGAATTCTGCATTGATTCATTAAACAAATATTCACCCACGTCCTCTTCTGGGCAAATATCTGCTGTGGGCATCAGGGAGTCCACAGTGGCCGAGCCCAAGCCCCATCCGAGCTGAGGACAGAGTCACCCTGCAAGCACAGCCATGCGTGAACTGCATATACACGCAAAGAATCGGGAGTGGAGAAAACCCACAGACTGAGGGCTCCGGAGGATGAGCAGGGGGAGTGGGCCCAGGGTGGCTCTGAGGACTCAAGGGATAACTAAAGGCCAGGCCAGGCCAGGCCAGCACCAGGGCCTGGCCCAGCAGGTGATTTTGATTCAGGACAGGATGAAGATGAGCCAGTACCAGGTGGGGGGTGGGGGGCAGTGTTTTTCTTTCTTTCTTGTTTTGTTTTTTGTTTTCTTTTTTTTTTTTTCATCATGGGGCTTGAACTCAGGACCTGAGTGTTGTCCTTGAGCTCTTCAGCTCAAGGCTACTCTTCTACCGCTTTGAGCCACAGCGCCACTTCTGGTTTTCTGGTGGTTAATTGGAGATCAGAGTTTCACAAGCCGTCTTGCCCAGATTGGCTTTGAACTATGATCCTCAGATGTCAGCGTCCTGAGTAGCTAGGATTACAGATGTGAGCCACCAGCACCCGGCTTCAGCATTTCTTCCCAGACAGGAACCTAAGGAGAAGCACAAACTATAGAGAAGAAAGGAGATGGAGAGGCTGAACACTGTCCATCTACCTGGCGGCAACTACCGTAGTCCATTCGGGACTGCGATGAAACACCCAACAGTGGAAAGGTAGCTGGCATGTGGGCACATGTGTGTGTTCAGATATGTCTGTCAATCCACAGACAATCGTATCCATCAACTTGATCTAACTGCCACTGTTGTCTTCAATCGGGAACCGAGTGACGGTATCTAGCAGAACTGGCTGACAGCCTGTCAGTCCTCAGGGAACAACAGGATCGTGATGGTACCCGGATGAGCCTGGGGCAACAGTGGCCAGGGGAAAGGGGAGGAAAGCTGGAAGCTGGACAGCCCCTCTCCTGGCACCTAAGCGTTGAGCAGGACCCCTGTGAGGTCACAGGCTGTGACCCCAGCCCAAGGCTGGAGCTGACTGACCAGCCTGCAGCTGGGCACATCAGGAGAGTCCCTGAGCCACCTGGAGTAGCCACTCTTGGGCCAAAGGCACCACTGGGCATCCAGGTTGCCAGCATTTTTTCCTAAATCCAACCTGGCTCCCCAAGAGCCATCAAGACAGGAAGGGCTCAGTACATGGGGAGTGGGGGCTGGAGGAAGGCACTGCAGCCCAGCTTGAGCCATTAATTGGCTGTATGACCTTGGCCACATCCCTTGGTCCATAGGAGAAAAGGCACACCCAAGGCAGATTCCCCTGGAAGGAATCCACGGGGGTGGTGGCATTCTGAAACCCCCGCAGTCACCTCCCCATGGGTCACATGAGCTAATGAACCCCCCCCCCCACACACACACATTCTCACTCCTGTCCAGGGCTGTCTCTCCTCTCCCCCCTCCTCTCTTCCCCATAGTCAGGCTGCATACTAGTTCACATGATGGATACAAGCTGCCCGAATCACTCAGGATGGCTGGAGAGAAAAAAAAAAGGCAATTAAATGTTTTCTTAATTGCTAGATGGCAAGAGGTTAATGAGTTACTATAAAAACCAGTCCTTGCCATCTGGAAGCTGTCACCAAAGCCCACATGCTGGAGGGAGGGAAGAGAGAGAGAGAGAGAGAGAGAGAGAGAGAGAGAGAGAGAGAGAGAGAGAGAGAGAGAGAGAGAGAGAGAGAGAGAGAGAGAGTCCAGTTTGGAAGGCAAAATGTCCAGTTCCCTCCAGCAAGGAAGTGGCTACAGGGTGAGGGACTGAGACTAGGCTCAGTATGTGTCCCAGGCTTGCATAGCTACAAGAAGTTTCCAGATCATACAGGATGACTGAGAGGACAGACATCGAATCACCTTTTTCCCTGGGATTTCTTAGCCACTATGCCCCCCAACACAGCCAGGAAAGAAAATGAGGAAGGCAACAGACGGAGGGAGGGACAGGCAGACAGGCTGAGAGGAACTCACAGCCAGCTGGACAGAGGGACAGGCAAGAATGAATGGGAACTGAAACTCCGGGAGACAGAAAGTCTGTTACACAATGGCAGAGCGAATGCAAGGTGCAGATGAAAGGGCGTATGATTCTTCCGATCAGAGACAGAAGAGAAATGGAGGGCTGGGCTTTGTTCTATAGTCACACCAACATCCTATATCTTCAGGAGCGATCATGAGAAAAGGCCTTTCTCCCTGCCTTTACTGTGAAAGCATGCACAGGCCTGCAAGCACACACACACACACACACACACACACACACATTCACACACATACCTGCATGTACACACATTAGAATGCAGACATATGTCCAGAAACATGTGTGCAAATGCACATACAAACACACACATATACACAAATGTGCATGTGCCTAAGAACGTGTACACACACACACATAAACACAAGATGCACTCATAAACACACAGAGCGTGTGTACACAAATATATCCACATGCATACGGGAGCACGTACACAAATACATCCTTCAAAACCCACTCTCCTGCATCCTCAAGGATCCTTCTCTTCCCACCATCCCATACAGCCACATGGGACCCCATACTTTGTGCCACCAAACTCCCCCACCCTGGCCTGTCCCACAGGTCTCATTTTGAGTTGGTGGCATCCTTACTTCTGGGTCTCTGGCCATCGAACACATCTGCAGAAGCTGTCATGAGAAACCATGGAAATAGTTGTCTAGGGCCTGTCCTTCATCACCAGCTTCCCCCCCCCTCCTCCTCCTCCTCCTCTTCCCCCTCCTCCTCCTCTTCCTTATCCTCCCCTCTACCCAACTTCTTCTTTTCCAGGCACACAAGACTCTCATGTATCTCGTGGCAGCCTAGCTCCAGTCACATTTGCCACTCACAGTTCCCCAGGGGCCTGGGACACAGAAAGGACAAGGGCTGGCAGCTGGCACAGAAGGATTCAATCGGTGGATTTTGGAGTAATCGTCAATTTGAGTCTTCAGCTGAGATCCAAAGAAGAGTTTCATGACAGAGACGCTGAGAATCAGGCATGGCTCTTGTTCTTGCCCCCACCCTGCTCAGCTCCACACAACTGGAAATCGGGGTACAGAAGGCCCCCATTTCCCCCTGAACCCAGAACTTGGTCATCTGCCAAAGTTACATCCCCACCATATTTTGTGCACCGGGGAGAAAACGTGGACATAAAAAAGTTTGGGGGGGTGGGGGGAGTTTGGCCTAGTGGTAGAGTGCTTGCCTAGCATGCAGGAAGACCCAGGTTTGATTCCTAAGTAACACATACACAGAAAAAAAGCCAGAAGTGGTGCTGTGGTTTAAGTGGTAGAGGTCTAGACTTGAGAAAGTCCAAGAACAGTGCAGCACTGGAAAAAAAAATGAATTTGGGGTGAACCGAGCCAAAGGAACCTGATTCCCCAATGGAGGATATGGCAAGGTCAAGCCAGGCTAGCAGCCAACAAAGCCACATTTTCTTTCTGTCTTTCTTTATTTCCTTGCTTACAGCCTTTGCTAGGCAGGCACTGTACTGCCTGATTCACGCCATCAATCCTCTTTGCTCTGGTTATTTGTGAGATTGGACGTTTTTGGTCTGGTTTGCTCCAACCTGGACTTCCATATTCCTATTTATGCTTCCCGCACAGCTGAGATGACAGCCATGAGCCACCACGTGAAAATCACGTGTCCCGCAATGGAAGTCCATCAGCTTCTCAGTCATTTGAAAACCTCTGGCTGGAAGAGACAATTTATTGCTGGCTAAGCAGTGGTGATCTGTGTTTGGCAGTTGGGATTTGTGTTCCCAGCACAGAACACAGGACCCAGGGTGTAATTCTAGCAGCCAAGGCAGGTTTCATTCCCTTCAAGTGGGCGTGAGCAACAAAGCAAGCAAAAGAAAAATTCACGCGGGAGCCTAGCTTTGGTCTCCCAACCTCCCCACCTTTGTGAAGGAAACCAACTCCCGTGGTGCTGGTCACCCCCAAATTCACCTTCCTGGAGCAATGAGGTGGCAAACACACAACATAGGCACCAGAGTCTATGCCTGTTTCTAACCTGGGCACAGCTTGAGATTTTGTCACTTAACCTTTATCAGTGGCTCCATTCCAAGCTAGTGCCCCGGGAACCTCACTGCCTGGTTCAAATGCCAGTGCCCTCTTCCCAGATGTGTGACCTCATGCAGGTTAACAGCCTTTCTCTGGGCCTCTTCTGTGACAACCTTAATATGTTGAAGGTTTTGTGTGGGGTTTTTTTTGTAGTTTCTGGGATTGGCTTAGAAAGGTTTTTCAACTCTGAGATAGATCGACAGATGATAGATATATAGAGACATAGATACATGGTAGATATATAGATACATAGATAGATATTAGATATATTGATACATAGACAGCTGGTGGATGCATAGATAGCTGGTGGATACATAGATGGTAGATAGATAGATAGATAGATAGATAGATAGATAGATAGATAGATAGATAGATATTGGTAGCTATGATACATAGAAGACATATAAACACTTACCTAGATGTTGGGCCACAGGAATCTGGATGGCTGTGGCACAAACCAAGGAAGCTGGAGACACCCCAACCCCCAAACAACACAGCCCCTCAGATCCCCCAACCTGGGGGCCATAGGACTCTAGATTTCTGGGCTCTGAGACTGTACGAGGATAAAGTGGCTATTGTTTGAGTCTGTGGTGTTTTGTTACAGTAGCCACAGGGATTCACATGGCTCTGGGTATGGGGAGAAGGGAGAGGTATTGTCAGCTCCCCAAGATGCTTAGGCTTTGCCAAGGGCCCTGGAGAGTCTGGGGTTTGAAGCCGAGGGCTCCTGAATGCAAACAGAATGCAGGAGAGGCAAATCTGGCCTGGCTGCACTGAAATGAATTGAAGACCTCAGGGGCCAGAGGCAGCCAGAGAGCTCTGCCAAGAGCTCTGGAGGCAGGGGGGCCTGGAGGAGTTGAGAACCCAGCCCACCCCCCTCCCCCGGATTAGCAGTGAGAGGAAGAAAAAAGACACCATAGCCACTTCCAGCTGTTACAGCAACCGCCAGCAGCAGGGCTGGGTCGAGGGCAGACTTTTCTAAGTCTTTGTGACAATAGCAGGAGAGTCAGAGCTCTTTTGGAACCACGAGAGAAGAGAGCTGTGGCAAGAGTCAAAGCAGCAGTAGTAGATGGACACTTGGCCTGGCTGGGGCCCACTCCCCTGCCCTGGCTACTAGTTATAAAAACTAGGAGAGTGACACACTCACCTCTGTAATCCCAGCTTCTCAGAGGCTGAGATTTGAGGATCGTGGTTCAGAGCTAGCCCAGGTAGAAAAGTTTGTGAGACTCTTACCTCCAATGAATTGGCAAAATAAAGACTGGGAGTGGAGCTGTGTGGCTCAAATGGTAGAGCGCCAACCTTGAGGGGAAAAAAAAAAAAAGCTAAAGGACCATGTAATTTAAGCCCCAGGACCGGCACAAGAGAAAAAAATAAGACTAAGATCATTTTTTTTTTCTAGCCTACCTTTGGGTTCTCCCTTATTAGGCCTCCTGAGAGCTAGAGTTGTGGTGTGGGGGAGTGGAGAGGAAGAGGAGGAGAGACAGTAGGAAGCCCAGTGTCCACAGATTCCTGACAGCTGCCATCTTTCTAGGGTATTAACCAGGGTCAGACAGGGACTGTGGGGACTGTGCCAGTCCTGGGACTTGAACTCAGGGCCTTGGCACTGTCTATGAATTTTGTGTTTTGTTTCGTATTTTCCTCAAGGTTAGTGCTCTTCTGGGTTTTGGGTGGTTCCTTGGAGAATAGACTTTCCTTCCTAGCCAGGCTTCCAACTCAGATCTTCAGATCTCAGCCTCCTGAGTAGCTGGGATTACAGGCGTGAGTTGAGTTAGAGCTGGTGCTCTAATTCTGCAGTTCAACGGGTCTCCTTTCCTCTCCATGTTGACCTGTTTCTCTTCCTAGTATCCTGGCCCCATATAATCTCTCTCTCTCTCTCTCTCTCTCTCTCTCTCTCTCTCTCTCTCTCTCTCTCTCTCTCTCTCTCTCTCTCTCTCACACACACACACACACACACACACACACCCCTCAAAACATTAAATCCAAACCAGAAGTCCCCATCCGCTGTCAGACTGGCAGCAGGCGATTTCTCCTGAGAGAAGCCAGAATCACTGAGTTGTTTCAATTAGGAGGCCCTGAGTGTTGTGGTTGGAGGGGCCCAGAGATCTGGAGAGAAGAGGCCGACCTCTCTCTGTTCCCAGCTAATATGTCAATAACCTCTTAAACGGAACAGTTATGTGTCTGGGATTTTATTGTCATCTAGATCCATCCCTTTTTGGTTGGATTTAACTTTGTTTCTTTCTCCCCACTCCCTTTAAATCTAAAGTTGATTGCCTTTCTCGTTATCAAAGCCACTGCCGTCTGTTTCTACTTTCTGAAGGGCTGGAACAGAGAATGGAGTGGAAATATGTTTTCACTTGAGGTTTTAGGATAGACTCCCTCCTCTTCCCCCCCCCCACCTGGGGGGAGGGCAGTAGGCGGGGTTGAGGGTTGTTCTAGTTTCAAGGTTGTCAAGGCAATACCAGCTTCCAGCCATGGGTGGTCAGGCTGGGCCATTTGAAACTAATTTACAGCCTCATCTGAGGCCATGTCACTTTGAATTAATTAACCAGTGGGCACCAAAAATTATCTAATGGTGAAGGAAGAGGCCTGGGGATGGGTGGGCAACGCCTAAGCCTTAAGAAAGGTATCCACATGTTCGCTTATGCTTGTCTGGGATTCAAAAGCTCGCCTTTGCCACCCATGTACAATCTATGGAAAATTCAGTACGTTGATTAGTGTGTGCGCTGGCCCTGGGACTTGAACCCAGGGCCTGGGGTGCTGTCTCTTGGTTTTTGCTCAAGGCTGGTACGTTAGCACTTTGCCATAGCTCCACTTCTGCTTTTCTGGTCGTTCGTTGGAGATAAGAGTCTCACATACTTCCCTACCCAGGCTGGTTTTGAACTTTGATCCTCAGATCTCAGCTTGCTTTGGGCTGATCAGAATTCCATGTTGACTACCATGAAGATCTGCCTGCCCCTGGCCGGTGGGCCGGGACTGGGTGTCTCAGAATGAATACTAGAACATTCATTCTAGTTCATCCTCTAAGCTCAGAGAGCTCAAGAGGTTTGCACTGGAGCACACAGTGCTGAAGTGAGGAGAATGCAGAGCATTCTCAACCACTCCCCGGCTGCTCCCCCCACCCCCAGACACAAAGGCTGGGTCCCCAACTCCCATCCCAATGACATAGCTACTGTAGAATGACATCATTTATTGGAACAGCCGCCACCGAGCACAGAGCCAGGGGCCAGCGCTCTCCCGGGACTTACAATGACTCAGGGCAGCATTCGAAGACCCTGGCATGCAACAGCTTTCATCACAACATTCTGATGCAATTGTGCTTCCCGCCATTTCTATGTGTAATTCTGGATTCCTGGAGCCCCACTCCCATTTCCAGGCAGCCTATCCTGTCCCAGAGGATGGCCACAGAGACAGCCACCATGCTGCCACCAGAATTTCCCTCCCTCTGGCCTGTGGTTGCAGGTGTGGGTCCATCAAAGAGCTCTGGTTTCCATCACTGCATTTCCAAGGGTTACGCAGGCTGCTCAGATTCACTCAACAAATAGCTCAGGCCTTTGTGGTCTAGTGGGAGAGTGCGAGGCCCTAGACCCACGGTCACATCATGTGGCAAGGGCCCTAGGATACAGAAGCCTGGGGCAGAGGTGGCGGGGGCGGGGTGAGGCCCAGAGTTCCCTCTGCTGGGTCCCCAGGAGTCACAACTAAAGCTGCAGCAGGAGTTCCACATCAAAATGAGGTGGCATGGAGAAGCCCGTGAAGACGAAGACTCTGACACCAGAGCCACAGTGCAGGGTGACACCGGTCCACAGCTGTGAGCATGGCTGGACACGAGAGCTGGCTCTCACCAAGCAGGCCAGGAGCCACAAAAAGGAATTGCAAGTTGGTGGCAAAGAGGATTGGGGGAGGGCGGTTCGGGTTTGACTGGATTGGAGGGGAGAAACAGGGCCAGCTGCTGCAGTTCCCAGGGTGAGGTGACAGCAGCTGGGCTGCAGGAGTGACAGGCTGCAGTATCGGGAACAGGACCACTGAGGCTCTGGGGAACAAGGGGAGACATGGATAGAGGAGAAACATGCCAGTTTTGTGTATGTGTGTGTGGACCGTGGGGGCTTCCAGAAAATTCCAGAAGCATCCAGACTTGGGGGCATCAGTGCCCTCTGAAGACAACCAAACTCTGGTCACAGTGCTGTCATTGGACAGCTTGAACTCAGGGCCTGGGCACTGTCCCTGAGCTTTTTTTTTTGCCAGTCCTGGGCCTGAGCTCAGGGCCTGAACACTGTCCTTGGACTTTCTCAAGGCTAGAGCTCTACCACTTGAGCCTGAGCACCACTTGGGCTTTTTTCTATGTATGTGGTACTGAGGAATTGAACCTGGGTCTTCATGCATGCTAGGCAAGCACTTTAACCACTAGGCCAAACTCCCGGCCCTGTCCCTGAGCTTTTTCACTCAAGATTAGTGCGCCACCACTTGGGCCACACCTCCACCTCTGGCTTTTTGCTGTTAATTGGAGATAAGAGGCTCATAGACCTTCCTGTCCAGTCTCGCTTTGAGCTTTGATCCTCAGATCTCAGCCTCCTGAGTAGCTGGTGACAGCCACCAGTGCTCAGTCCATATTCTTTTTTCACTGACATAACTAACTCTCCTTGGCTGTGGACACTTCCCCAACCCACGAGGACCAGCTGTCACTGGCCAGCTCCTGCCAGGGCCCCTCCTCCTCCCCAGCGGGCTGCCTAACCTCGGGGCTTTAAGGCCCCCCCCCCATGCTTCTGTCTGTGGCTTTCTCCAACCACATTATATTAAAATGTAATTCCTTGTTCTTCCTGTTCCAATTAGTTGTCTGTCTCCCCCTCTAGTCGTGAGCTCCTTGAGGGCTGGTTTATTCATCTCCAAATAACCTAGCTGGCTCCTGGGACCTCCCAGCCCACTTAGCTCTAGTTAAAATGAGCCTTGTGGCAGACACGGCTAATTGCCTATCCAATAGCCATGTTCCAAGTCTTCCTTAATAACACAACCCCAATTTTTGTGCAGGGCAGCAATAAACCCAGAAATATAGTCTCCTTCCTGGGCTGTTCTATGGTTCCCAGTGACTATGTGACCCACTGCAGGCAGACAGGGGTCACTGGATAGAATTTGGAAGAAAGCTTTTCAAAAGAGGGCAGGTTTGTTCGTCTGATCATTTCTACCCCCTCCCCCAAGCTCCCCTCTTTCCCCCACTGGCAAGTTTCCTAGAGGGTACCAAGCAGCCATTGTGCAGCAAGAGGACAGAAACCTTGGTGGAGTGCCTCTACCTTAGCAAGAGGTGATTCTACCACTTGCAACCAAATGCCATCATCCCTGACACAAACCCCATGTCCGATTCCAAGGTCAAGGTCAAGCTTCCCCATCTAGACAACCCCAGGTCACGGCGGGCCCTCATCTCTTGTCTTGCCGTCAGCACTCACAAAAGGCATCATAAGGAAGTGTAAAGACACAGACACAGGCCCCCCTCAGACTACAGAGTGATGGTGAGCGTTGTTCTTAGGAGTCTGTCATCTCCACCCCCTCTGGAAGCCCACGTGGGACTGCAGTCTGACACTGGCTTGCTGAGCTCCACCCCCTTGCCTCTTCTTAATGGTTTGGATCTCAAGTATTCCCCCCAAATCTCCTGCAACTACTTTTCCTTAAAGTAAATTCTCTAGTCCAAGTGTTTCCTTCCCCACAACCAGGGGACCAATATGAAGCAATGGGGTCTACCACCACCAGGCTGGAACCTCAGCAACCACAAAGGAAACGCATCTGTCCTCCATCATCCAGCTGCTGTTTTCTCCCACATTTTGTCAGAGGGGCAAAACAGAGGGGAGAAGTAATGTAAAATAATGATACGTAGCTAGGAAGCCGTGTCTTCACCAAGACCTTCTCCTCGAACCTACTTATCTGACACAAGTAAGCAAACGCTCTTTCTCACGAGACACTCCCTAAGTTCCCTTCTGTATGTGTGCAGGGTTTCAGTCTCGGACAGTCCCTGCTAAGTCCATTCTACCCATCCATCCATCCATCAGTCTATGTATCTATCTATTTGTCTATCTGTCTGATTGTCATCTAACTATCCCCATGTCATCTAGCTACATATATATGCCTTTCTATTATCTATTTATCTATTATCTCTTTAGCTATCTACTGTCTGTCTCTCTAACCTCTGTCTGGGCCAATCTGTCAATCATCTATCTGCCCAGAATCTATTATCCATTAACTATCTAATATAATTATCTATCTGCCTATCATCTCTGTTTGCTCTACCAATCTGTGACTCTATTACCTATCAATTGTATTTTAATCTAGTTATCTATTTATCCACCTACTATATTATCAGTTATTGTCTATCATCTTTTTATCTATCAGTCAATAATCTGCCTATCATCGATCTACTATTTAATCTAGTTATCTATTCATCCATTCTCACCTATCTAGCTATCTACCATCTATCTAACTTGTTATCTATCATTATCTATCTGTCCATCTGTCAATCATCTATCTGCCTATCTCTTCTCTGTCTGTCTGTCTGTCTGTCTATTGATCTAGTCATCTGTTGATCTGTCTCTGGGCATGTAACCCAGGACTGAGCATTGTTCTACCACTAAGCCACTTCCAGCTCCTTTCTCCAGAAACAGGAGTACTCTGCTCTCCCAGGCTCTGCCTCCAGCCACCTTTTAACTCTCTAGTGACCTGGAAAGTTCAGTGTGTGGCCTCAGTATGAGGCAGCTGGCCAGCCAGGCAGAAGGGGAAGCAGCAAGGTGGATCTGGAGTCCAGTTGAATCAAAGTTGGGCCAGAGCCCAGTCAGACCAGAGCCCAGAGCGTGCCCATCAGCGGGCGTCTGCCATGGGTCTTCTCTCCTCCCTGCCACCATTCCTTCAGATTCACAATGAAAAGAGAAGGCCCTTGGTGAGTGTGCAATGGAATGAATCTGCAGTTCATTCTTAACTAAGCTGAAAATCCCATGGCAGCGCTGGCCCCGGGCATAGGATGGAAAGAGGTATCGGGAGATGGAGGCATCAATAAGCTTCTGAAACTCACAATGGACAGAATCCTCGTAGGTGTGCTGAAGCCCAAGTTCAGTTGTTGTTGTTTCAAATCTACATTTCTTCTTAAAGTTGAGGAATAGAAAGCCAGCTTTTAAGAAAATATTAGCTGTGAACCTACGTACCAGCTCCCCTCCCCACAAAAGCAACCTCTGTCCCCAGAAGAGAGACTAACCCTCCCCTCTTTCATTTCTTCAACTTGCCTCTTTCTTTCATCAAATCACTGAAAATTTCATCTCCAGAGGAGCAAGGAGCTCTTTTCTCTCAGCCAGAGGCCGAAGAAGAGCAGGCAGAGGGAGGAGGAAATGAGAGAGAGGACGGGAGGGAAGCAGAGGGGCCTGGCAGTGGCTTCTGGTGCTTCCCAGGAGCTGAGCCAGCTGCAAGGAGTAGCTCCAGAAGTTTCCCTGAGCTCAGGGTTTCTGCCTCAGCAAGGAAGCCGTCAGCTGGTTCAAGGAGACTTGAACCAGACTGGACCTTCTGGGTCTCTGGGGACTGGTTGGCCCACCCCGGGGGTGATGTGCTAGTCTCAGAGGACTTGCAATGGGTTTGGACTTCAGGCTGAGTCAGAAGGTTGGTCCTGAAGAATTGGACCACACTTTCCTTCTCCAACTCTTCCTCCGCCTCCTCTTCTTCTTCTTGTTGGTCCTGGGGCTTGAACTCGCGGCCTGGACACTGTCCTCGAGAGTATTATTTTCCCCTTCAAGGCTAGTGACCTACTACTTGAGCCACAGCTCTACTTCTGGCTTTTTGGTGGCTCACTGGGGATAAGAGTCTCGTGGACTTTTCTGCGCCAGCTGGCCTCAAACGATGATCCTCAGATATCGGCCTCCTGAGTAGCTGGGATCACATGTGTGACCACCGGTGCCATCTTTTTGTGGTGGTTGTTGTGGTTTTTTTTTTATTTCACCAACCCCAGAAGGAAAGTCAACTCTAGAATGCCATGCCAGGGTGCATGTGGCCTAGCCATGAAGAGTCAACAGTGTTAACAATTGCACTGGCGCTGGTCCTCGGGACAGTAGCTCAGGAGGCCATCATGTCTGTGCGGGGAAGAAATGGGCTGGGCAAGGGTGACCTGGTTAGATCCTGAGTCCCATCCTGAACTGGCACAGTCAGCACGGAACCCACCACCCCGTCCTCGGAGGTCCCTCTGTGTCGTTGGGGGTCAGTGAGTGAACTTGGAGGGAGAAAGAAACTCAACAGAAGGTGGCAGTGCAGCTGCTGCTTTTTGTCCGAAGTGAGGAATCATGGGCTCCCGCATCCCCCAACTGAGGTGTTCAAGGCTCCTGACTCTCCCTTAGCAGGAGCACAAGCTGGAGAGTTGGAAGAGGACATGACCCAGTCTGCCGTCTTCCCAGCAAGCACAGCCAAAGAGCAGCCCCCTTTGTGCCAACACTGGTGTTCCAGCCAGAGGATGATGCAAAAGTCAAGATCCTAAAGACACCCATCTCCAGTCTCCAGGAAAGAAAACCACTGGGCACACAACTGGCAGGTGTATGGTCAAGGGACAGGCAGGCCTGAGATCGAGGGGAAGCTGCAACGAAGGAGACGGTGTCAGCTTTGGATTTAGATGGAGCTTGATTTAAAAAAAAATTCTGTTTCTAATAGTGGTGAGATTTGGAGGAAATTATTCACCTTTCCAGAGTCTCTCTTGTAAGAGAAGAATAATTATTCCTGTTGGAATGGGTGTCATAAAGATCAAGTGAGATTATTTATATACCATACCCGGTGCATAATAAGTAAGTGCTTAATAAATAGTAGTGACTGAGTTAGGGTTCCTGGGAGACGAGCCTCAGGTGCACATTTGCAATAAGCTCTGGGGATGGCTCAGGGTTGGACCCTAGAGCGGTCAAAAAGCCTGTCTTAGGGTTTTCCTATTAACTGGCAGACCCTAGATAAACAGGAAATCACAGATGAGACATAGAAGACAGATACTAGATAGACAAAAATGATAGATAGATAGATAGATAGATAGATAGATAGATAGATAGATAGATGATAGATAAGTAGACAGAATAGGCTGTAAACATTTAGTCTTAATTTGGAACATTATTGGAAGTGGCTCAGGTTGTAGAACACCAGTTCTTGAGCAAAAACAAAAACAAAAACACTGAGCAAGAGAAAAAGGCCCTGAGTTCAAACTCCACTACCAGCATAAAAACTAAAAAGAAAATAGTGTCTATGTGTTTTGTTGGGCATAAATTATACCTGTAATTCTAGCTGTTCAGTGAAATTCTAGCTGAAATTTGAGGCTTGAGGATAGAGGTTTGAAGCCAGCCTGGACAGAAAAGTCTATGAGACTCTTATTTCCAACTAACCAGAAAAAAAAAAGCATCAGACAAAGAGGTGTAGCTCAAGTGGTAGAGTGCCAGCCAAAAAAAAAAAGCTAAGCAAGAGTGCCAGACCCTGAGTTCAAGTGTGTGTGCACATGCACTTACGTTTACATTATTGTCCACACTCTTGCTCCCATCCTGTAGTAAACAGGCCCACGAGTCACTGTTCTTAGAGGAGGTAGGATGCCAGCCCATAAACACACAGGCTCTCACACTGGGCAAAGCCAAGCCAGACACAGGCAGACATCAGCCTGTAGACTTGCCTTGTAGGACCGTCCGGGCTTTCGTCAGCATTCCTTCTGTCTGAAGCAAATTCTTCATCTGGAAGTAGACCAGTCCTGTTGGAACCAATTACACCGAGCATTCCTGAATCCAGTCTCTCCTCTGCTGCCCAAGACATGACAGAAGGTAGAACGCACACACTCACATACACACATGCACTCATGCACACGTGTGCACACACACACACACACACACACACACACACATGCACACACACACACCTGGCCCAGCACTGTCCAGCAGGCAGAGTCCCCCCTGCCCCCTCTACACTCCACCCCTCCTGGGTTCCCATCCATGCCTTTATCATCTACCTCATTTATTAGTGTCGAGAAAGCAAAGCTTTGGAATCAATCTGATTTAACATATTCTTCCTGCCTGCCTGCCTACCTGGACACTGCTGAAGTTGAAACAAGCTGAACTTCTAAGTACATTGAGGTGGACAGAGAAGGAAATGGGAGGTGCCTGGGGAAGCAAGGGGGAGGGAACAGAGCTCACCCACAGGGGAACTTTGCTGGTTAGGCTGCTGATGCATTTCTGCTCCTCTTCGTTGAGGGGAAGGTCAGCATGAATCTGGAGCTCTTCTTCACCCAGGATCTGTCAGCAGTGGACGCATCCGCCTTCTCTCAGGACAGGAATTTTGAAAACCTTAAAAGGTTTGGAAGCCACAGACCCCGTCTCTGGTCAATGCAAGTGTCTTTTACAAGGGCCTGGTGGCTACATAAACTCCATTCTTTTGTTTTCTTTCTTTCTTTCTTTCTTTCTTTCTTTTTTTCTTTCTTTTCTTGGAAATTTGACATTTTGAGCTCCAAAATAAATCTATTAATATCTTTAGTATGTTAAATTAAGTTGCCACCCAGCCCCCAAGGGACCGAGCAGGCTCATCTCAGAGGAAGCTGGTTGCTCGGGATGATTCTCAAAGCCAAAGTTTTGTCCCTGGGGAAATTCAACACGCAAAGACTCCCAGATGCTCTCCACAGAAAAACTTGGTGACAAGCAAGTTCAAAGTCAGCTCTTGACTTTTAGGAAGGTAGACAAGACATCAGAGGCAGAGAGGACCAGAATTTGCTTTTGTCTGTGAGGATTTGGTCTGAATAGTCTCTGCTGTCAGCACTTCACAAAGCTCTGATGTGAGCCCCCCCCCACTCAAAGCCAATGGTGGGCACCATTGTGGCTGGCTCAGCTAATGTGACTGGACTCTATGCCCCTATTTTCTCGTAGACAGGCCTGTCCGTGAACTTGGGATGAGTCAACACTGCTTGGCTTACACAAGGGAGGCCCAGATCTGGATTTTCTTTCCCACAGGTCCTCTGTGGACATCTGTCGGGATAAGAGAGCTGTCAGTCCCTTTCCCTTGGCCTGGGGGGTGGACACAGGTCAACGGCCGGGTGGGAGAGGCCATTTGTTTGGCTCAGTGAGATGCTTCCGGTGTGCAGGTGGAGTTGGGGAGAAACCTGCATGTCACATTAGCTTTGGGAAGGGAAGGGGTGAATTTTGTCATTTGATCTACAGTAAGTACCATGTGACCACTCCCCCTGCCTCCAGGAAACAGGACAGGGACACATCCCCAGAGGTCCTGTGGATTTGTAGCCATAACATCCATGCATTCTGGATATTGCATCATTTTTCTTCTCTATATTCTCATAATCAGCCTAGCTAGGGATTTATCAATTTTGTTCATCTTTCCCAAGAAACAATTTTTGGCCTTACTCAATTTTTGTACTATCTGATCTTTTCTATATTGATATTTGCTTTTACCTTCTTTTTTTTTTGCCCAGTGTCAGGGCTTGAACTCAGGGCCTGAGCACTGTCCTTGGGCTTTCTCAAGGCTAGAGCTCTACCATTTGAGCCACAGCACCACTTCCAGCTTTTTTCCATGTATGTGGTACTGAGGAATCGATCCCAGATCTTCATGCATGCTAGGCAAGCACTCTACTACTAGGCCAAACTCCCAGCCCTTGTCATTATTTTTAAGTTCTACTTATTTGGGGTTTACTTTGGGCTTTGCTTTTTTGTTATTATTTATCTACTTCTTTTCATTTATGGGCGGTACTGGGATTTGAACTCAGGGCCCCACGCTTCCTAAGCAGAAGCCCTACCATTGAGCCACACACCTCCAGCCCATCTTCTATCCGATTAAAGGGTGACTTTTGGACATTGATTTTTGTCTCTTTCATCTTTTCTAGTAGAGGCACTTAAAGTATTTTCTTCTAAACAATGGCTAGCTCAAGCATGGCAAATTTAAATGTTTTCACTATCATGCAGTCTGAAATACTTCTTAATTTTCTTGGGATTTCTTTGATCCATAGGTTATATAGAACTGTATTGTTAGGTCTCCTAAATACGTTGGGGTTCCCCTTTCCCCCCTAGATAGTATTGTTACTGATTTCTCATTTAATTCCGTTTTACTCAGAGAGGATATTCTATTTTCTACAAATTCTGAATTCATCTCTCTCTATTTTTCTGTCACCCACACTGCCTCAAACATAGTGCATTATCTGGACTCTTTAAGCAAATTAATTTTAAAAAATAATTTGCCATTTTAAAAACTGTGCTAAGGGGGAGAGGTCATACAAATTATCTAGCCCTCAATTTCCGAAGTCACGACATTTACTTTTCCAAATACGTATCATCCAGCAATACAAATTGCACACTTACAGCTATGCCCTAAGTACTTCTGGTGGAAGGAATTTTGCATAGAATGATTTGGTGTTTTATCTCTTCCTCCTCCTCCTCCTCCTCCTCCTCCTCCTCCTTCCCTCACACTTCTTCCTCCTCTCCCTCCTCCAAAGGAAACTGTACCTTGGCTTTCTTCCACTCAGGGCTGGCTTTCTATCACTTGAACCACATCTCTACGTCCAGTTATTTTGCTGGTTAATTGGTGATAAGAGTCTTACAGACTTTCCCTCTCAGGTTGGCTTCAAACCTCACTCCTCAGATCTCAGCCTCACCCGTAGCTAGGATTACAGGTGTGAGCCACCAGAGCCCGGGTGTTTTCTCATCTTTATTACAACAACTTGTTATTTCACACAGACCCAGGGAAGCGGCCCAGTAACATACACTGAATACGATGGCTGAACTCAGGCCTGAATTCTGACTCATCCCAGGCTTGTGAGCTACAATCACATAAAAGCAAATGAGGACGCCTAGGACAAGCAGGCAGGTGTCCTGAGGTAGGCGTGGAGAGCCTTTTCTCCAGGTCTGGGCCCACAGCTCATGAGCACCTCCTGTTCTGGTGGCCCCAGTGACTGGCACAGCCGGCCTCTGCCTGGGTCATTTAGCACACACTGCAGCAAGGCTGTGATTTATGGGAGGTAGGAGAATAGTCAGATGAATAATGAGTCCGTGTAGCTGGAAGTGCTCCATGCCAGCTCCTGCAGGAGGAAACAGGGCTGGGGTTCTGCCGGGAGCAACGCTGGGCTGTGAGGGTTTCACAGAAGGCTGGGCCTTCTCATTCGTACCTCTGGCAGTGAGTTAGTTCTCTCTGCAGACACAGAAGTTAAGAGGTGAAGTGCTGGCATCTCCCTCCAGACACCCATCATCTTTATTACCCACAGTTTCATGGATCAGAATCAGGGTGACAGCAGGAATAGCTCATCTCGGCTTCATGAGTGTTAGTCTGGGGGTCTCATGAAGCCAGATGGGCCAGAGGGGCCAGAAGAGGCGTGGTGCTAGCAAACACCGTAATCAGGACTTTACACCTATGGTCCTTGGGGGTGGTCGTGCATGGGTACAGCCTGCCCTGTTTGGGCAAAGAGCACAGTATGTCTTCTGCCATGGGCTGGGTATGCCTGCCATGCAGGATGCGTCCCCTCTCCCCACTCTCACCTTGAACGTGGGAGCTGTGGGCATGGATGTCCTTTGTGGTCAGGCTGCTGCAGCTGGAAGTACTTACTAGCAATGGACCCCATGTTACCCCAGAAATGGTGGTGGGTTTGGATCCTAAGAAAGTGAAGGCCACTAGACAAGGCAGCTCCCTGGCTCCCTTCTTGTTCTGCGCATGACTGCAAAGACTGGTGTCAGCCATGCCCTGTGAAGCGTCGTCATCGTCGTGGTAGTGGTCGTGGTCGTCGTCGTGGTCGTCGTCGTTGTGGCTTCCCCCAATGCTGTGTAACCCACTAATCCTCCTCTTGAGGTCTATGTCTGAGACGAGGTGAGAGCCAAGAAAGTAAATTGTAGAAGCAACATTTAACATTAGGAAGTCAGTGTGAAGAGAGAGAGAGTGGAAACTATCTAGAAAAGGAAGATAGCCTTGGAATGCTGGGAGACCTCTTGACGCGCTGAGAACACGAAAACAATCCATCCTTCAGAGGCAACCACAGAAACACTGTGTGTCCCCAGGATGACACAAGGAGCAGACATAAGCAAGACAGACAACAAATCTCCTGCCGCCAGCTTGGAAGAGGCCTGATGGAGAAACCAAACCCCAGAATGCACTGCAACTTGCAAATACTAACACACTAGAGAGGGGTTTGTTAAAGTATGTTCCAAACAAGACAGAGAATGGAGAAGGGACAAGCCAGTGCCTGGGGCAGAATGTGCTGGCTGCTCATGAGAAAAAGCCACAGACTCTATCCCATCCACTCCTGGCCTCCTAAGCCAGAAGACAACCGGAAATGGAAAAAGTGAAGATCGGGAAGAGGTGGGATGTAATCTGAACACAGTCCCAGCAACACAGTTCTGGTGGGTGTCCTGGCTTCCTGGGTTTGCCAGCCAGCAGGTCTGGATTGGGGCCTGAGGCAGGCAAGCTCTTGAACCCAACCAAGAAGTCACTAGGAGTGGGTTTCAGGGCTTTGTCCCCAGTCAGCGCAAAAAGACATGCTCCTTGGCACAGAGATGGCTCTAAGCCAGCGGTTCAAAACCAGGGGCAGCTGTGTACTCTTCCCTTCCCATGACATACTAACCAAGGGAGATCATTTGGGCTATTATGACGGGGGGGGGGGCAGAGTCCAGAGGTGCTGTGACCCCACCCCCGCGCTCAGGGTAGACCTCCCCAACAAAGAAAGATTGAGCACAACATGTCAGCAGTGTTAAGTCTGAGAAAGCTCAGTTTATGTAGATGACTGTGGAATAAATGAATGAATGAATGAATGAGTGAGTGAATGAGGAAGAGCCCTGCTCTGGGCTCTGGGAACACACAGATGAGTAAGACTCAGTATTTTCCTGCAGATGGAAGAAGTTTGGCCATGACAACACAGGAGAGGTGAGAGGTAGATGCAGCATTCAATGTGCCTGATGCGTTTGGGGGTTCCCAAGTAATCCAGCGTGCCTGCCTGGCATAGAGTCCTCAGGGAGGGACAGCTGAAGACAGGCCTGGTAGCATGGAGCATCTCCAAGTCTTCCAGGCTGGGGTTCAAGCAAGGGGTCGGGCGTGTGTATGCTGTGGTGAGGTGGGCTTCACAACAATCTTGTATGTATTGGCTTTGCTGGCACCACGGCTCTCTCCTGCCACCCTCTGCCCACGGAGATGGCTGCCACTGCCTGAAGCGCTCCAGCGGCAGAATTGAGAAAGGACATCCAAACCTCCCGGGCTCCTATCTGCATCTGAGCTCCATGGCAAGTCTGATTTAATCACATCTGGAACATCAGACCTCCAGGCTTCCCCTGCAAAGGCAACTTTAGAACAGGTACTGAAGAGTGGAGAGAAGCAGGGTGGTCCAGGTGAGGACAGCCAGGGACTGGGGGGGGGGGCGGTGAGGGACAGTGCAGCCCAGGATGGGGAGGAGAGAAGGGCTCTTTCAGGGTGTCCAGGAGGCCTGCAGGGCAGAGGCTGGTCAGCACAGACCAGAAGTCCTTACCCACAGTGGTGAGGGTGGGATTTCAAATATTGGCCTTGCTTCAGAATGGAAGTAAGTAATATACGATTTAAGAAATCGTTCTCAAATCATTTGGATGCCTGTATGAGAGTCATTTGTGTGTTTAAAATTTTTCCTCTTAATGGGAATCAAAGCCCATGTACCTGGATAGAAGTGGAAATACTAAATTCCTGCTTTCCTGCCCTCTCTTACAATTAGGTGTGCTGGGATGAGTCAATCAGATGTGCTTATCCTGGATTTTAACCGATGACACAAAGCAGCAAAGGTGAAAATCGTGGTTCCTGAGTTTCTTTTGTTTGAGGCTGGCATGATACCAATTAAGCCACCGCTCCACTTTCAGCTTTTTGGTGGTTAATTGGAGATAAGAGCCTCACAGGCTTTCCTGCCCAGGCTTGGAACTGTGATCTTCACATCTCAGCTTCCTGAAAAGCTAGGATTACAGGTGTAGGCCACTAGTACCTAACTCTAATTTTTTAAAAAAATAACAAATAAGTCTTAAATCAGACGAACACTCCTGTAGCTGCAATTTCATTCATACTCTATAAACAGATGCTGAGGGAATGTAGTAGTTTCACCCCGACAGTGGCTATGACCCAGGGCTCAGGCACCTGCCAGTAAGGTGCTTCAGAAGCGAGAAAATGAGCCACGCAGACTGTGGAATCCTGAATGAGTCTGCTCTGAGCATGGATTTGCTTACTTCCTTGGTGAGCTGTTTGAATGCACTGCCTTTAATCTTGCCTTTCGATGGTTCATCTTCCTGTCACTATCCCCAAGGCAACAGAGCAGCTTCTACATCACGGCTGTTTGATTGTCCTCCCTGTCAGAGCATAAGATCTCCACAGTCTCCATCACAACAGCCACAGAGGGTTGGAATTGTGTGTGCATGCAAGCAGACCTACATCTCAACCAAGCCCGGTGGCAGAGAAAGGTAATCCAGAGAACAACGAAATAATTAGACAATAATTAAACCGAACCTTTACTTCATACCACAGTGTGAAACAAATTCCAAATAAAGTCATCATTTAAATGTGAATTGTGATGTGAAGTACAAGGTAAAAAAAGGGGCATGTATTATTAGGGAAGACAGTTTAAGATAGAGCATCAATGCCAGGAATACATGAATTTGAATATACTTTTTTTTTTAAACTTTTGAGTGAGAGAAAACACAAAGTTGGGGAAAGTTGCAATGTATGGAGCGTTAAGAGCTGGTTCTAGGTGGTTATTAAATCAGGCACAGGGGCTAAAGCAATCTCTTTCATCCTTCCATTCTTGTGCACAATGGCAAATTTACTTTAAGAACTCTTAACCCCAGACTCATATAACAAGGACCAGAAGCCTAGATACTGAACAAAGAGGAAAATGGCCCCAAACTTTGGCACAGCGATCATCTCTAGTATTAGGTTAAATTATTAAAAATTTTTAAATGACTCCAGATGCAAGTCCACCACTGCCACCATCAAGGGCAAAGGAAGCATTTAGGAAGGTGTAGAACCAGCAGGCATGGGCCTTAGGGCACAGCACCCCAGCTGAAGAAGCCAAGCCTGCATGTCTTGGATGAGCTGCCCAGCATCAAAAATGAGAAACAGTTGTGTTTTCCTAACAGAGACGGCAGCTCACTGGTGTGCACTGTTCTAGAATGTTCTGTCAAACAGGTCAGCTCCAGAAAAGGAAGGAGGGCAGCTTGGGGCTTCATAAAGTATTTTCTGGATCCAAAAGCCCCTCAGTCATCCTCCTCTTCTTTTACTCTACCATTGATATCATCTCCCCATTTCCCCTCTCCTATTAAAGAAAAAAATAATGTAAACTGTGGGGAGCCGGATGGCACCTGTTTCCTGCCTCGCTCCTTGTAACTTATTTGGTATGTGAGTGCGAGGCCTTTACTCGTTACTAAGTATCAAGTTGCTCTTCAGTCTGCGCATGACGAAATAGGGCGTGACCAATCCCGAGTCTCAAAACGGCCTTAGCAACAGAGTAGCCAATGGTAGAGAGCCCCTTGTTCCTTGAATGTATATAAGCAGCTGCATTTCCCTGCCCAGCCCCTTTTCGCTTCCTGCTCTCCCTTCAACCAAAAGGCTCTCCATTAAAGTATGATTTGAGAAGAATCCTCGAGTGGTGGTCGTTCTTCCTCGCTGGTCGAGGAGCTCACCACAACTGGTGCCGAAACCCGGGACCTTGGGAAGACAGGGCGACAAGCGAAAAGGCCGAGGAGGATTCAGAACTCAACATACGGAGAGGAGACGTCGGTAAGAATCAGCCTGATCAGCTGAGATCCCCAGGCATGCTGTTTCTTTGGGTACAATTCTGGGTGCTTGCTGTTGTCCTTCCTTTGTGTGTGCTGCTGGTGTGTTTTTATTGCATTTGTCTGCGTTGCGGCAGCTCACAGATTAAGAGAGCCAGTAGGACATTGAGGAAGCACCAGGATAGTCTCTCCGAGGCAGAATCAAATGGGGAGGAAAAAGGTAGGCCAAAGAGAAAAGGGAAAGAAAATAAAAAAGGGAGATTTTATGTCAAAGAACAGAGGGTGGACGCACCCTTTCAAGATACCGGGCAGGAGGGAGATAAGGAGGACCAAGGCATAAGAACAATGGAGCCGCCCCCAGGGCAGTCTTACCCGGACCCGGGCAGGTTTCAACATTTACAAATAAGGGAGTCTAGAGATGAGGAGCTAAACGATTCAAATGAGGAGTTAAGCAACTCAGATGAGGAAGTGACTAACAATTCAGATGAGGAACAGGACCCGAAAGAGGGAAAAGGCTTGGAGGAGGCGGCTGCTAGGTATAAGGAGGATAGGTATGGAGTTCAACGACCTCTTCTGGCCGGAGTGTCTAAAGGAAATGAGCAAGAGAGAGCCATGCCCTCTGCGCCCCCGCCTTATCCTGTGGCGGCGGGAAAAAGTCATTTCATAAAAGGAAGCACGTGGTCCCGCCTGGTGGCTGCGTTCCCAGTTTTTGAGAGCCTAGTTACCCAGGAAAGGACCTTTGAACCAGTCTCCTATAAACAGTTAAAGGATTTGATGGAGGCAGTACGTAATTATGGAGTTGCGGCCAATTATACCACTGCCTTGCTTAGAAGACTAACTGTTAATGCTATGACACCTAATGATTGGTATGAGGTCGCGCGGACATGCCTCGATTATGGACAGTTCCTTGAGTTCAGGTCTATAGTTATGGACAGAGCTCAGGCTCAATATAGAGTAAATGTACAAGAAGGGCGGCCCGAGTGGACTGTGGACATGCTCCTAGGGCAAGGACAATGGGCTGCTGATCAGACAAATTTCCCCTGGGATGTTTATAAGCAAATAAATGAGGTTTTTTACAAGTCCTGGAGGGCAATCCCAAACAAAGGCCAGGTCACTGGCAGCCTCACCAAAGTAAATTTTTTAATTTTAAATAGTGATGATAAGTCAGCAGCAGATAGACATGCTGCCCAAAACCCTAAAATTATAACTGAGATGGTTAAATGGAAGGATGTTATTACAAATAATTGGTGCGAACCGGATCCCGTAGTAAGGAGATCCAGGGGAGCTGTTTGTGTTTTTCCACAGGAGCAGGAAACACCGCTTTGGGTCCCATTGCGATTGACGCGAAAGGTGGAAGGAGAACCCGAGAAAGGCCCTGACGATGAAGATTATTCTCATGTTGGTGGCAATACTAGCAGATCCAGTGATGGCCCAGGAGAGGATTTTGTGGGCGCTGATGAAGACCTTTCCATTACCAATGCCCGTGACTAATGCTTCTAGGACAATGGACTGATTAGTTTGAAAATCTAACCACTCAATTAAGATCAGAAATTATGTTAGTTGATAGGACCAGGATCACAATAACAGCAGAACAAGTTTTGGACTGGGTAAAAAAATTCCCTGTCGTTTGTAAAGGAGTGGGCTGGGCTGGGAGTGTTTGTTGCAGCCTGTTGTGGGCTCTGTATTTTTGCCTCTGGTTGCTCTGTTGCATGAGATCTCGCAATAGAAGGGATAGAGTACTAATTGCTCATGCACTCACTGCCTTGTAGCAAGGACACTCTCCCCAAAATTTGGCTTGCAGCTTTAAAAACCAACTAAAAGGTGTCCTGTACTGCCTTTGCACCCTCGAGACCTTAGTCTATTGCACGAGGAATAGGAGTACAGGCAGCCAAGAGTTGTGAAATGTTGGACAAAGTACCACTCCTGACCCTAACAGGTTAGGGAGAGCATGTGCGTCAGCATATGGGTCTGCGCCCCTAGCCCATCTCCACAAAGGGGATAGAGGGCCTGGAGGGGAGGGATCCAGGGTTGGCCGCCTGGGTCACTCCTCTAGAATGGGACCTCAAGTTTTACTTTGGAGGACAGCACCTCTACTCTCTTCACAACAGGTATGTTGACTTGCTGCAACAAAACAAGAAAGGGGGAGATGTGGGGAGCCGGATGGCACCTGTTTCCTGCCTCGCTCCTTGTAACTTATTTGGTATGTGAGTGCGAGGCCTTTACTCGTTACTAAGTATCAAGTTGCTCTTCAGTCTGCGCATGACGAAATAGGGCGTGACCAATCCCGAGTCTCAAAACGGCCTTAGCAACAGAGTAGCCAATGGTAGAGAGCCCCTTGTTCCTTGAATGTATATAAGCAGCTGCATTTCCCTGCCCAGCCCCTTTTCGCTTCCTGCTCTCCCTTCAACCAAAAGGCTCTCCATTAAAGTATGATTTGAGAAGAATCCTCGAGTGGTGGTCGTTCTTCCTCGCTGGTCGAGGAGCTCACCACAGTAAACCACATTCAATCTTCCCCTCCCCCCCTTTTTTTGCAGTGAGGTAGAGCAGAAAGCAGTAACTATGTACCCTGACATTTGCTTGGGGACCGAGACTCTAAACTGATGGCATGAGCTATCTGGTTAGACATCAAATTACAATTAAATCTTCCTCAAATTCTCTGTTGTCCTGGTAACAGCTCTTACACAGAGAGAACACGAGAGAGCAAGACTGCCCAGAAGAGTCTGGAAGGAAGGTGTGTGTGCTTATTAAGGAATTCTTTCTGAGGCTCAGAACCACACAAGCCATGCCAGGTGGCAGCATGGTTTGAAAAAGAAAACACATACACATCAACAAAACAAAAACATACCTCCTACCGGCTATTTTATTTGGGTAAGGTATTTTGGGTTCTGCTAGGTATATTAAAATAAGATATTCTATGCTTATACCCTGAAACTACTGACAAATAGTATTTTAGACAGATTGCAAATCCTCTTAAACACACTTGACTCTGACAGATGCTTGCATAGATGTGGAGTAGCTGGGGGAGTTTTTAAGCAGTGTCCATTGGTGTGCATACCTAAAAGTATTTCTATTTCCTGGAGTTCATTTCGATAAGATTTATTTTATATGATCAGATAAACATAGGCATTGTGCCTTTGTGTTCCCTTCCCTAGAGTATCCCACCTTGGTCTCACTGTGTGTGAATGCCTACAGTCCTATAGAGCATAAAAGTGGTTTTAAATGAGTTATACTACTTAGAAATTAAGGCTAATCATAATGATTTGCTTTAAAAAAATATCAACAAGAAAAAGAAAGCCATAAGCCTAAGAAAGCAGCTTACCTCTATTTGATGGTAGCCAAAATACTTAAATCCTTAGTTCTTATCCTGACTCTCTCCATTTGGTAAAGAAAGACTTTTGACCAGACACTGGTGGTTCACACCTGTTAGCCCAGCTACTCAGGAGGCTGAGATTTTAGGATTGAGGTTCTAAGCCAGACTGGGCAGGAAAGTTCAGGAGACTCTTATCTCCACTTAACTAGCAAGAGGCTAGTAGTGGTGCTATGGCTCAAGTGGTAGAGCGCTAACCTTAAGCAAAACAAAACAGCTCAGGGACAGTGTCCAAGCTCTGAGTTCAAGCCCCATGACCTCCCCCGCCCCCCAAAAAAAGACTTCTGAGTGTACAGAAATGATAACTCACAACTCCTGCGAGATGATGTTTGCGGCACCAACAAAGAAGGAAAGAACATTTTAAGTAGCCTTCATTTTAATTTTGGTGTTAACAGATTTTTTGCAAGAAGAGTCTGAATACGAATCAGCTTCATTTTTAAATCCTGAAGCAGCACATAAGGCTCCACTCCAGTCAGAAGCAATTTTAAAAAGCCTGGAATAGCGAGCGAGAGAGCGAGAGAGCGAGAGAGCGAGAGAGCGAGAGAGCGAGAGAGAGAGAGAGAGAGAGAGAGAGAGAGAGAGAGAGAGAGAGAGAGAGAGGGAGAGAGGGGGGGAGGGAGGGAGGGAGGGAGGGAGGGAGGGGGAGGGGGAGAGAGAGAGCACACTATGGAGATCTCAAATAGTACAGTCTTTTACAAAGACTATGTCAAAGCCCAACAAAACACAAGGATTGGGTACATCCACATCCAAGGTGGGGGGGGACGGGGGAGGTGAAGCCAAAGGGAAAAGGATGGACAAATGAAGGAGGAAAGGGAAGAGATGCAGTCAAGAATTCACTGTATATACCACAAAATTAAGGGTGGGTGGAAAGGGAGTTTGAACATTGAAGGGGGTAACACTGACCAAACAATGTATTCAGAAGCTGCTTTGTTAAATGGTACCTCTGTTTACTCTACCTAATGATTCTCTCTCTCTCTCTCTCTCTCTCTCTCTCTCTCTCTCTCTATATATATATATATATATATATATATATATATATATATATATATATATATATATATATTAAAGGAGATACAGCTGTCATGGTTAAGGTACAACAATTTGTGTGAGGTATTTTGGGTACAGTATATTACTACAACAACGAGGGACAGATTTCCTCCCCAAGGGTCAAATTTCAGTCTCTGGTTGGCCATGGAGGCTAAGTAGACAAAGCAACCATTTATAAGACTTTCTCTTCTCAGGGTCTTTGTGAAGGGTCCTTAAGGACCTCAGAGACTCCTGACAACATAAAATAATGTAAGAATCCTGGAAATGACCCAAAAGGGTCATGTCTCTGAGCACAATCCCCACAGAAGAACCGTGGCAACTCAGATTTCTTGCAGGTAGTGTTTTAAAGTAGACTTCACCCTCTTCTCCCAGTCTCTAAGAAAGTTGCTTAATGATGCATAAAACTAATTATTATAAAATAAGACCACGTCTGTATGGCAGCTGATCACTATGTGGAAAATCACACTTTTTCATGGCCTATTTTCTTTTAAAACGCGTGCCCTTTCCCCATCCCTAATGCATTCTGTATATGTAAAATAAATACTCTTCGCAGCAGGGCCCTGGCTCGCAGGCCTTAAAACCTAATAAAAGAGTCCTGTAGTTTAATGGTCCTTAAATGCTCAACATCTTTTCCACTTAATGTAAAATCCATCTGATCTAATAGCTGTGACTGAATTATAGATATATAATTTTTTTTCTATTAAATGTTAATCTTCTGACTTGGCAGGGCAATAGAGGCTCTAAATTATTAAGAAGGCAATAACCTCTCTAAACTCCTTCCGGAATTCACAATATTCTCAGGATTATTATCATGCATGCACGTGCGTGCGCGCACACACACACACACACACGCTACAAAATATAAAATACACAAAATGCACAAAATAGAAAACAGAAATCTGGCCCATGAAGTACAATTTGATGGCAAATTGCAATGACAAAGAGCCTCTTTATTGATGTCTCCCATTATTTCAGTGAATGGTGAACATGTATGTATATATTAACATGTTTACACATAGGTGGCAGAAATATATATGTATATATGCAAGAATGTATGTATCACTAGAGAAGCAGTCTGCACAAGCCCTTTATTTACTTGACATTCCTGTTTTCTTCCCTTCTTGGTTGACTTCATTCATCATCTGTGTTTGTTCATGCAGGCATAAATGATAAAAAGTCTTCTGATGCAGAAAAGGTGTCACATGGCCAGCTATGCTAAGCATAAGCACTCCACTGCCTGGGGAATTCTCTCATCTTCTGGGGTGACATCTCTGCCGCAGCTTCCTCTTCCATTGTCACCAAATCCACACATTCATGATGTGCTTGAGCCAAAGGCCATCACATGCAGTCACCACTAGAAAGCATTGCTAGAAGCAGGCTGAGATTTTCCCAGGAGGGCTGGTCTCCATCCCTCTGCTACAAATGGTTCAAGGCCAAGACATGAGAAAGAACTGAACTTTTCGGCAGCATGTTTCAGATCTGGCGTAGCCGGGGCCCTCACTCGTTTCTTCACCTTGACACACAATGTATGTTATGGTGCAAACTGCCTTTACACGTCAGTAGGGTTGTGAAAATTTCACTTCCATGTGGGGGCCAGCACTAAAATGTAGGAGATTTTTTTTTTTTCCTCTGTGAGACTGTGTGGCTGTGGTACATGTTGACAGCATAGACAATGCTATTCTAGTCTGTCTGTTGAAGAGATGCCGCCATGTGCAGAAGAAAGAAAGATCTCTGCAGGCTGCAGAATCCAGTGATGAAGTCAGGCAGGCAGGCACCATACTGACAGCATGAAAAGAAGCTGAAAACAACTGGGATCTAAACCCTAGCTCTGATAGACATAATCACAGTGAGCATCCAAACCCAGAAACTCCTCCCTCTCCTGCTTTGAAGAAACTGAGCATAAGCACAGGAGCCTGTTGGGCAGGGGAGGGAGGCATGGAAGAGCCATGGCAGAGGCAAGCATGGTCACCTCAGGAACTGCTCAGACTCTAAAGCTGCAAGACATTAAAAAAGAATGGGCCAATGCAGTTAAAATGACAAGAAACAATCATTTAAAACTTGATTAGGGGCCAGAGAAAAGGTATACATGAAAACATAAGTGATAAGAAAGACTGCAAACCAGCTTGCTGTCACTAGGACAGACTACTTGAAACAACCAGCTTAGAAGGAGAGTTCAGAGCTTTCCATCTATGGCTATGTGCAGCCTTTTGATCTGTGAGAGGCAGCATATGGAGGAAGGAAGCTGTTCATCTCATGGTGGCCAGGAAGCAGGGAGAGAGGAAGGGGCCGTGGTGTCAAAGTCCCCTGCAAGGGCACAAGGGCACAATACAGCCAATGTAATCAGGCTCTGCCTCCTTAGTGACCCCTGGGCTTCTGGGGGACATTTAGGACTCCAAGCAGTAACAAAGACTAAGCTAAAATCATCTGGAATTTTAGAATACAGAGACAGATGGCGGTTACAGACATCACATGCTATTAAACTTATAGTATTCACTGTATGCATAGTGGACTTTAATAGTTGTTTCTTGGGACCACTTGCAGGAACAAAAGGAATGAGCTTTCCTGGAGAGGTAGGCATAGTTGGAGGACCAAGGACAGCTCGCTTCCAACATCTGCATCAACTACTCTTCTTCAGATCTCAGTCTTTAAACACGGAAAGGCAGGGGCCACTTATCATCTGTTTTCTACGTTCTGCTTATTTAATAACTGAAAAGCTTTCATGGCTGGTGTCAGGGACACAGCATCTGCCTTCCATATCAAGGCAGTGGGACAGCCAAATGGTTTATAAGGATGTTCAAAACAATAGTCGACAGAAAACATTTTATTGAAGGCTGAAGACAAAATATGCATAGGGTTCCCTTTCCACCGTTAAGGAAAATACACCAGGGAACCTAAGATCAGTTGGGAATTTGGTTCCACTGTGGAACTTCAATGGGCGACCCAGAGCCCAGGCAGCAGAACTCAGGATGACAGACAACAGTAAGTACAATGACGACACAGACCTCACAGCTGTACCCCATTGACCCAGAGAACTCAGAAGTCAACCCAACTTGATGTCACTGTTGTTTCTATTTGGCATAAGCAGTCATTTGATGGTCCCTCCCCCCTTGTACAAAGATGGGATTGATTTTTAAAAACTAAGTTCAGGAAACTCAAAGGTGATCATTTAGAACTTAACTCAACTAAAATGACCCTATTGTTCAGTGATTTGCTTGTAGTCAGATTAGTCATTTTTAGTCTGAATGAAAAAATTTTAAAGCAATAAGACTCGTAAACTTCAATTCCTGAGATATGGTTAGTAGAAATAGTTACTATAACCATGTCTGACTTTACTATTTTGCCAACTATATTTTTGCAGTTCACTGTATTATTGCATTTGGGGCTATAAAACCCTAAATTCTCTGATGCAAATTTTGTGGGAAACTTGCATTTCACATTATTAATCTCACTAGTACAACTTTTGTATAAACAAACATGGAATGTGCGGTGTGGAGTGTTCATGCATGAGTTCCAATATACCAGAGTAGCAAATGTCAAAGTCATGGCAAAAAAAAAAAAAAAGTGTAGTTTTTGACGTTTTCAAAAACCTAGCATACCATTTATCATTATTCTCATTTTAAATACCATGGCAAGAAAAGTAGAAATTTAGACACTGTTAGAAAATTAAGACATTGTTATAGAGATTATGAGGCAATCACTTCTTATAAATTCCTAAAGTATCTTGCCCCTGCCTGTTCTTAGTTGAAATGTAATTTAGTACTTCAAATGACATTTATATGAAAATAAATTTATTTCAAAAGACATAAAAGAGGGAGGGAAGGGGTAACAAAAAGAAATGTACTCTTTATCTGACTTATATAACTATAACCCCTATGTACATCACCTTTATAATAACAGTAAACTTTTTAAAAGACATAAAAGTTATTAGCATAATAAGAAATAAAATCCATGCTTCTGAAGGAAGTGCCTTAATAAAGATATGACTTGGCCAGCCAGGTCCTCAAACTATACTAGGGATGAGGACCAATTAAGACCTGAAAAGTATTTAATCCTCTGAAAAGTGGCAACCAACCAATTAATCTTTTTCTGAAGATTTCAGCCTAACTCCTCTTTTTATGGATCTACTTAGATGGCTCATGTTTGATTAGAAAGTCAAACATTTAAAAACATGTAGTTGATGCAGGGTGAAGTGTAAAGTTGTTTGCTTAACTATAAAACGAACATACACAGGATATAACATAGAAAAACTCGGTAACATACATCTCTAATTAAAAACAAAAACCTAGGGACAGAACACAATGTACTTTATTTTCATTGTACTAGCAGAACAAGACCCGGAGAGGCACAGAGGGCACAACGAAGGCCAGGCAGCCAGGCGGGAAGGCCAAGGGTGGTCAGTGCTGGTGCTAGCACACAAGGCCCTGCCGCATCTGGATGATCTGCAGTAGGGCCGCCTGGACGTCCTCGTCCATGTGACCCTAGGGGGAAGAAGACAGCAGAGAACAGCCTTGTGTCACCATCATGGAAACAAGAATTCCACAGACAACGGCTTTACCCCGGGGTCCAGAGACCCGTGCTTCACTCAGGCTAAACCACTCGGATCAACCACGGTGACAGGAAGGTCACTGCACACGAGGCTCCTGACATCCATAACCAGAAATGTGGGCAAAGCTTGCATGCTCTCTCCGCTTCCACCTCTTTTTCTCTCCCCCACTCCTCTCTCTGCTTCCCTCTCCCCGCCATCCTCCCTGTTCCTCACAGCATTTCCATTGACCTCAAAGTTTGCTTTAAAAATCTGTTATGAGAGCAGGATGCTTCGATTTCAAGCATTAGCCACTCTGAGGAGCCAAAGGCAGGCATGCTCGGATGCCAACTGCTTTGGTTGTTTCCTTAGGACTCGGGAGAAGATGGCATTGAATTTCCAAAGAGATCACTGTACCGGGCGGCAAGGCCTCCCCATGACAAAAGTCACCCTCCCTGGTCTTGACCAACACCAAGCTTCCTGTCCTTTCCTTCTATTGCCGGAGGCCCCATCTTTCTGTCACTAAACCTTTCTGTCCCAACTTCTCTTCTCTCTGCTTGCAGGCAGCTGTGGACAACCCCATCTGCCACCTGGCTCATAGCCAATTCTTTATCACCTACAGAAAGGGCGGGACTTTCAGTGTGAGAACTGGGTGTCATAAATTGTTTTATTATTTTACCTAGGTCTTTTACTTTAAAGCTTTCCCTTAATAGCCTTCTTTGTTCCCTTCTTCTGTTTCTCTCTTTCTTGGAGGGGGATATTTGCCAGGTAGGTGCTCTCTGCTGAGCCACACCTCCAGCCTCCCCCACCTTTTACATTTTTTTTTTTTTACCAGTGACTGAGATAGGGTTTTACTTTTTGCCACATTTTCTGATTCCTGCTGTAGGTGGGGTGAAAATCATGTGCCACCACACCCAGCTTCTTCCTTTGAGATGGAACCTCCTAGGCTTTTTTGTCTACCCCATTTCAGATTCCCACACAGCTGGGATGACAGACGCAGACTACAGCATCCAAGTACTGGTAGTGGAGTCTCTCAGACTTTTTGCCCAATTAACTTCACACTGTGATTCTCCTGATCTCAGCCACCTGAATAACTAAGATTACAGGGGGGTAAGCTACCTTGCTTGATTCTCTTTTCTTTCTGAACAGAATGGCCTGATACATTTCAAATCCAAATAAGTCTTATTGTCTCTCACTTGTCATTCTAACGTTTATCTCTTTAGCACATCTGCCTCAAGAGCTCATTCCTAGAGCTCTGGGGATGCTGTTCATACAGTTTCTACAGAACATTAACACCGAATCCTATTGATGTAAACATTTTCTTAATATGACTTCTTAAAAATGGTTTTCTCAGCATACCCCTCAAGAAGAGAACTAACAATCTTAGGTCTGAAGCTCAAAATCAATAATATCAGTTACCTTTTTAGTTATTCTAATTCTTCGCACTCCCTGCTTGTCATTTGCATGCCTTTCTGGTATTCTCTGCATTGCAAGAAAACCTCGCAGGCAATCAGGAAACATATGATGCCCTTGCACCTCCCCCTTCCTGCCTTTGCTGATGGCCACATGTGACTGTCAGGGTGCTACCTCCAGCTACAGCACTGTTAACAGGCACCACCATTGTGTGTTGCCAAACTGTCTAAAGAATGAGTGACAAGCAGATGGTGACAACACTACATTTAAGATGTGTTTCCATATAAGCTTTGTAATTTTTCTGGTAAATATGCAAGCCACGATGAAAAGAAACACAATTATTTTTAAATAAGCATATGGGGTACAGTTACTGTCAATTACTGTCACATAAATTTACTGAAAAAATAAAACCGCATTTTGTTTTCTCTCAAACAGTAGCCTTTCCAAAGGAGCAACTGCTCTTTACCTGGGCAGCACTCAGAAGGTGCGTCCTGTAGATTGCGATCACTTCTTGGTGCTGTCTGTCAGCATCCTAGGAATGTGGAGAGACGGACAGATCAGAATAGCATCATTCACCTTTTTCTGATCCCAAGACACTGAGTCTGAAGCTACAGAACACAGCATTGTTGTTAAGCAACAACACTCTTCTTAAGAGTGAATCAGAATTCCCTAATCTGAAATGGAATAAACTTTTGTAACAAATGCATGGGGATATTCCTGGTGAAGCCATGTCAGGTATCCCAAGTCACATGACATTGCTGCCCCAGTTTACCTATGCTGCACAAATTAGTCCCCGTCACTCAAGAGTGTGAGGCCCACCCCGCCTGTCACTCACAGCCAGCTGCTGCTGCAAAGCCTTTACTTGGTGCTGCAGGGTGTCGACCAGCTGGCTCTGCCGCTTGCTGGGGCTGCCACTGGTGTATGTGAGCTGAGAGAGGCCATTGAGTGCTTGCTTTAGTCTCTCCACATCATTGAGCAGCTCGGTTATCTTTTGAAAGTGACAGAAAAAAAAAGGGCACAGTATTCATTGCTAATAAGCATCTATACAAAGAAACCATTCTTTATTTGAGCTATAAACTTACCTTTACAAATCAGAAGACTGCCAAGATTATAGAAAACAGTATAGACAATGTGTAAGTAGAATAATATCTTGAGTTAAATTCTCCACAATAAATTTCCTACAAAGGTATTATCAAGTTAAAATAAATGCCATGTACAGTCTCAGAGTTGAGCAGAATTGATTCTCCTTACTTTTAAGCAGTAGGTAAGGACCTGTGAAGTACAGAAACTGTGGGAAACGTTTAGAAGGGCAAGTAAAGGAGCCTGGCTCAGGTGCATCTGGAATGGATTTATGAGTCTAGTTCCTTTCAGTTGTATGATCAATAAATGGCAGTGTGCAGAAGAAGAAATTAGTAACTTGCCACTCTCATTCTATACAACCATACTCCTACCTTCCACATAAGCTGAAAAGCTTTAAATTCTAGATCTTACTCTTACAGGAAGATGTGCCAGAGGTTAGTGTTGAACCTGTCCAGAGAGGAGGGCTGGGCCTGGACTTGTCTACTGAGGAGGACAAAGGCATCTCTAATTACTCACGAATGGGGAGAGCTGCAGTGAGTCTTCACCTCCAAATTCTATGTGTCAAAAACCACAATTGAGTATTCTGTAAACTGTGCCATGAGAATGTCATAAACCCCAATCAACCAGGTAATCTGAACTTGGTAACGTCAATGCTTCATATGGATGGTAAAGCCAAAACAAAGGGGGCCTTTTGGAAAAGGAACCACTTAAGTGTAGAACTCAGGAAGGAGAACGAGGGTCTTCAGAACCCACAGGAGCTGACACAGAAAGGAGGGAAAGGTAAAGGGATCACTGTGCAGAAAGATTAAGAGGAGAAGGCCCAAGGTCTCAGGGCTCCTGTACGGGTACCACTGTGTGCCAGGACAAGACTGGACACTCCCCAGTGGCTTGATTTAATGCAGCCCGCACAGGGCTTTATTCCTCCCTTCCCCTGGCTCTCCAGACACCATAAACCATCAGGTAAGTGAGTCTCAGGTCTCCCTTCTGGACCAGCTGAAGGAAAACTGTTTTTGTGTACTTAAATTCAGGATTTTTTGCAAGTGACAGTCAAACTGGAAAGGTGACTCTTGGCCAGGCTTTTGTAAGCCTGACTGTGGGACAAAGTCTCCTATTCTGGCAGTCCTGATCTGAGCTTTCCAATCTTAGTGTGCAAACTTTACCCTTACCTTATTGTCTTTGGCTTCGATCTGCTGCGCAGACTCGTGGATTCTCCTCTGTAACTCTGAGATGGTAGTTAGGGACTTATCACACCGCTCTTTCTGGTCCTCAATCTCCTGCTCAAGGCTGCAGTGTAGCGACTCCTTCTCCTCTCTCACTAATAATTTCTTCTTTTGGGCATGCAAAACCTCCTCACACACTTCTTCATATTTCCGGTTTAGGTTGGCCAGTTTTTCATTCAGGTTGGAGACCTGGGCCTCCAGATCACCTTTTGTTGCCTTATATTTAGATAAATCCACCACTTCTCTTGTCTCTAGTTTCTTTAATGCCTGTTTGGTACTCTGAACCTCAGTCTGGAGCTTGGAGACCTCTTCTGTTTTATTTTGGCTTTCCTCTTCCTTTTCTCTCAAGCTCGCTTTCATGATCCCAACCTCCTTCTCAAAGGCTTCCTTAACCTGCAAGTGTTCTGCCAGGGGCACAGAAGAGTTCCTCTGATTGTCTAACTGCTGCTGCAGCCGGCTCACAGCCTGCTGCTCCTTCTCACAGCACCGCTGCTTGCTCTTCAGCTCTTCCTTTAAGTCCTCAATGGTGCTGTTGAGAGACTTTTTCAGGGCTTCCACCTCTTCCACTGGGACATGCTGCTTCTGCATTAGACTCTGTGTGGCAAGGATCTCGGCTGTCTGTTTGGCCTTTTCATCTAGTAGCTTCTCTTTCTCATTCTTCACTTGGGTGTATTTTTGTGACAGATCTTTCAACTGTTTGTTTAGCTCTTCTGTTTTTCTGCCTAATGTTCTTTCTGCTTCCCGGGCATTCCCCAGCAGAGCATGCGTGTCCTTTAACTCCTTCTGAAGAGTGACCATCTCCTTCTTGAGCCTGCTGTTTTCCTGCTCACTTTTCTTGGCCTCTTCTTCTCTGACATGGCACTTGTGTGTCTGCTCCGCTAACTGCTCTTTCAGTTCTTTCTCTGTTGCTTTGAATTTCCGCTCACACTCTTCAAAGCTGATAATAGGCGTGTACTTCAGCCTAATACATTCTTGTATTGTGTCCAGCTCCTTCTTCTGGGCCTTGATTTCCACGTGCAGTGTCAGGATCTCCTCCTGGCCTTGCTTGTAGTCAGCCAGGACAGCAGCGTTGGCTTCTCGTGCCTCCTTCAGCCTCTGATCCATGGCCCTCAGCTTGGCCTCATGTTCATCCAGGCTGATGTACTCGGCTTTCATTTGATTCTGAGTGTTTTCCAGGTTCCTTTTAAGGGTTTCATTCTCATCTCTGACTTTTACAAATTCCTGATTTATATCTTCAAATCTTTTCTTCACATCTGATAATTCTCTCTTAGTTTTCTCCAGTGTGCTGTTTAATGTGCTTTTGACCTCTTCATGGGTTTTGACTGGCACATACTGGAGGTTCAGAGACTTTTTCAAACCAGTGTTTTCAGACAGGAGTGTGCGAATTTTTTCTTGGTCTTCGCCATACTTTCTGTTAAGTTCAGAGAGCTGATTTTTAAGTTCAACAAGGTTGGATTTCAGAGCCCCGAGCTCCTTTTCATGTCTCTCAGGGGATATGAACACAGTTTCCAGGCGGGTAACATGCTTACTTAACCTGTCATTTTCCATCTGCAGTTTCTCTGTTTCCAACTTCTTTTCTGTATACTTCTGTGTGGCATCTGAAAGCTTTTTATTCAAATCATCAATGTTCACATCATGAGACTTTTTCATTTCTTCGCTGACTTTCAGGGGAACATAATGATTCTTCATCTCCACTGTCAGGTCATGAACTTGCCGGCTGAGGAGCTGACTATCCACACCCGCCCTCTCCAGCTCCCTCTGGAGGGCCTGGTTTTTCAGTGTCAATTCAGTGACCTTTTTCCCCAACTCCCCAGACTTCTGTTCCCACTGGCGTTTGAGCTGCTCGTGCTCTTCTGGCCGGACATGCTCGGCCAGCTGGCCCTTCATACTCTCCAGCTCTCTCTTCAACTGTCTGACTTCACCAAGTGACTTCTCACGTTCTCGTTCAGCCTCCACTAGTTTTTTGGCTTTGTCATTCACCTCACTTGATAATGCGCTCTTCATGCTTTCGAATGTTTCTGTAGGAACGGCAAGGGCCACCTGTGCCTGCAGGTGCTTCACCTGGCCCTCCACCTCAGCCACCTTCCTCCCTGCCTCTTCTCGCTCCACCCTGTACGTGCTTCGCTCCTTCTGCAACCACGCCGTTTCCTCCCTCAGCCGGCCTTCCTCCCGCCTCAGCTCTTCCACCAGCCTCTCACTTTGTCTCATCTGGTTCCGGAGTTTGCCCACCTCCACGGAGGCCCCTTCATACTTGAGCTTCATATCTTTCAACTGGTCCTTCAGTTCCTCCAGGGCCCGGGGGTTCCCCGAGGCGGCTTCACTGGTCAGATGCTCCTTGAGGGCCAGAAAGTGGGTCTGCATTTGCTTCACTTTCCCCTCAGACTCATACATCCTCTTCTGTACGTCCTTCAGGGCATCTTCCAGCTGCTTGATCTGCTCATCGGAGTCCTCTTTGACCCTTTCACACTCCAGGGCCAAGGCTTTGCACTCAGCCACCTTGTGGGCCAGTTCGTTTTGGAGCTTAAGTCGGTCTTGTTTCGCTGAATCACAGAAGGTCCGCATGGCTTCCAACTCTCTCTTTAGAATCTCACTTTCAGAATAGGAAGTCTGACTAGGGGGAGCCAGTTCCAGTGGTCGTAACACAGACCTGCTCTGCACCTGGGCTGCCGTGCCTGGAGGAGTACCCTGAAAAGGGAAGATGGCATCAATGGAGGTACTAACAGTAATAAATTACAGAAATGTACACGTTTCCACCCTGTATGGAGGGAGAGAAGGAGGGAGGAGTCAGCACAAAACAGTTCTGACATGAATCTCCCTCACCTTGTGAGGGTTCTATTCACTTCATGTTCTCTTAAGCCTACTTCTGACAGAACAAAGAAAGGTAGCTCTGGCTTCTGGGTTCTACTGAGTTCAACCCTACCAAGCTCTATTCACTACATCTATACTTTGTTACTTGTATCTAGAACTCCAGAGTCTAAAGTAAGCCATCAGAGCCCTGAATAACTATACTGCGATTTCAAATAGGCAAATAATTTCACAGAATTACTTACTGCTAGACTTCTAAAAAAAATAATAACAGTTTCTGAGTAGCCTTACCATCAACTCCAGCACAGTGCTCTAGAAATTTAGAAAATATCCCCCAAATAAAGGGAGCTACCATGAGAGGAGTCAGGGGAATGCCAGTCAACTCACAGAAGAGGTGGTGTTCTCTCAGGAAGACAACTGAGAATTTAAGCATAAAATTTGATGGTTACTTTGCTCTATTAATCAGTGCTCACAAAAAGAAGCAGAGTAATTCTGGAGTGAAATCATTCAGAAAGTAACATACAATCCTGAAAGAGACAGCCCGTAACTGCTCTATGGCCCCTGCACAGCCAGTAGATGTATCTTACGCATGTAATTTGTCAACGATAGCAGCCCACGGTGAGCCCCTGCTACTGGAGAGCAGGGCTCACATTACAACTGTCAGCTGGACAAAGGCTGCCCTCCTCTGCACAGGGAGGAAGCAAACAGATGCCATGGAGCCATTTCCTAGCCTTGCTGCTTCTGAATTGTCTCTTAACTCATTCGATATTATAGACTGTAATTTGCCAAATTACACCACATCTTCCATGCTCATTACAACAGAGCATGTCTCCAATCTTCTTAAATACTGGTCACTTGAAGACCACTCTGTCCACGTCGACACTCAGAATTGAGCCCTAGGTCTGCTCATTCTGCCTGGGGAGGAGGCCAGACAAAAACAGTCTCTAAAGCCCAAGTAGATATCAGTTCTGCAGGCTGCTGAAGGTGCCAGAAATGCAAGCCTGCATCAATTGGAAAATAAAGATGAGAAAGAGATAAACAGGTAAGACAACCAGCTAACATGTTACCTCTTAGAAGCTTAGTTTTGGTGTCTCTGAGATGAATCTCCAAGACATAGAATATATATTTAATTATAAAAGAAAATATACTTCAAAGCTAATACAGATTGCTTTGAAAAGATCCTATGTCTTCTCCTTTATACGGCAAACATGAGGTGTTAACTGGGCTGTGGTGAAGACCGGGAAAGATGGGGAAATAGAAATTCTAATCTCCATCCTAGACCACTGTCATTCTAGGGGGCACCACAAGTAGCCAGATCTGCTTTCATTAAACTCAAGAAAGCAAGAACAACTAATTATGAAGATGAAAACCATACTCGAGACCCAGTATGATGATGAAAACCTTACTCAAGATAAGGCATGTGTGCGTGCGTGCGTGCGTGCTGGCCCTGTGGCTTGAACTCAGGGTTTTAGTGTGTCCCTTAGCTTTTATGCTTGAGGCTGGTGTTCTATCACTTCAGATAAGGCTCCACTGCTGGCTTTTTGGTAATTAACTGAAGAGTCTCACAGATTTTCCTGCCTAGGATAGCTTCAAACTGTAATCCTTGGATTTGATCCTCCTGAGTAGCTATGATTATAGACATGAACCACTGGCACATTTTTTAAACATTTTTAAAAATAAAACAGAATTACCTGTGGGTCCGTCATGTACATCTGGCCTTGTTTAAGAAGCATGTCTTCTTTTCCTGAGTAAGTCCAAAGAAATGACATCTTAACAAACTATCCACACCAAAGCCAAGTATAAAGTTGGTATCATTTCCTCTGCCATTTATTTATTATACGATCAAACGAGAACCAGGAGGTACAATGTGAAATTATCCTTGTTCAAAAATATTGATATTTTTCCTATTGGTTCTATAAATACAAGGAAAATACCTGAAGCCTACTGAACAAAATAATAAAATACTGTTTAGGCAGTTGCTCTGTTACCTGAATCATGCCTCTAACCCTTTCTTCATTGGTCCTAGGACTTGAACTCAGGGCCTGGACTCTGTCCCTGAGCCTCTCTGTGCTCAAGGCCAGTGTTCTATCACCTGAGCCACAGTGCCACTTCAGAGAATTATCTTCCCACAGAGCTAGGATGACTGGCATATACCACTGTGCTGAGATGGGAGTCTTGTCAACTTTTTGGCCCAAGCTGGGCTCAAACTATGTCTCCCTACTCTGAGCCTCCTGAGTAACTAGGATTACAGGCATCAGCTGTAATCAACTGATGCTCAGCTATTGTCTGTTTTTAGAAGAATGTCTGATAGGCTAACAGGGTTACTTGACTATTATAAAATATACATTCAAAATTAAAAGTATATCTTTTTAATTTACAGGGTAAATAATAGTGTGATAGCTAGTGGGTAATGTAATACTTATCAGAAAGGCAAAACTAGGTTTTCTAGAGGAATTGTATGAAACTGGAGAACAAACAACACTGAAGATTCATTACACAGAGTCCTAACATAATTATCAATTGAGTTGTTTATGGCACCTATCATTCTAAAATGTTTTGGTAATACAATGATTTTTGCCAGTCCAAAAATTCTTTCCATAAAAAAAGCCCCAAATATCACAAGACATGTCTACCAATGAACAAGACAAATTTGATTCTTGTAGAGTATATTACTCAAATATCAAAGTGACTGAAGAAATTCAAGGCTACTGTTTTAGGGTGTGCCTTTCCCTATGTCCTGCGGAAATGCAGCTCATAACTGGGGGGCACAGTTGGACAGGTAGAGAGGTGCATACTTTTTTTTTGCACTCAGGACTGGGAACCATACTGGTAGCTATAGTTTCATACTTACGGTTGCTGAAATGACTTCCTGAGCCTAAATGATCACTCTGAAATTGGAAACAAGAATTACATTTTAGGTAGATACTACTGCAATTTGTCAAACTTTTTTTTTTTTTTCTAATTCTGGACTTGAACATAGGGCCTGGGCAGTGTCCTTGAGCTTTCTCAAGTCTAGTCCTCTACCACTTGAGCCACAGCACTACTTCTGCTTTTTCTGTGTATGTGGTACTGAGGAATTAAACTCTGGGCTTTGTGCATGCTAGTGCAAGGAAGCACTCTACCACTAGGCCAAACTCCTGGCCCTTATCAAACATTTTATCTATACTAACTCTAAATAGTTATCATTAAAACCATATTTGTGACATTGTTTCTCCAGAATATTGTTTTAGCTCCTAAAACAGAGCACTGACAACAAGGAGAGATCAGCTGGGAATAAACTGCTTCACTGAGCACTCTCATGAAAACAGCTGAGAGTTTTAAGGAAAGAGTTCATTGCTCTAAAGCAAACAACTCTGAACCCCTAGCACTTGCTGCTGCCTCACATAAAAAGGCAGAGCCACACTGCACCTCACCACTGCTGGAGTATGGCTCACCTCCCTGCCAATAGACTGAGTTTATAAAGCACTGATTACTTGTAAGGGCAAAAGAAAATAGACAGCAGAACCAAAACTGAGGCAAAGGCCCAAACAACCATAAAGAATCAGTGCAGAAAAGACTCCTTCAGCAGCCCCCAGTGACAAGTGATATCTATAAAATATGCGATATGGCTTTGTAGAACAACTCTGTGCAGACAGTCAGGACAGCAGGTCTCCTTTGGGCAGGGACAAGAAGCCAGTACAGAGTGTGTTAATGTTTGGTTTCCTGACCTGGGTGCATTAAAATTGTCAAAACTGATCAACTGAAGTAGTTTTGACAGCTATACTTTTTTATTTTTTTATTTTTTTTTTTGCCAGTCCTGGGCTTGAGCTCAGGGCCTAAGCACTGTCGTTGGATTTTTTTCAAGGCTAGAGCTCTATCACTTGAGCCTCAATACTACTTCTGGCTTTTTTCTATGTATGTGGTACCGAGGAATCAAACCCAGGTCTTCATGCATGCTAGGCAAGCACTCTACCACGAGGCCAAACTCCCAGCCCATGCCATGCTTTTTAATGGACATTGTATTTCAGCTAAAAGCTAAAACTTGAACTTAGAAAAACAGCTAACTGATGCATCAAAGATGAATATATGCCCTGAGCCATATTACATGACCTCTCTCTGTGATTCCCTGACTAATCCATGGAGAGCCAACCCAGGAGAGCCCACAACTCATCCATCTGATACTCTGCTCTTATGACCTTCACAGCCTGCAGTGGTAGGTGAAACAGAAGCCCTGAGAAGGAAAGAATGGACACAAAGGAAAGCAAAGGCGGATGACTAAGGAGCAGCCTCATCTGAACCCTGGAATGATTCAGCAGGAGGGTGAAGGGGCAACTCCTCAGACCTTGTCGGTGCAGCAACCAACTCAAAGACCTCAAATAAACTGCCTGGGACTAGGCCACAGAGAACAGACTCAAGACTCCAGTTCAAGTCAATGCGAAGCTCTCTTCTACCCATTATGAGTCACAGGACAATATGTAAGTCTTTTGTACCTCAATATATTTAAATCTGTTTTTCAGAGTCTCAATAGTTCTTAAGCTTTCTTCATGTTGCTTTTCTTTAGCTGCCAGAAGAGACTTCAGCTTCTCTCTCTGAAATGGAAAAAAAAAATAAATGAATGCAGGATTATGTAAAATTATCCTATGCTTGAACTAGGTTGAAAGTATGTTTTAGAAAAGGTGAACTGACATTACTTTGAGGACTAGAGTTAATGACATCTCTAATTGGGCCTAATTTAAGCACTGGTAGAGTTGCCAGTTTAAATAAAATACTAATACAATATGTGATTTATAAACATAAACACACATATACAGTGTATACAATATGATAAAAAATTTCAAACTTTTCTTATTTTAAAGAAATTATTTTTGGACATTTCCTTTACAATGTTTAGGATTTTTCATCTTTTTATATCAAGATTCATGGAACACTACACTGAACACAACTGGACAGTCACCCCTAGGTTTCTTTCTTTAAGCAATAACTGGAAATAAAAGCCTCTCCATGTCAATTCAGAACCTAAACCTCTTCTACAAAACCATTCTCAATTTATAAAAAACATTATTATGGTTTAAAAACAAAAGTATCATCCCACCTCACTTTCCAGGTCATCAGCAACCATTACTTCCTAGATTTAAGAAGAAGGAGAAAAGCACTTTAGCTCTTGAAAGTTTTCCTTAAAAGGTATGAGCTTACCCAACATCTTGCGAAAGGACTGGGCTACCTTTAGAGTGGGGATGAGGATGTGGGAAACGCCTGTGTGCTGCCGCAAGGATGGGGCCTTCTCACTACTCCACAGCATTTTCAAGACAAAAGAACCCAAGGACTGGCTCTCCCTCCCCACATCTTCCATCTTTCCCTTCCTCACCAAGCCTAGGGCCTCAAAACCCTCAGGTGGTTCTTTGTTCTTTCCAAACCCTCATGTTCTCGCATTCAGTGTCACAGATGAAAGTCAAAGTCGGTTTGGCTTGTTTTGTTTGCTTTACTTGGGGGTGGGGAGAGATGGGGTCAGTACTGGTATGTGAACTCAGGGCCTTGTGCACACTAGGCAGGCACTTACCACTTGAGCCATGGCCCAAGCTCTTTTTCACTTTATTTTTCAGATAGGGTCTAGTGTTTTATGCCAAGACTGGCTGACCTTGAACATTAACTTCACTACCTCTACCTCCCAAGTACTTGAACCACAGGAATGTTCCCACTATATCCGTAGAGATGAACTCTTGCTGACTTTGTGCTGGTGCTGGCCTTGAACCATTAACCTCAAACCACCTCCCAAGTAGCTGGGATTATAGGTGTGTATCATCATGCTCAGACCTGTTTTACCTTGATTTGAATCAACAAGTAAAGGATGATAATTCATTACTGATAATGACTATAACAGTAAACAATTAGGTTTTTTTTTAAAGATCAGATAAATCACTCACCTCATTCAGCTGTAACTGTAAGCCATTGACTTTATCCAACAATATTCTTTGTTCTTGCTGAATTTTCCTCAACCTCTCTTTCAAATCTTCATTTTCAATTTCCAGATCCTTAAATAAGAAAGAAATCCTAGTCTTAAAAAACAATTACAGGGGCCAGGAGTTTGGCCTAGTGGTAGAGTGCTTGCCTAGCATGCATGAAGACCCAGGTTTGATTCCTAGGTACCACATACATAGAAAAAACCAGAAGTGGTGTTGTGGTTCAAGTAGTAGAGCTCTAGCCTTGAGAAAGACCAAGGACAGTGCTCAGGCCCTGAGTTCATACCCCAGGACTGGCAGAGAAAAAAAAACAATTACAGAAGACAATTTTAAAAGCAGTTCACTACCATCTACACATATAGATGTATATAAAACAGCTTTAAATACAGTGATGAAATTTAACATTTATCACCATAATTAATTTTCTAATATGAATATGGTTTATCTCATAAGGATACATTTGAACCAAGTTATATAACACTTTCAAAGTACTTGCTTTATTCTAATAAATGTTAAAACAACACTTTTTACATCATACTTCCAATGTTATAAAGTTTAATCATTAGTATAACACAGATTTAAACATTCATAACAAGCCGATCCTTAGAGCTAGGGCTTTGACTCAAGTGGCGGAACATCTTGGCAAGCCCCAGGCTCTGAGTTCAAGCCCTAGTTTCCTCTACACCCAAAGTCAATTCTTGCAGAAGAAACAGGGAAAGACATAGTCATAGACCACAAATGGCTTTCCCTCCTCTCCACTGGCTCCCCCCTTCTCCCCCTAGTGCCTCTCTTCTCCCCACCCACAACCACCATCTGTTCTTAAAGGAAGCACCAACATGGCTCTCCTTTGTACCTGCACGTTGGGACGCTCTCTTTGACTCGACTTCATGTTGACCTCTTCTTTCAAATTCCACTTAGAAGGAACATTAAGAAAAGTCAGGTTAGCATGCACAACACCAGAAAGTATAGCAGACACCCAGTAGTGCTTGCACATACCACTGGGGGGCGGCATGTCCACTTAAAATGCAAAGTGTTTCAATGAGACATGCTTTCCTAAGGCAAGTGTAGCATATTTTTAAACACTAAGAGGATTTTAAAATTTTAAGAATGTGTTTGGATTAAAACTATGACATTTTAAAAAGGGACATTTGTACTAGACACATAAAAAGCTGTGCCAATTACATAAGAATGTAATTAGAAACAGCACGTGGCATTAAGTGGGTAGCAGGGGTCCCTACCAATCGATTTCCCCCATAGCCCTGCTGACTCATAATCTCAGGTGTGGCTTCTGGAAAAGCCAGGCAGCCCTGGGACCCAAGGACAGAAAAGTTCTCCAAATGGCCTAGGCCAGTAAACATTGTGTGCTATGCCACTTTTCTGCAGCTTGAGACTTACTATAACAAAAACAACACAAATAAACAGACCAACCCGTACTCTCCCTTTTTCTCCAAAACTAATCTTGACATCTGCAGAATAATTAATTTAGAAAATTATAGGTCTCTCTCTGAGGATTGTCTGACTATTTTCATACTCCAAAGTATTTTTTTTCTATTTTCATACTCCAAAGTATTATTTCTAAGTTTTGTCCAGTTTTGTTGAACCAAGCTTTAAGCCATCATTCTAATGCGTCTGGAGGAGAATTAGAGTATTATTAAAAAGCTAGTCTATATCAGATTCTTTGAAGGCTTCTGTTATAATGATTCATCATTATAGGACTCTTAATAAAACATTAAAGGTCTGGTCCAAATTTGATCCCAACTACTTTTCTGCCAGAGTCCTGTTCACCAGCAGAGCCTGTCATCTCAGCACAGTTCGCGTCATCACCCCACCCCACAATTCCTCCACACCGCCTCCACTCTTCACCCCAGCTCCTCAGACATGCTAAGTCATGAAGACCAATTTCCTCATCTAAAGACCCTCCCTGGCATCCTGGCACCCTGGCTCCACAGGCAGGGCACGTACACAGGGGGCCCAATATCTGCTTCTGGCCAGCAATGGTGGGGTGGCCAGGTGTAGATGCAAAGTCCTTCACATAGCACCTGCTACCTGACTGGCCTCTCCCGCCTCTTTCACTGAGCGCACAGCACTCTGGCCACACTGACTTCCTTCTGCAGCCCAGCAGGCAAGGGCATGTAGTCTGCAAGACCCGACCCAGCCCTACCCTCGGCAGCTTTTTCCCTCAACCTGCTTTAACTTCTTGGAGATGAGGGGTTGTGCCACTCAGAGCAGCACTAATTCTTCTGCTACCCAGCCTGGGTGTTTCAAGGCCTGGGACCACACAGTGTTCCCTGCAGACCCTAGAGGCGGGTCTGCAACTATACTACAGACCTCTGATCGTAGGACTATGTGTTCCTTAGGACCAGAAAAAAATCCCATGGACAGCAGGGACACTAAGAATATTCAATACAAAATGGAAAGGCAGCACTTCAGAGCCTGTGGAAAAACATACTAACTCCTTATTTTCACTCAGACACCCCTACACAGGGAGCTCTGCACTGCTTCTGTCCAACAGTGCCTTCTACTCAACATGGACACTTCAGAGTACAGTTTTCCTGGATTCCACATGAGGTGGCAGGCACAGACTGAGCAGTGGACACTGTATTTGACTCCTTTCCTCCTCCTCCTCCTTCTACTCCTACCCCCCTTCTCTTTTTCCTCCTCTCCCTTTGCCTTCTCTTAGTCTCCCCTCTCTTTCTCCTCCTTCCCTTGCTCCTCCTCCTCCTCTTCCTTTTATTACCCTAGGCTGGCTATCAGAGGAACAGGGAGAGGTTAGACAGTTACTCCAGATGGAAGGAAAAGTGAGAAAAGACAACAGACATGAGCCATGCATGGGTGACAGGGGCACTCTGATGCACAGAAGAAAGGCTTGAATGCAGCATGTGAATCAGTGAATGATGAGATGACACAGGGTGATGGTAAGACACCGGAGGTACCTGAGGGCTTTCTCTTCAAGGACTAGAGGTACTGGAGGAGAGCACAGAGCCAGCACGGGAGGAAAGCTGCCTACGCTACCCTGGAGCCAGAGTGTCGTACAACCACTTCAGCTCGAGAGAGGAGAGCAGAACGGAACACATTTACTCCAGCTGGGACACAAAACCAGGGTTAAACTGCTTGTTAATAAAATTAGTACCAAGCATGAACTGTTTCGGGTACTATGCTATTTTTTAAAGTCAAGTCCTCAATTAAATCCACACAGAAGACCAAAAGAAAAAATTAAGAGTGGTATTAAAATTGTAACGTTATAATTAGTTGGTTTTTTGTTTGTTTGTTTGCCAGTCCTGGGCTTGAGCTCAGGGCCTGAGCACTGTCCTTGGACTTTCTCAAGGCTACAGCTCTACCACTTGAGCCTCAGCACCACTTCTGACTTTTTTCTATGTATGTGGCACCGAGGAATTGAACCCGGGTCTTCGTGCATGCTAGGCAAGCACTCTACCACTAGGCCAAACTCCCGGCCCCTATAATTAGTTTTGAACTCTTTTTTTTTGTTTTTGTTTTTTGTTTGTTTTTTGGGTTTGTTTTTTTTGCCAGTCCTGGGCCATGAACTCAGAGCCTGAGCACTGTCCTTGGGCTTTCTCAAGGCTAGAGCTCTACCACATGAGCCATAGCACCACTTCCGGCTTTTTTCTATGTATGTGGTACCAAGGAATCAAACCCGGGTCCTCGTGCATGCTAGGCAAACACTCTGCCACTAGGCTAAACTCCCAGCCCTGAACTGTTTTTTGCATGGTGCTGCCTGCCTGTAATCCCAGCACTCGGGGTCTGAGGCAGGAGGATCTAGAGGTTGTGGCCAGCCTGGGCTACACAGTGAGACCCTGTCTCAGAAAAAAACAAAACCCAAACCACGCACCAAGAACACCAACCACAATTATCCATCCCCCTCTCACCAAAACCCCAGTTATCTTCATTTCTTAGCGTGCTGGCATAATCTCCTAGAACAGTACAAACATGGCTCTGTTCCAAAGGAGAGGAGGGCAGGCAACACCTGTCAGCCCAAAACTCATCACTTAGAACTTCACACACCAGGGGGCAACCAAGACTGCAGTCTGAGCGAGGTGAAGGTGTCTCCTCAGGGTATCAGGGCATCAGGGCCCCAGCCCCTGGGTTCTTCAAGGTGCGTCTCTAACCAGCCTTCCCAAGCACATGATTTAAGACACACACTACACATAATTGTTAAAATTAAAATTAAGCTCTACCTGTTGCAAAGGGGGTCCTTTCCTCCAAAGGTCTCGCCCTAAAGATTAAAGAGAAAGTCAACCAGTGGAATGACAGGGTAAATTGGGCCGGTGTGATCCCTTGCCAGATACATATGACTGAGTCAGAAGTTAGGAAGGACATTCTAAACTTTCCTAGAAATCTTACCAGAACTTATGAGAAGGTCATGTTTTGTTTTGTTTTTTCACCTACCAAATTAGCAAGTCTCCCTTCCCCACCATGATGGTATTAAGGCAAACTGAAAAGCAATTTGTTAATAAATATTAAAATAAAAAAACTTAAACCAGTGTATATCCCAACACTCAGTGACTCAGTTCCTAGGAACTAATCTAAAGGGGATAAAAAAATATTGCAAATATTTATATATACAAACAAACCAGGGGAAAACTCCAAGAGCTTAAACACCCTCTGTAGAAAGATTCTTGATCAAACTAAATTTAAAGAAATGGGATCATGTGCATCAAGAAAAAAAAGATACTACAGGAAAGGATCTGAGATTGGGAAAGCCAAACTCAAATATGCCATCAAAAAGTTATTAATTACTTGGAATCGCAGGTAGCCTCCACATGAGTGGGAAGAAAGACTGCAAGGTGATGCAGGCCCCAAAATATACACAGGAGGATGCATGGGGAGATTAAGTAGCTACTTATGCACTCTGCTTTTATATACTTTTCAAGTTTTCTTTCATAAACAGAAAAATATCTACCACAAGCATTCAGTACATAATAGCTGATTGTTTTATATGTGTGTAGAAACGGTGATTGTTTCTTTAAAACTCTGTAAGTATAAAAGTGAGGAGTTTTGCTTTTCCTTATCAAAAGAAAGAAAATCAATGTAATTTTTATAGGTTAATCAAAAATCTTTTGTAAGCTGGGTGCAGTGGCTCACGCCTGTAATCCTAACTACTCAGGAGGCTGAGATCTGAGGATCATGGTTCAAAGCCAGCCTAGGCGCAAAAGATGGTGAGATTCCTATCTTCAATTAATCACTAGAAAATGGGGAAGTAGGGCTTTGGCTCCAGCGGTAGGGCAGTAGCCTTGAGCTGAAGAGCTCAGGGACAGTACCCAGGCCCAGAGTTCAAGCCCCATCACCCACAAAAAAAAAAAAATCTTTTATAAAGACATTTGAATTGCCTCTTATGTTTTAGTTCTTAAATTTGGTCTACAGACCAAGGTTCACTAGATAAACTCAACTATATGTGACAATAATGCCTGGTAACAAGTGATAATGACATAATTAAGTCAGTTGTGACAGAGGGAGGAGGACCAGGGCTTAGTATCATGACTGACCAAGTAAACTGGATTCCCTGGTCACAGAAAGGGCTGCACCTTTGTTGGCATTCTCTGATGCGGTCCTCAGCAAGGTGAGGATGTCCAGGTTGTCACCAATTCGTGCGTAGTAAGAACTGTCGTGACCAAGGGCATCCAGCAAGCTTACATCAGCACCATTCCTAAGTAAGACTTCAACCGCGTCTCTGCAGCCATACTCGCAACCCAGCATGAGAGCAGTTCTGAAAGGCAAACAGAAGATGAGATCTTGAGGAAAACCCATGAGAATGGCCCAGAGTAGTTAGCATAACTCTGCCAGGGGCCACTTAAACACTTTAAGAAGTTACAGTTGCTGTAGATACAGATTTCACTTTATACTTTCATTCGCCTTTTTGAGATTTTTGTCAAGCTCCAATGGGAGGAAAAACTGTCCTTTGAAAAGTATAAGGTCTATAAAAATATGTGGCATATTCATTGATATTGAGATCATCTCTCTCTGCTTATAAAATTTAATCTTTTTTTAAAAAATAAATATGGTATTTATTCTGGACTAGGTAGGCCTTTTAAATTGTTTTTCTAATAACCACAAAATATTCCAGGAGTAATAATTCCTTATCTGTCAGGTAAAATTAATCTTTAAAATCAAATTTTCTTAGTCATGTTTGGAACCAGATTATACTGAATAAAAAATGCTAATATTAAAAAAGCAAAAAAAAAAACCCAACTTTGCTAGTCACATTAATGATTTAGTTCCTTAAGAATTTCCTTCTCTGAGATGTTTGAACAGTAAAAACAATGGGAACTATAAAATGCAAAGACTACTTTGTTTTTCTACTTCCCATAAGTTACAAACAACAGGATGCAACGTTTAGAAGAATGAAATCAAATTAAAATATGACTTTATTCATAATTGTCTATAAAATCCCAGAAGACAATACTAGGACCTAGCAGAGTGAGTTGAAAACACCTAGGAAATTAACTGACACACGCCAGCAAGCCACAATCTAAGATATTTTTAAAGCCCCTAATAACCCAGAGTCTTCTTTCCTTTAGCCTCTAACACAGTCAGAGCTTTTGTTCAGAGTTCACTCTGCCTCCCTCCTTCCTACTCCTCCCTACAGACTACATAATGGGAAACATACACTAACGTAGAAGAAGAAGAGCCAAGGATGAAGAGCTGTGGGGAATGCAATCAAGACACTGTAATCAGGGCCCATCACCACCAGCCAGATCAAGGAGAGAATTACCTGTTTTGTTTATCCCTGGAATTAATATCAGCCCCTTTATCTATCAGCAGTTGACATATCATCGGCCTACACATCTGAGTGGCCAGAACAAGTGGTGTCCGCCCATCCTAAGCAACAAGAAAAAGAGGCCAGCATCAAGACAACCAGTCAGACACCATATGAAAGCTGCTGGGCCAGGGCAGAAGTGAAATCACAAGCATCGACTCACTATGTCTTTGGCGTTCACAGAGGCACCATGGTCACAGAGCAACTGTATGCTGGAAGGACAGTCTGCCATTGCTTTGGGAGAGAAAGGACAACAAATAAATAAAAGCACCGAAAATGCATGAAGAAAGAGAACTAATTCTAAAGAAAAGTTAATGAACAACATTTTTACTACATATCACTCTAATCTATACAAATATTCCCTATATGTTGAGAGAGTAGGTAGGATGCTTTCCTTGACATACTAGAAAACTAAAGGAATTTCACATTTAGAAGAGACAGGCAAGAAAAGACAGACTACATTCCAAAACTGCTCAGAAATAACGAAAAAGTACTCAAATATCAAGCTGCTGTGGGTGTACCTTATTTTTTTATGATACCTAAAGAATAATTCAGAAAATTCTGGGAGACTCCATCTCCATTTAACCGGCAAAATGCCAGACTGGAGGCATACCTCAAGTGGTAGAGCGCCAGCCGTGAGCAAGAAAGCCAAGCAAAAGAGTGAAGCCTTGGGTTCAAGCAGTACCAGCACAAAAAGACAAACAGAACCATGTTGGGATAAATGTGACAGAGCAGACACCCAAGGCCCCCCCACCCAGGCAGGAACTGGGCTTACCTGCATCATGAAGTGCAGTTCTGCCCTGTAGGTCAACGAGCTCCGTGGGACAATTGTACTGTGGAGACAGAAACCTGGTGATCTGGGAGTTTACTTTAAAATCCAGTATCCACACTCAGATCAACAGCTGTTATTTAATCTGCGAATATTCCACTTATCAAAGAAAGTAAAGACTTTCAACAACCTACTAAATATTTTGACACGAAACAAATATAATAATGTCATCTAACTGTAAATCTAACAGCATTTCACCAAACAGGAAACATATGGCTGTGACAATAGCATGGAGTATTGAAAGTACATTATTGTTTGGGATTTTTGTTTTCAGCAGGAGTTAAAAGGAGCTGCTGAACAAAGACACGAGTCAGTTCCTCTATGTGGCTGAGTGGACCTACAAAAGGGTAACTCAGCCAAATAGTTCATAGGATGCTATGATTTGTCAGTTCTAAGCTTCACTACTGATGTTAGTGCTGCATCATGGTTATTATCTATATTTGTACAGAAACAGATACATCACAAGTTGCATTACTTTATCTCATGCCATTCTCTAGACAACAAAAAATTCCGATCTCCAGCTAAGGTCAACAAGAAGGTCAAGTCTTTGTTATTTATTTTTAATATGCTGAGTTATATACTTTCCTGGAATTTTTGTTCTCTATCATTCACATTCCTTCATGAATGATGGAAAAAACCATGTAACCCAACAGTCAGAGTTGCCCCACTATTTGCTTTGATCTCAAATTCCAAAATGACAGAACACATTTTATTTATGTACATATGTATTTGCAGTACAAATATGCTACCTGTAGAAGTTTCTGTAGGCACAGTGCATGTCCATACTTAGCAGCCAGGTGAAGAGCATTTCTCCCTAGAAAAGAAATCATGGGACATGTATGGGAATCTATGAATTTTCTTAGAAACAATTTTAAAAAGCACATATGACCTCTCTGTATGTCACCTTTATAATAACAATTTTTAAAGTTTTTTAAATCATAGGAAGCTTACTTTGCAACCAAGCTTTCAGTGTCTAAGATTTGTCACTTAGCCTGCTATTTTAATAAGAGATATTGAAAACATGGAAATAAAATAATGGTATAAGTCTCCCAAGAGTAGTACCATTGCCCTAGGCACTATCATGTCTCCAGTGCACTGACAAAGCTGATAGCAAAATCCTGGCAAGGGCGGGGGGGGGGGGGGGTGAAGGGAAATATTTGTTTCTTCCTTTATTCAAAGGGGAACAATAAATTGAGTGTGGTCTGTTATTTGAGACGTGATGGATCTTCATATGCAGAAGATCTCTCTCTATGCTGGACTTGAGAAGGTCACTGTGGGTTAGCAGTAATATATGTACTTGTCCAGATGTAACAATATAGAAAGTGGAGGTAGGGTTCCTTTTTTGCTTTCAAAGACTACCTGGATCTTTACAAAACTAACAGTACAAGCAAGTAGGCTAAGGGCAACCTAGAGGTATTCATGTCTGTCTGTCATGGCTTCTAGGGCCTGTGGCTGCCGTTCCCCAGGTAGGGAAGTATTGGGATTGGAGAAAAGTCTCTACTCTAGGACAACTCTGTGTAAAGCTGAATTACAAAGCATGGCTACTGGTCACAGTACAGGTACAGTCCCAGAAAACTGAGAAGGGCTGACCTGAGGAGTAAGCAGGTTTTGCTCTGCTACTGAGAGAAAGTAAGAGCTGGGTTCAAGTACTCCTTCCTACCTTTGATACACAAGGCGATGCTGTAAAACTTCAAAGGATACACTTAAGTACCACTAGGGGTAAGTAAATGAATTTTTTGAGATATACCTGAACAAAAACACTGAAGGAGTTTCTACTGAGGTAAAATGCTATAAACAGAATACAGCCTGACTGAGATTGGTCTGCAAGCCTAATGTGGGGGACTCAGGCTCAGCACTCTTGCCTCCCTGAGCTAAAGTGAGGATAAGAGAAGTTCCTACATGATAGGTGTGGGAGGCTTACACAATGTGACACAAACACCCCACTATTCTGATCATTCACAGTATTTTGAGGGCCATCAGGAGAGAGAACTCAGAACAGCACTCAAAACAAACCAAAAGGACCACAAGTTCTTCAAACTGAGACTTTAGGACTGACAAGACTACTAAGACCAGCACTAGATTACAAGTTTCTAAGTGCTCGGTAATGTTTTCTCCTGTTTCCTATTCCAGACCTGTCCCCACAGTGATACTTTGGAAGTGAACTCTGTCTCAACTCTTTGGAAACAGAAAATTTAGGCCTTCTCCTGTTATACCATCTAGGTCTAGCTTAGAAAGTTAGCAGTGTCTGGATGGATGCTGGCCTAGTACCTGCAAGGCTCTGAGTTCAATCCCTGATACCTCCCCCACAGAATGATGGCCAGATGAGGTTTGGAACATCTTCCTGTTTTGCTGCCAGCTGTTATTCAGTTTGGTTAGCATACCTGCAGGGTCGCTGGCTGTGAGGTCCACTCCATGAATGAGGATGGCGTTCAAACACTCAAGGTTCCCCTTGGAGGCCACCACGTGGAAGCTGACCACAAAGAAAACAATCAATACTCCAGGCCACTACTAGAACCCACCTGAGTGCTGGGTGTCAGTACAAGAGCTCAGAGATCACAGCACATCTACAATTCCTCATTTGTCCCAGTGTGCTGGAAGCTGCAAATATGCTCCAGAAAGTGTGTCCAATGAGTTGCAAAGGAAATATAAGAAGCCACCTCACAGAAATCCTATTTCTGTACTTAAGAAATCAATTCTTGCAAAGATTTCTCTTTTAAAAAACAGGACATGGGCCAGGTACTGGTGGCCTATGCCTCTAATCCTTGTTAATCAGGGAGGCTGAGATCTAGAGGATTGAGGTTTGAAGCCAACCTGAGCAGAAAAGCATGAGTCTTCCATCTCCAAAATAACCAGCAAAATCAGGACTGGAGGCATTGCTCATGTGGTAGAGTAACAAAGTGAGTGAGCCAAGAAATGTGTGAGGTCTTGAGTTCTAGTATGACTAAAAGAAAGCATTTAAAAACCAAAGACATGGATTTTGACTACCATAATGAAAAGAAAACAGCTTCCTCAGGGAATAAGCAGAAAGACTGCAAGAACATACAAGTAAACCGTGACTAAGCCAGGATGCAAGTAAAGACAGAGGCCCACAGAGAAAAGATTCAAATCCAAAGCCGAAACCTCCCCAGAAACATCTGCAACCTCCTCAGTTGGCAGCTAGGAGGATAAGCAGAACTTTCACAGCCCCAAGGAAATGGGCAGTGGAGCCTGCAGCTCCACATCAGTGCATAAGCCGCCTGGGGTGGGGAGCGCAAGGGCTGCACTAGCAGAGAGGTAAACTGAGGAAACAGATCCTTGTCGTCACAAAGGCTAGGCTTAAAATATTTTCTTTCTAAAGCCACTCTGAAGAAGCACTTGTTACAAAAAAAAAAAAGACAAAACAGAAATACATTTTCTGTCATTATAGCTAATACAGAAGATACGTTTGTAGCTTGTCCTAAGGACGAAATGCTTTTAATAAAGTAAGAATCTAGTTTGTGTGTGCAAATCTAAAAGAGAAATGCTTTGTCCCGCGAATCTCTAGGAGCTGTTCTCTGTCCTCTGGTGAAAAAAAAAAAAAACCTCAAAGACTAACACTACTCCAGATAACACCCAAGTTTTATATTTGTATTAACTCTAAATTGTTATATATAATGTCACTTAACTGAAGCTTAGACTGAAAACCACCAAAATATGAAGCAAAACACCAATCATGAAGCAACCTTCATTCAAGATATCAAACGCATGAATGAGCACACTAGAGTTTCTTCCTAAGGATCAGTCCCTTCATGTTTTAACAGCTTAAAGAGTTTTGGAAAGAAGAAACTGAAGGAACAAGGTCACTTCTAGATGTCAATGCTTTACTATTTGTACTGTGAATACAGGGAAAACCAAGAGGAGGTACTTTGTACCTGTCAAAGTACTACTTGATAAAACAGAAAACTACTTAATACTTTTCAGACTTTATCACTCTTAAAAATGACTTCATTTGTAGTCATGTTTTGCTCTCTTTACAGTACTCTCATTGACCTACATTAAACATTGTTCATGTCCTAGGACTCATTTCTATATTTAGTGCCTGGCTTCCAGTTATAATATTCTGAATAGATTCATACAAGCAAAGGCTGAGGAATTTCAGGAAATGGAACTTTTCACCTCTAACCTTGGAAGGGTGCCCAGCTAAGACTTCCACTGGAGCATCTTAACAGAATCTAGATCTGCCCTTTAACCCTCTGCTTCCTGACCCAAAGAGAGGGAGGTGATGGGGACTGGGACAAGGGGGGGAAGAAGCATGGGGTTCAGAAGCCACAAACAACTGAGATGTCCTCCTTGGGGACACAAAGGCACACTAAGTCTCCAAGGGAATCCCAAGTTGGCAGCCAGGGGGATTTGTGAAGAGGCTTGGGTTCACCTCTCATGAGGTTAGAACAAGCTCTTTGATGTCTGGAAACATCTTGCTTCTTTTGTGGAGATCAATACGGTAAGGAAAATGCTGTTCACCATGGGGACAGTGTTCTGGTGTCCTCTCTCAAGGTTGGGAACAGTTTGTTTGTAGTGGTACAAACACGGGGGCTTGCACTTAGCATGTAGGTAACTCTACCACTTGACCACATGTCTGGTACTTTTTTAAAATGGGTATTTTCTAGGCAGTATCTCACTAGGCCTGGGCTAGCTAGAGAGGTATCACGGGGATGACAGGCAGGTGCCACCATGTCCAGCCATTGTGCTTCCTCCTGCTAGCTGGGATCAGGCTCTAAACCCTGGCCTCTACAGGTGAGATAAGATAGGGTCTGATACATGTCTTTCTACTCAGGCTGGCCTCAAATTGTGTGATCCACCCTCATATCTCTGCTTCTCAAATAACCAGAAGAACAGGCTTAATGAACTGAGCCCAGCTTAGGAAATCTCAAAAATCAACAATTACTAGTTTGTTTAAAATTGTACTACTGTGAGTTCAGACAAAAACTTTTAAAATAAGGAGGTAAATAAGCACCATTCATAAACCTGACATACCCAAACTGCCTTGGGACTCACGGCATGTAGGAAATACTTACGCAGACCGGCCTTCCACATCTACTTTGCCAGGATTGATTCCTTTTTTAGCAAGGATCGAGGACACTTTCTCCACATCCCCCCTCTCCGCAGCTTTCATCAGCCGGTCGTCATATTTATTCCAATCTGTTGCTTGCTGCAGAAAGGGAAAGAAGCAGCATGGGGTGCAATGTTAGACACGCATTGTGCCGCAGAACATTTCATTCTTCAACTGCAGCCCGCTAGCTAGCCTTGCCAGCACAACAGCTCCAAACCTTTCCTAAACACTGGACATCTACACGTGGCCTGCATTATAGTTAATAATGCAGTTTATAATGACTGGATCCCCTCTCTGTGCCAGGCACGAACAACCCCAGACACAGAGAAAAGCCAAGGCTCTAGGACATTCAATGATCTCAGTGGCCACGCCCAGGCCTGGTTTCTATGGTTCCCAATCAATGAACATTGCCAGTCTCTACCCTCATGTACTCAGATTGCATTCTGAGTATACATCTCTTAGGACCCCTAGATGCAGTGCCCCTCTGTCTGCATTTTAAGTACACATACTCTTCCCCTAAATATTTAAGAGGCACTATTAGAATAAATCCATGGAGGCCAATCATATACATACTCAGTGGAACAATTATTATAATATCTTGATAAACTATGCAGACAAATATTAAGAATCCTCTAATGTATTTACTTATTAACATACTAAAATAAAAGAATTAAAGAGGACTCATTTTCTTCTTCTTTACATTCAACATACTATTATTCAAAAAAAAAATTGAAAAAAGATTTGCAGGTGCCATGGCTCATACCTGCAATCCCAGCTACAGGGGAGGCACAGATAGGAGGATCACTCAAAAGGCTGGACAGATCCAAAAAATAAATGAAGCAATTAAAAGGCCGAGCGCATGGCTCATGTGGCAGAGCACCTGCCAGCCAAACACGTTAAAGGCCTTGGGTTCAAACTCCAGTACCATACTCCCCAGACTTCTATTTTTGCGCTGGTACTGGGGCTTGAATTTAGAACCTCACACTCTCCCTGGGTTTTTCTGCTCACAGCTGGAACTCTATCACTTGAGCAACACTTCCAACAGCAACTTTTGCTGACTTCTGGAAATAAGGGTCTCTTAGGTTTGCCTGCCTAAGCTGGCTTTGAACTCTGGATCCTCAGATCTCAGTTTCTGGAGCACCTAAAATTCTCACCAAGCCATTTTGTAACAAAACTCAGTGACAATTCTTTAAAAGGAACATAAAAGGTAGGTTTTGGTTTTTGTTTACTAGGACATATCTATCTATCTATCTATCTATCTATCTATCTATCTATCTACCTACCTACCTACCTATACTAATGATATCAAGGTTATCTTTAGGGTTGTTTGCATATATTTAAGGCAGTCTGAAGCCAAAGTCTGTCTCAGTAGACAGAAATGTTAGAAACCAGAAATAAAATACATGTTTTTAAAACATGTAACATTCTATCTTTTTTAAATATCATATCAACTCACTGCTAAATTCTGAGCTAAATCCAATACTATTTCTAGGTTTTAAAAAAAGGTCTATGTATTTTTCACATAACTTACAAAGCAAATCCTAGGACTGCAGATATAACAAACCTCTGATGAATCACTTGAAAATCCTCTCGGTGTTTGATCAACAAGATTATATCTACATCTTCTCCCCAAAACAAAATAAGATCACTAATTTTCTCACTCATAAGCAATGTATCTCATTAAATACTTCAAACAGAAAATAGGGAAATCTGGAAATCAGAACTTTTAACTTTCTCCTATAATGTAGCACCTCAGTGGACTCTGCCCCAGAACTGGACTTTCAATCTGGGTGGTCTCAGATTTCTTAGTCAGCCCCTCTTCATCCTTACTTCACACCAAGCACAGAGAACATTGCTCTGCAGGCCCCGTATCTAAGCTCCATTCAGGAGTCACCTTTGTTTAGCTTTGGAACAAACTGCTCTGTGCTGGGTTTGAGGAGTGGGAGTGGGTGTAGCCCCAAATGCCTAGCCCACTGAGTCACAGGCACACACTTACTCTACACTGATGAGTTTATCCTTACGACTAATTAAAACAGTCTTTCTTTCCATGTAATCTTGCTGGTGAAGAAAGAAACTATTTAAATCACTAACAGGAGGTAAAAGCCTCAAGGAAGGCCTTTATAAAAGTTAATTAAGTGTGATTCAGTCTATTAGACTGTGATGGCCTCTACTTCAGTAAACACCATTTTCAGGTCTGGTTCAGTGTCAGTTAACAGAAATACTGCCCAGTGACTAAAATTCTATCCTGGGTTTTTTTTAAACCTGGAAAACCAAGACGTTTGTTTTCTATCATTAATTGCACAGCCAAACCAGGAAAGAATACAATACTGCAAAGATGCCAAAATTAGCAAAGCAGAGTGTTGCGGAAGCCCTGTGGCAATGGCCCGGCAATACCTACTCTGTTCTTAGGGGCACAGGACCCCCAGCAGTTCATCCTAGACACGGCTGAGCTATGTGGGAAGCACTCGGCATTAAGTTACAAATCCCTGCCGCTCACAAAGCAAGCGGGAGGACAAGCTCCTGACCAGCCGCTCCACTTAGCTCTTAGCTGGGATCTCTAGCTCTGTTTTCTTCCTCCCCGGGATCCTTCTCCGCCTTCATCACACTTGACAGTGATCTTCCTCACTGCACAGCCCTTGATCAAGAGCAGCTCACGTCAGGTAGTATGGCTCCTCCTGTTCCTTCTTCTTTAAACGCTGCTTCTCAAAGTGGCCCTTTGCAGAGATCCCCTCCCCTGGAAAACCTGGGGCATGCTCTGCTGCCTGCAGATAAAGCTGGCCACAGCCTACTGGCCAGTAAACAGTGCAGGCCCGCCTCTTTAGATTCCATAGGACTTGACAGCTGAGGGCCACTGAGAGGACGTGCTTCTCCTCTGAGTAATGCACACCCCCTCCTCTCCTGGGGAAGTGACTCAAATGGATTGTACAGCATGCTCATTATATCAAAACAGCTTGCGTGATATAACAACGCCGCTCAGAGACAAACAATTTTTAAACCCGCTTTCAGTCTTATAACCATCTATCACAAAGTTATAATAGCCCTGACACGCAGAATATAAAGCTCTATTTAAAGTGAATGTGTCATGCTGTCATTTAAGGAAATGCATGCGGTCACGCACACTTCCAAATTGTCTGTTTCAGTGTCCTACGAGCCTCCTCTGCACACACAAGCAGGTTTCAGCTTACGCCTGCGCCAGGCTGTCTCCTGGCACGGCAGATGAGAAGAGCCAGGCACTGCCAAGGCACTACAGAGAAGGCAACGTGAATGCGCTCCACAAATTTCAAATTTAACTTGTACTCTCAGTTTCCAAGTTTAGCACCCTGTCTGCTATAACAAATAAATATTTTACCAGTAAAAGTCAAATTATCAGGATTCAGTGCAAAAGAAAAAAAAAAAGACCTACTAATCAGGTACCACAAGAGGCAGACACATATTAACCATGAACTGGACGACGAATTGAAGTCTGAGGACTGGGCAGAGGGGCGGCCAACATTCCTGTCCCATCACTACACATGCATCAACCAACACAGGGCACCCCAAGCTCAGGGTGCTTTTATTTTCTTTGGTTTTTGCCATATGCTACTTAACCACAATAGCATGAGAACAGTTTGTCTTTCCTTCAAAGAGACATGGTCAGGAAAAGCATTTCTAGGAAGGAGGGCACTGCTCTGCCAAGGGGCCTGCTGGCGGCTTATTCCAGGTTCTGTTACAGGAGCTTCAATGAGAACTTTGCTTCCTGATATTTACATGTAAAACATCTGGCCCGTTTGATAAATTATAAAACACATCAAGTGCTGCTTCAACTATGACTTTTCTAAAGTGTGAGAGTCACAGTGGGTTGGTTCGCTGCCCTGACCCCATCACCACTCTGTTGACCCCTCTTCAGAGGAGATTAGTGGAACTAAGAGGCTTGGCCTGCAGCTAACAAAGCAGGCATGTTCTTTCCAGAAACAGGACCACCAGGGCAAGGAAATAAAATGAGGGCAACCAGTGGGTGACAGAGCCATGGAAGGGCCTGCCATGCTCTCCTGCCTGCCCTGTCCTGTCCTCTGTCCCTGTGGCACTGCCCTGACTTCATTCCTGTTCTCAAATGCCCCTTCCTCAGAGTCCTCTCATCCTTCTAGACCCTACGCCCTCCTGTTGGCTAAGCTTTGGCTTCTTCCACTGCCCCACAAATCTCATGAAACCCTGAGGATGCCCACAAAATGGTGGCTGATGAGTGGGCCACATTGCAGGATGGGCCTGGGCTCAGTCCCTGGGGAGCGCTTGCTTCCACCTTCCACATGGCAGTCCCTAGCCCGTGTGTGCAAAACCAGAGCAGTGCACGGGGAGGGCTCAGTACCAGTCTGCAGGGATCGGTGTTCCAGAGAGGGAGACAGAGGGGCTGGTCAGGAGCACGCCTGCTCCTGGAGACTAAACAAGAAGGCTATTTCATGTGTGTGTGTGTGTGTGTGTGTGTGTGTGTGTGTGTGTGTGTGTGTGTGTGTGTACGCACGCATTGTCACTCTACTTGGGCTTGAACTCACAGCCTAGTGCTCCAGTTCAGATTTTTTTTTTTTGCTCATAAATGGCACCCTACCATTTGAGTCACACCTTCAAGCAGCTTTTTGCTGGTTAAGTAGAGATGGAGTCTTGTAGACTCTCCTGCATAGTCTGGCTTTAAACCCTGATTGCCAGATTTTGACCTCCTGAGTACCTAGAATTATAGACATGACCCAGTAGCACCAAGATTTTTTTTAAAAGAGAGAAAATTTATTTAAAATTAACAAAGAAATAAACTCCATGCATTTATTCTGCTTTTCCTATGTCAACTATGAGATGGGATAGCCAAAGAGCTGAAGTCAAGTTTCTGTTTGTATCACAGCCAATAAAAGAAGTAAAAGTACAAAGGTAGAATCTAGCCATTGTGAAAACCCCACTCTGTCAATGTAAGCGGTTATCCGGGGCAGCTGGCTTACCAGTCACAGTTCTGCTTACCATCACCTATGAAAGAGTCCAAGTAGAAGTTTAAAAATGACATAGGTGTGAGCACACTTACAGTCCCAGCTAGGGATTAAGGAGGCAGAGATTGCAGAAATCAAGAGCATCTCAATTTGAGGCCAGCCCAGGCAAAAAGTTTATGAGACCCTCTCTCAATCAGCAAGCTGGGCATGACAGTCGTGCATGTAATACTATCTACACCAGAAGCACAGACAGGAGGATTACAGTCTGAGGCCCCCTCTAGGAGAAAATCATGAGGCCCAATCTGAGCAAAAAGAGCTGGAGGTCTGGCTCAAGTAGAAGACTGAGAGGTCCCGAATTGAAAGCCCAGTGTTGCTCAGACTCCAATTAAAAAAAAAAAAATGCTCTCATGCCTCACACATCAGAAATAAAAGGGGCTTCTTTATATTAGGAAACGTAGTATCTTTTGTCATGCACACATTATCATGAAAATTGTCTCCACATAAACCTATTCTCAAGCACAGAAAAGGAATGTGTCTAGAGCTCAAGAACGCTGCACAAGAAATAAAGGAGAGAAGAACAACGCACACTTCATCATAGGACGGATCACAAGACACATCCAGGAAGACCCAGCAGAGGGGAAATTGCTGTTCTTCAATTACAGCAGGAAAAGAAAGGCAGATTAGACCTATAGACTGAAAATCAGTTCAAAACCATCACCCAATCACAAGGACTGTACCTATGGGCCTTGGTCAGACAAACTATTTAGGAAATATTACTGACTAAGTGGCTGATGATTGTAAATAATTACATAAACTGGGGTTCCAAGTGTGATAATGATATTGTAACTATAACAATAATGGTATTATCAAGGATATTATACAGTACACCCTGAAAACATGGTTATATCAAATGGCAAGATGTCTGATATGTGCTTTAAAAATAATCAACTCCACTAAGTGCCTGTAATCCTGACAACTCAGGAAGCTGAGATCTGAGGATTACAGTTCTAAGCCAGCCCAGGCAGTAAAGTCCATGAGACTCTGATCTCCAATTAACCACCAAAAAGTCAGAAGTAGAACTCTAGCTCAAGTGGTAGAGCACTAACCTTGAACAAAAAAGCTCAAGGACAAAGCCCAGGTCCTAAGTTCATGCCCCAGGACCAACACACACCATACACATCATCCACATCATCATCCACATCATCATCCACATCATCACCATCATCATCACCATCATCATCATCATCATCATCATCATCATCATCATCATCATCATCATCATCTAGGAGGTGAACTTGGGATTGAGACCCAAAGCCAGCCCAGGGGAAAAAAGTCTGAGAGACTCTTATCTCCAGTTTACCACACAATCCATAGAACAGGCCCAGGAAAGGGAAAGTTAGGGCCTAGCAATCGCTTTTCTGATCACCACAATAACAGGCTTCGCCAGCCTCTCTGGCCTTCTCTAAATGCCAAGACAAGAAAGATACTGCCCCACAATAGGGTCTCAAAGATCCTGGGGATCTCAAGTAGCTGAAAGCAGTGCTTGGCCAAGATCCTCAACCACCCAGTCTGATTCTATTCCAGGCGGCCACTTAAATACCAGACTGTCTCCCTCCCCAGAGCAGGTATGCATGCCTTTATTAGAACCGTCTAGGCACTCAAGAGTTCACCAAAAATACAGACTGGAAGAAGGCTCTCCAGCTATCATTTGCTTTTAATATCACTCCTTTTACCTTCCTCAAAAGAAGGCACACTAAATTCCAAAGCAAATATACATGTAGAGATTAAATAAAACGATGTATAATGCATGTCATGAAAGAACAAAGCTCTCTGGCTAGTTAAGTAAGACTTTTTCAATATCCCTTTAAAAATGCTAAACAACTGACAATGTAGAAATATACGCCTTGTTCCTTATTTGAGAAATAAGAGAATTCTTAAAATGCCATGAATACATTTTTTTTTTTTTGCCAGTCCTGGGCTTGAGCTCAGGGCCTGAGCACTGTCCTTGGACTTTCTCAAGGCTAGAGCTCTACCACTTGAGCCTCAGCACCATTTCCGGCTTTTTTCTATATGTGGTACCGAGGAATCGAACCCAGGTCTTCATGCATGCTAGGCAAGCACTTTAACCATTAGGCCAAACTCCCGGCCCCAGTGAATACATTTTTTAATAGAAATGCAAAAACAGAGAGTCTTGCATTGCCTTCCCCATCATACTTATAACCAGAGTAGCTATAATACCTATGGTAATTTTGTTGTTGTTGTGTGTGTGTGTGTGCCTGACCTAGGGCTTGAACTCAGGGCCTGGGAGCTGTCCCTGAGCTTTTTTAGCTCAAGGTTAACCCTCTATCACCTGAACCACACAGCTCCACTTCAGCTTTTTTAGTTGTTAATTGGAAATAAGAGCCTCACAGACTTTGTTCCAGCTACCCATCCTGGGTAGCTAGGATTGCAGATGTGAGTTACCTGCACCTCGCCACCTTTGTGATATCTGGTTGATATTTCAAAACAGGCTAATTTTAGGAGGCACAAAAAAGTAACACAGATATGCTTGTAAAAGGGCCTCTGCTATAACCTGGCCTCAATGCACCCATTAGATAGTTTTATTCTTCTCCCTTTGCTTTCTTTTTTTTTCTAGGCAAAGACATATTTACTAAATAAAAACATGTCTGCGAGCACTCAAAGGACCTGACAAGAATTAAACTGAAAACAGTACCATACTAGTCAAGATTTTTTTTAAAATTTAGAATGGGTAAAGTATGGGAAAGAGCATCTTTTGTTTAAAAAAAAATAGCCAGAGACAGTACCCAGGCCCTGAATTCAAGCCCCATAACCGACCCCCCAAAAAAGTACTCATTACCTGACTTATGTAACTGTAATTAAACCTCTGTAACTAGACATCATCTTTATGACAATAAAAATTAAAATTTAAAAAAGAACATATTCATTGTAGCAAAGTGTGGCAGTAATGGTTCCTTTCACTCAAGCAAAGCTATCCCTTCACCCAGGGGTGGCACTGATACCCTCATCCTTGCAGCCCTGCTCACTCATAGCTTAGTTTCCTTCACACACCAACTGGCAGCAGCAGGAACCTTCTGGGACTGCTAAGGACTCAAGAGACCCTGTGGCTTCTGCTCTAGCCCTTTTGGAGAACCAACAAACCGTAAGTAACTTCTCAGAGCAAAAGAGCCTGCAGCCCAACCAACAGCCAATGGTCCTCAACTGTGTTGGTGCCGCAGACATAACAGAGCCAGGACCTAGTGAAAGTGCCACGGCAAAGAGCTGTAGTTTCAAGCCCTAAATTTAAACCTAGAACCATGATGCAGAGTTCAGACTCTTTCTACTAAATAAAGAGGTATGATTCTCAGGTATGGAATCCAATTCAGCTTTCCGTGTATATAAAAGCAACCAAACTAAGAATTATTTATATTTCTCAATACATTAGTTGGACACAGAAATATACCTTTAATATGACAGTTGTAAGAGAGAGTTTATACCATAATTCAGGTCTAAACCTACATCCTATTAAATGCATTATTCAAGCTTTTTCTCTTTTGTATTCTAAAACGTGCTTACCATTGTAACAACCAAGAAGCTAAAACAAGAACCATTCCTCTCTATTCAATCTTCCTACGATGCAGCAATTCAAAATTCTAAGGATTTAGTCAGGCCTAAAGTTTTCAACTTTTCAATATGACAAAAAATTTCCCAGGGAGGGGCCAGGAGTGTAGCCTAGTGGTAGAGTACTTGCCTAACATACACAAAGCCCTAGGTTCAATTCCTCAGTACCGCATAAACAGAAAAGACCAGAAGTGTTGCTGTGGCTCTGGCAGAGTGCTAGCCTTGAGCAAAAAGTGTCCAAGGAATCTGGGTGTGAAGCTTATACCTGTAATCCTAAGTACTCAGGAGGCTGACATCTGAGGATCTAGGTTCAAAGCCAGCCGTGGCACTAAAGACCATGAGACTCTTATCTCCAATTAACCACTAGATAACCAGAAGTGGCCTTGAGCTGAGTTGCTCAAGGACAACGACCAGGCCCAGGGTAGGATGGTAGTAGCCTTGAGCTGAAGAGCTCAGGGATGGTGCCCAAGCCCAAAGTTCAAGCCCCACAGCTGACACTGACACACTGACACACACACACGCACACACACACACACACACACACACACACACACAAAAGTGTCCAAGGACAGTGCCAAGGCCCTGTGTTCAAGTGCTAGGACTGGCCAAAAAATAATAATAATTTCCCAGGCAAACTAACAATGAATTAGCATACTAGATGTTTTAAATACATCATGACCATTCAGACAATTACAGATAAGTGCTATTACATAATGGTCAGAGTACAAAATAAGAAAATACTCATATGTATTCAAAAACAGGACAAAGATGAGATGGAAGAAAGAGGAAACAAAAACCAAGTAAAAATTACAATTAAATGATGATATTAACTTTGTATTTTGTTACCTAGCTTCCCAGACTTCTCAATACTTAGACATCTTATGCTTTCAGCAAACGAAAAAGAAAGAAAGCACACTAACCACATTTCAGTTAAACAATTTTCTGAATATAATTGTTAGAATTCTGTTAGATATTCTTAACTTGGAGGATTTCAGAGCTAACAAAATATCAACCTTTCTGCCTCCCTCTGGTGGCAACTATGAGAAACTTTTTCATCTCCAAAATTCTTTGAAAAATGGAAATGATTCAACAAGTAGTCATGTGTCGTTATTAAAAACTTGTTTTGAATAATTATCTGAATGCCTCGTTGGTCCAGAAAGTGTACAATGGACAATTGTTTGAGTGAATTCCCATTACCGAAAACAATTTTGTCATTATAAATACCTGGACTGGGTTTCTGGCTTTGCTAATTGACTTTGGTCAGTTATCTACTTATTTGAGTGCCATGTAAAACCAGCTCGTATCAACTACCTCAACTGTTATCCCAACTCTAGCTAATATATCTGTATTCCAGCCATGTTCAAAAGTTACTGACATCAAAACAATGCAAAATGAATGGCAGCTGAAGATCACTACCAGAGCACTGACAGCATCCAGAACTATCTCGTGACCAGCAAACGCAAGTAGATCAGCATCTTAAATGCAAAAACTTATTCTGTTCACACTGCAGCAATAACTTTTTATGGCTCTCAAAATCCTTAACAAGATCTCTCAGATCCTGTACGATCTTGGCACTAGTGACCTCTGAAGTACATGTAACCTCCCTCTGGTCTTCTAAAGTCTTTTTATAGAGAAGTTGTTCAAAAGAACCAAGTTCCCTCCCAGGGCACCTGGGAACAGTGTCCCTTCCTGAATGCTCCTTCCCTCTAGCTCAGGTCACATCTCAATTCCCCTGGTTTGGAGAAACTTCCTCCAGACTTAGGCTTTCCGAATTGTGCAGCTCCTTGGAACAGCTCATTGCACTGAGCTGTCACTTTACAGTTAAGTGCTGCTAGCACTCGAATCTTGTCTTCCCAGCTTTTCTGCCTATAAGTTCTGTACGACAGGACATGCTCAGCTAACCATGCCAGCCCAAGAAATCAGCCACTTGTGTGCCTACAGGAGGAACTTAACTATCCAGTGAGTAACTCAGCAGACTGAAATTAACAAATACTGAAATTAAAGAATCCTTCCTAAACCCAACTCTGTCAATAAAAGTGGTCATGTAAACCTCAATAACATTTTGAATATTATGCTCTATATTTCTTCTCTGTTAACTAATGTTCATAAAGGCTGACTTCAAAAAATTATGCTCAAACAAAAATATGCTTAAAATATAAAACTTATACAAGAAGCTCTGTCCTTAAAGAACATTTTTCATAAATAATTTAGTCCTTTTAAAATTATTCTCAAGCAGTTGTACAGGGGGATTCAATTTAACATGTCAGTTTATAGGTACAATGCATTTTGATCAATGTCACACCTTTCCTGTTTTTAAGAACACAGGAACCAAATCGTAGAACAGCAAATTTCACCTCAAATTTAAATTAAAGAAGTTTTAGCGAGTGTGGTTTGCCTTTACAGCCAATATTCAGAGTCTGTCTGAAAGCTGCATATTTATCATTGCACTAGGCAGTTCTGCTCCTCAAGGAAATCTCTGGAGAAAAGGGACCAAGCAGGTAGGGCATGAGGATCAAACATTTACTAGTTAATGTCTGCCTCAAAGCCAACATCAAAGACATAGAGATTACAGTATTTTAAACCTAGGCATATCTACAATTGCTTCAGGGTGTGACTTTTTTTTATAGATTGAGCTCCATATTAAGCTCTGTATTTCCAAATATACAGTAATGTTTGGCCTCAAATAACTTTTTATCACTATTACACAAGCCAGTAAGGGGGAAGAAAAAGAGGAATCCAGAAAACCCCAACTAGAAAAAGCATCCTACAAGGCTTACTTTAATATCCTTATTTGACAGAGTTTTTGATATCCATTTGATAGAATTTTTTTTTTTTTTTACAAATCCTGTGACTTCAAAGCACTAATTGGTACTTCCTCACAAGCTACATCAGGATGTGTAGGAAAATCTACAAGTTATTTCTCCCCCGATACGGTAACTGTTCTGAAATATAGCTCCTGTCCCTGTGTGGTAGTGTGAGCCTGTCCACTGAGAACGTGCAGGTGTCAGCACTCTCTCCTCTGGATAGGGCCGCCTAGTTCCTGAAGATAAGTAATGAGAGGAGGAAAAGGCCATTCCACGGCCCCAGGGAACACATGCCAAAGATGGTAGGAGAACGAGGCAGCTGCCCACTTCCTTTCAGCTCCCACCGGAAGGACAGCTCTCCCTGGCTCTCCTTATTCTGGTTCTCCAAACCCCACGCGGGTGGGGAGCCTGTGAACCATCTCAGTACATTTCAAGCAATAAGACACAGTGGGGTCACAATGAAGAACCCATGAGTAGCCTGACTGACCAGAGAGGCATTAAGGAGGGCTTTCAGGAAGTCAGGCACCAGCCATGCATATGATTCTTGAAGATGGAGAAGACCTGGGTAGTGAGACCAGGAGGACTGTATAGGAACAAACTTTTTTTTTTTCTTTGCCATTGTTCTGATTCTGGTTGCAGAGCCCAGATGAAGGCACCCGCCTCTATGCAGCTATTTAGTTCTCATACATTAATAAGATGACATTTAATACACCAGTGAACTTTCGCTGTAACTGTGTACCTCTAAACCTAATCAAGGTTGAGTTTCACCTTAAACAAGACTAAGGTGACTTCATCTGGGTGACAAAAGGCCTTCCCAGGATACTGGATCTCCCCTAACAAAACTTACTTCAGACTTTTACAAGTAGAAAGAGGAAACTATAAAAACTACAAATGGCACTGATTTTTTTCATCAGCTTAGTAGATATTCTTTGATGTTCTTTTCAAAGTAAACCCAAATCTCTCCAATTCAAATCTTACCAAGAAATATCCACACTAAGCAGTTTCTTTAATTATTTTCATTTCACTTGGCTTTATTTTCATTTTCTTCTAAACTAGGAACAAAACAGAGTGCTTAGCACAATGAAAAGGTCATCAGGTCACAATATTAAGCAATGAAACACTTGGAAAAAATACAAGGAAATAATCAGGGTAACAGTTATGAGATGTGAGATTCTAGACTTGTTTTCTTTACACTTTCTGGGCTTGAACTCAGGGCCTGGATGTTGTCCCTAAGCTCTTTTGCTCAAGGCTAGTGGGCTCTACTGTTTCAGCCACAGCTCTACTTCTAGCTTATTGCTGGCTAGCTGGCAGTGAGTTTCATAGACTTTGTTGCCCAGGCATGCTGAACCCTGATCTTCAGATCTCAGCCTCTTGAGTAGGATTAAAAGTGTGAACCACCAGTGCCTAGATAAGTATATTGTTTTTAAAGGCCATTTTTTAAAAAAAATCTTACCCTTTTTCCTGTGCATAATGTACAAATATGCAAATGAAAATTCTAAATAGCCTGGAACAAAATTAATGTGTTACCCAATGGTGAGGAGAACTGTCCTAGTATCTGTGTTTTCTGTTTTCTACATCTTGGAGTTTTACGGCAATGCATTAACTCATCTTGCAGCTTCTTCTTCTTCTACCCTTGTCTCTCCTACAATTTTTTCTCCACAGTATTAGAATGTGTTTAAAAACAAAACAATATAAAACCTGTACATCAGATCGTTTTGCCTCTATTTAGTTAATAGTCTCACCACAAATGTGTACCCTAAATGTAACCATTAGGAGGCAATCATACCAATGCATGCCCTTTTGGATCAAAGCCCAAATGTAACTCCACGTCCTTATGGTCTAGGCCCCAGGAATTTACAGGCATGATCCCCATCTCCTCCACCATCCCCTTTCCACGCCCCTCAATTTTAATGGGTATCCTGCCTCTAAAAACCATAGAGACAACCAATAAAACCTCATCTCATAGGCTGTTGACAAATGCAGCCACATTCATTCATATGTCATAATGCATCAATTACTGCTGCAAAACCAAATGGAAATAGCTACCCTTTATTTGACTACTCGGGGGTTTACAGGTCATTTCCACTGTGTTGGGTAGGCTCCAAAAATCTCCCTGGAGATCAACTGGTGAACTGGCTAGGGGCTGGCTGGTCTTTCCATGTGTGGTGGTGACTGGATGGCTATTGACTGGCATAACCCATAACCAGCAAACCAGTCTGGCTAGCAGGGGCTTAGATTTATTCACCTAAACTAGTTTCACAAAACTTGGGCTCCTGAAACATTATACTTTAATCAAATCACTCTCATTGCCTAAGGAAGCCAGGTGCTGGTAGCTCATGCCTATAATCCTGGCTACTCAGGAAGCTAAGACCTGGATTGGTTCAAAGCCAAGCCAGGCAGGAAAGTCTGTTAAATTCTTTTCTCCAATTAACCACCTGAAAACTGGAAGTGGTGCTATGGCTCAGAGTAGTACAGTGCAAGTCTTGTGTGAAAGTTCGGAGACAGTGCCCAGGCCCTGAGTTTAAGCCCCATGACCACCATCCCCCCAGCCCCGCAAAAAAAAAAAAAAAAGCCTAAGAAATACTGCACATATCTGTATACCAAGTACAATTTAAATTCCATGTATAATTCTGTGATAGCACTGGCCAAGTGAAATAAGAACCAACTTAAACACCTTCAGTCTGGAGCCTTGGGACAAAAAACAAAATAGTTTCTCCTTTCGGGAAAAGGAAAGTGAATACCTGCCAAAAAGATGGAAAACTAGGGTGAGTTAGAGTGAGGAGAAAAGAGGATCTCAAAAAACCTCTAGGGACCAAAATCTAAGCCCATCAATTTACACCTCACTGCCCAGTAGAGCAGGACTTACCTGCATTTGATAAGCTGGCACCTGAGTCCTGTGCCTCAAGAATGGTCCCTGAGCCTCAACACTCATGGGTACCCAGAATTTGCTGTGTCCTTCCAAGGACCACAGGGCCATGCGCTCGTGTGCAGTGAAGAGGGAATACCTGATGAGACAGGGGCATCCACAAGCTGACAAAGTAGTGACATCTTAAAGGTGGAAAAAGGCATTTCAGATCCTTGTCCTTCGTTAAAGTGGGCCTCATGCTTAAAAGCAATTTATAATTCATAAACCAGTGTGTTTATGCTTTCAGTGCAAATATTACCATTTTAATTATGTCCTATTATTGTCATTTACTAAATCAATGTTATTACCCCAAACACAAATGGTATATAACACATAGTTAGGAAAGTCGGTTTTAATAAATCAGTTTCATGCAAAAATGACTAGCGGCTTTCATCTTGGCTTTGGACAAGCATTCCTTCCCTAATCGTGGTCCTCTGTAATTCCCAGCAGTCAGAAGCAGCCATAGGAAGTTTATCCCACAGACTGAAGACAAGAACACATGAGACAGTGGAATTGGATGAGACACTGTTTTCTTAGGAGTACATACAAGCACACCACCACACCCTAAGTGTTTCTAATGGACCTTAAGTGTGGTTCCTTCCTCTTTCCTGACTCGCCCTTTCCCATGGTATAAACAGTTCAACAGGAGGCCTGAAATTACATCTCAGCCATGAGGACACTTCCTGCTCTATTTCAAGTGTGTATAGAAGTCCCTGCTGGGTACCGCTCAGCAGGACCCTTGCAATCCAGTTCTTTCACTAAGGTCAGCAGGACATAGCAAGCACACATCTCCCACATCTTCTTCTTTGAGACCATCTGTAAGCAACAAGAAATCTACATTCCAGCTGCAACTTCAGCCCTTCACAGTCTCCTCAAAAAATGTGCAGGCTGGTACATTCCTAATTCACACACGGCAAGAAAAGCTATTTTACCAGTAAACCAGTGAACAAGCCAATGTCGTAGGGTATTAAGTTTTTATTATCTATAGGTTTTTGACACATTATTTATATAGTCAGTAATTAAGCAAAATTAAAGAACACAGAGTTTTTCACATTTAACACTATTAGGTCTATGAATCTCTAAGTTCTTGGGAACAGATTCCTAAATAAAATTAAGTTTATGGTTTTACGCAAAAATATGTATTATGTTTATATAAACATATTTTAACTATAAAAAGTAACCTTGGGACGGGAGTTTGGCCTAGTGGTAGAGTGCTTGCCTGGCATGCACAAAAACCCGGGTTCAATTCCTCAGTGCTACATACATAGAAAAAGCCAGAAGTGGTGCTGTGGCTCAAGTGGTAGAGTGCTAGCCTTAAGAAAGCCCAAGGACACTGCCAAAAAACATAACTTCATAAAGTGAAAAATCTTGTTTTATAATTCTACCACACCTTCCTAACTATGGTTCTCCATGGTCTTCTCCCATGTCAATTTTCAGACTATTCTCAGATTTTGACTGTATTTTCCATTTTGATTTTTTGCACTTACAATATTTCTGTTTCTTTTTAGCTTATTTATATGCCTGTAAAACGACCTTGTATATTAGTTTTCCACTGCTGTATAACAAATCACTAAAAACTTAGAGACTTATGAACCATATTAAGTTGACAGTCGTGTATGTCAAAGCTCCACGTGGGACTAATTGTATTTTCACATCTCTCAGAGCCAAAACTAAGGTGCCAGCCAAACTTAGGCTCCTGCCTGGAGAAGTGTAGAACCTGCATTCTGCCACCAATCAGAAGGCCTGGGAGCCATGTCTTCTGCAGACTTTCTAGCAATGATGAAAGAGACTCTCAGCCACTTAAGGCCCAGCATCCTTGCACAAGGCCCCAGCCATGTCCAAGCCAGTGAAGTCTCTTCTGTTCCTTCGTATCTCCTGACAGGGAGGTCTGCTTCCAGCTTGAGAAGAAGACTGCATTTTAAAGAGCTTCATAGTGAATTGAAAGTCTACTAAGGACATACCAGATTTACCTAATTCTTGAGGGATCTGGGACAGGGGTGAGGCCTCTCCAGAATGACTTTTTTGTGTGCCTATTTGTGATTCTGATCACCAGTAAGGTGGCCTGAACTGGTACTGTTGGCAGACAGGTCACCCATGATGCTTCAGGAGGAGATTGCCAAGTGTTTGTGTTTCTGGGATGTGTCTTTCTTTAAGGTATTCTTGCTCAGTTCCCAGAGAGCACACTAATTATTTGACATGTCGGTAGGGGCAGAAGGAGTATGTTGCCTTTTATGTTTTCTTTTTACTAACATTTCAGCTTATGAGGGAGTATAGGCCTAAAGCAATGAAAGTAGTATATATGTATTTCTACTCATTAGTACAGTGCTTTGTCTCTAAATTCCTGGCTGCTGTTTCTTGTGTTTCATTTTCCCTGATCTACCCTGCCTCTATACCACCACAAGAGGTGCTACAAGAGGGCAGCAGCTGCAGCAGCCAAAGATCAGCTGGGAACAGTGGCAGAGGAGATGAGGAAGAAGGGGGGGAGTGTAGAGATGGTGAAAGAAGACTGCAAAGGTAGGAGTCTAGACTTTGCAAACTGTAAAAGGCAGACTAAAGGTGGCAGGAGAAAGATAGCAGGCCCTAGTTGCTGGAAGAGTTCTGGGAACTTCCAGGCCTTGAACACCCATGGTTCTAACACTCAAGGCTTGAGAGCTGCAACACAAGCTGCCACTATCTATACTTAGAGCTCAGGATTTCACTAACTGTTTAGTACTGTGCTGTTGGCATCTAAGTCTTAAAGCCCTAAGCCTCTAGATCACAAGGCCTGAGGTTAGAAGCCTCCGTGTCTATTAGTCTAGCCCTTGAGCCCTCGGCACCCAAGGGTCCAGGACTGTCAATACTTTAACTGCTCCTTACCTACTTTCATCTTCTAACTAGGTCCAGTAGTAAAGACTCCATCCAGCTCGTTGGTGACAGTAAGATTAGGAATCTTCCTACATCTGCAACACCTGCCACATGTGGTTGCATATATCATAGGTATGTTCTGTCATCATATCCAAAAGCCTGGGGGTTAGGGTTCAAAACCACAGTGGATCATTTCTGGACGTGACCCACCATTCTTCAAGATCACAACCGAGCTTCAAAAAGCTTAGAGGTCACCTAACTACTTAATTTTAAGGTCCTTTCTAATCCAAGTCTAAAAATCCAACGCTTGAACATATTGATGAAATAAAATATAAAGTTATTTTAGAAATGGAAAGGAAAGCCGGATGCAGGTGGCTCATGCCTATCATCCTAGCTACTCAGGAGGCTGAGATCAGAGGATCACAGTGGCAGCTTGGGCACGAAAAGTCCATGAGACTCCTATCTCCAATTATAAATCAGAAAACCGGAAGTGGCGCTGTGGCTCAGTAGTAGAGCACTAGCCTTGAGCACAGGGACAGCACCCAGGCCCAGAGTTCACCACTGACCACCCCTCCTCCCAAAAAGTAGAAAGGAAGAAATTACGGAAATTTGAAAGTTAGCTGAATGAAAAAAAGCATTAATACTTAGTTTAGCCTCGTTTAATATACTAATCTAGTTTCTAAAAAATTAGATTCTAGCTCTGCAACCAACTATTCCTCCCAATTGTCAACAAAAAGTTTTGGAGAATGAAGCACAAAAGTGGAAATAAGGCTACTGCAAACCCTAATGTCCAGAAAGGACAGAAGCACAGAACCCCTGAACTTGTAATAATGTCCACAGTATAAACTCCAGTCCAGTTCTAGACTTAAAAGATCAGAGTGGGTAAAGGGACCAGATGAAAATGAGGTAACATACAGGCCCACTCCACTCAAGGATCATTACAGAAAAACGACAGCTAAGGTCACAACTCTAGGATCTGGTCAGCACACTTCTTAAAGTACAGTATTCAGCTGACTGACTTCCACTCAAGACGTTCCTCACCCAAAAGAAAGAGGGAGGGGAAGATACCTGGGAGAGGAAGAAGGAAAAAGGAAAGTACCTAGTATATAGTAGGTGTTAAGTAAATATTTGCTGAAAGAAGACACATACGTAGGTATAGTAGATCATAAATACTATTTATGGCTTTCAGGAACTTCATCTCTTAGAGAAACGGACTATTGATCAATCTCTGCTGCCAGGGGACTGAAAAATATAAACATAGGCTAGGGTGACACTGGATCCAGCACACAGCAGTCTACAGGGGAGCTGGAAAGACAAGAAAAAGGAGATGGAGGTAAAAGTATTAAGACCAATTGTCCGTGGAACTGAATTCTGCCAAAGTTTGTATTTTCAAAGTACAACTTATACAATAGCAAAACATACAAATATGTGTATACAGTGGCCTTGGCTTGTTCCCAGAAAAAGAGGCCGGCTTTCTCCCGCTGGCACCAGCCAACAGAAGCACACAGCCAACTCTGCCTGCCAGTGTGGATGAGATGCTGCTCCATCGTGAGCACAGAAGACTTCAGCTCTCAACAGATACACGAGCGTGACATTTCCCACAGCCTACAAAACACTCTGTGTCTGTGGTTCTGATTCCCTGCTCTACACTGTGATGGAAATCTGGTAGGTGAAATGTACATTCTGCTAAATTTGTAAAGACCATCTCATCCCAATTCAAAACTACATCATACAAAACCTAAACTTGTGTTCTTATTTGTCATAAAATCAATATATATGAAAAGCAACTGGAACTATTTGATCTTTGCATTCTACATAAGCAGTTAGACTAAACTCTTCATCTTAAAGAGTGTGATACGAGCAGAGTTTTCTGTTTTCAGAACTGGACCAGAACAATTTCAGATAAATCTAACAGAAATGAATAGAATGGTTTCACTGGCAGCTAACCACAGCTTAAATGTCTGGATGAATTGTTCTACAGCCTCCAAAACACTTTCATTCTCTGTGAATCTCAACATTTCTGACAGGATAGAAGGGCAAGCAGTATTAGCCACATCTTACAAGAGGAATACTTGAAACACATTAATATAAAGTACCTTGCTCAAGAGAAATAATTAAGACATACTGAGTTAAAGTCAGGAAAATAACTGTTTTCTTATAGCTGTGTGTCTAAAAGCTAGGACTTTAGTAGCAGTGTCTAAAAACTAGGATTTTTAAGACAATTTACCATCCCAATTCTAATAGACTATAGAAATCTCACCTGAAGTTACTGACAAAAAGCTGTCACAAAATAGATGCTTTTAACACAGCATCAAATTTCTTATTATTACTGGGATAAGCCAAATAACACAGAACTTATATGAAGGAAAAACACTTATTCTTATTTTTTAGAAAAAGAACCAATATAAGAAAATACACAGCTATTAACTATTCCAAACTAGAATATTTAGTAAGTAAAATGTAGGACACATTAGTGTTCCAATTACACATTTGTATAAGCCTCTCTGAATATTGCAATGATCTATGTAACTATTCAAAAACAGCACTGTTGCTGGGAGCTGATGGCTCATGCCTGTAATCCTAGCTACTCAGGAGGCTGAGATCTGAGGATCGCAGTTCAAAGCCAGCCCGGGCAGGAAAAGAATGTAAGACTTATATCTCCATTTAACCACCAAAAAGTCAGAAGTAGAACTTTGGCTCAAGGACAGTGCCCAAGCTCTGAGTTTAAGGCCCATGACTGTACCCCCCCAAACAACAACAACCAAAAAAAACCCAAAAACCCAGCATGTATAATTAAGTGTAATTAAGTGTATAATTAAGTCCAGGTGGTTTATTTTAAAGAGAACTCAAAGAAAAATAAACACATATTCAGACATACACTAAATGTTTTACTTTTTCTAAATAATACAGTGTCTAGAATACAATAAAGACAAATATTTGCTGACTCTAAAAATTGTGAGAATACAAACTTTGGCAAAATTCAGTTCCACTGACATTTAAGATTTTATTTATTCCTTGCTCTTACCACTTTACCCTCACCTCTTTTTTCTTGTCTTTCCTGCTCCCTTGTAGACTGCTATATGCTGGATCCAGTGTCAGCCTAGCCTATGTTTGTAATTTTCAGCTCCCTGAGTTCAGTCCCCAGGACTGACAAGCAAAAACAACAACAACAAAGGTAACTGAGCATCTGAGTGTGGTCACTGGAGCAAAAGTGGTAACCGTCTCCTGGCAGGCTGTTGTTTGTAAGGCTCTAGACTGTTCTATAAGCACCTTCAGCAGGGACAGCCTTGGCAGCAGGGGTGGAGCATGATGTCAGAAATAAAAGAAAAAGAAGAAGAAAAAAAAAAAACAATAGGAGGCAGCTCCAAAGCTTGGGCTCACAGAGCCAGCCCCGAGTGCAAGCACTCACAGGTAGCCTGCAGCCATGCACTCCACTTCACCCACCTGTCCCACCCTTCCCGAGGCTCCTTCACTCGGTGGCTGACACTTACTTCCTCTCTCAACAAGTGTCTCGGTATTTGTGGTTTGGTAAATGAATCAATTCAAAATCACTCAGACCACAAGAGTACTCCACGGATGTGGCAAGTCATCAAGATAATGCATTAATAGTACTACAACTTGAAAGATCCAGTGCAAGATAAATGGGCCTGCCAAGTGGAAAACTCTCTCCTAGCTCTCACTTCTTGTCATCTGTGAGTTTCCTTGCCTTTTAATAGCATTACTGCATGGAAGGATGCCCTTCTTAAGTGGTGTATGCCGCAGCATTTAGCAATGAAGCCGAGATCTACACCTTTCCTCCAAATGCAGCTGAAGTCACATGTGCTGGCTCTGGTTTTGTCTATGTAAACATGCATGCAGGGAGCAAAAACGGCAAAATGTCAATGTAAGCAGGGAGCAGGTGGATCCTAGATCATCAAATTTCTCTTTATGTGTGTGTTCATTTTTCACAAAACACTGAAAACAAATCTGAAAGAAATCTGTGCTTAACAGGGATCGTTTATTAGCATGGTAAATTCGCATGGTGTCATGGTATTACTTTCAAACATCGTCAGAACATGGAGGTATAGTAAATTAATCATAAATAGGTGTTTACAAAACAAACTACACAGCTGACACACAGCAAGGAAGGTGTAGTAGACAGTGTGTTCTCTGAAGCTTAAGAACCTAATTGCCAATGAGAGATTACACAGTGCCTCACACCAGGGGCTCGTGAGAACCGCCCGGGCTGGTGACAGACAGGGGCTATGACCACTTGTGTGTGGGTGACTTTGGTAAGTCACATTCTGCAGTTCCAATGCTTCTCTCCAACCCATGAGCACTGTCAATCCAAGTTCTGACAGGCTCTAGCTTATCATACAGCTGCTTTGTCACTGACCCACCTGCTCCAAGCCTGCCCCTTACATCTGCTGTGTGACCCATGAAACACACATTTGATCACAAGAGTCCCCACCTCTGGGGCCACAGAACAAAGTCCAACACGTTTATTTTTACAGGTGCCAACTTCCTCTCCTCCCTATTTCCCACCCATTCCCCCCGGCCAGTCTTGTCAGATCCTCCCAGGCTGGGCTGACAACCCCACAGGCCCTTCCCTGACCTTTCTCTTCCCTAGGCTGTGGAGAGGAATGTTATCTCTCTTGGGGTGCTGTGCCTGCATCTGTTAAGCAGTGGCTTAGGAGGCCGGGCTGTGGACTGGTGGCTGCTAGGAGGGGAAGGGTAGTTGGAAATCAGCTGCTTAATGGGTACAGAGGTCCTTCTAGAGTAAGAAAAGGGTTGAAAGCAGGCATAGATGACATTTAAACTACATTGTAAGTGCACTGAAAGCCACTGAACTATTCCCGTGAAAGTGATCGGTCCTGCTAGGTGTATGGGGGGGGGGGGCTCACTTCTGTAATCCTCACAACTCAGGAGGCTGAGATCTGAGGACTGAAGTTCAGAACCAGCAGAGGTAGGAAAGTCCGTGAAACTCTTATCTCCAGTTAACCAGAAATGGTACTGTACTTCAGGCAAGAAAATACTAGCCTTGAGCAAAAACAGCTCAGCACCCAGGCCTTGAGTTCAAGTCCCAAGACTGGAACCAAAGACAGACAGACAGACAGACAGACAGACAGACAGACAGACAGACAGACAGGCAGACGGCATCAGTTCCCTATTATCCTTCAGAGCTGATTAACTGCTTGTATTTCTTAATCATCACAATGAACTCATAGACTTAAAGATGTTATGGCAGATGTTATCCTCCCAATGTATCCTTCACTGGCCAAGGGGGGGGCTTGCTCATAGGCCTCAAGTCTTGCTATTCCACAGCTCCGCTGTATTCTGGCACATCACGAGATTCCAGGCTGGTCTTGGAACTTTTTCCTCTCCCAACCTGGGAGTTATCCAAGAGGACACAATGATCAATTCATTGTTGAGGCTAACTCATATATTCCATACATGTTTCTCGAACTTAGTAAAGTGAATGTTAGCAAAGTCCAGTTCCTCAGCTAGATCTGAACATGTGTATAGTGTACAACGAATAGACAGGACAATCATTTCACCCTTCTTGAAAGACATGAAACTCTTGGCTACTCATCCTTGAGTTTTGAGGATTCATTATGCATCAATCAACAGGCCCAAGAAAGCAACTCTGCTTTTGTATTACAATACAAATACCCAGGATGACCTGGAAACCTTACACTGGGTTAGGGTCAAAACCACCAAGTATGAAAAGAGGGCTTCTTGATTTTAAATGTCTAAAGGAGCAGAGAAAATAGACTAAATATATTATGGGGATATCATGAGGAAGTTAGCTAAATAAAGTTCTAATCAGGTAATTTTAATTAAGGAAGCATTTTTAATTAAAGGTTGGACTCTAATGAAAACAAGTAAACAGTATTTAATTAAGTATAGTGACTTTAGAATGAACATAACAATTTGTGATGTTAATTACATTACCTAAAAGTCATGATGATAATAATAACATCATGTCTGAGTTGTGCCTAATCCCTTGATGCTTTCCAAACATTTCACTCTATTGGCCTGGATGGGAACTAAGGGCAAGCTTTTCCCAACTGCTGCATAGGCAACTTAAATTATTTTAGCCATGTTTCTGAAGAGTTTCTAGATGTTAGCAAAATGCTTTCATCACCATTTCATTACTCATTTATGAAAGTTACTGCCCCACATAAAGAGGAGCTCAGAGGAGACCTATAGAACACTGCAGGTCAGGTGTTACTTTTACAACCAGGAACTTTTACAACAAATTCTGGTAACAGATAGGATTTAATGCAGACATTCCCCCCTTCCAAAATGCCCACTAATAATACCTGTAGTTCTGGAAGTGTAGTACCTGAATTTCATTACCAAAATTTTCTAACCTGAACTAGGTAGAAACAAACAAGCCTACTCTCCTTGCCCACATAATTATATATAACTGACCATATGTTTAACATAGATCTGGTATAAAGTCTATTGTCATTTAATTTCTCCTTTAGAAATCTGAAGCTCTATCTCAGTAATTAAAAAATAAATTAACAAGAAAGATAACCTAGTTATAAATGGATACAGCTATCTCATGATCTGACCAGTAAAGGGTTAACCCTCAAAGTATTCTACCCACAGTTTGTAAATGTAAGTTTAGTTTGCTTATATGTGTTTATAAACACATCTCCACTGAATGAACTCTAAACTCATTGATGTATTTATAAAAGTGATGCTATTGAAAATATTTTAATTTATTTTTCCTGCACAGCTGCACAGAATAATTTACAATTATGCTAAAATCTCATAAACTATGTCATAAAACATTACATACCTAACATACCTATTGCTCATGAATCTTCAGATAATAAGCTTAAATAAACCGGGCATCAGTAGGTCACACCTGTAATCCTAGCTAATTAGGAGGCTGAGATCTGAAGATCAGGGTTTAAAGCCAGCCTTAACAGGAAAAAGTCCCTGAGACTCTTATCTCCAATTAAAATCATCAAAAAACCAGAAGTAGAGCTAGGACTGACTCAAAGTGGTAGAACACTAGCCTCGAGTGAAAAAGCTCAGGGACTCTATCCAGGCCTGAGTTCAAGCCCCACAATCAGCAGCAGCAGAAGAAAAAAAAAAGCTTAAATAGATATATTAAGAAATAGGATAGAAACACTTAAATTTTTTCTCTCAAGTTAGAACAAACTGTCATCATTTCAACAATAATTAAATGAGTGCTATAAAATTCAAGTCAGGAGATCTGGGAGAATGGAAGAGAAAGAAAGAGAACGCACACAGACACTTTTTTCCAGGATCAGTGGCTCACACCTAACTCAGGAGGATGAGATCAAGAGGATGAAAGTTTAAGGCCAGTCTGGGGGGTGGGGGGGAGGGGAAAGCTTACAAGATCCTATCACAACAGAAAAATCTGGACATGATGGTACATGCCTATCATCCTAGCTGTGATGGGAACTGTAAGAATGATCATCACTTTTTTCCCAGGGGGGGGAAAAAAAAAAACATGATCTTATCTCAAAAAAATATCCAAAGCAAAGCAAGGCTAGAGGCATGGCTCAAGTACTAGAATGCCTGCCTAGCAAGTATAAGGCCTTGCTTTTGGTCTTGCCTAAGGGGTATGTGTATAACCTTTTATCTTATGCCAGAATAAACTGCGTATGTATCATACTGTGGACATGTAGAGTAACATCACAAGGTAAATCTTCATATTATTATGCATGCTCACTCAACACTAAATACATAAAGAAATGTTATAAACTAGAAGCAATTTGGGAAAACTTTGTTGTTGTTGAAAATTGCAGAGTAAAAAAGCCAAGATGTAGTATAAATCTAAAAGTCACAAAATACAGGTTATAAACTTGACTGTATACAAACAGCCTCTTTCTAAAAAGCACATGCCACTATAAACATGTCATAACGACCAATCAGCAAAGAATTACCATTAGCTATTCATGTCTTAATGACAGGCTAAAATAAATACCAGTGATACAAAATAAAACTGATTTCTTTTTTTTTTTAAAACAAGAGAAAAATGGGAAGGATGAGCTTACGGAAAAGATGCAAGGAATTCACCAAAACATGAAAAAATGCTAGCCTCATTCACAATAAGGCAAACACAATTTAATCCACCAGTCCTGCAAGGATCCAAAACATTTGAACAGATAATAAAAGTTCAAAAAAATTGCATACATTTGATGCATGGAAATCTAACAACATTCTTTAAAATCTTTAACTCAGTCATTCCACTCTTAGAAATTATCACATAAGAAAATACACACTTCTAAGCACATACTTGAAATAAATACAAATTTGCACATCACAGTATTTTGTAGTATAGGTAAAGAGTGGAATAAAGAAATTCTGAATGAGACTAATTTAAAGCTTAAAAAACACAGGATGGGAACTGGAGACATAGCTTAAGTGTCAGAGCATCAATCATAAGTGAAAAGGTTAAGAGAGTGAAAACCCTTGAGTTGAAGCCCCAATACAAGCCTTCTACTTCACCAAAAAAAAAAAAAATGTCCCACAGGACAGGGAAGAGTAAGTACAGTGTGCTGCCATTTCTACAAGGGTGGATACTTACATTCTTATTTGCTTGTTTATGATTTCTCTTGGGAAATGTGCAGAGGGGATTCTGAGGAGGAGGGACAGGCTGAAGGACACAGATGATACTCTGTGATAAATATTTTCCCTTGCAAATATTAAACCAGGTGATGTGTGATCTTTTCAAAAACCTTTAAAGGCAAAAATGAAAAAGACAGCTAGGCCTAAGCCTAACAACATACACACACATGCAAGTGAATCAAACATCAGGGTGAAGACTGAAAAGCACTAATATGTTCATTCTATTCTACCAATGCTTGCGTTGGTTTTATTGACCATCAGACTAATTCATTTTCATTTTTAAAAACCTTACAAGTCTTATTCTACTATTTAAAAAACGGTAAAATGTTTGCTTTTTTAAAAAAAGCAATTAAGTCTGTTTTTCCATGTGTTTCATTTTAACACCATTATTTTAAGAAATGATAGAATGCTCAATTTAATGAGTGTTAAGGATTTAAGCTCAGATAATACCACTAACAAAACACACACTATGCATTTCTAGAAGGAAAACAGGACATAGATAAACTTCCAAATGAGATGTAAATCTTTAGAGAAAAGCAAACAAAGCTTGGGAGTGGGGGATACAGCTAATAAATGCAGCATCAATACTTATCTGCAAACACAAACTGCACTGGAAAAAAATTGATTTTTTATAACCCCCCCCAGGGCATTGCCACTTAAAAAAGTGGAACAAAAAGAATTTCTCTTCTCTATGAACTTATAAAACATCTTCACACTTTATTAAATATCAAATGCTATGTCATCTGCATCTATTATTTTTATCATTTTTAATGAGAATTTCAAAGTCTAATTCCACAACTTCTTTCTGGCCAGGTAAAACAGAAACAGAAATGAGTGGAGAGAATTAAGTCCGAATTATTCAAAATTAATTTTTATCCTTATTTGATAGAGAGTCCAAAAAGAAATACACTTTTTACCTAACTTATGCGACTGTAATCCCTCTGTACATCACCTTTATAATAATTTTTTTAAAAAGTTTAAAAAAAAAAGCTTAGAAGTTCAAGGATGCAAATTAAATTGTGTTCTACTATCACTGAGCATTGGTGACTCATACCTATAATCCTAGCTATTCAGAAGGCTGAGATCTGATGATCACGGTTCAAAACCTAGGCCAAGCAGGAAAGTCCATAAGACTCTTATTTCCAATTAACCTGCAAAAATCTAGAAGCATCTATCTGGCAAATACCATGTAACCCTTTTATTAATTACAATAAAAATATATATATATAAAAAAATCTAGAAGCAGAGGTGTTGATCGAGTGGTAAAGCACCAGTTTTTTTTGGGGGGGGGCCCTAAAGGACAGTGCCTAGTTCCTAGGAGTTCAAGGCCCAGAGTGTGCACACACACACAGGGCACACACACACACAGCACACACACAGAGCACACGCACACAGAGCGCGCACACACACACACACAGAGCACACGCACACACACAGAGCACACACACGTAGCACACACACACACAGAGCACATGCACACACAGAGCACACACACACAGCACACGCACACACAGCACACACACAGCACACACACGCAGCACACACACAGCACAAACACACAGCACACACACACAGCACACGCACACAGCACACACACACACATAGCACACACACAGCACGCGCACACACACACACAGCACACACACAGCACACACACGCAGCACACACACACAGAGCACACACACACAACACACACACACAGCACGCGCACACACACAGAGCACACACACACAGCACACACACACAGCACGCACACACACACGCAGCACACACACGCAGCACACACACACACAGCACACACACACAGCACGCACACACACACAGCACACACACACAGCACACACACAGCACGCACACACACACAGCACACACACAGAGCACACACACGCAGCACACACACACAGAGCACACACACAGCGCACACACGCAGCACACACAGAGCACACACACACAGCACACACACGCAGCACACACACAGAGCACACACACGCAGCACACACACACAGCACACACACACAGCACGCACACACACGCAGCACACACACACAGCACACACACAGAGCACACACACAGAGCACACACACGCAGCACACACACACACAGCACACACACACAGAGCACACACACAGAGCACACACACGCAGCACACACACACACAGCACACACACAGCGCACACACGCAGCACACACAGAGCACACACACAGAGCACACACACGCAGCACACACACACAGCACACACACACAGCACACACACAGAGCACACACACGCAGCACACACACACACAGCACACACACACAGCACGCACACACACACGCAGCACACACACAGAGCACACACACAGAGCACACACACGCAGCACACACACACACAGCACACACACACAGAGCACACACACACAGCACACACACAGAGCACACACACACACACACACACAGTACAGCCAATCAATCCTTGGGTAAAATCTGTCTCCACAGTCACCACTGGGTAACTGGGCGACGCGGGCTGCGCATCTGTGTGCGCGTCTCCGGGAGACCTTTAAATCGGCATCTGAGTTCATCGCGTGGATTTCGGATGATCCCGGCATTCCTTCCGTGGGCCAATCCCCTAAATCTCAGGTAGCCTCGGTCAGGCTTTGCCCAAGGCTCCTGATCTCCGGCCAGCTTCGGGACAGCGCTGCGACCCCCAGCCCGGGGGCCCGGCCTCCACCTCGGCAGGGAGGCGCCCGCCCCTGCCGGCACCGAGGCGGGCACCGGCGGGGGGCTTTTCCCCTTCCTTGCCCCCGTGCACCCCAAGCGCGCTTCGCTATCCCTGCGACCGGACACGACGGGCGGGCTCCGTCCCTCCGACGGGGGTCGGGGGTCGGAGGTGGCCGCGCGCCCGCAGCCGGGTCCGCCGCCCGCACCTCCCCTCCCGGCCGCCAGGAGGGGAGCCGGGAGCGAGGTCTCGGGCTAAGCTCGGACGGACGCGCGCGGCTGGGGCGGAGGCTCCGGGCTCCGCGGGGGCTTCGACGCGGACGGGGACCCGGGACTCACCGAGGCGGCGGCGGCGGCGGCGGCGGGGGCCGGCGCGGGGCCCGGCGCGTCCTGTCTCCTCAGCCGGGACTTGAGGCTCTTCATGGCCAGCGACTCCCAGGACGCCGCACTCGGCCGGCGCGGAACTCGGCGTTTGCAGGCGGTGGAGGAAACACCACGCGGGCGGCTGAGGAGACCAGGCCGGCGGCAGAGGAGAAGACGCGAGCGGCTGAGGAGGCGACGCGGTCGCCGCGCCGACCCCGCCCCACCTGCCACCTGGGGCCCCGCGGCTCTCTCTCCCGGCCGCCCGCGGGGGCCTCCTCCCACAGCCAATCAGCCCGCAGCCTGGAGAGGGGTGGGGCCGAGCCTGACCAATCGGAATTCTGGAAGGGGGCGGGACTTCCCTTTTAAACTCGCACACACCCTAGCTCTCCCGCGGGAGGCCAGATCTGGCGCTGGGCGCGCGCTGGCCCGGTCCTCTCGGCTGCGTGGGTTCGCGGCCGCCCAAGGCCGATCGAGGGGACGGGGTCCCAAGACCGACCCTGGGTTCCCCCAACACGTCCTGACCCGCTTTCAGGCCACTTCAGCCAAAACTCAATGCCATGAACCCCACTCAACCCGGCGCATCCCCAAATTCCAGACACTGACAGCCTCTAAGAAAGTTCTAGAGGGGCTTGCAGGTAAGGAGACTTGGACACGTGCTGTGGGACATCAAAACACGCGTGAGGGGTTCGGTGATGTGTGAAGGGGGAAAAAAATCCACATGGCTGTGGAGGGAAAGATGGAAATGGGAGGAGGGGCAACAGTCCAAGAAGGTACCATAAAATAAAAATAAATAATACTGCGTCTTTTGCCTGCAGAGACACACATACAAACAATGAAATTAACATGTCCTGATTTTAAAACCCGGGCTCATCTGAATCATCTCAAGGAAAGAATGGAAGAAGAAAATATGATGAGCAGCCAAGGGGCTCACACCTGTAATTCTAGCTACTCAGGAGGCTGAGATCTCAAGATCAAGGTTCAAAGCCAGCTTGGAACGGAAAATTCATGAAACTATTACTCTCCAGTGAACCACCAGAAAACTCGGAAGTGGTGCTGTGGCTCAAAGTGGTAGAGCACACACCTTCAAGCAAAAGAGCACTGGGCTGGGACAGCACCCAGGCCCTCAGTTCGAGCCCTATGACTGACCCCCCCCCCAAAAAAAAGTCTAGTGAGCTACAGCCAGTAATGTATGTACTGTTCATGTCACAGCTTCAAAGATCTTCCTCATAGTTTTTCCTGCAAGTATGTATTTATCCTAATACAAGCTGGGTTGAAAAGGCAAACATTCCACCTTTCTAACAAAGGACTCTTTTTGTCTGAAAAGGCAGTTGCTTTCGTTAGGATTTCCTTGGAAGAACTCAAAGGTTTTGTTTAAAAAAAAAAAACAAATTTTATTTATTCTTATTAAGTAGTTAAGGCTTTCAATTCCAGAAGTCAGATTATGAGTACAATGTGCCAGTAATGGGACTGGAGCTTGAACTCAGGGCTTGGACTCTACCCCTGAGTTTTTTGTTCAAAGTTGACCCTGTACCACTTCAGCCCCAGCTATACTTCCAGCTTTTCGGTGGTTAACTGCAGATAAGAATCTTATCATCTTCCCTGCCCAGGCTAGCTTCAAATTGTGAACTTCAGTTATCAGCCTCCTGAGTTGCTAAGAGTATAGACATGAGCCACAGTAAAGCAAGGCTTTACTCAATACTGCAAGAAAGTTTTCAGAACCCTCTTAGAAAGACAGAAGATTGTTAATGTTCCTGCTCACAATGGGATAGCTATGCTTAGATTTATTGATAGCTGAGTTATAGGTGAGAATGAGTGTAAGGGGGAAAAAAAGAGGGTAAATAAAAGTCCCCCGGGGAAAATTTACTGAATTTTCTCCTACTTTGACTTATGGAATAAATTTATCTTATACTCTCCCTTCTCAAGATCCACACCCATATTCCGTTTTTGTTGGCTCCTTAGAAGAATCTGTGGGTGGCCTGTTACTCTCTGCCTTGCCACTGCAGAGCCAAAATTATCTCATACTTGGACTGTTATGGAAGCTTCCCGACCAGTATCCCAACCTCCAGCCCCTCACCTCTCCCATCACCAATCAGTTACTCTTCAACATCAGAAAGTCATACAACATACTCTTCGTTTGTCTATAAATCTTCAGGACCCCTAGAAGCCTGACTTGATAGTTCACACCTGTAATCCCAGCACTCAGGAAATGGAGGCAGAAAGATTGAGAGTTCAAGGCCAACCTGGTTTTTGTAGTAAAACTCTGGTAGAGCAAGCAAAAATGTGAATTCTCCAGCAGCTAGTAAACATAATCAAGGTCTTTATTTGGTATTTGAGGTTCTGTAACATAGAGCAACTGTTTCCTCCAGCTTGTACTTGCAATTTGGCAAATTCCTTGTACACCCATTCCTCCAACTTGGGTCCTGGCCCACAGTGTTTCCATCTCCATGTGTACCCATTAGTCATCTATTACTGTTCACTCTGTACATTTATCTTCCAAAATCCAGCTCCCTGGGCCATGGTTGGAAGGGGTCACGAAGGAGTTTCTGATGCACTGTGCTTGTGTGATTTGCATCCTGGTTTTACAACTAGTGTAATATACATACGAACTAGTGCATTTTGTTTGTGAAAATTCTGCAAGCATGACCCATCCATGTGGTGTGCATTTGTACGTAAGCTGTACATTCAGAAGGGGGTAGGGGTAATCCCAGGATAACATTCCTCCCTTTCTCCTGCTTTCCTCTGTGATAGAAGGCAGAATGACGAGCTAGACTGATGTATCTGTCTGCCTTCTGTGTAATCTGAATTCCAAACAGTCCCCTGCTGAACTTCCTTAAAATCAGAGAAAAACTGAATGACTATTTCTGAATGGACAGATGCATTCCTTTGTAGCTAATCAAGTGAATTGGAGTTGGCTGTTTTATGTTTTCACGTATTACAATTTTAGGGCCACCCTCATTCCTACCCCACCCCATCCCCAATCTGGGGGCTCAGCTAAGGTATTCTCAGTCAACTAACATTCTAAATCAAAGGGGAGTTACACCACCCATCACCCAGTCCCCTGGTGGAGTCTTCAATGTTAATTATCTTCAGTGGCCTTGTCTCTTCTATATAATTGGCTGTTGAGTTAATTGTAGCTTTTTGCTGTGCTGGTGTCTCCTCCAGCATCCAAGTTATCATAGCTCTGGTGGCTGGCATCTTTTCAGTTGTTACTGGATAAAGCAAAGGAAACAGAGACAGAGCCACAAGTATAGCTTGCATCGAGTTCCAAAAACTGTTGGGCAAGTTATTTTTATGAACTGTCTACATGATGTCCCCAGGGTTTCTATGTCCAGTGGCCTCTAGTGGAGTTTTCCAGACTAGAAACTTGATAGCTGATGTCTACTTGTTTCCATTTGAGAGCAACTAAGTAAACAGCATTGGTTTGAATCTACAGCAAAGCCTTTCTATATTGGTCTGGGAGCCTCCTATAATATCAAGTAAAGCCATTATTAGGAACAGTTAGCCAGACAGGTTGGTTTTGCTTTTCTTCATTACTGTCACTTTTTTTATATTTTTATCTTTCCATCAGGGTCAAAGTCAATTATCAAAAAATGGACTTTCACTTGTTACCATATTTGAATCTATATGAAATACTCTTTCTGTTTTTAGCACCTTGTTTTTAACAACATATGCAACAAGGAAAGCAATATACTTTTAAAAGTTATTTGACTAGGTTTATACATACACATGGTAAGGAAATCGTGTGTGTGTGTGTGTGTGTGTGTGTGTGTGCGCGCGCGCGCGTGCACGCGCGTGTGTGAGCTAATACTGAGGTTTGATCTCAGGGACTGAGCATTGTTCCTTAGGTGTTTTTTGTTGTTGTTGTTTTGTTTTTGTTTTGCTTTTTTTGCCAAAGGCTAAGACTCTACCATTTGAGCCACACTTCTAATACCAGCTTTTTGCTGGTGAATTAAAAGTAAGGTCTCATGCACTTTCCTGTCCAAGCTGGCTTTAAACCATGATCCTCAGATCTCAGCCTTCTGAGTAGCTGGGATTACAGGCATGGACTACCAAGGCCCAACCGAAATAATACAGAAAGATACAGTTATTGCCCAACTGACAAGGAACTTGAATTCTTACTAAGGAATTAAGCATATCCCACAGAGCTCTTCTGGGCTTGCCCAGCTGTACAGTAGAACCACAGAAAATAAGTTTGCATGAAGAACAAAATCCATTGTTTGAATGCACACAGGTGAGAAGTAACAACAGATTGGCAGAAGATGGGTAACCAGGGGTCCTGGCAGGACCAGGAAGAAAGTGCAACTGAGCGGCACCCAGAAGATCTGAATGCCAAAGCTGGTTTCTCAAGAAAAGCATGTACATGAACACATCAGATCTCAACTTTACACAGACAAGGCTCCATTATGAATTTTCATGTCTCCATTCTCTCCTACTTGAGACACCAAGGCAGAGAGCTGACAGTTGTCTGGTGTGGCCATTGTATCATGAGGAAGGGTGATTCCACTCGTGTGCATGCAGCCTCAAAATGAGAGGCCCAAGATAGGGGCCTGTTTCTCTAGCCACATTCAGAACTACAATGCATTGCTAAGAGAGTTCTTTAAAAAATAATAACAATAAATAAACAAACATAAATAAATAGATTATCTATGTCAATAACTGAAAAAAAAATCTGTACTTCTAATAAGCTGTTCAATGGCATCATCCTGGAAAATGACAGCGGGAGGAAGAGCAGCAGGAAGGCAAAATAGCTTCTGCTCTCAGGACTTCATGTGAAATTCCCTAAAACATCTAGGGATATCAACAGTCCATAACAAAAGCAGCTTTTTAAGTTTTTCTGGGTGAGGGTAATTATATGTTGCAACAGCCCTCTTGAGCTGACCAATTCTGTCACTGAGTGGTCTGCTTTCTCCTTATCATCTCTAGCATTCATCTCAGACAGGCATGTACCATTTATTTCAACATGAAAAGAGGGAGCAAAAAGCAGGACAGGTCATGGCCAAAAACAAAAGTAGAGTTCCCCAATATGTTGACCTTAATAAAAAGCAGTTGAGATATATGCCAGTATGTCTTTGGATTCAATCAAGTTTAGCATGGAGAAAACCCAGCCAATTTAACACAACCAAATTAACTTTCGTTGAGTCTTTGAGTCCCCACAGCTCCAGAAATACATGGTCTTCCCTTTACTGAGAAGATTGATGGCATTATGTGTGCTGATTCCAGGCAGAACTTCTTGATTGCCACATTTAAAACAGACTGCCCAGCATGGAGCCTAGATAAATCCTAAGAATTCAATTGAAGGATCAGAAGGTCTCTGCCTTGGAATCTTTCCTGGACTTTGGAGTTTTCTTATCTTAGCCAGGACACCCGGATAAGCATAAAGAAAAGCCAGATGGCTCTCAAAACTTCAGCACTAGAATAAGTGAACAGAAAAGTTGCTTCCTTTTGTTTTGAGAGTATGGCAAATAAAGACTAGTCAATTTAAGATGATAGGTCCTTATGTCTTGCTCTTACTTTTTCCTTACTGATATCCAAGGGACATTCTAATTCGGGTAACCTGTTCAGTAAACAATCCTGACTAGGTAATTAAACGTTTGGAAAATTATGTGACTGGTTAATATCACCAAGCCAATCTTTTCTACTCATCCTACCAGGATGAATAGATAGGATAAATTAAATTTATCGCATGAATAATCAAATGAAATTTCACTTTCAGATGCCCTTGGAAAATGACTAGAGCTTTGAGCTTTATCGTGTTTGTTTAACAAATGACTTAGAGTCACCTAAATCCAAATTACTGTTGACTGTATTTGTTTAAGTTATGCTGATAGGAAGATCACAGGAAAAGTAGTGTTGCGATAAAGCTACATGTAAGCTTATGCATTATATATTATTTTTTATATATGGTGTATCTGTACCAATGAGGTTTCAGATATTTTAACATACTATTTTGAATTAGTTCATCAAAAACCTTTACAAATTATTCCATCTTTATCTGATATGGTAGCACATGCCTGTAATCCCAGATACACTAAAAGCAGAGATAGGAGGAGATAGATAGAAGGAGTTCAAAGGATAGGAGAGATTCAAAGACAGCCCGGCAAGAGTTTATCAAGATCTTACCTCAAAACACAAGCCAGGCATGGGAGAACATGTTTACAATCCCCCCTGTGTGGGAAGTAGAAGTTGAAGGATTGTAATCCAAGGCTAGCCCAAAGCAAAAGCAAGACCTTGGTAAGAGTGCACAAAGACCGGGATTCGATTCCTTGGTACCACATACAAAGAAAAAGCTGGAAGTGGTAGAGATTTAGCTTGAGAAGGACAGTGCTTAGGCCCTTTATTCAAGCCCTGGGACTGACTTTATTTTTTTTTCTGAAAAAAAAAAAAAAACAACTAAATTTAGAAGGTTAGGAGAAAGAGGTAGGGGTGTGGCTGTAGTGGTAGAACACTTCCACAAAGTCCTGACGTCAAACCTCATACTGATCAAAAGAAAGGAAAATTAAGCTATCTTTATGTAAATCCTGATTCTGAGGTAAAATTGAAATTATATAAAAGTACAAATAAGGCAAATACCTTTTTTTTTTTTTTTTTTTTGTCGGTCTGGGAGCTGTCCCCGAGCTTTTTCACTGGACTAGTACTCTACCACTTTGAACCTCAGGGCCACTTGCAGTTTTCTGGTGGATAATTAGAAATATAGTCTCATAGCCTTTCCTGCCCAGGCTAGCTTTGATACATGATCCTCAGAATGCAGCCTCTTGAGTAGCTAAGATTACATGCTTGAGTCACCAGTGCCCAGCGAGGTGAATACTTTAAAAGATTAATCTTAATATTTAGCTACTTGGATTATATAATACACAGTCATTGATTTTTTTTTCATTTTTTTAACCAAAACATTCAGACTTTTGCTTCCTGAAGAGAATAAGTAATGAAAACAAAAATTCTGGGCATCTTGTCTTCAAAACTACCCATGTAGTATTTAAATTTTCATTGAAAAGTAAAACATAGGCCAGGAGTTTGGTCTAGTGGTAGAGTGTTTGGCTAGCATGCACAAAGACCCGGGTTCGATTCCTCGGTACCATATACATAGAAAAAAGCCAGAAGTGGTGTGTGGCTCAAGTGGTAGAGCTCTAGCCTTGAGAAAGTCCAAGGACAGTGCTCAGGCCCTCAGTTCAAGGCCCAGGACTGGCAAAGTGAAAAGGAAAACAAGCCAAGTGTCAGTGGCTCATGCTCTAATCCTACCTACTTAAGAGGCTGAGAACAGAGGATAGAGGATGGAAGCCAGCCCTGGCAGAAAAATCTGAGAAACTCCATCTCCAACTAAACAATAAAATGCTGCAGACATGGTTCAAGTGGTAGAGCACCAAATCTGAGCAAGCAAGCCAAGTGAGAAAAAAACACCCTATGTTGAATCACAATACTGGTATTCACACATATACACAGAGTAAAATATATTTTTGCATCCAATTGCTAAGCAATAATTTACTTAGTTTATTGCTTTAGGGGGAGAAAATTTAAAATTGTAGTATAGGTCCCATGTCCAATGACATCATTCTGCACTGCACACTTTGAAGAGATTTATCCATAATTACATCCTCAGGGATAAATCATGCCATATTCTTTATATGTGTGTGTGTATATATATATATATGTATCACCTATGTCTATTTAGTACAAATATTTAATAATGATAATTTGATAATTATGCTTTTCCTATTGCTGTTTTTTTCATGTTGTAGCCATGAGCAAAATGGGTAAAGTAACCAATAAATTAAAACACCCATGCACTCTAGACTTCAAAAGAATTACATTTTAATTTTGTCATGTTGGAAGAAGCATGTATATATTATGCTCCATAAACTTCAAAAAGTACCTCTGGAACTAAACAGCAATTAAGAACAGTGCCTTTGAACCTCAGAGGGTGTAGCCTTTGCATTTACTGAAGATCAAGACATCCCATTTTAAAGTTAAACTAAAATGCTCATGTCTTCCACTTCTGAGACATGGAGCATTGAAAAGATAATGAGCTATCACGATCCATCAACCTCTTGGCCCATAACTCTAAAGTAACAAGCAAGTCAACAAATGCAGATCAACCTAAAATCCCTAACACCCATGGGGCTGGGCTCTTAGTGAGCTAGTCAGGCCCTAACTAAAGTAACCTTGAGGAATTCCCATACAGAGAAACACAATCACCAGACAGGCAGCTGCCCAGTCTTCACCTCTGAATCAATGCTTTATATATTTTGAAATAAATAATACTTACGCTTTAATGTATTTTTTTGCCAGTCCCGAGGCTTGAACTCGGGTCTAAGCACTGTCCTTGAGCTTTTTCAAGGCTGGAGCTCTACCACTTGAGCCATAGCCCAGCACCATTTCCAGCTTTTTTTCTAGGTATGTGGTACCAAGGAATTGAACCCGGGTCTTCGTGCATGCTAGACAAGCACTCTACCACTAGGCCAGACTCTTGGCTGCTTTTGCCTCTTTTTAATTGATGCATAAATGTTGTATAGAGTTCTGGAGTATACATAGTTTTTATATGATGTTTCTGCACACAATTGCATTGTATGATGGTTTGAATCATGATAAACCTATCTATCTCCACATATATGTGTATGTTGACTATTGAAAAACCTATGAATGCTGGCCTTGATTTAGAAACCTGGCTTTCAGTTTCAACACACACACACACTGGCCATGTAATTAATCTGGTCATGTAATTAGGAATGGAATGGTATAGGGTAAACAGTTGTAAAACTATAACCAATAAATGTGTTTGTGTTAATACATTGATTTTTTTTCCATGTTTTCTTTTAAAAAAGAAAAAAAGCTAGACAAGTTGGTTCAGTCCTGTAATCCTAGCTAGCTATTTGGGAGGCAGAAATGAGGGAATTGTCATTTGATGAAGCCCAGACCAAAAAAAAATTTTTTTTTCAAAACTCCACACACTGGAAGTAATTTGTTAGTGCTGACATTGGAAGCAAAATCAGAGCAGATTCTCAGCAATAGCAAAGCATTCTAAAATTGGTGTCTTGTGTGGTTGTGCCTTGACCTATGGGACAGTGAGTATTGTCATAAAGTCTCCTCAACCACAAGAATGTCCAGGAGATTCACAGATGATGTTCAAAACTCTGCCAGAGATGAAACAACAGCATCATTCAGCAAGTTAGGATGATGGTATTGCTTCCTGGGTAGGAGTGACAAAGAAGCTATGTTTTGAAGGGAGAGTCCAGAATTTTGGTGGTCATATTGGTTTCCAAGAAAGCATATGGGAAGGAAGTCTAAATTACGAGACTGACCCTCATTAGAGAACTGAAGTTGGAGGCACAGATTTGGGGAAAGTGACCAAATAAATAAGATTTGAAAGCCATGAACTATGTGAGATATGGAAGAAAAGGGCCAAGGGCCAAATTTGGGTACAGAAAAAGTCAGAGATCAAGAAGAAGTGGGGTATCATCAAAGGGAACTGAGAGGGAATACCTAGGATAGGCCAGGAACCAGAGAATGTGGCAACCCAACAGCCAAGACATGTTTTGAAGGTCAAAGTTACTGCATACTTCTGGAAAGACAGTCACAAAGACAGATGAGCGACCCCTACATTCTTACCATGGATAGTATCGATAGCCTTGACCAAACAGTTCCCATGAGTCAAGAGAAGAGACAGCTGACTTCAGTAGATTCAAGAGAAAACAGATGGATGCTACCAGTAGCCTTGACTAAACGTTCTCACTGGTGGAGAGGAAGAACAGCTGACTCCAGCAGATTCAAGAGAAAATGGAAAGCGTTTGAGTGAAGAGTGTGATGGATTGGGTATGAGATGGGCAGAGAATGAGACAGCAGTTAAGAGAGTGAGAGTACTTTTAAGTACTAAAGCTTTCGAGTAGGCTGGGGGAAAAATGGTCCAACCAAGGGACGAGCTGATAGAAGAGAGCAGGGACTATCTACAAGAGTTAAAGCCTTGAGGAGATAAACAGAAATAGGAACTGGGACACAGACCGAAGACCAAAAATACCAGGACAGATACATGTAGGCTGCCTTGCTTAGTAGAAGGACAAGAAGAAGGTTCCAACTGCATTGCTTCTGTTTTTTCATGAGCCACCGTCAACCATGAAAAGGAAAATAAACATGAAGGACATAGTGGCTTTGACCTCTAAGCCACCAAGGAACAAATGCTTCATGTGTGTTCCAAACCTATACAGGGAATGATCAAAATATGTGCTGGCCAGAGCAGCATGTTGGTTCTTTTTGGTGTATGTCCTCCACATACCAGTGTGTTGCTATGTTGAAATCTCAAGCCACCAAGCCCTGGGATAAATTATTTATCTGTGTCATTTAATACACCCAGCAACCAAAGTGAGAGGTGTGTACTGTTATTATCCCTATTTTATACAGGATGAAGCCACAATTACTCAGCTACATTGTATCAATAAAGCTGATGGTGAGGGGAGGGCAGAGTGTTAGCCATTATTAATCTGGTCATGTAATTAGGAATGAAATAAGGTAAATAGTTGTAAAACTATAACCTAGAAATGTGTTTGTGTTAGTACATTGATTTTTCCTTTCTTTAAAAAAAAAAGCTAGACAAGTTGACTCAGTCCTATAATCTTAGCTAGCTATGTGGGAGGCAAAAATGAAGGAAATGCCATTATTTGAAGCAGCCTGGACAAAAAAAAAAAAAGTTCAAGACTCCATCTCATGCAGCAGCTGATACAATGGGGGCACACCTGTCAGCCTCAGAGATAGCAGAAAGCACAAGCAGGAGGCTCGAATCTCAGGCTGACCAAGACCTTACTGGGGCTGGGAGCATAGCCTAGTGGAAGAGTGCTAGCCTAGCCTTCACAAACCCTGGGTTCGATTCCTCAGTACCACATACACAGAAAAATTCAAAAGTGGCACTGTGGCTCAAATGTCAGAGCACTAGCCTAAAAGTGTCTAAGGACAATGTCCAGGCCCTGAGTTCAAACCCCAGGACTGGCAAACTAACAACAACAAAAAGACCTTACTTTGAAAGTGATCACTGCATAAAAGAGCTAGAGATGTGGCTCAGGTGGTAAGATTGTCTACCTAGCATGTATGAGGCCCTGAGTTCAAAACAACAACAACGACAAAACCTATCAAGCTAAAATATAAATCAAATGATTTATACATATAAATGATAGGCTGTAAAAAGTTTCAATACTTAAAATATGTAGAAAAATGATAACTTAGAAAACTATCTTGACTGTTGAGAAAGAGATGAACTGGTAATATACTGATCAGTTGCCCAGCCAATTAAAGCCTTGAGCAGTGGGGGTGAGAATGGGGGGGGCGGTGCTGAAGGGTTGATTTGCCATGGTTGCCAGTTTTTAAGGCGTACATACTTCCACTGTGAAGGTCCAGCTGTCAGTGTGGCATCAGTCAGCTCACTGCAATTCTTGACAATTTATCCCTCATCCCTTGAGTTCTAGCACAGTACTAGAAGAAGTTCAGAGGAAATATGAGACCACCAAGGTGTAATGTGTTTGTTTCCCGGGGTACATCTGTGACCCTAAAACTCCAATCCTTCTGATATTATAGCCCTCCCCCCTCCATAAGAATGAATGAAATGAAGAGAGACCTCTGATCATGAAGTATACTGATTTGAAGGTATGGCTCATATTAAGAATTAGAATGAATTATAATGGACAGTTTACATCAATCCAATTGCATTCTTTTTCCCGTGAATTGCAAAGAGTGCCTGAGTAAAATGCAATCGATATTATAACTACAACTTTGTATAAAGGTTCTCAGGGTGAAACACCATTGGATTTTTTTTTTTTTGCTAATCCTGAGACTTGAACTCAGGGAATGGGCACAGTCCTTGGACTTTCTCAAGGCTAGTACTCTACCACCTGAGCCAAAGCACCACTTCCAGTTTTTTCTGTGTATGTGGTACCAAGGAAATGAACCCAAGCACTCCACCACTAGACCACACTCCTCATTATTGGATTTTTAATATGTGTGGGGGTGGGGGAGGAGAGAGTGCAGATATATGTTTTCAGACTGTAGTTTCATGTTTTCCCCTAGTAAGTGCCTGAGAAATTGATGTGGATTTATTAGATCATGTAAGTGACTGCATTTTCTGAATGAAAACAATTCACTCGTGGAGATTTTGCTTAAAGCAGAGTGCTCATTGACCTTCTGGTTTCAAGCTTAGGAGTGGCCATGCTCACTAAAGTGATGCATGCGTGAAGTCATGGGTGGCAGCTGTATGAACTTATAAGATTATGACTGCCCAGTTTCACTCCTGGTGATTCATGTCACAACAGGTAGAACCTGGATTCCGGGGCTGAACAAAGCCTTCAGGGTGGGATCGAGTTTTCTTTCAGATCTGCAATATGGGATTTGGGGGGTTTGTTTTAATATCAATGCTCCTAGTACTATGGAAACACTATAATATCTGTCACTTAAAGTAAAAATGTAGCCAATAATGCCCCCAAATGAAGATTCTAGACAATGTCTCCTCCTGAAGTCAGAATAGCATTCTTCAAAAAATGGAGAATCAGTGACATGAGAGTTTGTGACTGAATGTCTCCAATAACTATTTACTGAGCACCTAGCACATGCCAGCCCCTGTTTAGAACCCAGAGAGTCATGATTATCTTCAAAGGAGAATGACCCCTGACCCTTGATGTCTCATCTGTTATTGAACCCTATTTTGGCCTAGTCTGTCTTCCCCACTTCTGCCATTCCTGGATCTTCTCAGTTCTTTTCCCCCTAGCAGTGACATACCTGTCACTGAGATAAACAGGCTGTGTGAGGCAAGACATGACTTTAAGGGGATGACCTGAGGGGTGTAGGGTGAAGCTGGGTCTAAATCATGTAGTGCCTGGTCACATATGGTAAGGGCCTAGAACTTGCCTCAGAAGGGCAGAGGAAACGGTCTCGGGTGAGATGCAGAGGTGTCCAGCCCAGAACAGTAGGAGCAGAGGAGAGATTGGATCCCAGATAAAGTTGAGGATTTGGTGTAGGAATTCCTCACGGCTGGATGTGAACCTGAGTACCTGAAAGGATGGAACTGCGGAGGGGAAGGAGCTGGGGTTCAGTGCCAGTATGTTTACTGGGCACTGTTTATTTATTACATATCAAGTAGCAGGTTTGATGTGTTGATCTGAAGTTCAGGTCTGAGATGGATACAGGAATCTGGAAGGTCATCGTGTTGCTTTGAGACTGTGCAAGGTCACCAAAGAAATAACAGACCAGGAGACCAAGGGCTAACCAAGTTCTAAGGAGGCTTCAGTACTAAGTTGGAAGGAAGGAAGGAAACAGAGAAATGGCATCTGGAGAAGAAGGAAGGAAACCAAGAGCGTGTGGGAAGAAGTATTGAGGAGGGGGGTGATCAGGTGAGAGAAAGCAAATCAAGGATCCCTGTCTTCCATGCAGCCCTGGAAGCCCAGATAGTCACCAAAGTATCAAGAAGATGGCAGAAGAAGCATTCACATGCCAAGCAAAGAAGCCAGCCCAAGAGAGGACTAGAAATGAGCACTCACAGCTGGCCCCACCCCACCTGCCTGCTCTGCTCCCCTGAGCACCTTGGACCTTCAGAACAGATAGGTTTCCTGTATCTCCTCCCATCCCTCAGCGGGCATGCATTCCAGTGTTTGTGCTCACCTCCTCCCTCAGCTTCCCCCTTGCCCACACCCCCTTCCTGAGGTCTTACCTGCCCAGGTGAGCAGATCCCCTCACCTTACTGGTCCTTCCTGCTGCCTCTCCACATCCTCCAGTCATTCCCTTGATGCTTCCTTGTGAGTTTGCTAGGGCTGCTGGGACAAACTACCTCACCCTGTGTGGCTTAACCAGCCTGTGTGGATTATATCAGGGCTCCAGAGGCCAAAGTCTAAACTCCAGGTGTTGGCAAAGCTGTGTGTCCCTCCCTCTTCTAGTTCTGGTGTCGGTCAGTGTTCCTTGGCTTCTGTGCTCAACACATACTCTTTCCTGTCTCCACTTGGCTGTCTTCTCCCTAGGTATCACCCAGTCTTTTTTATTGATTTATTTTGCCAGTCCTGGGCTTGGACTCAGGGCCTGAGCACTGTCCTTGGTATTTTTTTTCTCAAGGCTACAGCTCTACCACTTGAGCCACAGCACCACATCTGGCTTTTTCTATGTATGTGGTACCAAGGAATCAAACCCAGGTCTTCATGCATGCTAGGCAAGCACTCTACCACTAGGCCAAACTCCCAGCCCCAAGTCTTTTTTAAAATTGTTTTTAAATCATTTTTTCCTAGGCTGGCCTCTTACCATGATCCTCTTGATTTCAAGTCTCCTGAATAGCTGAAATTATAGGGCATGAGCCATCCTGCCCAGCCAGTCTTGTTTTAAAGTTTCATCAGGAGCATATCATGATTTACTGGAGAGCAGTGGGTCAAGAAGGACTATGTCTCAGATTATGTATGGGGTAGGTACAGTGCAATCCGTTCAGTTATTTTATATAGTCGCATGGACGAATGATGTTCTAGAGGAATCTGAGTGAATGCTATACCACGTCTCATCTCCAAAGCCCTCCTTTGTTTTCTGCACTTGGTCCTGATGCTGAGCCCTGTAGCCATTTCTGTTTCCCTGATGACACAATGCTAAGCTTTGTCAGTGGGAGGTTCTAGAAGGATACTACAGGAGAACAGTGCTTCTGCATCACATTCAGACCTGCTTTCTTTTCTCCTTGCTTGTACGTCTCCTGTGGCACTTAGCTTCTGGCAAGATCTATGAATTGCCCCAAGCAAGTTTCTCAACAAGGCCGTGGCACTCAGATGGGCTTCATCTCCACAAAACCTTCCACAGCCCCAGTGCGTTCCCCCTTGCTGACTGGCCCTATTATGTAGCACCTCAGAAGTTTCCTCTCCCATTCACTGGGTTCCAGCTGTTTCTTCCTATGTAAGCTCTTGCTCTACCCCTTGCAGGCGACACCTCTCCAGGCTTGTTCCTTTCTTGCGTAGTCGGTTCCAGCCCCAGGACAGCTTCTAAGCTGCTGCCTCTACCTGCTGTTCCTGTACCCAGCCCTTAATAGCTGATTCCCTGTGGGTTAGTTCATACTTCCTTCTATTAAAGTCCCTTAGTTCCAAGTACTTTGTGGTTACTGTGCCTCCACTGGACTCTGACTAACACAGGTAAAACCCACAGGGGTCATTTTGCACAATGCCTCACTTCACAGGTGAGGAGCTGCAACCAGAAGGACTAGGAGCAGAGCAAACGCTTTGGTCCCAGTAAGCAGCAGAATCAAGTGGCAGCCCCATCCACTCTGTAGTTAATTTGAGTCCTGATTATACTGAACTGCCATAGCCCAAGGCCTGGGAAATACACAGGACTCTATAGATAACTGCTGAGTGAATGAATTGAATGAAGGCTCTGAAAACAAGCGTGCTAAAGAAACTCAGGAAAGAACAAGTGTGAAGGCCCAGGGCTTTGGATGGTAATGAAGCAAGTCATGGATATGATTTTTAAAAACACACCCAGAGAGACACAACTCTCTTAGCAAAGTGTCTGCCAGTTACTTGCCCTGCAGCAGACTTTGCCATAACGTAACCTCAGCCCCAGAGGTACTTGGAATTCACTTATTGGAGGTGTTTGGCCACCGGGCCTCTGAGCTTCAAGCATCCTTGACTCAAAGATGTGTCCTGTGTTCCAGTCCTCCAGCCAACGGGATAGCCAACAGAGAGCAGACGCTTCACCCACAGAGTCCCTATCCCAGTCAGGCTGTCCAGGAGGCGGCAGCTCTGGATTGTAGCTAAAACCAGGGACTAAAGAGGACCCCTTTAGTGCTGATTCCATCCACCCTCTCCACCTACCCCCACCCCACAAAGCAAGAGCTTGGGTTTTGTCACCAGCATTTAGTCTTTGCTGAAGATGGTTTTAGCATCATGAAGGCTAAGGCAAAGCCTCTGAAGCATTGGCTAGAAGCCCAGGAAATGAGAAGAAAGGCCAGACTGGTGTTTTGATTAGGGTAAGCTGCTGGTGGGATGGATTAGTTCAAAGAAAACTTATTTTAGACACGTTTTGACAAGTTAAATGAAAATGAGTGAGTTCCAGGGGTAAGAAGGTGGTATGGAAAGAATTGAAGTTCAGTTCCCAGATATCCAAGTGCCAGCTTGGCTACTAACTGGCAAGATGAGCCTTGGTGACCCACTGCTGGAGCCAGAACACCTCCCCTCAGTGACGCGGTGACCTCTCCTTGACAACGGTGGGACCTCGGGGCCTGGGTACTGCTCCTGAGCATTTTTTTGTTTTGTTTTTTTGCCAGTTCCGGAGCTTGAGCTCAGGGCCTGAGCCCTGTCTTTGGACTTTCTCAAGGCTAGAGCTCTACCACTTGAGCCTCAGCACCACTTCCAGCTTTTTTTCTATGCATGTGGTACCGAGGAATCGAACCCGGGTCTTTCTTCATGCATGCTAGGCAAGCACTCTACCACTAGGCCAAACTCCCGGCCCCTACTCCTGAGCATTTTTGCTCAAAGCTAACAGTCTACCACTTTGACCCACAGAGCCACTTCCAGTATCCTGGTGGTTAATTAAAGGTAAGAGTCTCATGGAATTTCCTGCCCAGACTGGTTTTGAACTGTGATCTTCAGATCTCAGCCTCTTGAGTAGCTAGGATCACGGGTATTGAGGCACCAGCAGCTGACTCATTGTGACATTGTAAGTGATCCTGGGACTTGGGTTTCTGGAAGCATCTCTCCTCTGCACCCACTGTTATCAAGAAATTGCCCCTTTGGTGTTTCAGGAGTAAAGGTCATTCTTTTAACAAGATGTTCCAGCCAGGTACATTCACTCAAATCACTCCTTGCTACTCGGGAGACAGAAGTCAGAAAAACCAGTGTGAGGTGAGCCTAGAAAATGGTCAGGAAGACCCCAGCTCAATCAACAAGCTGGGTGTGGTGGCACATATTAATGATCTCAGTTGTATGAGAGGCCATAGGTAGAAGAATCATGGTCTAAAAAAAAAAAAAAGAATCATGGTCTAAGGCTAGCCCCTGCTTTAAAAGAAACAAAAAAAAAATCACAAGACCCTACTGGAAAATAAAGCATAATGGACTGGAGGCCTGGCTCAGGTGGTAAAGCAGCAAGAGCCCCTGAGTTCAAACCCCAGTGCTGTCAAAAATAAAACACAAAAACAAAAGTGTCACCAGCATTGACCAAAAGTCATCCAGTTCTTCTCAACATTCATTCATTCATTCATCCATTTATTCTCAACAACCAGGGGCTAAATGTGGCAAAGTCCTAATCAAACCTCCTGATCAAACCTCTCCCATTCACACATCTCCTTTCCAACTCAGATGCTCTCTCCAACTCCTTCATTTCTTCACTCTGTCTGTGGTGTCTGGTGACTCACTTTGGAACTGTCTTTGCCATCTGTCTTCCACTGTCGATTTGGACCACTTAAACATTATCAAACCCTGAAGACTGACTTTATTCCTCACACACCTGCCATTTCTTTGTAACTGACCTGTGAGACCCAGCCAGACAGGAATTACACATTATACTCATCCATACTTCCCATGGGCCTGGGGCCATACCCTGCATGAGAATGTGTTCTCTTCCTGGCCGTTGACTGAGCAGTGGATATAGAAAATCATGAAGGCAGAAGTTTGTGACTTTGGGAAGGATTGGAGGCAAAATGAAGTGGAAAGTCCAACCTGAAGAGTTAAATGACAATACACACAGCATCTCTACGTGTGATTCATTGTCAGTAAATGCAGTGAGTCAATGGATCCCAGCCTCTGGACTCTGGACCTCCCATATTCTATGGTTATTATTGAACATCACAAGTTCTCACCTTGTGATACGATTCAGGCATCTCTCTGAAGGTGTATATACTTTGTTTTCAAATGAATATTGTCATTGGCCAAATGTGTAGCATCATAAAAGCCAGGATTTCATCCTATCATTGGTTCATGATGAACTTTTTTAATAAATGCTAAGTGAGTAATTACTACCCAAGTTCTCTGAACATATTTGGAAAGTTATCATACTTAAAAAAGGTTGTTCAAACCACTGGCATATTCAGCCAGATTTAGGAAAGGAAGTACATTATTTTTTTAGTGAGATAGAGTAGCATACACTTAGGTAGCCCTGCCAAAAATGTGAAGTCTTATTTGAAAAAGAACAAAAGCAAAATACGGAGAGGCTAGAGGTATAACTCAGGCAATAGAGCACCTGTCTAGCAAGTGCAGGGCACTGAGTTCAAACCCAATACCATAAAAAGAAAGGCAGAGGTAGACAAGAGGGAAGAGACAGGGAGGGGAAATGTTTAGTGCAGCTAGACTGATGAGTTTTGTTTGACTGCTAATTTTTTTTTTCCTGAAAGAGATCTGGGTTTGAACTCAGCTTTGAACAATGAGTAATTCTATAACACCAAATCAGGGATCTCCCTGGCCTATTCTAGCATTTTTTACAATCCTCTTCTGAATCAGTCATGGTTCTTCAAGCTCAGAAGGTTCCCAGGTGACCCAGAATGAGGTGAATGGAGACGGTCAACTAAGGAACCTCCTGTAAAGACATCAGAAAAGTCATGAAGCAGTGTGAGCAGTGTGTGTGACTGAAACCGGCGACAGCTGGTTCAGAAAGATCTTTGTACACACGGATAACCCCTCCACACCTGGCGAAGGAAGTGTAAATCCGGAGACCCAGATGAGGAAGTACCCAAAGAAAGGTGTCTAAAAGGCGTGTGTCTTCCGTGTGTCCTGCCAGACTGACCTGCCTGTAATCCCTCCTGGAAGCTGAGCTGGCTGAAAGCAGTAAAACATCAGCATTGTCTTTAGGCTCTCTGCCCCTTTAAGGCTATAAATCTCCCAGGAATCCAGTTTCCTTTTGTCTTTGAGTTTTTGCTCCTTTGCACTCACTGTGCTGCTGGGAAATCCCGTAGGACACCTCAGCTTTTCTAGAAAATGTCTTGGCATGAAGGATCATGTAATTCCACTTCTAGACGTCACTTGTAAGGATGTTGCTAAAGATGTAGGTGTAAAAACACTCATCTACTGAGCAAGAGTGGCTCACACTGTAATCTTAGCTGCTCAGGAAGCTGAGACCTGAGGATCCCAATGCAAGCCAGCCCATGCAGGGAAGTCCATGAAACTCTTATTTCCACACCCAGACTTTCCTGCATGGCCTGGCGTTGAACCCTAATCCTCAGATCTCAGTCTCCTGAGTAGCTAAGTTTACAGGCCTGAGTCAACGGCACCCAGTTCTTGAGACTCTTATCTCCAACAAACTATTCAGAAAAAAAAATGCAAATGGATCTGTGACTCAAGTGGTAGAGCATTAACCTTGAGTAAAAGAAGATCAAGGACAGTGCTTAAGCAGTGAGTTCAAGCCTCAGGATCTCACAAAAACAAAAACAAAAACCCATCAATTAGTTCCAAAAGTTTCAAATAATAATAATAAAGGAAATTGTTGTCAGTGGCACTATAGCTCAAATGATAAAGCACTAGCCTTGAGCACAAAGAGGCTCAGAGACCATACCCAGCCCCTAAGTTCAGGGACCAGCAAAAAGATTAAAAAAAAAAAATCAAGCAATCTATTTAGAACAGAGGGAAGGTTAATTCACTGAATGACAAATGATGAACCCTCATGTTGGCAAATGACATTAAGCAATTTGAAATAAAAACCTGGAGACAGGTTTTGGCCGGGAGTTTGGCCTAGTGGTAGAGTGCTTGCCAAGCATGCATGAAGACCCAGGTTCAGGTACATACACAGGAAAAAAAAGCTGGAAGTGGTGCTGAGGCTCAAGTGGTAGAGCTCTAGCCTTGAGAAAGTCCAAGGACAGTGCTCAGGCCCTGAGCTCAAGCCCAGGACTGACAAAAAAAAAAAAAAAAAAAAAAAAAAAAAAACCTGGAGACAGCTTGTTTGCGTGGTGTTAGGTGGGCAAGCTACAAGTTTCCTAACCAACCGAACCACGTGACTTCAGTGCTACAGTCGAACAAATGGACAGAAAAAAAAAGAATTGAGGAGAAACATACCAACATATTAGCAGTGGTATTTCTAGATGCTGGGGTTGTTGCTCATTTCCACCTAATTTCTTTAAATGAATAAAACATTATTGCTAGGGGAGTAAAATTACAGTACTATCTATCCAAATAATAAACAAGCCTAGATTTAAAAAGATTAGCAGTAAGACAGGGAATATTGATTTATAGTTTTTCTGCATTTCTCCCAATTATATAGTATTTGTATAATCAAAGAAAATTAAGAAGGAAGCTCAGGGGAGGATATTGGGGGGGCTCCCTGGGTCTCCCCTCTGCACCATGATCCCAGTGACATGGAAGCACGTACTCATTAGCAGCCTGATGACCTTCTAACGTGGCCCCAGGGGAAGGTGCTTGCACTAAGTTTAGACTACAGGTGGCAGGAAGGAGGCTGGAGGAAGGATTAAGATAGGGAGGCTGTGCAGGAAGTCTCGGGAGCCTAAGTCCGGATCGTGCTGTGGAGTGGAAGCATCTTGGCCAGCTGTTGCTCCTTTGTTTGTTTTGGAGACCGACGGAAAACACTCATGTGTCCCCACAGATGTCTGGCCAGTGCACCCCAAGCAGTAGGAGCCACTTTAGGATCGCCAACCAGCTGGGCTGAGTGCCACAGATAGAGACTTCGGGGTGACCTCTGCTTTAGTCCAAAGCCTGGCCAACTTCAGCTGCTAGGAAGTCAGAAGGTAACATTACAGGCAGCCTGAATTGAGCCTGGGGAAACATCTGGGCAGCTGTCATATCTCAAACATCTGGTACCCAGCTAGAGAGAAATAGTTTGCAGTGAGGGTCACAGAATTCTCCTGGCTCTGCCACTGGACTCAAGGACACAAGGGACCTTGGGGAACAGCTACTTAATCTGGGCCTCAGTTTCCCTAGTTAACATCACACTTGGATGTGTCATTGAGGTATGAATGGCCAGGAGTAGGACAGGTGGGTCTTGTCAAGCTGGCATGCATCTGACTTTTCTCTTGGTGGACGTAGACTCACAATGTAACACATAGTCAAGTGTCACTCAGCTGGAGCAGGGGGGTGGGGGAAGCTACAGAGTGCTGGGGGGAGATGGAGGAGGGAGGGCTGTTGGGTAGTGAGAGCCCCTCTCCTCTGTCTCTCTCACACTCCCCCTTCCTCAGACATATTTGTGTCTTAGTCTCAACCATGTTATTATATTATCTTAAAAAATGTGGAAAAGCCTCTGCTGGCCCCAGGCAGTGGAACCAGCCTTGGACTCTCACCAGCCGTAAGGGTCAAGGGGTGGGGGGGGAATCTTAACATAAAAGGAAAAACCACAGCCCAGCCAAGCCTTTCCCAGGGCCAGCTGGCTGGCCATCGAAGCCCACACAAACTTCTGCAGGAGCTGAGTGGGGGAGCAGAAGGAAAGGGATACAGGGAGTCACATCTGCATTCAGAGGCGAGCACTGGAGAGAGGAGTCCATCCAGATGGCTAATGAGGACAGTTGTTGGTTCATTCTTAGTTGTCCATTACCTGGAACCTCTGAGCTCAGATTCATACCAGGACAAAGCAGTCAGGAGCATGTGTGGAATTGTGAGAATGGAAGATGAAAGAGAGTTGTCCCACCAGCCTCTTCTTGCTCTGTGTTCCAGGGTGTAAGGACAGGTATCATATTGGTCCCTCTTGCTTGGGGAGATGGCCTTGTCAGCTCCTCTGATAAACCTTCGCCTGGATGTGACTATGTCCCCATGGTCTCCTGGGATGGGTGCTTGCTTTTAGCTAATATAAACTGTCATCTCCTGGAATGTTATTAAAATGGAGTTGTAGGACTCTTTCTTTGGGTGCTGTGGTTATGCAGAAATTCCTTTTAAATGATGCCTCAAAAGTGAGTCAAAATAGGACTGGAAGGCTTATGGTGAGTAAGTCCAGCCTGGAGCCTGGCTTGGGCGGAGTGAGTGTTTATGTAGCTCACACCAGCCAGAGTAAGAGAAGGTAGGTCTTCCCCAAGCTCTGCTCGCTGCAGGCCTGGCCTTTCACTCCCCTCCCAGCCCACCACTGGCACGGGACTTTTCCTTACAGAATTCCTCAATGTGCCATCACAGACAAGATCCCTCATTTCCAAAATGAAATTTATTTTCAGTGTATCTGCTTACTAAAAAGTACCATTGTGCTGGGCGCTGGTGAGCTTCTACCTGAAATCCTAGCTGAGGAGGCTGAGATCTCAAGATCACAGTTCAAAGCCCAGGGGCAGAAAAGTCCCTGTGAGATTCTTATCTCCAATTAACCTCTCAAAAAAAAAAAAGCCAGAAATAGTGCTGTGACTCACGTGGTAGAGTGCTAGCCTTGAACACAAAGAAGCTCAGGGACAGTGCCCAGACCCTGGATGTAAGCCCCAGGACCTGCAAAAGAGAAAAAGAAGAAAGTCCCCATTCTAGGCACTTCCCTTGCCCTCTCATTGGATGTTTTCCTGGAAATCAAATGGCGGAAGCTCCTTCATCTTCCATCCTTTTATGTTAGGGAGAGTCACCTCAGAGATGGGTCTAAAGTGCTCTGTAAACACTAAACACTGCTGCACAGGACAAACACCGGAGCCCCAGTGGCCTCTGAGCGCAGTGAATTTGCACTGGACCGAAGAGGGTGGCGGATCTTCAACATCACATGACAGTTGGAAATGCCAGCAGTTGAGAGCCACAATGACCACAGGACTTCTGAGTAAAAGTCCTTCACGGCAGTCCCTTGTCCAGAAGGAAGGTTCTAGAAGGAACCTCCTAGCCAAGGATACCCTTGGCAGGGGTGTAGCGTCTCTTGGAGCTGCAGCAGCATTTGTCTTGATGGGAAATGTGAGCACTGTGGTTAGGAGGGTTTCCTGCCCATGTGAACTGTTCCCCCTTAGTACCCACTGCCTGCAAGGCCTAGGGGCACTGAGAGCCACCGGACTGGCCCAGAATTCCAACCCAGCCAACAGGAGTGGATGGTAGGGGCACCTGGCTGAGACTCTGGATCAGGAAGCCAGGGCTCTGTTTTCTAGCTTTGCCATTCATTGAGGAAGTCAGTTCTTCATTCTGGGCCTCAGTTTCCCCATCTGCTCCATGCCCTGCTCTCTCCCATAGGGCTGAGAAACAGAAGAACAAGAAGAGCACATGCGTTGAGAAGATGGCTTGGCAGAGGTGCATTTGTTGGCTTCCCTGCGGGGAGTCACTCCTCAGTCGTGGAGGCTGCTTGGAGCAGAAGTATTTGGCCTCTGAACTTTTGCTCTGGACTGGAGCAGCTGTGGGTGCCAGGAATGCAGAGGTGGGAGGAAATCTCAGCGTCAGCAAGTAATGGGCCTCCATCTCTGAGTTGGCCAGGTTTCTTAAGAAGAGGGGGAAAAATCTCTCAAGTAGTTCTTTGTGGTCATGAAGAATACACTTACGCACTTGTTAGAGTCTGGAGGAAAGCCTAGAGAGGCACTCAGCAACCTGGAACCCAGTGAAAATGCTCCTCTCCCCCGGCAGAAATGAGATGGGGCTTGAAGAAATGGTCCGAATCATCCCGCCACCGCCCTCTTCTTTCTAGAACACACAGTCGTCCGTGCATACCAGGACTGGCTCATCCTCTGCTTTCAGTGCATTCCTGCCTCCCATTCTGCAAAGCCCTTCCCAGTCACCTTGTCTCTTTAAACGCTGTGAGGGCACAGGCTCTGGCTCATAATAGGAAGTGTGTGACACATGAGATGTCATCTTATCCATGCTATACTGCCACCACCATAGTTCCCAAAGAGCCAGGCGTCTCTGAATCCATGTCTGTACGTGGTCCCTTCTGTGTTGATGCAAGGCTTGGCCACATGATTTGCTTTGGACAGTGGTACTCTGAGTGAGTGTGTGTGTGTGTGTGTGTGTGTGTGTGTGTGTGTGTGTGTGTGTCAGTCCTGGAGCTCAAATTCAGGGCCTAGGCACTGTCTCTGAGCTTTTTGGCTCTATGGCTTGAGCCACAGCTCCACGTCCAGACTGTTCCGTTTTGGTAAGTAACTGGAGATAAGACTCTTACAAGCCTTCCTATCCACATTGGCTTCAAACTACCATCCCCAGATCTCAGTCTCCTGAATATCTAGGATTACAGGTGTGAGCCATCGGAGCCTGGCTTGGATGATGTTTCTTAATAAACATTAAAAGCAGAGTCTTAAAAAGCACTTAGACAGCAGGGACCTGCCAGCAGTACCTGGTCCAGCCAACAGATGACTCTGAGCATCGGCCATGCACCTAAGACCGTGGTGAACCTTTCAGCCCTCACCAAACCCCCAGTGATTATAACACGTCCACATCAGCATGAGGAGCTCAGCCCAAATCACTGAAATATGAGTAAACTGAACTACACTTATTTTTTTTTGCCAGTCCTGGGGCTTAAGCTCAGGGCCTGAGCACTGTCTTTGGACTTTCTCAAGGCTAGAGCTCTACCACTTGAGCCACAACACCACTTCTGGCTTTTTCTATGTATGTGGTACCAAGGAATCAGACCCAGGTCTTTGTGCATGCTAGGCAGGCACTCTACCTCTAGGCCAAACTCCTGGTCCCTGAGCTGCACTTTTCAGCCACTGAAATACAGTGTATTATGTCACAATAGGTCACTGAGACATCACTTCTTTTGGAAAAAAAAGAAATCTTAAGGATAGGAATATTGAATGTGTCCTATCAATAGTAATTGATAGACAGTGCTTTCCTGGAAGGTTCTGAAGGCCAAATTAATGGAAAAGGAAGGTACAATGAGGTAGGAGTATTCACGTACCCACACAGCATAGACGACCATGTCCCAGACTCATTCCATGCTATCCGTCAGAGTCGGTGACTAAAGGAAGCAGAATCAATGGAAGTGGATGGAAATACACCCGTGGGGAGGGCTTTCTCCACTGAGCTCCTTCACATTTCCTGGGAAGGATGGTAGACAGGCAAGGCAGAGCTCCTAGAGTGGACTGAACACACTATGTTGTGAAGAGACCCCAGCTTTGGCCCTGTGGTTGAGCTGCAGGATGCCTGCAGGCATGCACAGGTTGGCATCCATGGGTATAGATCTGTTCTTGCAGGACCAGTGTCTTAGAAATCTCCTAGGTCAGCTTTGCAAGCCCAGCAAGTCTGTAGTGTTGGTGTGAGAAGAACTGACTGGAGCTCTCGGGGACAGACCCACACTCCTAAGGGACTGAGGTCGAGAGAAAGTGAGAGGACTTTCCCCTGGGATGCAGTTCTTCTCTGCTTCTCAGACGACGGCGACTTCTTCAAAAATGCTAGGTCCCCCAAAGGGGATGGAATGAGGAAGAAGGAAGTGGGAAGATTCGGAGAGAAACTTTCACACGAGTCTGGACAGCGGGTGGTGCAGCCCTGGGCCTCCGCCGTGCCCTCTCCTAGCTGCAGGGCTAAGCCAGTCTTGGAGCCCAGAGCCCCTGTCCCTTAGTGGAGGCACAATACCACCTGCACACATGCATTCCTCTCCTGACATCTCTGTAGACCCCATTCCTTCTGGGAGACACATGACTCTCATTGACTAGGCCTCTGCCACATCATCAGTCTCATTTTCTCAAGTCTGATTTATAAGTTGTTTTACCTCTTCCATGTTTTCTAAGTCCACCCTCTTCTCCATTTAGTCTATTTCATCTATCTACCCAGTAAATAGTCTACAGGCTATAGAGAAAAGCAGAGGCTCGGGCTGCAAGGAACCTTCTAGGTGGGAAAGGATTCAAGAATCCAGATGAGAGCCCTAGACTAGGCTCTGGGGAGAAATCAGGGCAGCTAGAGGGGAAATGACGGGGAGCTAGAAGCAGCAGGTATAGGAAAAGGAGAAACGCTAGAGACTGAGAGTAGATATTGCACCCAGTATGGTGCTTCACATTTATAATCCTAGCTACCCAGGGATGGAGGTGTGGGGAGTCCAGCACAAAGCATGAAGTGGCGGTGAAGGCAGGAAATAAGGTGGAGGCAGGAAAGAAACCCTGTGAGCCTCCACTATCTGCTAAGAAACTTGGGCTTGGCCTTCAGGAGGTTTTTGAAGCCAAGGCTCCATCTTGTGTTTAGGGAAAACTAGGAAACGAGTTGTGGAATGCAGAGACCTCCCACAGCCAGATCGCAGCCAGGAGAAAGGGAGCTACAGCAGAGAGAACAATCTGGAATTCACCTGAGCTTGGAAAGCGCAGCTACCCACAGATTGTGTCCTCTAAACCAGAAGCCACATAGACCATGGTTGGCAATAAACCGTGGAGGGACAAAGAACACTCCGCGTAATTCTTCACATGACAAGAGAGAAAATAGTGACAAAAAATGACAGTTCAGGTTTTCCAGGATGGGGAAGAAGGAAAAACCATAAATGCCCAAAGAACAACAAATGAAGGGCCGTGGGTGTGACAGGATTTACAGCAGCAGGCCTTGCCGGACTCTTTTGTTGTTGTAGCCTTAGGCTCTTAGAACAGGACAGAATATGGGGTTTATGCCAGACACAGCTGGGAAATTTCAAAGGCTGTTTATATGTGGGGAGGGGTGGGGGGAATCTCAAGGCCGCCCCACTGGGCTATTGGAGGTGAAAGAGGGGGCGCCAGTGGGAAGCTGAGCTCCAGGTCTCGGTCAGCTATGTGTGGACTATGACCTTGAACTCAGGCCTCTGCCTCTCTAGGCCTGTTTCCCCACGTGGGATTTAATGACGGCTGGCTGCATCCTCTGTGCATGGGTGGCCAGGGGACACTGGCAGCCAGCTGTGTACTCTGTGGCCAGAGGAGACCAGGAAGAAAGAGTTGTTTCTTTTGTTAATTTTATACCAAAACCTTGTCCTGCTAGCCAAACTCAAAGTCCCCAGGGCAGTGGCGCAGTGGCCATTTTTTTTTTGGGGGGGGGCGAGCTTGTGCCCAGAGGGAGGGTTTGAAGTAGTTCTACAACCTGCACTCAAACTTCTTTAGACCCATTGAGGCAGGCCACTCGCTGTCTTGATGTATCTGGCACCCAACCAGAAATCACAGGGAACTAAAGGCTCAAACCTTCCAAGGTGTGCTTGGATCCGGGACAGGGCAGAGGTGGCAGGTGGCATCCTGACCCTTTGTGAAGTGTTCTGTGACACTCTGGTTTCAAGTGGCTTCCTGGTGACCAATCTAGCCAGCCACAGACCTAGAACCCCCAGGGACTCTCAGATGAGGACAGTCAAACTTTCTAGAGGAGAAGATGGTTGCATTAAATGAGATGATACAAGCAGATGACTTACCAGATGGCGCTGGAGGGGGGAGGCCAGGCAGTGCTAGGTTTAGCTGTCATGATCAGGAAAATTACAAGCCAGTCACACAAGTTGCATTGTGGGTAGGACAGCCATGCCTGACCCCACCAATGGTCTATGTTTACTGCTCCCCCCGCCCACACCTCTAGTGACCATCTGTGTGATGTCTTTAATCTGCTCTGTGGCCAGGGCTGAGATTCAAGCATACACCACAATGTGGACTAAAGGGAGGATTTTATTATGTCCTTATTTTTTAATCCCCGCCTCCCCCCACCCCCACCCCGAGTACTAGGGGTTGAACTCAGGTCCTTGCATTTGCAACTGACACTCTAGCATTTGAGTCACGCCTCCAGCTCAGTTTTTTTTTTCCCCACTGGTGATTTTGCAGGCAGTCTCACGAAATTTTCAGCTTGGACTGGCTTAGAACCGTGGTCCTCCATATCAGCCTTCTGAATAACTAGGATTACAGGTGTGAACCACCAGAATCCAGCTCTGGTTCCTTTGTACATTGGGGGTTTGGGGTGTGTGTGTGTTGTTGTTGTTGTTGTTATTTATTTATTTATTTTGACTGTGGCAGTACTTGAACCCGGAAAGAGCCAGGAAGAAAGATCCCAATTGGTAGAACACTGACCCAGAGGAAGATGCAGGAGTCCGGGGCCAAGTGAGGATTCCGGCCTCCGCCTCCTCCTGTGACACTGGCAGGAGATGGGACACAGACACAAGTGAGTGGGGGAGGTTTGAAGTTGTGGGCTCAGAGGCCTAGGGAGGACAGGGAAGGCAAGCTGGGACCCAAAGTACAGTAGGGGTGGAAGACTGGAGTTGGCTTCAAGGGAGGCAGGGTGCCCCTAGGGGCCAGTCTGAGGACTGCTTGGGTGCACAGAACTGGATATTGGATTTATCCTGTTGCAACCAGAGGTCCAGATTGAGAGACCAAGAGGGCAGGATCAAACTGGGCTTCACATGGCTAAAGGACCTCCGTATGGGGCACAGCACACACAACTCTGGGGTGGGGGGTGGGGGGATCTAAATAGTTACCAACCCTTCATCATGTCTTCCTGGAAAGCAAACTTGTCATTGTCATCAGGTCTCTCTGTCCCTGTGTGTGGCTCTTGTGGGGATTTCAATGATGTAGCCACAGAAAGAGGGCATGTACTTCCCTAACCATGCCTTGTTCATTGCATTGTTACAGCCTGGCTGTTTTCACCTATCTAGTGTGTGGGGGGTGGGGGCAGTGAGGGGGTAGAGGCATTTCCTGATAGAGGGTTTGTTAGCCTAGCACCAGCCTGGGGCTGGAGCCATCAACTATGCTCCTGTAAGACATGGCTCAGCTCTGAGCCCAGACCACCATCTCAGGGGCTCACCAAAGGGCGGCGCCTTCTAGAGCCCCAATGAGCCATGAGGATTCAGTGTTCTAGCCTGTTTCATGATCTACTTATCTTAAAGTCTAACATTAATCGCCAGATTCAACCATTCCTTCTCTCTTCTTTTGGGCTTGAGCCCAGCTCTGGAATGCCCTTTGGTGTGTCGCCATCTTGTGGTGAAAGCGGGGAACTGCCTGCTCAGTCTCCAGACAGGGCTGTAACCCTGAGTCCACTCTTGCTGTACCAGGCCCCAAGATGGCTCAGGCCCTACTGCATTGTAGAAATGCAGTATGTTTGCTGCAGGGATCCGTGGCGTATTGGCCCACTGTTCTGGAGGCTGGATGTTTTAAGGATGTCTTAAGTTCAAGCAAGCACAGTCCTGCTGCTCCACTCCTGGCAGATGACTTTCTCAAAGGACCCCTGTGACTTCCTGGACACTGAACTTCCTTCCCATCGAATCACCTCTAAAGGGCCCATCTGTCCACACAGATACTTTGGGGGTTAGGGAGCCAACCCTCACTTTTAGTGAGTATTACACAACCCCAGGGCTGTGTCTCTGAGCAGACGTCAGAAGATCGAGGTGGAAAAGATCCAACTGTGGACTGCCAGGAGCTTGCCCTTCCTTGTGGGGACAAGAAAAATGCCACTGGTGGTTAGGATCACAGTTGTGAGCCACCAGTGTCCATCTGACAATAGCTTCTGATGGGAAAGCCACTCAGAGGCCTCCTGCACCCATCACCGCCAGACACCACAAGCTGTGCTGAGCTCACCACTCTCCTTCACCAGCCCCAAAGCCAGCAAGGAACTAGAGCATAACGAGCTGATTCTAACACAAAGGGACAGGTGCTGTGGCTAAGTCTTCCCCCATCTTCAGATCTCAAATAAGCCTATATGGCTGGGGACATCTTTGGGGACAGAGCCTTGGTGACAGCGTGATGTGCCTGTCACCCACAGTACCCCGTAGTCCTGGCCTCATGGTAGAGGAGCCAGAATGTACAGCAGTGAGACAGAAAGAGGTGAGGCTGGAATTTCAGGTCTTTTAAAAGCCAGATATGGTGGTCCATGCCTGGATCCCAGCTACTTGGGGAGTGGAGGCAGAAGGATGGTGAAGTTTGAATTTAGCTTGAGCAAAAAACAAAACAACAACAAAACACACCCAAATGCTTTCTCATAAGCAACGTGTAAGTGGGTGCTGGTGGCTCTCATACTTGTCATGCTAGCAATCCAGGAGGCTGAGGATCACAATTCAAAGCCAGCCAGGGCAAGAAAGTCCACGAGACTCTTATCTCCAATTTAATTGGCAAAAAAAAAGTGGAGGTATGGCCCAAGTGGTAGAGCACTAGCCTGGCATAAAAAAGCTGTAGGACAGGCCAGGAGTTTGGCCTAGTGGTAGTGTGCTTGCCTAACATGCACGAAGACCCAAGTTTGATTCCTTGGTACCAGAAGTGGTGCTGAGGCTCAAGTGGTAAAACTCTAGCCTTGAGAAAGTCCAAGGACAGTGCTCAGGCCCTGAGCTCAAGCCCAGGACTGGCAAAAAAAAAAAAGACTATGGAACAGCACCTAGATCCTGAGTTAAGCCCCAGGACTAGTATAGATGCATGTGCACGTGCACACACACACACACACACACTCACACACGCATATATATACATTGAAAGGAGAGAAGGTAAGGGGAGGGAGAGGGAAAGCAGGGGAGAAGGGAAGGAATGGATGAATGAAGAAGAGATTCTTAACCATCTGAGATCCCCAACCTCTAACAGGAGGCCACAGTGTTAATTTTCATATTAGTGAAACTTTGTTCCAATGCACAGAACTCTAACCATGGGCAGGGCGGGAGGCGGGAGGAGCCTCTACCTGTGCCCAGGGCTGGCATCCATTTAGATGTTACTCTACTCCAGCTCCAGCGTAGATGTGAAAGGCGCCAGTGGGAGGAATTCTCCCGACTCCAGGCAGGGACAAACGCCATCCTACACATCCACAGTGTCTGGCAAGTGGCTGAGTAGTGATGCAGTGTCCCTGGCCCTCTGCAGAGCAGGGCAGGAGTGAGGGGGCATTGGGGCAGGGGTGAGGGGGTGTAGGGCCAGGGGAAAGGGCATCTTGGCACATCTTCCACCAGAAGCATGCCATCCAGAGCTTTTCTTTCAACTTAGCACAAGCCAGGGGTGTGTGCAGAGCTCATGGGCAGGCTTTGCACACTTGGGTCTTCACACACACACACACACACACACACACACACACACACACACAGCACTAGCTCACATATTACAGCTTAGTCTGGCAGAAACCAAATCCAGCCACAACCTGGAGCCATGTCAGCAGTTAATAAGACACAGATGTGGACTGCTGGGGGTGGGGCCATCAGCCTGTCCTGCCCACAGGGCGTGGCCTGTCATGTGGATGAAGCCCAGCACAGCAGGGAACACAAACAAACAACACTGGCTTTTTTTTGTGGCCCCCCCCCCCCAAGGACAGGAAGAGATAGCCAGCAATATTTTTTAAGAGGGAAGTTGAGCCACCAGAAGCGTCTCTTATCCAAATGAGATTGGCTCCTAGCACACAGGTACTGAGCAAACACCAGCAGCACCCTTGGCCTCCAGAAGACGAATGGCAGGCCTGTCAACATCATCACCCCTCATGTGCTTAAGACTGTAGATCCAACTGGGGTGGGACATGCCTGTCATCTGAGCATTTGAGAGGCTGAGATGGGATGGACAGTTCAAGGCCAGCTGAGGCTACACAGCCAGACCCTGTCTCAAAATGCTTCTGATCCCACAACTGCCAGCATGGCTGTTAAACACTGGACAGGCAGATCACCTACCTGGGGACTTTATTTCTAGGATAAAGAGTGGACGATACTTTGTTGTTGTTGGGATGGTTAGATGAGATAGTACAAGGAGAGCTCAGAGAGGTCAGTGACTGACCTCTGCTCTGTGTCCCCACCCGACCACACCCCTGGGTGCTTTATTGTTTATTCACTCGACAGGAAGCGGGCATTGGTCCTGGGGGTAGGTGCCATGCTTTGGGCTATGTATTGGCCACTGGACTAAGAATCTTGGGAAATCTGAGCACGGCTTACCATGGACAGACCCAGGCCTCCCTGGGGAGTGTCGGCACCCCACACTCGCACAGAGGAGTCACCATGCAGGAAGGCCTGGGTGACAGAGGTTTCGAATCTCAGATCACCTGCGGACCCCCCCTACCCCGCCCCATCCCATGTGTCAGGACCCTGGAAAGCATGGCTGATTCGACCTCTAGACACTGGCCCGGCTCCGCTCCTGGCCACCGTGGAAGCCTCGCGTGTGGTCAGGACCCCGGGGCAGCCTCAGCACCCCCACAGGCAAGCCATCGGCTGTCTGGATCCTCCTGGACAGCAGGGGGCTGGCTCCTGGGCTCTTCTCCGGTGTAGGTACCGCCATCTCAGCCTGGCGGCGCCTGCGCACCCAGGGGCTCCCTGAGGGGGTGACACTGCTGTCAGAGGAGTAATCTGCACCCTTGCGGCCGCACTCGGGGCTGGTACCCGCCTGCAGTCTACCCTCCTCGGCCAGGGGCGACTTTCTGGAAACGCCCTTGCGCTGGGCCGAGGGGCTGCTCCAGGGGCTGGAGCACGGGGAGGCGTTGGGGCTCAGGAAGAGGCCCTGGTGGCTCGAGGGGCTGAGCTTGGCCACCGCAGGCCGCCGGCCAGCCATGGGGGACGGGGGGCTGCTCTCGGGGTCCGAGGAGCTGTTGGCAGAGGACTCGTCACCCGCGTACTGCAGCTCCTCCACTCTCTTGTTGGGGGACTTGTGGAGGAAGGGGCCGGAGGGGGCCTCGTCGCCCGGGTTCCTGTCTCTGAGGGGCTTCTTCTTGGGTGGCTTCATGCCAATGAGGATGGCCTTCATGCCATCCTGGCCCTCGGCGCTCATGAACTCGTGGGCTTTGATGGCCGCCTCCACCTCCTCGAACTCCACAACGGCGCACTCCTGGGTGCCCACCTGGCTGTAGCGGCTGCTAATCCTCCGGATGTCGGGGGGCAGGTCCCTCCCGGGCTTGAGGATCCGTACGGACGAGAGAACCCCAAAAGTCCCAAAGACCCGGAGGAGGCCCTCCACGGCCCTCTCCTGCAGCCGTCCGTTCGCCGGGGACAGGTGCAGGTCGTACACCAGCAGCATCTTGCTGGGGAGGCTCTCGTTGGGGAACAGGGGGACCGGGGTGATTCTCCTCACCTTGCGGTGGTCCTCGTTCAACTCCAGGGTCCCCGAGAACTGCAGGGCGTGCGCCGTGGTCCTCCAGTCCCGAGTGAGGTGTTTCACCTGCAGAAGGCCAAGCAAGGCTGAGCGCCCAGCGTCTGCCTCCCTCCACCCCGGGATGCCAGCATCTTGCCACACCTGGTGCCGGCCTGCAGGCAGGAATGCCACACCAGGGCCCCCGTAAGTCCTGAAGATTATCCCACCCCTTACTGCTGTCCTCATCTGTGACACAGAGCTGTTAACAGTGCCCACAGCATCCAGCTGCCATCCACACCCAAATCCACACCCGATTCGCTCTATCAAATTCAGAATAGAAGTCGGGCACTGGCGGCACCCGCCTGCCTGTCATCCAGGTACATGGGAGGCTGTGATCTGAGGATCGTGGTTTGAAGCCAGCTGGGACAGGAAAGTCCATGAGGCTCTCATCTTCCATGAAGCAGCACAAAGCTGGAAGTGGAGGTATGGTTCAAGTGGTAAGAGTGCCAGCCTTGGGCAAAAAGGAGCTCAGGGACAGTGCTCAGACCCTGAGTTCAAGCCCCAGGACCAGAAACACAAACAACAACCACAAATTGCAATAGAGCCTGGCCCTCAGCAAACAGGCTGTAACTATGTGCATCTTTCCTTAGGGGGAGATTTCAATATGCTGCACGTGACACAGAAGCTTCCAGAAGGTCACCTGACGTCTCCATACCATCTCCTGTGAATCATGAATCTAAACCCAACCTGGCCTCGTCCTCACCCCAGGGCAGAGATGGAAACTACAAGTGGAGGACTGGAGGCGATTTCCAGAGCCTGTGGAATGACTCAGCCGGGAGAAGGGGTGGGGTGGGGCGGAAGCTGGGATGGCAAAGTCCCAGAGTTCTCTGGAGGCTGGGCTGGCCCTGACTCCCGCCCAGGGGCTGCAGCAAGGCAGGCAGGGCAGTGCCAGGGTGGGAGGTGGCCCATACAGGGACCCTGGCAGCAGGAAGTTGACACAGGTGGGTAGGAGAAGCAGGCAAGAGCTCCCTGGGTGGGTCACAGGGAGGACTGGCATGCAGGATAGGAGGGGATGGGGCCTGTCCAGCCCAAAGTCAGCACAGCAGTACCTGCTGGACCCAGGGAGGGGAGCCCAGGCCGCCTAAGGAGGGCTGCAGAAGTCTGGCCAGTGCACAGTCTAAGACCCCAGGAGGCACCGTGGCCTGTAGAGGCTCAGTGAGAAATCTGGGTCACAGGCTAGCCAGCTAGGTCCAGACCCTTTATTGGGGGCATCCAGGTACCACCAGGTCAAAGCAGCAGGAAATCACAACTCTTGCTAGAACGTCGGAAGATTTTAGAAACTGTCCTGTTCCAGGCAGTGAGGCCAGGACATGCCGACTCCTGTGGCAGAACCCCGCGGTTGGGGCGGTGGCTTTTTTGCTCCCTGTTTCTGGGAATGAAGTGCCCAGTTCCTTCTCCTGGACCTTGACAACTCCTATTCATCTTCCAGGCACCTTTCCCAACGTCACCCACTCTGTGAAGTCCACCATTCTCCCATCAAGCAGCTCCCAGGAGGACCGGGACTGTCTCTGGTCACACTGAGGCCAGGACGCTCACAGCAACCCCCACCCCCACCCCCTGCCCAGCCCCTGTATGCTCAAGGAATGAATAAAAGGACGAGGGGGGGGGGCAGGCAGAGCTGAACTTGGGGTGCTTCCCTTCCCTGCTCACAGACAACACTTAGGGAACTTGGCCGGGGCCCACTGCTACACAACAGTCCATGCAGTAAACATACGCCCCGGAGGGGACAGACTTGTGCCCCACCCATCTCCCCGACACCCCACCTCCTGGCCAAGCACACAGGGGCCCAGGCCCCTCCTCACAGCTGCCTGGATCGCATTCTTCCGAGATTTTTGTCTTGTGCTTGCTAGGCAGTAGCTCTACCACCTGAACCATGTCCCCGACCTTTTTTTTTTTTTGCCTCCTACTCAAGCTTTCCAATTAGTTGGGACCCAGTTATAAAGCCACACCCTTGGCTTCTACTTGTTGAGAAGGGGGTCGGGCGTATTCCTAATTTTTTGCCTGGGCTGACTTGGCACTGTGATCCTCCTATCTCTCCTACCCAAATAGCTGGGATTATAGACATAAGCTACCATGCCCATCAGCACAAGTTGAATAATGACCCCTAAACTTGTTTTGGGGGGGCAGTCCTCTGACTAATAAAAGTAATTGCCAGTTACCAAGGCTCAAAAGAGTCTGACGAATGTTCAGGGCCACAAGCCCAAGGTCTCCCCAACCCCCCAGGCTCCAGCCTCACCTTCTTGAAGGAGGTGAGCAGCTTGACACTCACAAAGCCCAGCTTGTTTCTCCGCACATGCTTCAGCAGGAAGGCGTCCTTCTCCAGGTTCTCGTCTGAGAAGTAGAACTCGATCTGCTCCACCAGCTTCCGCACGAGCTCCTGGTCTGGCGGCTTCCACGTCTCCTCCAGGTCCTCACCCTCGTTCTCACCCCCGCTCGTCGTGGTGCCACTGAGGCCGGGGAGACAGACGATCAGTGTGGGGAGGCCATCAAGTTCCTATGCTGAAGTCCCAGACCCCGGTGCTGAGAGAGCAGCCTTGGGTGGGGACAAGCTACCTATGGATGTGGAGGGTGAGTGGGGGTGAGGTCTTGGAGCAGGGTGCACCCCTAATCTGATACAGTGGCTCCTCGCTTCCCTCCCAGGCCCCGGCCCTCCCCAATTCCTGGCCACAGCTCAGCAAACCCACCAACACCTCCGCACTGGGCCTGAACACAGAGCTGGTGGGGACAAAGCCTGGCCTTGGGGTCACGTCCCAGGGGAGGGGAAACACCCGCAGAACCCCCACATTTACAAATGGGGAGAGGGAGACCAAGAGAGCAGTGAAGTGGTGGGGGAGGACAAATCATCCACAGCTGCTGCAATCCCAGCCTGGCTTCCCACGGGCAGGGGGCTGGGGCTGGCCTTAGGGTGCACAGGCAGGAACGATCACTGGTGTCCAGCTTTGAGTCCCATTCTGTGCACACATCTCCATCACCTCCTCGGGCCCTCTACCTCCTGTCTGTGTTTGTCACAGCTACCGTGCACACAACTCATAAGCACCTGAGTCCTCACATGAGAGGGAACTGGCATAGCACTTCCAGGGCATGCACAAAGGCACTGGGCTCCATGCCCCACACTGAGAAACCAAGCAAAACCAGAAGTTTCTCCACAGCGGCCCTGGAGAAAGATCAAGGAAATAACACTCCTGTCACCGACAGAGATGGCCTTCTGGGTCTGACCTATCTATCAGACCAGGACCTTCCTCTCTGGCTCAAGGGCTCTGGAAATATTCTACACACCCTGGAAAAAGGCTACAACTCGTGGCTGGCTCTGCAGCTCCTCAAAATGGCTTGGGGAAGAAAGCAGACATCTATACCTTTAGCGCCACATGCATAAAACCGACCATTCTATGGAAATTGGGGCTTTCGATGTCAGCAACCAGAGCAGAAAGAAAAGCACCCAGGCCCTGGACCCCAACCGCCACAAAGAGACAGAAGCCTTCATCGCTGATTGCTGAATGGAAAGTGGCCTCTGTCCAGTCGGGTTTGTATGATGCTGATATTCTGAATCCTTTTGACACATTGTAAGACAAGTAAGGAAATAGGTGAACGCCATTAGGAATGAAGATTTACAGTGTAAATAAATAAACAAAAGAACTCCACAGGCAGGTGCCGGTGGCTCATGTCTGTCATCCTAGCTACTCAGGAGGCTGAGATCTGGGGATCGTGGTTCAAAGTCAGCCTGGGCAGGAAAGTCCTTGGTATAAATTAAGTCCAGGGTATGAGTACCCAGAAGCAAGAGATGAACACATCCCCTGAGGGTAGACGCAAGTCACCCTGAAGGGACTCTTGGACTAGATCTTGAGCTAAAATAACACATGACTAATCCTGCAAAAAGGAGAATAAACAAAAATCCATGAGAGGGGAATGGCATTCAAGCCCGAGAGCAGACCCTTGTTGACAGTATTCGCATGACCATTCTCTCACTTCTTTCTCCATCTCTTTTTCCCCTATCATTGGCTTCTCAAATAGTCTTCAGCTATGCCTTGTGCAGCCTGGATTGCGATCCTCCAGTTTATACTTCTGCTTAAGTGGGAAGGCAAGTGCATGCCACCATACCCAGCCTTTTCATTAGTTGAGATAAGGTGCCAGAATTTTTTTTTGCCTGGGTTGGCCTTGAACCACCGTCCTCCAAATCTCTGCCTCCCCCAAGTAGCTGGGATTATAAATGTTAGCCATGCACATACCTGACAAAGCTCTTTTTTGCGCGTGTGCATGCGCGCTCTCTCCCTCTCCCTCTCCCTCTCCCTCTCCCTCTCCCTCTCCCTCTCCCTCTCCCTCTCCCTCTCTCTCTCTCTCTCTTTCTCTCTCTCTTTTACTTTTTCACAAAAGAATGCTAGCCAATACAGTACAAAGACTGAGGAAAGGGGAAAATCTCCAATTTGCAATCCCCATTGATGTCACTGACTCAGAATCACAGACAAAAGAGTCATTGATAGGAGAACAATCATACAAAGAGAGGTAACACACAACCTACACCAAGACTGAATTAGGAAGAAACAGGGAAATATAAATGGATCAATACAAGCAGAGAGACTGAATTGGCTATCAAAAACTGCCTATCAAAGAAAGGAAAGCCCAGAACCTGCTGCATTCTACCAGACATTTGAAGTACAATACCAAGCCTTTTCAAACTTCCAGATACCTGAAGAGCAAGGAAATAGAAAAGCAAAGCAAAATGCCAGCAATCTGAACCAGACTGCACCTAGAAGGATTATTAGCCAACTGCGGTGCTATACTCCCAGCTACTTGGGAAACTGACATAAGAAGCTCACTTGAGCTCAGGAGGTCTAGCCAACCGTGAGATCCCATCATTTAATAATGAATAAACAAACAAATAAAAACCAAGATGCTCACTCACCATGATCAAACAGGATTTATTTCTGGAATATGAGATGATTCAATGCATACAAATCAATATTCAGACCAACACATCATATTAAAAGCACGAAGAACCCACAGCTTATTCGGTAATTGTGAAAGGAAAGCCATACCTATGCGGGAGAGAAATCTCCACAATCAAGCAGGCACATTTAGTGTTACTAATGAGGTAATGTCATAGGAAGGCCAGAGCATGGACACAAAGTGTCCTCATCCAAATATTTAATCCTGATTGAATCAACCCCTTGGCTGTCAATTCTTACCTACAGGAAGTACAAAATGGACAGGAGTTGTTACAGGACGCCAGAGAGATATCACCAGACCAATCCAAAATGCAAGATGTTCAAGATGGCTGCCCTCATGTATCCAAAACAGCAAAGCATTAGAGGAAAACCAAAGAGATAAGTAGGAATATTCCAGATAAAAGGGGAGCAAATCTGCAGCCCGGATTGATGGGTTCTGCCTTTGAGGATACAAGAATCCACTTACTGAGGAGATGAGGAAGGGGCCTGGCACCAGAGGATTTCAGAGGTAAAACTGGGGCATCACACCCCCTCCACTGAGTGTGCAACATAGGGTGTAAAACACCAAGGGCATTCCTAAGAATTGTACCCGACAGGCACCGGTGATGGTTCATGACTTTAATCCCAGTTATTCGGCAGGCTGAGACTTGAGGAGCCTTTCAAAGCCAGCCCAGGAAGGAAAAGTCCAATGAACTCCAAGGAACCAGCAGAAAACTGTAAATGGCACTGTGGCTCAAAGTGGTAGAGCACTATCCTTGAGCAAAAGAGCTCTGGGACAGTGCCCAGGCCAAGTTCAAGCCTTGGTATCTGCTTGACTAGGTTGGGCTTGAACCACGGACAGAACTTCTCCTATTCCTGGCTCTGATTCCCACTCTGTCAGCTCCTGGGCCTTGAAAGCCCAGGGATATTCAGGAACCAACTCTTCCTGTACTCAGAAGCACTAGACATTCAGCCCTCAGGGAGCCCAAGACACCAGATAGATAGATAAAACAATACTCCAGCATCTTAATGACATGGGGAAAGCTCTGCTGGATGGTGGAACATTCCATCATCTCCAGACTCAGTATCCAGGGAACTGTCCAACACCTGCTCACTCAGTGTTCAGGGAACTGTCCAACACCTGCTCACTCAGTGTCCAGAGAACTGTCATCACCTCCTCACTCAGTGTCTAGGGAACACAGGACAGAGCATAACCAAATAGTCAGTTGACAACAGAGCTCCCCTTTGTCCCCTGCAGTGGCCTGTGGAGCACTGTGGGGCTGGCCTTGGCCCCTGCAGGAGGTGTCTCGACCTTCTTAACTGTGGAGTGGCTGCAGCAGCCCACAGCCTGGGTTGAGGATGGGGCAGTGGAAAGGTGCTCCTGAAGAGCCAGGGAGCAAAACACCATGGACAGCCTAAGGCATCTGGCTGGGACAAAGCTCAGGGCTGACACCATCCCGCTCTCAAAGGCCCAGTAAGAGGCAGGGCAACAGTGAAGGCACAAATTCCGCGGAGAACTGGTGGCTCCCGACATGGGGGTGGGGTGGGAAAGCAGCCAGGACATCTCTACAGGGACCAGAGCCCCGTCCATCACCAGCCACCCCAAAAGCCCCACCTGCAAGGTCCAGGTGTCTGTGCAGGGAGTGAATGGGGGGGGGCTGTCGTCCTAGTATGGTCCGGGAACCCCACGAGGATTCTAAGTAGGATCAGGGCTCTGTGGGCAGGATCGGGGATGGGGCTGGAGCTCGGGGGATTGGATCAGGGATGGAGTCCGGGGATGGGGATCGGGGATGGGGCTGAAGCTTGGGGATTGGATCAGGGATGGGGTCGGGGATGGGGTCCGGGGATGGGGTCGGGGCTGGGGTCCGGGGCTGGGGTCGGGGATGGGGTCCGGGGCTGGGGTCCGGGGCTGGGGTCGGGGCTGGGGTCCGAGGATGGGGTCCGGGGATGGGGTCGGGGATGGGATAGTGGATGGGATCGTGGATGGGATCGGGGATGGGGTCCGGGGATGGGATCGGGGATGGGGTCGGGGATGGGGTCCGGGGATGGGATAGGGGATGGGGTCCGGGGATGGGGTCCGGGGCTGGGGTCCGGGGATGGGGTCCGGGGATGGGGTCGGGGATGGGGTCCGGGGATGGGGTCGGGGCTGGGGTCCGGGGATGGGGTCCGGGGATGGGGTCGGGGATGGGGTCCGGGGATGGGGTCGGGGATGGGGTCGGGGCTGGGGTCCGGGGCTGGGGTCCAGGGATGGGGTCGGGGATGGGGTCCGGGGCTGGGGTCCGGGGCTGGGGTCCGGGGATGGGGTCGGGGATGGGGTCCGGGGATGGGGTCGGGGCTGGGGTCGGGGCTGGGGTCGGGGCTGAGGTCCGGGGATGGGATCGGGGATGGGGTCGGGGATGGGGTCCGGGGATGGGATCGGGGCTGGGGTCAGGGCTGGGGTCAGGGACAGGTTTGGGGATGGACTCGGGATGGAGTCGCAGGCCCCGGCCTCGCCCCGCGGTGGTCGTACCCCGCCCGCACCTGTGCCCGCGGCCAGGCTCCTCCTCTCCAGCGCTGCCCCAGCCCGGACTCAGGTACCGGGCCCGGCCGCCCGCGCCGCGCAGCTCCGCCCCCAGATCCTCGTCCTCGTCCTCAGCCTCCTGGATAGCGACGCGGATCTGCACCGGCGTCTCGGGCCCGGACAGCGCCTCCGCGCCAGGCTGGGCCATGGCTCGCGGGCACGAGGGGACTGCGGCACCGCCCGGGACCCGAGCCGCCAGGCCCGGCCAGCGGGGCGGCGACGGCGGCAGCGGCGACTGCAGGGCGCGCGGGGGCGGCGCGAGCGCGAGTCGCGCTCTGGCTCCGCCCCCCGCATAGCCACGCCCCCTGCGGCCCTGTCTCCGCTGGCGCTGTCGGCTCCTCCCTGGTTGGCCCCACCCTTGAGTGGCCCCGCCCCTCCGCGTGGCCCCGCCCCAGTGGGCGTGGCCCCGCCTGGGCTGTGGCCTGGGCCGGCCGCCTGCAGGGCCATCCTGAGATGAATGCGGTGCCATCCTGGAATGAAGCCTGGCTCATGCAGTCCGTCTGGGCCCCCTCCGCTCCAGGATGCCCACCTTCAGCCCCCCCGCCTTGCCCTCCCCAGGCCATGCCGCCGTGGGGACCCAGACCCCAGGCCGGCGTCCTCTAGGCAAGGAAGCATCAGCAAAGCGCCTCCGGCCCAGGCTGCGCAGTGACCGCGCCACGGTCCGGGGGCAGCCCGGGAAGAAGCACCCGACACGCTCGGACACAAACCGATGGCTTCCCTGAGCTGCTTGTCCGGAGCCCGAGCCACGATGCCACCTCCCCGCGCTCCCAACGCCCAGCCCGGGATGCCCAAGGGTGGTTCGTGGGCTCAGGAAGCAGGGCCACTGCAGGGAGGGTAGCACGGAGTACTAGTGCCAGGGGGCCTGGAGCCACCGGGAGCCTTTCCCTGCTTCCCCACTCTTCCCCTTCCTTTTTCCCTCCCTTCACTCCCTCCCTCCCTCCTTGCTTTCTTTCCTTCCTCCCTTCCTTCTCTCCTTCCTTCCTTTATCTCTCCCTCCTTTCCTCTTTCTGTTCTTCTCCTCTCCACCCCCCATTCAAGCCCAGAATTCTCCTGAGCTATTAAATCAAAGATAGATTCCCAGATGCACCAACTTTTAAGATACAAAAGAAACACAGACAAAAGCTGTGGGTCCCAGGAAGACTCAGACTGGCCTCTGTGGGTCAGGGATGAGTCTGACCTCTTGGGGGATCCAGTGATCACACCGGGAATCTGTTAAAAAAAAAAAAAAACAGATGCCAGTGGTCCTGACTGTAATCCTAGGTACAGAGGAGGCAGAGATCTGAGGACCAGGGTTCAAAACCTATGAGACTCTCATCTCCAAATAATCAACAAAAAGTTGGATGCAGAGCTGTGGCACCAGCCTTGAGTGAAAAGCCAAGAGAGATTGTGAAGCCTCGAACACACACACACACACACACACACACACACACACACACACACACACAATTTGTAAAGGAAAGACCAAAGCTTCTCTCAGAAGAAGTCACCCCATGGCAGGCAGCAAGAGCCAGGCACTGCAAGCCTGACGTTCACAAAGCCTCCAGTGTCAGAAAGGAGAAGTGGCAGGGAAGTGTCTGACTGATATGTGAGGCCAGGCCCACCCTTTGTTTCTACCCTGTAGCCATACATCTAGGGAGCTCAGTGAAACTGAATGCTGTTTGAGTGGGAGAGCGGGGTTTCAGGAGTCCACAGAATGAGTAAACACATCAAGGGAACACAGATCACTCAGCTTTTGTCCTGGGCAGCCCTCATCAGTTCCCTGTGGAGTCTGACAATCAACAATTGTACCCAGGGAAGTGTCAGTAGTGCTCAGAGACAGGCATGTGTTCAACATGAACACATGATCACATGTGAACACACATGCTTACCATGTGGACGCAGGTGAGAAGGGAATGCCCACAGATAACCTGGGCAGTGTCTGTGTGGCTAGGATAGAGAAAGGCAGGCATTAGTACGTGGAAAGTTTGTAACCCCTGAGTCTGGGTTTTTCCTCATTTGTCATCCCCTTTGTGGCAATCCCTTGGTGCCTGTCAATGTGGCTTATAACCCACAGGCCCTGAGAGACACAGAAGTCCCCTGAGGTGTACCCTGCAGTGGATGGGATATCAGGTGAGGAAGGAAGAAGGGCTGAGGGTAGTCCAGTAGCAGAGCACTTACTTGCTTTCCTGGCACACATATGGCCCTGGCTCAACCCCCAACACCACGGAGAGGGAGAGAAATAGAGAGAGGCTGGGAGGCGTGCTGGGGGAGGGGAGGAGGTGGGGCTTGTTTCCATTGTCTGAGTCCTGCGGTTTCCTTACACAAGTCCTTAAGTCACATCTTTGGCTTTGACTACTCTCCAGAAGATGTCAAACTGGAAGAAGAAGTGAGAACACATGCCTGCCCTCCCTGCTCCCTGACTAATGCCATAAGTGTGCCTGGCTCATTTCCTGGCATATTTCTGTCCCATCATGTCAGCCATTATCGCTAGCCAGTGCACCTGCTAAAGGTTGTAGGACCGGGAGTTAGCAGGGCATGAAGATTTACACTTATGTGGCACACCATCATATCTACCCCTATACCACAAAGATCCTTCTGGAGAGGAAATGGAACCATGGCTTGAATGGTCTCCAAAATCCAGCTGAAGATAGCCATCATGACAGCCATGTTGTTTGAAGGACACTGGAAAGAATTTATACTTTTTAAATTTTTGATCTATGTAGCCAGTCATGGGGCTTGAACTCAGGGCCTGGGCGCTGTCCCTGGGCTCTTTTAGTTCAAGGTTAGCACTCTACCACTGTGAGCCACAGCGCAACTTCTGGTTTTCTGGTGGTTCATTGGAGATAAGAATCTCAAAAAAAAAAAAAAAAAAGAGTCTCACAGACTTTCCTTCTCCGGCTGGGCCTTGAACCGCAATCCGCAGATCTCAGCCCCCTGAGTAGCTAGGGTGACAAATGTGAACCATCAGTGCCCGTCTGGAAAGAATATTTGCTCTGTGGTTTCTCTTCATCTTGCACAATCTGAAGCCTTGCTGAATGCTGCTAAATTCCCTGGAGCCATTGGGAAGGAACGGATTCCACACGAGACACTTCAGTGCTACCCTGTCACTTCGATGCTGACACACCCCAGATGTCCCAGCCTTCCACTGCGCAGTATTAGCTATGAGAGCATTATGTTTTCTTTCTCTGTGCTTCTATTGTCCTTTGCCTTTGGGTAAAGGGGAGGGGTGGTGTCCCATGTCATGTCGCAATCTCCCAGCCACAGCTGCTGCAGAAAACCCATCACTGTGTTTTCATTCACAGAGGAAAGCATGTTCTGTTCTGCCTCCTTGCATAACCATGAAACATCCGGGGTGACTTCGCTCCAAACTTCCTTTTGGGTTCACATCTGGGCGAAGGGATGGAGTATGATTTCCACCTAGAAACGTAAGATCTGACAGTGACCAGGTGCTACGGCCTGTGTTTGGCAGGGAGTCAGGCAGAACTTGCCACGCTCACCTTACCGTGACACCACACTGCCCTCTGCTGCCCCCACCCCCAGCAGTGAGCAGGGCTGGAAGTGGTATTAAGGCTGGGAGTGGAAAGACAAGGGCAATGGGGTGGAGAAGACTTGCTGGTGCTTCTGATGGATGGTCTTCGACTCTCGGCGTGCACAGGAGGGGTTAAAACTCATCATCCGCTCCGATCCCCAGAAGATCCTAAAGAGGATCAATGTCTAGAATAACTACCCCTAAATTTAAACACCACAATAACAGCCCAGTCGATAAAGGGGCAAAGGAGCTGAATAGCTGCTTTTTTCAAAGGAGAAAATCTAAACAGCCAATCAACCGACAGTCTTAACCATCCATGAAAGGCAAATCAAAACCGCTCAGAGATGTCCACCTCACCTCAGACAGAACAGAGGCTGACAAGGAGTGTGAGAGGAGCCGGGGGGATAAGAGTTGGGGGAACTCTTACTCATTGCTGCTGGGTTATGAATCAGGTCACTACAGAAGTCAGTAAGGAGTTCCTCAATGATCTGAAGTAGAAGAGAACACCATCCGATCTATGGAAGAATGGAGTCAGCACAGAGACAGCGGCAGGCCGGTAGTGACAGCAGTGGTATTCACAACAGCCAAAGTGTGGAGTCAAACCACATGCCCCTCCCCCAAGCAGGTGAATGGATGAAGCAAAGGTGCTGTGCCATTTGCTCAGCCATTGGGACAAATGAGATTATGTCATTTGCTAAGTGGGGAAAAGAAAACAGATGCAGCTGGAGAACGTCACGTTAAGTGAGATCAACTGAAAATGGATGAACCAAAGACCACGTTGGTAAGTGAGATAGAGACTGGATGTCTCTCCAGGACAAGTGTTGCATGTTGTCTCTCACTGTGGGAGCCAGGGGAAACAAAACAAATGAACAAAAAAGACAACGATGCTGTGAAAGAAAAAAGGGAGTTTTAATGCACCTTCTATCTGGCAAATATCATGTAACCCTTTTACTAATTACAATAAAAAAATAAAATTAAATTAAAAAAAAGGAAGATGCCAAGGGAGAGAGGACAAAGCAGAATGTGCATGTGTGTGTGTGTGTGTGTGTATATATATATATATATATACACAATGTATACAACATATGTAGCATATACATCATGTATATCCCATGTGTGAATATATGTAATGATACAGGAAGATGTGAAACTATATGAATATATGTCACCTGCATGGATATATTCATATATTATATATATCATATATGAGTAGATGGATGATTGATAAATATAATTAGATGACAGGTAAGATATAAATGACAGGTGATAAAAATAGGAAATGGATATACATAGATGATAGAGATGATAGAGATTATAGATAGATGACAGATCTAGATGATGGATTATAGATTATAGATAGTAGATACAGACGATAGATAGAGTAATAAAAGCCATCAGATGCTGTTTGAGAAAGAGACCAGATGGAGCACTGGGGACATGGCAGACAAGGAGGAAAGATGTTTAAGAAGGTGAGGGTACACAGGTATGGAAATATCACACAGAATCTCATTTTACAAACGTATGTTAACTTGAATAGCAAAACAAAAATTTAAAAAGCGCCGGGTGTGGTGGCTCATACCTGTAATCCTAGCTACTCAGAAGGCTGAGGTCTGAAGATCACAGTGCAGAGCAATCCCAGACACTAAAGACTGTGAGACTCTCATCTCCAATTAACCACTAGAAAATGGGAAGTGGGGCTGTGGCTCAAGGGATAGGGAGGTTGCTTTGAGCTGAAGAGCTCAGGATCAGCTCCCAGGCCTAGAGTTCAAGCCCTATGACCAAAGAGAAAAAGAAAGCAAGCAAGCGAAAGGGGAGCCTCCTAGGAAGTGGGGGGGGGGCAGCAAGGGAGGACTGAGGAATATAATCAGTGCCTAACCCGCAAGTCAGAACCCATTAGAGGAGCCCCCATGCCGTGTGAAAGTTCACACACAACAGGTGTAACTCCTATCCTGCACAGCTAGGGGCTGTGGACATACACGCACATGTAGAATTAGGGCTGTGTCCATGGCAGAGGCACAGGACAGGCTCAGTAACCAGGCAGCTGGTCCTCACGGGCACTCACACAGCCTCAACCCCTCCCTACAAAGCAAGACAGAGAAGGTCTGGACATACAGAATCCTGAGGCCTAACTACTGGTTAGTTCCAAGTCTCCTTTGCCCTCAGCAGTTAGAGTGGGGTTCCCTTCCTTGCAATGGTGCCATGAATTCACAGATGACTTAGGAATCCATCCATCTGGGATTTATCTCATTGGCCCCCACATCTGAGGGCTCTAGGGTTTTTACTCGCAGGAAAATACCATTAAAGGAAAGGTAATTATTTCGTGGAAAAGCTATTTGATTCTTACACTCCAGCCCTTTCCATTTTGGACACTAGAGCTTTCAGAAACTGAAGCTTTGGCTATTTCAGGTTGGTACAAAATCCAAGAGCAGTTTAACATTTGGAAAGCATCTATGCAAGATTCTTTTCCTGCACTGACTCTGGCAATGAAGAACACAAGCCGGGAAGTGTGGTTTCCCCCAGTGGTTTATAGACATTAATAGATTGGGATGGATGAGTCATGGGCGGGGCGGCTGCAGAACTGCCCACACGCTGTCATCAAAATATTGCTGCATCGCCACAAGCCCAGCTGTGCTTTGCCATGTTTAGGGAAAGAACTAAATGCTCCCAGACTGCTTTCCATGTTTCTGTGGCTGTCCAGATTCAAGGGAAGTGGTCTTGGCCTTAGGGGGGTGGAGTGTTATAAGCGAAGAGAGCATTTGCATCTCTTAAAGGCATCATGGAAATCTCTTCTCCACTGGGAGTCAAATTATAATTGAAAAAAAAAGACTGGAAAACCTGGAGCGGTGGCTCACGCCGGTTATCCTTGCTACTCAGAAGGCTGAGATCTGAGGATCACAATGCAAAGCCAGCCTGGGTACTAGAAAGTCTGTGAGATTCTTATTTCTGATTAACCACTAGAAACCAGAATTGGCACTGTAGCTCAAGGGGTAGGGTGGTAGCCTTGAGCTGAAGAGCTCAAGGACAATGCCTAGGCCTAGAGTTCAAGTCTCACCACCACCACCAACGACAACAACAACAAAAAGGCTAGAATTAGTCCAAGGATTTTTTATTTTTGATGTGGGGCTTGAATTTAGGGACTGAGCACTGAGTACTTTTGCTCAAGGCTAGCGCTCTACCACTTGAGCCACAGCACCATTTCAAGCCTTTTCTGTTTATGTGGTACTAAGGAATGGAACCCAGGGCTTCATGCATGCTAGGCAAGCATTCTGCCACTAAGCCACAGTCCCAGCCCTGGACTTAACTTTTAAAGATTCTCAAGCTAAGGTTCCTTCAGCCCACACCTTCAGTTGAGCCACTTTTACATCAGCAATTCCACTCTGCGATCCCTTCACTCCAGTACCTTTACTGGAGTCAGAATGATTAGCTGGAGCTTTATTGTAGCAGGTGAAGGCTTTGGTGAGGAGGGAGCAGGAAAACAATTATGGGTGTTCCGTGCCAAGGGAATGTGTATCAGGTAGTGTTTGCTGTGTAACAAATGTCCCTGCCATTTAGAGGGTCCAAACCCACAATCTCATGGGTTGGCAGGGTAATTCCTCTGGCCTCAAATTTCAATTCCCCAACATCTGTCTCCTAAGGAGCTTGAGAGACTATGTCCAGCTCCACGCGGCTTCTTATCTTCTGCAGACTGGTGTGAGGTCGTTTCCATGATGATTCTATGGCCCAGGCCCTTGTGAAGTCTTAGTGTGTGGTACCTTTGTTGGTGTTCCATTGGCCAATCCAAAGTCACGAAGTGAGAGACACATTATCTCTTAGGGGGAGGGGAAGAAAATATGGGCCTGTGTGTTGGTACTAGGACTTGAACCCAGGGCCAGGGCACTGTCCTTTTACTGTTCCACTCAAAGCTAGTGCTCTACTTGAGCCATACCTCTGTCTCCAACTTGTTTGGTGGTTTATTTCACTGGAAGCATTTTGAGTAGGTGATGTTTCCCAAGTTCCTTCTACTCCTGACATCTTCAGGGAAGTTCGAGAGAAATCCACCCGTACACAAAGGGTGCAAATCTGTGTTAGGAGCAACTTCCCTTCAGAGGTCACTGGGAAGATTTGCTGCCTCTAGATGCTTTCAAAACATGCTTGAGCCTTATCATCATTTAATTCACAAATATTAGCTGAGTGTCCACTGAATGCCAGACATGGAACGCAGACCTTCCCAATGAAAAGCTTGCTTCTGCCTCCAGGGAGCTTACAAGATCTTGTGAGCATGATGAAATGATTCTGGAGAAATCTGCTAAGCTAGCCTTGGAAATGCATCCAGCTTTTGTACCCAATCACTAGGAAGCAGGGGCCTGGAAAGGCTGGGTTGGTTGTGGAGACAACCGGAGATTACTTCAAATTAGTTCTTGCTCTCAGTTGCCAAACAAACAAGGACTAGCTCAGCCCCCAAGTTCTCTTCAGTTCCAAAATTGTCATTTGGCTGCTGAGCTGTTTATAGGTACTGTGGCTCAGCAACCCCACCTAGTGTCTGAGCATACAGGGAGGATTTAAGCCAAAAAATGAGACCAATGAAGGTGGCTCCAGAATCCATCAGAAGAGGGTTTCTTATTAATTCCATCTCAACAGGTGGCATAGGCCCATCACCTCAGCTATGCTGGATAATGTGAATTGGACGATAGTGGTTAGAAGAAAAGCAAGCAGTCAGGGAATTCCAACCTCTACAGATGCCAGGAGAAGCTGACAAGCCCAAACCTACTCCAACAATGAAACAGGGAAAGGGGATTACAAAAGAATGAGAAAGTAAAGTAGGGACAAAAAAAAAAAAACCCATCTCAATGAAGGCTGGGTGTGGTGGTTTGCAGGAGGCTCTGGTAGGAGGAGAAAGGTTTGAGGCCAGCCCTGGGCCGAATGTAGGGCAGTTTCCAAAAGCAACTAAAGGCCCCAAATGGTTGACCTTAGAAGTGGGACAATATTGTGCATCAGGAGCCTCATCTTTCATCGCTACCTCCTCTCCCCTATCATTTTTTTTTAATTTATTTTTGCCAGCCCTGGGGCTCACACTAAGGACTTGGGAGCTGTCCCTGAGTCCTCTTTGTGCCCCAGCCCTGACTCTTCCTGAGTAGTTTATTGGGGATTAGAGGCGCATGCACTTTTCTGCCCCGGGCTGGCTTTGAACTGCGCTCGTCAGGTCCGCCTCCTGAGCAGCTAGGGTGGCAGGTCACCGGCTTCCCTTCCTCACGCCGGGGCCGGGCCTCCAGGCCTGTTCCCCACGGGTGGCTTTGTACTCCTTCCCGTGTTCAGGAGGCCGTACCCCTCCCGGGGGCACCGTGGACGACTCTGGCCCCTGATCATCCCCCCACACACACACCCCGGGAGTTCGTGGACTGGGTCAGGCACCCCAAGAGCTGAGGTCTCGCTCAAAGCAAACGGAACGCAAGCGCAGGCAGCCGGGAACCCCGAGGGCCAAGCCCCGTGCTTCTGCCTTCCGGGCACGAGGACCCTGGCGGGACCCAACGTCGCGCGGGCCGCCGTGGAGCTGGGGGGAGCTGAAAGAGCGGGGGACCGGAAGTGGCGGTTGTCATAGCGACCACCGTGCGCCGTCCTCCCCCCCCCCTCCCCCGCCGTTCCCCGCTTGGTTGTCTCTGTTTTCACGAAGTTGAGGAGGTAAATCGAGGCATGAAGGGGGTCCCACCGGCTCCCTCCCGTCCCCCATCACACGTACGACCCGACGACGTAAGGGTCGGGTCGGCGGTTGGGAGCGCTGGGGACCGGAGGAAGAGACGGGAGGGCAAGGAGGACCAGACCGGAAACGGCGGTTTCCATGGTGACCGGGAGCCGGTTGCCCGGGAGACGGGCCCCCTCCGGCGCGTCTGCGTCTCCGTGGTGGTTTCGCCTCCACCGTGGGTCGAGCATCCCTCACTGGGCCCGCCATGATTCCCGGGAGGTACCGCTCCGCCTCCGGCCGGGCTGCCAACAACGTAGGTGGGGCCCGGCGGGCGCCGGCGGCCCGGGGACGGCTCTTCCCGGGCCGTGGTCTGCCGGAGGCCGGGGGGGGTCCGGGCGCGGCGGGGGCGCGGGGGGCGGGGGCCCCGGATCGCGGGACGAGGCGAGGCCGCCGGCCGGGGTCGCTGGCGTCGCTCCAGCCCCTTATCTTTATTAAACCGGGAAAGGACTCTGTTATCATTAGGGACTCGCGCCCGCTTGGCCCGAGGCATTGGAGGGTTCTGTTGATCCCGGATACATGGGGAGCGGATGACCAATGCCACGCTTTGATGCTCAGCTGCGATCCGATCGATTTGAGCCCATCTGCAAGCCACGATTGATTTAACCCTGCACAAAACGAGGACATTGTTTCCTTCTCTCTCTCTCTCTTTTTTTTTTTTTTGGTAGTATTCTGATTTTTATAACTGTATCTTCTTCTTGGGGGAAGGAGGTGATGTTGGTATATAAGAACACATTTTACAATTTGATTTTTTTTTTACATGTTAGGTGAATTGTGGGCTTCATCTGGTTATTCAGACATCTTCCCTTCCTGAAAAGAACAAAGTAAGATTTCACCAAACTGATGTTTAAAGTGGAGATACATTGTTATGCACAGATAGTAGCACGATTTAAAGTGTAGAGTCTAACCTAGAAACATAAAGCGTCTCTATTTTGGTTTCCAATACAAAACAGATTCTTTTCTGCCACTGTCAAGCCTGCATTAGCCCTCTTGAAATCACAATGTCATTTCATTGATTGTAAGAGCTATTTTTTTTCAACGTTTAAGCATTTCTGAAGCGAAGGTCTTTCAATTGATGGCATTTCATAGTTTCATTGGAAACATTCTCTTTGTTAGCAGTGGGTAAGTATGTCTCACTACTGATGTCACCTAGGAGTGAAAGGGCCAAACTACACATTCCACTTACAATCAGGAGAGACAGAGGACTGTTAAGTTTAAGGTTGAATAGATTGGTTTCATAATGTTGGAATGTGAGATCCTTTTATTTATTGTCGGTCATGGAGTTTGAACTCAGGGCCTGGGCACTGTTCCTAGGCTCTTTCACTCAAGGCTAGGGAGCTACAGTGCCACTTCCAGTTTTCTGGTGCTTAATTGAAGGTAAGAGTCTCATAGAATTTCCTGCCTAGGCTGGCTCTGAACTGTGAACCTAAAATCTTAGCCTCCTAAGTAGCTAGGATTACAGGCTTGTGTTACCAGTGCCCAGCTATAAGATCCATGTTTTTAACCTATGCGATTTGCAGGTGCTGTTCCTGGCATTTGTAGAATTTCTGGCTTTTTATTTGGTGTTTGAAAGAATGCAATTTCCTTTCAGGCCTGTTTTACCCCATCAGTGAGACATGCTCACCCACCTCTCACACTGGGTCTCAGACACTGTGTTTTCTCCTGTCACCGAGGTGGACTCCATTGTCCAGCCATCACATGTCAGTTGTTTCCTAAAAAGTTGGTCAGTAGAAGTGGGACACCCTTGGTTCATGGTTGTAATCTTAGCTACTCAGGAAGCTGAGATCTGAAGATGGTGGTTATGAAGCCACCCCAGGCAGGAAAGGCTACAGATTCTTCTCTACTAACGTAAAGCTCCAAGTTTACCAATAGCGTGGGAGAGTGTGAATGGATGAACATGGGGATGGATGGATGGACATAAGGGGGGATGGATTGACATGAGGACAGGGGATGCACATGAGGAAGATGGATGGACAGGAGAGGCATGGATAAACATGAGGGTAAAGGGATGGACAATTAGAATGGATGGACTGGAGATGGATGAATGGATAATGATGATGGATGGACATGGCAGTGGATGGGTGACCATGAGTGTAGATGGATGGACAGTGAGGGTGGATGAATAGGTGGATATGAGGATGGATTGATGAATGGACATAAAGGTGGATGGATGGAGGTTCTATTACTTCAGCAGGCTGCAGTTGATTACACCATGTGAGTGGGTCACTTAGAAAAGGGCTGTCTGGCTATCTCGGATCGAGCCCTAGTCATTGGAAATGTTCTTACTCTAATGGGGTGTGACTTCCTTCTAGTTTTCCTAGTGGGTTTTTGCTGGGAAAATCCTGTTGCACTGTTAGGATGTTCCTAGAAATCTTGTGTCTTGTTAGATCATTTCCAAACCAGTCACTTTAGCAGTGGCCAAACTTGGACAAAGGTTCACTCCTGTATATCCAAGGTTGATGGCAGGACCCGCCCCAGCGAGTCTGGGAGGGAGCAAGTGGCACTGCCAGCCTACAAGGGTATTTGTCAACTGTGCACACTTGCAGTCAGAGGAGGATAAGTTCATTTTGCTTTTCTCAGCACTTCCAGAAACGTATTCGAGATCCACAGAAGGATTTTACTATGTCATCAGTAGGCTTTAAAGTGAATTGTAGTGAGTAGCGCAGTGAATCCCTGCTACCCAGCATCCTTGGTTCCCACTGCGTGCCTCATCACACTGTCCTGCGGTGGGGTGTGCCGAGACTGAGGTCCTTGGCTTGGAGTGCGCTTCCCTCTCATCTCAGGATCTGCCTGATGTTACGGAGGGTAAAATATTCATCAGGTGCCCCCTTGAGACCTTTTTAAGGTGTCCCCTTCAGGAGGAGGGCAGACATTGTATGGCCACTGTCTCTCTCCAGAAAGTACCCCACATCCATGAAGTTTCCTGTTCTCCTCGCCCACATCCCAACCCCTGCATGCCACAAACGTGCGTGTGTCCCTGTGGCTCTTCCTGCTGGGACACGTCCCATGGGTGGGTCACTCAGTAGCAGGCCCTTGTGGGGCATCTTTTACTTGATGTCAGTTATTGTGACTGTGTGTGTGTACGTGCCAGTCCTGGATGCTATCCCTGAACTTTCTTTGCTCAAGGCTAATGTTCTACCACCTGAGCCACAGCTCCACTTCTGGCTTTGGAGATAAGAGTCTCATGGGCTTTCCTACACAGGCTGGCTTTGAACCATGATCCTTAGATCTCAGCCTCCCGAGTAGCTAGGATGTCAGGAACCACTGGTGCCCAGCTGTGTGTTGATTCTAAATCATTTTCATTCATTAACTGTATTTCTTCTCCCTGTGGTTTTTTTTTAAATAATGTTTTTCAGGTTGAATTCAAGATTAACAGAGAAACACCACCATTTCCGGGTAGGCTCTTACAACATGACCTGGAAAGAAACTACTCAAGCAGGCAAGGTATTGTTGATGAGCAGGGCATAGGGTTCATCCCTGTACTCCAAAGGAGATGCGTTGCTTAATAATGTTTTCCTATTATATCTCAATAAATTGAAGGCCAGAAGAAAGCGGTTTATTGCTTACCACATTGGCTAGGTAGTTGTTTAAATCAAGGACTGTACCTCTCTGCCTCCCCACCCCACCCCAACCCAGGTTCCCTGGGATCACAGGGTGCTTTCTCCCCTGCACGTTTGCGGGGTGTCTGTGGGAGAAGGCTGATCAGATAACTGCGTAAGTGCCTGGACATGAGGCTATTTCATCGTCCCTCCACCTGTTCCTCAGTATTCCTGGGCCTTTCGTATCTGGCGTTTTTGCTTTCCTGTGTCCTCCACTCTTGTCTAGTCCAGTTGCTGGTCTCTACCATGGTGCAGCTTTCGCTCCCCAGTGCATGAGGTGTCTGTGATTGATCCCATACACATTTGCAGAGTGGGTGCCCTGGGCCCGTCCTCATGCTCCACTCAAGCTCACGCCACATGCTTGTGCCACACTGTAGTTGTGAGCCTGGAGAGTTTTTATGTTTGCATGGTAAATCTATTGTGTCTGTCCTGGGGCTCGAATTCAGGGCCTGGCCACTGCCCCTGGGCTTTTTGTTCAGGGCTACTGCTCTAACCTTTGAGTCACCCCCTCACTTCTGGCTTTTTGCTGGTTAATTGGAGATTAGCATCTCATAGACTTTATGCTCAGTCTGGCCTCAAACCTCGATCTTAAGCTTCCAGCCACCTGAGCAGCTAGGATTACAGGCTTTAGCCACTGTGACCCTGACCTCTTCTGCATTTGTTAACCAACTTAAATTGTCTTCCCTAACTTATGAATCAAACTTAACAGCTTCTCCCAAGCTTTTCTTGAGCAGTTGGGGTACAGTTGTCTGGTTGGCTGGAGAGGCCAATCTGCTAAAGTGAGAGAATATTACTAGATATTTGCTAATGAGGGAACATTGTGGCGGTGTAACTCTGAGAGATGAAGTCTTATCAATAATAACCCACACAGTAGAAAAAAAAATGGGCCTGGGTGGTTTTCTTAGAAGATTTGGTTTAGAGTGCTTGTCTGTGGCCTGGTGCTGAGTTGGCAAATTATAAGCTTGTCCCTGGTCATATCCTCTGGGCCACCCCTAAGGGTCAGACCAGACTTCTCAGCCTGTAACTCTCCACTGACTCTTCTACTCAACTGCTGTGAGCAGGGTATATTATACATGGTATCATCAGGAAAAGCTTGGGACTATTCTCTAATCAACAGTGCTCTAACATTTTATTATTCTTCATTTCAGTTCATTTCTTGTTTTCAAGATGAATCAAACCCATAATCTGTCAGCACAAACGAACATAATACATTAAATTAAAAATATACTTGATTGTTCTATAAGCCGAGTTAGTGTAAACCTCAGTATGTGATCTCTTTGGGGCATTTCTTAAGAGCCAGATATCCCAGGGACTCTCATTTAACACGCTGTGTGATGAGGAGCTGTGTGTGGCTCCTCAAATCCCTGTGAGTCACTGGAAAACCTCAAGTCAGCCAGCAAAGTGTAGTCATGTGCTCCACAGACCTGCAGATGTCCCTCCGTCCATCTGCCCATCCACCCCTCTGTCCATCACTCTCAGTCCATCCCTTCCTACCTGTCTGTCCCCCCTTCACCACATCTACCCACTCATGCCCCTGTCTGCTGTGTACCTCACACACAGTACGGTGGACATTCCTGATAATTGTAGACCATTGTAACATGTATGGCTGACTTCATTCAGCGTTCCACACAAAAAAAGAAACCCAAGAATTTCTTACTTTCTTTCTTAATTGAAATAACACACAAAAATAGAATTTTCATTTAAGCCTTAGTAAACTAAAAAAGTAATTTATCTGCTGATTGCCTACTGATTGAACTGAGATCCTATCAATACTAAGGAACATAGAGTGACTTTGTCTCTTAAGAGCTCAGGGATTCAGGAAGAAGAGGGCACAGTACATCCAAACGTGCTATAAGAAATGGACATCCACAGAGGACACAGTCCAGTTAATGGACATTTTAAGCATCCATTTACAGGTGTGGTACATGACAGCTCACATAGACCCATACAACCTATGCAAATGGGATGCTCTCATTGACTAAGTGACGTATGCAAACGATGTTCTCATTGAGGTTCCCCTGTTCCCAAGCAGACAGAGGACCTGAAGGAGGCAGCTTGGGTCTTTCTCCCCAGTTGCTTACTGTAGGGTGTGAGAGACATCAAGCTCATCATCGAGATGACTCATACATGCTAGACTGAATGGTAGGAGAACACAGTTCCTTTATTCACTAAGCGTAAATGAAATTCATTAATTGAATTTTGCTTCTGTAATCCAAGTCTTACAGAGTTTAAGACTGCTTATTAAATTGAGGATTGGCCTGAAGTCTTAACAATATAAATACACTTAACTAATTAACAAGAGAAATGGAGATTGTTGTCCTTTGCTGTCTTTCTCTGATGGCTGTCTTTAATCAATTGGTCCTTAAATTACAATTAATCATTAGATTTCCTTGTCAAGGGTGGCACTCTACTGCTTGAGCTGCTCTAGTCAGATAATCAGGTGATTAATTGGAGATGAAACATTTGTACTTTTTGCTCCTGCTGGCTTCAAATCACAGTCCTCATTTCTCAATCTCCTGAAAAGCTAGGATTACAGGCATGAGCCACAACACTCAGCTTAGTTTGCTTTTTGTTTGTTTTTAACCATCTGGTTTTGATTCTAAATACATTTACTAAATCCTGCTTGGTTGAATATCCTGCAAGCAGATGGTAAGATTCGTTTATTGGTGAATATGTCATTATTCTGGAACTTGGTATTATTTAGAAAAATGGAATATGAACACTTACTGTTTTGTTCAAGAAGCTACCTGTAGCCAGGTGTGGCGGTGCCTGCTTGTATTTCCAGCCACTTGGAGGCAGAGGCAGGAGGATCATGCGTTTGAGGCCAGACTAGGAAAAGGTAGTGAGATACTGTCTCAAAAAAAAAAAAAAAACCCAAATGAAAAGTCAAAACACAAGAAAAAGGACTGAGAGTGTAGCTCCAGTGGTGGAACGCCTGCTTAGCATCTGCAAGGCCCTGGTTCAATGTCCAGTACTGAAAAGCAAGCAGCTAGATATGAGATTTCGGCAGACCCTCAAGCCCATTGCCCTGGAGCTTTTTAATGGGATCTGTGTGTGGCTTGACTGTGAGCGGTTAGCGTACGTCTGCAGGGCCCCCAAAGAGCCTGCGCTCCTCGGCCCCATAGGGGCTTGATTTGAGCAGCTCAGCTCCGTGGGGGCCCCGGGCTTGTTCCTAGTACTTCTCTCCCTGGAGGGAAATTCCGAGTCCTCTGAATTCTCTCTCCTTTGACCCACCACTCCACTATCCCCTCTTTTTTAGAACCCCCATCATTTCTCCTAGACCCTTCTAGAATATACGTTAATATTCGCTTCCCCATCCCATCCTTAGGCATTTTCGTGAAGTGATAAACAAACACGCTGTGCAGACAGACTATTCTGAATTCTGCATCTTTGACGCACTCTGTAGGGGAACAGCGTGTGGCAGGAGTCCTGGTGGCTTTCCCGTGTCCACTGTGGCATCGTGCAAGGTGGTGGATGGGGCAGTGGCCATCGGGCAGCTGGGGGGCCCCCATGTTGCCTTCTGTGTCCTGAAGCACAGTCATGCTGTGGAGCTTGTGATACATTCTTTGGTGTTTTGAAGGAGACGGAAGAGCTGTAAGTCCTTCACCTCGTAATAAATCATCCTGCCTCCCGTCCACAACAAACCTGACAGAGCTGTGTGGTCTGGACATGAAGAGCGGTGCCAGCTCCCTGTCCGCCTTTGGAGATTCTTCCTTTCAGACACCTTCAAAGTACCGAGTCCGGCAGGGATGCCATAGCGCAGGCCCCGATGTATCCGGTAACGAGGCCTCAGACATGAGAGGGCTGGATTGGAGCCCACGGCGAGGGAGGAGTGGCACACACACACCCCGCCCATAGCTTAGGCCATAGCTTAGGCCTGAGGAGGAAGCTGGTAGCTCCAAATACGGAAAGCTTTGGGAGCTTTCTAGAAAAGATAGTTGTAGCTGCCAAAGCTTTCCAAATAGGTGACTTAAGTTCCAAAGTCAGAGATTTGTCCTAACCACCTCATTTGTGTGTCATTTTCATTAGGTGATCATATTAATTTGGTGAGCTCATCAATGCCATCCTTCCCTATTCTCCAGCGTTCTACCGAAGAGAAAATTCTTTACTCAGACAGGCTGACCCTGGAAAGGTGAGGAACCTTCCTTTGCTTTCTTTTATCTAAGAGAATATCCAGACATTGCACAAGACTCACCCCGTCCTCCCCTAGCTCTCTGCCCCTTCCTTGAGATGAGAGTCTTTCCTGCCTGGGCTGGCTTCAAACTGCGATCCTCAGATCTCAGCCTCCTGAGTAGCTAGAATTATAGGCCTGAGCCACTGACACCTGGCTAAGTATCATAGCAATTCTAACACACAGTGGTGTTAGTGAGCTTTGCATTATTGTAAGATAGTATCTGAAATAATCATCTTAACAAGATGAAAGCTTTAAGCCGGGCGCGGTGGCTCACACCTGTGATCCTAGCTACTCAGGAGACTGAGATATGAGGATTTCAGTTCAAGGCCAGCAACAAGTAGGAAAGTCTGAGAGGCTCTTATCTCTAATGAAACACCAGAAAACCAGAAGTGGCACTGTGGCTCAAAATGGTAGAGCACTAGCCTTGAGCAAAAAGAGCTCACAGACATTGCCCAGGCCCTGAGTGCAAGTCCTACCACAACCAACAAAAAGTAAAAATCAAAAAAACGAAATCCCCAAATAACAAAAAGCAGTGCTAGGGGCATGATTTAAATGGAATAGCACCAACAGAGCAAGCAAAGCCAAGTAAGCTCAAAGCCCCAAGTTCAAAGCCTAGTAAGACCTGTGCATGGCTTCCTTTCCTGCCCTAGTGAACACTTCACAGAGCTTGCAGGACTTGCATGTGGTGTCTGCTCCAGTGACTTTGCTGCCTGGCCAACTTTTCCATGAGCAACGTACCAGAGGCTGACCTCTGGTCTGTGTTGTTCTCTTGGCCATCTTGGCCTCCACCTCAGACATTTGACGTTTCCCTGGTGCCAGGTCAGCTTCATGCAAGTACTTGGTGTGGGAGACTTGTTAATACAGTGAAAGCTTGGATGTAATAATTACCCTCCTCCGAGTCTGTGGGCCTCTCAGTGGATGACTCACAACTAACTACAGGTCCCAGGGCACCGGGGTGCTGGCAGTGTCTGTCACCAGCCCGCTGGCACAGGGCATGGTTATGGCATCTGGAGGAGGAGGCAGCCTGCTGCATCCTTCCTGCTGATGTCCACGTTGTTTTCCAGGCAGAAGCTGACTGTGTGCCCAATCATCGACGGGGAAGAACACCTGCGCTTGCTCAACTTCCAGCACAACTTTATCACTCGCATCCAGAATATTTCCAACCTGCACCGACTCATCTTCCTGGACCTATATGACAACCAGATCGAGGAGATCAGCGGGCTGTCCACGCTGCGGTCCCTCCGCGTCCTCCTCTTGGGGAAGAACAGGTAGGGTGGGCGGGGCAGCCTCCCGGGTCTGGTGCCTCGTGTAGGACGGGGCCCAGCCGTTTGCAGACGTAGGATGGGCCCCGAGCCAGCGATGTGCAGATGCAGAGCAGGTGTTCTGTGAGGTTCAGAACAGGTGCATGGGGGGTCCCAGCCTCACCATCAGGTTTTCTGGGTGTGGATTTGCTGCAGGCTGTGCATTTCACTGCCCATCGTTGTCTTGGTGTCCGGCGAGGTGATGGTTAAGTGCCGTTCCTTGTGTGTGTTCTTGCCACACACAGTGTATAAACTGATGTCATGCAGTTGCATGCTTCCAGACTCCTTTCTTCAGTTTAGTGAGGACTTTCCTTTTGAGTTTATTGAATGGCCTTTTAATTTTTTTTCTAAGAATTTGACTTTTTAAGGCATTGAACTTTCAGGCTGTGCTTCCCATCAGGAAGAAAAGCAGATGAGAATACTCAGGTTTCCAGGGAGAGTGGGTAGCTCTTCTGTGGACTGGTGACTACGAGGGGCCTGGATCTCCTAGCAAGCCTCAAGAGCTGCAGGCACTCTCAAGGGCAGGGCAGGCACGTTGGCTCTTGATGGTGTCTCACCCTGCTGTGGTTGCCAACATGTGCCTATCCTCCCAGCCTGGGTCTCATTCTCAGGATGTGGGTGTGCTTGCTGTTTAGTTGTTCATTCTGGGATGTGGGAGTTCTTGTCTGGTTGTTCATTCTAGGATGCACAAGCCACTTATTTATTGTTCAGGGCTACTCAGTTTTTGACCCTTGTGTGCTTCCTCTGACCTAAGCAGCTGCTCAAAGAAGCGTTAATGCCAAGGATCCAAGGCATAATCCTGGGTTACCTTCTGTACCTCACTTGGAGATTTTCGTGTAGTAGTCTAATCTCTCATGCCAGGAAAATAAAGAGCTAAGGCAGCATTTCAGGAAGGAACAGGACAGGGTGGACAGGGAGAGGGTGAATTCAGATCTCCATTTGGAATACAAAGAGAACATTTAAGCCAAGTGCTGGTGGTGGCTCATGCCTGGAATTCCAGCTACTCAGGAGGCTGAGATCCGAGGTTCATGGTTCAAAGCCAGCCCAGGCAGGAAGTCTGTGAGGTTCTTCTCTGTAGCAGATCACCAGGAAACCAAAAGTGGCACTGTGGCTCAAAGTGGTAGAGTGCTAGCCTTGAGCAAAAGAGCTTAGGGACAGCTCAGGCCCTGAATTCAAGCCCCACACACCGATTTTATAAAAAAGAAAACATTGAAATGTCCAGTTCCCAGGAAGGTGAGACTAGAGCTGTGAAGAACTAGGCCCTCTCTGTTGCATCGTAAAGCAACACTGGGAAATCTACCCCTTTGCACTTGCTTCCTCAAGTAGACCTTTTCTTTCTCATTTTCTTTCTCATTTTATTTTGGCGGGTTCTGGAGCTTGAACTTAGGGCCTGGGCGCTGTCCCTGAGTTTCTTTTGCTCTACGGCTGGACCTACAGCCACTTTAAACGTTTTTTCCCCAGTGGTTTATTGGAGATGAGTGTTTCCTGCCTGGGCTGGCTTTTGAGTCGTGACCCTCAAATCTCAGCCTCCAGAGTAGCTAGGACTGCAGGCAAAAGTCAAAGCAGCACAAATATTCAGTATTCAGTAGAGCAGGGATAGGCAGAAACTCCCAACTGATCCTGGGGCTTGAACTTAGGGCCTGAGCACTGTTTCTGAGCTTTTTTGTGCTCAAGACTAGCTCTCTGCCATTTGAGCCATAGCTCTTTTTTTTTTTTTTTTTTTAGAAATACATAATTTTATTGTTCTTATTATAGTGTTGTACAGAGGGGTTGTAAGTCAGTTAATGAGTACATTTCTTTTTGGACAGTGCCACCCCTTTCTTTGCTTTTCCCTCAGTTTCCCCTTCAAGTCTCTTCCCACTCAGCCCAACGTCAGCGCATCTCCCAGGCCTTCCAGAGCTCGGTGGCAGAGCTAGTCAGTGGACTCTGATGTGTGGTTCTCAAATGCGTGTCTGATTTTCACTCTGTACAGTCTGCATGAGCTGTATCCACTCTCAGCCGTTTGGGATTCTGCTCTTTCCCGGAGATCTCTTTCCTTGCTGCTCCTCGCCACTGCACACTGAGCTACTCCAGGGTTCTCCTCAGTGTTCTGTTCTTCTAGAACAGCTTCTTGCACCTGGATGTGGGGTTCCGATGCGCCTCACAATCGATGCCTTCCGTCCTGTGTGTCAGGGCTGAGGGTGAGCAACCGCTGAGTCCCCACTTTCTGTGACCTGGGCTTTTCTGGAGGAAGAAGTGTGAGAGGAGGGGAGACTGAGGCCCGCGTGGGTTCACGTCTCCTCCAGTCCCTTCCTGGCACCATGGCATGGTAGAGGAGCACAGGATGTAGTGCTTCCTTCTTGGCCAGGATGTCCTAGAGGACTACTGGAGCCAGAGAGAAGTCCCAGGCCAGATGTGAGCTTGTCCCTGGGGCTGGGAATGGGCTTAGGGCCCTGAGGGCTGAGTCAGGTGCTGTTTCTACTCAGGAGAACTGCCTTGACCTTGGACTAATACTTCTGAAAAGTAGAATTGCTAGCAGGGTGCCAGTGTTTACACCTGTAATCTTAGTTACTCAGGAGGCTGTGATTGGGGGTTCATGGTTCAAAGCCAGTCTAAGGAAAGAAAGTCTGTGAGACATTTATCACCAAAAAACCTAAAGTGGAGATGTGGCTCAAGTAGTAGAGTGTTAACCTTGAGCAAAAAGCTCAGGGACAGACCCCAAAGTCCTGAGTTCAAGCCCAGGACTAGCATAAAAAATAAAGAAAAAAGAAAAGATTAGAAATAGAATTACTTTTCTCTCAATGTGGGCTGTTGAAATTCTCCTTCCCCTAGTGGCACGATGCCTTAAATGTAAAATCACCTCAAGGGGAATGTGTTACTGTGTAATAAGTGTCTTGACACAACTGTTACACACAGAGAATAAGAGGGAGAAACGAACTCAATGACAAGCAGTTTCAGTTTGCTGACAGATTGGGTATATCCTGTTTCCACTCACGTTTGTTCCCCTTGTGCTGCCTTGCAGAATCAAAAGAATCTCAAATCTGGAGAATCTGAAACTCTTAGATGTCTTGGACCTTCATGGAAATCAGGTATTAGAAAGCACTCTTGCTTCTCCCTTCCTTCCTTCCTTCTTTTTCTCTTGTTTCTCTCTTTATTAAGAGAGTATAAATACAAAGAGCCTTCTCAGAGAGGAGAAATATTCAGACTTTTCTCTCTCATTTGGAAAAAATAGCTAGAATGACATACAAACTCTCAGCTTAATTTTAATTTTGTTTGTAAATTTATGTGCCAGTGATTATATATAGAGGTTCCATTCTTGAATATTCACTTGTTAAACTTGACATTTGAAATATGATGTAAAAAAAATCAATGTTAATAAAATCTTAAAAAAAAAATACCTGGAGAAGCCAGGCGGGGTGGCTCATGCCTGTAATCCTAGTTACTTAAGAGGCTGAGTCTGAGGGTCAAGGTTCAAAGTCAGCCCTGAGCACAAAAGGACCTGAGACTCTTATCTCCAGTTAACCTCTAGAAAATGGGAAGTGGGGCTTGGCGCAAGGGTAGGGTGGTAGCCTTGAGCTGAAGAGCTCAGGGACAGTGCCTAGGCAGAGTTCAAGCCCCATGACCCTTCCCCCACAAAAAATACATAGAGAATTGGTATGATTTCTGTGATACTGGGATTGGTATAATTTTTCTACTTGTGGTACTGGGACTTGAACTTAGGGCTTTATGCTTGCTAGATAGGTGCTCTACAGTTTGAGCCATGCCTCAGGTCTTCTTCTTCAGATGTTTTAGATGTCTTGTTTTTGCCTGGCTAATCTATCCTTACATCCTGCATAGCTGGGACAGAAGACATCTACCATCATGCCTGGCTTATTAGATGAGATAGGTTTACCTAACCTATTATCCAGGCTTGTCTAGAGCCATAAACTTTCCATTCTATAGCCTCCCCAGGAGCCAGTATTATGGACATGAGCCATTGTGCCGAGCCTTATGTTTTAATAATCATATTTACGTCAAACTTTTAAAGAATTACACCTACTTATGTAAGATCCAGTAAAAACTTGGGAATATTCATGAGAATTTTAGTTTTTTTTAAGAACTTATTTTTAAATTCACATGATGCATCCCTGTCTTAAGAACTTAGGGGTTTCTCCTTCCATCCCCTGCTTTGTCATCAGAGATGCCTGCTGCTGTTGATTCCGTGTTCATGCTCCCTCATGAGTTTTTTTAGTGCGTCTTGTCACACTAAAAAAGGAGGAGGAAGGAAGGGAAAGGAGAGGAGGAAGAGGGGGGTGGGGAGGGGTGGAGAGGAATGGGAAAGAGAGGAGAGGAGACAAAGGGAGGGGTTGGTGACATAACTGCCTCCTATCCTATCACCTATTTAACAGTGGTTTACTCCACATCTTATTGTTCTGTCATTTGCAAGTACTTAAAAATCTTTTTTCTTTTCTTTTATACAGTGTAACTTCATTTTACATTTTACATTTCGCTTAGATTAAAAACCTTAGAACAATTGTAAACATGGGGGGAGACCACATTTGGGATAAGGATCAAGAGAAGTGGGGGAGGGGAAGATGAGCGATGAGACCCCTTTCCTGTGTATAATTTAATTCACCAATAAAAACATTCTGAAATGACCTGGAAAGAAATGAATTTGCAATAAATATATTCATGTTTCCATTCTTAAACTTACAAGGAAGCTGGAAGTTTCGTTTGTTAGGTTGAGTGTAGCCCTCATAGCACCCAGCCATGTTGGAGCTGTTGAGAAAAATACACTCACTGATTCTTTCATGAATACTACTCCAGCTGCAGTCCAGTTGTAAAACAGGACCCTTTCGTCACTTCACAGGTCAGATGGCTTCATATTTCTATAATCTAGGAAATCAGAAATCAATTCTAAAGGTCTTTGTGTACCAACTTGTCACTAATCTAATAACTGAATAGTTTATTTTTAAGGTTTTAATAACATTCATGTATGAGATATGCGAATCCCCTCCTCTCCTTTTTTTTTTTCACAGATTACTAAAATTGAAAATGTAAATCACCTGTGTGATTTAAGAGTTTTAAACCTTGCCCGGAACCATTTAAGCCATGTTGATAATCTTAATGGTCTGGATTCCCTAACTGAACTAAACCTTCGACACAACCAAATTACTTATGTGGTGAGTACACGCTGCGTGTGGGTCCCTGCTACCGTGGTGCTTCAGGCAAAGTGAGACCCAAGGTGGTTCAAGTTTTTCCTGAACTTCAGTTGGACGTAAAGTTACTAAGTTTTGTCCTATGTTGATTTGGGAAATAATAAGGTGTTTTCCATTTTAAAGGATACAGATACATTTAGAAATAAAAGTGTCTTTGCCAGGTAAATCAGCCAGGGGGAAATGAGCACTGACTCCTTTCCTGTTCTGCAATGGGGACAGGATTAGAGAGAAGAGTATTGAGGAGACAAGTCACCCACAGGAGAAAAGGCCCTGTGAGGGGCCCTGGGGTTCTGAAGGAGCCACACCCCCATCCTTTACCCCCTAACAATGGCTTCACTTAATAATGAATCTTTTCTTCTTCTTTTGGTGATCCTGGGGTTTGAACTGGGGTTCTCATGCTCACTCAGCAGGCTCTCTTACCAATGAGCCACATTTCCTGCTCCGGTATTTCTGGTTATCTTTTGAGACAGAGTTTCACTTTCTCCTCAGCCTCTGAGGTAGGCCACAATGAAATACCCTAGGAGGCCAACAACCACATATGGCAGAGGTGCCACAGCACCTGGCAAGTCAAGCCACACAACTGGAGATGGGAGGACTGAGCAAACCTTCCAGAGTGTGTGCAAAGATCCTGGGGCTTTCCTTCTCTCACAGAATCTGGTGAACAGTGCATCCCAGAGGCAGCGGTGAGGCCATCAGGGCCCAAAGCATAGCAGTGTTCCTAGGGGTGCAGAGGCACTCCAGGGATTCTGGGTTCCACATCTTGCCTGCAACTAGCAAGTAGTTGCTTGGGAATTAATGTAGTGAAACTTTGTATAAAGAGGAGTACAATTTTTCTTGCTTCTTTTCAAACTTATTCAGTAATTTGCCAGGAAATCTACTTCAGTTGTCAAGATTAAAATCTTCCTTAGTCTTATTCTGTATTTTTTTTCTCCTGTCCCAGGGCTTGAACTCAGGGCCTGGGCACTGTCCCTGAGCCTCTTTGTGCTCAAGGTAGTGCTGTACCACTCCAGCCGTAGCACACCACTTGAGGCTTTTTTTTGGAGTAGTTTTTTTGGAGATAAGAGCCTCACAGAGTTTCTTGCCTGGGCTGGCTTCAAACTTCAATCCTCAGATCTCAACCTCCTGAGTAGCTTGGATTACAAGTGTGAGCCACTAGTGCCCAGCTAGTCTGCATTTAAAAAAATAAATAAATAACAAGAATGAAAGAAGTGCTGCTTTCTTGTGGTCACCCTTTCCTCGTTGGCATGGCAGGAGCCGGCTGCCCCCACTTTCCTCCCTGTAATCTGAAGGACACTGCTCCAGAAATAGCTCAGCCATGGATATGGAGCTCCAGAGGGTGCCGTGTCACTTACTTTTTATAAAGTTTAGGAGCCTGGAACCAGCCCATTTCCTTTGCAAAATGAACTGTGATCATCTCCACAGCCTGCAGTAAATAGTTTTGTCCATTTCAAAAGGGTTATAGCTTGACAATATATAACATGGTTTAAACTCTGCAGATCTATTTTGAGTATGGGTTGTTAGTATTGTTAAGTGCAATAAGCTAAAGACAAATAACAGATTGATAGGGTCCACAGATCTTCCCCTACAGGTTGATTTCTTAATTCATCCTCTATCATCTCATGCTAACATTCTGGCCACATAGGTGGTTTCTCTGCCTGTGAGATAATTCACTCCAGGAATGAAGTGTGGGGAGTGCATGTGTTGAATTTACATAAGGATTAGCTTTCATCCCTAAGCTCCGCCTCTACGCTCACTGCCATTCTCACAGAATCCCCCCAGCTCTCTGGGAAGAGTGCCTGAGTATCCTTACTGAGCACCCAGCCTTGTCACAGCCCAGCTCCTGCTCGCCAGGACAAAGGTGCATGCTTAGTTCTGAGGTTTCTTTAAGGTGGTCTGTCCCACGGACTTATCCAGGTGATAAATTTGTCATAATGCATTAACATTGTGGACTTACAAGGTTGGTTCCGGAATGAGTCCTGGGCCATACCAGTGAACTTTTGTCTTCCCTGGGATGGATATTTCGCTCCTTTCCCCCATGAATTGAACTGTCTGTCATGAATTAATGAGTACTCTCCAGTGGTACCATACAGTCACCCTGTCTGTGGGCATCAGACTGTTTTATTTACTCTGGAGCAACTCTGTGCTGTCCAACCACTGTTCACTAAGTGGTTTGGGGCTAATGCCTTAGGACAGCTCCTCATATTAGAGGAGCTGTCTCCCAGAAGGTCTTAGTAAGTCATTTTCCTATTATTTACATGCAGACAATTAATACAAAGAATATAATATTTTCCCTTTATCTGTTATACTAGATTTTCATTATAAAATTACATCTCAGAATTGTTAGAAAAACTAAAAATGTTTTTTTTTTCCTGGAAATTAAATTCGGAACAAAAATAATTGTGCACCCACCCACTTGGTTGTGGGGTTGTGTGTCACTGAGTTCTGGGTCTTAGTTTTTATTTTGTTATTAATATTTTGTGCCCAGCACAAATGACAGTTGACAATTTTAAAAGTTTGATAGAAATGTCTGGTAGAATTTTATTTTACAAATGAAGGTAAGTATAGAACCTTACAATTGTATTAAACTAGTATTTTCTGACATATCATAACGCTTGATGTAATTTGAGTCTGTAGTTCCATGGCAAAAATTATATATGTCCACAAGGTCCAAAAGAAGACTACAGGAGGTCACAGAGACATGTTTTTTGGAAGAGAACTGTTAGGAGGGAATGCTCAATTCTCTGATGGAAGGGGGTGTGGACTCTGTGCTCAGTTCCCTGATTGGAAGTGATCACCCTCTGCTTTCAGTTCCTTGACTGGAGGTGACTGGGCTCTGCTCTCAGTTCCTTGGTTTGGCTGGATCTTCATATTTCTAGATGTAAAAAAGACATTGTCATTCCCTTTGGGCTCTCCACTTGGGGGAGAGCCAGAGAGTGGCTGGAAGGAATCATCACCTTGACCAGCATACAAAGTCCCTTACCTACCAGCCACCGCCGGCCACCATCTTGTTTTCCCAGGTCTATGGCCTGGCCAGGAAAAGATGTAAAAATCCCCACAGCTGCAGGCTAGGCCTTCCAGGTGAAAAGCCTGGGAGTGACACTGTCATGTGAATGGAAGGCAGAGCCATTCCTCACCGGGCGGGCGTCCCGGGAGGGCGTCGGTGTGTTCTGCCCAGTCACAGGCAGGTGGTGGATGGTGTTGAGAAGGTGCACCGCCTTGTCCCTTTCGCTCTCACATTTTCTTTCTTTGATAAGCTACTTTTTTCTTTTATAAATGTAAAATGCTAATCCATAGGTTGATAGGCATAGGCATTTGTTCTAGCCTAGTCTATAAAAGTATAATAAGGGCCAGCAGTGTGGCCTAGTGGTAGAGTGCTTGCCTAGCAGGCATGAAAGCCCTGAGTTCAATTCCTCGCTACCACATACATAGAAAAGGCAGAAGTGGTGCAGTGGTTCAGGTGGAAAAGCTCTAGCCTTGAGAAAACCCAAGGACAGTGCTCAGGCCCTCAGTTGAAGCTCCAGGACTGGCAAAACAAATGCATATACATATATAATATTTATAATATGTATATATAAAATAAGCTTTCAAAAAAATTTTAAAAGTGCAACATTCTGGGAAAAGCAAGGCCTCTCTATACTTTTAATGCACTTGACCAATCTCTTCCTGGGGTCTTGGAAATGGCGGATTAAAAGGGGAGGGGAAGTAGAGAGAAGTTTCATAATGTTTTAAATACTGGTCACAATATTATGTAAAACATTTATGCTTACATTTGTATTATTCAAGCTCGTGTGCTTAGGAATGAATATAAATGATAATTATCTCTTATGAGAGGTGTGCTACTTTGGATGGGGGTGGGCTGGGAGGAATCTAGATATCCCAGAGGGCCTCTGGGCCTCCTCTGTGGAGTCTGCTGCTTGAGGAGACTCTGCTTGCCAAAACCGGTAACTTCTGTTTGTAACTACCTTTAAAGTCCCTTGGGGTATAAACATTGCAGTATTTACCAAGGGTCAGCATTTGCTGAATTGTTTGTTTGTTTTATAACAACTACATCTCCTATGAGGACTTCTGCGGGGACTGAGATTAGAGGTTGCCTGCTGTGATCAGGTATTGCCAGGGCAGTTGTCATTTATAGCTGCTGGTATATTCCAGCCGGGTTGAGACTCCTGTGGGGAACACAGCCCTGGAGTTCTGCTTCCTTTCCTAGTGACTTTCCCCCAGGTGTTGGATGGTACTTGCATGCGTGGGTCTCTGTGTGTATGTGTGCTCGCTACAGTAAATGCTGACGTAGCATTTTGGCGTCTTGCCCAAAAGCATGTCGAGGAGGCCAGCGGCCGCCGCCTCCTGGCCGCCCTGCAGTCCTCGGGCTCTGCCTCCGGAGCACTGCAGCGCGCTCTGCAGAGGAGCAGAGCCCTCCTCCCACAGCCTCTGCAGAGGAGATGGAGCTCTGGGGCCCATAGAGAGCAGCCTGCACCAGGCTGCAGGACCTGGAAGTGGCCGAGCAAGAAAGGATTCCCAGCCATTAGCTGACACATCTTCGCTTTGTTCCCTTCCAGAGAGATGTGGATAACCTGCCCTGCCTCCAGCGCCTGTTTCTCAGCTTCAACAACATTTGTAGGTAAGTGGGGGGACGCCTCCTTTCCCCCTTCTCCTCCCCTCCCCCTCCTGTGGATATAACTCGCTCGTGCTCTGAGCATGGACATCTCAGAGAATGTTACTGACGTGAAAGATTTTATGGTGAGAGAGCTTTATGCCAAAGTTCTTTGTGGAAAAACAGAGCTCTGTGGGAGTTATTACCTCCAACGCCAGAACCGATGGCAGTGGTGCAGAACGACCTTTGTTATCTTCTTTGGTATCACATTGGGGCCTGCGCTGGCCCGTCCTTCGCTTGACACTCTGTGCCCTGGTAAGCCGAATGAGAATTTCTCTCATCAATTATTCCCTGCAGTTCACAGAGCTGTCTTCTCGGAGAGGCTGCATTTATCACGGAGCTGCCTGCTAATTAGGCCATGACTGCCTTTTGCTTGGTATCTGCTTAGAATCCATACTCTTAGAGGTGGTTTATATGAACATATAAATGTTGTTTTCCAGATGTTTCAAAGCATAGCATCCTTTATATTGTAATAATTGTGCCAGTGTGGGAGAATTCATTTCTCAGTGCAAAACACTCTTCCTCTTCCCCCTCTTCCCCTCCCCCTTTCCCTCCCCTCCCCTTTCCTTCCTCCTATCTCCTTCCCATCCCTATCCACCCCCCCTCGCTTCTCCTTCCCCTTCCCTCTGTCCTTAGTTTGAACTCGGCTCTTCTTCAGGGAAAAAGTTAAGACTAGAAGAGTCTTCCGGAGCTAGATCTGTGCTTCTGATGATAAAGCCAGCACCATCTCTGCGTGTGTCCTGGTCTCCGCTTTTCCCCTGGTGGCTCCTGGTGTGATACCCAGGCTTCTGTATCAGTCAGAGCCGGCAGGAGGCAGAGTTTCAGAGGATTCGCCTTTCATTTTCTCTCCTTTCTCCTCTACGTAGAAACATTTAATTTTCTGGTAGTCTTTTCCTGTTCTCCATTACATTAAACTTCAGTGAGCTTGCTGTTGAGATGAACAGGACTTAGTACTTATGACTTGATTTCCCAGGCAGAGGAGGCCGGGGTGAGTCAGCAGTTTCTGGGCACTTGTTCTCGACTGACCACTACTGCCCAGTCCCAGGCTGGCGGGGCCAGCGCCTGCCCGTGGGGTTTCCGGCCAGGCGGAGACAACGCCCTCCCCTGCTGTTTCCGGCAAGGCAGATTTTTCCGCTCTGCCTTGTTGGCACACGTGGTCAGGAAGTGGACTGGTGAGGACATGGAGGGTGGAAGCTTTGAAATGTTTCAGAAACCCTCAAGACACCAGTATCTCAGCTAACTGCTGTCACCCTACCATGTGCTGGCAAAACAGAGTTGCCAGGATGAATCCCAGCTGCCCAGAGGCAGCACAAGCCAGGGAGGACAGAAACAGCAACGCAGGGCCCCTGCTAGGGCTCCCCTTGGAGAACAGCATCTGGCAAGTGAATACATCCCAGCTGACCGCAGAACCTTCTAGGCCCTCGCGGATTTACTGGGCTGTTCGTGGGCCATTTGCATCCCATCAGTGGAAGCGCAGAAAGTTCCAAATCTCACATCACCTGCACAGCTCCAGTGTGGGCGCTCATAGCGGGCAGGGCTAGTGGCAGGTGTGGTGACAGTCCACAAGTGGCGGGTGTGGTGGGACGTCTATTAATGGCCTGCTGGAGGACAGTCCACTCGTGGTGGGTGTGGCCGGCCTCTAGACAGGAGCACAGGGTGTGGCTGCACGCAGGATGTTGCGGGATGAGAGGCACTCACATCTTCTGTGTCCACCAGTGCCGCTGTGTGATTCTCCACGCACAGACAGAGTCTGAGAAGGGAGGAAAACCACAGATGTGTTCTATGTCCAGTGTGTCTCACCTCACACAGCCATCTGTCATCTTCCTGACCAAGAGAGGAGAGCTGCTTCCTCGTCCCGCCAGCAGGACTGCTCATCCTCCTTCTCCCACCTTGACTTCTCAGCTTCCCCTCCCTGACTGTCCACCCTCCTCCTCCAGGACCCTCCCTCCTCCTCCTCCTCCTCCAGGACTCTCCATCCTCCCTCCATGTCTCTCCACCTTCCTCCTCCATGACTCTGTCCTCGGAGACTCCCCTTTCTCAGGTCCGTGACAGTGTGTTGAGATCTAGCCCACACGGCTCCCCCTGAGTCTAGCTGCCTTCCACTCCAGCACGGAGGCGTTGGTGTTTGGCTTTGCACTAGCTGTAACAGCTCACCAGTGTTTCCGGCAGCTAGCCCTGCGCTCATCTCTTAAGACTCATACCTTTTTCTGCAGCAGGTTTCATATAGGCAGGAACAAAGTGTGATCATCTTCTGATGTTGTTATTTATTGCACGACTCAAAATGTCTCAGAGTTGCCAAGCGGCTCCTGACATCTTGTGTGATGCTCTCATCTTCCTCTCAGTTCTTCTTTACTTTCTGGCACACGACATTCTCACCGTGTACTTCTCAGTTCTGGCGGTGTCCCCAGCCATTTATGGAAGGAACTGTAGTTCCTGTGAATGGAGAATGGTTCAGCCAAGTCCGTCGGTGCGTTCTCTTCACCATCCCCTTCCTTGTTCTTTAAAAGAAGAAACTGTCCAGCACAGAAAGTCCGCCCTCTTGCCCACAGGGCGTCCTGCACTGTGTGTGTGTCCCCCGAGCTGGTGGTAGTCATGCTGGCTTATAGACCTTCTGAGTTACCTCCGATGGCTGCTTGCGTGTGGTTCAGTCCTTGGGCAGTTATCGATTTGTCCCATTGTGCATTTTGCCTGTAGGGCTTTACCAGCATGACTCCTGGTAAAATTCTCACTGATGCCTACAGAATAGCTGAGCTTTCCATTATCTCAAGAGTCCCTGAGAGCCTCCTGGCATCAATGCCACAAGTCAGCGAGCTTTCCACTACTTCAGAGTGCCTCGTAGCATATGGACTTCCAAAGTCAAAGTCCTTCTGCTAAAGTACCGAACTCACAGGTGGCAGCTTTCTAATAGGAGAGATGTGACTGATATTTGGAATGATTTGTTTAATATCTATGTAGCATACCCATATACAAACATGAGGATTTTACTTCTTTCTCTTCATTTTATTAAGTTAGCATATGACGGGCTGGCACATTCTCCTCCTGCTGCGATGTGGACTTCAGTCAGATAGGGAGCAGGAGTGGAACTGGGCAGAGCCACTGAGGAAATGGGAAAAGATAGAAGTCAGATTTGAGTTAAATGTTAGCATTCAGAATAAAGCTTTTCTATTTTGTTATTCGAATAGTCTTAACACATATATAATATTACATATTATATATATTATCTATATATGCATACTCACATTCATATGCATACACAAACACAGGGAGAGAGAAATAGAGAAGAGAAACAGAAAGAGAAAAGGAAACGTTTTAAGGCCAGTATTCCACTGCACTGTTCTGTTTCCACATTCTTGCTGTGTGTAACGCAGTCTGACTGATTTTCTTTGGTTAGGTAGGACCTAAGCCTCCATGAGCCTGCATTTGTACTTAAGAGTACTGTCTGAGCTGTTTACTGGTCACATGCCTTGCAGATGGAAACTGAATTTTGTGAGGAATCTCCTGGACCAAAGAAATAGATTTATTGTTACTCTACTAAAGCCGTTCAGAGCATAAAGACTTCTGTCTGGTGTCAGCCTTGGCACCTGGTGCAGGAGCTCGAGGGAGGCCAGAACCAGATGAAGCCAGCTAAGACTGGCTGCGCTGCCTGTTCCCTAGGCCTTCTTGCCGTGGTTGAAGCTCTAATGAGCTTCCGGGTGACTCTGTTTCTTGGACATGCTGTTTAAGTCTGGGAGGGGATTGTTTCACTCCTTGCCTAGCGCTACTCATTCACTAGTAGATGAGTTTGGTTGGTCATTATCAGACCTATTTTATTCCCCAAAGAAATACTTGAGGAGGGCCGGGAGTTTGGCCCAGTGGTAGAGTGCTTGCCTCGCATGCATGAAGACCCGGATTTGATTCCTCGGTACCACATACATAGAAAAAAATAGCTTGGAGTGTGCTGAGGCTCCAGTGGTAGAGCTCTAGCCTTGAGAAAGTCCAAGGACAGCGCTCAGACCCTGAGCTCAAGCCCAGAACTGGCCAAAAAAAAGAAAAGAAATACTTGAGGAGACAGAGTTGTAGGTTACTATGACTTTAGTTTTAAAATTATAATTAGCAATGAGAAACCAATCACATGCTCTCCGCTCTGCATACTGCAAATGCATAGTAAATAATTATATTAGAATATCTGTAATGAAGCTATCCATGCTTTTGAATATATTCTGTGTGCATCTACCTGTGTCTACATATCATCCTGACTTATGAATACCATGGTCTTCTAATTAATCATTTTAATACCAGTGTAAAAAAACACATGAGGTGATTTTTCTGGCAGGGATTCCCTCGGGACTGCATCATCCTGTTCTTCCATTCATTCAGCATAACCTCATTGCATACATGTGGTGTGCTAGGCGGAGTCAGGTGGGGCCAACTCACAAGGCCAAGAGCTTGTGGTAACTCCCTCGGTCACAGTCTGGCATCACCTCCCTTAGGTTCATCTTAAGGCTGGGATGTGTAAGTCCACCCTTCGGGACCTGGAGGGAAGTAATGGAAGCCGGGGAACCAGTTCTCCCAGCCAGTGGCTACCAGGGACAATGTTCTAGGCAAAGAAGATGAGAAAGGGAGCCGCCAAACGTGTTTTAATAACATCTCGATTTTTCTCTCAGTCGATGTTTTCAGAAGTGATTTCCATGTAATAATGCGCAATCATTGTAAATAAAGAGTCCAGTGATTTTTGACAAGCTGTACAGCGTGTCATGGCAGCTGCATTTGCCCGAGGGGACTTGGATATTTTGAACTGCTCCTTCATCAGCAATGTCTGTCCATCCCACGCCAAACTCCCCTAGGGCTGTGGGCCTTGTTTGCCTCTGATACCACGGTCCAGTCTGTAGTGCCATTTTGACAACGACCTATTCCCTAAATGCCTTTCTGATCACATCAAATCCCCAGTGACTTCCTTCTCCCCACCCCAGGAATGGCTTTCTGAGCAAGGGTGTGTGTAGCCACTGATGTGTGCGGGCATTGGCACGTGAGCCTGGTTCATAGCAAGTCACTGCCCCAGCCTTGACACAGGGAGAGTTTGGGAATGCTAACTCCTCAAACTGTTGTGCAGAAAGTTGGTGAGGTAAGGACGTGGGGTGTGAGGGCTAGACTCTAATCCTCTCATCCTCACCTGCAGCTTTGACAGTGTTGCCTGCCTTGCTGACTCCACTTCGCTCTCCGACATCACTTTTGATGGCAACCCCATAGCCCAGGAGTCATGGTACAAACATACGATCCTTCAGAACATGATGCAGCTGCGCCAGCTCGACATGAAGAGGGTTACGGTAAGCATGGCCTGCTGGGCGCCCGGAAGCCCGAGGCCACTCTCTGCGTGACTCGTGTGTGTGTGTGTGTGTGTGTGGTGTGGGGTCTTCAGTACTGTGCACGAATTCAGTGGGTAGTCAGACACGTGGATGAATTACAGATCATGGATGGTTAAGAACGTGGTTGAGTGACATGGTGGATAGGAAGGAACATGGTTGTGGGTTGGCTCTGTGTACATCTCCTCCCCTTCGGTATTTTGGCTGCTGCTTCTCTGTGTGGTGTGTGGTGCCTGGGGATAGAAACTTGCCCAGGAAACAGGAGGATGGCATTTCGGAGACAGGGAAGGCAGCTTCCCCTTCAGCCTTAGAACTCATTCTTCGTCCTCAGACCCACATAGATGTCCCATGTCCCCAGCCTCCACTGCTTCTGACAACACGTGTGCTCTGTACTGTCCCCGCCCTGCTTTGCAAAGCTGACCTTCCATTGAATTTTGCCACTGGGTCACTGGTGATAAAAACAAGCCCCGGGTGGAAGAGGAAAGAGGGGGTGGGGTTCCCGCTGGGGCTCAGCTGGGGAGGCTGGGAAGTGTCTGATGGGTCCCACACAACTTGTGAAGTCACACACTCTTCTTTGAACTTACATGATGTTTGCAAATGGCTACTAAATGGCAGGGATGTGTTTGAACCGAGCTATTAGTGAGCGGACTGTGAGGCTTCTTCTGCCCAGAGGCTCCGGGGAAGCTCCTTCCCCTCCTGGGAACCTCGAAGCCTCTCCAGCCTCTGCTGCTACCATGAGCATGCACTCACCGGAGAACCAGGTGTCCGACTGCCAGGACACCGTGGAAATCCTGTGTGTTGTGGTACACCCATGCACACACACACCACACACATGCACTCATGCATGCACACACATACATGCTCGTGCATGCACACAAAGCAAAAGTAACTCAGAGCAAGGTAAGCCCCAAATTACCAGAGAAATAGAATAAATTCTGAAATTCAAATACTTGAGTATGGAGCAGACAGAGGACAGACGGATGGAGAGAGCGGAGCACCAGGGAAGCCATGGAGGCAGGAGCTCTGACAGGTGAGGCTTCGGGCATTTTGTATCAGAAGGAGGTTAGACATTTGTTTTTAAATCTTGGGTACATGATGGGTAATGTAGTTAGCCTATTTAAAATCCTATTTGGGTAGCAGCTGAGGGTAATGTGGGGAGTGTGGGGTGGTGAGCAGGGTGAAGGTCGGTTGTGCTGAGCGTGGAGTGTGGACAAGGCCATGCTATCTGTCACTGGACCAGTTTATGTATCTTAGGCATAAGGTGGTTTTGTCTACACAGCGTGAGATGAACATGAAGCCTGGCAGGGTTGAACCCAGGCCTGTCCCAGGCAGCAGGCAGCGAGGTTTATGTGCAGGGGACCCAAGTGCATGGGGGCTGTAGCATCTGTGAGCCATTTATAGATAAATAACCATGCTTTCTTCTAATAAAAGATTACTTATAGACACTGGCAGACAGTAGACTGGTTTATTTGGCCAGACCTCAGATCATTGTGTGAACTACGGAAGTTGTATCTGGGCATGGTGTAAGCTAGCAGAGAGCCAGAACTGTGATGTGACGAGCCCATCCTCACCACACAGGGGACAAATGGAATATACTCAGCACTTGAGCTCTTGCCTCCTTTGGTGTGTGCACTTCATGAACTGGCCACTAGGAGGCACTGTGCATTCACTAAAAACAAATCACTTCCTGACTGGTGTTTTCCAATGGGCATCCTTGTGCCTGTTACAGGGCCATAGCAGAGAACGGACACAAGAGGTGTAATGGTTCCATGATTCAGAGACCCAGAGAAGTCTCAGAATTTAAGCCAGACAGTGGCATTATGTTGTCACTTTGAGTAAGCCGAGTGCAGTGTGGGTTTCCTGCTGTTCAGTAGTGCAGGGCTGGCATGGCAGCCTCCACTCACAGGACACGTCCACCTGACACCCGTTTAAGTAGCTGTCAGGCTATCAATGGGGTTTTAAACAGAAATTTGTAGCATTATTTTTAAAAAAGCAAAAGAGACCATGTGACCCACAAAAGCTAAGCATTGACTCTATGGCTCTTGGCAGAAAGAATGTGTATCACTTTCCTAGAAAAACAAGAATCTAATAAGCTAAAAGAGAGACAGCCAGGTGCTGGTGGCTCAGGCCTGTAATCCTAGGTACTCAGGAGGCTGAGATCTGAGGATCGCAGTCGTGCTGTAGCTCGGAGTGGTAGAACCCTAGCTGTGTAGACTCTGGTCACAGCCCAGAGGCGCTGCTCGAAGTGACGAGCTCCACTTGAGCAGCTGTGCTGAGCTGGTCCAATGTTAGAATGCCTTCAACGCAGCTCCTCTATGAAGAAAGGGGTCCTGCAACTCCTGTGGTCAGATTTGGGAGCAGGGCAGCCTGGGGCATTTCTAGAGAAGATGCAAAGACATGTTGACAGAGACCCTGAGCCCCACGGGGGGACCAGGCCACAGAGGTCCCTCCATGCTGAGAAAGAACCAGTGTTTGAGTTTGCACCCCAACCCACCGTCCACTTTCTTTGCATGAACTTGTTTTAGTCTTAGCCCTCCAAGATAGGCAACAGATCACTGCTGACAAAACCACTCATGCCGCGGCACATAGGACTAGTTCGTGCTGGTCAAGGCATGCTTCTCCTCCTCGCCTCCCCTCTGAAGTTCCTCGGGTCACGGAACCTGTTTGTGGCTGACACATTCCACCTCGGGAATCCCTGGCCACCCAGACTGTGGAAATGCTCCTCCCTTGCTGAAGAAATCAGGAGCCCAGCAGGGGATGAAGGTGCTCTCGCCGCCGTGAGACCTCCGCACCCCACCTTGCCCCGTGTGTGACCCAGACATTCCTGAGCTAGCAAAATGAGGCAACTAGGTTCCCCAAAAGTACTGGCAGTCTTTTCTAGAACACAAGGCCCCTGGTGTTTAAGTGTGCTTTGATATTCTGTCTATCGAAGGAGAACAATGGCTCCTTATATACATCTGTTCAGAAGTTCAGTGTTAAAAGCACATTGCCAGTTAACTCAAAATGCTGCATAAGAAATGGTTGCCCATAGTAGGCTATTATTTATTTTGGAATAGAATTCTTCCATGTGATATGTGCACTGTGGTAGAGCCATAGTCTGCTACAAAGTATAATCTAGGTTATTAAGTGTATGAAATCATTGCACTGCTTAATTAACTTGAAGTTCCTTCTGAATTGGATATAAAGGAAGGAGAAAGACAGCATTTCTGATACCAGATTGACCCCTCCCCCACCTCTCCCCTCCTTTCCCTTCCCCTCCCCTCCCTTCCATGTACTATATTGGGAAACATGGCTTTGGTCCCAGAATTGGACTCATGAAGGTGCCAGAATTCTACAGGTTTTTTTTTTTCTTCTTACCAACAGATTTATAGCTTATCTTCACAATTAGGGCTTTTATGTCTGAATTTAGCAATTCTATAATAACTGGAATAGTCTAGGTATCAGGTCTAAAAATTGCTTAAGACACTCCATATTTAAATTGGCTTGTTGCAAATCCAATTTTCCAAGGTTTAGGTTTCCTTTTAGAGCCCACTGCCTCTAGTATAAGTTGGAGTTCTTTTAGAAAATCTTATGAAATCACCTAGGAAGTATGTGGACAGCTTGAGCTCCAGTGCCATGGGAACAAGCAGCCTGCCAGCGCATCCACAGGCAAAGGGGCTGGCCCTGCCCGTGGGAAGGTGCTTCTGGGTAAATGTTCCTACCCCAATAGATTACACTTTATGGTTCAGCATTTATTGAACAAAACAATTAGAGTGAGCAGGCCACCTTTGTGATGCCAGAAAACAGTAACTAAATTTCTAATTTAAAACCTATCCTTGTAACTTACAGATTTTAAGAATATTTATTTTCCTTATTGTAAAAGGCAACTCAAGTGCACCAAATGTCACATTGAATTTGATTCCTTTTATAATGACTGAATTCTACAGCAGATAATAACTAAACTCTTAATTCCGCCTTCCTCATCTCTTTAGAGGTAAATTTTCCTCTAATGAAATTTTCCTAAATGAAAAAGCAAAAACTTCCATTTCTAGCAGGACACAGCTGCAGTTCTGGTCTTTGTCTCCAGTTGTGACAGGACATGTTGAGGAGTTACAAGAACCTTCTAGTAACTGCTTGCTGCCTCCTCTTTTCACTCTGAGATAGCTTATGTTTATGTGATTTTTTTAATGAAATTCTTTAAACTTTGTCTCCAGTAGCCTATGCAGTGGACCAGATTCCTTACGATTCTAGTACATATGTGTGTATCTAGTACATATATGTATATTGTATGTATGCTCAACGTGTGCTGGAGCTGGCTGCCGGTCCTAGTGGGCGAGGGCTGTGAAAGCACAGCTCCCTGGTTTGCAGTTCTGCAGCGTGATCTTGGATTGAGCGCCCTCTAGTGAATGTCGTTGCATTCCCTGTCGTTCTCATTTTTAAGAGTTCCACTTGGTTACTTAACTCTAATGGGTTACCCCCCCCCCCCAATTTTCTATAAAGATATTTTCAGGAGTATATGTTAAAAAGAACTTGTTTTTCTCGAGTTTATGACATCCTTTTCAGTACCTGCAACTTTTTGAGTCAGGAATGTAGAGTTTGATGGTTATAATTTACTCTACTATTTGACATTTCTCAGTGGGCATGGTGACTCTCAGCTGTAATCCTAGCCACCTCTGGAAGCACAAATGAGAAGGATCACAGTTTGAGGGCAGCAATCAGTGAAAAGCCAGGCACGATGGCACTAGTTTATCATTCCAGCTTTGCTGGAAGTACAAATAGAACGATTGCTACCCGAGCTGCTCATGCATGTATTTGAGGCCCTATTCCAAAAAGAATGCAAAAATAGGTGTAGGGTGGTTCTCATAGTAGAGCACCTGCCTCACAAGGAGGAGGCTGTGAGTTCAAACCCCAGAACACCAATTTAAAAAAAAAAAACAAAAACATGAGTTTCTTCTTTAGAGAAGAAACTTGGTTTGGAATACATCCTGATAGAGTAATACATGGTAATTGTCTGGTTTGAATTAACACACCAGGGTATGACTGGTTTTTAAAGTTTTATGAACCCCAGTTTAATTGAAGTATGATTGACAAAATTACAAGGAAAATTTTGTGCCAAGAAAAATTAAACAAACTGGCTGGCCTTTCACTCTGTTTGCTGCCTGCTGTGCGCAGCTGCTCAGCGTTGAGAAGAGAGGAGAGGTTGGTGAGAGTTAGGAGAAGAAAGGCCAAGACCTCGCTGCCTGTCAGGTAGATGGTGATGCCCAGGCCAAGTCACCAGAGACCCAGATGGCGGCCCTTTGTAATCCTCCTAAACCTTTTTGTAGGAAGAAGAAAGGCGCATGGCGTCTGTTGTGGCCAAGAAAGAAGAGGAGAAGAAGCGTGAGAGCCATAAACAGTCCTTGCTGAAGGTAGTTCCTGGGGCTCTGGGGCATGTGTGTACACCTTCCCTGCTCTAAGTGTGTGCGCATGCTCTCCTCCACCGAGTGTGAGTGCACTCCCGGCACTGTATGTGCACACTCCCCCATTGAAGTATGCTTGCATACTCCCCTGCACTAAGCCACCAGCCAGTCTCCCAGGATGCTGGTCTCTTTCTTATTTTTATACCAGTCCTGAGGCTTGAACTGAGAGCCTTATACACTCACCTGGCATTCTTAATTCATAGCTGGCACACTTTCCACTTGAGTCATGTCTCCGGCCTGCCATTTTGCTTCTTAATTGGAACTTCTCTGCCCAGGCTGGCCTTCAACTACAATTAATAGCTAGGATGACCTGGAACCAGGTCCATCTCTTTCATTTCTATCACACAAGTATGTAATTACAGATAGTTGCTGTGTGGAAATACACCTGTACTTAGGATATATATGATAAAATACACACCAGAGCTCATATTCCACCCAGCTGATTCTCCATGGGAAAATCCAAGCCACACCTCCAATCCACCAATTTTGCTGGTTAATTTGAGATGGAGTCTCATGGACGTTCTTGCCCTGGCTGGCTTCAAACCATGGTCCTGAGATCTCAGCCTCCTGAGTAGCTGGGAGGACAGGCGTGAGTCACCAGTGTCATTTGGATATTGTTTTTTTAAACCTTTTGTTCTATCTTTTCCATTCCTATTACCATTCTAGTCAGGCCTGCCAGGACTTGATCCCCACCTAGGGATGAGGTGAGGCGTGCAGCCCTGTGGGTCAGGTGAGACCCCTTCAAGCTTGGGGTACACTGCCCTGACACATCACTGGAGGTCAGAATTAATTTCTATTCTAGAATGGAGCTAAGGATCAAGCAACCCTTCATCCTCACACAGTTTCTTTCAGAGGTCGGGGTAGTGTCTGTGCTTCATTTGAAGGCCCGGCAGTTTATGTCATGGAACCTGAAACACAGATGGCTCCCTGTTTCCCACCCACCACCCCAAGATTTTCCCACTATAGTTGTTGTCATTATGGATCAGAACAATTAGAATAGGACTCACTGTTCTGCTTAAAGATAGAAGCATATAAAGCTCTGTGAAATTAACACGTCAGGTAGTAAATGCTCACTCTTGAGAGGGTGGTAAATCATTTTTAATAAGAAGTAACTATTCATGTATAATTTTTTTCCTTTGGGACAGTAGGTCCTTACTAAGATACTTGAATGCACACATAGCAGCTTGTAAGAATCTTTTTAAAAAACATTAGAAGATGGTGTAAACAATATGCGCCTCAAATGTTCTCAACATTTGCATCCTGTTCTTCCTGCCTCTTCCAGGAGAAGAAAAGGTTGACGATTCACAACGTCGCCAGGAAGTGGGGCCTGCAGCAGCAGCGCATTGCCAGCCAGGACACGAGGGGGTCGGACTCCCCACCCCAGGATCCCTGCCAGATCCCGCTGGACGGGGGTGGCGGCGGCAGCGGCAGCGGTGGCCTCATCTCTGTCCTTCCTGAGGACACGGGGTAGGCGGGCCTCTGTGTGCACGTGGCCTCCACGCATGCACTTGTTACTCTCCTCCCCAAAGTTTGCCTCCATTCCAGCATTTCTTGGCGTGGCTTTTTATCACAGTTGGATTTACGTCATAAAGTCGGTGGGGGGGTGACCTTGGCTAAGTCTTCATCACAACTCAGTTTTTATAATTTTTTTCCTCTGAGTTGTTTGTACTGTCTCTACTTGTCATCGAAGTCTGAGTTGAGTCATGCAACACTTCAAGACAGTCTGGAAAATTAGTGTAAGGTGCTCTGGAGATGGACAGCCCGCCTGTCTAGTGTTACTTCATCACTCAGGAAACTCCCCTGGCTCTCCAGGTCCGTGGACTCGGGACTCAGCAGTGTGCTGCAGGGCCTGTCCGTTGCAGACACACACCTGGTTGAGATAGATGGAGACACACTGTCCCTGTACGGCTCAGGCGCCCTGGAGTCACTGGACCGGAACTGGAGCCTGCAGACAGTGGGAGCTGTCACCACCATCTCCTTTACCTTCATCGAATTCGATGAGATCGTTCAGGTGCTGCCCAAACTGAAGGCCAAGTTCCCCAACCCCCTGGTAAGCCTCGCTGCAGGACGGTCCCCTGTCCTGTGGATCCCCTTCGTCTGCCATAGTGACGTAACGTCTGTCTGGTGGGGGATCAAGCTTCTCTGTGGATGTTCTGGAGCTGGGATGTAAACTAGCAGTCATACATGCCCCCTTGCAGTTTTGTGTGAATGTGGGAAGTTACGGTCCTCACATGCTAAGATCCGGGCTGAGGCTCAGAGGCTTTTATAGAGGTTTTTCTCTTGGAGACCCCAGCAGAATCCCAGCCCTATGCTGTAGCCAGGGGGTGGGGGTGGCCATTGACGGTAGGATTCATAGCAGACCCTAATCACGATGAAAAGAATTTTAGTGCTCATTAAAATTACTTTGGGAAGTTTGCCTTCACCAGTCACAGTGCTGTTTTATTAATATGCATTTGCAGAAACTGGTTGTGTGTGTGTGTGTGTGTGTGTGTGTGTGTGTGTGTGTGTGTGTGTGTGTGTGCATGCTGGTACTGGGGCTTGAACTCAGGGCCTCTTGCTTGCATTTGGCTTCTTTCTCAAAGCTGGCACCCTGCCACTTGAACCCCATCTCCAATTCAACTTGTTACCCAGTTAAAGTCTTAGAGACTTTTCTGCCCGGACTGACATCAAACCCTGATCCTCAGATCTCAGCCTGCTAAGTGTCTGGGATGACAGGCGTGAGCCACCAAGAGCCAGCTCAGAACTTGGATACATGTGACGAGGTCTCTCTTGCGTTGTTGTGGTCATCTTTCTTTGTTAGTGAAGTGTTTCCCTTTCTATGGTATTTTTTTTTCTACTTGAGTCTCTCTGAAGAAACCAGGTAGAAGCAGACACAGTTTGCTTTGGTGGTTTGACTTTGCTGTAACAAATCCAGCTAGCCTATGCAGTGTGAGACGATGGCAAGATTCTAGGAGTGAGGATTCAAACTGGGTCTGCCCTGGAGCACGGAATGCCACAACATTCCGGAGGTTTCATTTCCAGGCTTATAGAGTCACCGAAGAGCCTAAATTCCTCCAAATTGTGCAGAACGCGGCAGGGCCTGGTCAGCCATTGCCGCCAACAAGGTCTTGGCTGCATTGAAGGCTGAGCCCACTGTCAGGAGCTCGACAGAGGCCCGAGGCTCACAGATCTTCAGGAGAGGGGACTTAGTGCTCTTAAGAGGCTGCACCAAGCAATCTCATCTGCTCTGGGTTCCCTCCCCACAGCACCTGAAGTTCAAGGAAACCAATCTGGTAATGTTGCAGCAGTTTAATGCTCTGGCCCAGCTTCGGCGCATCGACCAGCTGACCATTGACCCGCAGGGCAACCCTGTGGTCAATTTTACCCTCTGGAAATACTACGTGCTATTCCGCCTGAGCCATTTTGGTATGCAGAAAATCAACGGGACAGAGGTAGGTGAAAACTAAATTCCAGAACAAATGATTTGAAATCTCAAGTATACACGAAAACACTTCTGAGAAACTTCCTTTAAAAAGATCTTGATTAAAATTCAAGGACAGTTGAGAAAGCCCAAGGACAGTGCTTAGGTCCTGAGTTCAAGCCCCAGGATTGGCAAAAAAGAAATACTACCCCAAAACAAAGCCACAAAAACTTCAAGGGCAGGCCTTTGTATTTTTTGTCATAATCTTTGTAAATCACAATGATGACCACATAGTATGCACATAAGAATGATTATGTAATTACTCAATCTCAATAAAGGAAGAGGAAAACTCAAGGTCCAGATAAGTGCCCTCCTCTTCCCCTCCCCCTGCCCATCTTTTATCTGTTTAATGCCAAACAGTGAGCCTGTTAGCCCAAATCCTTGTTTACCTGGCTGAAGAGAATTTTGCAAAGAAAGAATAGTGCAGTTACAGAAAGTAGAAAAGGGAACCAGGTGCCAGTGTCTCAGGCCTGTAATCATAGCTACTCAAGAAGCTCAGATCGGAAGATCACACTTCAAATAAAAGCCAGAAGTGGCTCTGTGGCTCAAGCCGTAGAATGTTAGCCTTGAGCAAAAGAAGCTCAAGGACAGTGCCTAGACCCTGAGTTCAAGCCCCAGGACCTGCAAAAAAAACCATATATCAATAATAATAATAGAAAAGGGTCAGAAAGAGCCAGTGTGATTTGTTCTGGTTGAAATATTAGCATAGTCTTTTCAGGGGCATTTGCTACCCTGAAGTAATGAAGTACATCTACTCATCTGTGTAAGAGATGCTAGTTCCTGAGGCAGAATTCTACCAGGAGAAAAGATGGAGCAGTGGCAGGCACTGGCCACTAGGGGCTGCATTTGACCAAATAGCTGCCAGAGGTGTTCATGAACCGTGCCTCGTGTTCCAGTGAACCTTGAGAATGAATCTAGGGGCCTGGGTGTGGCAGTACATGCCTGCAATTCCAGCTGCTTAGGAGGCAGAAGGAGGGGGATCCTGGTTTGAAAGCAATCCTGGAAAATCGTTAACACGGCCCCATCTCAACAAGCTACACAGGAAGCCTCAGATAGGAGGATTACAGTCCAGGGCCCAGGCAAAAATTGAGACCCTGTCAGAACTATAATAAAAGCAAAATAGGGGCCGGGAGTTTGGCCTAGTGGTTAAAGTGCTTGCCTAGCATGCACGAAGACCCGGGTTCGATTCCTTGGTACCACATACATACAAAAAAAGCCAGCAGTGGTGCTGAGGCTCAAGTGGTAGAGCTCTAAGCCTTGAGAAAGTCCAAGGACAGTGCTCAGGCCCTGAGCTCAAGCCCAGGACTGGCAAAATAAATAAATAAATAAATAAATAAATAAAATAAAAGCAAAATAGGCCGGAAGTGTAGTTCATATGGCAGAGTGCCTGCCCTACAAGCATGAAGCCTGTACTGTCAAAGAGAAAAAGGTTTGAGCTTCTAAAGGTCCACCATTCAGCTGTGACAGCATTTCTGGACCTCTATTGCATGGTCCCACTGCATATCATCAGATTTAAGTGACTTCCCTGGGCCTTGGCACTCGATGCGCGTCATGACAGCCAAAAACACCTCCCAAACTCAAGATCCTCCTGCCTCAGCCTTCCCAAGTGCTGAGATTACAGGTGTGCCCTCCACGCTGGACTTCACTCAGGAGTGAGCCTGCGGATGCACTGTGTCTATTAGTTGGTCATGGGAAGAAATGCTGGGTAGGTGGTGCCTCCTGCAGCCTGAGTGTGGGTGGACAGCGTGTCCTGTGGCCAGAGTGTGGGTGGATGGTGAGTGTAGTGTCCCCATGGAACAGAGAGTGACATGGTGCTGGCTGTCCACACAGCCCCAACAGACGTTCACACACAGCTCTGGGGTGCGCTGCCTGTCTTCTGGGTCACACCCCAGTAGCTGGGTTCTGGGAGGACAGTGGTGTCCCCACATCCAGGGTGCAATGCTGGTTGGAACCCCCCCCCTTGCCTTCCTTGACCACCTGTCTCCTCAGGTGACACAGAATGACATGGTGATGGCTGAGCGGCTCTTTGGGATCCTGGCACACGTGGCATCTTCTGAGTTGCCACAGTACCGCCTCATCTCCATCCTGGGCGATGCCAGGTCAGTCAGTGGGTGTTGGGTTCTCTGGATGACAGGTGCCCTTAGGTCAGCATCTCACACTCCCACCCGGGCTCAGCCCGGCCTGTGTGGATGCTTCAGGTGCTGGGGCCGGGCATGGGAGCCAGGTAGACCAGGGCCTCAGAGTGGAGGGGCTTGGGCCTCGGGGCCAGGACACGGGGAATTGCAAGTATTTCAGTATGACTGGAGTGTGGAGTGGACATGAATGAGTGGGAGACAAAAGCTAGACAATACCTGTCCTGGACTGCCGGCTTTGAGGAAGAAGGAAGGCCATATGTGCTGTGTCCTTTGGGCCAGCTGCCATGTTCCACTGTGGGAGGCTTCCGGCCTTGACCGCGTACTGACCCGGATGGGCCCCCTTCTGTCCAGGAGAAAGCACTTCCGTTACCTGCTGGATACCAAGGGGAAGAAGCCATGCGTGCTCCCAGAAGAGAACAGCGAAAGCAAGAGACTCATGGGGGAAAACACAAACCGTGCCACACTCAACTACACCACCAGGGAGTTCTACACGGAGAAGCTAGAGGTGCAGAGAAGCTGGGGCATGGAGAAGCTGGGGGCCTGGAGAAGCTGGGGGTACAGGAGAAGCTGGGGGTACAGGAGAAGCTGGGGGCATGGAGAAGCTGGGGGCATGGAGAAGCTGGGGGCATGGAGAAGCTGGGGGTACAGGAGAAGCTGGGGGCATGGAGAAGCTGGGGGTACAGGAGAAGCTGGGGGTACAGGAGAAGCTGGGGGTACAGGAGAAGCTGGGGACATGGAGAAGCTGGGGGTACAGGAGAAGCTGGGGGTACAGGAGAAGCTGGGGGTACAGGAGAAGTTGGGGGTGCAGGAGAAGCTGGGGGTGCAGGAGAAGCTGGGGGTACAGGAGAAGCTGGGGGCATGGAGAAGCTGGGGGCATGGAGAAGCTGGGGGTACAGGAGAAGCTGGGGGTACAGGAGAAGCTGGGGGCATGGAGAAGCTGGGGGTACAGGAGAAGCTGGGGGTACAGGAGAAGCTGGGGGCCTGGAGAAGCTGAGGGTACAGGAGAAGCTGGGGACGCTTGGGGTATGGGTATAGCTGGGGATACAGGCCGGCCCACCGAGCCCCTGTTCCATGGGGCTAGTGGTCTGGCCTGGGTACCCTCTGCTCCAGCCTTGTGCTGTGGTCTAGCCCGATGTTGGTGTGCTGCTGCTCTGAGATTTGCTGTCCTGTGCCACAGGGTAGAATCTGGCTGTGAACATTCACAGTGCTAACCCACACCTGTGAGAAAGGGTGGCACCATAGCCAGGAGCCACAGGGCACCGGTTCTCCTGAGCCGAGGGGCCTCAGAGACCGATGGTCAGGCAGGAGAGGCGCAGTGGACAGGGCAGTAAAGTGCCGTAAGAACGGCGTGAGAACGGTTCCAGGTTTCTCTGGCCAGCCTCTTACTGCATTGCCTTGGGATGGTGAAATGGCCGCTAAGGCACGCTCTCCTTTGGAACAGGAGATCAAGGATAAAAAGAGATTCTGCCAGATGTACGTGGAGGACCTGGTGAAGGAAGCCACGGACATCAACATGAAGACTGAGGCCCTGCAGAGGCTGTGGCCCCAGATGTTCATTGAGCTGGTTCGGGACGCTGTGCTGGAGATCCGCAACAAGAACTCCTACATGCAGCTCTGCCTGCAGCACATCGCCGACCAGAAGTAGCCACGCCACGGCCGCCCGCCGGCCCGGCTGCTCGCCAAGGCTGCCACGTGGAGGCCGCCCGTGTTCAACCAAGAAGTGAGGGCACCGAGCGGAGGTGTCTGCTTTCCCTCGGGGAAAGGCCGGGAGCAGGACCTGAGGCTGGGCACCGCACCGTGGACAGGGGGTGGCCACAGCCACGCAGCAGGCCCTCCAGTCCTGCCCCGAGGGCGCCCAGCTGCGGGCCTGGGCGGCAGCGCTTGCTAGGTTCCCGCCCGAGCTACCTCCTCCTCGTCTAGCCGATGCCTCACTTATTAAGGCCTTTTTATTTTATGATTGCAAAGCTAAGCGTATGTTTTGTTTTGTTTTGTTTTGTTTTTTTTTAATGAGTGAAGAATAAACTGAATACATTAGTTTAAAAAAAAAAAAAAAGCCCAGTTGGCAATGTGATGTTTATCCTGAGCCTGTCCCTCGTGGGCGAGCGGCTCCGTCCTCAGGCCCCGCACAGGCCCCGGAGTCACCGCCTCCAGCAATGTCCGTGTGGTCCAGAAGTCACTGCAAGCTGGCATACAGCTCTTTCACCAGCCCCTATGTGGCCAGGAGCCATGAGTCTCGAAGAATGGCTTCCCGTGCTGAAACCTGACGGGGCTGGCACATTGGCGCCACCCAGTGGTGCCCTTCCCTCATTCCTCCCCTCATGCCTCCCCTCCCTGATCCTTTGGATACAGGTTGGCTGTAGGGTCCCTGCCCTAGGACAGGACAAGCCCCGCCAGCATGGCTGGTGATCCTGAGCCAGACCAGGTTGGCACACGGTGGTTTCTGCCAGGCTGGTGGGAAGCGGCCTCCCCAGGTGCCAACCTTGTGTGTGTCTGAGCCCAGCTTCAGGGCGGCATTGGAAGAAAAGCAGGGAAGATGGAAGCACGCAGCCTCCACCTCCCATGTGCAGGGCTCTTGCTTCCTCAGGGCCTTGCAGGTCAGTGAACCATCTGCCCAGCCTTCTGTGTCTCCTTCCTGTCTCACCCTCCCCAGTCTTTCTGGAACTGTGAGGAAGATAAGGCGCCAGCACTACCGCTGGAGTCTGTAGGCCGGTCTAGCCCCCTTCAGCTTGAGGCCTGGAGACATTCTCCATTCTCTCTTCCCTGGACACCCCAGTTCCCTCTTGTCTACCCTCTCCCTGCCCCATTCCACCAGCTATTCCCCAGTTCTGGTTCCTCAAGGTTAGGAAGCATCCTAGATGGCGGTCACTGGGGGTGCTTCCGGCTCTGAGGCCATTGGCTCACCATCACTGGGTCTCAGTGGTACCTGTCGGCTGTCTAGTACTTGTTTGGGTTTTGTCTTTATAATTTCTCTGGTGGTTATCGAGCTTATTCAGAAAGAGATTACAGTGACAATTCGCTCACATCTTTGCAGGGCTTGATTCCATGCTTGTTGTGAATGGTTTGTAGGCAAATCAAAACATGTCAAGGCTATCTCATCTTTGGGGAAAACCTCGAGTTGTATTCTCACAGCTTCTAGGTTGATTAATATTCATGGAGGACAAGAAAGGAAGGAAGGAGAGAGGGAAAGAAGGAAGAGGAAGGAATGAGGGGGGATGGAGGAAAGAGGGGTAAAAAGAAAGGACAGGGAATCTGGCTAGGTAGGAAATGCAAAATACAAAACAATAAAGAAAAGAGTGTTCAGGAAGATATTAATTTTAAGTTTGTAAGGACAAAGGGTCAGTGTGGCTAACCTGCTTTTATTGGGTCAGCTGGAGCTGGCATGGTTACTGTTGCCAAGAGATTTGTGCCAAGGTAGAAACTTGATCACAGTTTCTGTGGTTAGCCAGTGATGATGGAATAATTGTCGTCTTCGCCCCTGTTTTTCTACTTTCCTTGATGCTTTCTTGGCTCATAGCATGTGGCTCTTCCTGCCAGTACCTCGAGTTCTTATGGGAAGAGCTAACAAGATCTGCAGCTCTGGAGAGAATACGTAAGAAGAAATTGGTTCCTGATTGCAGCCCGCCGAGCCCGGCACTCAAGAGACTTGACTCCTCTCCATTTAGCTTGACCTACTTCAACACACAGAAGCCCCAGCAAATGCCTCACATCACAGTCTGCTTTCCATAGCTACCTCTGGCTTTAAAGCACCTGTGTGTGTGTATGCGTGTACGTGGACAGTGGAGTAAGTGCATATGTGTGCAAATGTGTAAGCATGTATGTTGGTTCAACTCTTCCTTCCATAATCTAACTCAGGGCTGGTATGTCCATTCTTTTTTTTTTTTTTTTAATGTCAGTTCTGTGACTTGAACTCAGGACTTTGGTGCTGTCCCTGAGCTTTTTCCCCCCCTCAAGGCCAGTGCTCTATCACTTGAGCCACAGCACTCCAGGACTGGTGTCTGGGATCACTCTTTTCTACCCTTGTATGTATTGTATAGCCTTAGAAATGTTTTAGTGTTGATTTTTTTGTTGGAGAATCCCTTAGATTTGCAAAGCCTGAAAATATCATTCTCTTCATTAAAGTTTCATTGAAATGTGACATCCTTTTGTCACTGTGTCATGCGGTCACTATGAGTCCTGGACCACCAAAACCAAGTTTTAAAAAGCCCAGGTTGGCTTTGAACCATGATCCTCAGCTCTCAACCTCCTGTGTAGTTAGGATTACAGATGTGAGCCACCAGTGCCTGGCTTGGTTTTCTACTTTTGATGAAGCTGTTGAGGATTATTTTTTTTTTTAAACTCAGGGAGGTAATTACTACAAATAACTTGAGTTCTCACATTGAGATTTCAGTTCCTACTTTTCCAAGAGCTGTGTTTGTTTTCTGAGCATACGTCTTAAATCATGTGTCTCTTTGTGTCCTGGATTGGTTTTTTTTTTTTTTTTTTTTTTTTTTTTTTTTTTTTCCAGAACTGTGTTTATTTACAGAGACATCTTTCTGGTGGGGTTTTTGTTTTCTGCCTTTGGATAGTCCTGTCTTCCACTGCTCTTTCTTGGCTGTTCTAGTTTGTCTTTCTTCGCTGAAACATTCCTCAAGCATCACGTGACTTGCAGGCTGTAGAAAGCCGGTGCCCTCCTGAGCTCTTGCTAGTTCTAGGACTGGTGCACACATCTCTGTTGCCTGATGTCTGGGGCCTCAGCAAAAGAGATGTGAAAGCGGAATAACTCAAGATATACTTGGTGATGTGGTTGGTGGTCACTGCTGACACTGGCTAGAATCTCAAAAGGTCCTGAGGTTCTGTGCCCTCTAGCCAGGCCCTTTGGTGGTGCTTTCCCATGGCAAATTCTGGACTAGCCCGAGACCTCCCTCTGATCAGTGCCTTTCTCTCTGCCCCTTTGTGGCTGAGTGGCTCTAGTTTCTTGTCTTTCTGTCATGAACATTTTGGGATCTGTGACCCCTCCCACTCCTGTTTGTCTTTAGTGCTGCTCCCTACTTTGGCATTCTGGGCCCAGGGCTGCAAGTTAGATACTAAGATGCCTTAGGCAAGGATGCAGGGCAAGGAAAATAGAATGGTTCTACCCAGCTTATCTCCTCCCATCCGGGAGCCATGCAGTGGTCCAGGGGCTTGAACTCCCAGCCTGAGTGATGTGTCCCTAAGCTTTTCCCTTTTCCCCTCAAGGTTCCATGCTCTGCCACTTGAGGTACACCACCCACCATTTTTTTCCTGATTAATTAGAGATAAGAGACTTCCAAGACTGGCTTTGAACTTTGACTCTCAGATCTCAGCCTCCTGAGTAGGATTATAGGCATAAGTACCAACACCTGGCCTGATTTATCTTTTAAAGTCACATTTTCCACCACAAAGAGCACACAGTCTTGGCAAGAGTCCCTCTTGTCTCCTCCCAGGCCTACTGCTAAACTCTATCACAGTAAGAAAGAAGCCAGCACTGTGGTCCTGCAAAGGACAAAGTTTCCTATGATGAGGAAGAAAAATCCAATCGCAGGGAGTCTGGACTACCATGTTGTTGCCAGAAAGGAATAATCTTGTCCTTTTGAAATGGGAGGGCTAATTTCAAAAGGAGGCCAATGACTGAGCTGTAATCGGGCAAGCACAAAATAGTTTTGTTTTATTATAGATGCTGGGGGCAAATCAAGTCTATGAAGGGCCAGAAAGAAAATAAAATCAGTCCAAATATATGGTTGTAATAAAAAAATACTTTTCTTGTTAATAGATTTTTAACAAATGGGCATTGTTTTAAATGCCAAAATCTGATGACCCTGAGCTTTCAGAGCTGGCAACTTCTTCCTGTGCTGTTCTTATGGGCCAAACACTTCTCAAGGTTCTCCAGGTGCTGTCTGTCTGTCTGTCTGTCTGTCTGTCTGTCTGTCTGTCTTTGTGCCGGTCCTGGGGTTTGAATGAAGAGCCTGGGCACTGTCCCTGAACTTTTCTTGCTCATGGCTAGTACTCTCCCACTTGAGCCACAGCTCCACTTCCAGCTTTTTGGTGGTTAATTGGCCATAAGAGTCTCCTAGACCTGCCATGATCCAGGATCCTCAGATCTCAGCATCCTGAGTAGCTGGAATTACAGTCGTGAGTCACTACACCTGGCTTTTCTAGGGTCTCTCTTCCATGGGCACCAACTCCAGGCCAAGGAAGCCATTCATAACCAGAACATCCTGCCCAAAGCCCATCTTCTAGACCTTCACTTTGGGGGTCAGGGTTTCACCATATGAATTCTGTGGGGGAAGAGGCAACACTCAGTACTTAGCCAGGGTCTTCCACAAACAGAGGTTATCCAGATGTGCGAAAGAGGAGAAAAGAAGATTGGACCCAGGCCCAGGCCTGACAACACACGATGCCAACCATGGAGGACCTTCTTTTAACAAAACACTCAGGACTCCAAATCCTTCCCAAAGAATAAATAAAAGGTACCAGACTACACTGGCGGAGCCTTTTGGGAAAGTGTGATTTTACAAAAGCTCTGTGGTAGAACACAAGCTCCTTTGGTCCATCCCTGGTCCCCAAGGCAAAACAAAAGGCATCCCTTCCTGAGACACAGTAAGTAGCAAAGAAAAGGGTTCCTCGCCTTAAAAATGGCATCATGCTAACCCGGAAGTTAACAGAGTACCACAATGAGACCCGAAATGGATCAGCCCCTAAATCCTGCATCCAAAACCATGAAGTTTTCCTTGAGAGCCTCTTACTCCTCCTGGGAAGTAGAAATAAAAATGTAGTATGGAGTCTGGGTGCAGTGGCTCACGCCTGTCGTCCTAGCTACTCAGGAGGCTGAGATCTGAGGATCACGGTTCAAAGCCAGTGTGGGCACTAAAGTCCATGAGACTCATCTCCAATTAGCCACCAGAAAACTGGAAGTGGTGCTGTGGCTCAAGGGGTAGAGCTGAAGAGCTCAGGGACAGCACCCAAGCCCAGAGTCACCACTAAGCCATACTGGGAAAAGCCCTCCCGTATCTAAGTATAAACCAGCCATGGTGAATTTAAAGGATGAAACAGAATAAACTCATCCTAAATTTAAATTCCAAGTTGATCTTTTCTGCTGACACTGGTCTTGAACTTTGCGCCTTCTAAATAGATAGGTGAGAGGTAACAGCCCCTTGCTTCTTCAGAGTCCTTGACAAGAACTTTTAAAATTCTTTAAGGATGGATGTGAACTAGCGTACAATTAGATCATCTTTACATTACGGGGGAGAAACATTCTGAAATCTGCCTGGCTGAGATAAAAGATGATGATGTCAACAAAATGCAAAGTTGCAAAAGAGAAATAGCAGCAGATGCATACCAAGTTTTGCAATAATGAGAGACTATTACGCATGACTATTTTAATGCAATGTGTCGGAAGTCTTGGAGTGATCGGGTTTGTTCTGGGAGGCAGCATGTGCATTGTTCAGCCCTCACTAAGACAGACCAACACCCCATTCTCTGTCAAGCGGCCTGTCAGTCTGCTGTACTGTAGCCTGACTGTCTGCAGCACAGCCCATGTCTTCATCACTGGGGGCACAGTGCCAGGCTCCATTCAGTTCTCCAACCCCGGGGAGTGGAGGGGTGGAAATCAGTTGGCTTTGGAAGATGGAAGGGAAAATAATCTTAAATAGTAATATATTCTAAGGCCCTCTGAGATCTACAATTTATCTACGGTGTTAAAGTAGTGGTGTGTGTGTGTGTGTGTGTGTGTGTGTGTGTGTGTGTGTCTGTGTGTGTCTGTGTATCTGTGTCTATGTCGTGTGTGTGTGTGTGCCAGACCTGGGGCTTGAACTCAGGGCCTGGGCACTGTCCTGAGCTGCTTTTGTTCAAGGCTATCACTCTACCACTTGAGCCACAGTACCACCCTTAGCTTTTTCTGTTTATGTGGTACTGAGGAATCAAACCCAGGGCTTCGTGCATGCTAGGCAAGCACTCTACCACTAAGCCACCTTACTAGCTACATATATATACTTGGACATAAGAGTCTCATAGACTTTCCTCCTGGGCTGGCTTTATACCTCATTTCTCAGATCTCAGCCTCCTAAGTAAGCTAAGCTTATAGGCATGAGCCACCAGGACCCAGCACTATTGAAGTTTTATGGTAGAGAGGTAAGAAAAGATACATATATAAAAAGGCCTCCAGGGCCGGGAGTTTGGCCTAGTGGTTAAAGTGCTTGCCTAGCATGCACGAAGACCCGGGTTCAATTCCTTGGTACCACATACATAGAAAAAAGCCGGAAGTGGTGCTGAGGCTCAAGTGGTAGAGCTCTAGCCTTGAGAAAGTCTAAGGACAGTGCTCAGGCCCTGAGCTCAAGCCCAGGACTGGCAAAAAACAAAACAAACAAACAAAAAAAAAGGCCTCCAGAGGGAGGGGAAGACGATAATGAAGGTCTTGAGAAACACACTGCAATCTGATTCAAGAAAGTAGAGAGTGTGTGGGGAGGGAGGGGAGTGTTGAACTCAGGGCTTTGCCCCTGCTGTAAAGGTGCTCTACATTTTGAGTCAGGCCCCCAGCCCTCTTTGTTCTGGTTATTTTTAAGGTCAGGATATCCTGGACTGTAGACCCCCCAGTTTACACTTCCTGCCATTTCTAGAATGACAGGTACTTGCCAGTGCGCCCAGATTTTTACATGTCAACTTGCTATTTAGAGCTGTTTACCATAATCCCTAAAATAACTACTATTTTTGAACTAAAAATAATAAGACCTCAAAGAAAAGGCAAAAGTAGAGTTGTAAGAGTAATCAATCACTCATAGAAAAATGGATAAAAAGGGCTCAGATGAGGTAGGAAAGAAGTAGGCAAGCCTAAGACAAAACCACATAAGCATCTATCTGTTCTGCCGACACCGATCCACTTAGAATTTAAAGATGACATGGCTTAAAGCCAAAAAGAATGGAAAATTCTACATTGATAGAAGGCAGACATACCTATTCTAACACCAGGCCGAACAGATTTCATCCGATTCAGATCAGCTAGGACAAGGAGAGACATTTCATGAACAGACCGTCACCTCACCTCAGAGCAACGCTTTGGCCCCAAATAACAGTGGATGAAAATACACAAAGCCCAAAACGGACAGATCTACAGAAGGGAAAATAGGCAAAATTTCAAGAAGAGTCAGTGGTTCCAACATCTCTCTCAATAATGGATAGCAAGAGTGGAAATGTAAGAGCAAAAAAAGATTTGAAATGCACAATAAACACTGTAAATCAAAGCATTTGTATATTTATATTTATAATCTGCTCCACCCAACAGTGCAATGCACATTCTTTCTGAGTGTACAGGGAATATGAAATTCTGAGATATTAAACAAACCTCCCTAAATTAAAAACATTCCAACTCAGCAGTACCTTCTCTAGCTACAATGGAATTCAATCAGCAAGCAAATATATATAATAAACACAAAACAATCAATATATAATATACAATACTAACTATACAACAATAAACATAATAAAACACAGTACAAAGCAACATTTATGAATGAGCCAAGTGAATATGAAAATATTTCAAATGTCAAAGTCATCTGATAATATAAAAATGAGTGAAATTTGAAAAACAATTAGAAATCAAAATCTTTGTTTTTCTCTGCTGGCATGGGGTTTGAACTTGGGGCTCCCCTATTTTAGCCACTGGCTCCATTGCTTAAGGTGAGATATGATTTCGGGGGGGGGCGGCAAACCCCTCCTCCAGCCATCCTCCACCAATGCCTTTGACCCCCGCTTGCCCTGGGCAGATCACAAAAGCCCCAAATCCATTTTGTTTGCAGAATACCCTTGTGAGCATTAACAGCTCCCAGTCTTTACTCTCTGGGGCCCTGTAGCTTTTCACAGGCTCATTGCCAGATCCTTGAGTGCCTCCATTTCTCAACAGTGGACACTGGCCAGGTAGAGTCAGCTATGTCACATTTGTAGATAACTGTGGCTGAGAGAAAGAGAACGGCATGGTTATGAAGATACTGAAGTCTTTTTCAGCAGGGAACATGGTTTCTAGTGGGGGCCCAACCTCCTCCTCCTCCTCCTCCTCCTCCTCCTCCTCCTCCTCCTCTTCCTCTTCCTCTTCCTCCTCAAACTCAGGACATTGTATTTGCAAGCCCCCCACATTCCTTGTTCTCTTCTGACTTTATTCCAATACATGTCCTTTATTTCCCTTTGGCAGTGCCCCAGGCTCGTTTTTCACAATCAAAGAGTGGCAGATGAGTCTCCCACGGCTGTGAAGCTGCCCTTGGTCTCCCTCTGTGGGCACCAGTCAGTTTTGGATCAGAACCTGCTCTGGGTGGGCCCCAGTTCTCTCCAAGGGAGGATGAAACCAAAACAGCCTCAAGGAGAAGCTTCAGAGCCCCTGCAGAATTCACAAGGGGTTTGGGCCCTGGGTTCCCCCATGGCAGGTAGTCTGCCTCACAGTCTGACTTGCTGCTTTCTGAAGTCCACTGCGTTATTTACCCCTCTTGCTTTCTAGCCGCAGCGGCACCTCCAGCCAATGCCATGGGGGCATGAAGCATGGCACCTCCAGCCAATGGCATGGGGGCATGAAGCATGGCCTGGCATGGCATGGTGTTGTGCAATAATGGCTGTCCTGGCTGCGCAGCCAGCATGTGCTAAAGAGCCACACACCTGACACACCTGGGAAAGGAATCTTGGGAGCAATTCCAGATGCCTTCCAGAAAAACCCTGGCACAGCTGCCCATGCCACCTTCTTGCTCTTCAGCTCCTGAACTCACCCTTCCTGTCTTTCTTTAATGATGGAACTGGGTTCAATAAACACTGGTTCCATCAACTCTTCTTTTCTTTGTTTGGTGGCACTGAGGTTGAGCTCAGGACCAGGCAAGCATTCTACCAGCTAAGCCACATCTCCAGCACTCTTTTTCTCTCATTTTGTGCTTGTACTGGGGCTCAAACTCAAGACCTAGGCACTGTCCCTTAGCTTTTTTTGTTGTTTTGCTTTGGCTCAAGGTTGGTGCTCTACCACTTGGGCCACAACTCCACTTCCATTTTTTTTTTGCTGTCCAATTGGAGATAAGAGTCTCAAACTTTCAGGGCTGGGAGTTTGGCCTAGTGGTTAAAGTGCTTGCCTAGCATGCATGAAGACCCCGATTCGATTCATCAGTACCACATACATAGAAAAAAAGCCAGAAATGGTGCTGAGGCTCAAGTGGTAGAGCTCTAGCCTTGAAAGTCCAAGGACAGTGCTCAGGCCCTGAGCTCAAGCCCAAGACTGGCAAAAAAAAGTCTCAAACTTTCCTACCCCACTGGCTTCAAATCAAGATCCCCAGATCTCAGCCTCTTGAGTGGGCAGAATTACAGGAGTGAGCTGCAGGCGCCAGGCTTATTTTGTGGTTTTTTTTTGGGGGGGGGGACAGTTACTTCTGAGATATAGGTTTGCTTCCCTCCTAGGCATGGATGTCAGCCATGAGACCACTTAAACCTTCCAGCTTTCATTGGTGAGATCACACACACCCGCTACCATGCCAAGCTTCCCTCTGCTGAAATGGAGCCTGGTGGACTTTTTTTTGCCTAAGTCGGCCTTGAACTGAGATCCTCACCATCTCAGTCTTCCATATAACTTAGGGGATAAGACTGAAGCCACTGTGTCTAGCTATTGGTTGAGAAAAGGGGTCAGGTGGGTATGCCTCCCCTGGCTTCGAACCTGGATCTTCCCAGTTTTAGCCTCTCAAGTAAGCTAGGATTACCAGTGTGAGAGGGTGCTAGGTGACCAGGAACAAGAATGGATGATGGATGGTTAAGTGCCTGTTGTGGTGTCCGTGTCCATGTGAGAATGGTGGACTGGGAAAAGGAGATGAAAATCCTGGGGTTATCTTCAAAGCAAAGGAATTCTAAGCGATGGGAATGGGTAACAGGTATGGAGCGGAGGGAAGAGAAGGGGAGGGAGGGACAGACACAGTTGTCCCTCTGTTTGTGGGAGATCCATCCCAGGATCCTCTTAGGAGATAAAAGTCCACATGTACCCACGTCCCTTGGGTACTGTGGTACACTATTTGCATGCCCTCATGTGCATTTGAAATCCTCTATTATTTGGAATATAACGCAGTGTAAACTCAGGGAATGAAGGGCATGTGTTCAGCAGATTCTCTATCCATAGCTGGTCATAAATCCACAGATGTGTCATCTTCAGATGGAGGATGGGAGCTGGCCGTGGTAGTGCACCCCTCTAATTCCAGCTGCAAGGGCTATGCAAATAGGGGGATTGTGGTCTAGGATGCCTAAAACCAGATCCAATCCTAGAAACACGTAAAGCAAGGAGAACGCCAGTGATTCATGCCTGCAATCCTAGCTTCATGGGAGGCTGTAAACAGTTGGGACAGAAAACTTGTGTGTGTGTTGGGGGGGAGAGGATTGTTGGTGCCCAGGCAGGAAGAGAGAAACCCGACCTCAAAAATAAACCAGCATCCCACCGGGCTGGAGAGCAGCTCAGAAGTAGAGCACGTTCCTAACAAGTGCAAGTGCAAGCCCCAGTACCAGCCCTCCACCCCGAAAGTTAAGAGAGCGGGAATTACGGATCAGGAGAGTTCTTGCCTGGCACTGTCAGGAAGAACAAAAGTAACTCATGAGATCAGAGCCACCACGAATACATTTTCAAAGGGATATAATCCAGGCCTTCAGGAAGTCCAGGTGGAAGGATTGCAAGTTCAAGGCCAGCCTGGACAGTTTAGTGAGATCTTCTCTCACAACAAAACAAAACAAAATAGTGCACATCCTCTCACGAGCTGACTCCCAGACACTGTGACCTAAACCGGCCATGCACACGGGCACAGCCACACACTTCCTGTCTTAGAGGCAGCTTGAAACTGGGCTCAGGCGCCACGGAGCGGATTCATACAGTTTATAACAATCATTTACCCCAGGGCCAGGAGGAAAGAGGTGGAGGCTGAGTGAGGAGACCATGATAGAGGAATTCACAGCAAAAATGGATTGGGAAGATCACTCCTACAAACCACACTAGAAATATATAACACTTATTTTACATGAATATGCATTTATATATGTATAATACACATGTTATATACTTAGATATACATACATAATATATATACACCCATGTGTATGTGCACATATATCATGCACAGACATATATACAAATGTACTATTTACATATAACATATATTATGAAAGAATGTGTGCCTTATATATTATATTAGATACATAATACATACTTTAATAATTACTTAATATAATATTACATATTATATACTATGTACTATAATATTATATACTATATAATATACAGTATTATATACTTAATGTCATAACATATATTTAATATATTACATCATAGTATATATTTTTTTTAGTTTACTTTTTTTATGGTAATTAGTAAAAGGGTTACATGATATTTGCCAGATAGAAGGTGCATTAATTCACATACATTGATACCCTTTCACATGTCTTGGTACCCATTACCCTCCCCCCCTATATGTTATAAATAATATATTTCACAGATGTATTATAAAATATGTAACAGAAATAAATAATGCAATGCATAATATATAGTCACATAATATGATGCATGTAATATATAAGTATATAATATGGACTATATAATGCATATTTTACATACATATTATAAAACCATAAGTATGAAATCTAATATATACTATAATATATAACATATATAACACATAAAATATGCAAAATGTGAGATATAAATATATATAATATATAACATATATGTAACATATAAATATACAATGTCTATAACAAAATATACAGTACAATATACATCATATATTGTGTGTATTTATTTTTCTGATCCTGAAGCCTGAACTCAGACCTTGGACACTATCCCTGCTCTTCTCTTGCTCAAGGCTAGTGCTTTACTTGAGCTACAGCACCACTTCTAGCAATTTTCTGTAATTAATTAGAGATAAGAGTCCCTCAGAGTTTTCTGCCGAGACTGGCTTTGAACCGCAGTCCTCTGCTCTTCGTCTCCTGAGTAGCTAGGATGGCAAAGGTACTTCACTGGCATCTAGCTGCATGTGTTTTATAGACATATACTCTTTGACAGAAAGAAAAACAGTGGACTTTGTGTTTGGAAACCAGCAACCTACCTATCTGCCTTCAATTCAGATCTAAGCAGGTCAAACTTGTTTAAGCAACTCTCCAGGGATCAAGTTTGTTCTGTCCCTGGCCACAGGGTCACCTCCAGGAGTCCAGTGTGGTAACGGTAAGGAAAGCCGAGGCCTGCCTGCAGCTCTGCCCCCCCACCCCCACCCCCGACCCCCTCGCTGGGGGGTGTTCTTTTGTGTCAGAACCCCTCTCCATTGTCCACTTGACAGGCCTGGGGAGCCTGCTGTGGGGGTGTGGCCTGTACACCGTCAGCTGTCAGTTGATTGACAGTGGTCTGTATTTATGTAGGTGATTTCCTGTCTATTTATACTACTTCTGAAGTCCTCAGCATTGACTTTATTTCCATTTAGGTTTCTGAAATTGAGTGTGTGTGTTTGCTTGAACTCACTACCCCTGCACTCTTGCTTGGCTTTTTGTTTGTTCGTTCATTTGTATTCCAGACTGGTGCTGTACCACGTGAGCCACACCTCCACTGAGGTTTGGGGATTTGAACTGTTGGGTTGTGTTGCCGGGCATGTGTGTCTTCAGGTGTGCTGGGTGCTGGGTGCTCTGTGAACTGATGCTTCCCATTGCAAAGCTTCCTTCCTTTGTGGTCCTGAAGCTGCCTAATGGGCCAGCGTCTCCTCTTCTCTTCGGTGTCTTTGTTTTGCCTGTAGAGATGCATCATTGTATTTCAAGTGAATTTAGGTGGCTGGCCCAACTGGAGGGAGAAAATGCCCATTTCTCTACTAGTACCGTGAAGTTATCTGACTTCTGTTTTATTTGAAATCTACTTTATTCCAAGGCGAGGCTCCCGAGAAGACGGTGGGGCTCATCTCGGGACACTGAGACACACAAATAAGCTTTTTTCTTTTATTCTGTCAGTCCTGGGACATGAACTCAGGGCCTGGTCATTGTCCCTGAGCCTCTCTGTGCCCCAGGCTAACATTCTACCACTTGAGCCACAGCACCACTTCTGTGTATGTGGTACCGAGGAATCGAACCCAGTGCTTCATTCATGCGAAGCAAGCCCTTTCCCACTAAGCCACATTCCCAGCCCAGAATTCAGAATTTATAATCTTTAGTTGTACCAAGGTGTTTCAATGGAACATGTCAGTTTACGAGTACAATGCATCTTGACCAATATCGCCCTCCCTTGCTACTCCTCCAGCTCTGCCAACACACCCAAGGAATCTGGTTTTTATACTACTGTTTTATTTGGTCACTGTCTCTCGGTATTACTCTCTCTGTGTCTCTGTTTCTGTTTGGGAAAACACAAATCTGATTCTGTCAGTCCTTCGTTAAACTGCCTCAGAGGCTTCCTCTGCTCCCTAAAAATGGCCAGGTGCATTAGTGACCTTAAAAGGATTTGACCTTGAAAGGCTCTGCATAGTTCAACTTTCTAAGCCAAGAACAAAGTGCTTCTCGGTGTGTCATCAGGGCCCTGTGTGCAGGCCATTCCCAAAGCATCCGGGGACGGTGGGGTGGGGGGTAGGGTCTCTGGGCCCTGCAGCTCTGCGGCTTCTGGTGTGCCCTCAGGCCTGTGCCTGTGTGGTTGTCTGATGGTTGTTGGTCCTGCTGAGGCTCTGCCCAGTGGGCCCCAAACATCCCTGCCCCACCACCCAACTTCCTTTCTCCTGTGCTCCACGCCCTGGACAGCTGGAAGCCTAGAGCCTAGAAGCCATTTGTCCTGAACCTCCACCAGGCCTGTGCCAGGATCATCAGAGGCTGTCTCTCCCCATTGTTCTCTCTGGGCATGCGTAAATGCTGTTGGATGGACAATGAGATGAGCTGAAATGTGCCAAGGACTCCAGGACCCTGTGTGGGAATTTCATCTAGGAGCATCCATTCCGGCCACAGGTAAGTTGTGGGTTTCCAGGTCAAGTGAGGGCCAGCTGGGAGCAGACGCGGGGACTCAGGTTGTAGGTCAACAGTCCTAGAGCAAGAAGCAAAATTGGTTCAGGCAACAAGCAGGGGAAAGAGGTTGTGTGCATGTATTGTGTGTCTGTGTGCATGTATGGCTGTGTGTGCCTGTGACTCTGTGTGTGTATGACTGTGTGTGTGCACGCCTGTGACTGCATACATGTATAGCTGAGTGTCGTGCAACTGTGTAATGCATGACTGTGTGGTGTGACTGTGTGTGCCTGTGACTGCGCATGCCATGACTGTGTGTGGTGACTCTCTGTGTGTGGCTGTATGTATGACTGTGTGTGTATACGACTATGTGTATGACAGTGTGTGGTGTGACTGTGTGTGGGTATGACTCTGTGGCTATGTGTGTGTATGACTGTGTGTGGTGTGGCTGTGTGTGTGACTGTGTGTGTAAGACTGTGTGTATGACTGTATGTGTACGACTGTGTGTATGACTGTGGTGTGACTGTGTGTGTGGTGTGACTGTGTGTGTGTATGACTGTGTGTGTGACTGTGCGTGGTGTGACTTTGTGTGTGTGTGTGACTATGTGTGTATGACTGTGTGGTGTGACTCTGTGTGTATGACTGTGTGTGGTGTGACTGTGTGTGTGACTGTGTGTGGTGTGACTTTGTGCACGCATTACCATATGTGACTGTGTGTGTGACTGTGTGTGTATGACTGTGTGTGTGGTGTGACTGTGTGTGACCTGTGCGTGGTGTGACTGTGTGTGACTGTGTGTGTGACTGTGATGTGACTGTATGGTGTGACTGTGTGTGACTGTGTGTGTGTGTGATTGTATGTGTGACTGTGTGGGTGGTGTGACTGTGTGGTGTGACTGTGTGGTGTGACTGTGTGTGACTGTGTGTGTGTGACTGTGTGGTGTGACTGTGTGTGGTGTGACTGTGTGTGTGTGACTGTGTGTGTGACTGTGTGTGACTGTGTGTGGTGTGACAGTGTGTGACTGTGTGTGTGTGACTGTGTGTGTGTGACTGTGTGTGTGACTGTGTGGTGTGACTGTATGTGTGTGACTGTGTGGTGTGACTGTGTGTGTGTGATTGTGTGTGTGACTGTGTGTGTGTGACTGTGTGTGGTGTGACTGTGTGTGTGTGACTGTGTGTGTGTCTGTGTGTGTCTGTGTGTGTGGTGTGACTGTGTGTGTGTGACTGTGTGTGTGACTGTCTGTGTGTGACTGTGTGGTGTGACTGTGTGTGTGTGACTGTGTGTGTGTGACTGTGTGTGTGTGTGACTGTGTGTGACTGTGTGGTGTGACTGTGTGGTGTGACTGTGTGTGTGTGACTGTGTGTGTGTGACTATGTGTGGTGTGACTGTGTGGTGTGACTGTGTGTGGTGTGACTGTGTGGTGTGACTGTGTGGTGTGACTGTGTAGTGTGACTGTGTGTGTGTGACTGTGTGGTGTGACTGTGTGTGTGTGACTGTGTGGTGTGACTGTGTGTGTGACTGTGTGTGGTGTGACTGTGTGTGTGTGTGACTGTGTGGTGTGACTGTGTGTGGGTGACTGTGTGTGTGAGACTGTGTGTGTGTGACTGTGTGTGTGTGACTGTGTGTGTGTGACTGTGTGTGGCTGTGTGTGGTGTGACTGTGTGTGTATGTGATTGTGTGTGTGTGACTGTGTGTGGTGTGACTGTGTGTGTGAGACTGTGAGTGACTGACTGTGTGGTGTGACTGTGTGGTGTGACTGTGTGTGGTGTGACTGTGTGTGTGACTGTGTGTGTGTGTGACTGTGTGGTGTGACTGTGTGTGTGAGACTGTGTGGTGTGACTGTGTGTGTGTGACTGTGTGTGACTGTGTTTGTGTGACTGTGTGGTGTGACTGTGTGTGGTGTGACTGTGTGTGTGACTGTGTATGTGTGTGACTGTGGTGTGACTGTGTGGTGTGACTGTGTGGTGTGACTGTTTTGTGACTGTGTGTGTGACTGTGTGGTGTGACTGTGTGTGTGACTGTGTGGTGTGACTGTGTGTGGTGTGACTGTGTGTGACTGTGTGGTGTGACTGTGTGTGTGACTGTGTGTGTGAGACTGTGTGTGGTGTGACTGTGTGTGTGTGACTGTGTGGTGTGACTGTGTGTGAGACTGTGTGTGGTGTGACTGTGTGTGTGTGACTGTGTGGTGTGACTGTGTGGTGTGACTGTGTGTGTGTGACTGTGTGTGTGACTGTGTCGTGTGACTGTGTGTGTGACTGTGTGTGTGTGACTGTGTGGTGTGACTGTGTCGTGTGACTGTGTGTGTGTGACTGTGTGGTGTGACTGTGTGTGTGACTGTGTGGTGTGACTGTGTGTGTGTGACTGTGTGGTGTGACTGTGTGTGAGACTGTGTGTGGTGTGACTGTGTGTGTGACTGTGTGGTGTGACTGTGTGTGTGACTGTGTGTGTGTGTGACTGTGTGGTGTGACTGTGTATGAGACTGTGTGTGGTGTGACTGTGTGTGTGACTGTGTGGTGTGACTGTGTCGTGTGACTGTGTGTGTGTGACTGTGTGTGTGAGTGTGTCGTGTGACTGTGTGTGTGTGACTGTGTGTGTGACTGTGTGGTGTGACTGTGTCGTGTGACTGTGTGTGTGTGACTGTGTGTGTGACTGTGTGTGTGACTGTGTGTGTGACTGTGGTGTGACTGTGTGGTGTGACTGTGTGTGTGAGACTGTGTGTGTGTGACTGTGTGTGTGTGACTGTGTGTGTGTGACTGTGTGTGTGACTGTGTGTGTGACTGTGTGTGTGACTGTGTGGTGTGACTGTGTGTGTGTGACTGTGTGTGTGACTGTGTGTGTGTGACTGTGTGTGTGTGACTGTGTGTGGCTGTGTGTGGTGTGACTGTGTGTGTATGTGATTGTGTGTGTGTGTGACTGTGTGTGGTGTGACTGTGTGTGTGAGACTGTGTGTGACTGACTGTGTGGTGTGACTGTGTGGTGTGACTGTGTGTGGTGTGACTGTGTGTGTGTGTGACTGTGTGTGTGTGTGACTGTGTGGTGTGACTGTGTGTGTGTGTGACTGTGTGTGTGTGTGACTGTGTGGTGTGACTGTGTGTGACTGTGTTTGTGTGACTGTGTGGTGTGACTGTGTGTGGTGTGACTGTGTGTGTGACTGTGTATGTGTGTGACTGTGTGGTGTGACTGTGTGTGTGAGACTGTGTGTGGTGTGACTGTGTGTGTGACTGTGTGGTGTGACTGTTTTGTGACTGTGTGGTGTGACTGTGTGGTGTGACTGTGTGTGGTGTGACTGTGTGTGTGACTGTGTGTGTGACTGTGTGTGTGACTGTGTGTGTGAGACTGTGTGTGGTGTGACTGTGTGTGTGTGACTGTGTGGTGTGACTGTGTGTGAGACTGTGTGTGGTGTGACTGTGTGGTGTGACTGTGTGGTGTGACTGTGTGTGTGTGACTGTGTGTGTGACTGTGTGGTGTGACTGTGTGGTGTGACTGTGTGTGTGTGTGACTGTGTGGTGTGACTGTGTGTGTGACTGTGTGGTGTGACTGTGTGTGTGTGACTGTGTGGTGTGACTGTGTGTGAGACTGTGTGTGGTGTGACTGTGTGTGTGTGACTGTGTGTGAGACTGTGTGTGGTGTGACTGTGTGTGTGACTGTGGTGTGACTGTGTGGTGTGACTGTGTGTGTGTGTGACTGTGTGGTGTGACTGTGTGTGTGACTGTGTGGTGTGACTGTGTGTGAGTGTGTGTGTGGTGTGACTGTGTGTGTGTGACTGTGTGGTGTGACTGTGTCGTGTGACTGTGTGTGTGTGACTGTGTGTGTGAGTGTGTCGTGTGACTGTGTGTGTGACTGTGTGTGTGACTGTGTGGTGTGACTGTGTGGTGTGACTGTGTGTGGTGTGACTGTGTGTGTGTGACTGTGTGGTGTGACTGTGTGTGTGACTGTGTGTGTGAGACTGTGTGTGGTGTGACTGTGTGTGTGTGACTGTGTGGTGTGACTGTGTGTGTGTGACTGTGTGGTGTGACTGTGTGTGAGACTGTGTGTGGTGTGACTGTGTGTGTGTGACTGTGTGGTGTGACTGTGTGTGTGTGACTGTGTGGTGTGACTGTGTGGTGTGACTGTGTGTGTGTGACTGTGTGGTGTGACTGTGTGTGTGACTGTGTGTGTGAGACTGTGTGTGGTGTGACTGTGTGTATGTGACTGTGTGGTGTGACTGTGTGTGTGTGACTGTGTGGTGTGACTGTGTGTGAGACTGTGTGTGGTGTGACTGTGTGTGTGTGACTGTGTGGTGTGACTGTGTGGTGTGACTGTGTGGTGTGACTGTGTGTGTGTGACTGTGTGGTGTGACTGTGTCGTGTGACTGTGTCGTGTGACTGTGTGTGTGTGACTGTGTGTGTGAGTGTGTCGTGTGACTGTGTGTGTGACTGTGTGTGTGACTGTGTGTGTGACTGTGTGGTGTGACTGTGTGGTGTGACTGTGTGTGTGTGACTGTGTGGTGTGACTGTGTGTGTGACTGTGTGTGTGAGACTGTGTGTGGTGTGACTGTGTGTGTGTGACTGTGTGGTGTGACTGTGTGTGAGTGTGTGTGTGGTGTGACTGTGTGTGTGTGACTGTGTGGTGTGACTGTGTCGTGTGACTGTGTGTGTGTGACTGTGTGTGTGAGTGTGTCGTGTGACTGTGTGTGTGACTGTGTGTGTGACTGTGTGGTGTGACTGTGTGGTGTGACTGTGTGTGGTGTGACTGTGTGTGTGTGACTGTGTGGTGTGACTGTGTGTGTGACTGTGTGTGTGAGACTGTGTGTGGTGTGACTGTGTGTGTGTGACTGTGTGGTGTGACTGTGTGTGTGTGACTGTGTGGTGTGACTGTGTGTGAGACTGTGTGTGGTGTGACTGTGTGTGTGTGACTGTGTGGTGTGACTGTGTGGTGTGACTGTGTGTGTGTGACTGTGTGGTGTGACTGTGTGTGTGACTGTGTGTGTGAGACTGTGTGTGGTGTGACTGTGTGTATGTGACTGTGTGGTGTGACTGTGTGTGTGTGACTGTGTGGTGTGACTGTGTGTGAGACTGTGTGTGGTGTGACTGTGTGTGTGTGACTGTGTGGTGTGACTGTGTGGTGTGACTGTGTGTGTGTGACTGTGTGGTGTGACTGTGTCGTGTGACTGTGTGTGTGTGACTGTGTGTGTGAGTGTGTGTGTGACTGTGTGTGTGACTGTGTGTGTGACTGTGTGTGTGACTGTGTGGTGTGACTGTGTGTGGTGTGACTGTGTGTGTGTGACTGTGTGGTGTGACTGTGTGTGTGACTGTGTGTGTGAGACTGTGTGTGGTGTGACTGTGTGTGTGTGACTGTGTGGTGTGACTGTGTGTGTGTGACTGTGTGGTGTGACTGTGTGTGAGACTGTGTGTGGTGTGACTGTGTGTGTGTGACTGTGTGGTGTGACTGTGTGTGTGTGACTGTGTGGTGTGACTGTGTGGTGTGACTGTGTGTGTGACTGTGTGTGTGAGACTGTGTGTGGTGTGACTGTGTGTGTGTGACTGTGTGGTGTGACTGTGTGTGTGTGACTGTGTGGTGTGACTGTGTGGTGTGACTGTGTGGTGTGACTGTGTGTGTGTGACTGTGTGGTGTGACTGTGTGGTGTGACTGTGTGTGTGACTGTGTGTGTGACTGTGTGGTGTGACTGTGTGGTGTGACTGTGTGTGGTGTGACTGTGTGTGTGTGACTGTGTGGTGTGACTGTGTGTGTGACTGTGTGTGTGAGACTGTGTGGTGTGACTGTGTGTGTGTGACTGTGTGGTGTGACTGTGTGTGTGTGACTGTGTGGTGTGACTGTGTGTGTGTGACTGTGTGGTGTGACTGTGTGGTGTGACTGTGTGTGTGTGACTGTGTGTGTGTGTGACTGTGTGGTGTGACTGTGAGCACGCAGGACCGTGTGTGGCTGTAGGAGTTTGTGGGGCGCCTGTGGGGCCCGCGGTGCCCGCCGGGGGGCGCTGGCGCGGCGCGGTGGCCGCGGGCGGCCGGGGCGGGGAGGGAGAGCGGGAGCGGGGCGGGACGGGGACGGGGGACCCGAGTGGCGGGAGGAGGACGCGGAGGACGCGGAGACCGCGGAGCTGCAGGGACCCGAGCGGACCCGCTCGCGCGCTCGGTGCCGGCCGTAGCCGTGGCCGGGCAGCCCGACGCGGACCCGGCGCGGACCCGGCGCAGACCCGGCGCGGCGGAGCCCGGGCGCCTGCGCCGTCCATGCGGCGACTCGGGGCCGGGCGGGGTCGGCGGGACGCGGGCGCCAGGTGAGCGCGGGGCCGGGGCGCGGGCGGGGGCCGGGGCAGGGCGCCCTCCCGCCTCCCTCCCCCTCCCCCCTCCTCCCTCCCCACGCCCGCCTCCTCCACGCGGCCCCGGGTCCGCAGCTTCTACTTCTGGGCGGCGAGGTCATCGGAGACCCGGCCCGGGTCCCGCGTCCCTGAGCCCCCGACCCCTGGAGTCCCGCGACCCGGGACCCGCCCCCTCCCCCTCCCCCGGCCCGGGACCCTCCCCCTCCTCCTCACCCCGGGACCCGCCCCCTCCCCCTCCCCCGGCCCGGGACCCTCCCCCTCCTCCTCACCCCGGGACCCGCCCCCTCCCCTGGCCCGGGAACCTCCCCCTCCCCCGGCCCGGGACCCTCCCCCTCCTCCTCACCCCGGGACCCGCCCCCTCCCCCGGCCCGGGACCCTCCCCCTCCTCCTCACTCCAGGACCCTCCCCCTCCTCCTGATCCCCGGGACCCTCCCCCTCCTCCTGACCCCGGGACCCGCCCCCACCCCCAGACCCTCCCCTGACCCCCGAGACTCCTCCCCCTCCTCGACCCCCCCCACCCTGGGACCCTGTCCCTCCCACTGGCGTCGGAGGGGCCTCGACCCCCTGCAGTGGGAGCCTTAGGGACCGGGTGCCCGCCGGGCGGGGGTTCCCAGCCCTCCTGCCGGGCAGGGTGCACAGGCTTGAACCCGCGGCCTGCGGTGGAGCCTGCCTGCCCGCCTCCCCCAGGCGGGGTCCTGCCCGGCCTCCCAGGGCTGAGATCGGAGGATCCCGGCTCCTCCCAGCCTGGCAGGAGAGGCCATGAAACTCCTGTCTCCCATGAACCACCAAAAAGCCAGGAGTGGAGCTGTGGCTCAGGAGGTAGAGCGCCAGCCTGGAGGGGCAAAGCTCAGCCATGGCACCCAGGCCCTGAGTCCAAGCCCCAGGCCCTGCACGCACGCGCACACGCGCGCACATACACGTGCACACACGCACACACACGCACTCACGCGCGCGCACACGCACTCACACACATTTGCACACACGTGCACACACACGCGCGCACGCACACACGTGCACACACATACACACACTCACACGCGCACACACATACACACACGTGTACACACACTCACACGCACACACACGTGTGCACACAAACACGCACACACGCACACACACGCACACATGCGCACACACACACACACATGCACTCACACACACGCGCGCACACGCACTCACAGGCACACACACACGCGCACAGTTACACAGTCCCCAGAGACTCTGGTTGGCACCATCACTGAATTCCTTTACAAGCCCGAATCTCAGCCCTGAGATGATGATTTCGAGGCCGGGAAGGGAGGGAGCCCTGGGCCTTTCCTGGAAGCCTCTGCATGGCAGAGCAGGGGCTTCCGGCAGGTTGTGCCCACTGCTCAGGTTGGGCAGGGCGTGGAGTCTGCTGTCCACGTCTGTCCCTCCACAGGACACCCGGGCTGTCTCAGCTCTTCAGTCTCCTGGCTTATGACTGCTGGCGTTATGCTCGCTGTGATTGCAGAGAGGCCCTGAGAGCCTGGCGCTGCCCTTCCCCCTCTTCTCCATAGGGGATTCCGGGAGTCTCCATGTTCCAGTGCTCGCCAAGCTCCTCTCCCGTCCACTACGTTCATTCGTTCTATTGCTCCTCCATCACCAAAACCCCCCTCACATTCCTCAGCAATCTGGAGCAGTGATTTTCCTGCCCCACCTTTAGCCTCCTCCTCTCTTGAATCCCCACCACAAGTGGCTGCGGTCATGTTGAGCCACCTTCTTTATGCGGACAGATTAATATTCCTGAAATTCTGATCTCACCAGCTTCGCCCCTCTCCCCCTGTGAAAGGGAATCCCCAGTGGCTGCTCAGTGCTCACTTCCTGTCCATTCGCCTCTGCTGGGTGAAAGGGGCTCTATCATTGCTGTGTGCCAGGGGCTCTAGCGCTGTGTGTATGGGGTTCTATCACTGTGTGCCAAGGGCTCTATCATGCTGTGTGCCAGGGGTTCCTGTGCAGTATACCACTGTGAGCCCCAAGCTGGTTGCAGAGAAGAAAGATCAGGGAGTGTGTTGGTTTACAAGGCAGGAGCTAGGGTTTGAGATGTGGCCTGGGGCTCCCCCTCCCCCTTAAGGCTAAATGAGATGTGGCCATTGGTAGGGTCTCACTTATCTGGTCTTCCTCAGTTTCCCCCTGTGTAACTGGGGGTTAGCCTTGGCTGCCTGAGGTGTTCAGGGCTTTTACAATCAGCCCCATGTCTGATTCCTCATCTGCTCTGGTAGATAGCTGTGCTTACAGGAATATGTGTCTGGTCTCTGACTCCCTCAGATCAGGGGGTTTGTGCCTGCGGGGCCGAGTGTCAGTACCCTGTATTCAAACCCACTGCATGAACTCACCCAGCCTGTAAGGATGCCGCCGCATCCCCTGCCCGCCGCCCCCCCCCCCCCCGCCTCTCTCTTCCGGTCCCAGCTACAGATCTCTGACGTGGGGAAAGCAGGCCACGGGTGAGTGGCACTTTTCCTCAGTCTTCCTACCAGGGTGGCACTCGGGATCTCTTGTTCTTTTTCCAGAACCATCTTCTCCCAGGGCTCTTCAGGGGCGGTGTTTCCTGAGCCCCGCTCTGGACTTGTGCCCTCCTGGCCTGCATCTTGGTCCGGAAGGGTGGCATGGGAAGGCTCACAGCCCACCCAGTAGGCAGCACGTGGCTTGCCCCATGCTGCTGGTCACTTGGCCCACTGCCCCGAGCCCTGGCCAGCAGGGCGGAGCGAAGTGCTGAGTGATTAATGGGCATCTCATCTCATCTCCTGCCAGGGGAAATGAAGGGCAGGTCTGGGCGGGGGCTCAGGTGGGCTAGGAATGGGCCCGGCTCAGGCAGGGGATTAAAGCTAGAAAGACAAGAGGAAATGAGACCTCCACCCTGTGGACTGCAGCATGGGGGAGAAGGGGAGCAGGGGGAGGGCACGGATGAAAGAGGATGGGGGAGCCTTTGATTTCTGCCAGGGAACAGGGTGTGATCGCTGGGGGCAAGGAGAACCCTGCCTGGTCCCTGGGACCATTCTCTCGGAGGTCCAGGCTGGCGAGAGGAGATTCATTTCTCAGGACACTGACCAAGTGGATGGTGGTCCCGGGAAGCCGGGCTACCGAGTTGCTCTGGGAAATCTTCAGTCACGTAACCTCGGGTCAGCAGGTGACCAGTAGAGGCAGGACCCTTCCCTGTCAGATGTGTGCTGCTGGACAGGCTGGCTGTCCCCTCCGTAGCGGAGTGGCCTCACCCCCAGACTGGTAGTGTATGCAAGGTGCCTGAACCCCCCTCTTCGAGTTCAAGCCTGGGTCCAAGCAGGCTGTGTCTTCCTCTGGGGAGAGACATGAGAATGTTAGACACTTCCAGAAGTGCCTCGGGGTCTTCACCGTCATTCTCCTTGCCTGTCTGGGTGGATGGGAGGAAGATGAGGCACTGTGTGACCCCCACAGCTCCTCCTCCTCCTCCTCCTCCTTTTCCTCTTCCCCAGGGTCTAAGCCTTGCTTTGTGTGTGGATCCCCACTCTTTGATTGATCTCACTCCTTTGACTCTTGACCCTACATGCCTTGAATCCTGGGTGACCTGCAGTTGCCCTCTGACCCTGCACGTGCCCCCCTCCTCCAGGCCAGCTGGAAGGCTGGCCCTAGTTCATCTGCACCTGCTGAGCTCTCTGCCAGCATGTCCTACACCCAAGGCTGTTAACTCAGGAGCCAAGGGTGGTCTCTCCAGGGGGTGGGGTGAAGATTCCCAGCTTTGCCCTTCTTGCTTCCTCTAAGCCCCCCTCCAGAGACTGGGGGGAGGCTGTTGCTGGTTCTGAGGCCCCCAGGGGGCACAGCTGTGGTGGGAATCACTAGCATTAACACCTTTCACAGAACGAAACGCAGTGCCAGCATCTGGGTACCCAGGCCCAGGTCACTTTCTAGTAGCAGAAGCCTGGGCCAGCGGAGGGTTTTATTCTGCAGAGTGAGGGGCAGGGGCACCAACACTTCATCTCCCAGTCTTAAGCAGAGGGACAAATTCTGCTCTCCTGTCAGGGATTCCTTTCTACTTCCTTCTTCGGTGAGGGATCTGCTGGTTTTCTCCTCTTCCCCAGGTTGGTGGTTTGCTCCTGTTTATCTATTTCCCATCTGTCGCTGCTTTGGGCCTTCTGCTCTGGGTGGGTCGTGTCCAAAGCGGGAGCTGACCCCAGGGGAACACACATGTGGGGTGAATGGGAACCGGAAACAGCATGAAGCACCGTTGGCTGCAGACCCTCTCCCGTCCTTCTTCCGTTTCTTCCTCGCTTCTCAGGTCAGATCACGTCGAGGTGGAAGGGGAGAGGGGAGGGAATGACCTCAGGTTCATGGGTGCTTGCACGGATGGCTCAGCAGCTTGTGGCTGGCCTGGGGTGTGTTGCTGAGGTTCTCATGCTCTGACCACACAGCTGTGCCATTTCCTGGGTGGCCTGGCTCTGCCTGCGCCTCGTGTGGCAGTGCCAGATCGGTTCCTTTGGTGTGTCCATTCTCTGTGAACCTCCCTGAGGGGTAGAAGTTGGACGCAGTGTTTGCTCCTGCCGTGCCATTGTGGTGTTCAGGTCTTCGTCGCTGGGCCGTGTACGTGTGGTCCAGACTGCAGTCTGGACAGTCCAGACCTTCTGTGCAGTCCAGACACTGCGGAATCCAGACATCCTGAGTGATCCAGACTCTGGGCTGTTGAGACTCTCATTGTGGTCCTAGAGGCTCTGTAATGGTCCAGACGCTCCCTGTGGTCTGGACTCTTTCTGTGGTCTGGACGCTCTCTGTAGTCTGGACTTTCTTTGTGGTCTGGACGCTCTCTGTAGTCTGGCCCCTCCATGTGGTCTGGATGCTCTGTGTGCCTCTATACCATCGCATCGTGGCGAGAAGGGGCAGTGCTCAACCTTAGCAGGCACCATGACAAAGGGACTGGGGCTGCGGTTAAAAAGCCCAGTGCAGCCCAGAGCCTGTGGCTCACACCTGCAATCCCAGCTACTCTGGAGCCTGAGATCTGAAAATCATGGTTCAGGGTCCGCCCAGGCAGTGGAGTGTTGGCTGGAAAGTCCATGAGACTCCTATCTCCAATGAACCACCAAAAAGCTGGAAGTGGAGTTGTGGATCAAGTGGTAGAGCAACAACAACAAAAACTGCTCAGGAACAGAACTAAGTCTTTGAGTTCAAGCCTCAGAACTAGCCTCGTCTCCCAAAATGGAAGAGGCAGACTGGACAGAAGCAGAAATGAATGGCTCATTTTGTTTTACACATGTCGCCTTTCTGATCTCTGTCCTTAAATATTTCCCTTAGTTACTTGAGAAATGGCTGGGTTCCCCCCCCACCCAGTGGAAAACAAATGTCATTATGGCCAGGTTAGGGACCAGGAGGACACAGTTTGAAGGAAGTCCTCTGTGCATCTCCAGCGAAGGAAGAACTTGGCGTTCATGAGTCGCAAAACCCCCAGTGCTATGTTTGCTTATTTGTAGCCAGTGAGTGGAACCCATCCAGTAGTCTTCCCTGCCTCTGGTTCCGTGTGGCCCCTGGCTTGGGGCAAAATAGCCAGTCTCTGCATGGGGGCTTCATGGGTGAGGCTGAATGGGACAGGGGAAAAGGATGCCCCCTGAGGAATCCAGGAGCAAGGACCACCTACCAGGGGGCACCTTGGGGGAAAGATTCCTCTAGCAGTCTAGTTAGAAGCCACTGGACACTGGCCAGGTCTGGGCTCCAAGGTCAGCTTTCTTGAATACCCTATGGCATGTGGCAGGATCTCCTGAAGGGGGTTGTGGGGGTTTGTGGTCATCATAGGGGGAACTCAGGAGGGTCAGACCCCCCCCCATGGGGGCCCATCAGTTCTTCATCGGGTTCCAGGAGGGGGTCTGTGAACTTTCCCTGTGCTAGAGAGAAACTAGGCGGCGCCTGCTTCTAAGAGGTACATCCATAGAAATACATGCTGTTCACGCGTGTACTCCATCCATTTGTCTGTTCATTCTTCCCTCCCTTCCTCTTTCCTAACTATCCATCTTTTCATTCATTCTCTCATCCATCTATCCATCCATCCATCCATCCATCCATCCATCCATCTTTTCATTCATTCTCTCATCCATCCTTTCATCCATTCTCCCATCCATCCATCCATCCATCTTTTCATTCATTCTCTCATCCATCCTTTCATCCATTCTCCCATCCATCCATCCATCCATCCATCCATTCCATATTGCATGTCTGGTCCTGTCCCTAGCAGTGTGTAAGCCAGAGCATTTATGAAGGTGACTAAATCAATTCCTTGCCTTTAGAAGCTTCTATCCAGTGGTAGGAACACATGTAGATGGTGTCTATTTACAGAGAGGGTAACACAATCCTTTCTCTTGCAAGTGTCTAGCCCTGTGTCTTCGTGGCTGGCTGCCATGTTTGCCCATGCTGTTACTGATGAATGTTTATGGTTAACTCTTTCTCTGTTCCCTGCTGCTCTGGAAAACCTGTTCACAGAAGCAAGGTCCCTGGAAAGACGAGCCCAAATTTTCTGCCTTTGCCTTTAGACCATTATTCCAGGCAGTATTCGTTCTTCTGTAGCCAGGGCCTTGAGAGATTCCCATAAATGGCAGCAGTAGTAGAAGGGCATGCTGAGATATTGGCAGAGTTGGACAGGGTAGCACTTGGGCCCAATGTCGGGGTCCCAGACCCCCAGGGCAGCTGTCACAGTTTCACTGTGTCAGAGCTCGGAGCTGAGAATGTGCCTGTGCTCCCATGATGGGTGTGGGTTTGGGGACTAGAGCCACCTCCTACTCAACCCTGTGGCCTCCATTCTTTCCCACTGAGTCACTTCCTGTCCCCAGGCACTGGGTGCTTTTGTTTATCTGGGTGGGGAGACTGCAAGGGAGAGAAAGAGGGGGTACAGGTGGAATCAGGGACTGAAGTTGTGTCTCTGTGGCTGCAACTGGAGGGGAGGGGCTGGCTGGATCAGCTGGAGTCTTTCAGGAGCTGTGGTCAGATCACAAAGGGGACTGGAAAGAATCACAGGTGGGTCTGGGTACAGTAGGCAGTGGAGCTGTGTCACAGTTCAGGACACATTGGCATCCTGGGGACATTAGACCCTTTGTGGCTCCCTTTCTGTCCCATCCATGAGATGTATAGGCTCCGTAGGTTGTGACTGGGGCCAGGGCAGGTGACTTGCCTGGCCTCTCTGAGCTTCCCAGTGGAGAGAAGAAAAGATCCCCCTCCCATCCCCAGGGTGCATGTACTGTAACAGAAAGTAGATCTGCCCAGTGTAATGGTACCAGCTCACTGAAGCTGACCTGCCTTTCAATTTGTGTGTTGTTTATTTTTGTGACTGTATTGGGGTTAAACTTACTATGGACCTTGTGTTCTTGTTTGGGATTCAAAATAGTGTGTGTGTGCATGTGTGTGTGCTTGAAGTCAGGGCCTGCGTGCTGTACCTGAGTTTTTTTTTTTTGTTTTTTTTTTTCTCTAGGCTAGTGTTCTACCCCTTGAGCCACAGCTCTGCTTCAGGCTTTTTGGTGGTTAATTGAAGATAAAACTGGTGGACTTTCCTGCCCAGGCTGGTTTTGAACTGCGATCCTCAGATCTCAGCCTCCTGAGAAATAGCTGGGTTTACAGGCATGAACCACCGGTGCTTGGCCCTTAGGCACTATATTTTTAAAGCCGCTTTGTTGAGGTGATGTCACGAATCACACATTTCACTCACTCAGCAGGAAATGGATTCACTGAATTTCAGTCTCCTCACAGACCTGTGCCATCACTGCTGTGAAGTTTAGAACTTTTTGTTTTTTCCCATCCTAGGAAAAGCACTGGGCTGGCCTGGCTACCCCTCCCTGCCCCTCAGCCCTTGGCAGTCTTCCCGCTCACACAGTGGTGTTGAGGTAGAAAGATTCATGTGTGAGAAGTAACTTTCTGTAATCTAGCACCCTGAGCCAGCCATACTGGACTTCCATGTGCTGGCTTGCCCCGTGCCAGCCCCACCATCAGTCTGGTATCTGATGTCATCTGCCTGAAAGCAATTTATTGGCCTTCTTCTGTGGGTCAGGCACGGGCAGAATGTTCTGGAATGTTCTGGAAACTTGTCACCTCAGGTTCACGCTCAATCCCTTTCAGCTGGGAGGTTCTGAGAGCCACGACTCGGGCAGTGAGTTTTTGTTTTGATATCTTCTCTGGGCTCACTTCTGGGTTCACTGGCCTGGTTGGGGTTCTAGGACCTCCTGAAGCCACTGATGCTAAAAGCACAACACGGTTCTGTTCTGTAGGCGTTGACTTCGGCTTTGGGGTGTGGATCCCTGGAAACGGCCGTGACAAGCCCCGGTCTCATCCTAGCCTGTACTGCCATGGTCCCCTGTGTCATGGGCTCCCTTGGGTAAGTGAAGCTCATCTTTCCTTCCTGAAACTGGTGTTCAAAGTCAGGGCCTTGTATTTACTAGGTTCTACCACTTGAGCCACATCCCCAGCCCCCCCTTTTTTTTTGCTTTAGTTATAATTTAGGCAGGGTCTGTTTTTGCCTGGGGCCCAATTTGGAATGTCATGTAGCTGGGACCACAGATGTCTGTCACCACACCCAGCGCATTAGTTGAGATGAGGGCCTTGTCAGCTTCTTGCCTAGGCTGGCCTCAAACCTCAGTCTTCCCCATCTCCATCACCAGAGTACCTGGATTACAGGCGTGAGCTGGCACACCATGCCACGCTCTGGAATCTTGACAGGACTTCAGCACTGGATCCTGCCAAAGCAATTGTGGGAACAAGGCCACTGGCTTGGGCTACTTTGCCAGGACTCCTGCTGTCATTTCAGAAAGAAACCAGTCAGGGTAGGTGACGGGCTGGGATGGCTCCCTGGAAGACTGGCCAGGGGCACACGAGCTTTTTACCTCTCTTCCCAGGCCCACGGGACTACGCTTCAACCCGAGACACAGAAACAAAATCACCGCGTCTTTCATTTAAATGCTTTGCAAAATAGTTGGTGAGGAAAGGCCATGATTACTTTAAGACTGAGAGGACTTTGAATTGTTAGATGAGAAGCACTGTGTGTGTGTGTGTGTGTGTGTGTGTGTGTGTCTGTGTGTGTAAGGGATTTTAAATATTCATCAAAGTGACCAGGTGCATGGAGAGTAATTGAAAAAGCTGCAGATCTCTCTCTCTCTCTCTCTTGCCCTCCCTCTCTCCCTCCCTGAACTCCCCCACCCCCAATAGAGAATCCAGATTGCTATAAATGAGTGTCAGGAAAAGTAGTCCTTGAGCAAAGAAGTTAAGGGACAGTGCCCAGGCCCTGAGTTCAAATCCTAGCACCAATGTGTGCGCACGCACACACACACACACACACACACACACACACACACACACACACTGAGAATGACCAAAGGGTAAACGAAAACATTTGTTAGACAGGCCATGCATAGAGCTAAAGGTAATGGAAGTCTTTGTGTTTGTCTACATCATCTTCTTTCTTCATGGACTGAGTGGTATGTTTGCATGCAGTGACTGACCAGAAGAGGCAGAGCAGTGAGTGACCCCAGGCCCTTGGACTGGCCTGCACGCCTAGAGCCACTGCCTCGTGGTCTTTACTTACCACTCAGCTTTGGAGATTTGCGTGGGGGCAGACATAGTGTCTGTTTCCAAGGAAACGCAGATGGAAACACAACTCCTGCAAACCGAAGAGCCAGGGAGCGCAGCGGGAAAGTAAATCGACTTGGCAATTTTTATTTTGAACAGTAGTTTTTGAAGAAATACAGACATAATTAGCGTGATTACAGGGTGAGGTGGTGATGTTTATAGGGTCTCAGGAAGGAGAGTTCTGGATCATTTTGAGTTGATGGCCTTAGGTCTGCTTCCAGTCTTTGAAAATGTAAGGTTTTTCCTTTCCTCGATATATTCCTCTGTAAAATATTATTAGCTTAAGGCCTGCCAGCCATTCTGCTTGCAAATGCAACCACAAGAGAATGAGGAAATGAGAGCGAGAGAGAGAGAGAGAACGAGAGAGCGAGAGAGCGAGAGAGCGAGAGAGAGCGAGAGAGAGCGAGAGAGAGAGCGAGAGAGAGAGAGAGAGAGAGAGAGAGAGAGAGAGAGAGGGAGAAAGAGAGAGAGAGAGAGAGAGAGAGAGAGAGAGAGAGAGAGAGAGAGAGAGAGAGAGAGGAAGGGTGATTGCTCTCAGCCATGGAAAAAGTCCCCAGAGACAACAGGGAGGCGAGAAAGGACAAGAAAATAATTTTGCATGTGTGAGGGACACCTGAATGCCATTACTGAAAGCAGGGGACCAGTTGTTTCCCCAGGGCAGGGTTTTGCAGTCAGTCAGTGTCCCTTTGCCAGTGATCAGAAGATAGGAAGGGAGAGGAGGAGGGGGAAGGAAAGAGGGGGGTGGGGCCTGGGTGGAGGTACTTGATTTCCCTGCATCATTAATGCAGCAAAGCAGCAAAATTTACTAGCTGATGCTAAACTATTCCTGTTGCACACTGAGTGCATGAATTAAAACTTACTTTTTTTGTGTGTGCCAGTTGTGAGCGCCTACACTCTACCACTTGAGCCACAGTGCCACTTCTGGCTTTTTGATGGTTTGTTGGAGATAAAGTCTCAGGGACTTTCCTTCCCCTAGGCTGGCTTTGAACTATGATCCTCAGATCTCAGCCTCCTGACTAGCTGGGATTATAGGCCTGAGCCACCGGTGTCTGATTTAAAGGTTGCCTTTTATGTGCAGGAAACAAAGCAGATGTTTTCCCTTTGCTGACCTGCACAGCCAGGGGCAGAGGTCAGTGGTGAGTGCGGGCCAGGCGCCTGCTGCCAGGCCTGAGATGGAACTTAAAGCATTTGGTGCAGGGCCAAGGACTCTTAGGAGCCTGAAGCTGGGACTAAGTGATGTTCAAACCACACTCCCGGTCACGATCTGAGGTTTTTCACTCAGGGTCCTGTGGAGTAGGCTGGGAATTGCAAAGCAATGCAAGCACAGATCATTCTAGATCTATTTTATTTAATTTTATTATTTTTGCCCCTAATCATTCGCAGTTGTCTCATCCACACCTCATTTCCCAGAAGGGGTTTTTTTTCCCCTTCTCTCTCTCTCTCTCTCTTTTTTTCTCTTGGCTTCCTGCCTTTACTGACTCTTTCCAGAACACTCGACTTTGTTTTTGGGTAAACCACGAGGTGCCTTTCGTTCTGTGCTCTCCCTGTGGATTTGTGAACCCAACTGGGAATCAGGTAACTACAGGGCATGAGCCTTGGTGCCTACAGGTTGGGGAGTGTGAACAGCAGGATTTGAACACAGAACCTCCAGTGAAGGAAGAGGCTCTCTGGAGAACCCTGGCAGAGCTGTCTGAGAGGTGGGCAGAGGCGGGGAGGAAAGGAAACTGTTTTCTGGATGGCAGCCCTGGCAAAAGTTCACCTATAAAACAGTGACAGGCATGCAGACAGCATTGATTTTTTTCTACGCCTGGCACAGCCCCGTACCAGGCTCCTGTACCAGGCTCCTGTCCACAGCGCTTGGAATTTGATGGTAGGATTTGCTGGTACATTCTGTTCCAGGATGAGTTGGCAATCACTGCCAGCTTCCCCTCCTGACAGCCCAGATGGAGTTTCTGGGGATTAGAACCAATGGCTCCAATTTGAAGCAATCTTCCCGTGAGAACTACCTCCCTTTTTCCAGCTTGTCTATGTTTCCAGTGGGGAATTCTGGAAAACACTTCACAACATATTCTGGTCACAGCCTCCCTTTGCATCTCTTTTCTTTAGTCCTCTCTCTTAGTCCTTTTTCTTTATCCCCCCCCTCCCTTTGCTCATTCTATTCTATCCTTTTATTCTCTTGGTCCTTACTAGTCCCAAGAATGGACCAGACAGTGAGGATGGTTCTACTACATGGGTGTGGTGGCTCCTGTCTATAGTCCCAGCTGTGAGTGAATCCTAAGTAGAAGGGACGTGATTAGAGGCTGACCCGGGGGAAATGGCACTATACCTCCATCCAGTAAATAAATAGTAAAGCAGAAAAGAGCTGGAGACGTGGCTCTGGGAATAGAGCGCCTGCCTGCAAGTTCAAAGCTCTGAGTTCAAATCCTGACACTGCTCCATACAAAAAGTTCAAAAGTGGGCTGTGTGTGTGTTTGGGGACAGTTGTATTGATACACCCTTACCGTGTTAGTTAAGATCTGTTAGGGGGCAAACCAGGGACTCAGTACTTCACACAGGTCTGTGGGTCTGCGGGCTGGACACGATAGCATCACCATCACATAAAACTCCACTTTGCAGCAGCGGTTCCACCCACAGCGACATGAGACCTCAGAGGACGAGGGGACAGACAGAACAGCCCCAAGACAGGCCTAGACTGTGATGTGGGGGTACCACGGGGGTCTTAGAAGCTCTCTTTCCTCCTCTGCGGAGGTGACACCCACACTTAGGGTGAGGTATGGCCCGAGCCAGCATCTGTGGTTGTCTCAGGTTTAGAAAGACTGAGGTGGCCAAGCCTAGATTCGATCCCTGCCCTGTGCCAGGGCTGTGTCCCAGCCAGGCTACCTCTACCTTCTCCAGGTTATCCCTCCTCCCCCTCCCCCTTCACCCAGAGGTTGTGAGGCCTCTCTGCAAGGAAACTCACAGCCTGTGTGCTTCTGTTTCTCCTTCCCAGGGCCCTGGGTGCCCTCCTGCTGCTTGCATGCCAGTTCGTCTGCCCACAGCCCTCCATTGAACACAGAAAGGTAAGGCGAGGCCCACAGAGATTTTCCTTCTTGGATAGAGGGGCCAAAAGCTTCGATTCATAATGGAAAAGTTTCTAAGACAGGCACCAGTGGCTCACACCTGTAATTTCAGCTACTCAGGAGGCTGAGATCTGAGGATCATGGTTCAAAGCCAGCGTGGACAAGAACGTCTGTGAGACTGTCATCTCCAGTTAGCTAGCAGAGCACTGGAAGTGGAGCTGTGGCTCAAATGGTAGAATGCCAGCCAGTCAGACAGTGAGATTCTTTGTACACTGTATGTCCAACATGCTTTAATTCCAATAAGCAGGAGGAAGACAAGAGGAAGTCTGGGAGGAAAGGAAGAAGGGAGATGCTGGGTGGGAGAGGGAGAGACTGGGCTGGAAAGGGGGGAGGCCAGGTGGGAGAGGGGGAGGCCAGTAGGAGAGGGGCTTCAAGAGCAGGCCCAGCCCCAGAGCTTTGTGGAGTTGAAAGGCTCTCCTCCTGCTGGTGTTTGTCAAAGCCTATTTCTAATGCTGCTTCTGCAACGTGAGTATTTCTTCTTCAGAGAAATGAAGAAGGTTTAAGAAAAAAAAAAAGCCTCATCAAGGGAAACATGTCAACTAAACCCACGCTGTGCTCAGCCTCTGGGATTCCTGTGCAGTGGTGGAAGAACCACGTTTACGTCTATGGAGACAGAACAGTAGACTTAGGATGTGATGCTTGCAAAGCTCTGGTGGCAGTGCAGAATGCGCATGTCCAGGCTTCCAGTGTGGGAGTTCTGGGGGTGTGGAGTCTTAGCTCTTCTGTTGCAGGCCTCTGAGCCTGCTTTTTCCTGTGAGAAGGTGACAGAGCCATGCTCTCAACCTCCTAGACTGTGCCAGGTCTGCCCCCCTCCCTGCTTCCCTCCTCTGGGTCCCAGGCTGGTAGAATCTGTCTCCTGGTCTCTTCTGTGGAGGAGCGTTGGTCTTGGCCATCTTGCTGCTAACCTGATGCGAGGAAGATGAGGATGTCCAGTGTGGTGGCCCACACTTGCTGTCATGGCAGTCTTGCCTGTCACTTCCTAGCAGGTCTGCCCTTCTTAGGATGGTGGCTCTACTTTTGCCTTTTCAGTTTCTCTATCTCTGAACTGTGGAAGGGTTTGTTTTCTTGTAGGAAAGTTCTAGATCAAGGAATGAAATACTAAATGATCCTAGCACCACTCTGGAGGATCCCTTGAGTCCAGGAGTTTGAGACAGCAGAGCTTGGACACAGAGCCAGATGTGTGTGTGTGCGTGTGTGTGTGTGTCCGTGTGTGTGATAGAGAAACAGCATCTACCAAGCAAACACCAATCATAAGAAAGCTGGGATGTCTCTAGTAGCTAATTAGAATCAGACAAAGCAGGCTTCAAGTCAAGGACTATGACAGAATAAAGAAAGATATGAAAAATAACATTTATTTAAAAAGAAATGTTGGGCCACAGATTCTGTTTGAGAAGATGGTATGGGCTGTCAGAGAAAGTGGACCTGGGCTGAAGTACTGGGGAAACTGAGGCTGCCATATCACCTTTTTAAAATTACACTTACCCATCACTTGCCCATGCATCAACCCAGCATTAGCGTTCATTCCTTTGTTCTGATTTTTTCGGTGTGTCAGTTGTGGGGCTTGAACTCAGGGTCTAGGCGCCGTCCCTGAGCCCCTTTGTACTCAAGGCTAGCACTCTACCACTCAAGCCACAGTGCCTCTTCTGCTTTTTGGGTGGTTACATGGAGATAAGAGTATCACGGGGATTTTTCTGCCCTGGCTAGCTTCAAACAGCGATCCTCAGATCTCAGCCTCCTGAATAGCTAGGATTATAGGCATATGCCGCTGGCGTCCAGCTGTCTTGATTATTTTTTTTTTTTTTTGCCAGTCCTGAGGCTTGAACTCAGGGTCGTCCTTGAGTTTTCTCAGGGGCAGTGATTTATCTCTTGAGTCACAGCACCACTTCCGGCCTTTCCTGTGTATATGGTACCCAGGAATCAAACCCAGGGCTTTGTGCATACTAGGCAAGCACTCTACCACGACGCCAAACTCCAGCCTCTCTTGTCTTTATTTACATCCAAGTTCAGAGGGAAAAACAAAAAAACAAAAAAACAACCAACTTTGCTTTTCTACATATTTCCTTTTTTCATCCACATTTATTAGTATAATTTTTTTCCTTTGGAAGTTCATAGTTCCATTAATAACAGTATTTAAAAATAAATACTTTATAAATGTGTTATTGTCTGAACAAACTGTAATACCCATATCTCAAATGTCATCTTACCACAAACAAGCTAAGTTATGCACAGCAGATATTTTTGTGTGTTTTGATCCTAACAAAGTGACTCTGGGATCCTAAATGGTTCAGAAAAAAAAAAAGTCTTTTATGTGCTCTAATTTTTTTTTCCCCAAGATTTCCGTTCCTTCCCACACTTACACACATAAAACCCAAACTATAAAAAGGTGCTTTTAAATAACTTTTAAATTCTCCCACTATGTTACATTTCTAGACCAGATTACAGGGGAAAATAAATGTTTTGACAGACAGGGAAATTGATTACTTAGTCTTTAGAAGAAAATATGAATTATGGTGCAACCTCCAGGCCACTGTCCTTGAGCCCATGTTAGAGGTCATGCCTCTCTTCACTGAAAGGTGCTATTCTGGTTGTTAGTGAGACTGTTTGGCAAGTGTATTCTTCCTGTACCACAGTGTCTTTATGCCTTACCTTGTACTATGTCAGTTTATGAATCAATGTCATCTCGATCACTGTCACTCTTTCTGTCACCCTCCCCCATCTCACCCAACCTCTCAGCTTCCCTTCCATTTTCACATGTGTACATTTGAATCTTGTGAGTGCCTTTACCCACCCTTCCTCTCTCCATTTGTCTCCATTCTCCTTGACCTCCCCTTTGACAAAACGTGTTTCAACTTCCTGGTATTATGTTCTGGTGTGCACGTGTGCATGCAAATGTGTGTATGTGTGTGAACCCAGTGTCTCATGCTTTTTTTTTCTTTTGTTCACAACTGACTGGCATTCTACGCCTTGGACCACAGCTCTACTTCTAGTTTTTTGATGGTTAATAGGAGGTAAGAGTCTCAGGGACTTTTTGATCTCCACCCTCAGATTTCAGCCGCCGGAATAGCTAGGAAACCACAATGGTTTCCTATTTCTTGAGTCTTCCCATGCTGAATGTTTGCTCTTTTCTTAGTTGACATGACTCCCTGGGATGTAAAACAACCTTTCAGAGTACATTCAAATCGTGGAGCTAATTCCTTAGGCTACGAGCTTTATCTGGTAGGGATAGGTTTCCTACAATCTAAATTTCTCTAAGACTCATAGCTCCAAAGCTGTTAATGCAGCCAGCCTCTGATGACTCATGCCTGTAATCCTAGCTACTCAGGAGGCTAAGATCTGAGAACCATGGTGTGTGAAGCCAGCCCAGGCAGAAAAATCCCCATGAGACTCTTATCTCCAATTAACCACTCAAAAACTGGAAGTGGCGTTATGGCTCAAAGCACTAAAGAGCTATCCTTGAGCAAAAAGAGCTTAGGGACAGCATCCAGGCCTTGAGTTCAAGCCCTACAACCAATAAAAACATAAAAAAGCTAAGAATTGTTCATTCAACCAGGTATGGTAGCACCCACTCCGAGAGAGCTAAGACTGAAAGATCTTGAGTTAAAGGCTAAGCTGGGCCATCTAATGAGATACCTTCTCAAAAATAAAGCTAGGAGTAGTGGCACACTTCTACGAGCCCACCTTCTGATTGGCATAGGAAGATGGTGATAGGAGGCCCATCCAGAGCAAAATTTTGAGAACCTATCTGAAAAACAAAAAAACTTAAAGCGAAAAGGGCTGGTGGCATAACTCAAGATATAGAGTGCCTTCTAGCAAGCGAGAGACCTTAGGATCACTAAAACCAAAACAATCTGCAAGTTACATTTAATATCTTTAGTTCTCTGTCACCTAGGACTTCTAGAGATCAAATGTAAAGAACTTGGGCAGTAGAAAAGCCCTTACTAAAATTGAGTTTGTTATCACCGTGCCAAGTGCATCAGCCAGGGGTATGTGGCATTGATTCTGCCAGGCTGTGACCATTCACTACGGATGACCCATTTCTCTTTGACCTAGTCTTCCTGTGGCTGACACTATAGGGACTTGCTTTCATTCTGTGCTTTGGATAATGCATCTGTAGAAAAGCACTCAGAGAAGAGGAAGGTCATAAAATGCCAGAGCGCAAATAAGTTATGCAGAGTCTTTGAGCCTGGAGAACTGTCCTGTTCTTGCCTCTTCACATGCAAGCTGGGGCTACAAGAGGAGGATGGGGGGGGGACTGGGTGTACTCCTGTGTGTTCTTCAGTTATTGCACACAGGCACTGGGGATGTGGTGGGCTCATATGTTGGTCTGAGGGGCCAGATGGGGGAGAGACACAGCTACCATGCAGCTGGGTGGTGCTGGGAGTTTGGGAACCCCAGAAGGTCAATGGTTGTGAATTCAAATCCTACCGTCAGCACAAAGAAAAACAACAACAGCAATTTAGACACTGGTCGGCAAGCCTGATGCCTCCTTGTTGTTGTTTTTCTTTGTGCTGACAGTGGGATTTGAACTCAGGGCCTCATACTCTTATTTATTAGCTTTTCTTGCTCAAGATGGGTGCTGTACTGTTGGAGGCACTGCTCTACTTCCGGCATTTTTGGTGGTTCATTGGAGATAGGTGTCTCGTAGAATTTCCTGCTTGGGTTGGCTTTGAATTGTGATCCTCAGGTCTCATGGTCCTTGAGGAGCCAGGATAACAGGCTTGAGCCACCCCCCCCCCCCCCGGGACACTGCAACTTCTTGTCTCACCTCCTTTTGTGTCTTTTCGGGTCCTGTTACTAAATCCTTGCTCTTCTCCCTGGCTGCAAGCATCTGTTAAGTGCTGGGTGCGTGCCCAGCACCGTCCTTCCTGTTCGTCTCCATGGAGACAGATTTGGAGATGGTTAGGAACTTTGAGAATAGCGGAACACGAGCTCTGGCTCCTTCTCGGCTCTGAGTCCCTGCTAGTAAGTGCTGGACTTGGTTGCTGTTATGTGTACCAGCCACAAGAAGCTGCCCAGTAAGCACAGGGTAAACTCCCTGCAGCGGCACCCAGAGGTTTCCAGATGTGCCTCACTCACCTTCATAATAGCACGGCCTTTTACCCCTCCTGCAGTGCAGCTCCCTGTCAGCCCCTGGGTTTGCTTCTGGCTCCTTCTTTTCCTCTTCTCCATTTTTTGCCAGAATCCTTGGTGACATAAAATACTCCACTCTTTGTGCTTCCCTTCCCTCCCTCCCTCTCATCTCCCTCCTTTTCTCTCTTTCTTTCCCTCTCATCTTCCCTTCCTCTGAAATTAAGGGACCTGGATGTTGTCCCTTAGCTGTTTTGCTCAAGGCTAGTAAGTACTCTTCCACTCGAGCCACTGCTCCACGTCCTGCTTTTTGGTGGTTAATCAAATCAGAGTCGCATGGACTTTCCTACCTGAGCTAGCTTTGAACCGAGATCCTCAGACCTCAGACTCTTGGAGTGGCTGGGATTACAGGGGTGGAGCCACTGCTGCTGGGGCCTTCCTGACCTTTCTAAACCATCTGAGTTCCAGATGTGTTTTGGAGGTGATGGCTTGGGCTTTGCAGCCCTTTTGTGATGTTCACATAGACCAGGTGCCTGCTCCCTTTCAGGTATTTAAGTATCATAAACCCTTTGGGGAAAACGCCTATGTCCTTGATTTTGCTCCAAGTTCTGAGCAAGCTTCTTGGAGGAGGTGACCGGTCCCTCAAGTCACCATCGACCGTGGAGATTTCTTATTACCTGCGACAGCAGCCCCCGTCCTGAGGCAATGGGGCAGCTCCCCACCATCCTGAGCCTTGAGGATAAGGGGTTGAGGCCTGGCCCCTTCCTTGCAGAGGGGCTGTCCTGCCTGGAGGCCACAACCGCCCTCGGCTCAGCTGTAACAGCTGGTTAGATGAGTTTTCCAGCCTTTCCCTGGATTATTTTTCTTCATCCAGCTCTGTTTTTAGAGTTTGAGTCAAATGGAGACTTGGCTGCCCCTGCCCTCCCCCCCCCCCCAGGCAGGTTGAAAAGAGAAATGAGCCTCGGGACCTCCCCGGCCCAACCTGCCTAGAAACGGCCCACAGCATGGAATGCAGAGGCGGGGTTCCTGGAGGCGGAGCGCACCCCAGATCTGCTTTCCATCAGGAGCTGGGGCCCAGCCGGGATTCTGAGGAGTTTTGCACTACACCCCAAAATGGGCCCCTGGCCAGGGTCTTCTGGAGTAGCTTGGAAGTCGGCATCTGCCCTTCACATGACCTCTGCCCTGCTGCCTGGCATGAGGTAGTGATGGGGCAGTTTTGGGGACCATCCTCAGACCCCAAGCCCTGAGCCCCACTTTAACAGGCACAATGGTTACCCGTCCCATGCAGGGACATGCACAGCGAGAGAATCCTGGACACAAGTGGTGTGACCGTAGCAGTCCTTTCTAGATCTTTCCACCAGCGGGACTTGGGATAGAGATCTAGTCCCCTACGGGAGGAAGCGCTGAGTAGAAACTGAAGCTCGGTCTCAGTACATGCTTCTCTTCAGGCCTGGCCCCAAGGTCACCCCAGCCTCCACTAAGAAGGAGCTGCTGGACCCCCGGGGCTCTTATCCACCTGTCTGGGTGACCCTAGATTTTGGAACCTCCAGTGGATCCTATCAGATCCTTCTCATTTGATCCAAGTTACAGCATGATGGTGTAGGGGTGGCTATGATTCCGGGAGCCGCTTTATCTGGGGCCATGCCTGGTGGCTCCCCATTGGCTGATGCCTGGTGGAATTGCAAGCGTAATGACAGCTTGGACTTGAAACAGAAGTAGAGGCTCTGTACTGGAAGAGAGGACTTCTCACATGATTGTGAACAAGCAAGGAAAGGAGGAGATGGAGAGAGAGTCACGAGTCAGAAGTGACCAAGTATTGTCTTTAGTCACTCAGCCTTTTCAAACCAGGACTTCTGTCAATCAGAAAGCAGCTCCAACTTGAGGCTGCTTCCACTTAAATCCTTAAAACCACATCCCAGCTGGGCTCTGCTGGTCATGCCTGTAATCCTAGGTGCTCAAGAGGCTGTTATCTGAGGATCATGGTTCAAAGCCAGCCTGGATAGGAAAGCCCATGAGACTCTTTTTCCAACGAACCACCAAAAAGCCAGAAGTAAAACTGTGGCTCAAGTGGGTGGAACAATAGCCCTGAGTGAAAAACAAAACAATTCAGGGGCATCTCCCAGGCCCTGAGTTCAAGCCCCAGGACCAGCACACACAGGCTCAATGGGGGTTAAATGACTGTTGGTGCATAAATGTGGGCTTTCATATTGAAGCCCCAGGGGCAGAGCTGCCTCCCGTTCCCCGCCCAGGACTGGTGGCCCCAGGTCTGCCTGTAATGGCAGGCGGGTGGAAATGGCTGTGGTTTCTAATGCAGTGATATTTCCTCTCCAGGGACCCCAGCCCCAGCTTTTCGTCCACTGCTCCCAGCTCTGCTGCAAGCCATAGATCTCATTTCTTCGCCTGTTTGTTTTTGCACAGATTTTTCTTTTGCTTCATGGGCTGTAAGTGGGATTCCTTGGTTGACAGCCAGAGAGCCTGAAACGTGTGTGGAGCTCTGGGTCCAACCCTGCATTGTCCAGAGGGCCTCAGGGTGGGCAGGAGGAGCAGGCCATGCAGCAGGGAGGAGGTCCCGCCCAAGCCCCAGCCACTACCAGGGGCTCTGGGCTCCTTCCAGACCCAGCGCTGGGGGCTCCCTGCTAGACTGCTGCTGCTCACAGCCTGCGTCTTGGGGTTCCTACCATGGAAATAACTTCCAGCAACCACACCTAAGCCGCCCCAGAAAGACAAACGCGCTGTGTTCTGTGCTGCCCTGGGACGGGAACTTTGCTGCCTCCCTGAGTCCCAGCCTGCAATGTAATCTGCAGGCACAGCTGCCTTACCCAGATTCCTTAACGAAACCTTGCTTTTCTAATTGTTCAAAAGGCCCTTTATGGCCTGCTTTCCTGTCCCATCAATCATCATCATCATCATCATCATCATCATCATCATCATCAATCATCATCTTAGTTGTTGTTATTACCATTTTTGGTGGTACTGAGGTCTGAACTCAGGGTTTCCTGCTTGTTAGGAAGCAACTCTACACCAAGACCTGCACCCCCAGCCCTTTTTGCTTCCATTTGCCTTACAGATAGGATCTCTGTTGTTTCCCCAGACCCATTTCAGAGTCTGAGCCTCCTCCCCCTGTCTCCTGCCTTGCTGGGATTACAGGAGTAATCGCCACAACAGTCCCTCTGGCTAGAGTGTCTTAGTGCTGGCACTTGGGGTGATAGCTTGGACAATAAGGGGGTTTCCAATGACTTTTGACTAAATGCTGTCCAGGAAGAGTGTGCACACATACATCCTGTGTGTGTGTGTGTGTGTGTGTGTACCAGAGGCAGTCTCTGCCCCCTATGGCTTAGTTGCCTTGAAGTCTACTATTTTATTTAAAGGTTCAGCAGAATATAATACTTGATTTCACAATATAACTGCCTATTCCAATTCTGAAACAATGTTTAAAACTACTTTCCATTAGGGAAACACTTAACTCTCTCCTACACACTTAAAATGTAATCAGGTAATAATAATAATAATAATTATAATTATAATAATAATTATAATAATAATACTTAATCTCCAGGTCTTGGACAAGCCCTGGGCAGTGTGGACCATGTGTCTGAGGTTGCACTAGCAGGGTTTGTGTGGTGCATCTAGTTGGTTGTCAGGAGTGTGGTCTGGTGTTTGGGATTTGGGGATACCCACATACAGGGGTGCCTCTGCTATAAAAATTGCTGCAAATCTTCTGTGCTATCCCAGATTCGGATAAAAAGAGTCCAAGAGGCCACGAAGGGAACCTCAACACTTGAGGCTGAGAGAGGGGAGATAAGCCAGCAGGATGGCAAGAGTGTAGGGAGAATCAGAGCAGAGTGGTATCCCGGAAGTCCAGGGGAGGGAAAGTTTCAGCACACAGGGGATGGGTGGGGATCGAACTATTAGTGGATTGTTTTGAGAAAACGGTAGACGGCCCTTAGGATCAGCCATGCCTTGCCATTCAGGCTCACGGAACAAGGAGTGACATCGCCAAGCCACCACTCAGGTGGCTGGGGCGCCATGGCGCAGCTGCTATGGAGACTGGAAGCAGAGAACACTCACTCACAGGCACCCGGACAAAGGATCAAGGGAATGCTCACTGGCGTTGCCATCCACCCATTCATCCATCGGTCCGTCTGTCCATCCGTTCCTCGTTCTGTCCATCATCTACCTATTCATCCATCCATGTATGCGTGCGTGCATGCCCCCATTCATCTGGTGTCTCCTCGGGGCCTGCCAGGTGGCAGATGAGATGCTTTTAGAGAGCGTGTTGGGAACACAAAGATAAAACAAGTCATAGTCCTCCCTGCCCTCGGGAGCTCACAGCTGCACACAAAGATAATTGCAGTGCAGGAAGTGAGCCCTGGTGGGGTAAGGTTGTGTTCCATGACCCTGGGGAATGGAGAGATCGCCTGACATGGATGGAAAGGGTTGTTCGTGGAGTGGGGAGGGGACGAGGAGGAGGAGGAGAGAGCGCGCCTTTGAACTGAGATGAAGAGGGGGGAAGGCAAGGAGGGTGTGTTATGAGACAGAGGGTGGTGGAGCTGACGTTGGAAAAGAGGTTGAGGCCATAGAGTGACAGGTTGAGACCAATGGTGCTTGTAAGTAGGTTTGGTTTTTACCCTTTGGGGAGTAAGAACGCAGAGTCATCGGTAAGCAAGAGTGACACAGCAGGGCTGAGGGTCAAGAAAATAACTTCTCTGGCCACATAGGTGGACCACGGGTAAGGCTGAGGTGGGTTCTGGCTCAGTCTGTTTGTACCCTTGCTCACCGATGGACATTAATTGAACACTTACTTGGTGATCCACTCTACACTTTCTTTCTCCCTCTCCCACCTCTCCCCTCCCCTTCTTTCTTCTGCCAGTCTTAGTACTTGAACTCAAGGCTTGGGTGCTGAGGGTTTTTGTTTTTTTTCCTCAAGGCTAATGCTCTACCCCTTGGATCATAGCTCCACTTCCGAGTTTTTTGGTAGTTCATGAGTTTCAGAGATTTTTGCTGCCTGGGCTGGCTTTGAACCACAATCTTTAGGTCTCAGTCTCCTGAGTAGCTGGGGGTACAGGCAGGACCATCGGTGCCTTGCTATTCTTTCCTCTTCTTAGGGGTGCCTGCAGCTCTCTGGAGGGAATCCTGGAGAATGCAGAATTAACAACCTGGTTGCAAATGGTGGAGTCACAAGGCAGAACTTCCACTGGAAGGTGGCTTTTCCCAAAGCAGCCTTAGAGTTCTTTGCAGCTCACTGGCTCTTTTGACTGGCTGGCCTGGTTGGCTTGCATGGCAACTGGACAGCTGCCATTGAGAACATGAAGCCAAATGGACTTGGCCTCCCTGCGAAAGCACATGGCCAGACAGCTCGTACAGATACCGGCTTCTGTTTCCCGAGTAACTGCAGCAAATACAGGCTGGGTCGGTACCTGGGCGCACACTGCACTACCTACTAAAAGGTGGCGGGGGAGGGGGGCGATCCCCTCACCATGACTGGGGATAGAAGAGCCAGGTCAGCTCCAGAAATGGGGAGTACTTCTCATTATGCAGATCTTATTCGGATACCTTGCATCATTGTTGTTACTATTGTTTTTCTTTTGGCTGGGTCCTGCCTTTGAATCTTGTGGAAATGCATCCAATTCTCCTTTGCAGCAAATCCACCAAGGACTTCTGCCCTGAGTCTCCCCACCATGAGATTTCTTCTGCTGCTCTTGCGGTACTTGAAGCAAATCAGTAAGGGGGCTGAGCCATCTTCCAGGAAAAACCCAAGCCTGTTAGCCCTGGAAGGGACCTTGGGTCCTATTGAGTCCAGATAGCTCATTTGCTGAGGTGGAAACTGAGATTCAGAGCCACAGACTGACTGGCTACAAATCACAAGATGAGTAAGAGCAGCTGTGGGACTAGAATTTCCCTACTCATCTGTCCTTCCCTTGTCTCGTTTTAATTAATTAATGTTATTTGTTTATTTTGGTGCCAGTTCTGGGACTTGAACTCAGGACCTGGCTACTATCTCTGAGTTTTTATTTTTGTTTTTGTTTTCTCTCTCTCCGCTCCTTCCTCCCCCCTCGTTCTACCACTTGAACCCCAGCTCCACTTTCAGCTTTTTCACAGTTTATTGGAGGTAAGAGTCTCATGGATTTTCCTACCTAGGCTGGCTTTGAACCAGGATCTTCAGATCTCAGCCTCTTGAGTAGCTGGGATTACAGGCATGAGCAACTGGTACCTGGCACTCGCCTCCTATTTTCTACACTTTCTGCTTGCTATGTCTCATCCATCAAAAGCCCATCTCCCGTGTAGCCTGCCCAGCGTGGGCAGGCCCGCAGGCGCAGTCCAGTTTGAAGGACAGGCTGCCTCTCCATGGATGGCACTCGTGAAAGGGCTGTGTCCGTGGGCAGAGAGTAGGAGGATAATGGAATGCTGTGGCTGGAAGATGGGGAGTAAAAGAAGTGGCAGCTGGAGATGGGAGACCCAAAGCCTGGTGAAGGAGTTCAATGTTTAGCACCTCCATTTTTTCAGCCTCATCGGTGGGTACCCAGGCAATCCAAGCTGCATCTCCCTGGACAACCCACTGGTTGGTTCTTTCTCACTGAATTTTGTGTAGGAGCTGAGAAACAAGGCTTCTCAGTGCTTTGGAGAAGTCATTCAGTGGATCATACGTGGAGACACACACGTGGGACTAGAAGTGGGGAGACACAGGTGTCTGTGGGGCTCTCCGGTGCAGAATGAAGACTGAACCTCCTGGCATGGATGAGGCCCCTCGACTACAGGGTTTCCCATCTGAGAGGGCACGGCCTGGGATGGGGGCTCTGATTCGCAGTGTACCCCAACACACACCTGCTCGGTAGGGTGTCTTTGCCCACCATTCAGGCTTCAGCTCACCTGGGTGTTTCACATTTTGTCTTCTCTCCTCGGCCTCCACTACCTGCTCTTCCTGTGTTTGGGTTTTAGTGCAACTGCAGTCACATGACTCTTTCCCAGAGTGCATCTGGAGCCCCCAGGGATCCCGAGGGGTTCTGAGATTGAGAGCTACTGGTTGTGACCCAGTGTGCCTTGTTCCAGTCTTTGCGTCCATTTCGTAACTGCTGGCGTTGAGATCAACTCGGAGAGGTTAGATCAGGGTCCTTTAGGAGTGGGATGTGTCCCAGGCGGTGGCCTTGTTTGACGAGTGGCCTGGCAGGAGAGGGTCTGTGGAGAGATATCCTCCTGGCTCCTTCCGTGCCTGGCTGTGTAGTGCAGGCCTCTACTCCTGCTTTCCATGGCTCTGGGTTTCCAGAGACATAGTTTCTGGATTCAAACACCAAGATGTATTTTTGTAACCTTTGTCTTAGGTGTGTTGGCTTGGGTCTGTGGCTGTCACCAGACTTCCATTTTTTTTCCAGTCCCTCCCAGAACCAGACTTCAGAATGTCAGACTTTTTTTTTTTTGCCTGTAGCTCATTTTATTTTGTTTTCTATGAAGAACAGATGGCAGGTTTAATTTCATAGAAAGAAGAATTAGAAGCCAGTGAAATTGTACATGATTTCACATTAGTGCCGAAACCTAATATGTCGGAAACACTTGGTGCTGTGTTATGGGGCTTGCTGGCGGTGACAGGAACTTCTAGAACTTTCTGTGAGTAGTATTGCTGTCGGCGCTGGGTTTGTTTCCTGCCTCTCCACCTCCCACAATCTGCTCTGAATCTTTCTCCCTTTAATCTGTTTGTTTGTGTGTATGGAGCAAACAATATTGTAACCATGACTGACATTTTTTTCAATGACAAGAAAACTTTTCCTGGTCTCAGCTTCAGCAACAGATCCAATTATTCTTCATTTTTCCATGTCCCCATCCGGAGTCCTTTCAGCCCTTCAGAATCTTTCTACTAACAATCATGATGTAGTTCAGCTTTGTGTTTGGCATTGGCACTAAATATTGTATTACAACGCTATTTCTGCCTGGTATTCTTTGTGATTTTTGTCGTTTTGTTGACTCATTAAACCCTAAGTTACTCGACTATACTTCTATTTGCCTCTCTCCTAAAGAGGTTTATTGGAGATAAGAGTCTCACAGACTTTCCTGCCAGGGCTGGGTTTGAACCATGATCCTCAGATCTCAGCTTCCCATGTACTTAGGATTACAGGCGTGAACACCAGCACCTGATTCCTTTGTTTTTGTTTTGGTTTTGTCTTACCATGATTTCTTCTGTGGGTTTGGGTTTGTCACTAACACAGAGCCAGTTGATCCTAGATTTAGAAATTTTATAGCTCCAAACATTGAAATACTAGCAGCCTGAGACCCTGGCACTTGATACCATATCTCTGGGCCTCAGCATCTTCCCATAGGCTAAAGCCCACATCTCAGGGTAGCTGGCAGGGGACAGAGGACTCTGGCAAGCGTGGCCCTTGGGCCATCTCGACAGTGGGGTGACCCCCATCGCCACTGCCCGTGCTTGGCCAGCACCAGTGTCCCTCCTTTCTCTACCCAGGATTCCAAGCATGTCGTTACCATTGGATGACCATAGAACCGAAGGATGTAAAACCCCAACGAAACAACTGGCTCGCACAATTCTGCAGGCCAGTTGTTTGAAATACAGGTGTCACCGGCCTTTTCTTTCTGAAATCCCTGGGGGAAATTCCCTCCTGGCCTCCCCCCTGGTATGGGGTGACATGAGCCAGTGTCCTTGGCTCATGACCACGTCACTGCCTTCTCCCTGGCATCTGCTTCTCCCCTTTTGTGACCTCTGTCCCCGACAAGGCTGAGAGATCGTGGAGACACAGAAAGAGCCACCAAACACATTTCAGGGTGGCTCTGTAGAGAAAAGACACGCTAATATATGGATGGATGGATGGATGGATGGATGGATGGATGGATGGATGGATGGTAGGTTCTGGGCCCTGCCAGCCCCTAACGCACCCCTGTCTCTTGCAGGTTCCGCAGCGGCCCCCCGAGGACCACGACGACGGCCTGGCGGGCTCCTGGGGTTCCTGGGGCCCCTGGTCCGCCTGCTCCCGCAGCTGTGGCGGCGGCGCCATGGCGCAGACCCGGCCCTGCCTGCCCCAGGCCCGCGCGCCACCGCAGCCCGCGCCCCGCGCCTTCGCCGGCCGCGTGGTGTCGGCCGTGCGCGCCTCGGTGCCGCTGCTCCGGAGCCCCGCCGCGGCGCCCCGAGCGCACCGCGCCCGCCCCGGCCGCCCCCGGCCCGCCGAGAGAAGGTAGGGGCCGTGCCCGCGTCCACCCGTCCACCAGAGTCCCGTCCACCCGTCCACCCGCGTCCCCGCCACCATCCACCCGTCCACCCGCGTCCCCGCCACCGTCCACCCGTCCACCTGCATCCCTGCCACCGTTCACCCGTCCACCAGAGTCCAGTTCACCTGTCCACCTGCGTTCCTACCACTATCTACCCATCCACCTGCTTCCCTGCCACCCGTCCACCCGTGTCCCCACCACTGTCCACCTGTCCACCTGCGTCCCTGCCACCATCCACCCGTCCACCCGTGTCCCCACCACTGTCCACCGGTCCACCTGTATCCCTGGCACCATCCACCCACGCTCGTTGTCACCTTGTCCCTGTAAATTATAGATCACCCGTCAAGAGGCATAAATCCAAGCTCCTGTGGCTCACGCCTGTAACGCTAGCTAGTCAGGAGGCTGAGAGCTGAGGATTCCCGCGTAGGCAGTCATGGCTCCAAGGACCTGGTAATAACCCCGAGGCACTGAGTGACTTCCTCTGGGCCAGGGGGACAGGTGGCACTTGCTGAGGGTGTAGCTGAGTCCCAGGTCCCACCCACTCGGTTTCCTGTGGGCCTGGCCATGGAGGTAGAGGGCTTGAGCTGAGACCCTCATGGGTTTCTGCTTCTTAAGGAGAAGCAGCTTCTGTTCTCCATATGGCTCCTCTCATGCTCTTCTAACCTACAGCCTGGGGTTGATTTAGGCTCAGTATCAGTCCTGGAGGCTGTGCTGCCCCACCCCCACCCCACCCCCACTGACCCCCCCTCCATTAGGCTGGACCTAATGAATTTACCCAGTGTGTTTGTAAATACAGTATATTTATTCAGCCCCTGCCCCCCTCCCCCTCCTCAGGGCTGGCTGGCTGTTCTCAGGTTTGAGGTTTGAGGCAAAGGCTGTTAGAGTTGTGATGTTTAAGAAATAAGTTGTTCTGCAAGGTCACAGTGAACCAGATCATCCATAACATTGCAGACATTGAGTGTACTCCAAAGGGTGGGACTCCATCTCCACCCAGTTCTTTCTTTGAGACTAGAATTGTGGGGAGGCTTAGCAGATCTTAACCTCCACTGCAGAAATGCCTTCCTTTGACTTTGTGTGAGGTCATTCATTTTACCTGGCTGGCCACAAGGAAAAAAAATCCTATCACATCCAAGTTATTAACATATACATGTATATATATATGAATATATATACACATATATATTTATTATATGTAGTCTTCTTTTTAGGACTCTCTTTTTTTGTTGTTGTTGGCCACTCCTGGAGTTTGAACTCAGGGCCTAGGCACTGTCCTTGGGCTTTCTCAAGACTAGTGCTCTACCACTTGAGCCACAGCACCACTTCTGGCTTTTTCTGTGTATGTGGTACTGAGGAATTGAACCCAGGGCTTCGTGCATGCTAGGCAAGCACTCTACCACTAGGCCAAACTCCTGGCCCCAGAACTAACTCTTCCATTGCATCTGTTAAAGCCCCTACCATTAACTGAGTCTCAAATATTGCCAAAATTAACTGGGAAAAACCTCAAGGCAAAATAAACACTGAAGCCTCATTTTAATTCATAACCATATCAGCTAAAAATGGAAGTGCCACTGGTGATAAAGATGTTAATAATTAGTGGCTCTCTGTTAAATTTCTATTCGGGGTTATGTGGTGTGAGGCAAGAGTTTCCTCATGGGGCAGAAAGCAATGTTCTACCTCAATTGCCATTTTAATGTACTTATTTTAACGGGCCATCCTGTAGAAACTCCTGGGCATGCTTCCAATTGTATATAAATGTAGAATTAATTATTAGGAAAGCATATAATTTCAGAGTTGGAACAACCTGGGCAGTCATTTAGTCCAATTTGGTCATTTTACAAATAAGTAAGAGTCAAATAACTTGCGTGTGTGTGTGTGTGTGTGTGTGTGTGTGTGTACATGAGAACCAGTACTAGGATTTGAACGCTAGGCCTCACACTCTCAGTTGGCTTTTCTTGCTCAAGGCTAGCACTCTACCACTTGAGCTATGTCTCTATTTCTGGTTTCTTGCTGATTACTTGAAGGTAACAGTCTCGTAGACTTTTCTGCCCCGGCTGGCTTCCAACCATCGTCCTCAGATCTCAGCCTAACAAGTAGCTGGGATTACAGGTGAGAGCCACCAGCCCTCAGCTGTGTTTTTCTATAAGGTGTTGGAACCTATGCCACTGACAAACCAGTGACCTTGGTTTTTAAACCCTTCCCCAGACACATGAGCTCCCCTTCATCTTAGAATTCCCGAAGAACCAGTTTTTGTGAGGTTATCGCCTCACTTCAATCACCCCGTAGTTGTTCTGTAACCCCACTTTGATCTCTCATCAACCCTGATCTAGTTTGCTTTCGGTTGTAAGGCTGAGGTCACGAGGAACATGGCTCTGCCCTGGCACCGTTGGTGTGGGTCTCCTGATAGCCTGGCAATGGGAAATGCCTGGCATCAGAGCATTTTGCCTCTGAAGAGCCAGTGGTAGGACAATTCTGAGCATTTGTTGGCATGATTTTTCTAAGCGTTCGGAAGGTGACAGGTCTGGGCAACATCTAAAGGCTCCCCACGAATTGGGCATAGAGTGGGTTACCTCAAAAATAACTGAGTAGCTGGGCACTGGTGGCTCACACTTGTGATCCCAGCTACCCAGGAGGCGGAGATCTGAAGGGCAGGATTGCCCGGCCCAGGACCGTGTCCGCCTCATTGCCCAGCCTGGCTCCTGTTTCGGGGGGGCGGGGGGGAACCTTCCAGGTCTGTGAGAAATCAAATAATATCATCAGGAAAATGCATCATGGGGCTGGAAGAAGAGTAATGTCTTTATACTTCTCCAAGAACTTTTTGGGGATCCCTATAATCTACCCAGACACCCAACTCCCCCCTTGCCACCCCTCCCCTGAGTTCCCCCCATGGGCCAGCTGACCCCTGTGTTGTTTTCCCAGGACCAGGGGGCGAGGCCCCATCGGGCCTGGTACCTACGGGTATGGAAAGGCACCTTACATCTTACCACTGCAGACAGACGCAGGCCACGGGCCGCAGAGGCTCCGGAGACAAAGGCCCGACGTCCAGCCTTCAGAGACCCAGGGGACACCCTTGCCCGGGCCCGGCCACAGTCCAGCAGCCCACTGGCTCCCTCAGCAACAGCCACTGGACCACAATCACAGTGGTCCTCGCTCTGCATTGAAGGCCTCCCAAGCCACCATCTTCCAGCCGCCATCCATGCATGACCAGGGCTTCTTGGCAGCTTCCAGTCTCTTCCACGTTCCAGGATCCAGCAGCCACCATGGAGCAGGGGCTCCTGAAGCAGCTCCAAGCTTCCCCCAGTCTCTGCGGCCTACCACCATCTCCTGCATCGGGGCCCATCGTCAGTACAAGCTGTGCAATACCAATGTGAGTACAAAGTTCCCAGACTGCTTTTGCACACAGTTCTCTTGCTTAGCTTTTGCTTATCCGAGATGGCTCAGTGAAAGTACAGTGAGATTAATGGCCTCTGGTAGCTGTCTTTCCTTCTTCTCTTCCCTCTACCTTTTTCCCAAACACTCTACTATCACTGAAATTACTTTGGAAACCTTTACATTTATTACCAGGTGTATCAGTTAGCTATGGCTATGTAACAAACAACCTCCACGTTCTTCATGACATCTATAAAGAATATTGAAGCTGAGCTCTGGTGGCTCAGCTACTCAGGCGTCTGAGATCTGAGGATTGCAGTTTGAAGCCAGCCCCAGAAAGAAAATGAGACTCTTATGTCCAATTAACCAGTTAAGAGTTAGAAGTAGTGGCGTGGCTCAAATGGTTGAGCACGAGCTTTGAGGGGAAAAACTTAAGCAGTATACGAGTTCAAACCTCTGTACTGGCAAAAAAAGAAATCTGTGCTCGTGGGTCTGGGGGTCCAGTACAGTTTGGCTAAACAGTAGTGCCAGGAAAATCACCTAAAGATGAAGCCCGAGTGATCTCATCTTCAAAGAGGAATGGGCACAGCCTGGGTGTTTGATGACACCTTGGTTGGAGCCTTCTGGCTGGCACACACAGCAATACACTAATTAAGGCATCTGTAGAGCTGTAATCGTGCAGGTAGGATTTTATTTCCATCACAATTGGTTAACGGAGTCACCATGTATTTCAATAGCATGGAACTTTTATTTTAAAAAAATCCCACAGGAAGACAGACACCCTCCATCGTCTTGTAAGTTCATAGCCCTCTTTATTTTGTAGTTGCAGAGAGAGAGACAGACACACAGAGACAGAGAGGTTCGCTAATTCTTGTGAAAGATTTCATAGCTAGTGACGGTGAACAAGGAAACGGAGCTGCGAGAAGGCTAATGGGTTACACTTCCGAGCCGCTACGCTTTTCATTAATAGTATAATCTGCTTTAATATTCCATTCCTGGGTAACAGGACAGCTGCTACAAGATTAGCTTCAATTTCCTCATTAAGAATATATTTCCTGTCATGGAGTCCATAGGAATGACTTAATTTGTGATGGTAATAATTCCTCTGGATGCCCGGACTGTTTATAAGCTTGCTCTTCCCCAGGCCAGCTTGAGGGGTTATTAATTTGTACAAAGCAGTCTTTATTTCTGCGAACCGTGACTAATCATTCAACCCAAAGACTTGAGTGAGAGTACTCGGGCTATAACACACGGAAGACTTGTCCTCAGGGTTGTTCTAAAGGACCCGGTGAAGCATTTCAAGAAAGTGCTTTGCGTGTGGGGAAAGCCAGCCGTTTAGCTGTGGAAATGGCCGGCACCGTCCTCTTTCTCACATTCGTTGTTACAAGGGAATGGATTCTTTCGTGATGTTGAGCTCTTTCTCCCATGGTCTACCACATCCCTTCAGTTGCAAAACCAAGGAGACCATAAAGAGGGAAGGAAAGAGAAGAGGGCATTTGGCATAAATGAGATGCTGGCGTTTGCTTAGGGTTTGTTTGTTTGTTTGTTTGTTTGTTTTAATTAACTTTTAGGCACAGGCCCTTCTGCTTGACCTTTGCAGCCAGTGGGAGAGTCTTAGACGAAGTACTTAAAAAATTAAATTGTAAAAATTGTTATTGATGTACAGAGGGGCTATAGTTACATAAATCAGATAATGAATATTTTTTTTTGCCAGTCCTGAGGCTTGAACTTAGGGCCTGAGCACTGTCCCTGGGCTTTCTCAAAGCTAGAGCTCTACCACTTGAGCCACAGTGCTACTTCCAGCTTTTTTTCTATGTGAGTGGTACCGAGGAATCGAACCCGGGTCTTGGTGCATGCTAGGCAAGCCCTCTACCACTGGACCACACTCTGGGCCGATGAATACATTTCTTTACAGACAATGCCACCCCTTCCCTCCCTCCGTTTTGTTTCTTCCATCCCCCACCCACAAGTTCTACAGTTCGTTGTCCACGTAGTGTCCAGTGAAGACCATAGCTGCATTTGTTCACCCTGTGACACCCTCCAATTCTGTGCCTCCCCCCAACTCCCAAGGACAGATAAATGAACAAACAAGACAAAAAGAAAAGAAAACATAAACAGCTACAAAGAAAAAGGAAACCCTAACCCTTTTGTTTCCGTTTCCTGGAGATCATTTAGATAAATGTTATTTTATATAATCAGTGGAGGAAGTGCTTTTACCCCCATGTTCCAGAGCCCCCCTCCCTCCCTCTAAATCTAATAAGCAACCCCCACCCCAATCTGAACATGGTCCAGTGAGGTATTGCAAAGACAAACCCTTCTGTAGCCACGAGGCGATCTCCAGACCCCAGGCTTTGCTTTTCACACTTCTTTCTTTCTCTGTCTCACTCTGCCCTGTTTATCATGTATCAATTAGAAGAAGTGGGACAGGAGGAGCCACGTGTTCTCTTTGAGTGGCCACCTGGGTGATCTCGAGAAAACACAGATTCCTGGATCCTGTCCCAGGCTCAGGGGATGGAATCTTGGCGAGGAGAGCCAGAGTTTGCATTTCCAGCAAGGTCTGTGCAGGCTCAGGGCCAGAGCCTCTGCTTGCAAGGATGGCTAGAGTATAGACTAGAGTTAAGAAACGATGGGAGGATGGTGGGAGAGGATTGCTTGGATTCAAGTCTGGGCTCTGCCCCTGGCTGGCTTGGAGACTCCTCCCTCCCTCAATTGGCTCATCTGTAAAAAATCTGAAAAACATTATATTTACCTCACCAGTGGCCGGGAGGATGAGATGCACGGTAGATATGTGATGTGATTCTCTTGGGGCCTGCACAGAGGGGATCATGGCAACCAATGCCCAGCTCCAATGCTCCAGTCTTCCCAGTACCAATGGATTTCAGATTATCATCTATAGGCCAAGCACCGGCCTATAACCCTAGCTAATCTTGAGGCTGAGATCTGAGGATCATGGTTCCAAGTCAGCCCTGCCAGAAAAGTCCATGCAACTCTTAATCTCCAATGAACCAGCCAAAAAAAAACAAATCTGGAAGTAGAACTGTGGCTTGAGTACTAGAGTGCCAACCTTGAGCCATAGAGCTAAAGGACAGTTGCCCAGGCCCTGAGTTCAATCCCCCATACTGCCATCAAAAAAGAAGAATTACGACGTACACAAACAAACCTGGGAGTGTATTACTCACTCAGCGATCATAATAATTCACGTTAAAATAATAAATGAGTTTTCAGAAGCCGTGGATAGGGTAAAGGAAGGCTGGCATTGGATTTTGGGGGATGGGGTCCCTGAGGCTGTGGGGGCAGGGCACTAATGGTATCTTTTGCCCCCCATTTTAGGAATGTCCCGCGAACAGCCGGAGTATCCGGGAAGTACAGTGCTCATCTTACAACAACAAGCCGTTCATGGGCAGGTTTTACGAGTGGGAGCCATTTGCCGAAGGTAAGAGGGACCCAGCCTTGTCTGGGGAAATACTTGCTGTTTGTCCATCTCCTCTGTAGTGTTCTGATCGGTTCTTACGTTCCAGTTGGTTCTTGCTGGGCATCCATGGAGGAGGAAGTCTGACCCTTGAGCCATGGTCAGACCACACCTGACCAACTATGAGGCATCATTGATGGGCGGGGGCTGTGGCACAGAACAGGGCTGGGTTGGAAGAGGAGGTTTGAGCAGGGGCAGGGCACGCTGGCCCGTGTTGTCTGCACAGATGACTGTGCTTTGGAGATCAGGAGCTAGAACCTTCCACCACATGCCGTGACCCTGTCATTTTGTCAGACCTGAATTCTTGTGTGTGGTCTCGAGCTGTGGACAAGATTTATTCATGATTAGTTCAATGGGGCACTCGTCTGGGAGCACTGAGAGCACTTTCTTCCCAAGCACTGTGGGCGGGTCTGCTCTGCCTGGCAACCCTGCCATCAGAGACCCGCATGGCTTTCTCCAGGGCTTTTCTCTGCTCCCTCTTGTGTGCTTGACTTTAAGCATCAGACCCAGGAGGGTTTCACTGCTTAGACATTTGACTTCACTTGGTTTCTGGGAAATTTTCAAGAATGGATAAAAGTAGAGCAGGTCATAAGTTTATGTGTCTGCACAGGAGGCTGGAATCTCAGAGGCACAGTCATGATTCAAATCCAGCCTGGGCAGGAAAGCCCATGATACTTTTATCTCTAACAACCATCAAAAATGCACTTGGAAGTGGAGATGTGGCTCAAGTGGTAGCGCTAGCCTTGAGCCAGGGTGCTCAGGGATTGCACCCAGGCCCTAAGTTCAAGCCCCAGGACGTGTGTGTGTGTGTGTGTGTGTGTGTGTGTGTGTGTGTGTGTGTGTGTGTGTGTTAGCAGTTAACTCCTGGCTATTTTTTTCTTCAAATAAATCACCCAGTATATGAATTCATATTTCATAATGCTATTTGAATTCATCTTACACAGTGCTGCTGGGTATGTCAAATGCTTTGGTTGTAAATGACAGAAACTTAAACTATACATGTTTTAAAAAGGGATTTTGTTGGCCAGTTACCAAGCAACACAAAAGGTGGCCAGGATTCTGATTTGGCTACAATCCACATACAAGTACCAGCATTAGGGGTCCTTCCTTCCTTTCTTCCTCTCCTCCCTCCCTCCCTCCTTTCTTCCCTTTTTTCTTTTCTCTTCTTTCATTTCCTGGGGCTTGAACTCAGAGCCTAGGCACTGTCTCTAAGTTGTTGGGTTTTTTTTTCCCCCCAAACTAGCATTCTACCACTTGAGCTTCAGCTCCACCTCCGGCTTTTTGCTGATTAATTGCAGATAAAGATTTCTGCTCGGTCTGGCTTCAAACCACGATCCTCAGATCTCAGCCTCCTGCGTAGCAAGAATTACAGACAGGTGTGAGCCACCAGTGCCTAGCAGGACCCATCTTTCTGCCTGGCTCTTCCTACCTGCCAGTCAGGCAAGCAGGTGTTCACAGCATGGAGCTGCTTTGGGCTTACTCAGGTTTTCTGAAAAGAGAACATTAAATTCTCAACTTCCATTACCTGTGAATGTGACTTTCTTGGCAAAGTAAGTCTTTGAACACCTAATCAAAATGCAAGAGAAAAGGTCAAGACCAGATGAGATATCATTCCAGCTCCTCTAATGGTAGAAATCAGGAAGATCACAGTTCAAGGTCAGCCTGGGTAAAAAAACTAAGTGACTCCATCTCAACCAGTGAGCTATGCCTGGTGGTATACATCCCATAATACCAGCTGAAAGGGAGACCTAGGTAGCAGATCTGGTTTGAGGCCTGCTATGCAAATGTGAGATGAAAAGGGGAAAAAAGGGGGAAGGGAAGGGAAGGTTGAAGACGAAATTCAGCTAATAGACAATCTGCCTAGCAAACACAGGCACAGAGTTTAAACTCAGGTACTGCTAAAATAAAGAGCTGGCTAGGTGAGTCCTAACCTGCTATGACTGCTGTCCTAAGAAAACGAGAGGAGAAGAGACAAGAGTGCACTGTGTGAAGACAGACTAGGGGCGGGCACCCCTGAGAAACAGAGGGTGGGTGGGAGCCAGCGCCCAGAATTGCCAGCAAAGACTCTGAGGCAGGTGGCCCTGCCACCATCTGCCTTCTAGTTTTTGGCCCCTAGGATTGTGAGAGAATAAATCTCCGTTGCTGATGAGATTGTGGGGGATTTGTCACTGTGGTCCAGTCCCAGGAAATGGCTTTGACCTCTGGGAAATGACAAAGCTTCATGTGGATCAAATTCTCCTCCTGGGCTTAAAGTTTAGGGAGCACGTGATTAGATCCGTCAGCCCTGGAGTGGGCCTGTCCCTTCCCACATGGAGACAGAGGTTGAGGGAAGGGCTGGGAGACAGAAAACCAGCTTCTTCTGCAGAAGTGATTTTCAGTAAGCCTAGTTCTGGTATTTTTCCAAAAGGATAGAAAGTGCAGAGCTGGCGTAGGTGCATCAACTGCCTCCTGTAATGTGTGACTACAATATCCATCACGCTTCAAATATTTGCAAAGAGTGATCTTTCTGACATGCCTAGAAGAAGAGAAAGAGCCTGGGGTTGCCTGAGTAGGATTATTTTGACTTTGTTTAAACAGTTGTCTTTTGCTAAGACTGTTTTCTTGACTTTCTTCTTCTTCTTAAGTGCATCCCCAGGCTAATCCGGGAGAAACAGAGGCCACCATTAGCTCTATCCGTCTGTCCATCCATCTGTCTGTTTGGGAGTTGTTTGTGCTTTGCAGCTGGAGTCTGCGTGGGGCTCCTGGCTTTGTTTGCATGTCTGCTTGCTATTCGCTTGTGTCTGCTTAGGAAAACAGCTGCACTCGCTCAGGCCCGTGCCACACACTCCGATAAACACATTGATGTCAGCAGATGGCTCTCCTTAGGCCTGGTTACATTTCCTGTCCTCAGAGAAGGCCTCCGGAGATGCGCCTCTGGTTCTGGGTGCCCCTCCACCCCCCAGGAACAGTGTTCGGGCTGTCATTTCCCAGTACTGTCTCACCCCAAACTGGCTCAGACAGGGATCCTGTGGTCAAGAATGGGTGGGTTTTGTGGGAAGATTCCCATAGTCAGAGTGCAATGCTGGGGAGAGTTGTGCAGTAGACCCTGTGAGTCTTGGGGAATCTTTGAGTGCTGGGAGAGGTCTGAGACCTCGGCTGTGCCAAAACTTGTATGAACTGCCTCCTCTCACATCCACAGCTCTGATGATGTTGGATTTAGGAATTAGGCATCACTGTTAACAAAATATATGTTAACCAAAATTAGTAATAATACAATAAAATTGTGCCAGTGTATTGTGGTGCTCTGCAGTGGAGGGGGCCCGGTCTGCTCTGGGCGTGTGTCTGAGGATAAAGCCGCTTGAAGGGAGCAGCATCTTTGAGAAAGGCCCTCAGTGAGGAGTGATCCCATCTTTGGGCCATTGTGGAGGCCTGAGGCAGTCGAATACCAGCAGGAAGCTGGGACCGAGAGGTCTGGGAAGTTCCTGGCATGGTGGATCTGTCATGCCAGTTCTGTGCTTCTGCAGCACGAACCCTCAGCCTTGTCAATAGAGGCAGAAGAATTAGAGAGCATATCAGCCTTTATGTTAGCTAACCTCCCTGCGTCCTACAGTGCCCTAGGAGTGAATTCACCGCCGCTCTCTTCCTCTCCACATCTCATTGAGTTTCATTGTGCTGTCCTGGTTGATTGACAGATGGTAGAGATAAATGGCTAATAGAGGTAGACGGACACACAGACAATAGAGATAGAATAGATTGCTAGATAGATGATAGCTGATAAAAATAGATTGATCATCTGTTCCTTCGATCTTCTTCACCTCTCAGTATCCCCTCTCTATCCCACCCCCACTTATCTCCACCTAGACATTTCCTGTTTCACATTCACATACTGCTTCTGTAACTATGACCTCCCTCCTCATAAGTTTAGGTCTACACATCACAAATGAGCAAAGGCAGCTCGTCTCAACCTCACTCAACATGACACTTTACTGCAGATGACCCAATTTTATTTTTTCTTTATGGCTGAGTAATAGTCCATATATATATATATATATATATATTATATACACATATATATCCTATTATGGAATTATTCCATCTGATCCTATAATATTCCATACATGGAATTATTCTACATATGGAATCTTCTATATATGGAATACTATGCATATGCATAATGTTCATGTATAAATATATGTAGAGTAAGTGTACGTATCTATATGAATGGTGTGTGTGTGTGAATGTCTGATTTAGAACATCAGGACTTTGCTGAACCTAGGAACCGTCAGGTAATTCCAGAATTTGAGGACGTAGGCTAGGCAGGCCTGGTTACTGCACAGCTATTGCTCTTTCTTTCTTCCTTTCTTTCTTTCAGCTACAGATACCAGTTTGGGTTCTTTAAATACAAAGGATCTTTTTTTTTTTGCCAGTCCTGGGGTTTGAACTCAGGGCCTGGGCACTGTTCTTAGACACTTTTTGCTCAAGGCTAGCACTCTGCCACTTGAGCCACAGCACCACTTCCAGCTTTTTCTGAGTCTGTGGTAGTGAGGAATTGAACTCAGGGCTTTATGCATGCTGGCAAGCACTCTCCCGCTAGGCTATGCTCCAGGCCCCCTACAAAAGGATCTTATTGGAAGACTTTCCGGGCTCTCTAGAAAGCCAGCAGGAAGTATGGAGAAGCCAGCTTGGTGAAGAACCAAGACTGCGGATGCTGGGGACACCCAAGTGGACAGGAATAAGCATCACCTGTTTTGTGGCTGCTGCAAAGGAAAGTGGAAAGCCTTACTAGGTTTCTCAAAGCCCTGGAGCCTAGACCCTGAGCTGGCTGGTCCTCAGCCCCTGTCTGCCCCAGCCAGGGTGGCTGCCCCCCCCCCCCCCCCCCCCCGCTCAGTGGTGGCTGACTAGATATAGCGGAAGACATGCAGTAATGAAGGAAGAGTGCACAGCAAATGGCCCCATTGTCAAAGCAGGGTGCCCACCTGGCCAGTCATCTGTTATTTTGCCCTTGTGTGCAGGAGCTGCAGACACCCTCAGAGGTGATCAGAACAAGAGCAGGACGCACACAATGGGATGTCATGTGCCCAGAGATCTATCCGTGGATTTGCAAGCTGAGCCTCTGTGTCATGTGACAGGAGGAGAAATGAAGCATTGGCAATGTTCTTCCTCCCCCTCCTCCTCCTCCTCCTTCTCCTCCTCCTCCTCCTCCTCCTCCTCCTCCTCCTCCTCCTCCTCCTCCTCCTCCTCCAATACAGCAGGGCTGCAGTGAACAATGCTTCTGCTTGCACCAACATTTTCCTTCTCTATTTGAAAAGAAGGTGAATCCAGGGTGGGACAGGCAGTTTTGACACACCTAAGTCTCTTTCACTAAGAAATTTAGGATATGGGAAAGGAAAAGATGGAGGGAAAAAATGGCCCCTCGCTCCAGGCTGTTCTGAAAGGTGTAAACAATTCTTGTAAAAAAGCCGTTTCTTTCCTGGCACGTGAAGCAGTGTCATTCTAGATAATTAGTAAAGACAAGCCTCGGGGTGTATTTCAACATCTAATAAGCAGATTAGTGTAGCATAGGTATAATCTGAAGGATGTGAAACCAAGCGTAGCACTTAATTCCCTTGCAAAGTATTAACTGACAAGGCCCCGTGCTGCTGTTTCTCTCTTCTAAGAACTCAGCTCTGCAGAGACTGCCTGGCATAGTCCTGGAATGGGGCTAGTAACGATGTCATAGCCCTCAGCACACCCATTCCACAGATGGGGAAACTGAGGCTGAAGAGGTCTGATCGCCTTCCAGGTCACAGAATGAAGCAGCAGAATCTGGGAGCTGCCTGCCTGACATTATTCTTTAGCCTGAGGGGCCATGGCTGACTCATTTCCTCTAACAACAAACAAGTGGGTTTCTATGTGAAGAGTACCAAGATGTTTTGGGGACATCCTGGGACCTTGTCTTAATCTCTCCGAGCATTTTTCCAGCCCTCTGAACGGAGGTCACCAGGTCAGAAGTTGGTAGGGACTTGTTGAAGGAGTGGTTGGGGCTTGCAGTTGTGTTTTGCGCAGATGTTCAGAAGCCTGTATCTGGCCAACACTCAGAAGGTTTTTGTATTGTTGTTTTGTTTTTGGAGCACTGTCCCTGAGCTTTTACCTCTCGAGGCTGTTGCTTTCCTACTTGAACCACGGCTCTACTTCTTGAACCACAGGTCTACTTCTGTCATTTTGCTAATTGGAGATAAGAGTCTCAGAAACTTTTCTATCTGGGCCGGTGTTGAACCTTGATCCTCAGATCTCAGCCTCTTGAGTAACTAGTATTACAGGCATGAGCCACCAGTTTAGGCTGGAGGGTTTTCAGAAGGCGCTATGCATATTTACTTAGTAAATTCAGCCCTTCATTTGCATATTTAACAATGACCTTCCCCCCCCCCCAAAGTTATTAAACAGCTACGATACTTGTTGGTCCCCCTGTTACCCTTCTCAGTGGGATCACCCACAGGAGCCCATCAGGCGCTCAGGCTTGCTTCTAAGATGGAAGGGAAAGTCTGCTGTAGATCCTGCTGAAGAGGAAGAAGAGAAGAGCCGGGACTCAGCTCCTCCCGTCACCTGGCCTCAATTGCCAGTGACTGAAGCTTACCTGGTGATTTACAGCCTGCTGAGCTCTGGAGCCACGTAGAGCTAACTGTACAAGTTCACCCCTGAGATGCTTGAAAGCAATCAGCTTTTCCTCTGGAGCCCTCTTTACATCAGCCTAGGAACATTTCTCTTTTCTTCACTTAATTCCCGTGGTTTGGAATGCACTGTTTGTTTATCTCGTTGGCTGCTCGCCTTGGCATCTAGAACATGAGGCATAACAAGCAGGTTTCCTCACCCGTGCCAGCATTTGCTGGGCGTGACTTTGCTGTGTGTTGGGATTGGGGCCTATGTGTGGTGGGGGTGTTGATTGGTGATGTCTTTGGTGCATGTTGGGGGGTTGATTGGTGATGTCTTTGGTGTGTGGTTGGGGGGTCGATTGGTGATGTCTTTGATGTGTGGTGGGATCGTGGCATGTTGAGGGGGGAGGTTGATTGGTGATGCCTCACCTGGGTGCACAAAAGAGAGTCACACACGTGTGCTGCTTCTGCCTCTCTCACATGCAGTTACTCCCATCATGGTTACTAGGGAGCAATTAGCCCTGCTAAAGGCTTGACATTTTGAGATAAACCTGTGTTCTTTATTGGACAGGGATGTGTTTGTAAGTGTTCACATTGTTTTAGGCCTCATTCTAAATGCCTGCCTTTTGCTTCTGATCTTTAAAATGCAGTAATGGCGTGGGGGAGGGGCTTGCAATCTGATGAACATATGTCACTGTGCGTGGTCAGACATATCCACAATGAAGATGGAAATGCAAGGCAAACTGCTTGTAGCCGATGAATTCTTCAAGAGAAGGCAGAGAAGGCAGGATATTCTCACAGTCAGGGCCACCCTTCATTCTCCTGTTCTTTGGGTAACCCTTAAGTGAGGGTTTCTTTCCTGGGCTGTGTACCTAGGGGTGGAAGAGCTAAGCCAAGGTCAGGCTTAAAACCTGCACTGTCTCCTATGCTCACCTTTCCTTCCATTCTTATTACTACCTTTCCTGTCTGCCTGCAAGATTACAACTCCCACATCAAAATGCCTGGTGTGTACCTGGCATGTACCTGGTGTATATATGGTGTATACTTTGTATTGTGCCTCTTACCCCAGTTGCCACAGCCCTTGCCTGTAGTCAGTACTCCGTCACACTCCATGTCCTGACATCTCTAAGCTGCAAACCTCTAAGCTACAAACGTAGGTTTCGCCAGCAGCTTTCTGAGGTCCATTTAATTAACTCACATGATTAGTGATTGAGTCTTTCTAAGAATCCGTGTTTCTCTACCACTACTAATTATGATGTATATTGCCAAGGAGTAAGGGCTTTCCATTGAACCTGAGAGGCATTTTTGAATTTCCTCTGTATGTGTGTGTGTGCATGTACACCACTACTGGAGCTTGAACTCATGGCCTGGACGCTGACCCTTAGCTACTTTTGCTCAAGGCTGGCACTCTTCCCTTGATCCACAGTGCTACTTCTGGCTTTTTGGTAGTTAATTGGAGAGAACACATTCACAGACTTTCCTGCCCAGGCTGGCTTTGAACTGTAATCCTCAGATCTCAGCCTCCTGAGGAGCAGTTAGGATGACAGGGGTGAGCCACCCTTGAACCACTGACCTTTTTCTTTGAAACTTCGACTTGAGGCCAGGCTTAGGACAGCAGGAGCTTCCATAAGGGTGAAGTGATTCCTTTGGGAGAGACTGGAGCAGGCAGGGAAGGCAGAGAATGGCAAAGGCCAGGCAGACCCCCCTTGCCACAAACTTAACGAGCCCAGCAGTCAACAACAGCTCACTGGTGGCGTTCACAGCTATTGGATTCCTAGATACGTATATTGCTTTAAAATCATTATCATATGAACCATCATTTATTGGGCTGACTGACTTGAGTTTTGTCCAGGAGGCTGGCTGGAAGTGTGCACTCATCCCAGCAAGCAGCTTTCAAGTAAAGTCATGCAGAGGCAAACTGCAGATGTTCCATAGGGCAATCCAGTGAAAACGGGACCTATGTATGCAGGACGAGGCCCTGGGCTTGGCGTGCTGAGGAGACGCTGTCTGCTTAGCACGTGAGGCCTGCCTGTCATGAGAAAGGCACGGGGATGGAGGAGCAGACTCTTACCTGGTGATCCATTCCCTGGAGAAAGGAACGCCTGTCAGATGTACCTCCACTGCACTGGAGGTTAGGCAGCAGCCAGCCCCGTGCAGTAGCTTTGGCCTTCAGCCAGCAGCCACATAGATATTGTCAGCTGAGGGGCCCGGCAGGTACCCATCAACCCATCAGCTTTGGGTGCAGCCCGGGCCTCCACCCGGAGGCTGTGGTTGTCCAAGCCAGCCATGGAGATTGTATGAATAAACAGTGTTAGCAGCTGGCTCGTCCACCCTTGTGGATGGGTGACACCTGTTAGAATCCTGTGGTCCGGAACAAGAGGTCACCTTGGGGTGGGAGGGGGAGCAGAAGAACCAGGGACAGAGGCTTATCATCCTTATCCCCTACTTTCTCATCACGTAAATGAAGTTTCCTTTCTCCTGCAAGGTAGGTTCCACAGGGAGGCTGTGCAAATGTTAGAATCCCAGAGTGCCTGCTGGGCACAAGGTCACCTCGTCTGGGGAACTGAGCATGCGCAGATGGAGGTGGGCATTCTGTGTAGAGGGCAATGGGTAAGCATGGTGCGAGGTGGCCCAGCAGGCTGTGTGAGGCGTCAGGGACTGGCTCACGTGAAGGTGTATCACAGGGAGACGTGTCGGGTGTGGTCCACCGGAAAGTTTGGCTCCAGGTCCTAGAGGGCCTCAAGTGGAGGCTGTGGAAATCGGGCTTCAGTTTATAGGAGTAACTCGATCCCAGCCGAGCGGCAGGAAAGTTAATCTGGCAAGCAAAAATGCCGCCTGACCTCTCCGGAATAAATACATCCATAATTGCTGTTGCAGGCGGCGATGTATTTTAAGTATGTTCTGAAATGCATGTGCTCTTGCAGAGTACCTGTTGCATACATAATAAGTTCACGCGGGCTCTTCCTTTCCTGCCACATTCTGTTTTCATCCTTACTTTGTTTCTTTCCTCTGTTTTCCGAATTGATTCTCCCCTTCCCATCTGCCTTCCTGTCACTCACTCTTTGCCATTCTCTCCCCATGTCCATTTTGTTTGGTTTTGTGTTGGGGGGGAGAGGGTTGCAAACACAGCAGAGACTGAGTACCAAGGGGATGAGCCACAGAATGTCGATGGCTCCATGAATGTGTCCCATGGCCCTGTCCAAGCTGACTTAATAAAAGTGTGCAGACCTGAGGCGTCGGTGGGTTTCCTGACCAGCCCTGTAGACTTCTCTATGGGCCCGCAGCCATTCTCTGGCTGAGGCAGGAACTCTAAGAGTTGGCGTTTTAAGATAACAAGGTCAGAAACCGTCTCCAAGCTTTGTGGATGGTTGTTCTCACCTCATTTGTACAGTGCAAGGGCCCTTTATAAACTAATGGGGAAATAGCTTTGTGTCCGTGAGCTGTGCTGATCCAGTGAGAATGAAGTAAGCTGCCAGTGACAAAAACTCCAAGCTCTGCTGAGGCGTTGCGTGTCTGGCTCAGGACAGGAAACGTAGTCGGCTCTTCGTGGAAATGCGATTCCAGAGAAATCTGGGAGCCTCTATAAACAGGTTTGTGTGTGTGTGTGTGTGTGTGTGTGTGTGTGTGTGTGTGTGTGTGTGTGTGTATCCGGGAATTTGAGAAGGTTCCGGGTGTATGCCTCTGGAATGTCAAACGTCGGCTGTAAATCCAAATTCACAAAACAGATAAATTATTGAATGACCATTCTGACTGCACAGCCATTCCCCCCTTCTTATTAAATATTTACCACCTGTGCACCCTGGAAAAGTCCTTCAGCAAACACGGGGCTTGATGTGTAGGAAGTCGGCATAGACTGTATTTTGTAAAAACTTAATTTATATTACATTTGAAAACTCAACTTGCATACATGGGAGGGGCTTGATTGGTGTGTGTGTGTGTGTGTGTGTGTGTGTGTGTGTGTGTGTGTGTAGTTCTAGGGCTTGAACTCAGGGCCTGAGTTCACTGTCACTGAGTTTTTATGCTCAAGCCTGGCACTCTACACTCTACCAAATGAGCCACAGCTCCACTTGTAGCTCTTTGGTGATTAAACAATCTCTAGGGCTTTTCTGTCCTGCATAGCTTTGAACCATGATCCTCAGATCTCAGCCTCCTCAGTAGCTGGGATTACAGGTGTGGGCCTCAGGTACCTGGATACCCTTGGTTTTTTTTGAGACAAGATGGCACTACATAGCTCAGGTTGGTCTTGAACTTGCTGTCACCTTGTCCCTGCCTCCCGGGTGCTGAGAGTACAGGCAGGTGCTCCCTGGCTGGCTTGGTTTTGGATTATTTTGAATCTATAACTTCCACATTTTTGGATCATTTTTACTTCAAGCTTCTAGTCTCTAACAAAACAATCCACGTTCTTATAGGTGGGATCTATTCCTGTTGGGATAAGACAGGACTTAATGTCAGAGTTTCAAATAAATCCTAAAAACTGAACAGCTAGAAAATATTCTGGAGAAAATGAAGCTGTCAGAAAGGAAAAGAAACTTGCCCAAGTAATCTATGAGTTGTTGAACACAGCAGGGTCATGGCTCATATTTACAAAAGGAAATGGAAGAAAGTTCATCATTTTACTGAATACTTGAGTTAATATTTAATATTTAGGAAAACTACCCTAGCATCCAAGAAAAACTGAAAATATTCTGCTTATTATTCTACAGTGTTCTTATAAAAACCCACAGATCAAGACTTTTCCTCATGGCTCTATCTATAATAAGCATAAGGGGTAACAGAAATATTCAGGTAATACATGTGGACGTTTTTAAATTTAGATGTTTTATTTATTTATTTATTTATTTATTTATTTATTTATTTATTTATTTATTTATTTTTGCCAGTCCTGGGCTTTGGCTCAGGGCCTGAGCACTGTCCTTGGACTTTCTCAAGGCTAGAGCTCTACCACTTGAGCCTCAGCACCACTTCCGGCTTTTTTGTATGTATGTGGTACCAAGGAATCGAACCCGGGTCTTTGTGCATGCTAGGCAAGCACTTTAACCACTAGGCCAAACTCCCAGCCCCTAGATGTTTTATTTTATTTAGTATTTATTTTCTTATTTTTGTCAGTCATGGGGCTTGAACTGAGTGCCTAGGTGCTGAGCCTTTTACATTTAAGCCACAGTGCCACTTCCAGTTTCCTGGTGGTTAATTGGAGATAAGAGCCTCAGGGACTTCCATGCCTGGTCTGGCTTTGAACTGTGATCCTCAGATTTCAACCTCCTGAGTAGCTGGGATTACAGGCGTGAGCCACTGCACCCAGCTCCCAGTTGACTTTTAACGTAGCCTTTGAGGAGGCAAAGAGAACCGTGTTGAAAATTATCTTGAGATTTGAATGAACCCCTGATGCCAGGAGCCAAGGCCTCGTGGTGATGGGTTATCATCATAGGCTGGGGCTCGTGTTGGTTTTGGTGGATTGATAAAATGTGACACCTGTTGACATGTAGAGGAATTTGTCACCCTTCTACAGAAGCATGAATGGTTTCTGTGGCTGAGGGCTGGTGCAACCTCCAATCCACCTAGGACAAGGTTTTCAGAGTTGGATTCTTTCCTTCCCCTGCTTGGGTAGAGGTACATGGCTTGTGTACAAAGCCCATGATCTAGAGGTAGCTTGAGTCACTCCACAGCAAACACTCTGCGTAAAGGAGATAATGACAGAGGGGAAACTTCTGAGCACGCCATCTTGATCCTTTTGGACAGAAAGCATGGTGACAGCCCCTAGGAGTTCCTGGCTCGGAATCCAGGCCCGTTTGACTTGGCAAATATGAATGGCTATTCTCTTTCAAGATCAGTGATCTGAAAACAGGATGCTAGTACCCAGAAGCCAACTACAGATCATCTGATGAATTCCCTGACTTTCCGAGGCCTGAAGCTGCACAATGGCCTGCCAGGCCCCAGAGGGACAGAGGCAAAATATGGACCCAATTTCCCTCTTCACCTCCCTCTTCTGCAGGACTCAGCCAGTGGGAAGCCAAGGTATGACGTGTAATGGGGGAAACAGAGGCAGAGAATTACCCTGGAAAGGAAAACAGAGAGTAACCAGCCTAAGGACAGCAGCTAAACTGTAAAAGTTGTTCTGGGATATAGAGAAGCCATTTTCCCCTGCAAATTCACTGTCTTCCACTTAATATGGTGTCGTGTGCTACATGATAGTTATTTTCTTCTTTCCTCTTTCTTGTTCCTGACCTCTAACGCACAGTTGTCTTGTCTCAGCCTCCAGAGTGCTGGCATTACAGGTGTGCTCATTATGCCCTACTGAAACTTGCCTGGACAGCAAGCCTGCTGACAGTTCTTGGTCTGGTTCTGGATTCTAGTTTTCCTCAAAGAAATGCCAGGACCCTCCAGGAATTCCCAGCCCCTTGCATTGAGATTTTCACATAAAGAAACCACCTTTATGCCAGGCACTGTGGTTCACACCATAGCACTTAGGACTGAGACTGATCTTATGTATTTACTTACCATTTTGCAGTCCTGGGGCTTGAACCCGGGGCCTTCACGCATACCAGGCAAGCATCATTTACAATGCCATCAGCACTTGCAAGAGGAGGCTAAGCAGGATGTAATTCCCTTCATTCACATTTGATGAAGAAAGAAAGAGATCATTCACTAGTAGTAAATTTAAGGAATGCTTTTATATAAGGATCCATCTTGGTCAGACCACATCGACGAGTTACTTTCGTATTGTACTTAAAACCTATAAAGCACTCCACACAGACCTGGCTGCTGGGTACACATAAATCACCTTGTCACTGTGTACTGCAGGCGGTAAGTTCGAGTCCTCTGCCAGCTCCTGTCAGAAACTTGCTTGAATGTCTAATGGTGTAATTTATCCATCTTGAAAATCTGGTTTCCTTTCTCTCTCCTTTCTTAAATTAGCTTCTCTTTATGAACACATGCATATAATTTTAAATACCCAATAGTTCTGAAAGGCTTATAATGAAAACCAGGATTTCCTCAATTCTGTCTCTCCCCCCCCCACCACGCACACACCCCAGTCCTCCCTGAGACAGCTGCCTTCTACTTCCGAGCTATTTCTCCTGGCACAGCCTCCATGTTTCTAGACCACATGGATTATCCAGTTTGGATGTTCCTTTTCGGCTTCTTGTAAGGTAACAAGCCATGGGGACATCATATGACTGAAAATAACGAGTCCCTGGGACTTCTTTCCATATATCTGCATTTGTCAGTGTTCTCCAGAGAAACAGAACCAATATACCAGGGATATGCAAAGAATTACCAGACATTGGTTCTCATGATGATGGGAGCTGCAGGATCCCCAGATCTGCACACTCGAGGCTTTTGGAGTTCTCCTAGCCCCAGTACAAGACGTGAGGACCAGAGAGGTCACAGTTAGTGCCTTGAAGCCTACAGTCTCCAGATCCAGCCAGAGCTGGTGTGTCAGTTCAAGAGCCAAGGCAGGAAAAGATTACTAGCACAATCTACCCTCCTGGGATGGAGGAGTGGGTGATGCTCAGCAGGAAGCACAGGCTTTTCTGCTGTATTGCTTCCAACCAGGGAAGGATACCCCCTTTCTGATTCTGGTTGTTCTATGTACAGCTTGAGTCTTGCCTCTTGATGAGCTTAGGGTCTTTTCACTCCCCAGTTGGGTGAATTTTCAAACCTTCACACCGAACAAGTATCCTGCACATGCCTTTCAACAAGACTTTTCAAGCTAGAAATTTACATGGGATGCTTCCTTTGACTATTTCTTAGATAATTTCCCTCTCTCTGTGTTTTTTTTTTACCCTGTTTGTTATTTGGGGGAACTTAAATTTCCACGCCTTTCTTCTTCTACTTGCCAATGTATCCATTTCTGGCTCTGCTTTCTAGGGAATTTGACTGTCTTCTAGATTTTTCTATTCAACTCTTCACATTTCGAGGACTGGAGAGTGGAAGTAGAGAGCCTTGTGCATTCAAGGCAGGCAAACATTTTACCACTTGAGCCACGACGCTAACCTATGGGTTTGAAAAAAAAAAAAAAGCTGACAGATCTGGCCCTGAACTCACAATCTTCCTGCCTCCCTCTTCTGAGTGGCTGGAATTGCAGGTGTGTAATGCCATGTTCCACTGAACTCTTCATTTTTGTGATTATGTAATTATTACACAGAAATCTTTCCTTGTTTCTGGTCATTTCTTCCATGTGGCCTCCTGTGCTTCTTTTATGGCTGCATTATCTAAACTTAATCTCTAAGAGTGCCATTGGGATTTTTTAAGTTGCTTTTTAATTGCCTTTCTCTCCACCTGCAAAATATTTTTTTCTGTTAATTTTGACTCTGTATTTCATGTCAGAGGCTTCCCCCCCCCAACCACAAAATATCTTTCAACCTTTTGCAAGGATACTTGACGATGAGATGCCAGGAGCCAAATGGAAAGTTCTACGTGCCTGGGTGGGGGAGCTGGCTGCGGAGCTTTGCTCATAGAGAACAGATCTTAAGCTGTACTTTTTCTGTTGGAAAAAGTCTTCTGACACCGTGGACTTTGTCCAGAAGAGAGTTCTCTGATCTCCTGCCTGGGGAGGTGGACAGATGGCTGGGATCCTGTGAATCCTTGCCACCTCTCTCCTGGTCAGAGCTTCCTGTATCTACAGCACCTCCCCCCCCACCACTCCACTGGGAGTGAAGGGTCAGGATGCAGTGGTCTGGCTGCACACGCTGGCCCTGTATCCCTGGTTTCCATGACGACTCCTTCACACCCTACCTGTGTCCCCACGAGTTCCCAGGCATCTCATCGGGGAACGCAGCCTTCCTTTCTAATTTCATCCTCATGGTTCCTGACCCTCTGCTAGGATTCTGGAAGGAAAGGAAGTGGATGTGCTTAAGCAGAAGAGCAAGTCTGAGCTCTCCCTGCGGGGCCTATGCGTAAAAACACCAGTCACTTCCAGTGGCAGACCCAGGATGGGCCACCGAGGCCACCATGATCCTTGGACATTTGTGGCACAGGTGCCACCCTGTGTTTTCCATTCTTGTTTTCGGTGTCTATTCTCCTCTTTGCCTGCCTGCCTACCTGCCTTTCTTTCTTTCTTTTTTTTCTCTTTCTTATTTTTCTTTATTTTTTTTTTTTTTTTGCCAGTCCTGGGCTTGAGCTCAGGGCCTGAGCACTGTCCTTGGACTTTCTCAAGGCTAGGGCTCTACCACTTGAGCCTCAGCACCACTTCCGACTTTTTTCTATGTATGTGGTACCGAGGAATCGAACCTGGGTCTTCATGCATGCTAGGCAAGCACTTTAACCACTAGGCCAAACTCCCGGCCCTCTTATTTTTCTTTCTTTTGTTGGTTATGGAGCTTGAACTTAGGGCTGAGCATTATCTCTGAGCTTTCTCACTCAAGGCTAGCACTCTACCACTTTGAACCACAGTGACACTTCCAGTTTTCTAGTGGTTCATTAGAGACAAAAGTCTCACAGATTTTTTTGTGTGGGGGGGTTGGCTTTGAACTGCAATCCTCAGATCTCAGCCTCCTGAGTAGCTAGGCTTATAGCCATTGGTGCCCAGCTATTTGTATTTTTTAAACCCTTTTCCCATCTACCTTCTACTTGTGTGTCCTTTGCTGCTGTTTGAAAATGACCTTGTTAAGCTGGTGCCTCACATCTTTAACACTAACTACTCAGGAGACTAAGATCTTTAGGATCAAGATTTTGAAGCCAGCCCTTCTGTGAGAGTCTTATGTCCAGTTAATTGCCAAAAGGCCCAGAAGTGGCTCTGTGTCTCAAGTAGTAGAGCACCAGCTTTGATCAAGAAAGCTCAGGGATAGATCTCTGAGTTCAGGTCCCATGACCAAAGCACCACTAACAATAATTTTGCATTTTCATCAAGTCTTGGCCAAATAACCTCTCTGCATGGAAACCTCTTCCTTCAGCTAGCTCCTCCTAGACCCAACCTGTTCTGCTGTCATCAGCCTCTAGCTTCTGGATCCTCTGTCTTCTGGGCCACCAGGATCTGACCAGAAGTGACACACAGAAGCTCCTCAGAGATACCAGATTTCTCTTGGGTCTAATAAAGCCTCTATGTGCCCCAGTGGACAGGGGCTCTGTGTTTTCTTTATTCTCTGACACTGGCCAGAGGAGAGCTGGGGTCTCAGAGACCCTCAGGTGGGAAGGTTCTGTTCACTGTCTATGTTTCTCCTCCCTGGACAGTGCCTTGCCATAACTTTTCTGCATCCTGACAACCCCCTGCCCCCACATCTCTCCAAACTCCTTTCTGGCAGGGGTAGCAGCAAGCAGCTCGGCTCATTCTTTTCACCCCAGTGGGTCTGGATTCACGTGACAGCTTCGAGGTTAGTTTGTAATGTAAATGCTTGACCTGAAATGTATGACAGCATTGAGTTTATCCAAAGGCCCAAACAATGACCAAACATTCCTCTTAGATAGGAGACAGATTTCTTTCCCTTGGCAATGATTTTCTGCTGTGATACATTGCAGGATGTTGTAAATCCGCTAGGCCTTATAATAACACCACACCCATCCAGTATGTGGTGATCGGTGGCCTCTTGGAAGGCTGTTATTATTTTTTTTAAATAGATATTGTTCTCTGTGGGTCTCAAATCTGTTTTTTTTTTAAACACATAGTCTTGTTTGTGCCTTTTTTAGAGTTTTATGAGTCAAGGCAACTTGGACCTGGCTAAGGCCAGGAGCAGGCTGGGTGGGTGAGAAGCATGGAGGAGGAGGGGCCTTGTCTATAGATAACCAGATTGAGCTGGACATCCGTGGTTTCACCTCAGGCAGGATGGAATCATCTAGAATCATCTCCCCATCTCCCCACCTGGATTACTCAGTGTCTTCCTCACAGCTCTGCCATAGTGCTGGCGTGCGAAGTCATCTGCTGTGTGTGCAGATGAACGTGATGAGACTGTGACCAGCCCAGGGTCACATCAGAACCCAGGAGCCCTGACTCGGAGCCTCTGATCCCTTCACTGCCCCCTCAGCTGCTTCCTGAGCCCCTTCCCAGAGCAATCAAGCAAAACAGGCCAGTTTCCTGCTAGATGGAGAGAATGGAAGAGGGGGGCTGAGTCAGCTGGAGTGTGAGATCTGTGGCACCCCTTCCCTTCCTCCCCCCCACCCCCCACCCCATGAGTCAGTTACCTCTCTGGGCTTGAGTTTTCCCAGAGTCAGATACGTCCTCCCCCATCTCTTAGAGTATCGTACCCTGGAGGACTTATAAAGCCAACTCATTTTTGCATATCACAAAGCTCACCTAGTTTGAGAGCACAAGTTGATTTTTTAGGAATACTTTCTGCAGCTGCTATTACAATTCCACAGCATCAAAACCATCCCTCATGTCTTGTTAATCCCTGGTCTCAACCAGACCCTGCGCGGTAAGCGATTGTTTTTTCTCTGTCTATAATGTTGCCCCTTCTCGATGCTTTATTTTGATAGTTGGGCAATCTACATGGGATGTTGTGTCTGTGATCATTCCTCATTGCTCATTAATGGCCCAGAATGCCATGTAGTAAAGATAATCCATTCATTCATTCATTTTTTTTTCTGGCTCAATACTATTCTGTTGCGTAGAGATTGACCACCTGTTGGCTGTCTGTGAGTCAGTTGATGGGCTTAGTGCCCAGTGAATATTACTGAGACTATCACTCCCCATGTAGATGAGGATATGCTGTTTGCGTTTCTCCCAGGAGCCTACCCAGAAACAGAAACCCTGATTCATGGGAGAACTGTGTTTACATTATATATATATATTATATTTAATATATACTCCAGCTCAAGACTAGCACTGTAACACTTTGAGCACAGTACCATGTCCTGTTTTCTGATGGTTCGTTGCAGATAATGCCCAAGATAGCTTTGAACCGTGATCTCCAGATTCAGCCTCCTGAGTAGCTAGGGTTACATGTGTGATCCACCAGCGCCTGGCTGTTATTATATTTTTAAAGGAAATATCCAAACTGTATTCCCCAAAATGGCCATGTCCCCTGGGGAGCCATTTCTGGGACCTGGCTGGCTCCTAGAAATCTGGAATGGGGTCTAGAAATCTCCATGGTGACAAGCCACCCCCCGGGGGGGATAGAGGCGGTTAGTGGATGGAGTTTGTATGTGAGGACCTTGGAACCCTTCCTGGGATAATTGTCCCTCTTCATTTTCGCCTTTAAGGGCAAAACGCACATCCTCTACATCTTTTCTTGATGTCAGCTTGGGATCAGAGACATAGTTGCTCTGAGCCGGGCTCCAGGTGGTCGCTGCGCTCCTTGTTTAATTCTGTGTAGCGCCTGCTCTGCACTGCCGTCTGCACGCACAGACTGGGCTCTCTCTGTCTCTGGCTTCGTAGACATAAAAATTTATCACAGGTTTTTATGCGCTGTCATGTTGTAAAAGTGCTGTCAAACCAAGGGTCGGGTTTTCAGTGCATCTGGAAGCTTCCTGCTCCATGAGGCTGTCTCCCTGGAGCTGCTCTGGAGCGGGTTCTCTGAGGGTGCTTCAGACCCCAGAATCCTTTTTCTGCAAAATTGATAGAGTGCCAGTGACATCATGGAGTAGGTAGGGGTGATTCGAGGGAAATATCACTAGGAATGGAGCCTAGCTGGCACTACTTCCTCTGGCTGGGCTGTTCCCTGTCAGGCACACAGTTGGCACTTCATGTTTTTTCAAGAGCGTTCTCACTCAAGGCTGGCACTCTACCACCTGAGCCACAGCTCCACTTTCATCTTTTCTGTGTGGTAAATCAGAGATAAGAGTCTCATGGACTTTTCTGCCTGAGCTGGCTTCGAACTGTGATCCTTCGATCTCAGCTTCCTGAGTAGCTAGGATGGCAGGCGTGAGCCACTGGTTCCCAGCTAGACTCCTAATTCTATTCCACAGGTCTATATAATCCAGCCCTTTGATAATACTGCAATTTCTTCACTGCTAGTACCTAAGTAAAGTTGAACTTTGGAAATCTGAGTGATCCAACTTCATTCTTCCAGGATCAACCAGCCACCCTACAGCTTTAGTATCCAGGCAAGGCACAGGGTTGTTTGCTCTGGGCCCAGGATTTCAACCACATGGAGGATCAGAGCTACCACTGTGATTCCACCGTTGTTTGTTTTTACTCTGATGAGGCTTTATTCGTTCCCACCCCTTCCCCAGGTAGCTCTCCCCAGTCTGGAGTTTTATTCTTTTCTCTCCAGTGCTGGGGCCAGCCTGTGCTGGTCTTCATGGACGGCTGAAGAGGCAGGACCGTGTGGCTGGATCCCCATTCCAAGTCTAGTCAGCATGAACATGAGGGGGACGAGAGACCAGCGCGGCTGCATCTCTTTCCACCCTCCCCCGCCCTTGAGGGTCTATGCTGCCCCAGGCCTGTCCCGCCTGATGGGGGACACAATTGAAGTTGTCATTTGGCCCGTCACTGTTCTGGTCCCTTTCCATCAAGGCAGATTCAATTCCAGCTCCCTCTGTGACCTTTGAGCATATTTCCAAAATGCTTCTGTGACCTCAGCCCTATCAGGGAGTTTGCTGGCTTCTCCATTTTCACTGGCAGTGAATGAGCAGAACATGACAAGGTTCTGAAGCCGCCTCAGGTGGATAGGCTTTTCTGTGCTGGAATTCACTGGCTAGCCCAGCACGCTCTTCCTTTTGCCCATTCTATGGCTTTCCAGGCCCCTGCTCTTATCCCTCACTTGACCTCTGACCTGGAGAGAAACACCGGTACTGTTCCTAGCCTCTGCACCTGCTCGAGAGTCTGTGATCTGAGTCTCCCATGCTTTGTGGCATGGAGATAGAACCAGAAACTCTGAGGAGACGAGTTCACAGGGGGCAGGAGAGGAAGACTGTTTATGGAACTGTTCTAAATGTTTTTACCATATTTTGAGGCTTGCAAGCGTGGGTCATTGTGTAGTGTTTATTTGCAAAATACTCGGTTGCTTGGTGGAGTCAGCTGAGGGCTGTGCATGCTGAGTATTTTTTGAATATTTGTTCTGTGCAGGATGTGGCAGGGGGAGCCTCTGGGGCAATGGCTCCTTGTGTTTCTGGGCGCTTCCACTCTGAGGGGGAGGGCTTGCAGCCAAAGAGGACAAGGCCTCCCCCACCCCCACCCCGCCACAATCCTCAGGAGGATTTGGTGGCTGTGGATATAAGCATCAGGACCTTCAGAAAACCCTTGGTGGGAGAATGCCAGCAGTTTGTGAAAGCCCTCCTTGAAAGGAAGTGTGAAGCATCCTGATTTTTTTTTCTTTTTCTTTTCTCTCTTCAGTTAGGTTTTACCACAGGGGAATAAGAGGGGCCCTGGGATTTTTGTATGCGGACCTAAGACTCTGCATTGTTGTCCTGGGGTTTCTGGGCTGAATCCACAGAAGTTTCTCTGCACTTGCCTTCTTGCAAACACAGGAATGCAGAGTCTAGGCCTTGACCCTTCTCGTGTCTTGACGCACCCCTCCTACGATTTTCCATGAAGTTAGGAAGATGAGAATTAAAATGGACAGTGAGCAGGTAGGCCTGGCTCAGGCCTAGCTACTCAGGAGGCTGGGATCTGAGACTGCAGTTCAGAGCCAGCCTCGGTAGGAAAGACTGTCATGATGCTTTTCTCCAGTGAACCAGTGAAAAGTTGAAATGGAACTGTGGCTCAGGTTGTAGAGCACCAGCCTTGAACGAAATGTTGCTAAGGAACAGTGCCCAATCCGTGAGTTCAAGTCCCAGTATTGGCACAAAATAGCAACAACAAAAAAACTATGCTAAAAAATTCTTGGGGGTTTGACATGTTCTTTTTTATGTGCTTTGACTGGTTTAAATTCTGTATATGATTTCTGGCATGAGAGCAGCTTACAAGAACTCGATTAAGTTTCAGATGAAGAAAAGCAAAATGTTAAAAGCAAAATAATAAGCTAAATGTGCTGGCAAATTCCTACAGAACATCAAAGTGCCTTTGATAAATATTGCCCTGACTCCAGCTCCTGAAATCACAGAGACGCATCTCTTTGTACTCAGATTCTTCTCCATCACCCAGAGATATGTGTTTTGTGACTTTTTAGGGCCCCAAAGTTGCTAAAGGGGAGGGAAAACATGGATAGAGCTTGAAATAGTCTGGGCTTTTGATGCAGGACAAAGATTATTTTCTCCTAAGTACCTATAATTTATTCAAGATTAGAGTGAGAGGTGTTGTTTGTTTATAAGGAGAAATAAAGACCTAAATGCCAGAAAAGAAAAGAAAAAATAATCAAGCTGGGTATTGGCAGTGCATATCTGTAATTCTGGCTACTTAGGAGACTGAGATCTGAGGATTGTGACATGAAGCCAGCCCAGACGAGTAAATCCATGAACCAGCAAGCAGCTAGACGTGGAGCTGTGGCTCAAGTGGGAACGCACCAACCTTGAGGGTAAAAAAGCTAGGGAACAGCACCCAGGCCCTGAGTTCAGATCCCAGCAGTGGGGTACACATACACACACACAGTCACACAGTCTCCAAAACCAATGCAGGTAAAAGGCATGTTTGCCCATCTCACTATGCGATACTGGAGGCCAGTTGGGCTGTGAAAGCTCATTGACCATCCCCAGGTTATGAACCACGTTGTTGTCAAGTATATCAATATTCTTCCTAAAATGGATCCAGATGCCATTCAGATCCATATTTCCAATAAAAAGATAATTCCCCCCTCCACGGCAGAGGGGCTGTAATGACGTCACCGCACACGTGACGCTCCTTGAACATCTCTCTCTTCCATACCTCACCCCGATCTTCTCCTCTGACCTTGCTCCCTGTCCATGCTGCTGTTGTGGGATAAGGCACCCCGTGTCTCAAGAGCTCACAGGAGAAAGGCAGCCACGTGGTCAGTCACCAGCTGACGTGTTCATCTTTTTGACTAAATTCCAGCCCATGTCAGTCCCAGCAGAGGAACAATCCCAGCAGAATGTCCCCAGAGGACGTTCTCCCATCTTCCAGGAACCCCTGCCGTGTTCTGTTGAGATAAACCCCTGGATTTTGATGTGGCTCAGGTGGCTTTTCAAAACCTCCCCCTCCCACAGAGGATATTTCCAGGCTGGAAAGAGGGGCTCCCCCACCCCAGGGGGAGGGAGGAAGACAGGCTGTCGGTTCCACCCCCACCCACTCTTCTGCTTTCTCCCCATGTTGAAAGACGTTCTGCCACGTCCAAGCTGATGTTCTGCATTTGCTCATGGGAGCCAGGAATCCGAAACCACCCAGAGAGGGCAGCTCATGTCTGCTGTCCCAGCCAGGCTGAGATCTGAGGATCACAGTTTGAAGCCAGCTCACGGAGGAAAGCCCATGAGACACTGGGTGGGGTGGGAGCTTGGAGTTTATGTGCCAGCAGCCAGTCCTCAACAAGTCTTCCTCAGGAATAAGCAGTAGTTAAGGATCCTGAGTCCCTCCCTGCTCCCGAAAGTGTGGAATATTTTTGCAAGTTGCTTTGCTCTTAGAATGATTACATTCGAATCCAGCAATAGGTGTGCTATGCCCCAGCCGCCCTTGTATTGAAAGGAGAGTCAATGTCTCGCTCACCTCACATGGCGTTTATTACATTAAAGCCTCTTTACAGCATGCAATTTGGTGGGATGGTTTTTTCCCCCTCCATATAGTTATATGATTGTGCAACTACCACCACAACCTAATTCCAGAATATCACCATTCGCCCCCCACCCCCACACACACCCATGGAGAAACCTGTTCCCCAACCCTCTTATCCACTTTCCCTGGTGAATTTTCCTATTCTGGAAGTGTCCTATAATGGCATAATACGCGGTCATCTCCACTAGCCCATTCACTTTCCCTTGTTTCGTGTATCAGTTCCTAGGTTGTTTTGACTGCCAAATAATATTCCATCTTAGAGAGGGACAGAGGCCTCCTGTGTGGTTTCTGGCTGTTTGGCTTGTTCTGTTTATTTTATTTTAAGCAAGGGTGCGGTGTAGACATTCCCATACAGATTTCTGTGTGTTTTCAGTTTTCCTGAGTAAATACTGGAAGTGGATTACTGACTCGTGGTAACTATCTCTAGCCTATTCAGAGAGGGGGGGGATCCTCCAGGACAGACATATTACTTTGCATTTCCAGCAGCTCTGTATAAGGGCTCTCATCTCTCCTCATCCTTGGCAACATTTTTTGTTATGCTCTATCCCAATAAGGAATAAATGTCTCCTTGTGTTCGACTTCATTTTACTTTCTTGTCTAACGGTGGAAGAGCATCATGGGCTTTCTGACCTCTGGTATGTCTCCTTGGGGAAAATACTCACCCTAATCCTCGGCCCATTTAATCACTGGGTTGTTTGTCTTTCTTAGTCAGCTGCAATCATTCTTTATACCTTGTGGTGACTTATCAGAGAGACCCTTTGCAAGTATTGGCTCCATTCTGGGGCTCTTTTTGCTTTCATGGTGATGTCCTTCAAAACCCCCAACTTTTGAATGTTAATGGATTTCTATTTATCTACATGCCCTTTTCACCTCTTTGTGTCTGATGTCTTAATTAAGGGCCTTTGGTCCCCAGGTTCCGGTAAGTTCACACCTGCCATCCGAACTACTCAGGGAGCTGAGATCTGAGGCTCTCAGTTCAAAGCCAAGCCAAGCAGGAAAGTTTGTGAGACTCTTGCCTCCAACCCACAGGGGAAAAAAAAAAGCCAGGAGCAGAGGTGTGTGGCTCAAGTGGTAGAGCACCAGCCTTGAGTGAAAAAGCCAAGTGGGAGCTCAGACCCTTGAGTTCCAGCCCTGGTATCTGCACCAACCCACCATTGCATAACCTAGGACCTGAAGACTCTGACTCATTTCCTTGTAAGATTTTTAGAGTTATAGCTTTTACACCTTCTGAGTCTTTGATCCGTCTCGAATCAATATTTGCCAAGGGTGCGAGGAAGTATTCAGACTTCAGTCCATTGCATGTAGGCGCCCAGGTCCCAGGATTGTTTGTTAGTGGGAGGGGCATCTTCAGATGGACTTCTTTTGGCACCACTGGGAGCTGTGTGCATGGGTTTGTTTCTGAAGGAGCTGGAATCCATGACAGGAGGCTGTGGTCAACACTGAGAACACCCCAGGGCCTGCCTTCCCTGCCCAAGCTCTCTAGCCCTGTGCTCCCAAGTGCCAGTCCAACATTGACGGCTCACCACATGGAAACTTTGTGCTGCACAAATCTACCCTCTATTCACCCCTAGAAATTTTCAGGAAGATTGTACCTGGTACAGATGCCACCCGGCCTCTTACCCCCTACTTGTTTCTACTCTGAACACATTGTCTGCCTCTCCTTCTTTCCTTCTGTCCTTCCTTCCTTCTTTCCTTCCTTCCTTCCTTCCCCCCCTCTCTCTTTCTTTTCTTTTTGTGCCAGTCCTGGAGCTTGAACTCAGGGCCTGGGTGCTATCCCTGAGCTTCTGTTTGCTCAAGGCTCTATCACTTGAGCCACAGCTCCACTTCTGGCTTTAAAAAAAAAATAGTAATTAAAAAGAGTCTCATGGACTTTCCTGCTCTGCTGGCTTTGAATCATGATCCTCAGATCCCAGCCTCTTGAGTATCTAGGATTACAGGCATAAGCCACTGGCGCCTGGCTTTGCCTGCTTCATTATCTATTTAGCATAATTTCATTTTAGGAAACCAACATAAATTTAACAAGTCACTTGGACCGTGGGACTGGGAGAGAAAGTAGTCATCAACTAAGTCTTGAAATCTGCCTGGAACATTGTGTAACTGCCTTCGCCACAGTGTCCCATGATTCCTGTTATTACATCAGCTCGAATTTAATTCTGTGTTAAAGCAGCAGAGACCCCAAAGAAGGCAAATTAAACAGGAGAGGAGGAGGAGGAGGGCACTTTTCCTCAGAGAAGTTAAATGTGACACTAGAATGGTGACTGCCCAACCTTGGAATTTAGTTCTCAGCAGGTGGTCAGAGCGCAAGGCATATCAACACTATTGCAGGACAAGGTGACAGAGAAGGGGCGAGGAGGAGGCAGATACCCACAGGACTGGTGGCACAGGGGAGACCTCCATTGAATCCCCCCATCACAGAACTGTGGGGTGGGGGTGGGGGTCGCCTATAGACTTTTGTGGGAGGTTTCTGACTTATTATGGTGCTGAGGACTTGAACCCAGGCCTCGTGCATGCTAAGCAAGTGCTTGACCACTAAGCTGTGTGTGTGTGTGTGTGTGTGTGTGTGTATGTGTGTGTATGTGGGTGTGTATGTGTGGGTGTGGATGTGTATGTGTGTATGTGTGTGTGTGTGGATGTGTGTGTGTGTGTGTGTGTGTATATGTGTGCACTGTATTTTTGAGATAACATCTTGTTCACTTGGCCCAGGACAGCCTTGAACTCACTCTCTTCTCATTATCTTTCTGCCTCTGACCTGAGTAGCTGGTATGACCCACTATGCTTGGCTTCCTGGCGTGGGGTTGGGGGCTAATTGAGAACGTCTAGGGGTGATAAACCATGCTAGTGTCCATATTGTACTGGCTGGGATTCAGGCAAATCACAGCTTCACCTGATTGCAGCAGATGTGAGGAAGTGCAGTCTAAATACTTATCCCCAAGTGGAAGTAGATCCGGGAGCCAGTGGCTCACGCCAGTAATCTCAAACTACTCAAGAGGCTGAGATCTGAGGATTACAGTTTGAAGCCAGCCTGGGCAGGAAAGTTCATGAAACGCTTTATCAAAAAGCTAGAAGTGGAGATGTGACTCATGCGGTAGAGCGCTAGATTTGAAAGAAGAAAAAAATAAATAAAACAAAAAAAAACTAAGGGACAGCGTCCAGGCCCCTGACTTCAAACCCAAGTGCTGACACAAAATTTTAAAAAGTGGATATTTTCCCCTCCCTGACACATTTTAAGATCATATTCAAGGACAGATTAGAATACATAAGTTGTTAAAGAATTAAAAGCAGTCATCAATGCAAGAACATGGGCGTAAACGTAACATTGTAAGTGCATCCCTGGGCTACTCCAACATCAGAAGGTAATTCTTTTTTAGTTATATGATTTAACTGGAAAAAAACAGCTGAAACAGGCCGGGAGTTTGGCCTAGTGGTTAAAGTGCTTGCCTAGCATGCATGAAGACCCGGGTTCGATTCCTCGGTACCACATACGTAGAAAAAAGCCGGAAGTGGTGCTGAGGCTCAAGTGGTAGAGCTCTAGCCTTGAGAAAGTCCAAGGACAGTGCTCAGGCCCTGAGCTCAAGCCCAGGACTGGCAAAAAAAAAAAAAAAAAAAGCTGAAACAACTAAAGACCTGTTAAAAATAACAAACAGGCTAATGTGAACACAATTTAAAAGAATCTTAAATTCCTACACACAATTTAATAGAGGCAATTTTTTTTTCACTTTCATACAATCCCCAAAATCCAGGAAAGTAAATAAAAGCCAGAGTCAACAGTTGCAAATATTCATAACAAAAGAGCACTAAAACTAAAAAGAATAGAATGATAACTCACATTATTATTATTTTTTCACTGAGTCAAATGAAGTTGAACCGAGCTTGGAGACCATTCAAATTCACTTAAATAATGAACGGTTTCTGACAAAACCCCTTGGCTTGCACATAGCATGGAATTTAGCCTGCAAGAGGTTGATGAGAGAAGAGAAGCCCCTCTCATTCTGGTTTGTTGGTCCTGACTCCTCTGCTAGGAAAGATGGCTCCATGGGGAAAGGAGACTCCAGAGGCTGAGTTTGGAAGGCCAAGACTTCAGATGGCCATTTGAGGACTCAGATTGGCTAGAGCCTATGTAGGTATCAGAACCATCTAGAAAGAAAGGAGCAGAAAGAGTAGGGAAATTTAGTTCACGGAACAGACCTGAACACCTTTACTGTTTTGTTGTTGCTGTTGTTTGGTACTGGTTCTAAGGCTTTAACTCAGGGCCTAGGCCTGAGCCTTTCCATTTAAGGCTAGCATTCTGCCGCTTGAGCCACTGCTCCACTTCTGGCTTTTTGGTGGCTCATTGGAGATCAGAGTTTCATGAAACTTCCTGCCCAGGCTAGCTTTGAACCACGATCCTCAGATCTCAGCCTCCTGAGATTGTAGGCATTGAGGCCAACTTACTAGTCTTGAAAAATCTTTGCGATTTCTTCCTGGCTAAAATTGTGTGTTTCCACGTGTTAGAATTCCTAGTCGAATTTTCAACTCACAAGGATATGCTGTGTGAATTCTTGCATTATGAATTACCACAAATGCCAGCCTCAGTGATGCAATAAACATCGCAAATATGCACAATGCTGAATGTACAACAGGTGTGTAGTAAATACAATGGTATATTGATTTTTTTTATTTTATAAATCCTGCTTTCTCATTCTGTTTCTTCACCCACTCTCTATACCATATGTCTTCTAATATATACAAATAATGAGCTCTCAGTTTACATATTTAGTGAAAAATAAGTGTACTAGGAACTGTGGGATCTGAGATACCTGCTACCAACGGTGCCTTAGAATGCAGAAATTAATTCCATGCCCTGAATTAATTAAGCTCATTTCTGAGCAGACACACCTGTGCTCTGGTCACCTTTGCCAGGTAAGGAAGGAGACACTTTCTGCCTTGTGATTGGCTATGGGTCCTTTTTTTTGGGGGGGGCCTCTGATCCAGGTTCTTGGGCTGGCTGCCCTGAATCTGTGAGACCTCCTCTTGTTAATCAACTGTGCTCTCATGTGTCTTCTGCTTTTTAGAGAATCTCTATTTTCTTCTTGTGGTATTCAAGTTTGAACTCAGAGCCTAACCTTTGCTACCCAGGCAGGCAACTCTACCACTGAGACACACCTCCAGACCCTGCTTTTCACTGTCTATTTTTTTTGAGATAAGGCCTGTCTCTACCTGCACCTGGACTGTGGTCTGCCAACTAGGTGGCATGACAAGTGACCGATCTTGTTTCTCACCCTTGAGGTGGAGTCTGGTAGACTTTTCTGACCCAGAGCTTCAATCCTGCCACCCTCAGCCTCTCATGCATGCAGTGCACTGCTGCGTCCAGCTAATGAGTGGAAATGGGGTCTTCTCTTTCCAGGCTGGCGTCTTAGATGGCTCCACACCCCCCTCCCCCGACCCAATCTTAGCCTCCAAGGTAGCTAGGATTATAGGCGTGAGTCACTGGCGCCTGGCCTGTTTTATTTGTCACGCATCCTCAATCATGCAATAAAACCCTCTGTGGAGAGCCTTTCTCCCAATCACTTCTACTCTGTCCACTGTTCAGTACCTGTTTCCCAGGCTGCATTTCACAGTAGGTGCCAGGTCAGGCTCTGGAGATGATTTGATTATGCTCTACCCTCACTCTGTTGTTTGGGTCATTTTCTTAAGACCCTAAACCTGAGAGAGAGGGAGGGAGGGAGAGTAAGAGGAGGGGAAGAAGCCACTTTCCATGGCTTATTAAATATTATGTGGACCCACACAATCGTCTCTGCTACCTAGAGTTCAAGGTTCAGGAAAATATGAGCAGAATGAGATAACACTTTCCATGTTATGATTTATAAAATAACGTGAGGTACCGGTGGTATTGTCATCCTAGCAACTCAGGAGGCTGAAATCTGAGGATTACAGTTCAAAGCCAGCCCCAGAGCAGAAAAGTCCATGAGACTCTTGGTCTCCAGCCAACCCCCCAACACCTGGAAGTAGAACTGTGGCTAAGCTGGTAGCGTGCTAGCCTTGAGTACAAAAGCTCAATGAATTTTCGAGGCTCTCCCTGAGTTCAAATCCCAATACTGGCCCCCTAGGAAATAATCATAAAATAGAAAGCATAATAAAATAGAAACATGTTCTGTGGATGAGGAGAGTGAAAGGAGGGCACACAAATGAAGGAAGGAGGCGTGAGCAAACAGTCAGTATCTTCAGTGTATAGCCTGTAAAACTTGAACTACACACCTGGAGGGTAGGGCTAGGGAGGGAAAGACGGAGGAGGAGGATGGCAGGCGTGACATTAGACTTTCAGAATCGAAACACCATTGTACAAGTACTTTAATAAAAATAGATCCATCAGTTAATTAAAATAAAGTCCTGGCCTTTCACCGATCCCACTGGAGTCATTCGTCAGGTTCACGGGGCCCTAAAGTTTCATGGGCCAAGCAAGACAGACCAAGCTTCACAGTTAAGCTACTTCAACTTGAGGAACCTCAGTTTCCCCATCTGCCAAATGAGGAGACTCCCTCCACATCTCCAGCTCCGAGGCCCAGACTCTCTCCCTCATCCAAACCTAACGCAGAGCCTCCATGGGGCCCCTCTCTATGGGATCATGTGTTTGGTAGCACGCCCTGGCCCAAAGTAAAATTTAGATAAAAATCGGTTAGCAGCTAAAAATATTCCCAGCTTTCCTGACAGGTTGTATTTATCATCCAGGGAGGGGAAAATAAGCTGGAGCCGAGGGTGAGTCAAACAGTGGCTGGAGTCTCCCAGACTCTTGAAAGAAAGACCGTGGGAGGCCTCAGCCCAGAGAAAGTTCAAATTGGAAGGGAAAAAAGTGATCTGACCTCCAGATGACCTTCAAGGAGGTTTTTGTGGAGAAATCCCTGTCTCGGAGAAGCATCCTTTGCTGCTTCCTTAATGCAAACTTTTCTTAGAGGTTTCTTCAGCCAGCCCAAAGGCTGGGAGAGCGAGATGGGGTGTTTGGATTCTCCTGGTGGGCGCTATGCATGCAAATAATATGGCAACCCAGAGGTGGAATCCAGGTCTGCCTCATCCTTCTGGGCTGTGGACATCATTGTGCTGACCTTGTGTTAGGCAGAGGTCGTGAGCTCCCCCTTTCCCCACTTTAGCAAATACAGAGAGAGGGCCCACATGCTGTGTGGCCCTGAGTTCCCAGAGCCTAGGGTCCAGTGTCCCCTCACTCAGATTTCCACGGGGGCTCCCCACACTCCAGCCTTCCCCTGGTGGAGGGACTCAGGGAGAAGGGCCACGGTGGCAGAGAGCAGAGGGACTTTGTGCACTCTGCCTGATGTGGCCAGATGGCCCTGGTGTCACCTCAGTGACCGTCCCCTCTGTGCCAGGCTGGCAGGGGCTGGGAGCCTGCATGTCAGGCCTGTGTTCCGGGGTGGGGTGGAGGGCTCAGCCAGCCTGAAACCCCCTTGTTCCCCTCCCGGAAGTTCAGAATGGCAGTTCCCAGCTGCTGTCTCTGCACATCTGGGGGACAAGAAGCCTGGCCTCTCCCTGGCCGGGAGCCTGGCCGTCCTGGCAGCTTCAGATTTGGACAGGAAAGACATGGATTGGGGTGGCTGCTGGCAGCTGGAGCAGTGCAAAAGGGCAGAGATGGCAGGGAGAATTCCAGGACGTGGGACGTTGCTGTTCTCACAAGACTTGGGTGGTGGGGGAACCAAGAGGTCGGGGCCTGTCATGGAAGACACTTGGACCTTCTCCCTGTGATCGTCCAGCCAGCACCTGCAGACACCCAAGCAGACAGCTTCCCTCCCTCCCTCTTTCCCTCCCTCCCTCTTCCCTCTTTTCCCCTCCTCCCTCCCCATCCTCAGATAATGTGATTATCCACTGTTCTGTCCTGCCAAGTATGTGGAACCCAGGCCACCTAGGACGTGGCCTCAGCCAGGTGTGGCGACAAGGGTTGAACTAATGAGAGCTCAGAAAAGGCCATTTTTAAAAAAGTATTCGTATCATCTTTAAGTAGTTGTCCAGAGGGGTTTTAACATCAGGTTACGAGCACAAGGCATCTTGATCCATGTGATGCCTCCATTGCTCTCCCCTGTCCTTCCCCACTCCCCCCCATCCCTTCCCCCTCCCCCCTGTCACCTGGGTGTGCTAAACACACCCTCCTCTCTCCATTCGTCTGCCCCCCACATGTGCACTGTAAGCTCGTTGTTCAAAGGCCTTACACATCAGAACCCCTCTCCCCTCATGCATACCACACTTTATTTAGTCAATATGCTTGTGTGTGTGCGCGCAGGCCCCGTGCATGTTCACATATATGTTTATAATGGAGATCTAGCTTCCATGTATGAGCGGGAGCATGCATCCTTTGTCTCTGAGCCTGAATTACTTCTAAAGTATAAAATTCCACTGTGTGTGTGTGTGTGTGTGTGTGTGTGTGTGTGTGTGTGTGTGTGTGTGTGCGAGAGAGAGAGAGAGAGAGAGAGAGAGAGAGAGAGAGAGAGAGAGAGAGGACACATTTGAGGGCCCCCTCGCCTGGTTCTATGGCTTGGCTATGGTGAACAGCAATGGTCGTGAACACACAAGTGTCTTTATGGAATCCTGACGTGTGACACTCTGGGTAGACCGGGAGTGGCATGGCTGGTGTGTAGGGAAGGTCTATGTGTAGGTTTTTGAGGAATCTCCAGACTGTCCTCTGTGGTGGCTCTGTGGGAGTGTGTTGGGGTCCCTTTGCCCCCCACATTCCCGCCAGCATCTGTTATGGTTTGCACTCCTTGTTTTTCTTTCTTTTTGGTCATGGGACTTGAACTCTGGACCTGGGTGTTGTTCCTGAACCCTTAGAGCCACAGCGCTGATTCCTGTTTTCTGGTGATTAATTGGAGGTAAGAGTCTTATGGACTTTCCTGCTGAGGCTGGCTTTGAGCTTCAATCCTCAGCCTCCTGAGTAGCTAGGATGACAGGTGTGAGCCACCACGCCCAGCTTCTGGTCTGCACTCTTGATGGCAGCCTGCCTTCCTGTGGTGAGGAGATGTCCAACGTAGTTACAATTTGCATTTTCTTTGTGGCCAGAGATGTGGGGCCATTGAATGAGGCTGTCTTAGCAGGGAACTGGCACTGCAGAGGACAGTGGGTACCATGTACCCAGGAAACAGCAGATTTAACAACTGGAGCTTAACACTCTACCACCTGAGCCACATCTCCACTTCCAGCTTTTTGTTGTTGTTGGCTAATTGAAGATTTGTCTAATCTCAGCCCCTTTGAGTAGCTGGGATTCCTGGATTCCTTTACTACATGAAAGGTCAGGGGTCAGAGGAGGCGAGGCTAAGGCTTTTCCAGGACTTCTATCCTGGGCTTATTTACAGGCCACCAAGAAGATTGGGAGCACTTACTGGTACAGCCACTTCCTTGGGCATTGTTGTTCCTTGTTCTCTCAGGCTCTACAGGGAGTGGGTACCAAACTGACCCCCCAGGATCCAGGGAAAATCCTCAAGGGCCAGATGACCCCGGCGTTGGAGGGGCCAAGTGTGAGGCTGGATGTCACCCAGTGTGCAGGGTCCAGCCAGCTAGGAGCCAGGCAGCTGCCCTCCCTCCAGCTTTCTGGACCAGCCCTGGACATCATCCAGAACTCTCAGCAGATGCAGGGGGAGAGAGAGAGAGAAAACCCCTTCCAGAGACCCTCTGTCCATCTGGAGCACAGCGAGGCACACACGCTTCTGCCCGCTTCTTTTTGAAAGAAAAAGAAAGCGGTTGCAGCCACAAGACAGATGGGAACAGATGGGCTGACTTCAGAGGAATTAATGGAGGAGCTGAGGTCGGGGCTGGTGAGCTCGTTCTTGGCAGGCGGCTCTTCTGGAGTGCAACTCATCTCTGAAATACAGAACAAGACAACACGAGATGCCCAGAGCCTGGCACACACTGGAGATTGGTCAACTCCTGCGTGTCTTCTCTTTGGGTTGACGGCTCTTTGCTTATCAGCAAGGATTTGGAGATGGTAATCCAAAGAAGGGAGGGAGCCTGTACCCTCCCTTCCACCACGGAAAAGAAATCCACAGCTTGTTGTGTTTTGTGGAATCTTCATCCTCTAGGACTCTCAGGGAATTTGACTTTTTTTTTTTTTTAAGAAAATAAAAGGCACAAAACCAGATCAGGCATGGTAGCACATGCTTGTAGTCCCAGAGACTTGGCAGGTAGAGATGAGCAGACCATGTTTCCAGGGATGAAGCTGGCATGAGATCCTATCTGAAATACATAGCACCAGCCGCCGGCTGGAGGCATGGCTCAAAAGGCAAAAACCTTTTTTCAGAGGAATCCTGACACTGATTTGAGATGCACAGGAAAAGGGTTGGGTGATTGATTGTTGATGCCTGTCACAGGAGCAGGCGAAGGCTGGGCGGGCACTACGAAGCCTGGCCTGCACTCTTGGTGAAAGGCAATGAGTGCAGGCCTCACATTTGAGGACGTGGCCGATCTGGCAGGCAGCTGAGAACCCAGCAGCTGTTTTATCTTCCCAGTTGTGTTTCTGGCTGCTGGTCATGGTTGTTATTGTTTTGTTGTTTTTTTAACAAGAGGTCAGAGATGGCGGGCTAGGCCACAGCTGCAGGGAGTTCCCTGTGGAATTCCCTCTCAGAGAGCAACCCCACCAAGGTAAAGCCCCAAGCAGATACTGCACCCGGTCTTCCATCAGAAATTGCCCCATGCTAGAGGACAACCCAGAGTGGGTTGTAGGGACCTGGTGGGGCAGACCCCTGAGCCTCTGCCCCATGGCCTGGCATGGAAAACAGAAGTCTCATCTGAAGAGAAGCTACCTGGTTCACAGTCTAAGCCTGTGATTCATTAGACAGCGATGGTGGTCACAGATACATGGAAGACCCTCCCTCCCCCTCCTTCCTTCCCCTCCCTCTCTCTGCCTTGTATCTCTTTCCTTCTCTCTCCCCTCTCTCTATTTCCCTCTCTCTGCCTACCTGTCTTCCTCTTTCCTTCCCATTCTCTTTCCCTCTCTCTCCCCATCCTCCCCCTTCACCTCCTTTCTCTCTTCTTCCTTCTCTCTATTCCTTTTCTTCCTCCCTCTTTCTTCCTCTCTTCTTCCCATTCTCTCTTCCTCTGTATCTCCCTCCCTCCTTGTTTCTCTCTCCCCCCTTCTCTCCTCTCCACTCTTCTCTCTTTCCCTCTCCTCTTTATCAGGCAGAGTGCCGCTAACTTTGGCCTAGGCTGGCCTCCATCAGCCATCCTCCTACTTCTGCCTCCCAAGTAGTTGGGATTTACAGGCATTCAGCAGCACATTACATGTAACAAGGTGTGCTTTCAAAGCCCACAATTCGTCACCTCTACTTCTCAGAGTATTTGTGTGTATGTGCATCAATACTGGGTCTAGAACTCAGGGCCAGGGCATTATCTCTGAGTCTCATGACAGGCCTGGGCCACTGGCTTCAGGGTCCTCAAAATACTTTTTGGATTCACATTACTTGCTTTATTTGGTAACTTGAGTACAGTGTCTGAAGCCCTGAGTGGACTTGCCTCTTGACAGAATGTCATAGGTGGGGGTCTCCGAGCACCCCACCCAAACAGGTCTAACCTGTCCACACAAGCCAGGCGTCCATACTCTGCTCAGAGAACAATGGACATGACTGACTAGAAGTGACGGGATTGGGGAGGGCAAAGTGTTTGCTGGTTTGTTGAGGATGTTTTTGCTTTAGGCCTGTGCTTATTTGCTAAGACCTCAGGACCAACAGGTGGAGAGGAGGGCAGGAGGGAGAAAGGCCCAGGAGCTGCCCTGGCTGTCCCCTCACTGCAGTTGAGGCTAAGTCACTCCCCAAGTTCCACCAGGACAGGAAGGTGGACGTGGCTATGGCTGCTGGGCCAGGCCAGGGCCGGGCCATGGGCAGAGGTCCCATATGGAGGCCAGGAACACCGACCCCCTGGGGAAGTGAGGATCCAGAAGCAAAGGAAAGGTGCCTGACTGTGGGGACAGAGCCCCAGCTCACAGGGCCCCAACTGGACCTGGACACATTGGCCTGGTGAGGCTTCCACAGAGGACCTCTCCCAGGCCATGCCCCCATCCAAAAGGTTTCACCTGCTCCCATCATCCCGACCCTTTGGACTAAAAGCACATTATTATCACTATTATCAGAAGTATTTGTCAGCACTGAGATTTGAACTCAGGGTCTCTCCCGGGCAGCTCCAGCCCCAGCCCTCTTTAGCTTTAGTTCTTTTTCACATGCATTTCCCAGGAGCCCAGGATTGCCTAGACTCGGGGCCTTACCTTCTCATTTGACTTTTTCACTCCTGGCTGGCGCTCTACCACTTGAGCCGCAGCCCCACTTCTGACTGTTGGTTTATTAGAGATAAGAGTCTCACCATGGACCTTGCTGAACTCAGCCTCCTGAGTAGCTAGGATGACAGGTGTGTGAGCCATCCACTCCTAGCAAGTGTTGGGCTTTCCTGTGCTTCTAGAGACTCCCATGACATTCCCTGAGGGTTCACTTGTGCAGTGGAGTGGAAGGGCCTGAAGATGAGTGGGCAATGGCTCCCTTCTGTGGCTCCTCCCTCCCTGCTCGCCTCCTTTCCTCCCTTGTTTATTTCTACTTAGGGGATTTTTAGGTATATATTTCCTTTCGAATAATGACCTTAATGCCCCATGTTCTTTTCTAAAATAGCACAAGTCCAATATAAAAAATTCAAGGAATCTAGTTGAAAGCCAAGAAGCAAATAAAAGTGACTCCAGGACCACCATCCACAGTTAACTTGTGGCCAGTAGGTGAAGGTCACTGTCACAGCATCTAGTAGAAGAAAGGGGGAGGGAGGGGAGGATGGGAGGAAGAGAGGGGAGGATGAAGGGAGGGAGGGATGGATGGAGATAGGGAGGCAGAGACTCAGAGAGAGGGAGAGGGAGAGGCTCTCTTTGATCTCCATAAAATTCCATTTTCCTTTTTGGAGTTTAAAAATAGCACAGCTGTTGGAATTTCAAACTCTGGGCAGGGGTGTGGATGGGTTGCCATGGGAACGCTTGGTGGACACACAAGATGGATAAAGAAGGAGCTCATAGCCTGATGATACCCCTTGCTCGTACCTCTCATCCCAGCTGAAATGGGAGGGTCGTGGTTCCAGGCCAGCCTGGGCAGAAAATTTCATGACACACCCTTCTTTTTTTCCTCCTATTTTTTTTTTTAAATTGTGCCAGTCCTGGGGCCTGAATTTAGGGTCTGGGAACCACTGTCTTTGAGCTTCTCCTTCCTTCCTCCTCCTCCTCCTCCTCCTCCTCCTCCTCCTCTTCCTCCTCCTCCTCCTCCTCCTCCTCCTCCTCCTCCTCCTCCTCTTCTTCTTCTTCTTCTTCTTCTTCTTCTTCTTCTTCTTCTTCTTCTTCTTCTTCTTCTTCTTCTTCTTTTGGTGGTTCATTAGAGATCAGAGTCTCACCAACTTCTCTTGCCTGAGCTGTCTTCAAATCATGATCCTCAGATTCCAGCCTCCTGAGTAGTTCAGAGGACAGGTATGAGCTTCCAGGCCAGGCTTCTTTCCAGCATCCCAACGCCCACTGTCCCTCAGACCACGCTTCTCAAACTCAGATGCGTGGTTTAAAGCATCAGGAAATGTAGTATTGCACGCTTGGGTCCAGAAGGCCTAGGTGGGCCTGGGCATCTGCATTCAGCTGATGTCTTCAGAGGCCTGGTGTTCACCAACCTGTGGCCACTGGTGTCGGGCAGGAGGTGGGGAGGGCAGGAAGGTTGCTTGCAGTCCGCAGGAGCCTGGGTTTCCACTCCATTAACTTTAACATCATGCAAATGGGTTTAAGGAAGTGCTGACAGGCCGTCAGTGTAAAAAACAAGAGTCACATGATGATTAAATCTCCATCTATATTTTTTATTCCAGCATTTATGGTGTTTCTCCTTGCCTAGCTCAGTGTGGTAGAGTTCTAGTCCTATAATTATATAAATTGCAAAGCACTCCCCCCCCAAAAAAGGTGAATTTTGATGCCAAAACTGAGTCAAGGACCATTAAGCATTATTTTAAGCTCAACTTGGTTTGGTCCTTGAGTCTGACTACAGGCACTCACTGAAAATATCCCAAAGTTCTGATCTCTAGCATGGGAGTGGTGAAGGAGGGAGAGGAAAAGGGGGGAGAGAGGGTTCAGTGTTCTGTCTGGATGGGGAATTCAGGAAGATGGGAGGAACAGAAGAAATAAAGGAGGAAAAGAGGAAGAAAGAAGGAAGACGGGAGGAGGGATCGACAAGGAGGAGGACAGGGGGAGGGAGTAATGGAGGTAGGGCCTTGGGTTTGAACCCTTGAGGACACAGCTTTGCCTCCCCTCCCAAGGTGCTGACAAGTCCCTGCAGCCACGGGCTGCCTCCTGACACAGCAACCACCCAAAGCCAGAGCCCGGGGGCATGGCTCAAGCAGTAGAGCACCTGCCTGGCAAGTACAGAGCTCTTAGTTCAAATCCTAGCCTGGCTACCCAAACACCAACAAAAGAGCACCGTTGCAGTGTTCTTTCTCATCACAGAAGTGAGTGCTCGGATTAAGGGTGTGTACTTAAAGCTGGGCATCTGATTCTGAGCCACACGGCTTATTACCAATATCAACGTCTCTGGAACTGAGACGATCTCGGGGTTGACGGCTCCCACAGAATGTCCCACATGCCTGTTCACATTGGAGGAGGGTGGCCTGGATGCCACCATCTCTACATGAAGGCCCAAATACAGCCTTGCCTCCTGCTCAGCAGCCCACCCCACCCCCCCACCAACCAGGCAGAGGGCCCCTGAGCCATCGTGCATGCAATTTGTTCCCTTCTCGTGTGAAACACTTCCACGAACGTCCCCGTGGAGAATTTCATTATGGCCCAGCTGTAATTTCATTACAGCTCTGGCTGGAACTCTTTCCTGAGTGCAGTGGGGCTTGCTATGGGGGTATCTTGTGCTGTAATTGTCCATTGCTCTCTCTGAGCTTGGGGATTTGGCAGGACTTGGGGTTGGAGGTATGGCTCAAGTGGTAGAGCGCCAGCCAATGAGGAAAGATATCAAATACCATCTTCAAGTCCCTGTTTCGGACCCAAAACAACAGCAACAAAAATGCAGGATTTAGATATCACATAGGACTTTAATAAGCAAAGCTTTGAAATGACTTCAGCCATACCATAAATCTTCTCCAAGTCACAGGTCACCGGGAGTCTCAGTGGTCCCATCTGCTGGGATTTGAACTGAGGGCCTGGGCGTTGTCCTTTAACTTGAACTTTTTTTTTGTTCAAGACTAGCACTCTAACACTTGTGCCTCAGCTGTACTTCCAGCTTTTTGGTGGTTTATCAGAGCTAAGAGTTTCATAGACTTTCCTTCCCTGAGCTGGCTTGGAATCACAGTCCCGGGATCTCAACCTCCCCAGTAGCTAGGATGAAAGACGTGAGCCACCAGCACCCAGCTGCCCTTTCTGTTTTGAACTATGTACATCTTATGACACAAAGCAAACCCAAGAAAATAGAACCAATAAACCACTGACACCAGAACTTCAGAATGGGGTAGAGTAAGTTCCACGGGTCACCTTCATTTAGAACACAAGGTTGCTGAACGCTTATTTTATTCCTTTTGCCATTTTCCCTGAGATACACACATTCTCTCTCAGAAAGCTGATGAAATGTGGATATGTGCATGTGGATTGTGTGTTTGTGTCTGTGTACATGTGTGTGCTAGTGGTCTTTGGGTAAAAAAAGGAACCTAAAAAATTGGGGAGAAGAGCCAGGAATTTGGCCTAGCAGTAGAGTGTTTGCCTAGCATGCACGAAGCCCTGGATTCGATTCCTTGGTTACCACATACATAGAAAAAAAACAGAAATGGCGCTGTGACTTGTGCTAGAGCTCAAGGACAGTGCTCAGGCCCTAAGTTCAAGCCCCAGGACTGGTCCAAAAAAAAAAAAAAAGGAAAAATGAACACCCTGTGTTTATAGAGTAGAATGAGTAAGAGTAGAAAGGAATAGAACAGAATGAAATAGAATAAACAGGAGTAGGATGGATGGACTAGAACAGAAGAAAATGGAATCATCTGGGCAGTAGGAGGAGATATTACGGAATACTTGTCCTTAGAAAAATGAAGTAGAATCAAAGCTCACAAACACAACACGGACCTGTGTCCCCGGTTTTACTGAAGTCATTGGTTACTGAAGGACCCGTGTGTGGCCGTGGAGGTGTGGTGGTGTGTGCAGGGAATCCGGCTATCAGGGAGGGTCGGCAGGCTCAGACTTATAAAATGTGATGGTCCAGAAAAGAGCGACTGCAACCATGCCTCTCTTCTTCTTCCTCGGAGAATAAACGTTCCCAAATCTCTTCATCTCTTCCCGAAGCTGGGTGCTGTTTTGTCTTAGAAAGCACAGCCTCTCGGGTCACAGCTTCCCAGATCATCAAAGATGATAGGATGTTTCCAAAAGGTCAGCTCAGCTCCTCAACCTGGATCCTGGCCTCAGGCAAGAGAAGAGATCGGGTAGGAGGCTAAAGTGATAGGCGAGGTTATCGGGAGAGCCCAGAAAAGAGCTTACAGGGCATCTTTGGGGTGTAGTCAGGAGCATTAGGAAGAATTGGGGGCAGGGGGTGGACAAAGATGTACAGAATTTAGGAGTCCCGGTCACAAGTGTGTTTCTATGGTCATCACTCCACATCTGGTTCTTGGGTTCTGGAGAAGTTGCTCTTTGAGGGGATCTCCCCAGCTCCCAAGAGACGACTTCAGCTTGGTGATGAGGGGTCGTTGCCCCCTGTGAGGGGAGAACCATCCTGTAAGGCTCTGCAGTTCCTTGTTGGAGGCCTTTGTTATAAAGCTGTTGCCCGCTGGACCTGTCTTTCCAGGAACCCAAGGTGATGGCAAAATAATGGTGGAGAGAATAGCTTAGAACCCTGACAGATGATCAGGAGCAAGGTTGTACTTTTGGTCGTGCCACTTTTGACCGGCTCTCTCCCTTGCTGGGGAGCTGAATCGTGGGCTGCCCTGTAACCCTAAACTACCCAGGAGGCTGAGATCTGAGGATCTGGCTTTAAACAGAGGCAGAAAAGTCCCCGAGACTTATCTCTAACGAACCACCAGAAAACCGGAAATGTCACGATGGCTCAAGGTGGTAGAGTGCTAGCCTTAAGCAAAAGAGCTCAGAGATAGTGCCTAGGCCCTGGGTTCAAGCACCATGACAGGGGAAAAAGAAATCAGAGACGAAGGAGGCAATTATTGAACAGTTTGCCAAATAAGAGAATCCAAACCGTGAAGGGCTCAGGTCATACCCCTACCCCTAGCCAGACTGCCTTCAGGTCCAGGGACAGGCTTGGGGACCTGCCTCAGGCCCCCACATTGGGAAGAAATAGGCAAGGTGGGTAAGCGAGGAAAGGAACAGAAAGGTCTTTCCGTAAACTGCTGCTGCGTGTATCTGTTTGATGTCAACTTACAGGAAAAGAAAGTTAACGTTCTCTGTCTTTAATGCAGACATTTGGATATTCGGCAAATGCAGATATGACCTATGGGCAGGTGGCTGCCACCTCCTGACCCCACCCCTCTAGAGCAGAGGCCAGAGAGGCCCCGCAAAGAGTGAGTCAGGAACTCTTGCAAAAAGACAACTTAGTATGAGATGCCCAGGCCTTACACTCAGAGCTGGTGCTGTTCTGTCTCCTTGTTGGAGCTGTGTGGTCACAATCACTTGGGGTTTTGTTTTCTGGGATTTTTTTTAAAAAAAAAAAAATAATGTATTGTCCATTCCCTGAGGCCCTGGGCAAAACTTTTGCCAAGTGGTTTCAATAGAGAAAAGCTAGGCTCTGCATAACTCATTTGCATAATGAAAACAACAACAACAACAATGACAGCTGGACAGGGGCTGTGGAAAAGGATTTTTATGACAGTCAGTGTTGTCTGGGTGATCTCGCGTGTTAGAGAAACATCCTCACATCCGCCCTGGATGCCATGGCGTGCTGGTTGTCTGGCTCTGAACCAAATGGTAGAAAAGCATCCATTGTGATTAGTTAAGGAAAGCACAGCCTGAGGTTAAAGAGATAATAGTTGTGCATATGTGTATAAAGACAGACAGACAGATGATAGAGACAGACAGACATCTATATATACACCTGTATATGTCTAGGTCTTCATCTATATCTGTCTGTCATCTATCTAGTTTGTTTTTCTTTCCCCATTTTCTTCCTAATGATTATAAACCAAAGAACTCAAAACTCATTCAAATCCACCTCAAGGAGATGGAGGTTGACTCTTTCAGATTTGTAATGCTTGGGTCAATTCTGGGAGTTGGTGGAAGGTCAGCGGGTGGACGGTCTGTCACTTCACACAAGAAGTCTTCCTGTTGGTTGTAGAAGGCCCTGTCTGAGTTAGATGCTCATTGTAGTCTCCTCTGCCCCCTCCCCGCCCCTCAGTTTAGAAGAAGTATCCTGGAGATTCTCAGAATTTTTCTGTTAGATTCCTCTAGGTTCAAGCCGCGGTGAGAGCCTCAGGTCAGGACCCCTTGCAGCCGCCAGCCTGGGATTTCTGGACTTGTCTTTTGATCTTCTGTTTTCTCCCTCATACCTCGAGTTATTTAATCTATCCTGGGGGAGGCAGAGGCATCTGTCATGTGGCCATCAGGAATTAGCTGCTTTGGGGGTTTGCACATGTCCTTGGGTGACAAATCAAAACTGCACTCAAGCCAGGCACCAGGGGCTCACGCCTATTGTCCTAACTGTTCAGGGGGGCTGAGATCTGAGGATCATGGTTCAAAACCAACCCCAGCAGGAAAACTTGAGAGACTCTTATCTCCAGTGAACCACTAGAAAGTCAGAAGTGGATCTGTGGCTCAAGTGGTAGACAGAGCACAAGCCTTGAGGGGGGGGGGGGAAAGCTCAGGGACAGTGCACAAGCTCTAAGTTCAAGTCTCAGGACCAGCACCAAAAAAACTTGACCATAAACCAAACTCCCTGTACCTTGTTGTACATAAATCACTGCCTTAATGGCAAAAATCAAACCAGTAAAATCAGACTTATAGCTTAGGACTTGGCTCAGGTGGTAGAACACCAGCCTTGAGCCCAAAACAAAACAAAACAAAACAACTCAGAGACAGCACCCAGGCTGAGTTCAAGCCCCCAGTATTATTAGCACAGAAAAAAAAAATGGAAATGAGACAGGTTGTCTCAGAGACTCCAGATAAAGACTATGCAGAAATCTCCCACCCTTACCCCAGACCACAGATTCTGGAACTGCCAGGTGGTTTGTTGAAGGTGTAGCCCGCAGCTTTGCCTGCATGTGGAGAGTCCTACAGTATGACCCAGGCCCAGGCTAAGGAGTGGAAATGCTGGCAGAGGCTTCGGGACTGAGTGAACCCTGGGGTGATTGGAATCTACCCCCCATTCTCCACTCTTCATGTTTCCCTTCCCCTGTGCCCATCCGCCCCTGGCCCCCAATACCATACCACCCTATCTCTCCCTGAGGTTTCCAATTCAGTTCTGGTGCAGCCAGCACATGTCAGGCTCTGGTGTGGCCCTACTACCACGCCCTCTCCGCCCCTCCTGCCTTTGAGAAGGAGCCAGGAAGTCCTTGACCCCCCCCCCTTTTTATGCCACCACAAGAAAACTTTGGTTTCCCAGTTATCCAGAGTCTTATTTGTCTCTGGGGAGAATACACACACACACACACACACACACACACACACACACACACACACACACACACACGCGCGCGCGCGCGCGCGCGCAAAAGGAGCCTGCAGCTGGTGATTGAGATGGAGTGACATCTTTTAAAGTCCTAGAGAGGACTGAAAGTCGGGCTTCCCAGGGGATTAGGGTTGTATTCATCCCGTCAATGGGGAGCGGGAGGCTGCCTGCCCAGGCTAGTGAGTTCTGCAGGGGTGCCCTCCACCCCCACCCCAGCTTTTTCTCCCAGACTGGGCGGTAGATCGGTAGATCGTGTCTTGCCTGCATAGCAGGGAGCAAAGCCAGGGCCCCAGCGGTGAGGGGAAGTGAAGTCACTCCCAGAGGAACACGAGTCCTGGGCCCCTGTAGAAGGCTGGGAGCTGCGTCTTTTACATGGGTTGCTCACCCAGCACTGAGGCATGAGAGGTATCCTGGGGGTACAGGGGTGTCTCTGTCACCTTGAATGGCTTCAGGAGAATACCAAGCTACCGAGTCCCACACACTTCAGGTGTGAGGGGGGATCGAAGTCCCAGGCTGCCAGGTACAGAGTTTCAGAACTGCTGGTGATTGTTCTGGCATACATGTGAAAACATACCCAATTCATATGTACACACACATACATATATATATCCATAAGCACATGGCACATGCTTATAAACACGTGTGTTCAGGCACACATCCACATATAATTCCTAAATCCTATGCACATCCAGCCTCTCCCCGTCTGGTCTCCACTCCAAATGATGATGAAGATAATGGGGGGGTTTGTCTTCCTCCTCCTCCTCCTCCTCCTCTTCTTCCTTGTATGTATTCCAATACTAGACACCTTCCCAGAGCTTTTCCGCTCAAGGTCGACTCTCTACCACTTGAGCCACAACTCCATTTCTGGCTTTCCTGTGGCTCATAAGGGATAAGAAAGAGTCTCATGTCCAGGCTGGCTTCAAACCATGATCCTTAGATCTCAGCTTCCTGCATGGCAGGGGTTACAGGTGTGAGGCACGTTGGCAGGCAGAGGCCATGCCAGGTCACACCTCTGTAGGAAGGGCTTCGTGTTGTGTGACACACACTCACCCCGTGCCATTCTTCCAGCCACAAGGACATCTTCTTGGCCAAACTTTCTCCTAAGGAGCACACTCAAACTCCTACTTGATATTTTATTCAATAATAACATTTTAAGATGTATCCGTACATGTCCTAACTTAGCTTCGAAAGTTGTCAATGGCATCGTGTTGTTGTTGTTTTTTTTTTTTTTCCGTAACGACATTTGTTTTCAGTCACTTTTTCCAGCTTTAGATTTACTGGGATAGGAGAGAAACAGGAAATTTGCCTTGGGGGGGAGGGGAGGGAGGACATGAAGAACATGGGCCAGAGTTTGGCTAAGCCATGAAGGGTGTGGAGCCTTATGCTCAGGCACTGTGTACACACCACACACTGCTACTGCTGTCTTGTCTCCAGATCTCCCTGGAAAAAGTGAGACTGCTTGAGAATGCAGATTCCCAGCCTCCCCCCCACCACACCCACCCTGGGGAATTGACTGACTAAATCAGGAAAGTTGGAGACGCACTAAGTCATGATTGCCCATGGTTAGAACCAAGTTTAAGTGTAAGCCGGTGATCTTTTCAACCTAAGTTTTTGTTCATTGATCATGGAGCTTGAACTCAGGGCCTGCGCACTGTCCCTGAGCTCTTTTACTCAAGGCTAAGGCTTGAGCCACAGCACCACTTCCAGTTTTCTGGTGGTTCATTAGAGATAAGAGTCTCATCGACTTTCCTGCCTAGGCCAACTTTGAACCACAATCCTCAGAGCTCAGCCTCCTTAGTCGTTAAGACTACAGATGAGAGCCAGCAGCACACAGTAAGCCTTTTAAGAGAGTTAAGCAAGACTCCCGCGCTGTGAGGTTGTGTGAAGCTTAGGTTGCAGAGTTTTGAGTGTGGGAGGGCTGGACTTAGGCTGTTGATGAGTGGTGTGTGTTTGCACTGTAGCTTTTCTAATGGGGTGCTCTTTTTCTAATGGGGTGTTCTTTTTCTTTTAAAGCTATGCATGAGTCTGGCCCCTCTACTTTTTTTTTTTTTACATAGCTTTTTTTTTTTTTTTTAGTGTTTTTGTTTTCTTTTGTTTCCAGAGCAGAATCTGCATACTTCAAAGCAAAACCTTATCATACTATTGTCCTGGAAAATAGTGTCTGGGGGGAAGTCCTTTAAAGAGGAAACATCCAAGCCGGGGGCTGGAATTCTAGCTGCTCAGGAAGCTGAGACCTGAGGTTCAAAGCTAGACTGGACAGAAAAGTCCACGAGACTCTTATCTCGAATGAACCATCAAAAAGAACCCCCCAAAACAGAAGCAGAGCTATGGTTCAAGTGGTAGATCATTAGCCTTGAGTGCAAAAGCTCAGGGATAGTGATCAGGCCCTGAGTTCAAGCCCCAGGAGAGCACACAAAAAAGCAACACCAACAACAACAGAATTACATTCTGATATTCCCTCAGCTTTCAGCTTTGAGCCTCTGCCAGAAAATCAGTGTATAATCTCATCCCTAAACCACCAGCCACGGGAGGCCCACACTGCAATAACATGGTCCGTCTTGTACATCCTGGAGGAGAGTGTGATTCTAAAACACCCAGACTGGTGATGCAGTAGAGACAAGTCGATTCATGATGGTGGAGATGAGGAAGAGCTGGGGGGAGGACAGCAGATGGGGACACTTCCTGACACTCGAATGGCTGTGTCTGTATCATGGCGACATACGGAGATCCACTCAGGCGTGTATGTCAGTGGAAACGGTTTGTGGATACATTGTGGGGATTTGATCTCTGGTCTTGCTGAGGAGTGACACGGCATCTTCCTTTCCTCGCAGGAAAAGGCAGCCGCAAGTGCGAGCTCAACTGCCAGGCCGCCGGCTACCGATTCTACGTCCGGCAGGCAGAGAAGGTCATCGACGGCACCCCGTGCGGCCAGGACAGCGCGGACATCTGCGTGTCGGGACAGTGCAAGGTAAGCCAGCGGGGCCTGGCATGGAGGCCCATCTGGGGTTGCTATGGCCCCGCTCGAACAGCTGAACTCTGGGAGCAACTAAGATGCCCAACACCTACTGTGTGGATGGAGAAAATATGATACACACACATCTCACACACACAACATACAACACACACGTACAATGGAGGCTTAGACAGCCATGAAGTGTCAAATCTGTGGCTTCTGTGGCTGCAGGAGAAGTGGGTTGAGACGTGGCCATTGTCAGCTCTGTGCCTTGGGTTTTGGGGGCTCAAGTGCTGGTCACACCACACGTTCTTTGGGGACTAATGCAGACCTTCCAGCAGGGCGGCGCTGGTGGCCAGTGGGCAGTGGGGCTGTGGATTGGGCATTGCTGGCTCTGTCCATGAACCCGTGATGTGTGGAGGGCCACATAGAAATCGCTGCGTGGTTCACATGAGGGTCGTTTGGCACATGGTTTATCAGCACCTCTCCCCTCAAGGTTCTGGGGCTTTGTGGTCTCCGTGAATGAAGATCTCAGCTTCTTAATGGCGTTCGGCAAATCTTGTGTTTTCTTCTTCCAGTGCCTCAATTCATGGTATCCATGTGTGGATTTGATTGTACTCTATGTTCCTTCAGTTATGCCATTGTTGTAACCGAGTCATCATAATTGTCCTAACTGAGCCCGGTGTGTTCGGAAGTGCACTGTGATCCTGTGTGCACATGTGCACTTGGGGATTCTGTTCAACTGCACTACTGTGTGTCTGTACATGGACACACACACACACACACACACACACACACACACACCGCTACTTACTCACATTTTGAAAGAGAAAGAAAACACCCAGCGTGGGTTAGGTAGGCAGTCTTGCCCCTAGTCTGCAGCTGAGGCACTCAGAGACTTCAAACCTGTCTGTGCACATGCTCAGCAAAACCCACCGGTGTGCAAGACTTCCGTTGTGCTTCTACTTGCTTGCCGGACAAATCTGCAGCTTCAAAGATGAGAATGGCAGAAGCCACAAGCAGGACAAGAGTTCCTGAGGCACAACTAAAGTAGGCCAGGTAAAGCTTTCACAGCAAAATGATGATGATGATGATGATGACGACGACGACGACAGCTGGGCACAGGTGACTCAAGCTTGTATCCTTGCTATTTAAGAGGGTGAGATCTGAGGATCACTGTTCAAAGCCAGCCCAGGCGGAAAACCTGAAATGGAGCTTTGGTTCAAATGATAGAGCACTAGCCTTGAGCTGAAAAGCTCAGGGACCATATCTAGGCCCTGAGTTCAGGTCCAATGACATAGTAGTTATAGTAGCAGTATAGTAGCAGTCGTAGTAATTAAGACATTTATGGCAAAGCACAGCCTAAGGATTCTTGCACCTGTTGCCCTTTGCAGGGAAGGGAAGCAAGGCCGCTGCTGTGAGAATTTCTGCCAGCCATTTGATGGCTGTCTTCACGTTGAATTTTCTAGGGATCACAGCAATTTCCCCTGCCCTCCCTACCCATCGCCTAACGATGTGAAATGGGCTGCTTTTCCCAGTTGCTTTGCTTACATTTCATCTTCACACTCTCCTGAGGAAAAAAAAAAGTGTTAGTCACCACTGTGGCTAAGAATATTCTGGACCTGCGTCTCTCCAAACATCATCTCCTGGCCGGGAGACAGCTGGGCCCGGGGATCAGAATAGATCATGGGTCCAAAGGTTTGATTTTCAACTCCCAGCCTGTGTGTCGAAACTGGACTAGACAGAACTCCCTTGTGTGAGCGTGCATGCATGTGTCTGCATGTGTGCATTGTGTGTGCATGTAGCTGTATGGGTGCACGTGCATGCATGTGTGTGCAAGTATATGTGTGTGTCTCATGGGAGACTCTGATCAAGCAGCACCCTTTGGTTTGGGAGTGTTTAGAAGCTGAGCTCAGTGTCCTGTGCGTTAGGTGTGACCTTCAGAGGTAAGCGGGGGGAGGAGGAAGGGGTAACTTCTGGATTTTCTTCTGTCTCTGTGTGGACATCCAATACCCCAATACCCCAGAACAGCCAGGGAGGGCAGCTCCCCACCATCCTATTTGGAACTCCATGTTTTCTTGTTGCATTTCTGCCTTTATAGATGAAATAATCCTACTTCAAGTCGTGGATGGAGGTGTGGCTCAAGTGGTAGAGTACCTGCTCAGCAGGTGTGAGGCTCTAGGTTCAATCCCCAGTACAACCATACATATTCCTCCAAAAAAGAAAGAAAAGAAAAAGGTCTATGTGAGACTGGTAACTTGGTCACGGTTCTCTCCTAGGAAGGAGGCTGAGGAAGGTTTGTCTAGAACTGGCTAGGACTGACACCTAGTGTTGCAAGCTGAAATTACAGCCATGTTACGGAAGAGGCCACTTGTAGAAACTGATATCAATTATTGTTTAATTCCAGGCTCCCGCTAGACTAAACAGACCCAAAGCAGGTGAGAGGCTTCAGAATCGCAGGCAGGACCCAGGGAGGTCTGACCAAGCGGTCTGAGCCACTCTTAGGACACGCCAGCGCTGCCCACAGCATCCAGTTGTGTGCAGACCTGAAACAAGCCACTTTCCAGCCCTGAGTGAGTCCACAGCTCAGGCCCCCTCCCCCCAGGTCTTTCCAAGCCAGGTGTAAGCAGGCACCCTTGACCACAGTTCCTGGGGCGGTTTGTGTCACTGTATAAAATTCCATGATGGTGAAGTCAGATTCTTCCACATGGGAAGCTCTGGGCGTGACTGGTGTGCAAGCGTCTTGAGCAATGATTGGGCTGGTGTCAGTGGCCGGAACGGTGCAGGGGTGCGCCCAGCCTCACCTGAGGTAGTGGCCAGAGGTGGCTATGAGTCTGGGGAGGGGGTGGTGAATGAGATTGAAGGCCCTGGCAGGGTTTGGGGCAGTGTAGCACTGGCTTATTGCTTCCTCTTGTTGCTTTTAGGTTCTTGGTACAACTAACCTCCCTGATAAATATCAGTCTGTCTTTTATGACAGACTGCAACATAGAGTGTGTGTGTGTGTGTGTGTGTGTGTCTGTGTCTGTGTGTGTCTGTGTGTGTGTCTGTGCACACATGCTGCTCCTGGGACTTGAACTCAGGGCCTGAGCACTGTCCCTGAGGGATTTGTGCCCAGTCGGAGTTCAGCCTATAATTCAGAGAAAAGCAGCTGGGAGCCCTTGACTCCCAGCTACGCAGGAAGCTGAGTTCTAGAGTAGTGGTTCAAAGCTACTAAAAGCAGGAAAGTCCCTGGGACTTGGTATCTCCAAAATATCCAACAAGAAGTCAGGGTGGAGGTATGGCTCAGGTGGTAGAGTGCCAGCCCAGCAAGCACAAAGCCCTGAATTCAAGCCTCAATACTCACAGAGTAAAAAATAAAATACAATAAAAGTAAATAAAAGGACACCACGGATGCCTCCTTTGCTGGAAGCAGTCCTGTCCCCAGCCCCTGAAGGCATTCCTGCCAGCTCGCATGGGCTCAGCAGCCTGCAGTTACCTCAACAAGCCACGAGATGGTGCTCGGACACTGTGGGAAAGTCCTCCGTGGGGCCTGAGCAAGCTTTTCACAGGCAGATCTTTCCACATCTGTCCAGACTTCTAGAAAAATCTCCACATCCCTCACTGTCTCTGTATCCAGGCCCCTCTGAAAATGTGGTCTCCATTTATCAACGCAATGGGGCTCTGCTGCAGGCCGGGGGGTGTGTGGGGGGGTCCCTGGTGGTAGTGAGCTTGGACACGCAGGCTGTCTCTTGTCTTTGTTATTGGAGTTATACATTTAAAAAAACAAACAAAAAACCCCAGTCCTAGGGCTGGAATTCAGGGCCTGGGCCCTGGCCTTGGGCTTTCTGATGGTTAATTGGATGTAAGAATCTCACAAGCTTTCCTGCCAGGGCTAGGTTTGAACCTTGATCCTCAGATCTCGGCCTCCTGAGTTGTGAGGATGACAGGCGTGGGCCACCAGCGCCAGGCCCTTCTTTCCATTTTCCAATCCTGCATGTGTTGGTTTCATCGTGGGAGAAGGGTTTTTCATTGAGGAAAATAAGGGTAGTGATTTAACTCAGCAAGACTCCTCAAAGTTGTGTCTGTGGGGAAGACATTTAACTGACAATTTACTGACAAGACTACACTGAAGCCAGGTGAACTGGTTGTTCTTTTTTAGTACTCGGTTGTTTCCACGTGCGTGCGTGCGTGCGTGCGTGCGTGCGTGTGTTCACAAGAGATGGTTTCTCGTTCTCCTTGCTGTTCACACCAGGAGGTCTAGGAGACTTGTTCCTCTGTCCATGTTCTGGAGAGTTGGCATGTCTTTAGGATATCCTGTCCTGAGAAAGCTGGGCGGAAATGCTACACAAAACCAGCTGGATCCAGTCTTCTCTTAGAGATGGGCTCCTTAGCAGCTTTCCTTCCTTCTTTTCTTTTTTTTCTTTCTTTTTTGTTCTCCTCCTCCTTGATCTGTTTAGGTTTTCCCCTCTGGAGTCAGTTTAGGTAAAAATTACATTTTTTTTTTAAATGATCCACCCAGCTAGGCTTTTCAGATATATTTGCCTTGATTTTCGCCACGTTGTCTTTTATAGTTCTTGGAGTTTGTTTAGATTTTTTTGTGTAGTCCCCTCTTTCCAGAATACCTTACTTTGAGTATTTACCGCTTCCTAATTGAGTGAGCCGGGAGCTGAGGAACCTTCTTCCAAAAAGCTTTTAATTCTATTTATTTTTCTGTGAGTATGTTATTCCAGCTCTCTAATACCTGCTGTGATTTTTTAAATGAATTCCTTTCCTCGGCTTCTCCTTCCCTAACGGCTGGTCCAGTACGTGGCTGTGGCCCCATCCTAGGCGTGAAGGATTCTTGCACCCCATGGTTTCCAGAAATCTCTCAGTTGGCTGAGCTTCGTCTTCTAGAAATGTCCCCTGGCACAGCACAGGGGAGCGCAATATCCCCTGAGTTCCTATTTTAAGAATGAAAGCAAAAATAAAGAAGATGGTGGAAGTTCTTCTTCTTCTTGTCCTCCTCCTCCTCCTCCTCCCCCTCCTCCTCCTCCTCCTCCTCCTCTTCTTCTTCTTTTCTTCCCCCTCCTCCTCCTCCTCCTCCTCCTCTTCTTCCTCTTGTCTTTAGTTTTGTGCCAGTCCTGGGGCTTGAACTCAGAACCCCTGGGTGCTCCCTGTCCCTGAGCTTTTCTTTTCTTTTCGTTTTTCTTTCTCAAGGCTGATACTCTGCCACTTGCGCCCCGGCTTCACTTCTGGCTTCTTGCTGGTTAGTTGAAAGCCCACGAGAAGCCATTTTCTATCCTGGCCGTCTTTAAACCGCCATCCTCAGATCTCAGGCTCCTGCATATCTGGGATTATAAATATGACCACCAGCACCTGGCTGACTTTTTCTTTGCACATTGACGGTCATTGTCTTCCTTCTAGTTTCTTCTTCTTCTTTTGTTGTTGTTGTATTTCACATCTGTAAAAGCCACCAACCCCAGGCATTATAAGTTTCAGCCATTCAGCACCTGAAGCTGGTAGCTGCCACGCACTGCCTGCCACCGGCTCACTCGTGGGGCAGGGGATATTTGCCTTCTGTGTTCCTCAAGATGCCAGCATTGGGAGATGGCGCCAGCAGTTTTTGCTTGTTCTTACCTCTGTCTCGTTTCCACACCAAGGCTGGGCTGTGGGCTTGCGGTTGTATTCACCACCACCACCCCCATTCAAGTACCAACTGGTTGTTTCCAACTTGTTTGTTTGTTTTTTAATTTTCCTTGATTTCAAAATTAAGCATGTGCACATTGAAGAGAATTTGCCTACCTCCCTCCAAGAAGTTTAGAAAAGAAAAATTCAAGTGGTCCTCACTGAGAAAATCCTTGCTTCTTCTTCTTGTTGTTTTCTAATTCTTCTATACCCACGTATTTTCTTGCCTTTGGAAAACAGGAGCAGAAGGCCATTTTTACTGAAATACCTTAACAGCCTCCATCTGAATGGTAGGAGAGTTCTCGTCTGTTCTATATGCTTCCGGTCCATCTGAATTTGATCCTTGTCTGAGAATATATGTTCCAGCCCAGGAACAACAGCGGGCTTTGCTGACCATTCAAAAAAAAAAACCCTACCAGATGGGGGTATCCCCAGGTGAGGAGACCCTGAGATGAATTATTTCCCTCTTGGATTTTATGTCTGTGCTGGTGAAGTTTCACAGCTGGTTATTTTTTTAAAAAAAATCCAGGGATTGGGGTTCTATGTGATTTAGAATCTCAGAAACAGGAGGAATAAAATAACCTAGATAGGAAAACGTTTTGTGAATCAGCGTATTTTTCTGGCACCTTCTCCAGAGTCTGGGAGGTGATTTATGTCTTCTAATGAGGTGTGGGGAAGAAAGAGTCCTGGGGCTCCCCAATAAATGGGCCCCACACTTCCCCAAGTATTGATTCAGCTGACCAGCCTTTGCCCAGGGCTTTTGGGGGGAGAAGGGGTACTGGGGGGTGCAATTGATGGCTTTTCAGAAAGCAGAAACAGAAGAGACAATGGAGGGACTTAAGGAATTCAAGTTGAATTCTGCTGGTTGTTTCACCCCAGCCTTGTTTCTGTCTGCATCAGGTAGAACCGCTGGGCTGTTTTAGAGGCTGTGAAGAAGCCGCCTCCTGCCTGCCCCAGCCCTGTGTGCCTCCAGCCCTGCCCTCAGTGTATACCCAGGCACCAAAGGTCTATCACAGGGTGCAGGGGTCAGGCCCCCAGAGTGGGCTCTGCCCCCACTCACCAGGAGTCCCTGCAACCACCCACCACCACCGAACACTGCAAGGAGAACCCAGTTCTACAAGTTCCATTCCCTTTTTAGAAAAATCACCTGGGAGAAAACGGTTCAGGGCCACCAATGCCCGCAAAATCGAACAAGATGAGCCACGCAATCTGAGGACAACAGACATGCCAGGAGCTCAATTGCGTTAGGCAATTAAGCAATTAGGGTGCCTCACGCCTGAAATCTCAGCTCCATGGGAGGTAGAAATGGGAGGACGGCTATTCAAGCAAGTCCTGGGCAAAAGCACAAGACGCTACCTGAAAAATAGTGAAAGCAGAAAGGGGCTGATGATGCAATTCACGCAGTGTTCACCTGCCTAGCAAGTCTGAGACCTCAAGTTCAAATCCCAGTACTGTCACCTTAAAAAAAAAAAAACAAAACAGGAAGAGAGGAGAGAGAATAGGAAAGGAGGCAGGGAGGGAGGGAGAGAGGGAGAGAGGATAGACATGAAGAAATCATACACAAATGAAATATTGTACTTCTGTGTGTGTGTGTGTGTGTGTGTGTGTGTGTGTGTGGTGTGTTGTGTACTGGGGCTTGAACTCAAGGCCTGGGCACTGTCCTTGAGTTTTTTTCCATTCAAAGCTGGTACTCTACAATTTGAGCCACACATCTACTTCTGGTTAATTAGAGGTAAGAGTCTCACAGACTTTTCTGCATGGGCTGGCTTTGAACCGCAGTCCTCAGATCTCAGCTTCCTGAGTAGCTAGGGTGACAGGCGTGAGGCACCGGGCACCCAGTGCTCTGTTGCCTCTTGCCTCAGAGATCCAGTTTAATCTTGGGATATGGACCCTCCTAGAAACAGCTGGCCTTGCTGGTCTCCACAGAAACCCTGCCACTCAAGTCCATCCATCATGGCTGGTTTCAATTCCACTGATCAGCAAAAGATGATCTGTCTGTGCCTATAACCAGTGGACTTAGCGATTTCTCCTAAAGGTTGTGTTCCTAATCATTTTTATTAGTGTTATATGGATAGAACCACTGTAGTACAAGGAACTTCACTGGGCTATTTTCATAGCGAAAATACAAGGTACTTTTTGATCCTGTTACCCCATCGCGCTCTTCTCCTTCCTACCTCCTGCCAGCTCCCTGAGACTATTATCTGCAGTGAACTACCAGAAAACTGGAGCTGATGCTGAGGCTCAAAGTGGTAGAGTGCTAACCTTGAGTAAAAGAGCTCAGAGACAGCGCCCAGGCCCTGAGTTCAAGCCCCCTGACCAAAAAAAATAAATAAATAAAAATGAGTGGGGCTGGCGCTGAAGGATGGGCCAGCATGCTTGGGCAATCGCAGCTCTGTTCATGGTGGGGTTGGATAGAGAGGAGTGGTTTCCAGGCTCTGCAGATGAGAATTAAATCACTTCGCAAACTGTCCACTGGTTGGTGCCAGGGAGATTTTCAAAGTAAAAATTTCATGTGTTTGGGTGCAAGTTCCAAAGAGAGTGGATTTTCCTTTTGTCGTCATTGTTATTCGACTACATTGGGATTTGAACTCAAGGCCTTGTGCTTACCTGGGTAGGCGCCCTACCACCTGAGCCACACCCCTGCCTGGCCACACCTCACATGTGAATCTTGATAAGCAGAGGTCAGATGACTCGCTGACTGACTTGCTTGTCTTTGCTGGGGTGACATGGAGTCCCCTTGGGCTGGTGATAGAGAAATCTAATACTACTGGAATGGAACAACTGAGTTTTAAAACAAACAAACAAACAAACAAACAGTAATTGCTACTCGGTTGGCTTTATGTCATCCAATGCTAAGCTGGGTGCTGCATTCTAAACGGGAAGGACTAATCCACCGGCGTCATTTATCATGCTTTCCAGGGGAATAATTCATCCTTCTTGAGAAAGCTGATTATTTCCCTCCCTAATTAGAAAGGGCAACATTTTAGGGTCCCCTGCAAGTTGAGACCCACAAAACCTCCCTGCAGTGTCCAAATGCCTGCAGTGTATTTTGGAATATTTCACATTTTTTCACCCTGGTAGTCCTTGTGTGTGTGTGTGTGTGTGTGTGTTGGGGGGTATTCCTGACATCTTGCTGTTTGTAGTTAGGGAACAATGTTATATTGTTTCTCTACTTGCTTCTTTTACTTTTAATTTTTTTTAAAAATAAAAATCCCATGGTTTTCTCCTTCTCCCTCCCCCCCCCAACCCCGGCCTCTTATTTCTGGTCCATTTGAAATACTCCCTTCTTTCCTCCCATGATGATGGAGCCTGTGGTGAGGCCTCACCACAGACCCAGACACCCCATCTCTACCCCTTGCATCTCCATTTCCTGGGAACCCTGGGCCCAGCCTCCAGGTTACAAGACAACCTGGGCAATATAGCCGCCAAGCTCCGCACTTGTATTTATTTGCACAGAATGAATGACAGGCCAGCTCCTCATGCTGCAGCTTGGCGTTGTCCCACTCTGGTTCCCAGATCCACCGTTTCAATGTCCCACTGGTGTCGTGGCAGCCACTCTGGGCCCCAGAATTGCTTCTCCCTCCTCTTGCTACTGTGCTTAACTCATCCTCCCCCTCCCCCACCCCCTCCCTGGCCCCTAGCACCTTCTCTGTGTCTGATTCCTGCTTCAAGGCCCAAGAGGAGGTCTTGAACTTCCAGCTCTGGCCACCCAGGCGGTCCTGCTTTCTCCACCAGTCTTCTATGAAACAGGCCATAGACAGGATACATGCCACGTAGTAAATTTCCCATATGTTTTCCTTCTAGGCAAGGTAATGGGCAGCTCCTCCTGCCTTAATTCTTGGCATGCTACTGCTATTACTTACAATGTTGGGAATTGAACCCATAGTCTTGCACATGCTAAGTAAAGGCTTTATCACTGAACTACATCGCTAGCTCTTTTCAGTTGTTTTTTTTTGTTGTTGTTGTTGCTTTTTGTTATTTTTGTCCTATCTCATTGTTAGATATTTAATTCCTCTTCAGTTCATTTCTGTAGATAGCATAATATAAGAGCCAAACATCATTCTTTTGCTTGTGCACATGCAGTCTTCTCAGAATTCTTTAGGGAAGAGCCTCAGATTTCAGCCACTGAAAGATGCACGAGCCACTGGTGTCGGCTTTCCGTGAAAGTCTTATCTCCAACTAATCACTAAAGAGCTGGAAGTGGAGCGGTGCCTCAGGTGGTAGAGTGCCAACCTTGAACAAAAACTCTCAGGGACAGTACCCAGTCCCTGAGTTTAAGCCCCAGGACTGGAAAAAAAGAAATCAGTGCTGTGTGTAGGTGTGCGTGTGTGCCTGTGTGTGTGGGGGGGGGTGTGCATTTGTGTGATACTGAGCTGGTGATCCTCTTCTTGGGGCTTGGAGTGTTGAGGTGACTGGAGACGGGCACATTGATAGACTATCCCAGGATCCCCTGGGTTAACTTGTGTCTTTTGAACAGTGGACACCTGGGAACACAGGACCCCAGGGCCATTTGCTTCTCCCTCCCATCTCCTTTGGCCCAGGTGTATCCCGGTTACATAATTTCCTACTAACACAGAAGAAATGCATACAAAGGAAACAAGCTTAGTTAACTGTGTTTAAGATCCGCCCAGGAATGTGGAATATGTTTAAATGTAAAGCTGACAATGAGGCCTTTGACATTGATTGATTTTAGAAATAAAGCAAAACTAATCCAAGATACTGATCTCCTAGAGAAATATTTTCATAAAATTCCAGAACCTTTGTGCGAACAGGGCTTTCATTAGCGCCTGTTGTCCTGGAATGGCCCCGTGGTCAAAGCTGCCAGAGTTACAGAGAGGAACGGGGTGGGCTCTGTCCCTGAGCTTTTGCGGTAGGCTAGCACTTTCCCACTTGAGCCACAGCCCCACTGCCAGCTTTTGGCTGGCTAGAGATAAGAATATCCTGGATTTTCCTTCCTGAGGTGGCTTGGAACCATCTCCCATCATCCCAGAACTCAGAACCAAAGATTCATGACCTGGGCTTTGGCTATAATGAACACTGAACTCAGGGCCTTGCCCTTCCTGGGCAAATAAGTGCTTTATCACGGAAGCCACGCCCCCCATAGGAGCCACACCCTCTCCAGAGCCACACCCTCACTGGAGCCACGCCCACTCACAACTGCCTCTATGGGAGCCACATCATAACTTGTTAGGCCACGCCCCTACATCACCACCCCCCTCTAGGCCACGCCCCATCGAGTACCTGGCTTCTGCATGGACCAAGTCTACCTGGCCTAGTTCCAGGCAGAGCAGGACCAGTCTTATCTTTCTCAGGGGAGGAAAGGCTGCCTGAACCCAGAGAGTGGGGGTCTCTCTGCTGTGATATCCTAGCTCAAGTGACAGCCGTGCACTGCTCTGTCTGGGTACTTGTCCTGCAGACATAGAGTTAGTTCCTCCGTGAGTTAGGATTGTAGGGATGAGACATGGTCTTTGAGGATCATGGAGGAAAGGAGAGAAAGAAGATGAAGGCTTTCCACACTGTCAGCATAAGCTGTCCTTTGTGTTTGAGCAAGTCCCTGAATGCCTTCACTTCCCTCTCTTGGTGACGGGAGGAGTGGAGCTCTAAGTCCTGCAGTCCAGAGAGGTCACTTCCCAGCCTGGCTAGCCTGTCATGGCTCCTGTAAATATATGTGTGCTGTGCATGTTTGCATGTGGGATGCATGTATGTGTGTATTGGGCGCTGGTACGCACGCATGTAACCCTCACTACAGAGGTTGAGACTAACCCAGGTTGAGAAGATGTGAGGCTAGCCCAGGCAGAAAAAAAAATCAGGTGACTCTTATCTCCAATTAACCAGTAAAAGACTGGAAGTGATGGGGTGCCAGCCGTGAATGAAAAAGCCAAATATGAGCACAACACCCTGAGTTTGGGTTTAAAAAAAAAAAAAAAGGTTTTCTTAGGACTCAGGATAGCAAACCAAAGAGCTGAGATGTAAAACCAAAGACAGAAAAAGGCCAAAATGAGAGGGAAATGGAGGCAGCCAAATCAAACAGGGGCAAACGTTGTGATTTAAATAGCAAATGGAAAATGGAAAGGCAAAAGCATTAAAGGGGGCAGGGAAGCAAATCTTCAGCTTTAGAAGAAATTTTCGCAGAAGTAGAAGAAATTTAAGTGGCTCTGGTTTGTGTAGAAATAGAACCAGAATTGGAAAAAAGTTTCAAATAGGTAAGACAAATCTCAACAGACGGCCAAACAATACAGTTATCTGATCTTGTAAAAGTGAAGCCCCATAATTTGGAAAATTCAGGGTTTACTTGGCCGTGGCCTAATGAAAAAGACTGGAAGTTGGGCTTGGTTTTTTAGTTTGTTTGGGGTTGTTTTGTAAAGCCAGGAGATCCAGCCTTAGGTTTTGTGTTGAGGAACAAACAACAAAGAAATTTGAGAAACTCTTAATCGTTTTTTTTTGTTGTTGTTGCTTTTTTTTTTAATCTGAGGCTGGCAAGATGGCGTTTTGTTTGTTTATTTGGAGGGAGGGGTGCTTGTTTATGCTTCCTAGAACTGTCTCTTACCCCAGCCGCCACAGAGAACATTCTCTTCCCTTTGGAAACTTCCCTGGGCCTTCTCTGTCTGGGTGGAGGCTGGTCTCTGCCCCAGGGGAGGCCTTCGCCCAGTGAGTGGGTGCCCATATAATTCCTGAGCTCGCACTTGCAGTGTGAGATTTTGGGAAATCAGATCTCTCTTCAGGGGATGGTGGGGATGGAGTTTGAGCTCAGGCCCCGTGCATGCTCAGCAGGCGCTCTTATATTGAGCCATGCTTCCAGCCCCTCTTTGTTTCCACCTGAATTTCTCCAGTCTCAGGGGTACAGAGGGATTGTGGAGGTGCAGAGGTCCTGGAACCTAGCTTCTCCCTATGGGGGAAGCAGGACAAGTGGAGAGGGAGAGCCAAGAGGAAGAGAGAGAGGGCAGAATGGCAGCTGGGTTGGCCTTCTTAACCAGTGCTGGGTACTGAGCCAAGTTAGAGGTTGTGAACCTTGTAGCAGTACCCATACAGTGCCCCCCCCTCTCTCTAAAATGGATAGATTCTCACCCCAGCAGATGGTGAAATTACTGTGTTTTTTTTTTTCTTTCAAGGGCCAGGATATTAATTGAACAACACAAACTTCATTTTGATTTTTTCCAGGAAAAAAAAAGTCCATTCGTTGCAAATATTTAAGCTTGTGTTGGGAGTCATTTACATGGAGCTCAAACATTGGAAAAGCCATTTTTCTCTCTTCGTCTCCTTGCTTTTGTTTGGGCTTTTGCTTCATTTTGTCACTATAATTCTTTGTGCCTTCCATAAATCATGTAAGCAACTGGAAGAAAAATAATCGCACAAATCTTCGTGTCGTTTCTATTTCTTGTCATAGTCTGCACTATTGTAATTGTTTTGCCCAAGCAAACTGGATGTCAGCACACCTGGCCTGTTCCTGACATGCTGTGGCTTAAGATAAGTTACTTTAGCTCTTGGGGCTTAGCGGTGACATTGATAAGAAAATCTGTCTTGAATACTCACCCCATCTCCCTTGAGCAATGGCCCCAGATATTTAATTCCGTGACTTTATAAAGTACATCCCAGGAAGGGCGATGCCCTCAAATATTTCAACGTACAGCAGGAAGTTTTCAGTCTGAATACCTACCTGTGCTACAGAATAATTTACTTTTGGGGAGAGGATCCCCTCCCTTCCTCTAAAAAAAAAAAAATTCTTCCTCTCACTTCTTTGGAGATTGGTTTTCATTGTAATCTTTACAGCTAAGAAATCAGAGGTGCAGCCACTCAATCGGAATGAAGTACTGAACTCTACCCCAGCCCTCATAGTGTGATTTTTGGGGGTGAACGCGTTCCCCATTTTCTGTTTAGAGTGGCCCTGTGACCACCAGCTATGACTTCTTGCACAGAATTCATGCAAAGGCTAGGAATGTGGCCTAGTGGTAGAGTGCTTGCCTAGCATGCATGAAGCCCTGGGTTCGATTCCTCAGTACCACATACACAGAAAAAGCCAAAAGTGGCACTGTGGCCCAAATGGCAGAATGCTAGCCTTGAGCAAAAGCAGCTCAGGGACAGTGCCCAGGACTGGGCAAATGAAAACAAACAAACAAAAAGTTCAAGCCCCAGGACTAGCAAATTTAAAAAGAAAAGAAAAGAAAAAATAGTGCAACTAGGTGAAACAAAGCCTCCAGTTCAACTCCCAGGTTTTCTCAACTATTCTAGCAATCGACTCATAATTTCTCTCACCCCACCCTGTGGCATTACTCCTGGGGCCTGTTATAGGGCAGGCATCAGGCCCTGTCCTCCCATGGAGTGTTTCTGTCACCCCTGCCTTTACTAATTCCCACAGACGACCAGAAAACATCCATAATGGACGTGGTTCAAATGTGCCCCACTCAGTAATATTCTCTCCAAGAGCAAAAGACAGGTATGGGTATGAGCAGAAAGCGCGTCAGCCAGAGGAAGCCTGGGTTTAAGCTAATATTTACCATCGGCAAAGAACTAGTGGTAAATATTGATCTATCTCTCCTCCCGTTCCCCGGGGGCCTCATCTTCCCACTCAGAACATTAAGCAGCCATTTATTTTTCCACCGGTATTATAAAAATAATGCTGGAATTCTTTCCCTCCTTTCTTTGTGTTTCTTCTTTAAACAGAGAAAACATCCAAAATATGCCTGCAGGACCAAACCACTGAGCCTGTGTGGCTTTATTGGGTGCTACTTCCTTGTGTGGGCCGAACACAGATTTAGCCATAAAAGTACTTGAATTCATTCCAGTACTGGGACTTGAACTCAGAGACCGGGCACTGTCCCTGAGCTTTTTCACTCTTAGCTGGTGCTCTACCACTTGTGCCACAGCTCCATATCTACCTTTTGGTAGTTGGTTAGAAATAAGAGTCTCAAGAACTTTCCTGCTCAGGTTTGGGTTTCCAACCATGATCCTTGGATCTCAGCCTCATTCAGTAGCTGGGATCACAACCGTGAGCCACTGGGGCCCAACTTTGGGAACATCCTTTTAATTCTCGGTTTTATAGCTAGCAGAAGGGCCTGGTGGGAAATGACTGAACCAACTGTCACATCTGTCACCTATCTGTCACTGGGGCCACAGACGGCTGTCAAACCCTGGAAAGATGGATAATGCCAAGTGGTGATGAGTTACTAGTCCATTTTAGGTCGTTTGGATGAACTTAAATTAAGAATGACCAGCTGCGGCTAGCGGTACTAAATTAGACAGCACAGACAAATAGTGTTATGTAAGTTCCCTTCATCAAATAAATACTTCCACCACAAAAACATAGCTGGGGAGTTGCAAGTCCAGGAACTTACTGAACCGTCCTTGGCATTTGAGCTTTGATCCTACCTGTTTGCACACACACACCCCTCCCCATTCACTGTCCTATAATGGCTTTATTCAGACACAATTCACATGCCATCTTCAATCTATCTATGAAAAGTATATAATTCACCAATCCCTGGCTCAACACCTGTTATCCTAGCTTCTTGGGAGACTGAAATCTGGAGGATCCTGGTTCAAAGCCATCCAGTACAGGAAAGTCTATGAGATACCTATCTCCAGCGAACCACGAAGTAGAGCTGTGACTAGCCTTAAGCACAAAACTCAGGGACAGTGCCCTGTGGGAGGTGGGGGGAGAGACCACAACCTAGAGCACCCAGATTTCAGGGCTGGCTATTTATTGACTCTTGCTGTAGCACCATGAGTAAATGCCAACCTCGCTCTGCCTCAGCCCTGTCCCCTTCTCTGGGATGAAGACTCCCAGGGTCTACCTGGCCCTCTGAGGATTCATATGAATCCTCAGCTAGTTCAAGTCCCCACTCCCGAGGGTCAGGCTGGTAAATGCAGGGTGTCAGGCCTTTGCAATAAGAAAAACAAAAAAGCCAAACCTCAAACAGTGGCACCGCTGCCGCTGGCTCCCGATCATGCATCCTTGTGATGGAAGTCATGAATTATGCCTTGGCGCCTGGATTTCCCCAGGTCACCTTGGGTTTGCGGGAAGTGGCTGTGCGGGTTGCTTTCCTTGGGTGGGGCCCAGCTGTCCACACTTAGAACCAAATCCAAGCTGCCTTCCACATAGTCCTTAACGGGGAGCCCTTCTTGATGCCTGACCAGCAGTGGCCCGCAGGGTGGTGGCCAAGAGCTTGGGGTTTTCTTTGATGAAGGATCTGCCACCTACAGTCAGGACCTGTAATCCCAGTTACTCAGGAGGCTGAGTAACTGAAGATGAAGGTTTGAAGCCAGCCTGGGCAGGAAAGTCCATAAGACTATCTCCAGTGAAGGAGCAAAAGGACAGAGGTAGAGCTGTGGCTCAAGTGGTAGAGTGCCAGCCTTGAGCAAAACTAAACCTGGAGGGAGGGGCCAGGAGCGTGGCCTAGTGGTAGAGTGCTTGCCTAGCATGCACGAAGCCCTGGGTTCAATTCCTCGATACCACATACACAGAAAAAGCCAGAAGTGGGGCTGTGGCTCAAGTGGTAATGTTCTAGCCTTGTGAAAGCCCAAGGACAGTGCCTAGGGCCTCAGTTCAGACCCCAAGACTGGTAAAAAAAAAAAAACCCACAAATAGAATCAGAAACACAGGAGGACCCTCCAGTGTTGAAATGAGACACACAGAAATGAATCCTCTGGTGAAAAGTTACAGTCTGAAGTCAACAAGCAAAATAACTCCAGAAAGTACGAACACAAAAGAGGAAATGGATGCAAGATAGAGACACATGGATTTGACAGAAAAGATTGCTGCTGTTGCCTCCTCCTCCTCCTCCTCTTCTTCTTCCTCTTCTTCTTCTTCTTCTTCTTCTTCTTCTTCTTCTTCTTCTTCTACTTCTACTTCTACTTCTTCTTCTCTCTCAATAGCAATGAGAAAAATGTAGATTGCACAGGTTCTTCAGCTCAAGGGCTCTGTGACTTCATTATTCCAAATTGAAGAGTTTGAGAGTGTCAGTCAGATACTCTGAAACAGAGAAAGAAGGCCAAGATTAAATGTATGCAAGCACTTGAAGATTGCTTGTTGTGTTTTCTGATTTACTCTCACCCCCCCCCCGACACACACTGAAAATATGTACCTCTAAATCTACCCCTGCCTAGTCTCTGTGGACCTGGGGCCCAGCAGGGCAAAGTGTGGGTATCAATCATTGATCTAAGAAATTTCATCCCCTGGATCAGTGGAAACCAGGAAATAAACACATGCTGTCCAGTTCCATTCTGGGTTCCTGGATACATTATCCAGTATTTTGAGTGTTATACTGACTTTTCTCTCTTAGGCTAGGATGACACCACCATGAGGCTTCATTTTGTTCTGACTCATTGTAGGCCACAAAGTGTGACAAGTTCCCAGAGAGCAAGGAGCCTGGAGCCAGCTTCCCAGATCCCCGCCAAGGCCTCTTCAGCCCCTGAGTGTTTCCTCTCTTAAATCACCCGTGGCTAGCACAAGCGGGATCTTTTCTGTCTTGTTAGGAGGCATCGCTCTATCCAGTGGACAGAAAGGCAGCTTTATTGTGCAGTTCTTAGGTTTCCTTAAGGGCTCCTTTTTTTTTTTGCAAAGTTGTGTTTGCTTTTCTTTGTTCCTGAAAGAGTCTCCTCCAGGCTCTGTTGGAAGGCTGGCATTGACTCTCTGGGCATGTTTATGGGCTGAGTGAAGGACTGCCCATGTGAAAAGGAGCCTAATGCATCACTCATACAGATGCTATGTCTTTTATTTGACTCATTTCCATCAGTAAGGCGAGTCTGTAGAGTTGGTGACTCGTTACTGAGAGCAGGGGACCGCGGGTATTCTGCCAGGCTTTGATCTGAAGGGAAAGTTTATTTTGGCATCTCCCTGGAATAGATTCACAGGCAGTGTTCGTCAGAGAGCCTGGGTGTGGCACAGAATGAAGTACAAGATGGGGCCCCTCACCACAAGGTAAGAGGCACATATAAAAAAGATGGTGGTCCAGGTGTCCCTCAGATTTACATTGAAATGTCATCTTGGGTGCAGGAGTATTATGAATTAGGGCCTTATGAAGGTGATTAGATTGGCATTTGTGGTTTTGAGGCCCGTGGTGAGGCAGAATATCTCAGCTGGAGCCTCTCTACCCAAGGTGGCTAGGAAACAAAAAGACACAGGAAGGGGTGGGGTCTCCAGTATCCCTCTCAAGGCCACACCCCCAATGGCCTAACTTCCTCCCGCTGGGTCTAGTAGGTCTTAGAGGTCACACCACCTTCCAGTAGCTCCATAGACCAGTGGATGAACCTTTATCATATGGGCCTTCTGGATGCATTTAAGATCCAAGTCATCTTAGATGGTTTTCAATGGCCAAATGAAAGGTGAAGAACTTGGGGCCTGACCCTTGAACTCTGAAGAGCACTGTGCTGGAATGAGCAGGAATGAGAAAAGTTCAGTGTAGAGTTGTTCTTGACCTAGAGGGAGCCAGGACAGGGAGAGAGATGTGACCCAGGCCGGTGACATCTGCCAGAAATCCCAAGACTCAACCCCTAACACCAGCCAGCCCTCAGAGGCAGGATTATGTGATGTAGGATTTATTAGACACATTTTTTTCAAACTCTTCTTCTAGAGTATCCAGTGCTATCTTTTTTTAATGATGAGAAATATTTAACAGATCCATTAATATGGATGAAACCATCTTTCTTTCTTCTTTCTTTCTTTGTTTCTTTCTTTCCTTCTTTCTTTTCTGCTTAGTAATCAGCTCCATTCCATTCTAACCAGAAACTCAGCTACCTTTAACATTTAATTCATGGTAGAGGCTAGATGATTGAGACAACTTGGAAGAAAACCAAAGACCTGGTTTGGGTCCTTAACATTAACTCCCTGGACATATTTTCTCCACCCTAATGGTGGGACCTTTGAAGCCCTCCTTTCACGCGGAGAAAATGCTCCTCCTGAGGTCATCAGCCCCCAACCGTCCGTGTGTCCTAAATAACTCTGAGCAGCTCTTGCTGAGCATTCATTCTTCCCTGGGTGTCTGGGACCAGGTATCTGCAGTTTGAGCAAATCACCTCTAGATGGGGCTGTTGGTGCCTTCAGGCTGAGTAGGTTACCAAGGAGACAGTCATCGCCTGAATAAGATTCAAATTAAATTAAAAACAAAACACAAGTTTGTTTAGAAGAATTATCTATCGAGTTTGCCCACTTTTTCATTGAGCTGTCACGCAATTATTAATATGCGGGAATTGCTTGTGTTTCCTGCATACAAGCCCTTGGGAGACATGATTTCCCTTCCTTGTCTCTCCTCTGGGTTAGCTTTACACACCCCTCAAAGCATTATTACCAGCACAGGGGTCTTCAGTCCCCTCATTTCTCCCTTTGTCATTGATGCCTTTGTCACCAAACCTCAGTAACCATCACTTCAGTTGAGAGATGAAATTACCTTGAGTTCTCTTCCACTAGGTTGTGGGGCTTGAACTCAGGCTGGAGCTGGAACACAAAGCCTCACATCCTCACTTGGTTGTTTGGCTCAAGGTTGGCACTCTACCACTTGAACCATGCCTCCAAGTCTAACGTTTTGCTGGATAGCTGGAGATAAGAATCTCAACACCTTTCCTGCCTGAGCAGGTTTCAAACCTAGATCCTCAGATCTCAGCCTCTTGAATAGCAAGGATTACATTCAGTGTGAGCCACCAGTGCCTGACCTCTGTCATGGGTGTTAAAGTTGTCAATACTTATGTTTAGGTATATAAGTTTGTGCCCGATGCCTTAACAAACTGACTCTCACTCAGTGGCTTCAAGCAACACAAATTTATCACCATACACTTCTGGAGGTCCAAAGTCAAATCAGGTCTCATGACATCACAGCCCAGTTGCTCACATGCATACCTGTGGGAGTTCTGGAGCCACATTGCGGCCTTCCTGCCTGGCTAGCCCCCTCCTGGCTGCCCCCCATCCTTCCCATCCTTGTCTGAAGACTCCCTGACAGCTGCAGAGCTAGCAGGAGAGCTTGACTTTGACAAACTGTGCAGAGGACACGGGCCTTTTCTCCCTGCTCAGATTTGCTGCATTTCCACCCTCCTGCTTGAGTCAGCTGAGTCTCTACAACGTCTCTCTGCTTCCTCCCCTGGGGTTTCCCCACCCTTTCTCCTAGTGGCCTTTGCAAGATGCAAATCTCATCCCATGACTGCGCCCCTGCCCTTTCAATGGAATCTTATTAGGACAAGGACAAAAAAAAAAAATCATTTCTTGTCTCTGCTTTTGTCTTCAACCAAGCTGGGCTCTAAGGCTGTATTCAGCCACACCTGCTCCCCCTCGGGTCAGGAGAGCTATCTCCTAATGAGGACAAGACTCCTCTCTCCTTACCCATACTCGCTTTGCACACCACACCCTCACATGTGCATGCTGGAGTTGGTTTGTGGCGGCGTTTGCATCAAGCAGCAATCTCCAGGAAGACTGGCACTGCAGCGACTTCAGCTGATCACAGTTCCAGGTTCCGGGATGGTCTGGAACGTTGTGCATGAATGAATCCGTGAAATACATTCTCCATTCTCCACTGGGGATTTGACTATTAAGTTCATGGTATGGTCCATTTGGCTTGCTGGATTTGAAAAAAAAAATATCCACAGAAGTATATCTCCTTCCTCTGTAATGTCTGCCTTCACTGGGTCTCTGCATCCAGCCAGATCCTTTGCCGTTCATGGAAATGTTGATCTATTTTCTTATACTGCTTTGGTACTCTGGGTCCTTTGCATAATAACCTTTAGTCTCCTTGATGTTTACTTTGGCATATGGTGGGTGAATTAGGGAACTGATTTAATTTTTCCCAGTGGTTGGCCACATCCCAGCCTTTCTCCACCCTCCCCTTGCCAATCTGAATTGGCTCCTTGATCTGCACACCAAATCCTTTTACGTGTTTACTTAGGTGATTGACTTACCTGTTTGCTTCTTGGTCAGGCTGGCTGCTGATTTACGAATTGAAGCTTCAGGCTATGTTTTAATATCACATTTTGTAAAAGAAAGATCTATACATACCATATATATATATATGTATATATATATATATATATTACTGCCTTAAGCTTACATGTTGAATTAAGGTTTCACCACACAGGGAACTGCCTGGCACAGATGTGCATAATAGGCCATAGCATGATTGCTTAGAGCACTAATCAATGGGCTCCAGAACTGGGAGTTTCTGCTTCAGTAAGCAGAAGATGGAGCCTGAGTGGTTTGCATCCTTAACAAGTTCTCCAGGGAGCACATTTTGAGAAGTCCTGCCTTCAAACCAATTTCTGAAATGAAGGGTATGGTCAGTGCAAGCACAGCTCTGTGGTAGCCTCAGAATTAATTCTCCGGGGTGCTCTGGCGCTCTGACATTAGAATGAACCCGCTGTGTGCTTTGAGCGAGCACCTTCCTGCTTTGACTCCGACCCAGGCAACCTGCCCCCTCGTTCCTTGCTTGCAGAGACATTTGGATGATGCGCTGCCCTCCTGTACACAGAAGCCACGCCACCAGCTTTGAGCCCAAACCAGAGCCACAGAAATTTCCTCCTTATCTTTCATGGAGAGAAATGGCTAGAAATGCAGCATTCCTCTTCCTGGCTCCTGCAGCCCCTTGGTTCACAACGGGAGCTTGAGAGTTTTGATAAGAAACGAACCAGGCACCTGTGGCTCACACCCGTAATCCTAGCTATTCAAGAGGCTGAGATATGAGGATTACAGTTCGAAGCCAGTCTGGGCATGAAAGTCTATGAGACCCTTATCTCCAATTAACCAGAAGAAAAATTGGAAGTGTGCTCAAAGTGGTAGAGCTCTAGCTTTCAGCTGAAGAGCTCAGAGACAGTGCCCGGGCCCAGAGTTCAAGCCCTAAGACCAACAAAATAAACAAACAAGGACACTGGATTGCAAGCAGTAGCTCTATTAAGGAATTTGGACTTCATCCATAATGGAGAACCATCAGAAGATTATAAGAAGCCGGAGAATATATAAACATGGAGTTCTGCAATAAATGGGAAAGAGGGGTCAGGTCCGCCTCTTGATGAACCCTGACTGATAAAGGTACACAGCCTGGGGGAACGAGTCACACACACACAGCCACCGAACGAGCAGCACACAGATGTGGCGTGTTTGTACAATGTGTTTATTAGGAAGGAAGTTTATGGAATGCGTTCAAAGGAATAACTTCTGATACATGCTGCAGCCCACTGAACCATGAAAATATGAAGCTTGAAAAGAACAAATTGTGTACCAGCCCACATGTGGGAAGTCGAAAAAAGGCAAAAATCATAGACGGGAAGTAGGCCGGAGGTGGCCAGGGGCTGGAAGAAGTGGCGGTTTTCAGTTTAACACCATGTCTGTTCAGGACTTTAGAAGTTACTGGGTGCTGGTGGCTCATTCCCGTAAACCTAGCTACTCAGGAGGCTGAGATCTGAGGATTACAGTTCAAAACCAACCCCAGGCAACAAGGCTCATGAGACTCATCTCCAATCACCCATAAAAAAGCTGGATGTGGGGTTATGGCCCAAGTTGGTAGCAAACGAGCCTTGATCAAAAAAAAAAGTCCCTGGAAGAGAGAGAGGGGGGGGGAGGATTTCAGAACTAGCCAGGTGCCAGTGGTTCAAGCTTATAATCCTTCCTGTTCAGGGCCTGAGATCTGAAGATCTTGATTAGCTGTAGGAATCAGGGCATTCCAAGGCTACCTTATCCACATGGTCATTCGAGAAGTACTGCTGCTTATGTCAAACTGAAGAGAAAGTACTCACTGCCCTAGGCCAGGCCATCTGTGTATCCAGCTAGTCTCATGGATAACCCATACATACATACATACATGTATTTACCCATCCATCCATCCATCCACCCATTTACCCATCCATCTGCCCATCCATCCATCCATCCACCCATCCATCCATCCAGTCACTCATCCATCCATCCATCCACCCACCCACTCAACCATCCATCCATCCATCCATCCATTCAGTCACTCATCCATCCACCCACCCACCCATCCATCTGATGTGTTTTCAACCCATTTTGCTCCACAATCCTGCTGTTGAGTCACTGAAGCTATGTCAAGTGGATGGACAGGACCTGGGGAGTTGGGACAAGCCCATATTCTGAACTTTTCCCTGCACTCAATCTCTGTCTCCTCAAGCCCCATGTTGATGGCTGTTCTGAGCCCACCCACACGAAGCTCAGATTTCCTGCTGGGAGAAACTGCATTCCCATGCATCCTGCAAGAACCACCTCACACCTGGGACTCCAGTCCTCACAGCACCAGGAACAATGCCTCAAGCCATTTGCTTCGGCACAGCAGCCTCGAAATCCCATTGTACAGACAACCCCAGCCTGGGGACTTCTTTTCCCTTCAAGGCCATGCTTGATGATGCAGTGCCAGCCAATCAGAGCAGAGAGGGAGTTGAAGTCTCCCCCATCCCCCACCCAGTGCCCCCAGCCCTCCCTGGACCACATCCTGGGAAGAACTAGCAACCTGTCCCAGGATACACAGGTTGGCAGCCCTAGACCTCAGACTTGAAGATCCACTCCCTCTACAACTCTGCCTCCTGCTGGCCTCCGCTAACTAGGCCAGGCTGACCCCTGCCAGTGAGTCCCTTTCTTACCTTGGAGCTCTTTCATGAATGAGACCAGATGCAGAGCTAACACTGATCTGGCTGCCCCTCCCCTTTCTGTTTTCTGTTAAAGGCAGCCACCCCCCCCCCCAGCTCCCAGCTGGCCCGTCCCCTCCCCCCACCGGGAGAAGTTATTACATGAGGGGATCAGCTTTCCCGTTTCCTCAGAGCAGAGGCTGAGCTGGAAGCACCAGAACGCCTGGAGTCCAGTGAGGCAGCCGAGCGCCCCGGGAATCCGAGCAGTGCGGGGCCCCGAAAAACTCCCGACTGGGATCCCGAGGCCGGATCACAGCTGCTAGCTGTTAGCGCTTGGCAGGCCGAGTCCTCGGCGAGGGTGGCGGCAAACCTCGGGTAATAATGCTTGTCAGCTACCTGATATTAACAGTGCTGCACGTCCAAACAGCAGTGGTAGCGAGGCCTGGGGGAGAGGTAAGCCAAATAAAATATCTCGTCAGAAGTTCTGTGTTGATCAGCATTGAATTTCCTCCTCTATCTACCAAGAGGGAGACCGGGGAACGGGTTGTTAACGGTGTGTAAACAAGAGTGCTTTAAATTGCTTTTTAAAGGTGGGACTGGCCTTTTAAAATATAGGCATGATAGATGGTAATATATAAATATATATGTTCAACATATTTGATATTGTAGTAAACAGGTGATATTTTAATGTAGTATATTATATGCATATATATATATTTAATCTTTTTTAAATCTATAGTATATGTATATAAATACAAAATATATGTAGACACACACGAAGTTCTCCACAACCGTCTACACGATTGCCACCCTGGGCATTGCAGGTTTCTCCTGCAGAAGATTCCAGTCGGATTCCAGTGGGGCCTGGTGCAGAGGCGGCAGGGAAGGAGGCTCCCCACGGAGAGGCAACCTCCACCCCACATCAGAGCCCGCTCCCCACTGTCCTGTGCCTCATCTGTCTCTTTGGCTGCCTGGATGAACTTGTGCTTCCATTTCTATCTTAGATGTGGAGGACCGGGGATGTCTAGGGAGACCAGGACAGGGAGACATGTGCGGCCAGGTGTGAGCTTGTCGGCTCAGTCCAGGTGTTTCCTGGCACGGTGTCTGGATATCCAGAAGCCCATTGGTGATGGAGGCAGAACCTGGGAGGGAGGGATGCCATGCAACCCCTTCTTTGTAAAAGGCTACAGGACTGCTTTTCATCCTTTGGCTTTTGTTAGCCTTGTCTGACAGGACCAAGGCGGCTGGGAAGCCTCATGCCCTTAACCTTCCGTCTTGGCAGAGAGTGGGATCACCCCTTAGCCCCCTAGCCCGGGCTATGGGCATCGCTGCCTCCAGTGGGTTGCAGAGCTTCCAGCCAGGCAGCATCGGATCATTTTTTGGAGTCTTTCTGCCTGCTTATTACTTGAGTCCTGTGCTACACCGATTTCTGAGCCTGTGGACTGTGCTGGATTGGAGAGTGGGGGGGAGTTGTCAAGACTGGGGACCCTCTGTTTGCAGTTAACAACTTCCCTGTGATTTTTTTTTTCACTACAAAGACAAAATGACAAATGGACCAGCCTAACTCAGCCCGGAGCTCTTAGGCAGGTGAGCGGGAAAAACTCATATGGAAAATATTTCCACCATCACGGCTGTCGGCAGACACGGGCTTGGAGAGCCCTGGGGCTGCCAGATCACAGCAGCCCTCAACCCACATGCCAATTACTCTTATTAACTCCGTTACCTGCCCACAACACCCTGGGGATGAGGGGGGAGTCCCTCCAGATTGTGTGTCCAGAAGTCAGTGCTGTCTGTGTGCTGGATCGAACTCACACAGCCCCAATGCTTCTGGAAGAGTTAATGGTTCCCCCGGTTTCCTTGCAGCCCCCACGCCCCCTGAGAAGAATGTCCGTGACACAGAGTTTGGACGAGTGTGGCATATTTATTGATAAGATTCTCCTTTCGTGTCTTGCTCCGTTCCTTACAGAACTTACCTATAAACATCATCCTTAGATTTCTACAGGTTTCTTCTCTGCCTGCCAGTCGGATTGTGTGTGTATGTGTGCGTGCATGAGTGTGTGCATGCGTGTGCGAGTGTGTGTGCATGTTTTAATTGTCTTCCCTTGGGACATTCCTAAAACTGTTGTGCAGAGGAAGGGGTGGGGAATGGTTCACCTACGGCTGCAGAGGGAATAGAGCCTGAGGCCCTTCCAGACCACGGGAGGGGGGGGCAGCAGGTGGAGAGCAGGTGTGGGGAAGAGAAAGCCCTATGGGGCCCCCATGCCTGTCTGCAAACACAGAGTGACCTGGTACAGGCCGCTGGCCATGCTGCTTTTGTCCCTCTGGTGAACACTGAGGTTACTAGAGCATGTTTGACCTTCTCAAGGTCAAGGCAGCTACCACGAAGGCTTTGGGAGTGAATGCCTCCTGTAAGAGGCTTGTGAGCATGGGGGCTCAGGGGAGGGGTGGGAGATAGAGGTGGTACCTTCTGTCCTGAACTTGGTCCTGAACTTGAATATTCCTGCCTGTAGGAGACCTGGGTAGGAAGCAGTAGTTAGAAATCTGCTAGGTTTAATTGTCTACGTCATGAGGACATGGCTGTGGGTATAGGATAAGAGGGTGCTTGGGAGAGTTTGGTTTTTCACCTTGGGCTGAGATTGTTTTTATTACCATATTTTCATTGTACAAGGTAGGGGGTGGGTTCCTGGTGACATTTCCACACGTGTATGTACACATGTTCAGCCTCTCAGTCACTCTCCCTTGAAAGAATTCCAACAAATCCCTAGCACTCTTCTACCCAAACCACATCCCTGGCGCTCTTCTACTTGAACCAGGCCTCTAAGTGTGCTTTTTGCCCTATGTTCTGGGATGGAGACCCCCCCCCCCTTCCCTTTGTCCCTTTCATAGCTTGGGTCCCACTCCATCTGTAAGACGGCGTTTCACTCGCTTTTTGCCTGGACAACCCTTGAACTACAGTCTCTGTCTTCGAGTAGTTGGGGTAACAGGTGTGTACCATCACACCAGGCCCTATTTTGGGTTGGTTTTCAGTAGGAAAGGAAGTTATTCCTTCTAACCAAGGGTACCCCTATGTCCGTCAGCTGTCTTTTCTGCATCTCTTCCCTGACTCCTTTCTTTCATCCTCCACCTCCCTCCCTCCACCCTTCTCAGCCGCTGTTCTACTCTGTCCTTTCATGAGCTCAAAAAAGAGCTCTGTCCTTTGTGCCTGACTTATCTCACCTAAAGTCATGTCCTGCAATTCCCAGCCATTCCCAGAACGACAGAGTTCATTCATCCTTTCTTTTTATGGCCAAATGCTATCCCATGTACATGGCCACATTTCCTTTATCCATTCCTCCATTCCTCCTCGCTGCCGTCCTTCTCTTGTGTGTTGAGAAGAGTTCTGGGGGACAGAGGGACCTGTTTGCATTAACAAATCGATGACAGATGGAATTCTTTGATCTTTCCTGTCATTGCTCATTCTCACCTGCTCCACTGATCCATATTTGAGGGAGACGTGTTGGAATCTTTCCCCAGTCCCTTTGCTGGCCTGGGGTAGGGCTACCCCCGTCACGTCCTGCGTCCTGACCCTCCCACTCACCGCCCCAGTGACTCCTGCGTTTCCAGCTTTTCCATCTTTGCATTCATCGGTCCCGGGTGGTTTCTTCATTGTGGTTCCTTTGCCAACACCATTTCTAGCATCTGGAAAATTCCTCATGGGTTCTTCTTTTTTTTAATCGGCTGATCGATCACACCCTTTCTTCTTTTATAAATGTTATGTGTGTATGTCTCCCGCCACTTGGTATGAGAAGGCTCTTTCCTGGGTCTGCCATCATGATTCTTCTGCTTCAGTGAGAAGTCATTTTTCTAGGCCTCTGTGGTTGTGGTATAGAGACACAAGATAAGGCCAGTGAAGCTTGTTTTGGAGTTGTGATGCCATGTGCACACGCAAAGTGCAAGCCCCAGGCCCTCCCACCACTCTTCCCCTTTGCACAGGTGCCACGAGAAGAGTGACTGGTGGCCATGAGCACAGGATGAGTGGCTCAAAGTTTTCTTTGCACTTACTGAGAAAATCACTTTCCAGGGAACTTCTGGATACATTAATAGGAAGTCACCTGTTTGGCAAATACAAGTATTATTGTGTCCAAACACAAATGCTACAGTGTTGTTTTCTTTCCTGCTTTATTATCGTGTGCTATTGGCATGCATACCCAATTAGGCATTTCTCCTTTAAGACATATATATATATATATTTTTTTAACTTGCAGACTTTGTTTGCTGATTCAGCAAGTCATAGAAATTTATTGACTTTGGCTTAGAAAGTTAATAGGAATAGACAGGAGGAATGCTGAGATTTCAACCCAGCATATTTAAGAGAAAAAAAAATGAGTAATTGATGTAGAGGGTAAAGTGGTTTGTGTTAGGACATGGTGGTAGTTGCCCCTTTATCCTTTTATTTATTTATTTTTTTTTTTTTGGTCAGTCCCAGTGTTTGAACTCAGGGCCTGAGCACTGTCCTTTGGACTTTCTCAAGGCTAGAGATCTGTCACTTGAGCCTCAGCACCACTTCCAGCTTTTTTCTATGTATTTGGTACTGGGGAATTGAACCCAGGTCTTCGTGCATGCTAGGCAAGCACTCTACCACTAGGCCAAACTCCTGGCCCATCTTTATCCATTTTTTATAGCCCTGACTTCCTTCAAAGCAAAATAATCCTCAATCCAGTTAAATGCAACAGGTTTGCCTCGTGTCCTAGGTTGTGTACCCAGTGTTGTAGAATTCATACGATGTCACCTACCACTATTGGGGGGCCCTGATGCACTGTTGAGGAGTATTAGCAAGGACTAAGACAGAAGTTACTCACACACATGCATTATACCCTTTTATGGGCCCAGAACCAACTATATGGAAGAAATGGCATCAGAGATGGGATTCAAAGACTTTTTAGAAGTTCCATAGACTTGATATTCCATTCTCACTCCCCAACCCCAGTCCTGGGCCTTGAACTGTCCCTGAGCTCTTCAGCTCAAGGCCAGAGCTCTACCACTTGAGCCATAGAACCACTGCTAGCTTTTATCTATGTATGTAGTACTGAGGAATTGAACCCGGGTCTTTGTGCATGCTAGGCAAGCACTCTACCACTAGGCCAAACTCCCGGCCCCTCCTGGCCTATTTTTTAAGCAATCTTTTTTTTTTTCTTTGTCAGTCTTGGGTGTTGAACTCTGGGTCTGGGTACTGTCCCTGACCTCTTCAGCTAAAGGTTGCAGTGCTCAGCTTAGACTTGTACTTTACAGAAAGGCCTTCCAAGCCTGGGGAGCAAACAAAAGAGTGAGAAAAGGATGAAGTTGGGAAAGGTAAGGAAATAGTGAGACAATGGTAATTTCCCCCTCTTGGCTAGAGCACTGAGCGTGCATAGTTGAGGATAATGCTTGCAAGATGGATACAATGTCATTTCAGCTCACACGCGGGACTGAGGCAGTTTTGCGGCCCAGTTGTTGTCAGTGTGCCATGGATGCTTATAAAGATACTCTTGCATTTGCATTAGAAATGCGGATGTGTGCAAAATCTGTGCATTGTTCCGTGTAATTATACCATGCCTCTCTCCTATCTGAGTATCTTCTTAAATTTCATAGACTCTTCTAGAACTCATGAAAATGAAATGATTCCCCAAATAGGTTCCAGCATTCAGATCGCCCTAATTTGATATGGAGCTCCAAACTACAAATGTCAATTGTGAACCGCCCCCCCCCCCGGGTTTTCATAGAGAGAACCCCCCAAGGGGCCTTGAGACCCACAGGCCTGTGCTTGAATCTCAGTACTGGTGTACCTCGTTTTTGCTTTGCTAGATTAAGTCACTTCCAAAATCATCATCTCATTGTCTTGAAAATGGGAGGGCTGTTTTGAAATCAAGAGTTTTTCAGGAAGAGAAAGACGAGGAATAAGATGGGTGTTGAAGAGCTGGCCAGGATGTGGGATGAAGGAGCATCGATGAGAACAGAAAGAGGAGTAAGGGATCCTGAAAATGGGGATGTTTATGGTTTCAGACTCCAAAACACGCCTCTAGATTCCTTAGCCAAGTGGGTTTGTGGCAAAGACTCTATGAAGAGAGGAAGATGAGACCCTATCTAGGCTACTTAAGAAGGAAAATGAGCAAGACCAGGCTTTAGAACCCTATGGAGTGACCAACCTTCTAATCCATGAAGAATAAGGTTGGGAATCGGTGGCTTTTCTCAGCAAAGAAAAAGAAAAAAAAGAAAGTTGGAATTTGAACTATGTAAAAATCACTCTCAGGTCAGGCTCACGCCTATCATCCTACCTACTCAGCAAGCTGAGGTTTGTGGATCATGGTACAAAGCCAGCCAGAGCAGAAAAATCTGGGAGACTCTTGTCTCCGACTAACCAACAAGATATGGTCCAATTGGTAGAGCACCAGCCTTGAGCAAAGTAACCAAGTGAGAGCACAAGGTCCTGTGTTCAAGCCCCAGTACGGGCACAAAGGGAAAAGGGAAGGGAAGAAGGGAAATGTGTAAGATGTGCTGCAAATGCTTCAGAGTTGTCAACAGAGGGCACTCTCTAGTTATAAAGCATTTTGATGATTAATTCATCAGTGATGACAGTTGGTGATGAGTCATAGCTGACCCGTGCTTAGGCCACTACTTAAGGCCTCCTCTGCTCTCAGTGGACATTGCAGCAGTGAGACCCCCATCACAGGACACAGCAGAGGGGTCCCAGAAAGAACATCCCACAGGTGTGTGGACTGGCGTGTGGGCAACCTCGTGGCTGCATCTCCTGGGGCAGGGACACTTCACAGAAAAGAGGACATTTAGTCCAGGGCAAGTAGAGTAAAGCAGGAGTTTGCCAGTGGAAGGAGGGGACAGGTGTCTTGAACTTTTTTAGCTGAGAGATGGTACAGACAGCTGTTAAAGTCTGCCCATGCTTCTGTTTCTTCCCCAAACCCACATGTGCTCTGGAGCATGGAATTTTCAGATACAAACATGGTGATGTATTTATTGTGTGACTCAGGGTAGAGTCAGGTACGTGACTCTGTCTGGAACAGTGCCTTGGAATCTTAAGAATCCCATCTGGGGCCGGGAGTTTGGCCTAGTGGTAGGGTGCTTGCCTAGCATGCATGAAGATCCAGGTTCGATTCCTTGGTACTACATCCAGAGAAAAAAGCCAGAAGTGGTGCTGAGGCTCAAGTGGTAGAGCTCTAGCCTTGAGAAAGTCCAAGGACAGTGCTCAGGCCCTGAGCTCAAGCCCAGGACTGGCAAAAAAAAAAAAAGAGAGAGAATCCGATCTGAAGAAAGGGATTCATCGTTAATATTACTACTGATAGTGTGCCATCACTTAAGGAACATTTTACCAAATCAAAAAGGCCCTGCAGTTCCAGTAAATTCCAGCAGCTGGCTCTCATTCCCAAACCCATGAGGATAAAGCTGTGGATTGGCTAGCTCAGAGAGGCGTCTCCAGAAAAAAAGAGACTCTAGTGGGTAAGAACCAGAGATGGCTATTCTGTACACGCCACACTGGGACATCATGTCACGCTGTGGTGATATGTCATGCTGTGGTGTCACGCCATGCCATGGTGGTAGTACCATGCTGTGGCGCCATGCCACAGCCGTGGCAAGAACAGAGGCAGGACTTAGACTCCTGTTGATCTGATTCCATGGGAACGCCCATGTTAGACCCGGCTACTCGTGTTTATCAGAAATGCAGCAGCCCAGCTCACAGTTAGCACTTAGCAAAATGCAGAAGAAAATGCCCATGACCCAGAACGCAGAGGAGAGCTGGAAAGACCGGGAGGCCACTTAGCGCTGCTTTCTGCTGTCCTCCCACAGCCGCAGCCGAGCCTCGCAGCTGGTGTCCCAGGAGTCACAGGCGGACTTTCCCGGGCCTTGAATGAACCTCAGAGAGCACAGGACATAAATATAGGGGAGTGGTGACACTTCGGTGATTTATTAGCAATGAAAGAAATGCAAAGGGTTCATCTGGACACGCTGGCTTCTGACATGCTCAGAACGCGGGGTGACAAGGAGAGATAGAAGTAGCCCTTTGTGGCCACATAAAAGATTCAATTCCTTGCTTTCCCAGGAGGTATGGGGCGGGGCGGAGGGAGACATAGAGGGGTTGGCAAGCCAAGGAGCTGAAAGGACACTTGAAGGGCACATGGCCCCTGAGTTTAGTCCCCAGAAACCTGGGAATTAAAATGAGTTGAGGAAGAATAACTTGCTGTGATCATACCTCGTTCTTAATGACAATAATGAGTGAGCTGTTTAATTTTACTTTATTTTAGACTCCCAACTGAAATTCAGTACTGAATCTCAGCACCCTTCAGGCATGGTTATTCTATAACACTTCATAATGTGGGTGTGGTACATGTTTTCCCTTTACAGGGATTTAATCAAATAAAGAATGCTAACTTGTTTTGAAATAGCTGCGAGTAAAAATACCTGCTTTGTGGATTATGTGGTCAGAATGGCCATCTGTACATTTCCTGAATTCAGGATCAGCCAACAGATTCCAGCCCCAGTGTTTTCTCACCCTTCTATGGTCAGATGTGTCTCCACCGTGGTCCTCTGTGAGGGGCCGTTACCTCAGTGCCACTCATCCTGATTCCTCAGACCTGTCTGGTGTGGTTTGTGTCATGGATTCTGGTCAGGGGCTGCATCTCCTTCCCATCCCCTCATAATGCAGGCAGAGGCAGGCACAACGTGTGGTTCTGACATTTCAAATCATCCTTACACCACTGACCATTAACCCATCCTGACCTCTGAAGTTTGTGCAAGAATTTATAGAGGAGCTGGTAGCTCACTCCTATAATCCCAGCTACTCCGGAGGCTGAGATCTGAGGATCCTAGTTCAAATAGCCAGCTCAGGCAGGAAAGTCTATGAGACTCTGATCTCCAAGGAACTACAGAAAGCCAGAAGCAGAACTGTGGTTCAAGTGGTAGAGTACCAGCCAGGAACAAAACAAGCTCAGAGACAGCACCCAGGCTCTGAGTTCAAGGACTAGCACACACAAAAAAATTGGTAGGGATTTTGGAATGTGGTCTACAGACTGCTCTTCCTTGATTCAAGATCTTTCTCTACTCTAAGACACTGAACCTCTGTGTGGCCATCTGTCTTCTTCCATAACAGGGAGAGAGTCAGCTGTCTCCATAGCTACCCAAGCTTCTAGAAACTTCCCTGGTGGCTTTTTTTTTTAACTTTTTTTTTTTTTGCCAGTCCTGGGCTTGAGCTCAGGGCCTGAGCACTGTCCTTGGACTTTCTCAAGGCTAGAGCTCTACCACTTGAGCCTCAGCACCACTTCTGGCTTTTTTCTATGTATGTGGTACCGGGGAATCGAACCCAGATCTTCGTGCATGCTAGACAAGCACTTTAACCACTAGGCCAAACTCCTGGCCCCTGGTAGCTTATTTTTATACATTACATTTTCTTTGTTTCAGTGTCTTAAGAAAAAAAATGGATTATTTTCCAGCTTCTTGTATTTACCAGTCCTAATCTCTCCCCTCTAAGATGCCTGTTTGCCTTTTTTATAAGAGTGAGTTCTTATCCTGGTTGAGAGAAAGAGATACAGAACTACATAGAACAAGTTAGAAAAACAAGGTAAAGAAAACAGAATCCCACACCATCAAGCTTCACTCTGCTCATGTTAGTGTCGTGTCCACAGTACGCTGGATTCTCAGTATCTCAGGTGTCCAGGCCAGGAGCAGGGACACAGTGGCTCATTGGAAGTTGTGTTCTGTGTGATCTCAGGGTCCCTGCGCTGACTTGGCCTCTGCAGTTTGGAAGGTATGTCTTTTTAGGGGAGAGGGCTCCCAGGAACCCAATGTTTTGTACTAGTTGAATTGACAGAAGGATGGCAGGAAAGGGTGGAGAAGGGCGCTGGGTAAGGCTGTGTTCAGGGACATATTCTGAGCGGCCTTTGATGCCCCCCCCCACCGAGGTGGGGGGACCTTCATCCTGAAGACCTGGCACTGTGGCGAAGGTCACAGACCACGGCAGCCAGGCTCAGAGACTACAGCCCTGGAATTCCAATGGTGGCATCTGTGGGAGCCATGGCGAATGGAGGATTTCTAGGGACAGGTAATAGATGAGAACTTGAGCCTCCCAGACAAAGATTGTGAGCGAGGTTGATGGCCAGCTCAAGGCCCGGCACATAGTAGGTGCATGGGCACACAGTAGGTACACAGTCTTGTGAAATCTGAACGATGCAGTTGAGGGAACCCTGACCTGGGGCGCTGTACCCTCAGCAGTGAGAACAGAAAACCGGTGAGAAAGAGATGTAGAGAAACTTGCATTGATTTTTTTAAAAAGGACGCCTCAACCTTTATTTTTAACCAAGAAAAAAAAAAGTAGAAAGTGGCTTTTGGGCAAGTATTTTGCTTCAAGAGCCAGTCAGCCTGTGGACCTCAAGGCCTTCAAACCTTCCATCTCTGTTCTATGAATTGCCTAGTTTTGTTCTAGTCAATAGATCTCTCCTTTCCCTTCCCCCACCTCCCCAAAAATGGCACCTGTAAAATAAGTTATGCACCATTACTGCTTCAATGTAAAAATATTTCCTCCAACCCAAGGTATACATGAATTATTCCTTAGGGAATTGGATGATCTAATTCCCCGCCTACAATGGTCTCCATTCACACACCCCTGTCAGGGCAGCGACCAGTTACGAATCTGAAGGATTGTAGCCTATAATAAATGTCCGTATGAACTCTGATAGATTTCCTCCAAGCTAGCTGTGATTTCATTTTGAAACTGAATGCTAAACTGCGCTGCATTGATGCCTTTGAGTTTCCCTCTGTCCCTGGCCTGCCACGTGGACTCAGCCAGTGCCTGGTACATATATGTATATGTATATAAATGATCCCAGAGGCCGGAAAGGCCCACAGTCAGGAGAAGCTGCCACCCACAAGACCCTGGCCTTGGCAGATGCCCGCTGACTGCGCCAGCAATCCATCCCTTTCTGTACTCACTCAGCAATTATTAAGCACCTCTGGCATGTTGATGGAATAGCAAACATTCATGGTATTCGTGAGTTTCAAACTTCACAGAAAGGCTCGGTCTTTTTCTTTTTCCAGTCCTGGGCCTTGAACTTGGGGCCTGGGCATTGTTCCTGAGCTGCTTTTGCTCAAGGCTAGCGCTGTTCCACTTGAGCCACCATGGCACTTCCAGTCAGTGCACTGGGTGCCTGTCTTACAGAAAGCACAGAGAGGTTGGCCCAGAGTTCAGGGGGCAGGGAGGGAGGGGTGTCTCACCCCTGTAGGTGTCCAGGTCGTTGGAAGCATCACATGAAGGCGGCTTTGGTTCTAAGTTGGTGAGTTGCTCTCTGATTCCCATCTGATCTTGGATTGAAACCATTTTCTATTGATGGTGAAAGCACATTGCTGCTTTCCTCTTCTGGGCAGGGGCTTTGAGCCCTGCCAGCTTCCTGTATGAAGGTGTGATGAATGTTTTGTGGGGGAAAGTGAGGCCTGCAGGAGTGGTGGGAGGTGGCAGAGTGGCAGTGTGGACCCTGATGACTCGGCTTTCCGGGTGTGGAATGCTGGTGGTAAGAGTCGTGGCATGAGGTGGTGGGGGGAAGAAAACAACAGCCACAAAGCACGGAAGCCACAGATGTGGGGCTGAGATCCGGGCTGGGTGAGGCAGAGAGGAAGGATTTCCTAAACCCAAATATTTAACTAGATTTTGCTGTATTCTTTTGGGCCGAATTCTTTGCTAGAGAAGGGTTTTTTCTTCTTTTTCTTTGAAGTTGCTTCTTTTCTCGTCGTTCCAACAATATTGGACTTTTCATCTTGTTTGGGGGTGGGATAAGCCATTATTGAGATTATTTCTAAATTATAGCATCAAGTATCTCCAGTTCCTGCCGGTGTTTTGTGTCATGGGCTTTTCTCAGGGCTTCTTGTCTCCTTCCTCCCAGCCTAGAGGGCACAGGTGGAGTCTTCGAAACCAATATATATTTTGAAGGGTTTCAAAGGCTTGCTACATTGTATGTGCATTTTTTCCCAATCCTGGGGCTTGAGCTCAGGGCCTGGACACTGTCCTTGGGCTTTCTCAAGGCTAGCGCTCTACCTTTTGAGCCACAGCACCACTTCTGGCTTTTTCTGTGTATGTGGTACCAAGGAATTGAACCCAGGGCTTGGTGCATGCTAAACAAGCACTCTACTGCTAGGCTACACTCCCAGTCCATCGTATATATATTTCATAATCTATAACATATGTGAGAAAGTTATATATGTACACATATGTGTATATGTATATATATGTATATATGTGTATGTGTATATATGTATATATATATATATACTGGCTAGATAGAGATCTTCTGAGCTTTATGAAGTTAACTGAAGGACTGAGACATGACATGGAGTATACATGTCTTAGAGGATTCATTGTAAAGGCCAGAATGAGATTAAAGTTGGAAGAGGGGTAAGGGTTAGTTATGTGGCATCCCCTCTCCCCATCCCCTCTGCCCTCCTCCATCCCCAGCCCCTGCACTTTGCATTGGAGTTCCCTGATACAACCAGGAACTCAGGTAACTGGTCATAAAGGTATGTTGAGGCAGGATCCGATAGGCCTGCTGGGTTTGTTTCCTGTGCCCTGGAGAACCTGTAGTATTCTGCTAGTGGATAATTGCATTCATCATATGTCCATGCCAAGGACAGTATTTGCATAATGAAGTTTCCAGTGAGGGAATCCAACTCCTCTAGAGAACTACACCTTGAACAATAAACCAGTTCATTCTTTGTCCTTTTCAGCTGCATAATGCAGCATTCCAGAAAGCCATATTATTCTAGATACTCTCCTGAAAGAATCCTATCACATTATCCCCAGGCTGAGAACAGAGTTTGGCAGAATGCTAACTGAACAGTCCTAAATTCAGCTCCCACCTCATTTTTGACACAGCAAGCAGCTTTTAGTTCACTAGACTTTTAAGAAAAGAGATAGCCTAGTACATAAAGTTCATTATGTCTCTCATAAAAACTGTTTTCTTAAGCCTAAACTGATGATGCCCACCTGTAATCCTAGCTCTCTGGCAGTGCTGACATGAGAATCTCAATCCACAGGCCAGCTTGAACATAACAAGTTCTAAGATCCTATCTTACAAGCGGAGTAGAAGCAAAAGGGCCAGAGCCATGGCAGAGCACCTGCTTAGCATGCTCAAGTCCCTGGGTTCAATCCCCAGTCCCACAAAAAGGAAAGGAAAGGAAAGGAAAGGAAAGAAAAAAAAAAGTTTGTGTGTTTCACTAGTGGGTTTAAACTCAGGGTCAGGGTTCTGTCCTTTCGCCTTTTTGTTTGTTGTTTGTTTGTTTGTTTGTGGCTGCTGCTCCACCACTTAAGCCATACACAACTCTATTACTCTGGCTTTGTGGTGATTAACTGGAGGTAGATGTCCTATGGCCTTTCCTGCCCAGGCTGGTGTGAACCATGATCCTCAGATCTCAGCCTCCTGAATAGCTAGGATTCCAGGCGTGAGCCACTGGCACTGGACTATAAATTTTTTTGAGAGTGACCAAGGTATGTGTCACCTTATGAATAACCTGGTTTAAGACCCCCTCCCAGGGCTGGGAGTTTGGCCTAGTGGTAGAGTGCTTGCCTAGCACGCACGAAGACCCAGGTTTAATTCCTCGGTACCACACACATAGCAAAAAGCCAGAAGTGGTGCTGAGGCTCAAGTGGTAGAGTTCCTTGTTAGCACGGGGTCGTGTTGATGGATGGATTGGATGCGCCTTTCTTTTACTCATTCAAGTTAGAGGTACGTCTGCTTGTGTCCTGATTTGTGCACACAACCCGCTTCCTGTCAGGCATACCTCTGCTCCTGAACTTGAGGCTCAGGGGGTGCAGGCGCCTTGCTCTTCTGGCTAGACCTCGGCCAATCTGTAAGGCCCAGAGATGCAGTGGAGGAGCTCAAGGTACAAGGGCCCTGGACATGGGGTCCCGGCCACATCTCAGGTATGCACACACTCCCAGGCCAGCCGTCCTCCCATTCTTCAGGTAAAACCTGCTGAGAAGCATTTTACACTCACCGCGTGCAGTCAGGAATAAATGCTGCCTCCATTGTGGGCCACGTTACGTGCCTGGAGATCCGGAGACACCAGCAGCATAAAGCACCAGTGTGTACCCCACAGTGTACCCCAGTATGGGAAGCTCCTGGTCAAGGTTGGGGGGCAGAGAAAGGAGACTTTTTCCACAGTAGCTGTGGGGAGACAGCACTCAGGTCATCATCAGCATCTTCGGGGGGACAGACATCAGCTTTGGGGTTCAACAGGGTTGGGGAGTCAAGGATGAGAAAGGCCTGCAGAGTTGACACAGTCCCAGGTTGCAAGTGATAGGGTGCCTGTCTCACAGGTATGAGGCCCAGAGTCCAATCCTCAGTGTCACCAGACACCCAGACCCATTGCACTGCAGAGCAAACCTCCATCATCTGAAAGACGACAATCAGAGTCCCAGTGGGGTGACCCTGTGCCTTTGTTCCCACGAAAGTTCCGCCATTTGCAAAACCAACCAGAGGAAAAGAAAGCCCTGGATGGCTGGATGGGCAGAGTGTTTCCTTCCCCAGCAGCTCCACCCTGCTTCCACCAGCAACCAAGGCTGCCATGTCCCTCCCCAGTCCCCACCCCATGACTTTATAAATGACTCTAATTGCGCCAAGGCTTTGGTCAAATAACGTTGAGGCCAATAAAAGTGCCAAGTCTGTTAAGGAAGTTTCCAAGACCAAATGAATTCTAAAGAAGCTGTCATCTCCAACGGCTCTAAATTTGTGAATCGTAAAAAACAAATGTGGAAAAATATAGCTACTGAAAATGTCACCTCTGGTTGCCTCAAGCCTTGTCTGAGACGGAAGTTTTGGTTGCAACAGCAGAAGACTCTCCGGAAAAATATCGCAAGTCTCCCTTTCTTGTTGGGACACCCTCCGTACGCGTGTACAAGGTCTCCTGTGTGTGTGTGTGTGTGTGTGTGTGTGTGTGTGTGTGTGTGTGTGTGTGTGTGTGACCAAGAAAAATCCAGAATAAACACAAGTCTGCTGAGTCAAGAGCCTTGGCTAAAATCTCATTCAACTGGAAATGTTTCAAGTCAAACCTAAAAGGCTTTTATGTTTCCCTCCGCTTCAGGTCATTGCAGGGAAACAATTGAAGAATGACTGGAGAAGCAGACAGAAATGAGCTTATAAGAATAGAGAAGTGAGCCAGTGGCAGTGGGCGTAGTCTATCATCCTAGCTACTCAGGAAGCTGCAACCTGAGGATCGCTGTCCAAAGCCAGCCTGAGGAAAAAGTTCTTGTGACCACATCTCAACAGGAAAAGGGAAAAAGAAAAGAAAAGCTAAGCATCAATGTCATGTGCCTGTCATTTCAGCCACATAGACCGCTTAAATAGAGGATTGCAATCTAGGCTGGCCCAGACCAAAAAAAGAAAAAAAGCATGACCTTATCTCAAAATTAGCTAGAACAAATATGCTGTCACCACTTGGGGATTTCTGTTGTGGTTGTTATGTTTTCTTTCCCTTGGTCCTTCTGAGAAGCAAAAGACAAAGGAAATTTCTCCAAGAAACTCCATCTAAATGGCTTCTTGCGGTGGCCCGGGCAGAGACCACAAAGCCATGTTGTTTTCTGTCGCTGGCGCCCGGCTGAGCTGGGGGTAGGCACTTTGCATGGTGTGAGAATTTGTTTTCCCTTCCTTGTCTGTCGCTTAGACTTCTGGGACAGGGCAAGAGCAATGTGAAGGCCACAGACTCCAAGAGGCAGCTGGAGAGCTCCCAGGACCTCCCAGAATCTGCCTGTTTCACCCCCTACACTCATAAATAGGGTGGTCTTCAAAATCGGGGGAGGGGGTGTGCTGGGGGATCCGAACACACTACAAAGGAGAAAACACAGGCAGGGCTGGAAGATGGTGGTGTGAGTTTTAGAGTACACTAAGGGGGGAAAAAAAGCTTTGGGGACAGCACCCCCTAGAAACATGTTGATCAGAAAACATGGGCCAAGCCCAGTGTGAGTGGCTCGTGTCTGTCATCCTAGCAACCCAAGAGGCTTGAGATCTGTGGCTCACGGTTCAAAGCCAGCCAGGGCAGGAAAGGCCATGAGACGTTTATCGCCAATGAACCACCAGCAAACCAGAAGTGGCAATGTGGCTCAAAGCAGTAGCATGCCAGCTTTGAGCAAAAGAACTCAGAATAGCACCCACAACTCAAGTTCAAGGCCCACAAACAACAAAAAAATGGGGAGCCCAGGACGGTGATAGGACAATGTGCATCCCCAAGAAATGTAGTGTCTTGTCTTAAGGACACAAGGCTAGGCCCAGCTCACGGGACAATCAGAGGAGAGGAAAGACAGCATTTGGAAGTGACTAGGACATTGCTGGTGACTGTGATGTTGGGGGAGGGGTCATTATGCCCTCGTCGTGCCAGGCTGACACACTCTGCTCCCCTATACCATCCATTATGGCCTCCATTTCTTTCTGCCTCGCCTCCAGCCCAGTGGAGCCGGCCTCCCCATAACTAAAGTCTCCCAAAACTTTTAGCCAAAAACACACCTTAAGTTGCTTGGTTCAGGCATTTTTGTCCTAGCCATGGAGGTCTGATGTTGTAAGCCTGCATTAGAGGTTTCTTTGTTTGGTCTTGTTTTGGTGTGGGCTCAGCCCCGAAGGGGAGTTTTGAGGAGAAAGGGGGTAAAATGTGGTTCCTACCTTACAAAGCAGCGTCTCACAGGAAAGAAAAGCCTGGAATCTTGCAATCTGTGAACCAGAGCTTCGGAAAACACTTAATTAAATCCAGAAATGCTTCGTTTTGGGGAGACATGACTTCAAGCCCAAGAACAAAATGAGAGGTTTGATGTTGGTCGCGGTCCCCGTACAATGTTCCAAAAGGAAAATGAAATTTGGGGTGGAGATGAATACATTATGCTTGAACACGGGCGCCCCAGTATGAGGACACATGGGGCCCCCCTCCTCCTCCTCTTAAAGCAGTGACAAGGGAGAGGAAAGTCACCTCCCAAGTGTAGCTGGACCCACCACCACCCCAGATTCCAGTCTAAGGCCAAAGGTGGGGTCCCTCTAACTCCCCAAGTTCTTACAGCCAGCAGCAGTCACACACAAGGGTCCTGGCAGGGCTGGGGCTGCCTTCGTTCTCTGCCACCCTCCCCGCCATCCTACTTCCAAATCAAGAGCCCCAGAGAAGCTGGCATTCTCTCCGCCTTCTACACAAACCCACTTAGAGGTCGGGGTTTTGCAAAGGCAAGCCCTTGGCTCCCCGCGACTGGACTCCAGCTTGTTCACATTCCCTTGTATTCAAACATGGAAATGAGAGTTTCATGAAGTACAGAATCTCCACTTTGGGAAAAGGGCAACAGGGCCCTGGAGTCAGTGACTTGAAGAGATGAAAGATTAAAAGTAAAATATAGGTGAGTAGATGAGTAAATTAATAAAATAAGAGGTAGACAAAGGCCCACAAAGGAAGTACAGATAGTGAACATTGATGGTAGCTTTTTAAAAAAAAAAAAATCTAAGACAGACTTATTCAAGGATGGTCTTAAACTCCGAAACACATCTGGAAACACCCAGGTGTGGCCCTCCCCTCAGTTCAGAAGCGCTGGTGCCACGCAAAAATTGACAGAGCCACATCGATTGTAGATTTGGTTGCTAGGCTCAGGGTACTGAGCAGACTTCTCTTGATGGGTTGCTCTGACCACCTCATGTTGAGTTGTGCAGCCATGGTAGCCCAGGCAGAAAAGGAAGGACCTGGGTATGGTAGCATATGCCTGCCATCTCAACAACTTCTACAGGATGAGTGACCTGGGACCGTAGGGAAGAATCGTGACTTCCTTAAAAACAACCATTGCGAAGAAAGGAAGAAAGAAGAGAGAAGGGAAGAAGGGAAGGAAGGAGAGAGGGAGGGAGGTATGACTCCATGGGGGACCAAGGATTAGACCCTGAATTCAGACTTGGGGCTGCACAATGCAGAAGGGGACTGTGCACCAGGGGAGCTAGCCAGACCAGAGAGTACTCAGTAAGAGAGCAAGCGCCCAAGAGAGACAGAAGGACAACATGGAGAATGGGCTGCCAAAGGCTTTGTCCCCCCTCCCATCCCCCCCCAAAAGTGGGGGAACAAAGTGAGGCCTGTGATGTGTGATTTTCAGCAGAAATGGGGCCTTCCATCCATAAGAAATTCCTAGAACATAGCACTGCTGTGTCCAGATGCAAGGAACGTCCTTTCCTATAACTGTTCTAGCGATGGCTTCCTCATGAGCTCAGAGCTGTGGACCAGAGGCCATCATCTCCACTCACCCTTGATTCTCCCCCTCATCATGAATCAGGGTCACTGGAGGAAGCTCCCTGGAGCCAGGATTCCAGCCCTTCCCAGGCTGGTTCACACTGTGTCTTAGTAGCCCAGGCTCCCAGGGAGAGAACTCTAAACAACCAGAGTTCCCCTCCCTACCCATCACCGGGAGGTTGCCAAGCCATAATAACTTCTAATTAGTTTACAAATAATAATTTGTAACTTAGAGAGTGGATCTGTGTCATTATTCTGGGTTATCATGGAGAAACTGGGGATTCTCTGGGGATACATAGTGAACTCAGCTCACCAAATTCCCCTCCTCTGGTCATTTCCAGAACACTGAATTGCAATTGTCTATCTTTTAAATGAAATCAGATGCGAGCCAGGAATAAACTTAATAGGTAACCCGTGAAATTAAACCATCATTGGGTTTTATTTTCCTTAAATGACACTAGTTTGGGAAGTTTTCCACTGTCACTGAAATTTAACTTCTATATTCACTGCAGTTTCTTGTTGCCTGTACCTTTTTCTTTCTTCTTTCTTTCCTTCTATTGTCCCTTCTTCTTGGAATTTACATTTGTTCAAACTTTCCCAGGACTCAATTAACATTACTTAAGGGGGGGACAAAAAAGAACTTTTATGGGACCCACTGAGTCTTACAGGTGCTGTCTTAAAATAATCAGTTGAGTCCTAGAAATCAAGTGTGTAGCCAAACATTTGGCTTTGGTTAAGAGGCTCAAGTCAAATAAGGGAATTGATATGCAGGTGTGGCGTAAAACTGGTCTTAAAAAATGCAGGGGTTATTGCCTCTGGGCCCGTAGGGATCTGGAACCACTGCCTCGAGCCACGGAGGTAACACAGTGTCCATAAAATGGGCTCTTGGCCCAGGAGTTTTGCTGAGCCGTGCCTCTGCCAGGTTTAGTGCCTGTTTAATCACACGAACAGCTCTGGAAGCTAAATTGCTAACATTTGGGGAGCAAGGGTACATGAAACCAAATCGAATTATGAAAACAGTTTTCTAGTTGAGTCTGCCGTTGCTTCGTTTCTGTTGATCTTTTCTTCCTCAATGGAGCCATTCAGCAGTTCCTTCTCCGGCAGGCAGGAGCTGACAATTCACACAGCCCCAACCATCATCACACACCTCGGAATGACAGCCGTCCTCACTGGCCGCCTCCACCCTGACTCAGAGTGTGGGGCCGCTCACAGAAAGATGGAGAGCCAGGAAGCAGTGGAAATGGTTCTTTTGTAGAAAATCACCATGAAACCTCTCTCCGCCTGGTGCTGGTGGAGGCAGAATTATTCTCTAGAGACAGCGAGTTAATAGCCAAATGCCAACATGGAGGATTTTCTGGCAAAGTGCACCACACCAAAGAAGCAAGCGGGCCAGCTTCCAGAGCAGGGGCAGAGTCTCGCTCTATAATCCAACACAGGCTGGCTCGAATTCACAACCTTCCTTCAGCCTCCCGAGTACTGGGATTACAGACAGGTGCCACCACACTTGATTAAATAGGAAAAGATGGAAGCACATCCCTGGACCCCAAAACTCAGTGGAATGATCCAAAGATGGAGACATCCCTAACGTCAACATAATGTCCTAAGTGAACAACTCTCATGACAACTATTGGGCTCTATCCCCTGGCTTCCTCATTTACACACACACACACACACACACACACACACACACACACACACACACACACACACATGCAGAGAGTCCCCAAATCTATGGGAAAAGCCCCAAATCCAAACCATTCTCGGTCCCAGACATTTCGGGCAAGACTGTGGATGGAAGACCTGTTTTTCTCCAAATAACTCAAACATCTGATGAGGAATCCTGACCTAAGTTTGAAGATATTTAAATGTGTTTTTTTTAAATTTAAGTATTACTTCTGTGCTGCTCTTGTCTGTTCAACTGTCTTTATCAGAGGTGTTGGCAATTGGAATTATATGCAGCTCTTGTGTTTCAGATAGTGCTGGGATTTGAACTCAGGGTCCTGTACTTGCTATGCCTGAGTTCTATCCCTTGAGCTCACTATTTTCTGTAGCTGTTTTTCAGATAGGGTCTTGATGTTTTCATCAAGGCTCCCTTGGCCCCCAGCCCTCCTTCCCGCTGCCTCCCCACTGGCAGGCGTGTACCATCACACCCAACGTATTGCTTGAGATGGAGATATTGTTGATGTTTTGCCCAGGTTTGCCTCTAAGTTGCGATCCTCTTGCCTCCCAACTCCTGAGTAGAAAGGACTCCAGCTGTGAGCCACTGCACAAAGCCACAGGCCACTCTTGAGAAAAGCATAGGCTGCCCTAGAAGCCAGTGAGAAGCAAAGGTTGAAAGTTCTGAGGTGAGGTATGCAGGAAGCAACTGGACTGTGGGGCCAGGCAAACCCAGCCCCAGATCCAAACTCTGCTGCTCTGCCGTCCATGCCTGGAAAGAGCATCCAGTATCTCCAATCTTCTGTGCCACCCACAAAAACACTACCATCTGTGGATTATAAGGTAGTGATCGGATTAGTTGTTTTGTTCCTTTGTTAACTATCAAACAGTTGGGGAAGAAACAGGAGATGTTCTATGGGAATAACGCAGCATTATTGTATGTGTCAGTTTCCGTGATTAATTCTGTATTAGTGAGGATGTCATGTGGTGAGTGTTCAAATAAATTTGGGGGGGGGGGAAATGGCCTGTGCTTCCTCATCTAGTGGAGAGTTGGCCTGGCAGTGCTGATATACAAAAATAAGAAGCCATTGGTTATTTTATTTATTTGCTTATTGTTTGTACTAAGGCTTGAACTAAATCCTTCAGCTCTTGCTTTGCTTCCTCAAAGCTGGCACTCTACCATTTGAGCCACACTTTCACAGCTGACTTTTTGCTGGTCTGTTAGAGAGAAGGGACTCAGACTTTTCTGTCTGGGCTGGCTTCAAACTCTGATCCTCGGATCTTTGCCTTCTAAAGTAGCTAGGATTCCAAGCATGAGCCACTGGAGTCTGGCTCTGCTAATCAGTACAGGTAAACTGATTGATGCATCATTTCCCAGACTTTCTTGTTGACCATGGCACATTACCTGAAGTCAGTCTCACCGGACCATAACCATGATTTCGAGTCTGACTATACCACAAATGATTCCCAGAGGTGTGGTGGAGTTGAACTTAGAGAGAAGCTGCTTAGAAATAATTCCCCATGCCCAGATCTGGGAATTATTATCCTTAAGCCCTTATAGGAAAGCTGGATTTGATTTTTGAGTTTCCCTAATTGACAGTAGAAATCTCACTTTATCACATGTGCCATGAATTTGTGAGTCTGAAGGAATTCATCAAAATGCTATTTCTATTAACGTTTTATTGCTTCATCGTTGCTGAAATCATGCAATTTATGAGTTTAGTCCTATTTTGGGTAATGGCAATTATCTATTAAAGATGTTATATAGTTTCTGTCAAGCTTGATTAAAACTTTTCTGCTAGAAGGCTTCTTCTCTTCTTTTCTTTTTCTTCTTCTTCTTCTTCTTCTTCTTCTTCTTCTTCTTCTTCTTCTCCTCCTCCTCCTCCTCCTCCTCCTCCTCTTCCTCCTCCTCCTCCTCCTCCTCCTTCTCCTCCTCCTCCTCCTCCTCCTCCTCCTCCTCCTCCTCCTCCTCCTTCTTCTTCCTAAGGGCCTGTGAACTGGTGACTAATTGAGTCTTATACATTACTCAGAAAATTACTTACAGTAAATAAATAAATAAATAATAACAACAAAAACCCTCCCACAATCCACAAATCCGGAAAGCAGTGACTCCCGCCCTCATCCAGATCAGCAGATGGCCTCCTCATGTGTTATTTAGGGGTGAGATTCACGTTTTTTTTTTCTACTAACATGTTCTCCATTTGCCTTTTTCTCTGTCTTCCCCCCTTTTGTTTTAAAGCCATCTCTCTCTGTTTTACTGCGATTCTTCTGTTGACTTTAATAATGTGCTAAGCACTTAAGGACGGATGGGGAGCCCAGAATAGCAGCCTTTCTGGAAAGTTCTGATAAAGTGCACGTCAGGGGAAATTGTTCAACTCAGTGGTGAAACCAGAGGAAACTCGAGAACGTTGGGACTCCTGTCTTGGAAAGGCGGAAAAGTGGAAGGGGAGGTGAAGAAAAGTGGAAGGGGAGGCAGTACAATGAACTGGGACGTGTGCGTGAGGAATGGAGCCGGCTGAGCATTTGCCTGGTAAGAGGCAGAGGGAAAGCAGCCAGACCACATGATGCTCTGATAGCCAAGCTTCATCCAGCGCTAATACTCTCTTTACACTGCATTTAATTCAGCTTGGCCTGTTTCTACATCGTGGTACGCCCCCTTCAAGAAGCCCTCCCTGATTCTCCAGTGGAAAGTTACCTATGATTTAGTTGTGGCTGAAGACATTTTGCAGATGAGATAAACTAAGATCTAGCAAAGCAATTCTTCTGCTATGATTGCTAGCTGTAGGATCTCGACCTTTTAACCGTGCTGAACCCTTTGCTCTAAAAGAGGAATATTAGGAATGGTTAGAAGGGAGAAGAGAGAATCACCCACTGTTAACTTTCCTCAGCCATGTGCCCTGTGCATAGCCCTTTTTTTTTTTTCTTTTTGCCAGTCCTGGCCTTGAGCTCAGGGCCTGAACACTGTCTTTGGACTTTCTCAAGGCTACAGCTCTACCACTTCTGGCGCTTTTTTTTTTTTTTTTCCTATGTATGTGGTACCGAGGAATCGAACCCCGGTCTTCGTGCATGCTAGGCAAGCACTCTACCACTAGGCCAAACTCCCGGCCCGTGCATAGCCTTTTAAAGACCCAAAGTTTTGTTTGTTTGTTTGCTTGTTTATCTTTATCAAAGTGTTAAAAGCCTAATCAGGGATTCCTGTGACAGAGAGACAACAAGAGAGCCAGACAGGTGCCTGCGTTGGGCAGGAAAGTCTGCAAGACTTTTATCACCAATTAACTAGCAAAAAGCCAGAAATGGCACTGTAGCTCAACTAGTAGAGCTTTGGGGGCCAGGGTACGTGTCCAGGTATTCTGATGCACACGTATCTCTTGCTAGAAGGTAATCCATTTGGGAAGGTCCAGGGGAGGGAGCGGGCTGAGGCCCTCCCTCCCTTTGTCATGAGCTCCCCAGGGCCACTGCCCCTCTGGGCCTCCAGGATCTGTTCACTTTGAAAACTGAGACTTGACCTTCACAAAGGTCACCACTCAGGAGTCACTGACTACCCATAAATGTGGAGTGGGGTGGGGGATCCCAGTTTACCCGCATGAGAAACAGCTGCTATGGTAGGGGAGAGCCCCAGCTGGGCCCCTCAGTGGCTGACTGACCTGCCAAGGCCCTGGCTGAGAAATGAGAGTCGGGCTGGTGGTGATAGAACCGTGGGCAGTGGTGGTGAGCGCCGGCAGTGAGCTGGAAACTTCTAGATGTGTGAACTGCGAAGATAAACAGAGCATGCGTACGATCTGGCACGGGAGTCTAAACCAAAACAGCTGTCACGAGCGTCGTGATGTGTCTGCTTTCGGCCTTCCTGGCCCACACTCCTGAAATGCTCTGTGCCCATCTGTCACCAGCCAGGCCAGCCATGAATAAGCAGTGTGGTGGGGGAATGGCAGTTCCAGAGGCTTGAACTCGAGTGTGCTGAACTGGCCACGGAGCAGTGGCTCCCTCAACCCTGGCTTCTCGGTGCTCCCCCTGCACTAGCTCTCCGTGCTCCCCTAGCCCAGCTCCCAGCAAAAGCAGCCTCTCCAGGCACCTGCCAGCCACCGCCCCCCCCCCAGCCTTAATTCTCCCTCCTCTCATGCCTGTAGCATCTTCTAGGAGAGGCTCAGCTCCAAAAGCAGTAACATCACAGGACGATACCTGAACCCCCATTTTTTCTGGCCCTGTTGATGACTTGTGATTCCACTGCCACTCCCACTGCACCCCACATTCCACACCTGTGGGCACCTGCCCCCACACTGTACCCACACCTAGCTTCACTATAAGCACCGCTTGTACCCCACAGCAAAGCTGCACTGTTTACAGGTATGTATATGCGTGTGTGTGTGTGTGTGTGTACACACGTACACATGTGCATACATAGACATGCCCTTACACTCAGGCCCCTTACACTCCCACATTGCTTTCTTTTGCTCACGGATGGTATTCTACCACTTGAGCTTCTTCACCATCTCAAGAGAGAGAGAGAGAGACAACTTTCCTGCCTGGGCTGGCTTTGAACTGAGATCCTCAGATCTCAGCCTCCCGAGTAGCTAGGGTGACCGGGGTGAGCCACAGACCCAGGTCTCTGAGTCAGGCCTGAGCCGGTGACGTCAGCCCAGCTCCAGGGGTGAGTGGCCAGGCCTGGGCTGCAGGCTTAGCTCAGTGAGCTTCCTTCCTCTGGCACTGTGCCCACAAGCTGAGCAGAACCCAAGCAGTGATTGCTTGGTTCTGGGACCCCAGGGGTTCTTTTGCCCCCACAGGCCCATATGGGCCAGACCCCTCTGCGTGCTCCAAGGGGGGCCTCCTTGGCCAGCTTTCCTCTTCCTGCCCCAAATTGCAATTGCTTGAGATTTTCCATGTTTCCAGGCCTCAAATGTGTGTTTGGGAGCTGGCTCACTATCTTGGTCTTGCTATCTAACTACACCGTGACGCTCCCCCCAGTACGAGAGAAAATAGACTGGAAAGAACGCAAAGAAAATCTCTCCTTTAATCAGTGCTTGAGCCTCAAGAGCCCATGTTAGGAAGCAGATGCGAGCTTGGCGTGGTGGGGGGCGTGGACTCAGAGCAGCTAAGTGCAGAGGAACAGGGGGCCTGGCAGATTGGCATAGAGCTCCCAGCTGTCTCACGACACCGCCTTTGATCTCTAATTTGAGCCACCCGAGCATGTCTCAGCACATTCTGAAAATGCGCTATGCTTTGCAACCAGCCAAAACATTTGTTTATATTTTACCCCCAATTTTAAGGATCTTATTTCCTGCCATGCTTCCCTTGAGAACTCTCTCCCTGTCTCTCTCTCTGTCTCTCTGTCCATCTGTCTCTCTGTCTCACTGTCTCTTTCTGTTATGGAAGAGGTGTATGTGTGCCTCACATGACTGCTGGGGATCCCCAAGACTGGGGAGGGGTCTCCGCTCTGATAATGTATGGGCATCTCACATACACATCCCTGTAGCTACCACTGTGCCTCACAAAACTGATGGCCTTGGCCCCACAAGACATCTCCTGGCCTGGGTGCCCTCTAGAGATGCCCCATGGTACATGCAGCCCCTTCCCATGACACCTGGCACTCTGGAAAGTCAGTCTGTGCTGCAGATATTTGCAAGGGCATTCAGGGTCACCCAGGAGCCTCTGCCCACAAGATACCAGAACCTATCAATCATACATTGGAGAAATCCCTGCACACGTTTCTCAGGCGCCCTGGGTAGAGTTTCCACGACCCTGCTCAACCAGTAAAAGAGGGGCACAATAACACATTCCTGTTGTCATAGCTCCGTTAGAATCGTAATTAGGAGGGCTCTCCTGGATATAAGTGCAAGACTGTGTCAGAAAAAAATAAAGATACAAGCAGGGCTGTTTGTATTGGCCCACATAGTAGAGTACCTAGCTAGAAGCATGAGGCCCTGAGTTCAAACGCCATGACTAGGAGAAAAATGGTCCCCTCAAAAATGCCATAGTATATACAGGGTTGAGAAAGCCTTACAAGGAGGATGGCTTGAACAGACGAGGAGGGGGTGAATAAAGAAGTGGGAAAGGAAGGCCTTGCAGAGGCCTGGGTTTTTCTCTTGGTTTTCCTTGGTAGTAAATTGAACCCTTTGAGGGAGAAAAAAAAGACTCATGCTCTTTTCCTAGGTGGTAGAGGTGGGCTGGGGAGGCCTTGGGAGGAGATTTTAGCATAGGAAAGTAGACCAGTTGGCCAGAGGCCTTGGAGAAGGAAGCAGAGGCAGAGATGGGCTGGGCGGGAGGCAGGCAGGCTATGGTGTGGGGATGCAGAAAGTCCATCTATACCCCCGGACCCCCTTACCTGCGAGTAAAGAGCAATTTTGTCAGTGTTGATGTGGAGACTTGTAATAACCCACTTTCTTCTGCCACTACTGCAGTGGATCAAGAAATCCTAAAGTCTGTTCTTTGGGACAATTTTTAAAAACTGGAAATGTTGAATCCGGCCCCTATCCTCTCTGTCTGTGGCCAGAAGTATCTGTCTTTCTCTGCCACCTTGCTCATCTCTCTCCAGGTTTTTCTAGGGTCATGTGATGCTGAGTATAGAAATCAGAAAACTATCTGGCTGGAAGCTGCTGCCCTGGCCCTATGGAAGCCCTGGTGACTTCCCATCAGGCTTTGCGAGGACAGGGCAGACTGGGCTCTGGGCTGGGGTTTAAATGTCTGTGTGTGTTTTCAAGTCACTCAAAATGTCGGCTGGGCAAATATCCCTGTCCACAGTTTATGTGTGGACAATTGAACCAAAATGAGTTGCACATTTTTGTCTGTCATGCTTTCAATATGTAGCTTTTGTTTTCCCAGCAAGTGTTGTCAGCGATGGTGGTGCAGTTAATTGCTCCCATCTAAGGGCTCAGTGAGGGCCAAGTTTATTTCTACCCATCAGAAGAACACACCAACCACTTCGGTGTGGAACTTTCTCCAGAAGGGCAGGGGCTCATTCAAGGAATGAGGGGGGTGAAAGCCAGAATGCTTTTGGGTCCCCTGTGAACCTGTGCGTGCCACCAATCCCCTAAATGGTAGACTTTGTGTAAGGCAGTCATTTTAACAGAGCCCCCCGCCGCCCCACATTTCCTGCGCCCCCCTCCAGAGCTCCACTCCACTTCCCCCCCATGCACCCGCTCTTTGTTTGAGGGATCTTGTCTTGGCTGGCCCAGGGTCTGGATTGGAGGCAAAATGACCTGAAGGGCAGGAGGAGCAGAGGTCCAGGGGAGAGGGCTGCACTGGCCTCAGAGGTTGAGGGGAAAGGGTCTTGGAAAATGGGGTGCACCACCATGCCAGGGTGGAGTTCCTGGAGGAGGCTCAACAGAAGTGTTCTGCAGACACCTGGCCATCGGGCAATGGCACGGCGCCCGTGTTTACCTCTCTTTCCTTATCAAGAGCCTCTTGGCAGCAGTACAGATGAACTGCCCTAATGGCTCTGAGCTCAGCTGCTGCTCCTTCCCATTGTCTGCATACAAAAGCCCCGGCCCATTAAGATGGCCCAGTGCTCACAACACTGGATGACTCTTCCACAGATAGGCTTTGGTCACATTTGTGTTGGGTACACTAATGAAGGGCCAGGCTTGAAGCCCTGGGAGCTGTCACTTGCAGTAATTGACAGCAGGGAATATGGAAGTTCATTTGTCCAGGAGATAATTTGAACCTGGGAGAAAAGCCAAGAGACCCTTTGGGTCTCTATGGCACTTACCTTGACCTTCAGGTTTCCAATGAAAAGCTTCTCAGACAAATGTTTTTGAAAAGGGACAAAAGAAGCCTTTCATGAAAACCATCAACATTTGCTGCCAAGCGGGAGACTGATTGGATGGGACCACACACACACACACACACACACACACACACACACACACTTTACTCGAGGCACTCTAGAAAATTAAAAGCTACCCCGGAAAAGTAATCATGTGAGATGATGGTTTTGAAGATAGCACACTGGTTCACTCTGAAAGGAAAAAAAAAAAAAAACAGGAATCAATTTACAGCTATTCTCTGCTAGCAGGGCAAAAAAATTGGGATTTTTTTTTTCCCCAGTCCTGGGCTTGAGCTCAGGGCCTGAGCACTGTCCTTGGACTTTTTCAAGGCTAGAGCTCTACCACTTGAGCCTCAGCACCACTTCCAGCTTTTTTCTATGTATGTGGTACTGAGGAATCGAACCCGGGTCTTCATACATGCTAGGCAAGCACTTTAACCACTAGGCCAAACTCCCGGCCAAAAATTGGGATTTTTTTTCTCTTCTCTTTCTCACACTAGTTGGTTAGAGAACATGACCAGGTTTCACCTGGTTAATTAACAAGCAAATCAGAAAACTTACTATGTAAAGATTGCGTGGTAGCAAGTACTAATTATTTCCAGAAGCAGGACTTTCTATTTATTTTCTTTGGTCAGTGCTGGGGCTGGAACTCAGGGCCTGGGTGCTGTCCTTGAGCCTGTTTGTGCTCAAAGCTAACTCTCTACCATTTGAGCCACAATGACATTTCCAGCTTTTTCTGAGTAGTTTTTTTGCAAACTAGAATCTCAAAACCTTTTTCTGCCTGTACTGGCTTCAAACCTCGATCCTCAGATCTCAGCCTCCTTAGTAGCTAGGATTACAGGTGTAAGCCACTGATACCCAACTAGAAGCATTTTTTTTAAGTCAGTGTGTGATGCTAAAGATAATACAAAAAAAAAAAATCTCACCTCCTGGCCTGTTGGAGCAGGGGTCCTGGGGTGGTACCTTAAATGTGTGTGTGTGTGTGTGTGTGTGTGTGTGTGTGTGTGTGTGTGTGTGTGTGTGCGTGTGTGTGTGTGATGACACATCTCACATGACTCTGGCTGAGGATTTCTTTAGTTAGCTGGTTTATTTTGGTACCAACACAAAGGCTTGAACTCAGGGCCTCACATCCTCACCTGGATTTTTCACTCTCTCTACAGCTTGAGCTACATCTCCACATCTGGCTTTTTTACTGGTTAATTGAAAAGTTTCATGGAATTTTCTGCCCAAGTCAGCTCTGATCTGTGACCCTCAGATCTCAGCTCCTAGGTAGCTGGGGTTACAAGGATTAAGATAAATGAGTGATAGAATCATCCCAGGCATATTCAACCAATGCCAACTGAAGTATATTCTGTGTCCACTCTAACCCACCCCTCGGTTCATCTCCACTTCAGTTCATAGAATGTCATTTTTCTTATTAAAATGCCCCATTTGCAATGCAGAACCAAAATGCCTAAACCATGACATTCCGTGGGGAGGGGGGGAGGACCGAGAGGGCCGGCTCTCATTTCTCCATTCTTCTTCAAACAACATATTCTGTAAATGAAATGGAAGACCAGTTGGCGCCATAGCAAGTTCATTCTGGAAGGAAATGCAGGCACAAGAGATTTCACTGTGACTGGGCAGATGGTGATGTTAGAGTTTAAATATTTTGAACATGTGCTATTAGCTTATTACTAAACAAAGCATAAGATCTTCACTGTAGAGCTTGGTGCAGTTGTGACTCCCTGCCAGATCTGGTTGTCCTCGTTGCTTACTGGTTAATTCTCCAGGCACCCGTGGTCCACACCTGTCATCTTCGCTACTCAGGAGGCTGAGATCTTAGAATCCCAGTTCAAAGCCAGCTCAGGCAAGAAAATCTGAGGGATTTTTGTCACCAATGAACCAGCAAAATCCACGGAAATGGCTTAGAAAGTCAAGACAGAGGGTGCCTGGCAGGTTCTGTAGCTGGACTGAATGTTGGCATGCAGAGTTCAGGTTATGAGGGTGAGAGGCCCGGACTACATTTGTGTTCCATACCATGCTAATCCTGGATTATTTTTCCTCACCTCCCTGTGAGTTTTCTTGTATGTAAAATGAAGAATAGCCAGGTGTATGGCTTACACCAATAATCCTAGCTACTCAGGATGCTGAGATCTGAAGATCGAGGTTCTTTTCCAGCCCAGGCAGGAAACTTCAAGAGACTCTTATCTCCAGTGAACACTGGAAGTGATGCTGTGGCTCAAAGTGGCAGGATGCTAGCCTTGAGCAGAAAAGCTCAGGGACAGTGCCCAGGCCCTGAGTTCAAGCCCCATGACCAACAACAACAAAAAAAGAATAGTATCACCTGGGGTTTAGGGAGACTTCTGGGGGTTGAGAGGCAATAAAGCACTTAAAAAGTGCATGCTAAATCATCTCTCCCTTCCAGTCCCCGTGTCTTAGCAGAAACAGTCCACTTTCTCCAGTGGTGTGGGTAAGGCCAGTGCATAAAACAAAACTGTCAATGCCACTGATGTGTTTTGTGTCTTGTTGAGCTAATTTTTTATTAGATCATTACCATTTCGCTATTAATGCAGGCATTTATGAGCGTCTAGTGTTTAGCTGTGCCAAATAGGAAATCTGGAAACCAGTATAACTGCCTTGATGTTCACCTTATTTCTGGATTCCATTTTGGTTGACAACTCTTGAGTTTTTGAATATGCGTCCCAAATGGTAGGCAGGAGATCTCTTTGAATAAACATGAATAGGAGTAGTTTGCAGACCCCATGTCGTTTTCTCTTTCTGCTCATCCCAACACCCCCCATCTCACAGCCTAGCAGCTCATCCAAATATCTGCACAGCCTTTCTCTCTCCTGTTCTTCTGGTAAAGAAAGCCTCACGTGGGAACAGGGCTGTAAGAGAAAGAGGAGAGGAGAATCTGATCTCCAATAAATCACCAGAAACCCTCAAAAAAGGAAGAAAGAACCACAGAAAACTAACAAAAAGGAAGAAAGAAATCAGATGAAAGAGTTCAGATTTGGCTGTTGCTGTTTCTTTTCTCCCCACTGAATTCTGGTTCTAGTTTAATTGCATCTCCATGAAGCAAATGTCCACACCTGAAGCATGGCAGGACTCAACACATCAGGGTTTTGTTATGTTTTTTGTTTTGTTTTTGTTTTGTTGGTCATGGGTCTTGAACTCTAGGCCTGGGCACTGTCCCTGAGCTCTTCAGCTCAAAGCTACCACCCTACCCTTGAGCCACAGCACCACTTCCGGTTTTCTGGTAGTTAATTGGAGATAAGAGTCTCATGGACTTTAGTGCCTGGACTGACTTTGAACCTCGACCCTCAGACCTCGGTCTCCTGAATAGCTAGGATTTCAGGCGTGAGTCACCACATCCAACTTCAGGGTTTTTGTTTGTTTTCAGTTCTGTCCTCCCGAACCCAAATGGCATCCACCAGGGTCCTCAAGCAACAACGCAACTCCAAACCCAATTCAATCCCACCACAACCTCTTAATTTCTCCAGCCTTGGAGGTTCTGGTCAGCAAATCAAAGTGCCTACTGTGTACCAGGCACTGTGCACTTTTTACCACCTAACCTAGCTTACTGGTTAGTTTGATGGTAGTTCTGAGCAACTATTTCTTGTTGGATTGGATTGGATTGGTTTGGCCAGTACCAGGACTTGAACTCAGGGCCTCACAACTCAGCTTCCTTGCTCACAGTGGGCATTCTACTTTGAGCCCATGCTGCCAGCCCCGAAACCATGTGTAATTAGATAATGAAGTTTTATTTGCCCGTTGGTTTAACCATGTCTATAGATATGGCTTTTGTACTTCTGATGAATTATAGGTGTCTTTGAGCTTTCTGGGGCTATGTCACCCGTACCCACAGGGGACATTGTTTAGCCTTCTGGGTGGGAGGTTACCAAGGTAACTTCCCCCATCCCACAATGCACAGGACTGCCTCCAGGAGAGGCAAGCCACAGGGCAGGCCAGGAGGAAAGGGCAGAAAGGAGAGGGGTCCCCTGGTCCCCTAGACCCCCCAAACAGACATTCTTTCAGCCAGACAGTTGTACTTCTCTCACTTTAGTGAGTCGAGTTCTGCATTCCTGTGTGAGGTACCCACTTTGCTTCCAAGAAAAAGGGGGGGAAAAACAGTTGGAGCATGTCTCAGTAGAAGCTGACAGGTTTTTTGTTTTTTGGTTTTGTTTTGTTTTGTTTTGTTTTGCTCTATATTCTAAGAGTCAACATGGGACAGGGCAGAGGAGGTGAGGATGGCATAGGGTGGGTGATAACAGGGTAAACTGAGGTATACCTCCCTGAGCTTCTGTCTCAGTCTCATGGAATTCTGTGTCCTCTCCACATTTGTAAACTATACTGGAGTGATTTTTTATTGTTTCTGTCTTTAGAACTTTTTTTTTTTCAGTAAAGGACCAGATATAAATGTTTCCTGCTTTGTCGACTCCACTGTTGTCATCCAAAGCCACCAGAGATAATAAACACACAGAGGAGAATGTGTCTAATTGGAGATAAGAGTCTCATGGACTTTCCTGCCTGGCTTTTAACCACAATCCTCAGATCTCAGCCTCCTGAGTAGCTAAGATGACAGGCCTAAGCCACCAGTGCACGGTTTCTGGTGTTCTATTGGTGATTGGTGATTAGTGTTCTTAGCATTTCCTTTACATGTATTCCTAGAAGACCCCGGTCCTGGGAGCAGTACATATTACTAAATTGTTTCCCGAGAAGCATGGTCTTGATCTGAATTCCTAACTGTAACAGAACAAGGAGATCTATCATGGGCAGAATGTGCTTTCAACAGAACTGTCATCAGTGAAAGTTTGGGCCTCCATGTGAAATTGCTCAGCTATACATAAATTGGTGTCCGCTTGCAATGGTTTTCACGTTCCAACCGTGCTGCGGTAACCCTGTGATGAGCCCACAACAAAACATCTGCTTCCCATTAGGACCTCGCACCCTCCACCATCTGAACTCCCGGCACCAGCCAGCCTCCGCTGCCTTGATGGACAGAGGCCTTCTCCCACTGAAATTCACCCACCAATATGTCATCGGATTGCTCATTTCCCTCAGGAAATTTCACCTGGGTTAGTCTTGACACACAATTGGAGGTAATTCAGAAACAATTTCTCCTGTGATGGCTGGTAACATGTAAAATGTTCCTAAGACAGGTTGCAAAAAAAAAAAAAACAAATGCCAGGTGCAGTGGTTTACACCGCTAGTAGCCAGTAATCTAGCTACTCAGGAGGCTGAGATCTAAGGATTGAGGTTTGAAGCCAGCGCAGGCAAAAAAGTCCCAATGAGACTCTTATCTCCAATTAACCACTCAAAAACTGGCAGGGGCACTGTGGCTCAAGTGGTAGAGCGCTAGCCTTGAGCACAAGAAGGCCCAGGGATAGCGTCGAGACCCTGAGTTCAAGCCCACAAATGACCAAATCAAAAAGAAGGAATGGACTCCAGGCAGGCCCCAGTGGTTCACACCTAGAATTCCCAGCTACACCAGAGGCTGAGATCTGAGGACAGAAGCCAGCCCGGACAGAAAAAATCCATGAGACTCTTATCTCCAGTTAACCATCAACAAGTAAAAGTGATGCTATAGCTTAAATGGTAGAGCACCAGCCTTGAGAGAGAAAAAAAAAAAGCTAAAGGACAGCACCCAGGTTGTGAGCTCATGCCTCAGTATTGGCGCACGCGCGCGCGCACACACACACACACACACACACACTCACAAAAATAGCTGCCAGACAGAATCAGATCGGTGAAGACCAGGCCACAAAGAGCTGGTGTTTTCCAGAGCTTGTTGATGTGTCTAAATTCCAACACTTACAAGAAGCCAAGCATGACTGGTGTCTGTGCCAATGGATGGCGTCTGGGGTAGTGAGTCCCCCTCAGGCCCCAGGTGCTCCAGACACTGAGAATCGAACACATTGTGCACTGGCAGATCTGGAGTGTCATGGAACTGTTTTCAGGGAGCCATCCAGCAGTGGGCAACAAGGCAGGGACTGAGCCAGGACTGCAGCCAGGCTGCCTGGCTCCCTGCTCTCCCCATTATTCCAAGAGGTTCCCACCAAGTGACATAGGAGTGCATGTCCATGACACAGAGAGACCACCGCTGCTTTAAATAGAGAAATGCAGCAGCCAGGCCCGGGGCGGGGGGAAAGGGGGTCATGGCTCACTGTGGTAATCCTAGCTGCTCAGGAGGCTGAGGTCAGAGGATTGAGATTCAAAGCCCAGGCAGAGAAGTATAAAGCCAGGCTTTGAGAGTGTATACTGAAATCCTAATCGCAACTGCTCAGGAGACAGCAGCAGGAGGATGGAGTGTTGGAGGCTAGCCTGGGAAATGTTCGTGGAACACCCTAATCTCGCAAATGAAATCAACGGGAGGGCTAGGACATAGCTCAACTCACAGAGCCCTTGTCTAGCGTGTACAAGGCCCTGTGTTTCAGCTCCAGAATGAAAAGCCATGGGGCCAGGAGCATGGCCTAGTGGTAAAGTGCTTGTCTAGCATCCAGGAAGCCCTGGGTTCGATTCCTTGGTATCATATACATAAAAAAAAAAAGCCAGAAGTGGTGCTGTGGCTCAAATGGTAGAGCTCTAGCCTTGAGAAAGACCAAAGACAGTACCCAGACCCTGAGTTCAAACCCCAGGACAGGCAAAAAAGAAAATCAACAACAACCATGTGGCTTCGTGCATGTCTTTATTTCTTCTTAAACATAATGAGTTCAGTATGGTGCCAATTGTGCCATGGTTAACAGGGATGGACCAGAGGTTGGAATGTGAGGAGGGGATTGGGTCAGCTGGCGGAGGAAGAGCAGGAACAATAGACAACATGGCTGACTTTTCTGTACACCTTCCCCATCAGAGACACCCATACCCACAGGCATCTTCTGAAGTCAGTTAGAAGGTTGCTGTGGGGCTTAGACTTGAAAATGCTGTGCTGGAACCAATCCCTTGATTCCTAGCCTTGGAGAACTCAGGACAGAGGTGTGTGGATCTCACACCAGACACATTTGCCTTTTTTTCCTGCTTTTAAAAATAACAATATGTGCCCAGGGAAGAGGAGAGGGCAAGAAATACATGTGGGAGGAGCAATACATAGCTAGCATGTTATTTTGAAGGGCTGATTGGATGGAGAGTGACACGTTGAGATGCTGTTCTTTCACTGCCAGAGACCATTTGTGGGCGTGGCTTGCGAATATGGACGCAATATTGCACAAGTGCCGTGACTGAAGAGGGATGTTAATCAAATGCAAGGATTTGACCTGCAGGCCCCATATGGACAGACCCACAGTGGCCTGGATCCAGGGTCTGCTAGCCATGTGGTCTGAGGTGTGGTCTAAAAATCCAGACCAGTCTGGGAGTTGGCAAGCACATGTCTCAAGTTTTAGAATATCATTCTGATTTCAGGCATCCTTCTGTATTGCCACCACCCTGTGAAAAAAAATTCTGTCACCCTGATATTTCATCATACTGTTGACCCCATGTCTCCCACCAGCATGCGGGCAGGAGGGACAGCCCCAGAAATGGACAGCCATCATTCCCTGTCTGTTCTGAAGCTGGATTGTAGATAAATGCGCAAGTGAATTCTCCTTACTGGAATCAGAGTGTGGTGGGGGTAGAAGGAAGATAAAGGGAAAAAAAGGGCAGGGGGAAGGTGATTCCTTGGGGGGAGGCAGGATAAACAGCAGAGCCCCTGGAACAAGCCTGACTGCCAGCCCCTTCTGTTATTTAGAAGCTGTGCCTTTGTGCTTCCAGCAGGTGCTTTGGCAGCAACCAAGCAAAAGCCTTGGTGCCTGACTCTGTGGAGCCACAGATCCAAGCTTAGCCCATTTGGTTTGATTTCCTAAGACACAGGACCCAACTCAGAGGGGGCGATTCACTGTGCATTGGGGGGTGGGGGGGAGCCAGCAGCCCTCCCTCCCTCTTTCCCAGAATCCAATGGGCATTTGCAAAACTTCTCTTCCCCACCTCTGTCGCGTTCAATCTGTGGTTGTCCCTACTCACTCCTCTCCTATCCTAAGTGCTCCCGATCTGTGTGGCACAGGTGCCTTTTCTGTCCCCAGACTGTGCCAAAAGCACCTTTTCTGTCCCCCTGCAGAGCGTCGGCTGTGATGATTACCTGGGCTCCCACAAAGTCGTGGACAAGTGCGGCGTCTGCGGGGGTGACAACACAGGCTGCCAGGTGGTCTCCGGCGTGTTCAACCATGCCCTCACCAGCCTGGGCTACCACCGTGTGGTGGAGATTCCCCAGGGAGCCACGAAAATCAATGTCACCGAGATGCACAAAAGTAACAACTACCTGGGTAAGTGAGGCCGACTTCCTTGAGAAACCGTCTGTCACTGGCAGTGGTGGAATCTTCCAGGGCTGTAAAAGCTGGGCGGGGGAAGGGGAGAACGGGACTTGGGACATGTACGATGAATTGGGGAACCAAGTGCTACCTGGCCTGCCCCGTGACTTCAAACTTGGAGAAAGTTAAAAAAATATATGCCTGGCGCCAGTGGCTCACGCCTGTCATCCTAGCTACTCAGGAGGCTGAGATCTGAGGATCCCGGTTCAAAGCCAGCCCAGGCACAAAAGTCCATGAGACTCATACCTCCAATGAATCACCAGAAAACTGGAAGTGGGGCTGTGGCTCAAGGAGTAAAGCAGTAGCCTTGAGCTGAAGAGCTCAGGGACAGCAGCCAGGCCCTGAGTTCAAGCCCCACAACCAACAGAAATAAATAAATAAATAAATATTTTTTTAATCCTAAGAACAACTAAATTCTTACTATCTATGCATTTCAAGCAGCCACTGCTGCTCCTGTAAATGCCTCGGTTATGAAGTTGATGGATGTCAGCCCGGGTGTGGCTCAGCTGGGAGGGGCTCTGGGTGGAGCCAGGAGGTCTGAGGGACAAGGCATAGGTGACAGGTGCAGTCCCTCCATGCTGTCACTCCCTAGAAATCGAGAGCAGAATCCATTCTGCCTCCTTTCCACTTCAGCCGTCTGGCATTGTGACCTTCGCATTCGTGGCAGTCAGGTGCTCTTGAACATTTGTACCAGTGGCATTCGAACACTCTAGAACCTTCTAGAACCTTCTGCAGTCACTCCAGGCATACATTCATCAATACTGAAAGTCTTTCTTTTACTCTTTAAGTAACTGTTCAAAGGAGTTGCCCTTTACCAAAGCAGTTTATGAAGACAATATCCAGTATATATTGATCAGTCATCCCTCCCAGCCTGCCCCTTCACTCTTCTTCACTTTGTAGGATCTGTATTGGATTCTTGACTGCTTTCTCTCTCTTTTCTCCTCTTCCTGAGAGGCTGTTTTTACCTCATCTTCCTGCAAAGGGAAATCTTGGTTAATATTTCTTCTGGATTTCCAGACTATTTGCATTCCATTCACTGAAAGGCAGTTATTAAAAACATGACATTTTGGCCAGTGTTTAATTTATGCGTGTGTACAAACTGGTTAAAGAAATGACACAAGGGAACCATTTCTTAAAGCTATTAATAAACAGTATCCACTTTTGGTAGTGACTCATCTAATATGAAGTATATGCCAGGCAATGTTTTGTTTTGGGGTGTGTGTGTGTGTGTGTGTGTGTGTGTGTGTGTTTATATGAGTGTGATTCTGAGCCTTGAACTAAGGCCTCACACTCTCACTTGGCTTTTTCTGCTCCCACTTGGTGCTCTACCACTTGAGGCTTACCTCCATATCCTGCCTTTCTGCTGGCTAGCTGGAAAGAAGAGTCCCACAGATTTTTTTTCCTCCCAGGCTGGCTCTGAATCTTGATTCTCAGATCTCAGTCTCCTGCGTAGCTAGGATTTACAGGTGTGAGCCATAGATGCCTGGCTCTAGAAAATGATCATAATATTTTCCATATCTAAAAATCCATGCTAGCCTAGGATGTTAGGAGCTCTTTCCAGCCCTGCTTTATAAATACAGAACAGGCTCAGAGAGGATGCAAGTTGCCATGCTTACTCAGCAAGGAGGAGGAGGTGGGACTGGAGTGGGAAGCAAACAATCTAGTTGCAAAGATGTTACAAGGTGGGTGGGGGTGGGTCCAAGTTCCCTTCTCTGCCATTGGCTATGCTGCAACCAATGGCCCTGGTGAGAGACCACTGCCTGCATCTCTGGCTATCAGGGCTAGAAGACCAGGCTGCCAGGACCTCCACATTCTACAGCTCTTCCCTCCTTCCTGGGCAGATACTGCTCATTCTAATTGCACTTGGGTTTATGGGTTAGGACAGGAAGGGATGGCAGACAATGCAAACTAAAGCAGAAAATGGTTATCATTCGTCTGGCAAATCCAGGAGACAGCAAGGAAGCTGAGTTTCTCCACAAGGCGTTTGCATGTTCTTTTTCATCGCAAAAGCCCAAGTGTTTCCACCTTCCTTTTCTACTTCATGAGCTCACGGTTCCACGAGCAGCCTGCCTTGTGGCCTTCTGGGTATCGTGGGACCGGGCTGTGTTCAGACACTGCCTCAAGTTAGCTTTGTGTCATCTCACTGAATTTTCCCTGGCAGTCACTGGTCCCAATCTGTAAACAGTTTTCCAGTGTCCACTCTTCATGAGGTAAAACTGCCCCCTCTCCCCGTAAAGAGATGTGAGGAGGCAGAGGGAGAATGGACAGGAATGGCGGAGGAAGGTTCAAGAAGTTGGGTTCTTTAATTGATATCATTCTCCTTTTATTATTATTTTTTCTAATTCTTTGGCAGTACTGGAGTTTGAGCTCAGGGCCTCACATGCTAGGCTAGTCTTCTAACACTTGAGTCACAGCTATGCCTGAAAATTGATATTTAAAACTCAATACCTACCCAGGTACCAGTATTTCACCCCTGTCAGCCTAGCTACTCAGGAGGCTGAGATCCTGGGGGTCCAGGTTCAGAGCCAGACCAGGCAGGGAAGTCCTTGGGACTCTTATCCAATGAACACCCCCCCCCAAAAAAAAGCCAGAAGTGGAGCTGTGACTCAAGTGGTAGAGAGCCAACCTTGATCAAAAAGGCAGAGGGACAGGGCCTAGAACTGTCACAACAAAGAAAAAAAAGAGAGAGAGAAATCCAAAGGCAATAGAAGGAGCCAGGTACACCAGAGGGCATGGCTTATGGGTGAATGATGGTTCAAATTCAATGTAGCTGAGTCTCAGCCATCCAGACCTAGGCTGCTGGTCTTAGATTGCTGGCCTTTCCAGCTGTGAGCTGGAGTCCTTCTTGGGCACTGGGGACACTGTCACGCCTGCATCTCCCCATACTGCTGAGTGCTCTGAGCCCCGAGAGGACTTGGGGCCTAGAGGGAGCAGGTGTTTCGGAGACGGCACATTTCCTTGTCTCAGAGGCTTGTAAGCGTGAACTATCGGAATGTGCAGCCATTCTCGGTGTCGGACATGAGTCAAATGCTTTCAAATTTAGATCATTTGGTGGGTTGCAAAATCCTTTTTTCATAAGAAGGGTGAGACTTTAGAACCCCAAAATCTGTTGTTAGAAACTATGAATTCTCCTTTTGTAATCTAATGGGTTTTTTTTCCCCCTCTCTCCACAATCCTGTTATTTGAGGGGAAAAGTTCAATCTAATGTTACTAAAATGATTGGCAGTTTATCTTCCTGGCTTCTTTCTTACTGAGATATTGTAAAATTATTTTAGCTGAAATATCAATGTTTGGCATCTTTTAGCCAGTTCACTTTACTAACATCATTAAATAAGGTAAGAAATCCAACATAAAAACATATCGAGCCCAGATGGATAATTCTGGATATCCAGCACCCGTCAGCAAGTTACATCGTCTGAGAGTTGCAGGCTTGGCAGTAATTTTTGAAGCTCTGTATGCTTTTAAAAAATAAACCAGCGATGGGGTTACTTTTAAGCCTATGAAAGTTAAACAAGAATAATAGCAACGCCCAACTCAAGAAGTACTGTGGTTTCTTTATAATTTGCAAACTTTATTGGTTGAGCAGCTTTCTAGATGGGGTAAAAAGTTGGAATGTTTGAACAGTGTGATGTCCTAAGTTGAGGTGACTGAGAGCAAATGAACAGGGCCAGAGCGGTGAGAGAAGAGGGAGACAGAGATTAGGATTGAAGTATTTATGTGTACGAGAAGGGTTGGGTGCCAGTTGGACTGAACAAAAATTGAGATCCTATCTCAAAATTCACAAACGTGGGGGCCAGGAGCGTGGCCTAGTTGTAGAGTGCTTGTCCAGCATGCATGAAGCTCTGCTCTGGTTTGATTCCTTGGTTACCACATACACAGAAAAAGTTGGAAGTGGTGCTGTGGCTCAAGTAGTAGAGCGCTAGCCTGGAGAAAACTCAAGGACAATGCCCAGACTCTGAGTTCAAACCCCAGGACTGGCAAAAATAAATAAGTAAATAAATAAAGGAGGACAAGAAAGAGCCATATCAGGGCAGGGGGTGGATTTGATCCAAGTCTACCAGAAGGTAGACTCTGCTTGACACCCAGCCACATTCCCGCCCTAATTAACTGAATGATTTCGCTTACTTCACAATGGAGTGTTTGGTGAGTGCTGGTTCTTCGTGCTTAGCTTAGGTCAAGTCTATCCTACAGCTCCGATCCTTTCTGTGCTGCCCCCAGTACTGAGCTACAACAGCTGTAGATAGAGTATGCTGTACTGCTGGGCATGGCTCCTGGCACCCAGCCCTCCAGTTCACATTTTTCTCATGATATGGTTAGAATGTCTATGTACCAGGTGGGTTTTGGAGGCTTTCTGTCATATTCAAGGTGGAAAAGAGCCCATCGGCCAGCAATGTGTCTGTGCGCTGTGTGAAAGCCACTCAGCCGAGGTACACTGAGGCTGAGCTATAAATGAGGATCAAGGTTCGAAGCCAGCTTTACAGAAAAGCCCCTGAGACTCCATCTCCAAAATAGCCAGCAAAAAATGGGTTGGAGGTATGGCTCAAGTGGGAGAGCATCTCCCCCCCCCACAAAAAAAAAACAATACAAGGCCAACACTGACCTCAAACCACCATCCTCCAGATGTCAGCCTCCTGAGTAGCTAGGGTTAGGGGCATGAGTCACTGACGTCTGGCTGTGTCTTCATTTGTAAAGGGATTCCACATGGTGTCTGATTCATAAACTGAAAACCAAATCACGGACGTGTAAAACCGTTGTTCCAGGTCATAAAAACCCTTTCCCAAACTTTTACAATCGGTCCGAGCCCAGATAACAAGCTTATTAGCAGAAATAATGAAGGGGGGAGAGGAAATTAAAACCTTTATAATTAATAATAACACACTCCTATTAAGTTACCTGTTTTAAAAACTTTAGGATTCTTTCTCCCCCTCCCTCCACCCCCACCGTGAGCTCCCCAAAACCTTTTTTAAACATTACTTTTGAGAGTGAAATGCTAACATCTTGGAATAACTACCCTGACATTTCTTTTTCTTCCCTCCTTGTAAGTCATTTACTTTGACATTTCTGTCATTGGGTGGGAAGGAGGGGGCGAGGGGCTCCTTCTGCACCCCTCTTTCCACAAATAGTCACAGGAACCTGAGATCTGCATGCAATGAGACATCAAGGTTTGGGCGAGGATTTATTCCATGTAATAGGTTAAAGCAGAGGCAGATGGAAAAACATGAGCCATTTCTATATTCCCAGAAATACAGACTTAAAGAGGAGACTGAGCTAAGCCCGCTGCCCTTTCTGAGCTGGGAGAATGCCTTGTAATCAATCAAGAGTGGACTGGGTGGGTGAGATGGGAGCTATTCACTATTCTAGAGCATGGAAGTGGGATGCTCAGGTGACTCTGGGACTCTCCTCTGGCCAGTCCTGTCTTCTAATTCTCTGTGTCTCTTTGCTCTATGCTTGAGGCTTCACATCTCAGCCATGTCCCGCCAGGTTCTGACCTAGGCGAGTGAAGATGGAAGCAGGCAGGCAGGGCTCGATCAACATGGCAGGAGCCTGAGTGGGGAGGGAATGGCCAGCCCGAGCTCAGGGGGGCTCTGAGCGTGAGGATGAGAAGTCCCAAGTGGCGAGTTGTGGCTACTTAATGTTTCCTTCACTACCTAGGTCTTTACCCACAATGCATCGGGAAAGCCCAGGGTAAGGTCAGGCCCACAAGGTCTACCCCAGGACAGAGAGAGGTGACCCCGGCGGATGCATGCATGACGCTTCTGGGAGGCCTCCCTCCTCCATACCAAACATCCTCACCACAGAATCTTCCACCTAGGGGGGAGTTGGGGTGGGAATCCTGGCTTGGACCTTTCCTGAGCGTGCACCTGATCCTGTGTGCTCCTGATCTGAGCCTCCGCTGGTCCATCTCCTTAATCCTCCAGCCACAAAGACCCTGAGACCCTGAGCCAGAGGCAGGAGGCCCTGGAACAAACCCGTGTATCAGTGAGGAGAGAGTGGAGACTCCATTTGGGATGAAGGTCAGTTACACCAGACCTGTCCATGATTGCCCTTGGTCCCCAGTGACCAAAGGCTGCCCTTTCTAGTGACCTTGACCTTGAAATGCAAACTCCAAATGTTTAAGTGTCTTCTCTGCCCGCTTTTTTTTTCTTTATAATTTAACGTAGATTTGGGCTATGGAATTTAGTGGAATCTGTGAACGTATAGGTTTGGATGTGTGTGACTTTTCACCAGTCGCCTCTGAGGTCTCGGATGGCTTTTAATAAAGGCTTGGCGTCCTTGACTATGAACTGGGGTCGTGACATTTTCTTTTAGCACAGTGGAACTTTCCAAGAATGAAACATGTTCCTCCAATTTGTTCAGCAAGTTGCCTAGCAACTTCATTTCCACACACACATCCCATTTTCTGTAGAGTGGAACTAATTTTTTTATATTAAAATAATTGTAGCCTCACAGACAACGGGAAGGAATAATACTGTATTATTTCAGTTTTAACCAAGTAAGAAATGTGTGCCCAAACAAGTGAACGTGAAAAAGAAAATAACTCACAATTACAAGGTCCTAAGAAAAATAGTGTAAATATTAGGATCCAGAGTTCTAAGGACCCAGGACCACGACAGACCATAGAAAATACCCTGAAGATCACTACTACACTGTTGGTGGGAGTGCAAACTCATTCAACCACTATGGAAAGCAGTGTAGCAGTGCCTCAAAAGGCTAACCATAGAGCTCCCCTATGACCCAGCAATTCCACTACTTGGCATTTACCCAACCATCCAGAAACAAGGGCATACTAAATCCACCAGCACAACAATGTTCATTGCACCACTATTCACCATAGCAAAGATATGGAACCAACCTAGATGTCCCTCAGTTGATGAGTGGATCAACAAGTTGTGGTATTTGTACACAATGGAATTCTATGCTGCTGTCAGAAAGAATGACATCACCCCATTTGTTAGGAAATGGAAAGACTTAGAAAAAATCATATTAAGTGACGTAAGCCAGACTCAAAGGAACTTAGGCTCAATGGTTTCCCTCATTCGTCATGATCAGTAGAAACCTTGGGCTCTACTAGCAGAGATCTGCAATAGAGCAAAGTCTTGATACATAAGGCCATATAGTATGAAGCTAATTGAAAGGACCTCCAGGATATTGAAACAAAAGCCATATAATGAATGATTGTTGTCCTTAATATACTATGTTGTCTCTCATCTCCTTTGCTGTCCCTTGGGTATCTCATATTGTTACAGTATCTCACTTTGTTATCTGATATATTGAATTTATTTGTATTTGGTTATTTGAAATTTGATAGGGAAGGGGGGAAAACCAAGATGGGTAGGGGGGGGAGGGTAATGGGGACCAAGACATGTGAAAGGGTATCAATGTATGTGAATTAATGCACCTTCTATCTGGCAAATTAAAAAAAAAAGAAAATATCCTGAAGCATCTGCCCAGAGCTAGGGAATGCACCTAGCAGCCAGGAAAGCCCTCAATCATGAGGCTGACTTCAAGAATTAACTACCTGTGACCAGGCACCGCTGCCTCACACCTGTAATCCTAGCTACTCAAGAGGCTGCGATTTGAGGATCATGGCTTAAAGTCAGTGCAGGCAGGCAAGTCTATAAGATTCTTATCTCCAGTGACCCACCACAAACAGGAAGTGAGGCTGAGGCTCAAAGTGATAGGGAGCTAGCCACCCCTAGAGCAAAATTATCTCAGGGACAGTACCATGTGTTGTGTGTGCACGTGTTACCTGCAGAGCTGGCAGAGCAGAGGGGGGCAGAGGGCAAGCAGCCATTTGGAACCCAGTGGAATGAGGGCCAAGCTGGAAACAGAGAGAAGAGCAAGCCCTGCCTAGAAGGGCAGAAGAGGAAAGGGGTGGAAGGATTCCTCAGAAAGTTGTCGAAAGTTATCCTTTGAGCACTGCTATGAAGCTCCTTAGTTGAGAACAAAGGTAGGACCAAGAGCACAAAACTACAAATGCTTTAGAGCATGAGTGCGCATAGAATGTTCTAGAAGTCTGTAGTCTCCGTGTTGCCAGTTCCTTACGTTCAGAGCCAGTCTCACAGGATTCAAGACGGCGCTGGTAATGACAGACTCTTGTACAAGCGTTAAGCCAAGCCCCAGTTAGGAAATATGTTCTTTGGGAAACAGAAAAGTTAGCTATTTTGAAATGTTCATAGCTGAGGAATACAAATGCCTCACATCTCAGATTATGTCCTGGGGTCCATTATTTCTCTCCACCTTTCAGAGCAAGGCTTGTGCAAATATTTTATTTCAGTATTTAATGGTGTTCATAAGCCTTTAGTGTCTATTATTGTCTCCCTTCTTAAAGAATAACAGAGTCAAATATTCACAGGCGAGGGGGAAAGAATGAAATGGGAGCCTTATCTTCTACCATACACAAGAGTCAACGCAAAGTGAACTCAAAACCGACACGGGAGACGTGAAACCACAAAATTCCTAGAAGAAAACATAGGTGGGGGAGAGAAGCTCCTTAACACTGGCCTTGAGTCAATGTCAGACATGGACCCAAGAAGTACAAACACCGGGGACAAAAATGGATGAGTGGTTAGCTCAAACTAAAAGCCATACACATCCCGAGGGAAATGCTCGATAAAACCAACGTGAACCTAGAGGAAGATCACGGTGAACCAAAGTGTGGAAGGAGCCCACACAATTTAATCCTTTCCCGAGATCACCTCACACTGAGGAGTGGATGGGGTAAAGGGGAATAGACGCACAGAAGAGGGAAACGGAAATTGGTGTTGCCCCTTGTGAGGCTCAGTACCCAGGCCAGCTGTGGGACCCAGACCTGAGGACCCTCTGGTTGCTGGGCTTGGTGGAGAGAGTTCTAATTCCTGGGGCGCCTTCAGTTTCTCCCTCTCCAGCAAGAGACACATTTCAGCCGATGTTCAACACAAAGTTTCCTAAGCTTTATAAAACTTTGCATTAAATAATGGCAAGTTTAAGAAGTTACTGGTTTTTTTTCTGCCAGAACATACCTATAATCCCAGCCATTTGGGAGGTAGAAGTAGGAAGATCTCTAGTTTAAGGCCAGGCCAGGGCAAAGATGGTGAAACCCTACCTCAAAAACAAAGTACAGGGCCAGGAGTTTGGCCTAGTGACAGAGTGCTTGCCTAGCATGCGAAGACTGGGGAGGATGGGAGGGAGGAAGAATGGGAGGGAGGAAGGGAAGGAGGGAGGATGGGAGGGTGGGAAGATGGGAGGGCAAGAGGGTGAGTCAAGGATTGAGTCAAGGTTGTTTTTTCTTTTCCTTTTCTAGGGTTGGGTGCTGGAGAGGTATGGGAGAGAGAAGTAGCCATGAGATTGGGGGGAAATGGGAGTTTCCATGGAGGGCGGTCTGGACAGTGGAATTCCAGTCATTGGCTAAGGATGGATGGCCTGAAGGGGTCTCCTGAGGTGGACATTGAAAACTCAATGGTTATTGTGTGTTGGAAGATAAAACAAAGGCCTGACCCAAACCCTGGGGAAAGCCAATGTATCAAGGAGATCGAGGAGGAGACAGCTTTAAAAAAAAGAAAAAAGAAAAAAGGCCAGGCACAGTGGTTTACAACTGTAATTCTAGCTACTGAGGAGGCTGAGATCTGAGGACTGAGGTTTGAAGCCAGCCTGGGCACTACAAAGCCGGAGAGACTCTTATCTCCAATTAATCACCAGAAAACCAGAAGTGACACTGTGGCTCAAGAGGTAGGACAGTAGCCTTGAGCTGAAGAGCTCAGAAACTGCCCAGGCCCAGAGTTCAAGTCCCACAACCGACAAAAAAAGAAACCTGCCACCATGTCCAGAGACCCACAGGGACTGAGGCTGGTCAGTCTGGAGGCTGGGGTAGGGCCAGGGTTAACACTGGCTTTTAAACACAAGGTCAGGGTGGTAAAGCCAAAGTCCACATACAAAATGCATGGTTCCTCTGCTTGCACTGGACTTCACCCTACCAGTATCTTAATTAAACCAGCATGTAAATATTAGAGATGTCAAAAGAACAAAGGCAGTATTAATTGGAAAGCCAATCGCTTCTTCCTTCAGTTGTGATCTCAGTAACAAGCATTCCTGCATCTTTATGTCCACAATAATGTTCCTGGGTTGGGAAAACCACAGTGTTTTGTTTTGTTTTGTTTGTTTGCCCCCCCCCCCTTTTTCCTTATCTCTTGGGCTCTTTCAAAACAAGCAATTATCAGATCAACATTTAGCTTACTGGCCCGGAGTTGAATAGGTAATTTCCACCCCCACCCTACCCCCCTAAGTCATAACCCTGTAAGAATTCAAGCCAAAATTCCGGGCTGGCTTTAAGCAATAAATACTGCAATTAACTTCTAACCAAGCTAGCTAACATTTTGCTTGGAGAATGCAGCATTTTTTCCAAACAAATGCCTTTCAAAGAAGACCAATTTCATGCTCTCTTCCCACATGATACTTTGCAATGTTTGGGAATAACTAGAGTGTTGTATAGGACATATTCTTAGAGCCTTTATGATCTAGTTCTTAGCCGGGCATTGTGGCTCATGTCTGTAATTCTAGCTATTCAGGAGGCTAGGATCTGAGGATTGATGTTAGAAGCCAGCCCAGGCAGAAGAGTCAAGTGAGAGACTCTTATCTCTCACTAACTACCAAAAAGCTAGAAGTGGAGATTCGAGGACTAGAATATGAGCCTTGAGAGAAAAAGCCAAATGACAGCAACAGACCCTGAGTTTAAGCCCTACTGCCGACCAGAAAGAAAAAAAGATAGATAGATAGATAGATAGATAGATAGATAGATAGATATCTGAGCCCCTTCGTGGGCCACACGCAGCCTGTCAGCAGATGACATGACACAAGGCAGCTTTAGTCCCGCCAGGAAATGTGGATTCATTTCCCCGGCTACGCCTGGCCTCCCCTCTGGTTGCTCTTTCTCCCAGCAGCCCCTTGTCATGACTGCCATGTCTGTCCACACCCACAGAGACTAGACAGGGCTGGAGGAGCTCAGGGGTGTACTCCTGATCAAAAAAAAAAATGGGGTCACTGTGACCCAGGGGCCTGGCTCCATGTTGGATAAACAGCCAGTTACAGGGGAGACAGCTCCCTGAGGTGGAAGCGGCCTGCAGCACACCTGGACCGACCCAGGCCTGCAGCACACCTGGACCGACCCAGGCCTGCAGCACACCTGGACCGACCCAGGCCTGCAGCACACCTGGACCGACCCAGGCCTGCAGCACACCTGGACTAACCCAGGGCTCCCTCTCTTCCCTCTCCAGCCCTGCGGAGCCGCTCAGGCCGCTCTATCATCAATGGGAACTGGGCTATTGACCGGCCCGGGCGCTATGAGGGCGGAGGAACCATGTTCACCTACAAGCGGCCAAACGAGATCTCCAGCACAGCCGGGGAGTCCTTTCTGGCCGAAGGTCCCACCAATGAGATCCTGGATGTCTATGTGAGTTGAGATCCACTCTGATGAGATCCTGAATGTGTGTGTGTGTGTGTGTGTGTGTGTGAGAGAGAGAGAGAGAGAGAGAGAGAGAGAGAGAGAGAGAGAGAGAGAGAGAGAGAGAGAGAGAGAGAGAGAGAGAGCGAGCGAGCTGGGATCAGATCCCAGACGTGCGTGAGTTGGGATCTTTCTGGACTGTTCTCGGAAGCCCGGCTTGGTGTTTCCGAGGAGGAAGAGACAATAAGAAGGAAGTTGTTGCCGGAGCTCTGCACAGCCTTTCACACAGATCCTGTCTGGGCTGCCACCTCCACACTTGGTTTCATGCTTGACACTTCTTGACACTTCTTATTCACCTCTCAAGCTACCCACAAGCCATTAATGCTACCAGATGGTTTTGTTTTTTGTTTTTTGTTTTTTATTTCCAGTCCTGGGCTTGAGCTCAGGGCCTGAGCACTGTCCTTGGACTTTCTCAAGGCTAGAGCTCTATCACTTGAGCCTCAGCACCACTTCCGGCTTTTTTCTATATGTGGTACCGAGGAATCGAACCCGGGTCTTCATGCATGCAAGGCAAGCACTTTAACCACTAGGCCAAACTTGTTTTTTTGGTTTGGTTTTTTTTTTTTTGGTTTTTTTTTTTTTTTTTTTTTGCCATTCCTGGGCCTTGAACTCAGGGCCTGAACACTGTCCTTGGGCTTTCTCAAGGCTAGTACTCTATTAGAGCCACAGCACCACTTCTAGCTTTTTTGCTATGAATCGGGTCTTCGTGCATGCTAGGCAAACACTCTACCACTAGGCCAAATTCCAGGCCCCCAGCCCAGATGCTTATTTTTATCTCAGTTTCCTGACTCTGAAAGACCTGGCCTCAAGTTCATGAACTAGATTTCCTCCGGGCACATGGCGGTTTGTGCTAATCAGTCCCACATTTTCGTTGCTGGGCTGTTGTTTGTTTTTCCTATTTTCTTGGTCATGAGGCTTGAACTCAGGGCCTGGGTGCTGTCTATGAGCTCTTTTGCCCAAGGCTAGCACTCTACTACTTTGAGCCACAGCTCTACTTCCAGTTTCTGGTGGTTCATTGGAGATCAGAGTCTCCTGGACTTTTCTGCCTGGGCTGGCTTTGAACCACTATCCTCAGATTCCTCAGTCCCCTGAGTAGTTAGGATTACAGGCGTGAACCACCAGTCCCCTTGTCTTGTGTCCTTTTTATGGCAAGAGGAAGCAAATCCGAATGCCAGTTACAGCTCCCCACCCTCTTCAAACTCCATGAAGGCAAATGGAGGACTGGGGTTCCAGAAGATTCCAGATGAGTCAGTAAAGCTCAGAGTAACAATGTCAAGCCACATCTCAGAACTTCCCCGCCTCACAGGAAGCAAAACTGTGATTGACTTAAGTTCAAAATATGAAGTTGCCCAGAATTAGAGAGGAGGGTCCTTTTCAAAAAAAGAAAAAAGAAAAGAAACCACTGGAGCCCAGTCTTCTGAAAAGATCAGGAAATACAGAAATGATCAGAAAAACAAACGAACAAGCTTACTATGGTGTGTGGCTAAAATGAATGAGCTCTGGGATGGGAATGTGGCCTAGTGGTAGAGTGCTTGCCTAGCATGCATGAAGACCCAGGTTCAATTCCACGTGTGTACATGCCCATGTGTGCGCGTGCTGGCAGGTCATGTGACACTTGCAGTGATCAGACTATGAAAACATGAGCCACTTTCTTTGCAGTCATTTTTTTTTTCCAGCTTCACAGCCCTTCTTGTGCCTTTCCTCCTCAGGAACCCTTGTTGGAGTTAATTTGTTTTTGTTTTTTGTTTTGCTTTGTTTTGTTTTTAGAAAGAGTGTTTTGTTTTGTTTGGGGGGGGCTCTTGTTTGCTGTTTTGTTGTTGGTTGGTTGGTGTTTTTTTCTGGGGGGGGAGGCTTTAACTCAGGACCTGAGCACTGTCCTTGGGCTTTCTCAATGCTAGAGCTCCACCATTTGAACCACAGTACCACTTCCAGCTTTTTCTATATATGTGGCACCAGGTCTTCTTGCATGCTAGGCAAGCACTCTACCACTAGGCCAAACTCCTGGCCCTTGGTTGGGTTTTTTATTGTTGGTTTAGGTTTTTTGTCTGGCCACTTGATTGGTTAACACAGGAGTATTTCTTGTGGTCTCGGGGCAAGGGCGGACAGGAAGAGAACCATGGCAGGCTAAGCCAAGTGGCCTTGGTCACTTAGCTGCCACTGCTCCAGACACTATTCAGTCTGACTTCTCCAGGCTCACTGCCCTGTGATCTGAGAAGACTTGGATTTTCTTGTCTCTGTGTCCCCAACTCTGTGTCTTTGTGCTCCTCCTGTTTCCCATGCATGAAAGCAGGTGGGGCCCAGAGAGCCAGGGAGGAGGCCCTGAAGCAGACCTGAGCCCAGCCAGGAAGCCAGGACTCTGAAGGACTCTGAGGCTCCCGGCCTGTCCTGCTGGGGGTGGGGGGAGGCTGGTCTGCAGGGCTGTCTCACCCTCGAGTATTCACATGGGCTCCCTGTAGGGATCCTCCACTTAACCCACCCCAAAAAGCCAGAAGTGGAGCTGTGGTTCAAGTGGTCAGCCTTGAGCCACAAGACTCAGGGACAGCGCCCAGGACAGGGACACACACACACACACACACACAGAATGTACTAAATGGAAGTGGCCAAGTGGAGATGGAGATTTATGAGAGGGGGCACCGTGTTTTAAGGAGCAGTAGACTCTGGGGGGTGAGGCCGTCACCGGAATTACAGCCCCAAACTCTTCACCCCGAGCATGCGCAGGGCTCCTTGGACCCAGATGCCAAGGATGTGCAAGATGGCTCTTGTGCATGCGCCACAGACCACTCGGACTTGTGTGTTCTAGATGATACACCAACAGCCCAACCCGGGCGTGCACTACGAGTATGTGATCTTGAGCACCAATGCCCTCAGCCCACGGGCACCACCTCCCAGGAGACCAGGTAAAACCCTCTTCTACCTCCACCCACTGAGTCACCTCTCCTTTAAGCCTCTCATCTCCTCCTCCTCCTCCTCCTCCTCCTGCCTCCACCCTCCACCTCTCACTCAGTACCTGATTTCCTAACGTTGCTCTAGAAATTTCCTCTCACCTAGTGGCTCAGACACTCTGCTGCTTTATGCCTGAAAAAGATCTCACTGCACCATTGCGTATGCCTGGCCAGGCCTCTCAGTCAAAGCCTCCCCTGCTCAGCCTCTGAAGCAGCTAGGAGGATTTCCAGGCATGAACCACCCGCCACTCCCAGCTCTTACTGTTTCTGTCTCCTTAATGACGTAACTGGTTATTATGTTAAACACTGAACACTGACGCGGTGGAAATGACCTCTTGGGGTGATGCCATTTCCCCTTTCCACTCAACATGCTTCTGTGTGTCCTGGCATCCTAGGGGAACCTTTCCCTGGCCTGCCGGAGATGGAGGGGAGGAGCCAGGAAGATGGAGAAGAGGAAGAGGGGGACGAGGAGAAGGGGGTCATGCGGGGTGCGGCACCAGATGCATTCCCCTCCGAGTCGGCGCTGCCCTTTCCCGCCAGGCATCGGGACAGCGTGCCAAGGCAGAGCCGGAATTACAACTGGAAGCAGCTGGGGGTCACCGAGTGCTCGGCCACCTGTGGGAAAGGTGATTCCAGGTGGCAGTGGCTGCCCTGGAGTGTCTGGGGGGCCTATGGCTTGCTTCCTGGGGGACACTTGGTGGGGTCCCTGGGGCTCCACAGAGGGCATCCAGAAAACTGGAAGTGCTGTAGCACTATGAGCCACAGCGGCACTTCCATATACCTATAGGAGGCAAAACCATTATTTAAGAAGAACGTGCCCATGGAGCCAAATTATCTCTTCAGTCAAAAGCAGTGCCGATGTAAAACTAAAAAGCCAAAAATGTTTTAGGCAGTTCAGTTTTGTTCAGCTCCAAATCTTCCTTTCCATACCAGATTTAAAATAAATTAGGTCAGTCCAAGTGCTGCCAGCAGGGGGCACTGGAGAACAGGAGGCAGAAGTGAGAAATTCCACTCAATTGGATTTATATCCAAAATATAGTTCAATCCTTATTAAGCCAAGGAAGCCAGACTGTTTGTGTAATACAAAAACTTGATGTAGTTATTGTTTTGGGCAAAGTACTAAACCTCTGATACATATTCATTCAACAGACTTGTGTAAAATACCCAGCTTTGCTAGGTACTGAGGTGTCCAGAGTGAGCAGGAATTAAGCCTGCCTTGTAGACGCTATTCTCAGATGACCAAAATACCACTGAGTGTGACAGAGGAGGTATAATGTCTGTTACAAAAGGGAAGGCAGGGGGCAGGAGTTTGCCCTAGTGGTAGAGGGCTTGCCTAGCATGCACGAAGAACCCGGGTTCGATTCCTTGGTACCACATACATAGAAAAAAGTCGGAAGTGGTGCTGAGGCTCAAGTGGTAGAGCTCTAGCCTTGAGAAAGTCCAAGGACAGTGCTCAGGCCCTGAGCTCAAGCCCAGGACTGGCAAAAAAAGAAAGGGCGAGGGGAAGGCAGCTTCTCTGGCTGTTCTGGAATCTTCTGTCCTCAGCCTTATCCCCTCGTCACACCTGGCATAGCAGGCCAGTTTTCTGGGCAGGCATTTTTATTTCAGTTTAGCCACTGGGACAGGCACATGTCTACCCAGAAGATTCAGCTGGACCCCTCCCCACCCCCACTTCCAGGGGAAGGCCAGGCCTCTGTGATCTCATCTGGTGACCACTTTTGTCCTCTTAAACCCCTAAAGAACCCGCCTTTATGAAACATGTTCTGCGCATGTCCAAAGCCTGTCCCCAAGAGACCCCAGCTGTGGGATGATGGCGCGGTGTGTGTGGGGGGGGTGTTCTTGCCAGTGCCCTGATGCAAGACTGGAGGGGGCAGCTGGTGTACTCCGGTTTTCCAGGGTTCAGGGCTTCCCCTCGCGGCCTCCCTGGCCAGGCTTCATGGCTTCCCCTGTCCCTGCAGGGTCCCAGCACCCTGTGTTCCGCTGTGTGCACAGAAGCACCCACGAAGAAGCTCCTGAGAGCTACTGCGACTCAAGCATGAAGCCCAGCCCGGGCGAGGAGCCCTGCAACCTCTCCCCCTGCCCCGCCTTGTAAGGAGCTGCCTCCGGCTGCATGGACACCAGACCCTCGTGGCCGCCACCAGCCGGTTTCTACACCTGTCCAGATCTTTGAACAGACTGCGGGGGGAGGGGTGCGGGGGGGGGAGAGAGAAGAACAGGGGAGAGGAAGAGAGGAGAGGGGAGGGGACAAAGGAGGAAAGGAGAGAGGACTGAACAGAGGGAGGACAGAAGGAGGAAAGGGAGGGTAGGAGGGCGGGCAGGCTGCTTGGTAAGCCACCTGTTCCCAGCAGGCATGGGAGCTGGTACCTGCTCAACCAGCCAGCTGGCTCTTTGGAGAGTGGGAGCGGGCAGGCAGGGGAGAAGGGGGTTCAGCAGCCCGTCACGCACCACCCCTGCTTACTGAGGCTCTGTCACTCTCGCCCCGGTGCCTGGCCAGCTGGGACATTGGCGAGTGGTCAGAGTGCAGCAAGACCTGTGGCCTGGGCCTGCAGCACCGCCAGGTGCTGTGTCGCCAGGTGTACGCCAACCACAGCCTCACCGTGCAGCCCTACCGCTGCCAGCACCTGGAGAAGCCCGAGACCACCAGCACCTGCCAGCTCAAGATCTGCAGCGAATGGCAGATCCAGACCGACTGGAGCTCGGTGGGCCCCCACTCCTCCCGCTCCTCCCGCCCCGGGCCCCCGGGCGGGATGTGTGGGGAGGGGGTGCTGTGGGGCCCCAGGCCTCCAGACAGACCCCACCTGGCACTGAAGGGAGTGTGTGTGTGTGTGTGTGTGTGCGCGCCCTAGTGCTCCGTGCCCTGTGGGGTAGGGCAGAGGACACGCGTGGTGAGGTGTGTGAGCAACCTCGGAGACGTGGTGGATGATGAGGAGTGCAACATGAAGGTGAGGCCAGGCGATGTGGAGAACTGCGACGCGGGCCCCTGCGCCAGGAGCTGGTTCCTCACCGAGTGGAGCGAGAGGGTGAGTGTCCCCCTGCCCCTGGGTCTCCACAGACCAGCCAAGGCCTTACCAGGCCCCTGCCTTCCAGCCATCACAGTCTTCCCTGGGGGATGGCCCAGTCGCCTCAGGAGCTCAGGGCCCGCCATCCCTCCCAGCCAGACACAAAGTCAGTGGTGGGCCTTGGTGCTTTCTTCAAACCCACTGGATCTGCCTTTCCTTGAGGAACTGTGAGCCGCCTGTTTGTACTTCCTGCATAAGCTGAGATGGCAGCTGTGTTAGCAGGGGTGCATGTGTAGATGATTATGGTAATGAGAAGAACAAAGGCAGGACGTCTCCAGCGTCCAATGAGGATGCAAACAGCACAAGTCAGCCTGTAGGGGGTAGTGTTCGCCCTCTGTGCCCTGGCACTCCCGGGCGTCAGCCTGTGGACTGAACTAACCAAAGATGACTAGGACAAAGGCCCCCACATTTTATTTGATGGTGATTTTTGTTGTTATTGTTTAGCCAGTCCTAGGCTTGGGCTTGAGCACTGTCCTTGGGTTTTCTCAAGGCTAGAGCTCTACCACTTGAGTCACAGCACCACTTCTGGCTTTTTTCTATGTATATGGTACTGAGGAATCGAACCCGGGTCTTTGGGCTTGCTAGGCAAGCACTCTACCACTAGGCCAAATTCCCAGCCCCTGATGGTGATTCTTTTTTTTTAATTAGTCCTGGGGCTTGAACTCTGGACCTGGGGGTTGACCCTGAGCTCTTCAGCTCAAGGCAACCCACCCTACCTTTGAGCTATAGCACCACTTCTGGTTTTCTGCTGGTTCCTTGGAGATAAGAGTGTCACGGACTTTACTGCCCAGGCTGGCTTTGAACCGTGATCCTCAGATCTCAGCCTCATGAGTAGCTAGGATAACAGGTGTGAGCCACCGGTGCCTGGCTTTGGGAGGTGATTTTTAAAAGCTAGACAGCAGGTCAGCCTTGAGTGGGAAGTTCCTGGACCTTGGGTTCAAGCCCCCCCCCCCCCCGCCCCCGCCAACACACACACAGCATTTGTACTTGACATTGATGGCGGGCCTCTCACTCGCCCTTCCTGTCCCACAGTGCTCCGCCGAGTGCGGGGCTGGGGTACGCACGCGCTCTGTGCTCTGCATGACCAGCCACGTGAGCAGCCTGCCTCTGGAAGGCTGTGGCAACAACCGACCAGCGGAATCCACGCCGTGTGACCACGGGCCCTGCACAGGCAAGGTGGAGTGGTTTGCGGGCAGCTGGAGTCAGGTGAGTGGGGGCCGGGGACTCAATCCCATCCACTTAGCACCCCAAGGGAAGGGGAGGCCGGGAGAGCAGACTAGGGGGGTTGTCATCTGGGGGTGAGGGGGTCACAAAAGAGATGGTATAGACCCTCTTGGTGGCTTGAGCTAGGTGCCCGTGGAGGGAGCAGAAAGCCCAGGATCCACTGCAGTATCTCCCCAGGGCACGAGGTCAGGTCCCTCCTCCCCCCCTCCAGGGGTGACAGCAGCCTTGTCCCCATCTGTCCCCGCCCATCACTAACCCCAGTGCTCCGTGGAGTGTGGCAGCGGGGTGCAGCAGAGAGAGGTGATCTGCGTGCGGAAGGATGAGGACGCCTTTGTGGTGCTGGATCCCCACGCGTGCTCGTCCCTGGAGCCACCCCCAAGACAGCAGCCCTGCCGCCGCCAGCCCTGCGGGGCCACCTGGTTCAGCACGGAGTGGAGCGTGGTGAGTCCCCGCCAGAGGGCCTCCCATAGCACCTCTGCTGCCACCCACCCACCGGGCCCCACGGGACAGGGCCACACTACACCTGCCTCCCCTGCACTGGCAGTCCACAGACACCAAGGCCACATGCGTGGCACACAGGGCAGCCCACACCCCCGATAGCAGTCGACCCCAGGAAGTCACTGCCAATCTTGGCTTCTGTGTGGTAGGAAGTCCTCAGGAAGTAGCTCCCCTAAGAGGAGCGCTGTCTCAGTTGTGTGACAGTGACAGGTCTCAGGGCTGGGGGCGTGGCTTAGGTGACAGTTGAGTCTCGGCATCTGGATTGACTGATGGGGGAAAAAAATGTGATTCAAAAATTCATGAGAAAGCCAGGCGCGGGTGGCTCACGCCTGTCATCCTAGCTACTCAGGAGGCTAAGATCAGAGGATCGGGGTTCAAAGCCAGCCCCGGCAGATTCTCGTTCAAATGGTAGAGTGCTAGCCTTGAACCCAAGAGCTCAGGGACAGCGCCCAGGCCTAGAGTTCATTTTAGGGGTCGTGGTGTCATGGTAGGAATTGAAGGATGCTTGGCTGGAGATGGAAGAAAGAATCTTGGTTCCCTTCCCAGCACGAGGGGCAGTGGAGATGGGACGGGGCCGCCCTGGAGAGTGGGAGCTGTTGATGGCGGTGTGGCCCTTCTGGCCGCAGCTCTGCCTCCTCCTTGGAGAGAGTTGAGATAGCCAGCACCTCTCCACCCCCCCCATCTAACCTCTTCCCTCGGTGTCTCCAGTGTTCCAAGACCTGCCAGGGTGGCTTCCGGGTCCGGGAAGTCCGCTGTCTGTCAGATGACATGACCCTCAGTGACCTCTGCGACCCCCACCTGAAGCCGGAAGAGCGGGAGTCTTGTAACCCTCAGGACTGCCTGCCAGAAGTGGGTGAGTGGAGCTGAGAGCTGCTGGGTGACACCCCAGGGGTGTGCAAACCCGCGTGTACACAAAGTTGCCTGCTTGTCCCTGGCGTGTGGTCAGGATTCATTACAGACTGTAGAACTTTCCAGGTCCTTGAGATCCATGATCAAAACGGGGAGCAAACTATCATAACCCGTTCACACCTGCTGAAGGCCGCCCGCCTGCCAAAGGTTGCCAAGTAATACGATAGGCTATGAGAGGGTTTTTTTTTCTTCTTCTTCTTCTTTTTCTGCCACTATAGGTTATTGACATTTGTCTGTGATATCTTTTCAAGGGGAGGGGAAAGTGGTTAGCCACCAGTTATATAAAATTCAGTTAAAGGGTAAATGATACAATTAACAAAATAGAATATTTGATTTCCTTTGATAGGGCTCAAAATTGTACTGTCACCGCAAACGCCATGGTGGCACGTATGTGTAATAAAACTTAAATAAACGTAATAACTTAACTAAACAAAACTTAAAAAGCAGGAAGGAGTAGGAGGACTATGGTCCAGAGTTGGCGAGGCAAAAGCATGAGACCCTAGGTGAAACAAACAAACCAAAAGCCAAAGGACTGGATGTCCGGCTCAAGCAGTAGAGTGCTTATTAAGCTTGAAGCCTGAGTTCAATCTCCACTACCTCTAAGAAACAAATATGACAAAAACTTATAAAACAGATGACAAGAGATTTTTTTCCAAGTAAGGAAGAATTTCTTAAATGAAACACAAAAATTCTGACTACAAAGGGAGATGTTACAAGATCCATTACACTAGAATATGTAATTTCTGCCTACAAACACCACCCTAAACAAAGGGAGAAGAAAAGCCACAGAACTGGAGAGGCTGTTTTGCAGCCCAGCAAACAACAAAGATTTAGCTCTATGATGTATACAGGGTTTCATGAATCATTATTGCAAAAATGTACCTAATTTAGGAAATAGTCAGGAAATAGGAAAAGCAGTTGCCAGCGGGGACTTGAATGCCAGGCCCCAGGCCCACGTGTGATGGAATGTCCATACTCCTGAGGTAATCATGTGGTCACTGGCTCAGCCAAAAACACAACATGGCAGAAAAAACAAGTAACAACATGCAACATTCTACAAGGAGCAGACGCAGTCAGCCTGAGTTCAGAGAGAGAATCTGGGGCAATTTGGCAAGACTGATCAACAAAACTACTTAGAAAAACTTCGCTTATGATAGGAAAGAAGATTGGGAAGCCAGGTACTGGTAGCTCAAGCCTGCCATCCTAGCTACACAGGAGGCTGAGATCAGAGGATCGCAGTTCAAAGCCAATCAGAGCAGGAAAGTCTGTGGCACCGTTATCTCCAATGAACCACCAGGAAACAGGAAGTGGCGCTGTGGCTCAGAGTGATAGAGTGCCAGCCTTGAACAAGGAGCTCAAGGACAGCACCCAGGCCCAGAGTTCAAGCCCCGAACTAGAGAGGAAGGGAGGGAGGATGGAAGGGAAAGAGAGAGAGAGAGAGAGAGTGAGAGTGAGAGAGGGAGAGAGCATCCTCAGGAGGCTGAGGTCAGAGGATAGAGGTTCAAAACCAGTACAAGCAGACAAATTTGTGAGCTCCTCATCTCAAAATAACCAGCAAAAAAGCCAGAAGTGGAGCTGTGTGGCTCAAGTAGTAGAGCACCAGCTGTGATTGACAAGCTAAGGGAGAATGGGAGGCCCCGAGTTCAAGCCCAGCTTGGGGTGGTGGGGGAGGGGGAGAGAGGTCTGTTACCTGCAGGAGATGGGCAGTGGGGTGGGCTTCTCCCTTCCCTGAGTCACCCCCTCCCCATTTGAATGGCTCTGGGCCAGGATGGAGCACACACGCGCACACACACACACACACACACACACACACACACACACACACACACAGGCCTGAGGATCTTCTCCATCTCCTCCCTGCAGACGCCAGCTGCCAGGACAAGTACTTCAACTGCAACGTGGTGGTGCAGGCTCGGCTGTGCATCTACCAGTACTACCAGGGCGCCTGCTGTGCTTCCTGCACCCGCGTGGCCCGCCGGGCTGGCTCCCCCGGGCGCAGAGAACGCGGCCTGGCAGGCAGGGCCGTACCACAGCCCTCAGGAAACCACAGGCCTGGCACCGACAAAGCCACCACCCCGGCTTTCTAGAGCGTCCCGCGTGGCCAGGGTGCTGTGTGCATGGCACTGAACATGGCTCCCTGGGGCAGGGGCTCAGGACAAAGATGGAGCGTTACCCGTCCTCCACGGATACGGACACGGACACGGAGGCCTGGACCACGACAGGGGGAAGGTGGACGGAGGAAACGGCTGGCACCAGATCAAGTCCACAGTTCTCTGCTCCTGGTACTTTAGGCATGTTTCCGCTTTCCCTCCTGACAGAGCCAAGGCCAGTTGGCCAGTGCAGAGCTCACCAAAGCCCGTCCTCAAGAGAGCCGTCCCAGGAGACAGGGGAGCCACAGGGCCCACATAACGTTTCTCTTCCTGAAAGCAGCTCGGGGGAGCCCGGGAAGCCACTGTACCCCACACGGCACCCGTGTCTCCCTGTCTTTCCCAGGGTCTAGACTTCCTCCTCCTCTACCCACCCTTCATGGGTTGAGAGATGGACCCTGAGGGACCAAAGTGACCACAAGAAGGTGGAACCTTCCCGACACTGAGCCCCAGGCCTCACTGCACTTAAATTGGCCACAGCCCCCTCCAACCCGCCAGCCTGACCGAGGATTTGCTTTGTTCTGACTTACTGGTTTGTTTGTGGAGGGGGCAGGGAGGGTTCTGTGCTAGGTCTGCTCCCTGGCAGGTTGATGGTGGATTCGAACCCACGCCTCTCCTCTCAGGGCCACCCTTCCTGTCTTAAATCTTGTATGGCCTCATCCTGTTGGCTCCCTCGTCCCCACACCTGTGGACAAGGCCCTGCCACCAGCTTCCTCCTCCAAACCCTCTCCATCCTCTTCTTCCTCCTCCCCCTTGTCCCAGCTGGTAGTGGGCACAGGCCAGCTGGATGCATCGGGAGGGCTGAGAGGACAGGGCAGTGTATTCCCTCTACCAACACCACTGGCCCGGCCTGGCCCGGCCTGGCAGCCTCCATGTCTCCTCCTTGGTAGCGTTAAATTATTTCATAAAGGTGGGGAGGTGAGGTGGATTGTGGGTAAATACGATCTGTTTTCAGTAAAAATGACAACTATTTTTGTGTATGACTAATTTATTTTTATTGTAAAAATGCAATAAATCTGCTTCGTTCACCTGTATGTGTGCTCTCTGGTCCCCATGGCGTTCAGTCTGCTGTGTTGTCTGCACGAAGGTGAAACGTTACAGGTATAACAGGGTGTGGGGCTCACACCTGTCATCCTAGCTACTCAGGAGGCTGAGATCTGAGGATTGAGGTTCAAGACCAGCCGGGGCACTAACGTCCGTGACTCTTATCTCCAATGAACCACCAGAAAACCGGAAGTGGCACTGTGGCTCAAGGGGTAGGGTGATAGCCTTGAGCTGAAGAGCTCAGGGACAGCCCCCAGGCCTAGCGTTCAAACCCCATGACTGACCCCCCCCAAAAAAAAAGTTATAGGGAATAGGAGGAGGAAAACTATTTTTGCAATATTTTCTAGATCTGTTCAGCCCTCCAGGTGTTCGAGCCTCCCCCAGGCAAGGCTGGGCGTTCACAAAGCAGATCTGTTCCCCCAGGTGGCTCCATTGTCAACAATGAGGACCTGGGGCCAGGAGCAGTGGCTCATGCCAGTAACTCCCCAATAAATGGGTGGAGATCAGGAACATGCTCCCTCTTTCCCTCCTCTGGGCCCCGGTGCTTTGGGGAGGCACATTTTCAGATGGTGGAGGGCCAGGGAGCACAGGGCATGCACATGCACAGGTGTGCACGCACACACACACACACACACACACACACACACACACACACACACACCTGAACCAAGGCTACCCACAGCAGGCATGGTCATGGCTTGAGATGAGCTTCACTTCGGTTCTCATATTAGTCACTTTGCTAGATGTCATCTCTAAGCATTTGGATCCTCTGTGTGGAGTTGCCAGCGTGGGATGATAACGTGCCCCAGGCGAGTTCAGATCCCGCATGAGTGCTGCAAGTGGGAAATGGAGTCTAGATATTCGGGTGGCATGGTGCCACCCTCTGGTGGACATGCTGGGAATTGCAAGTGTGTGATTCCCTGTTGGTGGTGGTTTTACCCCCCGCGGATTCAGCTGCCATCCAGAGAAGAGAGACTCTACCAGGTTCCAGCTATCAGGGGCGGAGAGGCCTTGCGGTAGCTGCTCCCAAACAGGAAAATTCCAGCTTGCATTGAGAATTTGGTGGTGGTTTGTGCTGCTCCTGGGGCTTGAACTCAGGGCCTCTTATTCTTGCTTATTTTTCTCAAGGTTGGTGCTCTACCACTTGAGCCATACCTCCACACCTAGATTTTTGCTGGTTAACTGGAGAAAAGGGTCTCTTGAACTGGCTGGCCTTGAATCATCCCCAAATATCAGCCTCCAGGGTACTTAGAATTACAGTCATGGGCCACTGGCTTAGTGGCTTGTGGTGAGTATTCTGCTGTGGTGTCTTTAGCACACTCCGCTGGCAATCGTGGGTATTGAGAAAGCCTTCTCTTGGAAGGCAGAGGAGGAGGAGGTGTAGGAGGAGGTGGAGGAGGAAGAGGTGGGGGTGGAGGAACCCAGGAACCATCCTGATCCTTTGCCAGCCTTCTCACATTCTACAAATGAAGAGTGGCCCAGGACGGGTTACTTGGTGTCTGCCGGCCCTGTGGGATGGCTCAGGCCTTTAGAGGAGAGTCCACCGAGTCCAGGACTGGGCACAACATCTGATCATTTCTAAATGTTATCTCAAAGAGAAGAAAGAGGCTTTTTGTTGAGAACATTCCTCCTGGTATCTGTCTTCTTTGCTCTAGAAAAAGCAGCCATTGATTCAGTCCATCCAGCCAAGGAGAAAGGTATCCTGTGATCTCCAGCCAGAAATCTGGGGCGTGGAGGCAAGCTGGAGCCGCTGTTTTGTACTTGGTTTCCTATTGCGGGGAGGCTGCCAGTGCCCACTGCAGGAAAAATGCAATTTAGGCAGCTGCTTGCAGACAGGTGCTTTGCTAAAAATCGCTGCAGGGGCAGCTGTGTGATTACATTCCCATTGAATTCACCATGGGACAGGCTCCCCTGCACTGAGCACCACAGTGGAGACAATCCAGCACTTTAGAGAAATCCCCTGTGTGGCAGTGCACACCTGTAATCCCAGCTGCAGGGGAGGCACAGGGAGGCAGAGGATAGCACTCTGAAGCCAACCTGGGCAAAAACAGGCCCTATTTTGTGGGGAGCCGGAGCAGCCAAGACGGCGCCTGTCCCCTGCCTCGCTCATTGTATACAAATTTCTTAGTTCCCCTTAGTGGGTGTGTGAGTGCAGAGCCTTTGCTCGCTCCGCTGCGTCTGCGCGTATGACGTCTGCGCGTATGACGTCAGAGGCCTGACCAATCCCGGGTTTTAAAAAGACCTTAGCAGCACAGCAGCCAATGGAAAAAGTCCCGCGTTCTTTGATTGTATATAAGCAGCTGCACTTCCCTGCCCCGCGCCCCTCTGCTTCAAGCCTTCCCTTCAAACGAGTTGCTCTTCATTAATAAAGCGTGATCGAGAAGGATCCTCGTGTGGTGTCCGTTCTTCCCTGCTGGTCAGGGGTGCCGGGCGCCGCAACTGGTGCCGAAACTTGACCTGGTCCACAAAGGAGGGTCAAAAAGGAAAATTTCAGCCGTTTGTCCTCCAGGTCCCAGTTAATTTGTGGGGCCGGGATATCCAACAGCAAATGGGTTTAATTCTAACTACTGATTATTCTTCAACGGCACAGACTATATTGAAAAATCAGGGCTTTGTCCCTACTGGTGGGTTAGGAAAATATTTACAGGGCCGGCATGCCCCTGTGGAGCCAGTAGTCAATAGAGATAAGCAAGGTTTGGGTTTTTCTTGGGGGTCACTGAAAGTTTAGCCTCTGCCAGTCCAACACCCATACCCTGGTTAACAAATAAAGCGGTGTGGGTGCCTCAGTGGCCCCTGTCCCAAGAAAAATTGGAGGCTATAACTCAATTGGTACAGGAACAACTAAGGTTTGGACATGTGGAGCCTTCTGTTTCTCCATGGAATACCCCTATTTTTGTTATTAAAAAGGTCTCAGGCAAGTGGAGATTAAAGGTGCAATTTTCAGAAAAGGTTCAGTTTTTAGGTTCCATAATTTCTCCCATAGCTGTGACACCTCAAAAGGTGGTATTAAAAACGAAGCATTTGCATACCCTTCATGATTTTCAAAAATTAATGGGGGACGTAAATTGGGTCCGAAATTTTCTTAATGTCCCTCGCTCTGAATTGTTGCCCCTCTTTTCCTTATTGGAGGGAGATCCGGATGTTACTTCACCTAGAAAATTGACTGTTCAGGCTAAGAGTTCCATTCAGCGTCTTGAACAGGCCATAGAAAATGCACAACTCTTGCGTGTAAATCCATCAGCGCCAATCTTATTGTGCATATTTAAAACAAAAAATTATCCTACAGGAGTATTATGGCAAGAAGGCCCATTGTTATGGTTGCATGGAAATTCTTATGGCTTAAAAACTATTCAGTATTTTCCAGAATTAGTTGCTTTATTAGCTCTTACAGGTTGCAAGGCGTGTTTGACTCACTTTGCAAAATTTCCTGACAAATTAATTATTCCTTATACCCGGCAACAAGTACAAGTATTGGCTGCCTCTGTTGACTGGTGGGCAGTTTTGGTGTGCTCCTTTCCAAATATAATTGACAATCATTATCCCAAACATCCACTGCTGAATTTTGTGCGTGAAGATTGGGTGTATTTCCCCAAAGTTACAAAAAAACTGCCTCTGAGTAATGCCCTAATTATATTTACAGATGGGTCAAAAACAGGCCGAGGTGCCTATGTAGTTCAAGGAAAAGAGCCAGTAACTTTAAATTTTCAACCAGAAACTCCACAAGTAGTTGAATGTCTAACAGTCTTAGAAGTATTCAGGAAATTTTCTGAGCCTTTTAACCTATATTCTGATTCACAATATGTAGTTAATGCAGTGGCATCCCTGGAAGTCGCAGCCTCCATAAAAGGTAGCAGTACAGTTTCAAATATATTATCCCAACTTCAGAGTTTAATTTTACAAAGGAAAAATCCTTTTTTCATTGGTCATATTCGGGCACATACTGGCTTGCCTGGTCCCATGTCAGAGGCAAATGCCTTAGTGGATTTGACTGCCAGAGCCCTGGTGGGCCTTTCCCATAATTCTGTTCAATTAGCACGAGATTTTCATCAACTTTATCATGTTTCTGCAAAAACCCTTCGTTATAAGTTTTCCATTTCACGCCAACAGGCTAGAGAAATTGTTAAAGCTTGTCAATCTTGTGTAGTATATCATCCCTCTTTCATAATTGGAGTTAATCCTAGAGGCCTTTGCTCTAATGCCTTATGGCAAATGGATGTTACTCATGTGCCTGAGTTTGGCAGGACAAAATATGTTCATGTTTCTGTGGACACTTTCTCTGGCATATTGCATGCCACGGCCCTTACAGGGGAAAGGGTGTCCAATGTTAAAGTTCATTGCTTGGAAGCATGGGCAGCATGGGGAAAACCATTAAAATTGAAAACAGATAATGGCCCTGCTTATGCCTCTGCCGGATTTCGCTCTTTTTGCACTCAAATGCAGGTAGTTCATTCTACTGGCCTTCCTTACAATCCCCAGGGTCAGGGAATTGTGGAACGCGCCAATAGAACACTTAAACAACTTTTATTTAAACAAAAGGAGGGAATAGGCCGAGATGCCTCCCCCAGAGAAAGGCTGGCCATTGCACTGTTTACCTTAAATTATGTAACAGTGGATGACAATGGACAATCAGCTGCTGATCGGCATGCTGGAAAAATGGCAATACCACCCACACAAAAAGTAATGTGGAAAAATGTTATCGATAACAAATGGTATGGACCGGATCCTGTAATTCAGAGATCCAGGGGAGCTGTTTGTGTTTTTCCACAGGGACAGGAATCCCCCCATTGGGTACCGCAGCGCCTCGTAAGGATATTGGAGGAAAATCAAACGCCTAAAGAGGATGATGCGAAACAAAATCCTGGGAATAATCCTGTTAATAATTCTTCTGCTGCCACGACTTTGGATGAAGAGACAGAAGGGAAAAAGCAACAAAGAAAGGACGATGTGGGCAGTGATGAAGACCTTTCCATTACCAATGCCTGTGACTAATGCTTCTTCCATTTTCCCCTTTGTGCCACCAATTCTTCCTTGCAACTTCCCTAGGACTGCAAGGTTCCCTATGCCTTACCCTGTCAAAAAAAAAATCTGTCCTTCTGTGTTAGGCTGGTTTCTCAAAAATTGGGTCGCTCTGATTATTTTAAATTGTTCTGCCATAGAGTGTAAATTGAGTCAATGCTGGAGCCGTTGCCTACATTTGTTCCAGTTCCTGTGAATGTTTGTTGCAGTTTGTTTTGGGTTTTGTGTCTTTAGCCTTTGGTTGCTCTGCTGAATGAGGTCTCGCAATAAGAGAGAGAGAGCAATGCTTGTTCATGCACTCACTGCCTTGGAGCACGGACACTCCCCCAAAATTTGGCTTGCAGCTTTAAAGGCCAACTAAAACTGCCCTGTACTGCCTTTGCACCCTCGAGACCTTAGTCTATTGCACGAGGAATAGGAGTATAGGCAGCCAAGAGTTGTGAAATGATGGACAAAGTACCACTCCTGACCCTAACAGGTCAGGGAGAGCATGTGCGTCAGCATATGGGTCTGCGCCCCTAGCCCATCTCCACAAAGGGAAAAGAGGACCTGGAGGGGAGGGATCCAGGGTTGGTCGCCTGGGTCACTCCTCTAGAGTAGGACCTCAAGTTTTACTTTGGAGGACAGCACCTCTACTCTCTTCACAACAGGTATGTTGGCCTGCTGCGTTAAAACAGAAAGGGGGAGATGTGGGGAGCCGGAGCAGCCAAGACGGCGCCTGTCCCCTGCCTCGCTCATTGTATACAAATTTCTTAGTTCCCCTTAGTGGGTGTGTGAGTGCAGAGCCTTTGCTCGCTCCGCTGCGTCTGCGCGTATGACGTCTGCGCGTATGACGTCAGAGGCCTGACCAATCCCGAGTTTTAAAAAGACCTTAGCGGCACAGCAGCCAATGGAAAAAGTCCCGCGTTCTTTGATTGTATATAAGCAGCTGCACTTCCCTGCCCCGCGCCCCTCTGCTTCAAGCCTTCCCTTCAAACGAGTTGCTCTTCATTAATAAAGCGTGATCGAGAAGGATCCTCGTGTGGTGTCCGTTCTTCCCTGCTGGTCAGGGGTGCCGGGCGCCGCACTATTTGAAAAAACAACTAAAGCAGAAGAGGTGACTGGAGGGGGATTGAGTGCAGATCTAGCAAGGGACCCAGTGCTGAGAACAGGACTTGTCCCAAACTGAAGTGCAGGGCCAGCTAGCTTGATGACAGGGCCTTTCCAGACCCTAGGGCTTCCCTAGGCCTAGGGGGAGGCTTGTTCTGTGGGGCACTTAGAAGGAGGCCAGCCTGTATCAGCAATCACCTTCTTGTCCCACCCCCACCCCGGAGGCCCCCCAGGAGAAGTTGCTGACCTGTCCCCTAGGGGGATAACTGTACTAGTGGCAAGGTGGCCTCTGGTGGCTTTGTCAGCACATTTGAGGCTTTGAGCTGAATAATCCTTTGGTGTCTGCCCCAGCAGCTGGCAATCACAGATTGAGGGGGACACCCTCCCCCCAACCCCAACCCTCAAGCTCTGCGAGGCTCTGGCTCCTCCCCAGGGCTGGGCACCTGAGGGGTTGGGTCAGATCAGTGAGATGGGTTTTGCAGTCGTCCTGTGATCCAGAGCCTCTACAGAACAGGAGGAAATGCAGGTTTGAGACTTCCAGTGGAATAAATCCTCAGCCAAGCTCAAGTCTTGCCTACTTCTAGAAACTTCCATCTTCAGGGGAAGGGACGGGGTGCGGGGGAGGACCTGGAGTGAGGTCTTCCATTCCATTCCCACCAGGTGTGACTCATACCCACCTTTGGCTTCACCCCCTCCCTGTCCTCTGGTCTCTCTGTAGCTGCTCTTGGAGCTGAACCCCTTTCCTCTAGGAAAATCTTGATGTTCCCTCCACGCCCCTCTGCCCACACAGCTCACATTACCTCCCTCCCCACGCCGTCCCCACACGGTCCCCAGCGCTGCCCTCCAGCTGCTCAAGCCAAAGGAAATAGAGCTGACATTTGGAGGCCAAAGGCACTTTGTCAGCCTCCATCCCCACCATTACTGGACAAGCAGCTGCCTGTGGCTAGACAGGAAGACAACGGGGCCAGGAAGAACAGAAGCACTTGCTAGGATCTCAGAGAAAAATGCCTCAGTTTCCCTCTGTGGCTCTGTGTCCACTGTCCCCAAGCTGTCCGCTGGATCCTGGGGTACGCTTTGGACTCATGAGCTGGGAACAAGGACAGAGCTTCACCTCCTTCTTCAAGGTGCCCTTGGCTTTGGCAGCTCCTGGAGACCCCAAGAAACAGGAGGGACAGAGGCCTCGACTCTGGGGCTCCACCTTGGAGGCTCCAGAAAGTGTCCACAAAGCCCACAGCTGACTTTTCCAAACCCCGCAGTGCTTCTCTGTCACAGCAAGGGTTAACCCCTCAACGCCATGATCCTTCCAGAAACTTCACGTGCCTTCCAAGCTGGAAGGCCCTGCCTGCTGAGGATGGGTCAGCGCCCTCTCTTCCTCCTATCCTGGCTAAGCCCCAGGAGGAGCCAGCATGGATTTTAATCATCCACTTCACAGCTACTTTGTTCTGAGCACCTGCCCAGAGGAGTTCACAGAACTTGAGGGACTCTGGCCCTGCCCTCGGGCCTGGGCCTGGAGAAGACTCTCTGGCAGAGAAGAAGGCCCTCTGGTGGCAGGAGGCTAGCCTGGACCTCCACACTGGACGCCACCCCACAGGCATCTGCCAGCTCTCCCATGGGGTCCTGTATGAAGAGATGGGGTGAGGGCAGCACAGGACTCAAGATGGACTTCCTATGTGTAAGGACGAATGTGCATGCACGTGCAAACATATGTTACTCCTCACGCACACTGAAGTCCTGGGGGAGGGAACCACAACGGGGGGAAGGGGAGATTGCGTGACCAGCCGCTGAGGGCACTGGGCCTGGGGCCTGGGGGGCCCAGAAGCTTGGTGGGGACAGCAGGGCTGGGGCCTGGGAAGGTGTGGCTCGCTGATCCATCCTGGGAGACAGTAAAGATTAATAGGATTATAACGGATGGGGAGCAGAGGCTGAGACTGCAGGGGGTCCAGAAGCTCCAGACTCAGAGGAGAGGCAGAGAGGAGAAAGACCGAGGTAAACCGAGGCAGCAATCAGCAGCCTCCCACGTGCACAACCAGGCCAGCAGCCATGAGCTCCACCGCAGCCACCGCGGCGCAGGGCTCCAGGAAGGAGTCCCCGGGGAACTGGAGCCTAGAGGAGGACCCGGCAGGTATGGCACGAGAGAGCTGGAGAGGCTGGCAATACTGGCTCTGGGAAGGTGGGAGGGGGAGATGGGCAGGAGTGACCAGCCGGAGGGGGTTCTGGAGGGGAGGAGGGCAGGTGTGGCCGGCCCTGGGGTGGGGTCTGGGGGGGAGAGGGAAGGTGTGGCTGGCCCTGGAAATGGGTTTGTGCCCTGGAGAAAGGACACACAGCAGAGCTGGCAGGGAGCAAGAGGGGAACCTCTTAGCCTTGGCCCAGGGGCTGAGCTGGGCCCCCCTCGCGGTGGAGAGCAGAGCCGACCTGAGGGCTGAGGACGGGGTTTGGGGGGAAGGTGCGGATGGAAACAGGGGCAGTGCCCTGGAGGCTGGGCGGGCAGCGGAGAGGGCCTGAGACCCTCACGGGGAGGGGCGGGTTGGGGAGGTGGACGCAGGGCGAGTCCAGAGTCCCCAGAGTGACAGAGTGACAGGAGGGGTGCGGTAAGTACAAGAGCGGAGAAGGGGACGCCATTGCCCCGCCCACTTCGTGACGACGTCACAGAGCCACGCCCACACACGCCACGCCCCTTCATAGCCACGCTGCCACATCAAGGCCCCGCCCCTCGCCGTTGCCACGCCCACCATCCTCCCGCGCCACCTCCTCGCCTCGGCTGGGCCCCGCCCGCCCGCCCATCATGCCCCGCCCCGCGCCGTTGCCACGCCTACCCACTATGGCCCCGCCCGCCCCGCCCCGCCCCCAGGCGCCGGGCCCCTGCTCCAGTGCCGCGTGTGCGGGGACAGCAGCAGCGGGAAGCACTACGGCATCTATGCTTGCAATGGCTGCAGCGGCTTCTTCAAGAGGAGTGTGCGGCGGAGGCTCGTGTACAGGTGGATCCCCCTATCCCCGCGGGTGTCAGGCGGGGGCGGGCCCTGATCCCAGACCCCCTCCCCCTCCCCCCTCCCCGCGGTGTCAGGCGGGGCGGGCCCTGAGCCGGGATCTGCCCATCCTGCAGGTGTCAGGTGGGGGCGGGCATGTGCCCGGTGGACAAGGCCCACCGCAACCAGTGCCAGGCCTGCCGGCTGAAGAAGTGCCTGCAGGCGGGCATGAACCAGGACGGTGAGCAGGGGCGGGGCGAGGGGGCGGGGAGAGCGGGCGGTGCCCTCGCCACGCCCTCCCCCTCCACCCCACCCTCACCCCCTCCCCCTGCCCTCCCCAGCCGTGCAGAACGAGCGCCAGCCGCGCAGCCTGGCCCAGGCCCTGGACGGCGCTGACCCCCGGCCCGGGCCTCCGGAGGACTCCCCGACCCTGTCGGGGCCCAGCCCGCGGGGCCAGCGCTTCCTGGCCGGCCTGGTCACCGCGGAGACCTGCGCCAAGCTGGAGCCCGAGGATGGCAAGTGCGGGGCTGGGAGGGTCCCGAGGTGGGGGGAGGGAGCCCCCGGGCACGGGGCCACCGTCACCTCCTCCTCCCTAGCTGAGGAGAACATCGACGTCACCACCCACGACCCCGAGCTCCACTCCTCCCCCTGCGGCCTGGGCGGCATGCACGAGGCCTCCGCTCGCCTGCTCTTCATGGCTGTCAAGTGGGCCAAGAGTCTGCCGGTGTTTTCGCATCTGCCCTTCCGCGACCAGGTAAACCCAGGGTGGCCAGAGGACAGCGGGGCCCACCCAGCCGAGATGGGGACTTGGCGTGTGTGTGTGTGTGGAAGGGGGGTGGCAGGAGATAGGCAGCCTGTCTGTGTTTTCCTGGGTCCTCCTTGGCGGCCCCAAGACTAAATCCAGGCCAGGTCCCCTCAGAGCGGAGGCCAGGGGGACCTCGGGGCTGAATGCCAGGCAGGGGAGCTCTAGGCTGCTCTGGAGGGGCTCAGGCAGGCTTGGGGCTCGGGCACAGTCCACTGCCCACTACCCGAGGCCTCTCCACCTTCCTGCATGCCCAGGATCGAGCTGACAGGGCATCTGGAGCCCGATGGTGGCAGATGGCAGAGCCTGGGTGGGCAGAGCTTGTGCTCCCCGTGACACACGCCCACCCCTGACACCTGTCCCTCGTGGAGGACAGGTGATCCTGCTGGAAGAGGCGTGGAGCGAGCTCTTCCTCCTGGGGGCCATTCAGTGGTCCCTGCCCCTGGACAGCTGCCCGCTGCTGGCCCCACCCGAGGTCCCTGGGGCCAGTGGCTCTCAGAGCGGGCTGGCATTGGCGGGTGCGGAGATGCGGTTCCTGCAAGAGACCATCGCCCGCTTCCGGGCCCTGGCTGTGGACCCCACAGAGTTTGCCTGCATGAAGGCCCTGGTCCTCTTCAAGCCAGGTACAGTCTCTCATGGAACCTTCCAGAAACCAGGTACTGAGTCTCCCATGGAACCTTCCAGAAAGGGGAGCAGTAAGGGAATTCCAGGACTTCCCTCTGCCCCTCCCTGCAACTGCCCCAGGGTGCAGATGTCAAAGCAGAGGCCACTCCGTCCCCCAGGGTCCATCCTGGGCTCCTCTGTGGGGAGGCAGCGTGCTCATGGCCGCCTTTCTGCAGAGACCCGAGGCCTGAAGGATCCAGAGCAGGTGGAGGCCTTGCAGGACCAGTCCCAGGTGATGCTGAGCCAGCACAGCAAGGCGTGTCACCCCAGCCAGCCCGTGAGGTGACAGAGGCCCCCTCCACCCTTCCACCTCCCACCCCTGAGCTCCCAGACAAGATGAGGGGTTCTATTCACCCAGCACCTGTCCAGAAGCTCTGAGCCAGGCCCAGGGCCAAGCTCCAGAGGAAGGGCCCAAAGCACAGAGCTGCTGCCTTCCCTGGGTGCCCCAGCACTGTGCTGGGGTGGGGGTAGGGGTGCAGCTTGGATCTGAAGGAGCCAGAGACTCAATAAGAACTGGGAAGAAGGGCAGAGTCGGCAAGAAGAGAAAACCTCATGCACACAGGAAGAGAGGCCAGCAGAGGCCAGCAGAACTCTCTGATACAGGATCCTGGTTTCCAAAGTTCAGACCAAGGTGGTAGATTATGCTGGAAAGGCACCCTGGCATCTGCTTGTTGGGGGCCTTGAAGTCTCACCAAAGGGGGAAGGCCGAGGGGGGCCCTGGAGCCTTTGGGAAGAGGGAATCGCATACAGGGCTAGATAGAACCCCCCCCCCCCACCGCTTTTCCCTCCTCCCCTCCCTGCGATTCTGCTTTAGCAAGTGGTTGTGTGTATGTGTATATGTACATACATACCTATATGTGTATGCATGTATGCATGTATGCATTTGCCAGTCCTGGGGCTTGAACTCAGGGCCTCTCTTAGCTTCTTGAGTCACAGCTCCCCCTTTTTTTTTTTGCTGATCAATTGGAGGTAAGTCTCACAGACCTTTCTGGCCTAGCTGGCTTTGAACTTTGATCCTCAGATCTCAGCTTCTTGAGTAGCTACTGCAACACCACAGTACTGGTCTAGGTCCTCCCTGAATTTCCTCTCCCCCCCCGCCCCCCGCAGGCCTTAGGCTCCTCCTTTCCCCCTCCCTCCTCCTCTGACTTGTCCTGGGAAGACTCTGTGCCCAGAGCTGGCTGTGAGTCAAATGGACTTCATCTCTCCTGCTCAGGTTTGGGAAATTGCTCCTCCTGCTCCCATCATTGAGGTTTATCACCTCTGAGCGCGTCGAGCTCCTCTTCTTCCGAAAGACCATCGGGAATACGCCCATGGAGAAGCTGCTCTGTGACATGTTCAAAAACTAGTAGAAGTCAAGAGTTGGTGCTCATGGCTGTAATCCCAGCAACTCAGGATGCTGAGATCTAAGGATGGAGATTTGAAGTGAGCCTTGGCAGAAAAGTCCAGGAGACTAGAAAGTCCCAGAGATTAGAAAGATAAATCCAAATTTAGGATTGTCTCTCCTGGTTTTGTGAAGAATGGCAATGGTAGGCCAGGAGTTGGCCTAGTGATAAAGTGCTTGCCTAGCATGCATGAAGTCCTGGGTTTGATTCCTTGGCACCACATACACAGAAAAAGATAGAAGTGGTCCTGTGGCTCAAGTGGTAGAGTCCAAAGGCAGTGCCCAAGCCCCGAGTTCAAGCCCCAGGACTAAGAAAAATAAATGGCTATGGTATTTTGACTCAGAAGATTGATTTGGGTAGTATGGACATTTTAACAATGTTCTTTTGATCCATGGGCGGTTTTGGTATGTATTGCTTTCTTCAAGTGTTTTGTAATTTTCATCTTGATGTCTTCCTTTTCTGATATCCCAGATGATTCATATTACGTTCACATGAAATATTTTTTAACTGTTTCATAGGTAGTGAAAATGGGATGGCTTTCATGATGGAAAATGTTCTTGTATCCTGATACTTTGCCAAATTAACTTTTCAGTTCCAATAACTTTTGTTGTTGTTCATGGGGCTTGAACTCTGCCTGGGCGCTGTCCCTGAGCTCTTCAGCACCCTATCCCAGGAGCCACAGCCCCACTTCTCATTTTCTAGTGGTTAACTGGAGGTAAGAGTCTCAGGTTCTTTAGTACCTGGGCTGGCTTTGAACCACAAATCCTCAGATCTCAGCCTCCTGAGTAGCGAGGATTACAGATGTGAGCCACCATTCCCAGCTCAATAGCCTTTTTTCGTGTGAAGTTTTTCTATGAATAGAAATATCCCAGATGGGATGGGGGGGAGGAAAGGGGAAAATAAAAGAAATACCCTTCATAATTGGGGAATTTACATCTTCTTTGCCTAGTTGAGTTTTATTTCTTCTGCCCAACTATCCTGGCCAACACTTCTAGTACTGTAGTGATTAAGAGCTATGTGAGAACTCACTTCCATCTCATTTCTTGTTCTGAAATACTTTCTCCCCATTCCATGACACTGGCTGTAGAACTGCTATATATAACCTTTATTGTGTTGAGTTGCGATCTTTCTCTGCATCATTTGTTCAGGCTTTTATAATAAAGGGATATGGAATTTATCAAATACTTTTGGTGTTAACTCTCATTGTGTTGGCATGACCTATTCTTTTTTTGTTAATTCATATGTTGAAACCTACTTAGACTCCTGGAATGAAATCAACTGGATTCTGACATGTGATTTTTAAAAAAATGTGCTGTTGAGTTTGATTTGCTGGTATTTTTTAGGATTTTTGCATGCATGTTTATCAGGAACATGCTGGACTTTCCTTGTCAGGTTTGGGTACTAGCAATGGTTTGGTAAAATTCAACTGTCCTTGGCTTTTCTTTACTGGCAAACATTTTTTTTTTTTACTCACTCAATATCATTGATTATTGGTCTTCAGATTTTAGAAATTATACAATTAAAAAAGATGAAAAAATATAAAGTTATACAAACACATGCATATGCACTTGGTTTATGTTTTAGTATTTTTTACGTATGCAGAAATAGGTTGTATTTCTTCTGAGTTTTCCAATTTATTAGCATATGCTTTTTTTCAAAATATACTCAACAATCCTTTATTTTTCTGGTGGTACTGAGGAATTGAACCCAGGACTTCGTGCATGCTAGGCAAGCACTCTACTACTAGGCCAAACTCATAGCCCTCAGACACTATGTATCTTTTAAATACGGAAATTAATCCATTTACACTCAAGGTATCATTGAAAGATTAGGATAAGCTTGTCACTTTTTAATTTTCTTCCTCTCATTCACCTTTGTAGTTTGACAGCTTACCATACTGATCTCATTCAATTCCTTTCTGCTTTTCCTGTGCATCTACCCTTCAGGTTCAAGGCTTGTTGACATGGTATTTATGATTTTCTTCGTGGGGATCAAGTGCAGACATCTTGATCCTCTACCACACTGCCTCCATCGCAAGTTGGCACTCACTACAGAAAAACCAACACAGCAAACCTCACCTTCATTTGAATTCAGCTTGAGTGCTAGTAACTACGACTTCTGTGCTCTCTCAATTTGGGTCCGGGTTCTTGCCTTTAAACTCATCTGTATAACAAAAAAATCAATGTTGTTCTTTGGGTTGAAAGTTAAGGGTTAGAGCCAGGATGGTAAAAAACTAACAAAACAAACAAAACAACAACAACAACAAACACATAGAGCTGGAAGCGTTCTTTAATGAGCCGTGGGGCAATTTGTTCATCAAGCTGCTCTTTCTTGTGTGGCTGGCTGTATAGTGCATATTCTGAGTGACACAACTGCACTTTATACAGATGCCCCCCCCCCCGAAATTACAAAGTGCCTCTTGATTGCATCAGGAATGTAAGTAGTTCCCTCTTAAAGAATTATCCTATCAAACAGTAAAATGGTATTATAATTCACGGGATACGTCCTTGTATAATACAGGCTTTTCAAAATTTACACTCAGCATACTTATAAATACTTTATATCCATTAAAATAACAATACTAATCTGTAGCCCACATCTTTCCCATCATAAATACAAATGCTTGGTTCAAGAAGTGCACCTTTTATATGACCTAAGAAAGCTGACAAATAGGCATTATAAGGGCTGATGGACGGACAGACAGAAGACAAGCTGACAGTCTCACTGGTAGGGCCTCTGTGAAAGGTCTGAACCAAAACATGAACAAGACCTAAAACAAACCAATCTCCACAACCATCATTTTGCCTTTAACCCCTTAACACCAGATCCAATGTGGCATTGGAGCCAGAGGAAATGGGTCACAAGTATTCTAGAGGCACCCTTCCAGGGCCTCCGCAGAGAGCAAGGCCAACATGGTGCTCGAGGCGTCATCATGTATGTGTGTGCAGCACAAACTCCCCAGTACAAAACACAGACTCCATGTCTAGCTCTACACCAAGGGGGAAAAGAAAGTGGATTAAGAAGCCATTAGGAATGTCCCTTTAAAATGAAGACTCAGCTTTGAACACATCCTGTGGATCCCTTGTCCTTCAGCAAAGTGCTTGTAAAAGGTACGTACATCTGTTCAGTGCAATGAAGCATACAGCCCACAGGCAATGAGGTGGGCCCCCTCTGCACTCTGTGATCTTGTCCCTGACCTTGACCACTTCCCCTAGCAACATGAAAGCAGGTTTCCAAAGCATGAGAACTGGGGGCTCTGGTATCCTGCCCCCTCAGTGTCTCCTCTCTGAGGCTCACAAAGGAAAGGTCACACCTCTCTTTGTGATTTAAGAAACCTAGGGTGGCATCATCCAAAACAAAATGTACTCTTTACCTGACTTACATAACTGTAATCCCTCTGTACGTCATTTGTATAACAACAATGTAAAACGCCCATAGTAGCCAATAATGTAAATGGCAGGAGGTACAAAATGTTACATTGTGTCCCTGAATCCAGCCTGTATTTGCTGATATTCTGCCTCAATCTGAGATGGAGAATGAAATTTTATTTCTCTGCCTTATTACATTCCCATGACATGCATCTAGTCACAGAGATACAGAGAAGAGAAAACCTGGCTCTGCTGGGCACTGGGAGTTATATGACAGGACTACAGGACCAACTGGAGCCCAGGCTTCAACTGTGTGGCCCCAGGCAGCTGGGTAGAGATTTCTGAGACCAAGAGCAAAGTAGTAGTAGGAAGGGCAAAGCTGAAGGGCAGGAAGGGAGGCCTGGACCGTGAGCAAGCATGGTGGTGGTCACTGTGCTCACAGGAAGAGATGGAAGCAGAGCATTTGAACCAACAGTTCTGTGGCTTCATCTCTGTGTCAGGCCCAGCCAGGCCTGTGGGCCTGAGAACACTTTCAGAGACTCTTACAATCGTGGGGACCCTCCCCACCCCATCCTGACATGTTAACTGACTAGGAATCCACGAATCTAGCAACCAAGACAATCATTTATTTAATTTTATCCAAATTCAGGTTTTAGGTCCCTGAGAAAAATTATAAAGGCTCTTAACATCCAATCACCTAGCTTGTAGAAAGTGACCTATGTACGTAGCAAATCCTTAACTGTTCCAAATGTATCTTCCCAAGTCCCCAAACTGAAAGACACAACAAAAACCAGCACAAAGACTTGGATGGGACCATGTGTCAGGATGTGTTGTTCCCCGATCTGGACGAAGTCTGGACAAAGGGAAATTTTCATTGAGGGTGTCTTCAGTTTCTAAGGCCTCTAACCTCTTGAGCAGGCGGTGGTGGCAGATACACCTAGCAGGCAGCACGCTGCCCTCCCTGGCACACCGGACACACAGTGCATGATGGAGTGGAAGCAGCGCCCCACCTGGGCCATCCTGAATGCCTGCTACTGCTGCCACTCCTCGGGACAGCATGCACAAGGAGGCAGACTCACTGACTTCCGTCACTATACAGCTTCTCAGAGCTTCCTCAGCCTGGCTCCCTTCTCAGCCTAAACCAGGACAGGGCAGACTCCTCCATATCCGGCTCCAGCAGGATGACTCCAGTGGGATGACACATGGGTCTGACGTGGGGCAGTGGGAGGAGGCACTCCACCTTCACATAGAGCTCCAAAGCAATGAGAGAACCACCAAACTTCTGGTTACAGGTGGTAAAGCCTCTTCTTCAGAACAGTGCGTGTGATGGTTAGAAAAGATGTTTTTAGTAACTTTAAAAGTAAACATTTTCACATACTTATCTCAAGAAAGGATGTTTTGTTTTATATACATTATAAATAGCAAAAACCGATTTCTAATCCCACAAATGCTAGGAGGCTTCCAGTAATGGGTATATGAGACCACGGGGGATGAAGAATGTGGTCACGTCTACCCCTGTCCAGTGGCCCCCGATCTGCATGAAGAAACTCCATGGGAAGGAGGGAAGCACAGGTTAGAATAGGCATTCTGTATATACATATTTACAGTAAACTTCAGTAACCAGTCTATTAACAAATAGCTTCAAGTAGTCCTCAATTTTTTTCATCTATTTAATACTGATGGTTTGAGGAAAAGATAAAAAGTTAGATGGGTCATACTAAAAACAAAACAAAAAAAAAACAAACAAAAAAAAAACACTTGGCAGCTTTCTGTAACACTTATTCATGCAGTGTGGCGTGGATTGTTCTGGAGTGGTGTGGTATCTCTGCAGTGGCCTGTTGGTTGAGTTCACACAACCACGTAGGGACCCCTGAACTCTCTGTGCTATTAAAACACAGACAACAGAACTAGGAGCTGACACTAGGATCAGGGATAGTGGACAACGTGGCTACTGAAACATGCGCTCGTGGGATGGATTTGGCAGAACCTAACCAGGAGCTACCCCAGAGCTGATCATAGCTAGTACCAGCCATCTCTTCTCCATGGCATTACCAGGCACTGAAGACAGGCTCCAACGGCTTCATGGAAGCAGCGTGTTTTACTTTCCCCAGAATACAACGTGGAGTGCTCTTCAAAAATTTTAAAATAAAGGGCTTTATCTGTATAAATCCTTGGAAAAAAGACTGTATAGTACACCAGCTCCTAACTATGGTAAAATAACCCCAAAAGTTTTAGCTTTCGTGGTTACGCTTCCTCAGGACCCCAGGGCTCCGCCCCTCCCGTCCAGCACCTCCTCCAGGGAGGGAAGGGGGCTGGGAGACAGGCAACCACTGCTCACAAAACCCTCAAAGCGCCCAGGGCCCCCAGAAGGGGCCTGGTTTAGTGAACTCTTCATTCAATCAGAGCAGCCAAGGCACAGCTGGCACCACCCCAGCAGGCTTCGAGGCGGCCTTTCCTCTTCTGCGGGAGGCCAGGGAGGTCAGCACACAGGTCCTAGCCCTGTGCTGAGGAAACAGGGCCACTGCTGCGATAGGACAGAAGAGGCTCCGGGACGAGATGTATTTGTTTTTTTTGTAAGTCCATAAGGGACACACGTGTGTCAGCTCAGACCATAAACTCATTACTGCCACCGAGGGTGAGCTGCTGGGCTGAACTGGAGTCTGGATCCATATTCTTCCTTCGACCAGGAAGGACTGTCCCCTCTGGGTTCTCTTTGGTTTTCTGGGGTGAGCTTTTCACATTCTTTAGTTTTTGTTTGCCCTTTTCAGGGTTGAATGTTCCTCTGCTGATAAACTGGGGCCTGTCTTCCAGAGGTTTGGTCTGGCCCAGGGGTCCCTCCTCACCAGCTGAGGCTGCTCGGTAGAATGGAGACTTAGAATAAATCTGGAATCGTTTTCGGGTGCCATGAGACGATGCAGTGCTGGGTGGACCAGCAGAGGTGGAGGAGCCCACCAACTCCAGGGAGTCCTGCTGCTTTCTCAGCTGTCTTCGAGACTTGCCCATGGCCTTCTGGGAGCTTGGAACTAAGCTTCTCTCTAATACAGAAACAAAAACCACAGTGGAATGTGACACTCCCTCTGACACAGCATCGTGTAATGGAGGTACCACTGTTGCCCAGCAAAACTTGAGGAGGCTAAGATTGGAGGTGCAGGCTCGGCTATCCTGTGCTTGGCCACTGACTCAAAGAACAGTTTGTCCAGTTCTGCATTTAACACCCAAGGAAGACTGGAGGGAGACTATGTGGCCAGCAAAGTCCTACAACAGTAACTGTCATTTTGAACTGTCAGAATATGCAATGAGTTGTCTCCCACCTTTAGGAAATGGGCATGTCTTGGACTGATGGTGTTTCCCTTGGTAAAGAAGAGAAAACATGAAATCATCTACCACCTTACACTTGTCTGATGTGGAGTTCCACAAAGACTAGAGACTCAGGCCCCTGTCGCCTCGTGTCAGGCAAGTGAGGACACCTAGCTTAGCTCAGCCTAGGCATTGTCATTCCTTCTCTGCTGAACAGGTCTGGCAGCTTTGGCCTACCAGGATCACTTACCCGATCTCTCAGAGATGCCACCTTCACATTCCACGTTTAGGTTCTCCGAGCTATCAGCAGTTCCAATGGAGGCCTCAGACTCTAGGGTTTCATCATCAGAGGCTCGGGGCTCCAGTATGAGCATCTCAAATGTTAGCTCTTCCCTGGAGGATACAGTCAATAGACCATCAGCAAGAGAGGGGACTCGCATGGAAGGCAACAGGGAGAAAGTCCTTTCGGAAAGTGAAGAATCACAGTCACAAAGATATTCCCATTTCTTACTGTCCCTTCCAGGGCGGTCACAAGGACTTACAGGAGCCAAAGCCATAGTGACCACTAAAACCACATGAACTAAAGGACAAGACGACAGACAGCAAATCTACGAGGAGGGGAGATGCAGAAGATGTGATATTGGTAGAATGAGCTCTGGACCACAATCAGGAGTTTAAGGTCTAAACTGCTTAATGTATCACAATGTACAAAGTACTCTGGATCTCAGTTTCCCTATCCAAAAAACAAAAGAGATTAAATAGATGATCTATTTTCCAAGAATCAGGACTAGCGGGAAAGAAAGCGCCTGCCTTCCCCGGTCTCTATGGCTTACTCATCTCTATCTGTAGAGCTTTCTATTCCTCTTTCTTGGCTATGCCTGCCCTGGAGTCACTAATCTTGTTTTTCTCACCATATCCTAACACTTTAATCTGTTTCAATTAGTATCTTTCAACAACTCCCTTGAAAGCCCTAACCCAAAGTTCCTTTATGCCTATAACATTTTTTGCAATATAAGAAATTTTAAGCAGAAATTGCCATAATGAGCAGATCCTGCAGCTAGTCATTACTGAAATAAGCTAGCTCGAACCCAAAACTTGGCTCTTTACCCATACTTCCTTATCCACTCAATCCTCCTCTTCTCTTAGTTAAGTCCCCTCCATGTGAGACCCGTCAGCCTCACTTCTGCTCTACTTGGATTGAGATCCACAGACTATCTCTCTAAGGGCAGTCTCAAGGAGCTCGCTGTGACAGGCAGAACTGTCTCGGAGTCTTCGCACATGCATTCTCCTTTTTCTGCTAAGGTCTTTCCTATAAATCCTTCAATATCTCCCAACACCATGCTTGCCAGGGTAGAGCTAAGTCCTGTTTACAGATCACTTTTACCTCACTTTCAGACCACTAGCTGGTTTACACCCCACCTCTGCCTTAGCAGATCTGCTGTGTTTAGCTAGCTTCAATTGTAGAATAACTCACCAGTCCCATATTCCCTCATGAGCTTTCAGACCTGAGCCTGAGCTTCATGAACAAAGATCCCTTCACACTCAGCAGTGTCCACTAGTAACTATCCACACCCACTTGAGGGAGAACCACAATGTCACAGGTCCCAAAGGACAGGAGAGAGGACAAAGATTCTCATTCATTGCTGATCTGACACCCAGTATCCTAGTGCTGGGCACAGCCACACTGATCTCTAGGTGATAACTGCTCTGCAAGGGATTGTGAGTAAGGCCCATTCTGGAAAAGGGCTTTGTTTTAGCCTGGAAGTTCTTCCTTATTCATCAAGTCTTACTGGTGCTGGTCCTGCACTGAGGTGTCTGTGAGCACTGCCCTCCTTTTCCCTTCCCCCTGCCCCTCCCCAGCAATGACCCTGTGGCTCAGCTGGTGGCACTTCCTTCCAAGATGATCACTTTCATGTCGTACTTGTCCCTGCCACCTCTATCTCCCCGGATCACCTCACACAGTGCCTGACACTGAGGAGATGCTGACAATCTCTCCTTGCCCGACACTCACTTCTCTTTCTGGAGGCTCTCTATCTGCTCCGTCAGCACTCTCTCCTCCTGCTGCATAGCGGCCTGCTGCTGCTCCGTGACATTGACATCGGTCTCCATGGTCGCCTCGCTCGTCAAGGTCTCCTCTGGGACATCCGACATGGGAGGCAACCGGACTAGCACAGGCGAGGATGGACTGGGGTAGTTTCCACGGCGGATCCGCCCTTTGCCCTGCAGAGAATGAGTCATGTGAGACAGTAAATGGGCAGAGGCCTCAGTCTTCTGTCATCCACCGACAGTGACGCAGTACCTCGGTCACAGGTTTGGAACGACGGGAGTGACAGGACCTGGGAGACCGAGGGAGAGTTACATCCAGCACAGCTAGTGAAGACTCCTTCCAGGAGCACTGATGGGCAGCCACTGTGGCCGTGTGAGAACAAGCTACATCTACTCCATCTGAATAGCCGCCAACGGCTCCTTAAAGCTAGTTAGGATGTCAGGTTATGATCAGCAGTTTACCGGCCACATCTCAAGTGCTTGATAGCCACCGGCAGCAAGTGGGCACCCCACTCAGCCGTGAGCAGCATGGAGGACGTTCTGACGGCAAGCGCACCGTTACTTTAACCGCCTAACATAAACTTCTGGGACAACTACCGCACCATGTCCTGAACTTCAACATTGTAAAAAAAGAAAACAAAAAGCCCTATCACAAAGTGCTAGGGAGAGATTTTTCTTACCATGTTTCTATCCTAGAGACCAGAGCTAAGAAAACAACTCAGGTGAACCAGGAGGGGCTTGCCTAGCACTTAGCTCCTCTGCACCTTGGAAGAGCAGAGCTTCTGACAGACTAAAGCTGGAGCTGAGGAACTACGGTCCATCAGCTGAATCTAGCCTTGTGTGTATTTTTATACATGAAACTTTATTAGCAGTTGTAATATTATCCCTCATGCCTGTAATCCTAATTACTCCAGAGGATAAGATCCAGAGTATTGGAATTTGAGGCCAGCTTGGGCAGAAAAGTCCAGTAGACTCCATCTCCAAAATAGCTAGCAGATAAGCAGGGTTGGAGGCATGTCTCAAGTGAGCAAACAAGCCAAGCAAGTGTGAGGCCCTGAGTCCAAACTCCCCTACTGCAATGGAATACAGACAGCATGAACTTGCCTGTCTATGGCTGCTTCTGTACAGCACTGATTCTATGGCCTACAAAGACTAAAATATGTACTCTCTGGTCCTTAAAATTTTGCCAACCTCTGGGGTGAAGAAGTATGATGACATCTTAATGTCTAACTCTGAGATCCCAAGATTTATACTCTAGGTTGAAGGATAACTAAAATTCTCATAGCTTTTATAGACACTGCTGCCTGGCTTAAGTCATCTGACTAGTCTAGAAAACTGGGATTCCTAAAGCTAAATTCACTGCAGTGTTGTTAGTGCCTCAGGAGCTGTCAGAAAATGAAATCATTCTTTGGCGGAAAGAACTATCCCAAGCCTCCAATGTACATGAGAACTAAAAAAAAAATCCAAAAACCAAAAGGCAACCAGAAAACAAAACCCCACAGTGACTCCAGATATTATGATATTGTGCTGTCAGACACTTATGACAACCATGCTGAAAAAGACATGAAGACATACTTGAACTCACAGTTCAGAAGAAAAATCCAGACAGATTGGGAACAAACAATTGGCAAAATTCATAAAAAGTAAAAGTGTAAACACAACAAAATAAAGACACAGTCTAAATGGAACACTGGGTGAGGGAAGGAGACACTGATGAGACATACAGTAGCACATTTCTAAAAGGAATTAATGTCTAGTTTAAGTTTAAGAAGCCTATCATAAGACACAGCTGCTGAAACCCCAACGTAAGAGAAAATTCAAAAGCACTCTGAAAAAAACAAAGGACCCACAAACAAAAAGCACCTATTAGAGTCAAAGCTCAATAGAAATAGGATGACATTTTCAAGTAGATGAAAGGGAAAAGTGACTGCATTCTTCTCTGTATAACCTACAACTCTGTTATTATTTTGATGGTACTGGGATTTGAATTATTGGTCTTGTGCTTTTTAGGCCGGTATTGAAACACAGACACAGACACAGACAGACAGACAGACAGACAGACAGACAGACAGACAGACACAGACAGACAGACACACACACACACACACACACACACACACACACCGTCTCTCTCCCCCCTTCAGCTCAACTTTAAATTCTATTCTTAGCTAAAACAACCTTCTAGAATAAAGGCTCCAAGACAGTGTGCTAGAGAACATACTTAAGAGGGCAGAGAGAGAATGACTCCATGAGAAAAGGGTTGAAAGGAGAAATAAAAGAAGTGAAAAAAGCAAATATGCAAGTCTAAAACTAATACTGACTGCACAGAGAATGGTGACATGGGACTGTGAACATAGACAAGCACAGCACACAGCCACAGCCCAATTAAGTCACATGCCACCCAATGCCAAACCTTGGCACATCTGGGAAAACGACTTATTAGATGTAGCAATTAACAGACTTGGTTAAGTTCCACACTCAGGATGCAGTTGCAGTGACTTTTAGTTTAACTGCTAAAGAACATGAAAAGGGAAAACGTCTAACATAGGAAAATGGAGTGCACAATAGTTGCCAAAGAAAAGGCCAGAAGAAAGGAACACACTGAGGAAGGACAAAATAAAAAGCATGGAATAGTGAAGTATCAGATCTTCAGCTCAAATGTATGGGTGATTAAGTGTAAAACTTCTCGTGGTAACTCAAAGTTATGCAGGGTCTCAAAACTATAAAACACTTTGATGACCTACGTGACTGGAAAGAGATGTTTATCAGTGGGAAAATCAGCATTATTAAGTACGTCAGTTCTCTAGAAAGCAATTATATATTCAATACAATCTCACAAAACACATACAGAACATGAGCACAAACGCACACACACAAAATATTTTCACTGGGTATGGTTCACGTGGTTTATTTACATGTATGAAAAATACAACAAACGTGTTGAGACTGTTTTAAGCTGGGAGAGTAAGATGAGAGACTGTGATAGAGGGAGTGAAGTCATCAGGATATGTTTACAGATGAAAACGGCCAATAATCCTCCTAACCGAATATATGCTCTTTTTTTTTTTTTATTCTTGCCAGTCCCAGGTCTTGAACTCAGGGCCTGAGTGCTGTCCTTGGAGGTAAGAGTCTCATGGACAATGTCAAATAAAAGCTAGATAGAGTGTATTCTTACTTTTTCCTGCTTTTAATCAGAAAACAACACCCACAATGCTAGATCAGGTGTAATCCTATAAGACTCTTTATAAAAAGTGAAAGTGAGGGCTGGGAGTTTGGCCTAGTGGTAGAGTGCTTGCCTAGCATGCACAAAGACCCGGGTTCAATTTCTCCGTACCACATACATAGCAAAAAGCCAGAAGTGGTGCTGAGGCTCACGTGGTAGAGTTCTAGCCTTGAGAAAGTCCAAGGACAGTGCTCAGGCCCTGAGCTCAAGCCCACAACTGGAAAAACAAAAAAAAAGTGAAAGTGAGCCAGTCACAGTGTCTCACGCCTATAAACTTAGCTACTCAGGAGGCTGTGATCTGAGGACATCGGTCCAAAGCCAGCCCAGGCACTACAACACCCAGGCCCAGAGTTCAAGTCCCATGACCAACAGAAAAAAAAAAAGTGAATGGGGCCGGGAGTTTGGTCTAGTGGTAGAGTGCTTGCCTAGCATGCACAAAGACCCGGGTTCAATTCCTCGGTACCACATACATAGAAAAAAGCCGGAAGTGATGCTGAGGCTCAAGTGGTAGAGCTCTAGCCTTGAGAAAGTCCAAGGACAGGGCTCAGGCCCTGAGCTCAAGCCCAGGACAGGCAAAAAAAAAAAAAAAAGTGAACAAGTACTTATATATCAAAGCTCTATAGCTATAATGACAACTAACAGGGAGTGCAGTGGTAATAAACATCCCAGGTGCAACAACCCTCCAATTCCCAGCTTAAAACACATCAGTAAAGTCTTTCTACAGACTTCTGTTTGCTGGCATTTTAACTTTAGATTTTCAGATTAATGTCCAGCCATGAGGGAGTTCTGCATTTATGTACTTTATGACTTCACAATCAGCTCTCTGCACCTATTTATAGTTCTGCCTCTGTAGATTCAATGTCTATATTAAACATGCAGTCATCCTTTATTGTTCTTCCCTGAACAATAACGAGGATCGTGGGTTTTCACAGAAGGAAGCTGTTAGTTCACTTCCCAATCTCTTTTCTAGTAATTGGTCCATTTATATTCTCTTCTGGAAGCAATTTTGGAAAATTAATTTTCCCATTTCTCAAGGCACTTCAGGTTGCACAGCACTCTCTAAGCTGCCTCCCGGTTACGCTCACTTCCTGGCACTCGTGTCCTTGTGTCCCCTCACACAGATCGAGATGACCTGTGTGGTATTGTTCACATGACAGTGTGTGACTTTTGAGGCAGGGAATAATGGAGAGTTTCACGGCTTTCTCCCCCCTGATCACATGCTCTGAGAAAAGCTGCAACATTTGGAGGCTGGTTTACCATAGGGAGGGGCCCGTGTGGCGCGGAAGCAAGGCATCCTGCCATCAGCATGTGAACAGGCCATCTTGAAAGCAAATTCTACAGCCCCACTTAAACTTTTACGTCATTAAATGTTGGGTACTCTGTTATACAATAGCTAACTTAGTCTCTCCTATGATTCCTAACTTTCCCTGCTGTTTCATTTCTTCCTTTTTTGTGACTTTGAATCTTTGACCTTTTTTCTTTTCTTTTTTTGCTGGCCCTGAAGCTTTAACTCGGGCCTGGGTGCTGTCCAGGAGATCCTTTGACTCATGGCTAGGGATCTACCACTTGTGAGCCACAGCTCCACTTCAGGCTTTTTCTGTGACTAACTAGAAACCAGAGTCTCACAGACTTTCTGACCTGGCTGGCTTCGAATCACAATCCTCAGATCTTAGCCTCCTGAGTAGCTAGGATTACAGGCATGAGCCGCCAGCACCTGGCTGACATTTTTTTCTTAGCTAACAATCTACTATACTAGTCTGCCTCCCAAGTAGCTAGAAGTACAAGTATTTATCATTGTGCCTGACTTGACCCATATTTCTAACTTCTTGATATACATGTTTATTTTCATTCAAATTCTCTGAATATGTTTTGGTTTATGTACAAAAGAGCCCTAGGTTTGACCTTAGGTCTTTCTTCTGTCCAGTTACATATCCATGTTTTTAGCAATTAAGAGCTGTATTATCCCACCCCCCCAAATTAAACCTTGTGGGACTTTGTGTCAGCAGATTATTTCTCCAATAAATTAGTTCAGCTCACCCCTTAAGATTCAACCCACAGTATGTATTTATTTGGTACACAGAACTATCACATCCTTTCTCCCTTCTTCCTTTGGGGATATGCTTTCAGTCACCAACTCAAAAGATGAGTCATCCTTGGTCTAAAGTAGTCTAAGGAAGTCTGTCTATAATTTTCTTAGAGCGTGTACTGAGTTTATATTTAGACATACATAAAATTCCTAAGAGCCAGGCATGGTAGTACAGATCTGTAATCTCAGCACTCAGAGGGCTGAGGCACGAGTTTAAGGCCCACCTAGGCTGCAGGGTAAGAACCTTCCTTAGCTTTAGACCTGAATTCTGCAAGGCTAGTGTGGGAGACAGGTGCTTTAATGTGAGGGATCTGATGGAGACTCCCTGTTGGAAGCATCCTAACTTTTTTTGTGTTTTTTAAGGCTTAAGGTGGTAAGAATACAGATGAATAGAAGATATGCTAGAATGATTAAAGCCTACTGAGGAAAGTCTTAGCAACTTTTGAAAATGCTATAAAGCTCCCAATGGGAAACGGATACAAAAAGAAATGGCAAAGCATGACAGATGGTCACAGGAATTCAGTAGAGAATCAAAGTTAGAAAGCCTGACGATGATGCAGCAGAATGGTTGGCACCCCTTTAACCAACCTGATGGATGTGCAGAAAAAGACAGATGCAGTCCTCACGAGGGAGACATGACACTTTATGAAGGTTAAAGAAAGTAAGCTGGGGGCCAGGAGTTTGGCCTAGTGGTTAAAGTGCTTGCCTAGCATGCACGAAGACCCGGGTTCGATTCCTTGGTACCACATACATACAAAAAAAGCTGGAAATGGTGCTGAGGCTCAAGTGGTAGAGCTCTAGCCTTGAGAAAGTCCAAGGACAGTGCTCAGGCCCTGAGCCCAAGCCCAGGACTGGCCAAAAAAAAAAAAAAAGAAAGAAAGTAAGCTGGCACAGTGGCTCATGCCTGTAATCCTTGCTAACTCAGGAGGCTGAGATCTGAGGATCAAGGTTTAAAGCCAGCTGGGCACAAAAGGACCTGAGACTCTTATCTCCAACTAACCTCTAGAAAATGGAAAGTGGGGCTTGGCTCAAAGGTAGGCGGTAGCCTTGAGCTAAGAGCTCAGGGATAGCCCAGACCGAGTTCTAGCCCCATGACCCACAAAAAAAGGAAACAAAGAAAGAAAGAAAGAAAGAAAGGAAGGAAGAAAGGAAGGAAGGAAGGAAGGAAGGAAGGAAGGAAGGAAGGAAGGAAGGAAGGAAGGAAGGAAGGAAGGAAGGAAGGAAAAGAAAAGAAAGAACGAACGTATATGTAGTTGAGGACTGTTTATGGATTGAAGCTGGGGAATAAAAGACAATGTGTGGAGTTTTGCCTCGTTTTCTTCTAGGGCTCAATAGCCCTGGGGAGAGGCCCACATGGTGAAAGGAACTAGATATCATTTAGACAGAATTCCACAGAACTAGCTCAAGGCACAAATTTCACTGGTTTCCTAACAAATTTTACCTCAAGGTGAAAGACTACTGTTGAACTGATTAACAGACAACTTCCTGACAAGTATGCTTTCCTATAACGGGAGGTCCTTTCCCTCTTGTTTTTTTCTGGAAGACTGGTTCATTTGAATAACATTACAATTATGCATCTAGGCTGGTCCAAAATCATATTCTAATGTCTGTAGTTATGATTCACCAGGTAATGAGGGTAGGGACTTTAATAACCAGTACATGTTTGCAGGCATCTTCTGCAAACATTCCTGTAATAGTGCAGTAAGCTAGCAGCATTGTGTGTATGGTAGACAATTTTCTACAAGTTTATTCACAGGTTCTAATAGGCATGTCGCCAAGACCATTTCAAAGGCTGTGATAGAACACTATTTTATAATGATACTACACTAACGTTTGCCTTTTCCACTTACTAACATTTGTACTAATTATTTAAAGCACTTGTGGGTATAAAAACCTCTGTTGGTACCACTTCATTAATCAAGGCAATGGTACCAAACTATACTAGCAGTTATCACATTCCTTCCCACCATGTATTCAGAGTTTAAAATGCCAAGTTCACTAGGTTTTACAAAAACATTATAAGACACAAAAACATTTCTGTGTATGGTGAGAGTTAATCATACAACTGCCTGACTTACCAGCTGAATGAATTAGCTACTTTATTCATGAAACAATCCCTAGAATAACTTCCAAAGTCTAATTATTTAGACACGGGCATGTGCTGTGCCTTCTTTGAATTTGTATGAAAAAATACTCCAAGCTAAACAAATGACTACACTTATCTATAGTCAAAATCTCAAGATTTCAAACAAATATCAAAGCAAACTACAATTTTTGATAATTTGTAACTGCTCTGGGAGTTTTAACAGTTTTCCACAGGGTGTCACTGCCATCAGTCAGGGTTCAGCTACAAGACATAGCTCAAACTAAAAAGGGACTAGCCACAGAAGTGAGCCATCAAAGGAGTGAACTGGAAAGGTACTCGCTGACTCCACAGAAATGCTGTAAAAAGTGAGCCACTGGCAGAGCGAACTGGAAAAGGACTTGCAGTATCTACAGATATGCTGGAGGGGGGAGCCATCAGGGAAGCCTCATCACTGAGGTCACTGAGGTCACTGATTATGAGCTGGGACTGCCACCTCACCAAGGAGGGCATGCCGAATGCTTCCCCATCGCTCTGCCCAGTCTCAGCACCAAGGTTAGAGAAGGTCAAAAAAGGAAGGCAGAACAGTGAGGCCAACAGAAACTACCTCCCTACTCAATTTTTAAGCCCCAGATTAAAGTCTAACCTATCCTGGAAGAAGGAAGAAGAACACTGTTTAAACCTGTGAAATTATAATGGAAGCAAACTAAGCATTTACGACTTAAATACTAGAATGAGGCAGCACGCGTGCAAGTTAGGATGTAGTAAAAACATGCCATAAGGAGATGAAGTCCAGGTAGAAAGGGAAGCTTGAGAGATGATTACCAGATAGAAATCGAAGCTGATGTGTATTCATACCTCAATGAGTCTGATGTAACAATGGAATGAAAGAGTGGCACCGAGGAGGCAGCTTGCTGTGAACTCTTTGTAATATGGCCCTTGAGTCTAGAACCCATCTTGTCTTTGTTCACTCTTATTTTGTCTGACAAATAAGCAGAAAAGAACCTTGCATTTCTATGTTGATGTCAAGAATGCTAAGAATATAAACAAGTATTTCAAGTCACAAAGTAAAGGAGATTTCTAGGAACACAGGTCAGAGCAAAGAACTTGATACCTCAATGTTTTCAACTTTTCCCTTTTAATGATTCAAGAAGAACTCAAAAGAAGAAATATCTGAAGGTTGGAAAAATAGTATATTTTAGATAAACAATGTTCAACTACACACAACGGAGGAAGTAAAATGAAGAAGCTAAAGAAAGAGACTAAGAGAAAAGCAATGAAGGTTGGTCAGAGCTGGACCTGAACTCAGGTTGAACATGGAGGGTGGACAGGCATGAGTGACAGACAGAGCAGAACACTCTGGATGAATGAGACAATCATGTACAGTGGCTGCAACACATTGTAATATCAATACATACCGAGACTGAACTGCGGGTAATGCTCATAAATCTAACTGCAATTAGTACAGGTTTCTGGATTAGGAAGGACATGAAAAGGAAAGCAGGTTAGAAAGTACACGTCATTTCCCCATCAAAAGAGAAGGTCTGGTCTTTCAGTGGACAGCATTATATCCATGTTCTTTGCACTGGCCAGAAAGCACAGCTTGCCCATTTACTTTGAGAGGAAGCTTTGGTGAATGGCTTGTCCTTTTTTTTTGTCTAGATGTTACTAAATTAAGCAAGTCAGCACTGAACTCCTGAAATATCATGAAAAGTCTCACTTTTATTTTTCACTTCTGTGGTACCAGCGATGGAACCCAGGGTCTTACACTTGGGAGGCAAGCACTCAACAACTGACAGCTAGCTATACCTCCAGGCCCAAATTTTACTTTTAAGCAAACACTGTATTCAATTTCTGGGGAAAAGATTTAGACACTAGCCTATAATAATATGTTTATGTTTGGTGTTTTAAAGAAGATCTTTCACTAACTTGGCCAACAGACTTGGTGCAGCACTTATTCTGTGCAAGGCAGCTGAAACAGTAAAGGAAGAAAGAGCCAGGGTTACATCAGTGCTTGTCTAAGAACAAACTATGCGGATGTGAAGGAAACCCTGTGTGGCCCCTAAAAAAGGGGGGTAACAATGGGGAAGGAAGTCTGCTTCCTCTGAGATTTTCAGAGTACTTCAAATGAGTACTTACCACTACAGTTTGTGTTGGGTGACAAACAAGCAATATTAACATTTAGATACAGGTCCTACAGATTATAATGGATTCATGTTGGGTTTATCTCTTTCTTTAGAATTAAATGTTTTAATTCAAACTCAGTCACAAATGATTAAATTCTCTATTCCCAGGAATATTGGTAGGGCCACCCAAAATGACATGGTTGAAGGTAGGAACAGATGAAGAAAAGAAGTAGAGACAAAAGTTAGCATAAGATTAAGTTTCATAGAAAGGACAGGAAGAGCAAACAGGGCCGATTATTACCATCAACATCTCATCCAAATACTTAAAAAAATCCTGCACTGTTAATCATATATATATTCAGTACATATAACTAAAATGACTAATATATCAAATATCAGGTATCCACAGCACCCTAATTTGTACCTTCTGAAAAAGATTTTGAGAATAATCCTCAGTTACATTACACACTTAAAAATCTCAGGAAAGCTCCCATTTTGCCCTATGATTCCATGCTGTGCATCTTACCATTGATCTACGAATCAGTGAAAGTCTGGTCTTTGCCTTATTCTCAGCAAATTCCAGGCTACTGATGTCCTTGAGGCGAGCTTTATATTTATTCATTTGTTCCACAACAATCAGCTCCACACAGCTAAAACAAGAAAAAAGATAAAAGTGTTAAAAGCAGGGGCCGGGAATTTGGCCTAGTGGTTAAAGTGCTTGCCTAGCATGCATGAAGACCTGGGTTCGATTCCTCGGTACCACATACATAGAAAAAAGCCAGAAGTGGTGTAGGGGCACAGGTGGTAGAGCTCTAGCCTTGAGAAAGTCCAAGGACAGTGCTCAGGCCCTGAGATTAAGCCCAGGACTGGCAAAGGAAAAAAAAAAAAAGAAGTGTTAAGAGAAAAAAATAAACCAGCTGTGGCATCCATAGACTATTTTTCAACTGTTGAAGAGGTTGGAGGATGGAAAATCGACACCCCTCCGATGAGCTTAGGGACATTACAAAAAGAAAAAAGGTCATCCCCAAATATTTCAATTAAAGGGATTCAGAATTGTAAGATCACATTAAGTTGATAAAATGGGATATATGACTCGACTGGTCATGGTGTGCTACCTGAAATCCCAGCATTTAGGAGGCAGGAGGATGACAAGTTTGAGGCCAGTCTACACTATACAGTGAGACCCTACCTTAAAAACCCAAAGACCCTTCCTTTAAAACTAATGATCCGCTTAAATGAATTTAAAACATCCTTAGCATAATAGTATCCAGCAATGTCTAACAATCTTTTTAAGCACACCTGAGCTTAGGATACCACTTGTTGCATGATGTGTGGATAAGTGACTATACCAGCTCAAGTCCCTATGGTCCTGATGACATCAGCCCTTACATGGTAGACCTTTTCTCTCATTAGCCATTTAACAAAAGATTAGCAAGTTACATCTCCCTCTTTTCCCCAAACCTGCTGAAGTTTGCATAAATGGAATGATTCCTGTAGAAAGCAAAATGTTCTTTGGTGTTCAGTAGATCACTGAAGCACAATGCTTTCAACTATTCTCATGAGATATTAATTAAAATCACATGGTCTGAGGGGCTTACGTGGTAGTCTTGCTGATGTCTTGGACACTTTGTAGTGGGTCAGTGGTGTCAGGACAGCGGAGAATGCAGGGGGCAAATACAATAGCCAGAGCATTAGCAGACATTCGGTTAGTGTCTTCCTGTAGAGCGATCCTAAGTAACAGAATAAAACAAGAACAAGTGAAAAAGGGAAAAGCAAATAGAAGAGATGAGAGAAATGACACTAGGCACTGTATCAGTGTAAAGATGACAATGAGAGGGGCCGGGAGTTTGGCCTAGTGGTTAAAGTGCTTGCCTAGCATGCATGAAGACCCGGGTTCGATTCCTCGGTACCACATACATAGAAAAAAGCCGGAAGTGATGCTGAGGCTCAAGTGGTAGAGCTCTAGCCTTGAGAAAGTCCAAGGACAGTGCTCAGGCCCTGAGCTCAAACCCAGGACCGGCAAAAAAAAAAAAAAAAAAAAAAAGATGACAACGAGACTTTCTCCAAAGCCGTTCCCCAGCCTCTGGGAAAGGTACTTCCACTATGTTTCACGCACTGAAGGAGAGCTTCCCCTGTAATCCTCAGGAAGCTAAGATCTGAGAATTGCAGTTCAAAGCCAGCCTGAACAGGAAATTTGTAGGACTCATCTCCAATAAACTATTAAAAAAGCCAGAAGCTCCTGCTCTACCATTTGAGCCTCAGATACAGTGTCCAGTCCCTAGATTCAAGCCCCTGGACTGGCGCGCGCGCGCACACACACACACACACACACACACGCTTCCTTTTGAGCTTTTGTCGCTGACATTTACACACACACACACACACCTTCCTTCTGAGCTTTTGTCACTGACATGTCTATACCAGGAGGAGTCTATATCCCTTTAGTCTATGTTAACCTCCCTACCACAAATCAGGTTATGTAAACAGATGCCTAACTGCCAAATTAGGGCAGATGTGTGAGACTAAGCCACACAGTGCCTCTCTGGGAGGATGGAGCTGCTACTCAGAGATCAGAGAAGCAGCTGCTAGGCAGTCCATCTTAGCTGGAGGTTTTGGAGGGCCTTTTGGGCACAGTTCTAGGGATTAAACCCAAGGCCTGATGCATGCTAGGCCAGTGCTCCAGATAAGGTACCAACTTTTTACCAAGTAAACTTCTTCTTTTGAAGAAGTCTTGAAGTTACCTAACTAGATGAAAAATGAGGCGCTCCAGTGTATTGAGATGAGTTCTGGAGAGCTGGTCAATTACAGAGTACACACCACGAATTGTTTCCTTCCTCTCTTGAAGGCCTACAAAAAGTAAGAGTACAATCAAGACCAAATGCCCTCTTGTTGGTACTATTTTGTCTCATCCTCCCTCCTAGGAGGAGGGCTGGGTACAGAATCTAGGAGAGGCTGTGGTATCTGGTAAATAGTAGGTCACCACTTGGCTCCTTGTACTCACAAGGTGTGTCCTGGGTTTTAATTGCAGCAGAGAACAGAGATGCTCTTGTTTTCCAACTATGTAGCAGATTGATTTCTCCTTAAAATTAGTCAACTGCCACATGAGTTTAGAAATCTAAGGTCCTAAAAACTTCTAGGCAGGCCTTCACCAATGTTTTACACACTTGGAGCAATGAGAAACCAAACACCAAAGCTGGCAGACAGCCAGCTTTACACAGTTCCCACCTAGATTCCCAACTAAAACAACTGTCAGCTTATCCTTAAATCTCCTTCTCATCTGCTTTTTAACCTTTGTCTTTCGATTTCTTTGTAAGAGGCAACAAATAAAACTTTTAGAATACTACCTTTTCAGCCCATAAGCAGTCAACATCTGAAGCTGGTCCTAGTGACCCAGGCTCAGGTCTAAAACCCTAGTTTCTTGGGGCATTAAGATGTGGAGGGGCAAGACCCCCATCTCAACCCACAAAAAAAGATAGCTGCAATGGCATGAACCTGTCGTCCAAGCTATGTGGGAAATGTAAGTACGAAGACCACAACCCACGCTGGCCTATTTCCCTATTGGAAAAACAATGAAAACAAAAATGGGCTGAAGGTACAGCTCAAGTGGTAGAGGACCTGCCCAGTAAGCACAAGGCCCTGAGTTCAAATACCGGTACTGTAAAAAAAAAAAAAAAAGTCAACATTTGCCTTGGCTACTCAGTTACACTCTCTCTCAAAACAAAATAAAGTCAACATATAAATAAGTGACAGTATACTGGCTGTTTTATATTGAGTGTCAAGAATTTATCTCAGGGTTTATAAGGGCCGAATGACTAGAGGGTGGTCTAGTAATGGATGCTAAAGATGGCATTTCCTTCTCAAGAAACCCATGAAACCTTGCTTACCCATAGCTCTAAGAAATTCTTCATAAAGTTCAAAAGTCATGAGTGGATTGGGCAAATCACGTAGCCACTGTTTGAATACACTTGCAATGACATGTATATTATAGTCATCTAGATTCACACTTTCAGCATCTATTTGAGAAAACACAGAAAAGGTCAACATGTACAAAAAAAAGATTCAAATAATTAACTTTTAACCACCTTAGATTATGGACTCAAGGTTACAGTACAAATTCTGACTTGTCACCTATTGGGGATGAGTAGTTAGACAAGATCTTCTCTAAGCTCCAGGTTCTTTTCATAGGACTGTTGTGAAACTTATAAAATAATTTAACTGGGCACAGCAATAGCAGTCCATTATTACATTTCTCTGGACTTAAATTTTCTTCTTCACAAATTATAAGATCTATTGGTTTCATAAAAGTATTTATTGTGATAAAAAGCCAGACATGGTGGCTCACACCTGTAATCCTAGCTACTCAGGAGGCTGAGATCTGGGGAATCACATTTCAAAACCAGCCCAGACACAAAAGTCCATAAGTCCATGAGACTCTTATCTCCAATTAACAACCAGAAAACTGGAAGTGGCACTGTGGTTCAAGGGGTGGGTTCAATAGCCTTGAGCTGAAGAGCTCAAGGACAGACAAGCACTCAGGCCCAGAGTTCAAGTCCCACAACCGACAAAAAAAAAGAGAAAGAGGGAGGCAGGAGTTTGCCCTAGTGGTAGAGTGTTGCCTAGCATGCACTAAGACCCAGGTTCAATTCCTTGGTACCACACACATAAAAAAAAAGCTGGAATGGTGCTGTGGCTCAAATGGTAGAGCACTATCCTTACGAGCCCAAGAACAGTGCTCAGGCCCTGAGTTCAAGCCCCAGGATTACCACCCCCAACACACACACACACACACACACACACACACACACACACACACACAATATATATATTATATATACGTATATATAATATATATATTAGCTTTCAGTACCAAATGTCTTATACAAGTGATACATTCAGTATGTATTAAACAAATTAAATATCTAAAGTCTTTCTCTAGAAAGACACAAAAAGACCACAGAAAGAACTGTATTCTTCTGGCTCTAAGTAACAATCAATATGTAATTTAAGAGTCTAAAATGACATTCTCAAATACAATATCTGGTCATATTTGGAAGGCAGTGTCTTACCTGTATCTAGACCATGTCGAAGCTCCTTGATTTTATTAGTAGAACCAGATTTTCGGTAAATACCTTCTGTATAAAGTCCATGCATTTCAATGTAGTTTATAAGCTTTTCCACTACTAAAGGAACAGTTCGGTCCTCACTAGTCAGACGGGACAGCTCAACCCCAAATTGTCGAGAAGACAGCTCTGGATCATACTAAACAGAATATAATGCTTGTTTCTAAATGTATTCAAACATCTTTAAAAACATGCTTAACCAACTCTTTAAAAAAACTATTATTAAAATTGGGAGGAAAAGGAAATTATAGTTAAATAAGAGTAACTGAGATGCTTTTTTTCAATCCAGGCATCCAAACAAAGAAAATGAGTAGAAAATAATCATGGGCTTATTATTTTTCTTTCCTCAAAAACCTCTTCAAGCAAAGATGAACTTTGTGTGGGCATCATAAGAAATTTTACTTTTTTGTAAGCTGATTCTGGGACTTGAACTCAGTGCCTTACACTCTTGTTTATGCATTGCAGGTGTTCTAACATGTGAGCTAAGCCCAGCTATGTGCTAGTTAATTCAGATGGAGTAAAACCAGTAATCTACTCACTTGTACAGGATTTAGGGTTTTCAAGTAATTCCTGAAGCCTAAGGATGTTTTGGTGTTTCAAAGATGAAACTTCACACAAAGTGAACTAAAAACTGATTTTATAACCAAAGGCAAAGATTACACAGATGGGCCCATGTTCAATTGTATACTCAGCAATTAAAGGATGCAGGGCTCAATATGAACCATGTAATTTTCATCCTTACTGAATTTTTTCCTATCAAGTATTAAAACTACACTACCAGAGGTTTATTAAATGGTTAGTTTCTGTACCTCTTTAACAGACAAACAATGAAATGAGCCTTTCACTATTATGCCTCATGGCTTAATATATATGTATATCCATACTACCTTTCTATGCTGTATCCTTTTTCTTCAAAATCAATCTTTCTTTCTCTCTCTCTCTTTTTCTTTCTTTCCTTCCTTCCTTCCTTCTTTCTCCAGTCGTGGGGCTTGAACTCAGGGCCTGAGCACTGTCCTTGGACAGAGCTCTACCACTTGAGCCACAGCACCACTTCCAGCTTTTTCTATGTATGTGGCACCAAGGAATCAAACCCTGGTCTTCATGCATGCTAGGTAAGCACTCTACCACTAGGCCAAACTCCCAGCCTCAGTTGTATATGCTTTTACTACATTTTTAACACTAACTTCAGCAATGCAAACAACAGTTAAGGGATTTTATGGAACTACCACCCTACCCTTAAGCCAAGCCCCACTTCCTATTTTCTAGAGATTAATTGGAGATAAGAGTCTCAGATCCTTTTGTGGCAGGCTGGCTTTGAACCTTGATCCTCAGATCTCAGCCTCTAGAGTATCTAGGATTAAAGGCATGAGCCACCATACCCAGCTGACCTGAGGTTCTTTGAGTGAGAGCTTCTCACCTTTTTGGAGCACTTGGCTGTGGTTTTCAGACAGCACTTCTTGTGACAGGCATACTTACATACTGAAAAACAGGTTAAGAAGGAAGCTTTATAGTCTGCAAGTCAATGACAACTTTTTTCAAGTGTACAACTTCATTTCCGATACAAGATTTTTCTTTAGATCTAAGACTACTATCATGTCACATAAACTTGTGCTCCTAGCAACTAAAAAGGAGTTTAAACTGTTCTGTGGGGGGAATGAAGTTGAAATAACATGCCCAAATATTTCCAGTCAATATCAATGAGAAGCTTTCTCTTTCAAAATCACGTGTACTTACCCTCATCTCCAAATGCCAACATGATATTTATCTATGTGGTTTGATTGACAAATGAATGTTCAGTGCTCAACAACCTGCTAAAATGCCAGCTACACCTATTAAATATCATTTCTATGAGTAAAGAATGCATTGCTGTCAAAGACCCCCAGAAGTAAAGGAAACTATTGGACAGTATTTTAGAATACTGAACAAGTATTTACTATCTCTGAATGCTCAGATTACTATGAAGAAGACTATAGGATAATGAAAGTTGTGATAGGGAAGATGAGGTAAAGAAGAGTAGATTCTGGAAGTAGGCAAGAATCAAGCAGCATGAATTTACTCTTTCTTGTTAAAGATAACAGAAGAACACTTACATTTGCAAACAGAGGCTCGGTCCATAATCCATATTAAGGAAGAACAGTATTCACAGTATGTAGGAATGCTATATTGGGTGGCCTTAAAGATGTGGCCATTGTGTTCTTCTACCTGCATTAAAAAAATTTAAAGGTTTATAAAGGCAATATAGTAAATTATGCCCTAATATGGTTAAGCAAAAGAAATTTCACTATTCTAGGAGGACAATTATCCTCTGAGATATAAAATAGTTGGTCTTTTTTTTGGGAGGGGGGCATTACTGGGGCTTGAACGTAGGACCTTTGTGCTTTCCCTTCACTTTTCTGATCACAGCTGACACTCTACCACTTGAGTCATATTCCACATCCAGCTTTTTGCTGGTTAGCTGGAGATAGTTTCTCAGATTTATCTGTTCAGACTGGTCTTGAACAGACAGCCTCAGATCTCAGCCTTCTGCCTAGCTGGGATTATAGGTATGAGCCACCAGAACCAGGACAGATTTGTGCATTTTTGAGACAAGGTCTTAAAGTGTGTGGCCGAGGCTGGCCAAAAACTTATGATCCACCTTCTTTAGCATTGTGAGTACTGGAACTACAATCACATTCCACCATATCCAGATGAATGACAACTAAAGCCAAAACACTAGTGACAAAAAGGACAATATTCAACATTTTTCTGAAAATCGATTTAATGTCTGGCTTAACAAAAGATACCATATTCTCCATTCTCCTCTGTCCTTAACTATTGCAGAATGCAAGTCAGTTGGAAACATGTACCTGCAAAGACAGGGGCTCTCAACCATGAATTTTCTGATTAAGGTGGAAACTCTAACTTTTTGTCAGGACTGGCTTCAAACTACAAATCCTCCCCCCATCTGGACATGAGTTTCTTGAGAAGCTGGGATTATAGGCATGTGGCTAGGAGTATAGCTGAGTGGTAGAATATTTCCTTATGTAAGTGCCAGGGTTTGAATCTGACATCATCAGCATTAAGAAAAGGCTAACTAATAATAGCATGGATGAACGTCAGAAATATTCTACATATTATATGATCGCATTTTCATGAACTATTCAGAAAAACTATATAGAACAGTAGACCTATCTGAAAAAAAGATCATAGTTGCATCATTATGAGAAAACATTTTCTGCCATTTTAGGAAGGCAACAATGAAAAGTCTTGTCGCTGAATTCAGAGCATATCATTCAAAATTTCTGTAAAAATTTGTGGAGTATCCTCTACATATCTTTCCTCTTTTTTTTTTTTTTTTTTGGTCAGGAGGCTTGAACTCAGGGCCTGGGCACTGTCTCTGAGCTTTTCACTCTACCACTTTGAGCCACAACAGTACTTTCAGGTTTCTGGGGGAGATAGGAGTCTCATGGAGTTTCCTGCCCAGACAGGCTTTGAACTATGATCCTCAGATCTTAGCCACCTGAGTAGCTAGGATTACAGGTGTGAGCTACTTACATGTGGCTCCTCTACATATCTTATAAACCTATTGTTAAAATGTGTCTACAGCACAGCACAGTGACTCATGCCTGTAATCCTAGCTACTCAGTAGGCTGAGATCTGAAGATAAAGGTTCAAAGCCAGCCTGGACACTAAAGTCCATGAGACTCATCTCCAACTAACCACCAAAAAAACTGGAAGTGGCACTGTGGCTCACAGTAGCCTTGAAGAGCTGAAGAGCTCAGGGATAGCGCCCAGGCCCAGAGCTCAAGCCCCACAATCAACAACAACAACAACAAAAGTGTCTACAGATATATATGCCTTAAGCTACTATGGTTCTCCCTTTATATTACTTCTTAAAAAACAATATAAAAAATGTTAACTTACTAAATCTGTTTCTTTTTTCCTTCTTTTCTTTCTTTCTGTTTTTGCCACCTGGCAGGAGACAGGAAGAAATACAGAAACTGAGATAAAGATTAATGTAACATTTCACTTCATTGCAAATGTCAAGAGCTATTTGTTCATAAGTAATAAATATTCCTCAAGAACTGTGCAGTACTACTGAGAAACACAGAATGGCAGAATATACTGCTGGTTGTTCTAAACCTCAGTTCTGTCAAGAAGCCACACCATTATTTTATTAACTAAATAGCTCTAGAAAACTGTATACCAGTTTTATGATAGAACTAAACACAAAAGCAGCATTTGGAAAATAGAAAAGCTCTTTTCCAACCACAGTACAGAACAATCTAAACCTCCCCCTTTAAACCCAGAAAGAATCATCAACCATATAAAATAAAGACTTAGACAGATGTATAACAAATTGTCAAGGATTTATTTCTTCTTAGAAAATGATTTAAGATGGCTGTAAACCTGCATTCGTATAAACTAGAATATCTGAAAACAAATCCACACAAAATCCTCCTGGTGTGAGCAGAAGCCTCACTGTTCACCGACTGGGGACTTGACCAAGTTGAAACAAGGATCTCTTAGTAATCATTTGTTTGGTAGAACTATAAAGCCAGAATTAAATATCAAACAGCATGACTCTAGCTCAAAGGCACTTGGAAAAATCAAAGTTGTTATCAACAACAAAGTTGTTATACTTCCTGAAGTATAGCTTTTCTTACAAACTCACTCAAGGGGAATTAGAATTTATGGTCCTAACATAAAGGCAATCAGATCAAATAATGACCCACTTTCTTGTCGATCATGGGGCTTGAATTCTGGGCCTAGGTGTTGTCCCTGAGCTCTTCAGCTCAAGGCTAATATCCTACCACTTGAGCCACAGCACCACTTCCGGGTTTTTTGGAGGTTAGAGATCAGAGTCTCATGGACTTTAGTGTCCAGGCTGACTCTGAACTGAGATCCTCAGATCTTAGCCTCCTGAGTAGCTAGGATTGCAGGCATGAGCCACTGCACCCGGAGATGACTAACATCTTTTAACCATTATTTATCCAAAAAGGAACAAGGGTACTGATTGATCTCTATTAAAACTGAGAATACAATCTTGAGGGCCCAACAATATGTATTAACAGTCATTTTAAACTCATTGCAGAGGTATGAATGTCTGACAAATTTACTACAAAGAATAGAGTGTGGAGGATGCTAAGTAATGCTAAATGCATAAGTTTGGTTTTGTTTTTTGTTTGTTTTTTGTTTTTGCCAGTCCTGGGGACTGAACTCAGGGCCTGAGCACTGTCCTTGGGCTTTCTCAAGGCTAAAGCTCTACCACTTGAGCCACAGCACCACAGCTTTTCTAAGTATGTGGTACTGAGAAATCGAACCCAGGTCATGGTGCATGCTAGGCAAACATTCATTCTATCTCTAGGCCAAACTCCTGTCTCCAGATGCACAAGTTTTCTGAAATGTTTTTCTTAAACACAAGATGTCCTAAACAGACTCTCATAGAGAGCTCATGAAAAAATCCCTTTAGAAATAAGACATATCATATGTACCTTCGTGGTTGTGCTATCTGCAGTCTTGAATTCATTCATGTATTCATCTAAAAACACCTTAAAAGTGTTGACCCAAACTCTCACTGGAGATTCACTCCAATCACGCTGCTCAAGCCTCATGGTCTTTTCCAGAATCTGCTCAAAGAGGGCATAGAGGTCTTTGTATCGTATGCTTTTCCCATCATCCATCTAATAAGAAATAAAAGAAGAATCGTAAGGTTTTATGAAATGATTCTAGGTGATAAAACTTTGGTAACTGTTACAATAAAGGTCAAGGCCTTGACCTTTTTCATAAGGAACATGTCCAGGAGGTCACAGCAGTATGGAATGAAAGCAGAATAAAACCTCAGCAGCATTAAAGACATAACAGCTTAAACAATGCAGTAAGTGGGCATGTCCTGAGAACTGGAATTAGAATTTTATTTACTTCTAAAGATTGTATGCACTCTTTGAATTACTAATTTCATAAATGAGCCTTTCTTAGGCAGTTCTATTCAGAAATTAAAAGAATTTTTACGGGGCCGGGAGTTTGGCCTAGTGGTTAAAGTGCTTGTCTAGCATGCACGAAAACCCGGGTTCAATTCCTTGGTACCACATACATACAAAAAGCCGGAAGTGGTGCTGAGGCTCAAGTGGTAGAGCTCTAGCCTTGAGAAAGTCCAAGGACAGTGCTCAGGCCCTGAGCTCAAGCCCAGGACTGGCAAAAAAAAAAAAAAATTTTTTTACATAGACTTTTGTCTAATTTTCTAAAGAACAGTAACATGCATATTGCAAACAAATCTAAATGGAACTCCTTTTTTATTTAAATGAAATCTAGAAGCATTATAAAGAAGAGATTTGATTTTTTTTTTTTTTTTTTTGTTAGTCCTGGGTCTTCGTGCATGCTAGGCAAGTACTCAACCACTAGGCCAAACTCCCGGCCCCGATTTTTCTTTTTTCTTTTTTTTGTCAGTCATGGGGATTGAACTCTGGGCTTGCGCATTGTCCCTGAGCTCTTCAGCTTAAGGCTACCACCCTAGCCCTTGAACCACAGTGCCACTTCCGGTTTTCTGGTGGTTAAGTGGAGATAAGAGTCTCACAACTTTACTGCCTGGACTGGCTTTGAACCGCCATCCTCAGATCTCAGCCTCCAGAGTAGCTAGGATTACAGGTGTGAGCCACCATGCCCAGCTAAAGAAGAGATTCTAAGTGACTAAAAATATATATACTTAAATTTTATTTTGCTCTCATCATATTTAGAGATTGGACTTTTTGGATACAGCGTTGGAAAACCACTACTAAGCATATTTTCTTTTCTTCTGTGATTCAGTGCACTAAAGCATACAACATCCCTGATTTCCAAACTAGGAAGTACAAGTATAAGCTTATTACATTTCCTGTTACACTAAAAATCTGTTATGCTGAAGAAAGTGTAAAAAGTACAATAAAAGGCTGGCACTTGGCTTACTGGTAGAGCACTGTCCTTGACCTTTCTCAAGGACAGTGAGTTCAAGCTCCATTACTGGCAAAAAAAGAATAGAACCTATAAAATTTTCCTGACTTCTTTTCATTATGAATTAAAGACTATGTGCTAAGTAAAAGAAAAGACCCAGTTATAAGTTATTATTTTATAAAAAGTATATGATAGGGCTGAGAGTCAGGCCTAGTGGTAGAGTGCTTGCCTAGCATGCACAAAGACCCGGGTTTGATTCCTCGGTACCACATTCATAGAAAAAAGCCAGAAGTGGTGCTGAGGCTCAAGTGGTAAAGTTCTTGCCTTGAGAAAATCCAAGGACAATGCTCAGGCCCTGAGCTCAAGCCCACGCCGGGCAAAAAAATAAATAAATAAATAAAAAATCGTATATGTCAGGCCTAGTGGTAGAGTCTTGGGTTTGATTCCCCAGAACCACATACACAGAAAATGCCGGAAGTGGCACTGTAGCTAAAATGGTGGCAGAGCACTAGCCTTGAGCAAAAAGTATCCAAGGACAGTGCCTAGGCTCTGAGTTAAAGCCCCAGGACTGGCAAAAAAAAAAAAAAAAAGGATGGGACAGTTTAAAAATACTGATTTAATACACCAAAGTACTACTGTATACTATAGCATCAAAAATAAATTTTTGAAAATATGACAACTGTCATGCAAAAGTATAGAATAAGTTTGAAAATGATACACATTGATACACAGAAATCAGTAACCATATAGTGCTTAAGTCCATGGGGAAAGAATGTACAATGCTTTCCATATTTGTAGCTGAAAGGATTTTTAGAAGTCAAATACTATAGTGGGCAAAACAAAAATCACACCTAGAATATTCCACCATCTTAAGATAAGAAAAATAAATGGGGCGGGGGGAGACTCCAAGGAAATTTAGGGACATTATTAATCTGAGATCTGAGATCTCAATATATTTTTCCGTAATTACCTATAGAACAAAATCAGGAAACTGGGAAATTTTCTCACTGTATATGGCTCCTGCATTATCTTCAAGAACATTATCAGATTATTCATATGCTGAACTACAGTGTTTCCCAACATGGTCTAACTTACCGCCAATGCAGATGAATAAAAGCTGAAGATATTCTGTCGAAATTCTTTTAGGGCTTTTTTAAACACAACATCCACTAGTGTATCCTTTTTGCTGTCCTCATTATCTAAGTCATTCATCTGGGGATCATAAAAAGAAATGGTCATAATCAACTAATTTGAGGGAGGCAAATGTGATAGAATAAAAGTGTTGTGCCATTAACTGTTCTGAAGTATAAGCCAGCTGACATTATCACTCCTCAATGACTTACATGGCCTAACACTGTATGATTCTACAATTCTATTGCTAGAAAAACAACTACAAGCATGCAAAGACAAGTTTATGAAATGTAATGGGATAATTATAAGAAAATTAAGTCAACAGTAAAGCCTAATAAATGTTAAATCTTGTCCATCTAGGCAGGGAACATGGCCTATTGGTAGAGTGCTTGCCTAGCATGCACAAAGGCTCGGGTTTGATTCCTTGGTACCACATACATAGAAAAAGCCGGAAGTGATGCTGATGCTCAAATGGTAGAGCTCTAGCCTTGAGAATGCCCAAGGAAAATGCTCAGGCCCTGAGTTCAAGTCCCAGAGCTAGCAAGAAAAAAAAAAAATCTTGCATATCTAGTCTGACAAATGCACATCCTATCACCTCAACTTTCTGAAAGAGAACAAACCATCTAGGTTTCTGAAGCACATGCCACTATCATCTCTAGAAAGGTATATCCCATTATGGGCAAACATTCTATATTCAAAGCTGCTCAGAGATATAGCTCAGCAGGCAAAGTGTACCTTTTTCAGAAGAAATTCATCCATGCTTTTTAAATCACTGGCACTTGCTATAATTTGGATGGAGTCATTTTGCCAGTGCACAGAATCCACAGCCACACTGCTTATCTTCACACCGCGCTTGCGCTTTGCCTTTGGGGATGGCTCTTTGTTCTCTTTGAATTCCTTCCGGCAACTAGCAGGCAGTTCTGGACTCAGAGGTGGTGTTGGATGATGCTGAGCTAATTCTACAATTCAAGACAGAGTATCCAAAGAATGTAGCTACTAAAAAAAAAATCAATCATGTCCATGTGCTTAAGTTCTTTTAGTAAACATGCAATTATGGGAAAAGCAAAGTGACATTTATGTCTTCTTAACTGTTCAAGAAAATCGATTAAACATTCTTTCTTTCTTTTTTTTTTTTTTTTTTTTGCCAGTTCTGGGGCTTGAACTCAGGGCCTGAGCACTGTCCTTGGGCATTTACCTCAAGGCTAGCTCTCTGCCAATTGAGCCACAGCACCATTTCTGGCTTTTTCTATGTATGTGGTACCGAGGAATCAAATCTGGGTCTTCGTGCATGCTAGGCAAACACTCTACCACTAGGCCAAACTCCCGGCCCAAGAATAACCACTTTTTAATGATTCCTAACATGTGGAGGGGAGAGAAGTGTAGCTGTGCTGTGTGTTTTAACAATTATCAACCAATATAAGTCCAAGGAGCAGTGGAGTTCGAAAATTACTATTTTTTTCCATTATGGGCTGCAACATGACTATCAGTGGTAATATCTGGTGACAGCTGGAAACATGTCAAGGTGTTAGGTAACATCAGGCTTACTTTTGCTTGAGGTTGTTTTTTGTTTTTGTTGTTGCCAGTCCTGGGCCTTGAACTCAGGGCCTGAGCACTATTCCTGAATTTCTTTTGCTCAATGCTAGCACTCTACCATTTGAGCCACAGCACTACTTCTGCCTTTTTTTTTTTTTTTGCCAGTCCTGGGGCTTGAACTCAGGACCTGAGCACTGTTCTTGGGCTTTCTCAAGGCAAGCGCTCTAATGCTTGAGCCACAGCACCACCACTTCCGGCTTTTTCTGTGTATGTGGTACTGGAGAATGGAACCCAGAACTTCATGCATGCTAGGCAAGGACTATACTACTAGGCCACACTCCTGAACCACTTCTGGATTTTTCTATGTATATGGTACTGAGGAATCAAACCCGGGTCTTCGTGCATGCTACGCAAGCGTTCTCCTAATAGGCCAAACTCCTGGCCCCACAGTATTCTTATATATAAATTAGAATAATGATACTGATCCAAGAAAAACTTGTCAGGATAAAATGAGTTAATCCATACTAATACAATTAGCACACAGTACTGCATATACAAAGTGCTGAAATATGACTTGATGTTCTGAATTATTACTAATAATACATATTATTTAAATCAATGATGGCTATTTTTCACAGTTCTAAAGTTGTCTTAAGATTCACAATCACTCTTGAAGGGGTTGATGCTCTATTATATTATGCCAAGGAATTTTAGGAGCATAAAGTTACAATGTAGCATTACTTATTAATTACTAAGGAAGCTTTTACCAATCTTGGTCTGATCTCATTAAAAAGTCCAACAGTGCCGGGTGCTAGTGGCTCAGGCCTATAATCCTAGCTACTCAGGAGGCTGAGATCTGAGGTTTGCAGTGCAACACCAGCACGGGCGCTTTTAAAGTCTGTGAGATTCCTATCTCCAATTAACCATGAAGTGGCTCTGTGGCTCAAGTGGCAGAGTGTTAGCATTGAGCTAAAGCTCAGACACAAGACCCAAGCCCAGAGTTCAAACCCCATGTCTGACCAAAAAAAGTCCAACAGTATTATGATTATAAGTGCTAAAAAAAAAATAGCCAACTTTCAAAAGAGTAAACAGAAATGACAAAGACAAGTTCCGCCCTTAGTCTATTTTTACCATCTGTGAACTGATGAGCTGGAATTACTTCTGAGCTGACAAAGAGTGCTGAAGCCTCTGACTGGGTGGCAGGTTTTACTCTAGTAGTCTTTTTCTCTCCTTGTTTTCCTTTGGCCCAGAATCTCATCTTAGCTCTCTGAGGTCTTTAAAAACAAACAAAAAAAAGATAAAAGCAGCATGTCCCAGCAATCCTTATTATCTTAAGATTTGTATACTCTTCATGCACAGTGATCTATTTAACCATCACATTTAAATTTAATCATAGTTAGCTTTCAGTTCTACATTTAATCCCTCACCAAGAAGGTAATTCCTCTTTTTTTTTCAGGACTATGGATTCAACCCCTGACCTCCTGCATGCGAGGCAAGTACTCTCCTATTGAGCCAGTTCCTCATCTTGAATACAGAAAGGAAAAAAAAGAAACCAAAGAAGTTAAATGGTTTGCTAAAACAAAAGTACAAAGCAGTGGAAAGAGAGGATCCCAAACCCTCAGCCTTCTTATCTCTCATGTATCTTGGATTTAACACCTAACAAAGAAAGAAGTGTTTTAAAAGATTTAACTATTATCCATTCTAAGAACCATACCTTTCTGTCATTAATTTCTAGTCTTTAAAGATGAGCATGTCCTTATAGGATTACATACCTATAATTATTTAAAATATTTCCTTTTATTGTTTTGACATTAGTGAGTTCAAGCCCCAGTACCAGCACAAAATCATGAAACAACAAAATTTTCTGAAAGTCTTTCTCTGAAAGTACTTATATAGTACATCAAAGGATATGCATTTAAAAAATAATCATTACCACAAGATCTCTTAAAAAGCAGAATTATTTTCTGAAAGTCTTTCTCTACAACACTCAAACATGTTTTACTCTCATCTGGTATAACTGCTCTTCTTTCGCAACAAAGGATCACAAGTCATATGACTCAGAAAGGTCCTGGAAATCATCTTGACATATTCAGAGGGTAATACAGTTTGCTGTATATACCTTGAGTTATCTGTGTCTATCTCTGTGTGTATAACTGGTAACTATGTCTTGATAAATCAGGAAATGAACTTAATTACAAGATTCAGTATTTAAGTTCAGCCCATTTTTTTTAAAAAAGATTTTATTAACACTGACTTTTTACAAGTATCATGTTTAACAAGTATTCAAGAAGGGAACCTCTATATGCAAACACTGGAACATAAATTTTAGAACATAATTAAAATTAAGCTGAGAGGGGCTGGGAGTTTGGCCTAGTGGTTAAAGTGCTTGCCTGGCATGCATGAAGACCCGGGTTTGATTCCTCGGTACCACATACATAGAAAAAAGCCGGAAGTGGTGCTGAGGCTCAAGTGGTAGAGCTCTAGCCTTGAGAAAGTCCAAGGACAGTGCTCAGGCCCTGAGCTCAAGCCCAGGACTGGCAAAAAAAAAAAAAAAAAAAAAAAATTAAGCTGAGAGTTTGTATATCATACATATTGATATGTAACATTATATATATATATATATATATATATATATATATATTTTTTTTTTTTTTTTTTTTCTTGCCAGTCCTGGGCTTGAGCTCAGGGCCTGAGCACTGTCCTTGGACTTTCTCAAAGATAGAGCTCTGCCACTTGAGCCTTAGCACCACTCCTGGCTTTTTTTCTATGTATGTGGTACCAAGAACTCGAACCTGCATCTTCCTGCATGCCAGACAAGCACTCTATCACTAGGCCAAACTCCTGGCCCCCCCACATAGATTTTTATGCCTATGTAGTTATATTTGCATCTCTAAGACCATGTGAATGACCTTGGGTACCTGAATATTGAGTCATCACTCTTGTACTATTTGGATCTAATATCCATATATCAAGGAGCCCATGCATGTACCTTTTTTTCCTGTGCTCTTGACTTATCTCGCTCAACATGATTTGCTCTACTTTCATTCACTTCCCAGCAAATGCCATTATTTTACCTTGTCTGTTGGCTATGTAGAATTCCATTGTATACATGTACTACATTTTTTTTTTTTTTTGCCAGTCTTGAGTTTAAGCTCAGGGCCTGAGCACTGTCCTTGGATTTTTCTCAAGGCTAGAGCTCTACCACTTGAGCCTCAGCACCACTTCTGGCTTTTTCTAAGTATGTGGCACCAAGGAATCGAACCCAGGTCTTCATGCATGCTAGGCAAGCACTCTACCACTAGGACAAACTCCCGGCCCCATACTACATTTTTTGTATCCATTCATCTGTAGTGGGGCATCTGGGATGATCTCATAGCTTGGCTATTGTGAACAGTGCAACAATGATATGAATTTCAGCGCATTTTCAAGCAAAGCTGTTACCCCCATTAATTCTATGCATACTTCATACCTTATATCTGAATCAGAAGTCTTCTGTCTCACTGCCAATTTTGTAATCTCTCCTTGAGACAAAGTTTTATGAAGCTTTGCTTGTTCATCAACTGAAGAATATCGCTGTGATGTCTGTAATAATTGAAACAGATTTTAATATCAAATAACTCCATGATAGTAATATAATTAAAACTGAGCTTCAGATGTGAGAAGTATAGCTGTTAAAATATAAAAAATAAGCCAAGCACTCCTGCCTGTAATCCTGCTTACTCAGAAGGTTGAAATCTGAGGTTTTCATTTGAAGGGAGTGCAGGCAAAAGAAAAAAAAAAAAAATCCAAGACACTCTTACCTCCATTAACCAGCAAAAAAGCCAGAAGTGGAGGCTTAGCTCAAGTGGTAAATCACCAACTTTGAGAGCAAAAGCTAAGCAAGAGAACAAGGCTATGCGTTTGTGGCCCAGTACTGATGCCAAAAACTTAAATAAAAATTTAAAAATTCATTCACGTTACAGTTAGAGATTTGTTGAAATAATAGAAACTAAAGAAAACTCTGCTGTCTCTTTAATATAAACAGAAGACAGGTACGTGACGATGCTGGACAGGACCAATGAGGTTCAATAGTCTCTGAAAATGTAACCAAGAATCACATGTGAAAAGGGAAGAAAATGGTCACATGAAAGACCTAGGATGGAACCCAAGGGTCATATTTCATATTTCTTCTGATTTATACAAAAAGGTACTAATTCTTTTTATAAATTAACTTACTACCATAGATTTTTTACTATACCCAGTTAAGGTTACTATTACAGATTCATATATCCAGTCAAGGGTTTTTTAAAAGCTAGAATATACAAAAGGTAAGAAAAACCAAAGGACCAAAGAATAAAGGTCACTACCACTACTAATATCCTAAACATATACAATTTATAAGCTTTGGTAACTAGAACCTCAAATTTTTAAAATTAGTGTGTGAGTGTGTGTGTGTGTGTGTGTGTGTGTGTGTGTGTGTCTGCGCGCGCGCGTGCGCGCGCGCGCGCGCGCACGCGCATGCGGGCTCATACACTGGTAGAGACCAGGAGATTAGACAGAAGAAAAGATTAGTGAAATGATGTATCTTTGAGCTAGCAGAAACATGCATCCTTCCCACACTAGGAGTTCTTTGTTTTCTCCTCTAACCAGTTCAGAAGTGCTTCCAGGGGTCATGTGACTAGGTCTCAACTGACCCCCCCCCCCCAAAAAAAAAAGAGAAAGAAAGAAAAAAAAAGCAAAACTATATGTTCTGTCTGGGTGCTGATGGCCCATACCTATAAACTTAACTACTCAAGAGGCTGAGATATGAGAATAGTAGTCCCAAAGCCAGCAAGCCTAGAAACACCACGCACATACATGCACACACGCGCGCACGCACGCGCGCACACACACACACACACACACACACACACACACACACACACACACACACCCCTAAATGTTCAGACAAAGTACAAACAAAAAAAAAACTAGGAATAAGAATTAGAAGGGAGACGGGAAAGACTCACAGACAATCTGTGTCACAAATATGAAAGATTATTGCGTATAAACACTCATTAACCAGTTGGTATTGATGGCTCACATCTTCAATTCTAGATACTCGGGAGGCAGAGATATAGAGGATCTTAGTTCAAGATCAGCCAGACAGATAAAAAGTTAGCAAAACTCCATCTCTAAAATAACCAGCAAAAAGCATGAGGTATGACTCAAGTGGTAGAGCACCTGTGTGACAAGCAAGCCAAGAACACAGGTCTGAAACTCAAATCCTAGTACCTCAAAAACAAAAAGTTCAGGCATGTAATCCTAGCTACTTAGGAGGCTGACATCTGAGGATCATGGTCAAAGCCAGCCAGGGTACTAAAGTCTGGGAGACTCTTTTCTCTAATTAACCACCAGAAAATGGAAAGTGGTGGTGTGGCTCAAGGGGTAGGGTGGTAGCCTTGAGCTGAAGCACTCAGGGACAACACCCAGGCCCAGAGTTCAAGTCCCATAACCAACAACAACAAAAAAAGGTAATTAACAGAACAAAACACAATGCTTCCTAAATAATTTTTTAAAATAGCAAAGAAAACATATATTAAAATAGATTTATTGTATCAAACAATAATTACATAAAATAAAGATGTAACTGAACTTTCCGGTTATATCAAGAAATATGTTTAATTTATCTATGAAAGGAAAATAATTTTTACTTAATTCAAAGCAGGACCTAAATATACTGTGCAAAAACCACACACTCAAAACTATTCAGGAGGCTGAGATCTGAGGATCACCTTCAAAGCCAGCCCCCTGAGCACTAAAGTCATGAGATTCTTATCTCCAATTAACTACCAGAAACCCTGAAGTGGTGTTGTGGCTCAAAGTAGTAGAGCTCTGACCAGAAGAGCTTAGGCATACAGCACCCAAGCCCAAAACTGACAAAAAGAAAGGAAGGATGGAAGGAAGGAAGGAGAGAGGGAGGGAGGGAGGGAGGGAAGGAAGGAGGGAGGGAGGGAAGGAAGGAGGGAGGGAGGGAGGGAGGGAACTTACACAATCAACTAAAATGAATAAATTAAATTTCTAACTTAAAATCTAGAAAAGTGAAACGTAAACCAAAGAAAGCCCAAGGAAATAATTAACAGGCAGGAACCAATGAAAGAAAAAAAAATATAACAAATCAAAAACCATTTGCAGACAAATTACCAATGTTAAAATTTGCAATGTAGCACAAAGGTTCATGAGGTGAACGACCAATCCCAGATGCATCCAAGTCTAGTGGGGAGGCTTTTGGAAGATAATCAGATCACCACAGCTCTGCCCTCTCAATGGGCAGATTCCTCATCTGACAGTATCATAGGTATAAGGTGGTGTAAACTTTACAGGGTGAGACAACATTGGAGGAGTTAGGTTTCAGGAGACTTGCCCCAAAAGTTACCTCTTCCCCTCCTTTTCCTTTTGTTCTCTGGCCACCAAGAGCCCACATAAATGCTTCCTCCTCTGTTATCTCTGTTTTTGGTCAGTGACAGAAAGGTGACAGACACAGCTACATAACTTAATGTAAACACAAATCTCAAAATAAGAAATGACAGGAAGGAAATAGCATATGAAACAGAGAAAACTTAATGCCCATAAGAAACTATTTTCCAAGATGCACTGTATACAAATATGGACAAGTTAAACTGTAACTTCCTTGTATTACCATTTGTAGATTCAAAAAAGTTAAAAAAAAACCAACTTCACATTTCTATGCAAATAAATTAGAAAGTTACATGAAATATAATTTCATAAGAAAAAAAGGTTTAGCAAAATGGACTTCATTAGATAAAATGCTTACAAAGATCAATTTTCCTAGAAGAAATAATTATGCCACAAAGAGCACCATTCCACAATGATTTGAGAGGGGAATCCTAACCAAATCTTCAAAAGAACTGAGAGTCAACAGTCCTATAAACCATACCTGAACTTTTGGGGGGAAGGATGATGCATATATAAATCCAATGTGTATATTCAACATTACAACAGCTGCTGTCTTAGGGCTCCTAAGGGAATTAATCAATACCCAAGATAATACCCAGTAGTTCCCATAGTGCAAAGTCTGCCTCAAAGACCAGACTCCCACAGCATCCAAATATCCTAACTCCCTATTAAGATGGGTTTTTCCATTACTGTGACAAGACAATAAGCTAAACTTTGGTCAACAGGTTTTTCTGCTATCTACTGGAGTGGACAGTGGAAAAACAGCAAACAACACAGATTAAGGATTGGAGAGTATGTATCTCAGAGAATACCAAATGTAAAATGTAAATTAGGTGAGAGCAATGTGATAGATGTAATGAGAGATTCAGTTTTACAATGTTGGAGTCTTCTCCACAGAGTATAGCTTTGGGTTTGGGTAAGGGTAGAAGAAACTATGTAAGTAAGTTATGTTCCTTAGCCCTTTCAGATAGGTTTTCCTAACCCAGTTATCATCTAAAAGGCAGAAAAAATAAAAAGTTATATGAAAGTCATTAAAAAAATATTGCATAGCCTAGCATGTATGTCATTCTTGGCAAATGTCTAAATTGTAGTGTAAGAACAAGAACACACAGAGTATTTAAAATAGCAGAGCTGGAGGTAGGAAGCTAACACATAAGTTCTGCAAGAAAGAAACTACTACTCTTACTTTCCCTCTCTCACAGCAGGTAACAAATGATGAATAATTATGTAACTCAAGATGCATTGTTTATCTTAAAATCCCATTATGTATTATTTCTTGACTATAAAGGTCAGAAGGTCATTTTTTAAGATTTAATGACTCATTCCTAAACAAATATCAGTAACAGAATCATTTTCTAGAAGAAAAACTTCAATTCTTAAAAATATGCTTTTACTAAGTGACTGTGATTGTATATGGAGATTCCCTTCTTGGATACTTGTTTGGTAAACATATCATTTGAAATATGATGTAAAAATCAATGTTAATAAGTTCTTTAATAAAAAAGTATGTTTTTAAAAATTCAAGCCTACTTTAAAAATCTCAATTTTGAGAATGCAATAGATTCCCCTTAAAAACAGCAACATGATGACCTCAAAATATCAGGTAATATTAGATAATAGCAAATTTTCAAGATAAACACACTTAAAAATTGTTCCTTCCCTCCCTACTCCCACCCCCAGTATCTCTATTAGCATATTCTAGAAAGCAAGGCTTCTTCATGCAAGTGTCTACAAGAAACAAGCACCACCTGCTGCTCCTAGACATAGCTGGTGAGGAAGGAGAAAGGCAGTGAGGAAGCTGAAGGGTGACCAGCACTGTGCAGGGAGCTGCTCTACAACTACTGGCATGCAGTGACGGTCAAGCAGGTGACAGGGGCTGGAACACCAAAAGGAGCCCCACGCTCCAAGCAGAAAGCCCAACATCTGCTTCATCTCAACAAGATTTCCTAAAGTCATGTATTCTACCACCAAAGGACTGAAGGTTGTTACAAAAGAAACTCTCAGGAACAGAACAGCAGTTATAAATGCTAAGTTTCTCCAAGCTGAATTTTCAATAAAATTCATTTATTCCCTTACAAAGCTTCATGTCTAACTAGTTATCATAGAAACAAATGTATTTTATTATCTTTAACTCAAATAAGGTGGCCTTCAAAACTGAGTTATTTGAGCCTATAAATTAACAGGTAATCCTATACTTTGGCTTAGCTTAATAACTTGTTTTAAGAAAAATGTCTTGTATATTTTTGGTTTGTTTTCACTTTTCCCCCTCATGAAACATAAATATTATCACTTAAAAACTGGGTTAGCCTTCCACAGGGGTAATTCCAATGACAGTATTTTGAAAATTAGAAATTTTAACTTAATTGGGACTTCAATGAAATTCAGAGTCTTAAACAAGACCCAAGCTAAACTGTCTAATAATTCAAAGATTATCATGACCTTTTTCCATAATGAGTATATATACTAAAGTGAATGGATAATTAAATTTATGGATATCCATGAAAATAAAACATGCCTTCAGCAATGCTTAGTTCATGAGACACATTTGATTCAGATACTGTATATTTTTAGAACAATTCTAAAATGAGATTCTTTACCTTAATGTATCTACTTGTGACTCATACTTATCAAACTACATATGTATCTAATTTCAGCTGATATGATGATAAAGTTATGTTCTTAGCCAAAAATAACACAGCTTTATTCAAATAAACAATGCCAATTTATAATGCATGACTAATACAAAGTCACATTATATATAGCCTTTTCTTTGGCTGGCTGGAACAAGAAAATTATGCTCAGTGTATGTGTAGTTGTGTGTGTGGTTGCAGACTGATCCTAGACCTTTGCACATACAGGCCAAGTACTCTGCTTCTAAGCTATATACCCAAACCTTGGGTTGTTTTTGTTTGTTGCCTTTTTTTTTGCGGGGGGGGGGGGGGGGAGGATGTCATGGGGCTTGAACTCAGGGTATAGGCACTGTCCCTGTGCACTTCAACTCAAGGCTAGTACACTTTGAGCCACAGCGCCACTTCCGGTTTCTTGGTGGTTAACTGGAGATTAGTCTCAGGGGACTTTCATGCCCAAGCTGGGTTTGAACTGTGATCCTCAGATCTCAGCTTCTTGAGTAGCTAGGATTACAGGTGTGAGCCACCACACCTGGCTGTTTCATTTTAGTTTTTTGAGGCAAGCTTTCTCTATACAGGCTGAGTGTGCACTACCACATCTGGCTACTTTTTAAAAAATTCATATTTTCTGTCCCATGATCCACCCCACCCCCCCAAAAAAATGGAGAGAGGATATATCAAGCTTCAAAGTAAAAAAAAATAAAGAAATAAAGTAACATTTCAGCTAAAATTCCAGTGATTTAACAGCTATTTTACTCCATATACTAGGGACCAGTAAACCAACCCAAATAGTTTGCTGTTCATATTTTTATTAGAACACAGTTATGCCCCTTAATTATAATGACTGCAATTAAACTTCAGTGGTCAAACTAAGTAGCTGCAACACTGAATGTATGATCTACAAAATGTAACATGCCTATGGCCCTTAAGAAATGGACCCCTACCTACTTAGGTCGGTTTTTGGATATTCATTTTGGTACTGGGGAATCAAACCTGGGGTGTTATAATTGCTAGACAAGCACTTTGACATGAAGTTACTTCTGAGTCCCAAATTTTGTGCGTGTTTGAATATGGGGCCTCATGTTTACTAGACTGAGCCGTATCTCCAGCCCTTCCTTAGTCCTTTTAAGATGTAATTTCTGTAATTTCTACATCTGTGCTAATATAAATAGCCTTGACTTTGTCTAATACACTGATAAAATGTGTTTTACTTGAGTCCTACCAAGACTTAGCTTTAGTTGCTGTGTTCACTGAGGTTTCCTATGCACAAACCATTACAGGGGGAGAAGCTGTGAAGGTTAGCTTTAGATTAGCAAAGAGTATTCCCATCAGATTTACTTGCTGTTTATTTCTCTTAATTGCTATAAAATTACCATTTCGGAGTCACTGTGAGAGGCCTGACCCAGGCTGGATTCAGGCTCTAGCTCAGAGTGAGAAGCTTGGTCAAGGGAGAGAAGGGGCTCAATAATGTCATCGTAATCATCTTCCTCTGTATCCCCCTCCCCATCGGCAAAAGTACCTCTAGTCAAGAAATCGGAGCGCGTCCGCGCCATTCGAGCTTTCTTTTATGGGCCGGTCTGGCAACCTGCTTGACCAAATGATAAAACAAATAACACAACAATGTTTTGGGGGTTTTGTGGTTGTTTTCTTTTGGAGATGATGCCAATGAAAGAGGGCTCATGAATTTCCTAAAACTTCCCTCCACCCCACCATACCTTTCTGCTGGTGGAAGTAATAGGAATGACCTAACAGAACCCATGTACATCACTGTGGACCAAGGAAGCTACATCTACACTGTTCTTCTCCACTGCCCTAAGAAGTCACACCAAGGTCACCTGAACAAACTGCCTCCTTTTTCTTAGCAACTCCTTTTTGGCAAACACAATCTGAGTTTTTTTTAGGCACCATTCTTTGTCTGAAATATGCCTTTCTAATTATAACAGGTTTATCTCATTCTTTCTCTAAAAACACTTAGGAGTACATAAGTTGATGAAGTTCTCTACCTATAAGAATAACTTTCAAAACAATGTACATCTACTTTATGTGATATATAAACAAACTTTAGGACTTACCTCTCGTTGGTCCGGCCCTACACACTTAGGTTTCCAAGCTGGTTCATCTCGTTTACTGGCTTGAGGATTTCCACTGTGTAACGATTCCTTGTCCACACTTTAAATAAAACAATAGTATTACATTTCCGTTCCTAGCAAATCTCATGGAAGTAGTCCTAAAGTATAATATGAATTATACTCTAAAAAGCAAAGTCTAAGAATTCTAGCAAATTTTTTAAGTAATTCCAGATCTTAGTTAAGTCCCAAAAGAGTCAGATTTCTCTGATTTACTCTATTAATACTATTATTAAAGAATCCACATATAAGTCAGGTGCAGTGGCTCACGCCTGTAATCCTAGCTACTCAGGAGACTGAGACCTGAGGATCAAGATTCAAAGCCAGCCCAGGCACAAAAGAAACAGACTCTTATCTTCAATTAACCTCTAGGGAAAAAAATAAATAAATGGGAAGTGGGGCTTGGCTCAAGGGTAGGGCGATAGCCTGAAGCTGAAAGAGCTCAGGGACAGCATCCAGGCCCAGAGTTCAAGCCTCATGACCTACCAAAAAAAAAAGTTCCTTTGCCACAGCTAACCTTCTGGTCTTTCGCCCCCGAAAAAGACAACTAGTAGGACATATGGCAGCCAAGCTTTTAAACGTTACATTTCAGATTTCTCCAGAATTCCTTTCTTCCTCTTTTTTTTTTTTTGCCAGTCCTGGGGGTTGAACTCAGGGCCTGGGCACTGTCTCTAAGCTTCTTTTGCTCAAAATTAGTGCTCTACTACTTACACTACTTCTAGTGTTTCCAGTACTGAGGAATGGAACCCAGGGCTTCATTCATGCTAGGCAGGCACTCAACCACTAAACCACATTCCCACCCCCCAGAATTTATATTTGTTCTCCTTCATTAAACAGGTAAGGCTAACTACTATGTGATTTTACTATTATGACACAGAAGACAACTTTTCCTACTCACCTCTTTTACCTCCATGGGCCCTAGTGCCCACATCTGTACTATGTGCAATAGACTGGATAATTCAGAAACACAAATTTATGTAAACTGCTAAGATTCCTAGTATTATTTACCAAACAGGACATTCAAAATAGAAATTTTATCTGTAGGCTTTCTTATATATAAATCTGGTGTGTATTCCTTTTGAAGATATGTGTCAGTAAGATAAAGCAATCAAATATCAAAGAGAATTAAGACCATATATCTTAGAAAAATAATAAAAGGAGTAACTTACAAGGGGACTTTTATGGAATGTACAACTCTAAAAAAAAAACTCCACATAAATGGATCCAATAACTATACATATTACACAACCAACAACCACATATCTACTATCATTAAGCTTAAACAGAATGGCAGGAAATTGTGTGTGTATGTATGTGTGTTCTGGTCCTTGGGCTTAAACTCAGAGTCTGGGAGGTGTTTCTGAGCTTTTTTGCTTAAGGCTAGCACTCTACCACTTAAGCCACAGCTCTACTTCTGATTTTTTTGATTGCTAACTGAAGGTCAGAGTTTTGTGGACTTTCTTTCCCAGGCTGGCTTCAAAGATCCTCAAATCTTAACTTTCTGAATATCTAGGATTACAGGCATGAGCACTGGCTCACGGAAATCTATTTCAACACCCCTTATTTCTGTATGATTAATTCTCTTTGCTACAGCCTGTGAACTTTATGGCAGTCTTCTGGTCCACAGGCAGGAAGAGACCCTAAGTTCAAAACACTGTAACAACACTCAGTGGAAAAATAAAACAATAGGTTCTTGCTTATATTTGTAAATGCTTTCTATAAAATCTGCTTTCTGGGACCAGGAGTTTGGCCTAGTGGTAGAGTGTTTGCCTAGCATGCATGAAGACCCAAGTTCAATTCCTCAGTACCATATACACAGAAAAGTCCCATGATTGACAAAAAAAAAAAAAAAAGCCTGGCCTGGAGTGTGGCCTAGTAGAAGAGTAGTGGTAGAGTGCTTGCCTAGCATGCATGAAGCCCTCGGCTCAATCCCTTAGTACCATACACAAAAAAATCCAGAAGTGGGACTGTGGCTCAAGGGTAAATTGCTAGCCTTGCGAAAGCTCTCAAGGACAGTGTCTAGGCCCTGTGTTCAGTCTCCAGGACTGGCAAAAAAAAAAAAAAAAAAAAAAACTTTAAAGCTCTAAGACAACCATCACTTCATAGCTTAGGACAACCCATGAAATCTACAAGCTCTGCATTCCCCTTCCCAAGTGTTTCCTTAATAGGGAAGAATAAACACCTCTGTTATCTGTGTTCAAGGATTCCTAGGATATAACTATCCAACTTCAGAAGGCTAATACTTTTCAAAGAGAAAATGGTTAGTCTGAGCAGAACCTATATAAACAGGGCAGAATATAAGGCACCTTAATAAAATACTCCATGGAGTTTCCCATTGATATGCAAAAATAAGTCACTTACAGGAAAGTACTCATATTGTCCTTTGGCGTGAAGAAAATGGCCCTTGTATTCCCCTCTCTGGAAGGGTCACTGGATTTACGGCTGGAAGACTGAGCTGGCCTAAGATGTTCTCTTTTTGAAATGCGATTATTGGAAAGTTTACAGGCTACATTCTGCTGAGTGCTTGTTCCTTCTGTTTTGGACAACTCATTGACAGTACTAGACTGGCATAGGCTTCCTTTTCTTTCAAAGAACAAAGTGACAGGCCGGTCCTTCAGGGGTAAGTGAACAGGGGAACTGTCCTTTAGGGCAACAGTTACATCTCTTTTGGTTACATCTCCTTTGCTTGCTGTGTTTAGGATAAGGAGAGAAGATGGTCTCTCTGCTCTTTGCTTTGAGTGACAGAAAGAAGACAGCAGGAGAGATTCCCCAGGCCTTGCTTGTTCAACTGTCTTGAAGGCTTTACGTTCCTTCTCCAAAATATCTGTTTGCTGGCGAATCTGTTCCATCATCTCCTTTTCATTCTGCTGTTGCATCTGTTTTTGCCTTTTTTCCTTCTCTGTGTTCAGCTTTTCTAATTTCCTAAGCACAGTATTGGAAGAATTTGGACTCAAAGAACCTAACTGATCTGTTGAGGAGTGGCACTTTCCAGCTTCTCTATTCATATCCAAAGTAAGAGCTGTCCTCTGTGAATCTTCATTTTCCAAGAATTTGTTTCTTTGCATATCTGTGTCTAACTGGGAACTTATTTTCAGGGGGTCTTGATGAGGAATATAAAAAAATGTAGGCAGACTATTAGAAATAAAAGACTCTCTCAGCTGGGGTATACAGGCAATAGGTTCTGAACTGCAAACCGGCTGTTCCTTCATAGTCCCATTCTTCACATGCTCTGAGTCAGGAGGTGCTCCTTTCTGAGCCAGTGCAGAACAGGCCCCACTTGAGGCACTGAGGGCAGTGTCTTGGGAATCAAGCTGTGTATTGCTAGGTATCTTACATGATGGAACTTGCAAATCTCCCTCATTTAAAGTTATGGATTCTTGTTTGCTTTTTTGACTTTCCTCACAGTTGAGAAGTTCTAAGCTTCCCTGAGAGCTTTCACTATCTGGTGTACCCTGGGGAGACTGAAGGCCATCAGGCATCAGTTCTGTAGACCACCTACGTTCCTCAGAAGGTGACACACCACCTAGAGAACGGACTTTCAACAATTCCAAGCTAAATATAGCTTGCTCCAGTTCTCTCATTCTCCGACTCTCTCTTTTGGCCCGACTCACTTTCTTCTGATGCAGATCCTCCAGGGACTTGGGCCTCTCTCTCACAATCACTTCTTCCTGCAAGTCCACACCACTTGGGCTTCGGCCTCTTTCCTGCCACCTGTCTGGAGACTCTTTTGACAAGTCCACTGAACTGTCACGGTTAATTCGATTACTCTCCATTACAGATTTATATTCTTCTACAGCTTTCACTCTGTTGTCAAAGGAACAATCCTCCCATTCTGCAGGGTCTGAACCCTGAATATCCAGAGTTCCATATGCCTTGTTATTCACCAATCCATGTTCTTGTTTGGATTCTTTTAGTCTTTGTTCTTTTAAAGCTTTAAACCTATATATATATATGTATATTTAAAAAAATACAAATATATCTTTGTTATCACTGGAGAAAGTACATTTACAAGAATTTTTTTTTTAAATAATGAAAGGTCATTTCCAGGTGCCAGTGGCTCACACCCAGCTACTCAGGAGGCTGAGATCTGAGGATCACAGTTCAAAGCCAGCCAGAGCAGGAAGGTCAGTGAGACTCTTAGCTCCATTTAAAAGCACCGCTCCCCCCCCCCCCCAAAAAAGGCAAGAAGTACTAGAGTACCTGCTTTGAGCAAAAAAGCTCAGATATGGGGTCTTTTTATGTTGCATTCAAGGTGAGCCTTGAATCTTGGGCTCCAGTTCTCTACCTGATTCAGCCTCCTAAATATCTGGGATTGGTGGGTATACTGCATCAAGCTTTGAAATTTTCTTCTTATAAAACCTTAGTATTTCTTATACTAACTTGATTTCATTATTTTACATTCTGTTTACATGAGTCAGATATTTTCATTATAAGGACACACTAGCCAAAATATTAACTGAAAAGGAAATCTCTCATTTTAATAATGTCAATATTTTATGTTAGTTCTTAAATGTGAAGGTAAAAATAGTTGAATGTTGACAATTCTGTAAGATTAAATCTAATGTAAAAGTAATAGCCAGCAGTTATAACTACAGATGGTAGAGGTTTTTAATCCAATTTAACGTAATAAACATTTACTCAACTTCCATTATAGACCAGACAATGTAGGAGTTGAAGATGCATCACACTCTAGTAAAGAAAAGAAACCATACAAAGCAGAGTATACACAAAGTAGTTCAAAAAAGGAATAGTATTATATTAAAAAAGATTACTGAATAATTTTTCAAGAATACTTGACTGCTTTATTATTTTGGAGTTGAGATTATTTTACAGTTGACACCTATATGATATATATTATTTATATGTATCTCTGCTTTAGATTTCAATAGCTAAATCTGAAAGGGCACTTGAAGCCTGGTATGGTATGTGTGTTCATGTTCAAACCAAGAATTATCCCTTAAAATGGAAACTTGACAGGGGCCGGGAGTTTGGCCTCGTGGTAGAGTGCCTGCCTAGCATGCACGAAGACCTGGGTTCAATTCCTTGGTACCACATACATAGAAAAAAGCTGGAAGTGGTGCTGAAGCTCAAGTGGTAGAGCTCTAGCCTTGAGAAATCCCAAGGACAGGGCTCAGGCTCTGAGCTCAAGCCCAGGACTGGCAAAAAAAAAAAGGAAACTTTAATTTCTCAATAAGGTGCCGCTATGATGACAGGTTATCATCTGCTAAACAAATACTCTTTTCTGCAGTGTTCAGTTCACTGGCAGAATTTAAAAAAATCACAGTTCCAAACAGATATTTTTGTTTTCACTGTTCTGTTTTACCTAACATTTATTTGTACAATAAGCATCCTTTAAAAAATGTATATTACCTTTGTCTTGCTCTGAATCCTCTATATGTTGACTGCAAAAGGATAATCTGGTCCCTTTGTTCTCTGTACCTCTTAATTTCCCTATAGCCTTTCCATCTGGCTTGTATACAAGTAGCAGCCATGTGCCTGCGCCTATAGAGCTCCCTCCATCTCTGCTGAATGATGATGGCTGAAGTCCGCAGCTCCAAGAACCGCTGCCTCTCCAAGTGAGCTCTCCAGGACGCTTGGAGCAAGACAGCTGCACTAGCCATCACGAAAGCATCCTTCTGCACAGCCACATCTCTGTCTTGCTTCAGATTCATGCGCTTCCTCCAGAATCGCTGAGAAGACAACAGACACTGGCTGTCATGATACCACTCTTAGTTACAGAAGAGAGGAAAACCAAGATAAATTTCTTATGCCATAATTAGAGACTAAGGGGCTAAATAGGTTCACGGTTAAAATAAAAGATTTTGCTTTTTGTAATTGCATTTTACCAAAGTCAAGGAAGGCACTGCTACTGGAAGGGTGATTGCACACTACTTCTGATCTACGATAGGTGCTAAAGACCACCTTCATCCATAATGGATCCATAAGGCTGCCTTATACAAACAACAGTGACATGAGCAGTCTATTATTACATTCTGGCAATCTGGTGGGTGTTCAGCATTTGAACAAGGAGCAGAATATATTCTTATCCCTGAAGTTCCATTATTTTTTTTAATTTTATTTTTTTTGCCAGTCCTTGGCTTGAGCTCAGGGCCTGAGCACTGTCCTTGGACTTTCTCAAGGCTAGAGCTCTACCACTTGAGCCTCAGCACCACTTCCGGCTTTTTTTCTATGTATGTGGTACCAAGGAATCGAACCCATGTCTTCAAGCATGCTAGGCAAGCACTCTACCACTAGGCCAAACTCCCAGCCCCTGAAGTTTCATTATTAAATATTTCACAATGAAATAGTTCTAGTTATTAAACAAAGGCCAAACAAAGAAAGACACTCTCGTGCTCATCCCACCTGGATAACAATGGACGCCTGTCTCAAGTGAAGAAAATGCTGCCTGCATAGTAAGACCCTGAACCATCGCTGCAACAGTATGATTCTGCGAAGGACCTCTTGGTGAAGCAGGTCTTGTAAGTGTTGCCGTTCCTTCTCCTTTAGGAAGACCTACCAAAAGGAAGATAGACAGGGGATGCAGCTTAAGAAGAAATGAAAATTTTATTTCAAGAAGTACCACTTCTGGCCAGGCATGATGGCTCACTCCTGTAATCCTAGCCACTCAGGAAGCTGAGATCTGAAGATCACAGCTCAAAGCCAGCCCAGGCACTAAAGACCATGCTCTAATCTCCAAATAACCACAAGAAACCAGAAGTAATGCAGTGGCTCAGGGGGTAGGGTGATAGCCTTGAGCTGAAGACCTCAGGGACAACATCCAGGCAGAGGGGTACAGTGGAGCCTTGAGCTGAAGAGTTCAGGGATAGTGCCCAGGCCCAGAGTTCAAGTCCCAGGACCAACAAAAAATAATAAATAAATAAATTTTACTTACACACACACACACACACACACACACACACACACACACACATACACGGAGCACCTGGTTTTGGCAAAGACTGCATATATTTACCATGGTTTTTCCAACTTGATAATTTTCTGGATTAAGGTTTATTTTCCTGAAGAAATCTTGAATGTTAAATTTGGATGGAATAATATTTCGGGGAAGAAGTACATGAAAGTGGCTTACAAAATCCTAGAAAATAAAAAGAAAATGGAAAATCACAAAGAAATTGTATGTAAGTAAGACCATAAACTAGCTAATTATTCTTTTTTAAAAAAATCCTTTTCTTATTCTTTTAAAACACAGTTTAAAAAAAAGTGTGGGGGCGGGAGTTTGGCCTACTGGTAGAGTTCGTGCCTAGAATGCACGAAGACCATGGTTCAAGTCCTCGGTACCACATACATAGAAAAAAGCCGGAAGTGGTGCTGAGGCTCAAGTGGTAGAGCTCTAGCCTTGAGAAAGTCCAAGGACAGTGCTCAGGCCCTGAGCTCAAGCCTAGGACTGGCAAAACGGGGGGAGGGTGTACTTATTATTATAAAATATAAAAGGCTAATTTAAAAAACACAGGCAGGAGGAAGGATTCCAAATCTACATACTACATTGTCAATGGAAATGGAAGAAAAACAAAGAGTAGGAGCTAATTATCCATTTTGACAATGTTTGTGTTAAAGGCCAAAGAAAATAAGTTATTTAACAAGAATCTGAAATGTATAAACAAGAAAAATAAGCAAAGGTGGCAGCTGAATTGCTCCTGAAAGAACAGAGCTGCTGAAAGGCCCCTATAGAATTTCTACCCTTGTAGCAACAGTAGCTGGTAGTAACAGCTATGTGCCATCCTTGTAGTTTCCTATGAAAGAAAATCCTGCTGAGAAACTAGGGAAAACTGCACAGAAACTTTTCTTCTGAATAGGTAACTCTGATTGAATTACTTCAATGACTAAAAAAGTCAGCTTGAAGAAAAGCTGTTACAAGAATATTTACAGTTAGCAAACACTGATCTAATTAGAACAGCCAAATAAGAGGACTCTATTACAGTACAAGCTTAATGTGATAGTTGGCATTCAATGGAAGCAAGTTCTTAATCCTTTTCAAAAGGAGAAGGGAGGAAAAAAAAACAAGAGGGATCCAACGTAATATTAAGCAAAATATGGAGGAAGGATTTACTTAACATGAATATATATATAAGTATATAAATATCATTACTGAAGTATATAACCTGGAAAGAATATTTGGAGCTGTATCCTGATTGGCAAATTCGAACTGTTTCTAGCATCCCAGTATACCGAAGCTGTCTTAGTACCAAGGCATCGTTGAATCTCAAGGGCAGCTAAAACAAAACAAATGGAACAAAGGTCAGCCTAGAATAGTATATATTCAAATTAGGATCCCTCTTCAACACAAGCTAACTTTAGGATACCTAGGGATTACAGGTTACCCTGGTGAAGACAGCAAAAGTACTGTCACAAGCTTGCCTCCCAGGCAGTAGCTTCAGAAAACTTCTGACTGTCCAACCCTAAAGGAGGAAATCCAAGCTTCAGGCTTCTCCAGCCATTAAGGCACTGAACCTCAACAACTTCGTAAGAATGTAGTTGCCCCAAATCCTCATAATTCAATATCATAAAATCAGTAACAACATTAATCTTCTCAGACATAGTTCAGTCAAACTGTTAACAGTTGGCTGCCAATGGTTCACATCTGTAATCCAGCTACACAGGAAGCTGAGAGTTGAGGATTGCGTTTCAAAGCCAGCCCATGAAAAAACCTTATGAGACCTCCAAAATTAATAAGCAAAATACCAGAGTGGAGGCATGCTCAAGTGGTAGAATGCTAGCACAACTCTTAAAACAGGTCTTGAAATACATCTTAACACATTTACAAAGATGCACACTTCGAGTTTTTTTTAAATATTATTCCCTAAATATTATTTTCAATGTTCCTCTAAGGCAATCCAAAGTATCTTTTGTTAGTAGAAAGGACAGACCAGGTATCAAGGGGGGAAAAAAATCAAATGAAGAATATATATTAGAGAATAGCTAATATTTAGTACTTATCTGGAGGCCTGAAATATTTAATTATTAATACATAATAATTAATTTCTGTTTAACTTTAAATGACAGTTTCCTTTCTAATCACTATGAGAGAAAAGCTTACAAGTACTAGCTACCTAGCATAGTGAGAAAAAAGCACAGATACTTATATAAGTTTTCTTAAAAAGTTCTAATACAGGAAACTGTGGTAGAAAATAGAAATCAAGCCGGGCATGGTGGCTCATGCCTGTAATCCTAGAAACTCAAGAGGCTGAGATCTGAGGATCAAGGTTCAAAGCCAGCCTGGGCACAAAAGGACCTGAGACTCTTATCTCCAATTAACCTCTAGAAAATGGGAAGTGGGGCTTATGCTCAAGGGTAGGTTGGTAGTCTTGAGCTGAAGAGCTCAGGGACAGCACCCAGACCCAGAGTCCAAGCCCCATGACTCACCGCACACCCCCCCACACACACACACAAAAGAAATGAAGACTATCCATGTGATAGGTGCTGGTGGTTCAGGTTTATAATCCTAGCTACTCAGGAGCCTGAATTCTGAGGATTTCGGCTCAAAGTCAACACAGGCAGAAAAGTCCGTGCGACTATTATTTCCTTAGCTTCCAGAAAACTGGATGTGGGGCTCTGGCTCAAAGTGGTAGACCACTAGCCTTTATCAAAAGAGTTCAGGAACAGCACCCAGGCTCTCCTGAGTTCAAGCCCCATCACACACACACACACACACACACACACACGCACACACGCACACACCCCCCGCACGTGCAGCACACACTGAGCAATCACTTTTAAAGGGTATGGCATGCATCCAAACAAAAGAGATAAAACTACAGAGTAACAAAAGTTTCACAGGAAAAAACTTTTCCTGGTGGAATTTCAAAAAGGTAATTCGATTCTTAAGTTCAAAGAGATGCAAAATCAAACCCATACAAACTTTATAGACAGATTAAATGTGGATATTAGAAGAATAGTCAGAACATTTTCATTTTCACTATTTTCCTTCAAAGAGTAATAGCTGTTATTTTCTTTAAAACAATTTAAATCTTCATCTGAAGTAACCTAACCTATATGCTATCATTTTTACCTTTTCAGCATTAGAGCGAATACATTTTACAAAATATGGCTCTGCTTGATCAAGTGTCTCCATCAGCTTATTTAATGAAGCCTGCAATATAAAGTAAAATAATTAGCATACACTCTCATTCCCAGATAGGCCAATCCTTCACAAATATAAACAATAATGTTGGTAAGACACGCAAAATCTTTCTATATATACACAGAAAGGGGTTTCTTATGGAAAGTATATTGTGTGTATTCCCATTTTGGTTAAAGATAAAGTTAAGAATGACAGTTCAGGGCCGGGAGTTTGGCCTAGTGGTAAGAGTGCTTGCCTAGCATGCATGAAGACCCGGGTTTTATTCCTCGGTACCACATACTTAGAAAAAGCCAGAAGTGGTGCTGAGGCTCAAGTGGTAGAGTTCTAGCCTTGAGAAAAATCCAAGGACAGTCCTCAGGTCCTGAGCTTAAGCCCAGGACTGGTAAAAAAAAAAAGAATGACAGTTCAATCTTAAAGCTGACAGGCTGACGAGTACATATTACATATAAAAGATTTTAATAATTTAAAAACAGAGTAATTATTTTTAATTTCATTAAACAATCATATTCAAACTCATTTTTGTTGTTGTTGTTGGTAATGGGGTTGTTTTACTTTAAATAGGCTCTTGCTATATTGCTGAGGCTAGTCCAGAACCTGCTATATAGCTCAGACAGGCCTCAAACGGACAAATCTGTTTGAGCTTCCTAAGTGTTGGTAGGCATTAAAAGTATGCACCACCACGCCTCTATTCTTGAACTAAAATCATCCAGCAACATAATCACGTAAGGTAGTACCCCTTAATTTTAGTGTCTGTAGAACATGTAATGATGTCACCTCTTTTCTTCCTGATAATAGCAACCGGTATCTTTTCCTCTTTTCCCCTGATTAATCTGGCTACAGGCTTACCCATTTCTTGATCTTTTCAAAGAAGTTACTTTATGTTTTACTGATTTTTCTCCACTAAAGAATAGAGGAAACAGAGGTGAGGAGCATGGCCTAGTGGTCCAGTGCTTGCCTAGTACG